>NC_143395.1:355258946-356508946 GCF_052110815.1 Crocodylus siamensis
TTTTGGCTTCTGGATTTCCCATATTATCAAATTTAGTTTGTGCATCTCCTCAGTGGAACAGAATATCAAATTTGGTTTTTTATCTTCTTAGGAGTATGAAGGTTTTCTGTCTTGCATCATTCACTTCTGCATTAATTTCCTAGTCTCCAACCAGACTTGCCAATTTTTTAAAGTGTTTCTTTTGTGCTTTTTGCAGGAAGATCCAGAACATTATCAGTTGGAGTTGGAAAAGGAGTAAGTAAAATGATCCACAAACATCTTTGCAAATTAGAAACTGAATTTTGATTTTTTTCCCTTGCGCTTGCATCATTTTTGTACTTGCATTGTAATGGACTGTAATGTTGTTGCACAAACTATCATTCCCAGCAGGCTGCTGGGGAAAGAGGAAGGAAGCGGGGGGTGGAGATGGGATTTGGCATGAAGAAATGGCTTGGCGCAGAGAGTGAAAGAGAAGCAGCAGGCACTGGTGAGATGCATTTTGAGACCCAGGAGCTACAGCAGGTCTGACTCTGCAAGTCATAGCAGTGTGGCTCAGATGGGGAGCCTGGGATACACAGTAATTGAGTGTTCTTTGAGACTAAAGACTGATTTGAAAAACTGGAGTTAAGGGAGGGCTGACCATTTCATCAGTGTATTGCATCGCATTGTTAATGTTCCTTATTTGTTATCTTCAGGGATCCTCATTTTCTCTGATAAAAAAGTTCCCCAGTTTTCAGTTAAGAAAAGGTAACCCGAAATCCACATTTTTCTGTGATTAAAATGAAGCACCACTAACCACGGAAAAATGTGGGTTTGGGGTTACTTTTTTTTAACCGAAAATTGGGGATTTTTTTTTCAACAGAGAAAACCAGGATCCCTGGTTATCTTACCACATGTCCCTGAAGGGCTTTAACAATGTGTCTTTGTTATTGTCTGTTATGCATATTCAAAGCTTATGTACCTTAATGTTTGCTCACCCATGTTTTTCAATCCCCTTGGTCTGTTGGCCTGTGATCCTATCCCCCAAAATTCCCTGTATAAATTTGAAAATCCTCCTTTTGGCTCTTGTGCATTTTGGGGGGTTCAGTACAGCATTTTGTGAACATTTGCAGAAAATAGATTTCAAACCATATCTGAAATTTGTTTTGTAACAAAACAAACTTCATTGGGGGGAAAAATATTAAGGTGGCCTTCTTATAGGTTCATTTGTGAAGGAGCAGTGTGAAGGGTAGAATTGGAGGGCAGAGGAGTGTTGGTGTCACTGGGCATAACCCTAGGTAACTCAGAGGGATGGAAGACCATGAGTGTCGATGAAGCCCCTCTGCTCTAGGCCCAGGTGATCCAAGGCCCCTCCCCCGAACCTTTGTAACCCTTTCTTTGAACTTTTGTAACCTCCTGTAATACTGGAAAGCAGGATGAGTAGCAAGCAAGCTGAAACTCCCTAAAAACTGTTCTGTGGAATGCAAGGGCACCGCTCAGAGAGAGAAGGGAGGAGGGAAAGGGGAGGGGCAGCTAGTGGAAAACTACTGCAGAAAATGACCAGGATATAAATATACACTGCTGCAGGGCTAGGCGTGCGGGATTTGAGACCATACAGTCTCCCTGCGCCTTTTACTTGAGCTCAAATAAACTCTGTCTACTTCTCCCCCCAGTGTGTTTATTGGCGCAATGCACACCGGGCAACAAACCCAATTGTTGCATCCCTCGGGCACCTTGTGCCGGCAACAGTTTTTGGCGTCCAACGTGGGGCTCGAGGCTAACATTTCGCCTTGCCCGGATTCCTCCTGGGGCTGACGACTTGTGGCAACGACCGATGCCCAGCGTGTACCGGTGGTTTCATCGGGGGCCTCGGTGGAGACGTGGTTTGATCGACCCTGGAGGGCACAACGGTGCAACGCACTCAAATAGTGGAGAAGCGATTGTGGGTGACGGTGTGGAACTGGTCCCTCAGACAAGGTAGGATAAGCTCAGCAGTCTGAGCATTGCCCGTTAAGACCTGGGGATGCCCAGTGTCTCCCTGTTAGGGCCTGGGGATGCCCAGTGTCTCCCTGGAGTATGGGGCAGGGACAGAGTACGGTTGGCAGGGCACGGTGTACACCCTTAGAATGCATTCTGACTAATTGGAAACTATTTAAGTCAGATCTAATGACTAAAAATAATCTTAAAAGGTTCTGTACAGTGGAATGGCCTCAATATCAACTGGAGGATCAGGAAAGGTGGCCTCCAGAAGGGTCAATTAACTATAATACAATCCTCCAATTACTCCTGTTTTGTCAGCGGACGGGTAAGTGGAATGAATATTTGTATGCACAATTGTTTATGGCTTTATGAAATAAGACAGATATTTTGCAGAAGTGTAATTTGACTCCAACAGGATCAGTAGTTGTTAGTGTTGAGTCTCAGCATTCCCCCCACATTACTGTAATGCCAGAGTCGGTGTCCCCTTCGGCTTTAACACCTCCACCATATAAAGATCAGATGCCCCCGGTTCCAGAGATTCCTCCCTCAGTGGGATTTTATCCTTTACTTACTGAAACTGTAATAGCCCAGCCTGGGGCAGATGGGCGTGCAGCCCAGACCATGCAAGTATACACCCATGTACCTTTTAATCTGGTGGACCTGGCAGCTTTTAAGGCACAGGCTGGAGAATTTTCAACTAACCTGAGTAAGTTTATCTCTGTCTTTGAGGGATGTTTAGCTAGTCACAAGCCTGACTGGGATGATTGTAATATCCTTATACGAACCTTATTATCTGAAGTAGAGCGGAATCAAGTTATTTCCAAAGCAAGGGAGGAAGCACAGCGGAGGCATGAAAGGGATCCCGTCAATATTCCTGGTCCGGCAGATGTGGTTCCCCTAGCAGACCCTAGATGGGACCCTAACAACCCTGTGGATCATACCCGTCTTACCTCTTACAAAGAACTGCTTATGCATGGTGTCACGGATGGACCCGCGAGCGGCCGTGAGCTCGCGAGCGCCCCTTTGCCGTGCCAATTAGGGTGGTCTGACACCCTCTACTCGCCCGCCACGTCTTAGATCTTATTGGTTCAGTATGGGAGGCTGCCTACTCGCACCTAACGGCGCCGCAATGGTATCACTACCGCTCCAAAGTGGGGTCCTCTCCCCCAGCCTTATGGGCAAATGCGTGCCTCCAAAACCTCCCCTTTAGCACGCCCCAAGCCTCGCAGCTGTCCCGGGGGACGTTGTCTGGTCCCCTTCTCCTGTTCTGCGCCCTCTCCGGGCCTCGCCCTCTCTGGGGCCTGTACCGCGCTCACCGCGCCGCGCCCTCTCCGGGGCCTTGCCCTCTCCGGGGCCTGTACCGCGCTCACCGCGCCGCGCCCTCTGCGGGCCTCGCCCTCTCTGGGGCCTGTGTACCGCGCTCTCCGCGCCGCGCCCTCTGCGGGCCTCGCCCTCTCTGGGGCCTGTGTACTGCGCTCTCCGCGCCACGCCCTCTGCGGGGCCTCGCCCTCTCTGGGGCCAGTACCGCGCTGTCCGCACTTGGGGCTCAGGTGGCCGTAGCCGTGCCTGGCCCCCTTGACCCTTTCTTGGGTCTTTTGCCCCACTGGGCAAAGTGCACCGTGCTCACCGCACTGCGCCCTCTCCGGGCCTCGCCCTCTCTGGGGCCTGTATCGCGCTCTCTTGGCGCTACCCCCTCTCTGGGGCCTCGCCCCCTCTGGGGCCTGTATCGCGCTCTCTTGGCGCTACCCCCTCTCTGGGGCCTCGCCCTCTCTGGGGCCTGTATCGCGCTCTCTTGGCGCTACGCGCCTCCCGCGCTTGGGGCTCAGGTGGCCGTAGCCGTGCCTGGCCCCCTTGACCCTTTCCTTGGGTCTTTTCTCGTCACCCTTCCGGGCCGGGGTGCAACCCCGTGCTCTGTGCCACTCCGGCACCACCGTTGTGCCCCCCTGGCACCGTGCCCCTACTGGGCACCCGGAGCCCCCAAACTGCTGGGGAGCCCCGCTGAGGCCTCCTCGCTCCCCTACAGCCTCACCCGGTCCTCCGGTGTAAACTGTAACTTAAAGCCAAGCCCGAACTGTAACAAAATCAACGAAGAGCCTACCTGCTCGTAAAGCCAATGCTCCGTCCTACCTCTCATCAGGGCGATCTTGTTCCCTGCATCATTGCAGCCTGTTAGGGGTAAGGCTGCAACCCCCGACTCTGGCCGCTCAGCTCAGCCACAGAGCTCCTGCTTCTGCGGCAGCCAGAAGGGAACTGCTCCCTAGGCTTTGGCCTAGCTGTTTATAAGGGCCTGGCCCTGCCCCTCTCTGGGCCACATGACCTGCCTGGTTGCCCTAGCAACCCCCATCTGTGTTGCTTCAGGCCTCTCCTCTTCCTGGTCTCTCCTTAGGAGCGGGGCGCGGGAGTGCCCCGCGACACATGGGTTCAGGCACTCGGCTGTCTGACATAATAATTGGGCAAAGCCGTATGAAATAGTACAGGAGCCGAAGGAAAGTCCAGTTGCGTTCCTACAGCGCATCTGGGATGCCATTCGGCAAAATACCAATGCAGACCCTGATGACCAGGTGACGGAGGTGATTATAAAGGGTATTTTTACCAGCCGTGCAGCCCCTGATATAAAGCAGAAATTATAAAAAAAGGAAGACTTAATGGTTATGTCTGTAGCACAAATTCTGGAGACTGCAAACAGGGCGTATACCCTCAGAAAGGAAGAAAAGGACAGGAGACAAGTTAGAATGCTAGTAGCAGCAGTACAGGCTGGAGTCAGAGAAAGGCCACAAGAAGGTGGGAGAGGCAGAGGTATAAGGGGTCGTGGGTGCAGGCACCCTGGCCCACAAGAAAGATGCCTGGGACGGAACCAGTGTGCCTTATGCCAGCAAGAGGGACACTGGAAGAATGAATGCCCAGAGAAAGGGAGAGACTGTACTCCTGTAATGGCAGCGGAAGGACAGGAGTAGGGGTGTCAGGGGAAATGGAGCACCCCACCCCCAGAACCCCGAGTAAAAATGCGGGTGGGGAATTCAGAAATTGATTTTTTGGTAGACTCCGGGGCGGCACGGACTGCTGTAAATCAACCTCTTCAACTTCCCATAGCAGACTCTCTCACTGTGGTAAGTTCCACGGGAAAAAAGACTCAGTGCTCAGTGTATGCTCCTGCAGAATGTGCTCTGGGAGACTGGGCTCTTTCTCACAAATTGGTCTACCTTCCAGATTGCCCAACACCCCTGCTAGGATGAGACCTGCTTTGTCAATTAGGTGCATCACTGCATTTTACCAAGGATGAAATAACCCTCACATTGCCCCCCCTGAAAACGCATGGATAATGACCCTTGTGATTGAACCCTCGGCTATGAACGCCCGCCCCCCCCGGAGTGGAACCAGTGGGAAGACCAGGTATACCCTTTGGTGTGGGCAAGGGGGATCCCCGAAAAGGCTACACATCAAACCCCCATTAATTTCCAACTACTGCCGGGAAAAGGTCCGGTACGAATCAAGCAGTACCCAATCAAAAAGGAAGCCAAAGAGGGACTGCAGGAGACTATAGACCGTTTCCTAAAGTACGGCATACTGCGAGAGTGTCAGTCAGCCTGGAACACTCCTATCTTGCCTGTACTAAAGCCTGATGGCACATATCGACTGGTGCAGGACCTAAGGGCGGTTAACAAATGGGTTAAAACTATTCAATCCCTCGTCCCAAACCCGTATACCTTGCTGGCCTCCATAGGGGGGCAATATACTCATTTCTCAGTTCTTGATTTGAAAGACACTTTCTTTACGATTCCAGTTGACACTCCCTCTCAGGAGATATTCTCTTTTGAATGGGAGGACAGAAAAAGAGTTAAGAAACAACTTTGTTGGACAGTATTAGCCCAGGGATTTAAGAACTCTCCCACCCTTTTTGGCCAGTCCTTAGCTAAAGACTTGGAGGAGTGGAATAATGAGCGTGAAGTCCTCTTGTTACAATATGTGGATGATTTATTAATTGCTGCTGTAGATTTAATCTCTTGCCTTAATGCCACTGTGAGCCTCCTGAACTTTATTGGACTTCGAGGATATCGAGTGGCTCAAAATAAAGCTCAAATTGCTCTCCCTGAAGTACGATACCTGGGATTTCACATAAGACAGGGGGAGCACCAGCTTTCAGGTGGACGAAAGGAGGCTATATGTCAGGTTCCCACCCCAAGCAACCGTAAGCGGCTCAGGGCATTTCTCGGCATGGCAGGTTTTTGCAGGATATGGATCCCTGAATTTGGACTATGGGCAAAACCACTATATGACTGTGTAAAAGGGGCAGACCATGACCCCTTTTATTGGACTCCAGAAGCCGACAAGGCATTTAAAATACTAAAAAGGAAACTAATGGAAGCCCCTGCCCTGGGTTTACCGGACCTTTCTAAACCTTTCCAATTGTATGTGCATGAACGAAAACGGACGGCTCTGGGAGTGCTTACTCAATTGTTGGGGGCGTGGAAACATCCCGTTGCTTATTTCTCCAAACAGCTTGATCCAGTTGCCAAGGGATGGCCAGCGTGTTTACGAGCAGTTGCAGCAACTGCCCTAGTACTTGAGGAAGCTGAAAAGTTAACGCTGGGAGGAGTCGTGCAGGTGTATACCCCTCATATGGTCCAGGCTCTGCTAGACGCAAGGGGGGGTCTCTGGCTCACCCAGGCTCGGGTGGCTCGGTACCAAGCTAAGCTGTTGGAGAACCCTGAAGTGAGTCTGCAAACCTGCCCCTCCCTCAACCCGGCTACTCTCTTACCTGAAACGGAAGAACAAGAGCATGATTGTTTAGACATCATAGATGTACAGTACTCCAGCCGTCCAGACCTACAGGATCAGCCACTTCTGAATGCTGATTGTGAGTGGTACACTGATGGCAGTAGCATTGTTGTAGAAGGGCAAAGGAGGGCAGGTTATGCTGTTGTGACCCTCTAAGATGTTGTTGAGGCCAAGGGTTTGCCCGCTGGAACATCTGCTCAACTTGCTGAACTGGTAGCCCTGACCCAGGTGCTAGAACTGTCAAAAGGGAAACGGGTCAACATCTATACCGACTCTAGGTATGCTTTTGGATTACTGCATGCCCATGCTGGCCTATGGAAACAAAGGGGACTGCTGACAGCCCAAGGCTCCCCAGTGAAGTATGGACTCCAAATTCTCCGACTCCTGGAAGCTGTTCAACTTCCCTTGGCAGTGGCAGTAATGCACTGTAAGGCGCATCAGAAAGAGGATCAAGACGTAGCCAGGGGTAATGCCTGGGCAGACAGAGAAGCTAAAAATGCTGCCACCCTGAGGACGCCGAGACCTGCTGACACCCATATGCATGCCCTCATTCCATCAGTGGGGGAGCTCCTAGATCCCCAGTACTCATATGAAGAAAAAGAACTAGCCAATAAGCTTGATCTCCAAGAAAAGGAGAGATGGCTCTGCTCCACTGACGGGAAGATCCTCCTACCAAAGAGCCTGACCCGGTCGGTGCTGCAACGGCTACATCAAACTACTCACGCCAGAAGAGAAGCTCTCACTCAGTTAATGAACAAATATTTTCTAACCTCTGGACTTCAACCTCTGGCCTCCCAGATACAGGCCAGCTGTTCGATTTGTCAAAAGAATAACCCTTGACCCGGTCTCTCAGTATCTCCAGCCACTTTGGAACCTACCCCAGGCCCAGGACTAGTTTGGCAAATAGATTTTACTGAGTTCCCACGAACTCAAGGATTCAAGGATTCGAGATCTCCTCGTTATAGTAGATCGATTCAGCGGATGGCCTGAAGCCTTTCCGTGTCGCAATTGTACAGCCAAAACTGTAGCTCTAAAATTCATCCGGGAGATTATTCCCCGCTTTGGACTTCCCCAGTGGATGGAATCTGACAATGGAACACATTTCACTTCAAAGATCATCCAAAACATCTTACAGATCCCCTGGAAACTCCATACTCCATGGCGACCACAGGCTAGTGGTGTAATAGAATGTACAAATCAGACCCTCAAGCGTCATCTATCAAAGATCTGCCAGGAGGCCTCTCTGCGATGGCCCGATGCTTTGCCCCTTGCTCTGTTTCGCATCCGTGCCCTCCCCAAGGGAAGATTAGGGCTTAGCCCCTTTGAGATTATGTTTGGAAGGGCATGGCCTAAGAACGGGACGCCGGTTCTAGCAGGGGAGTGGGAAATAGGATGTAATATTTTGTCACGGTGTATGTGTTCTCTGTCTGCTGTTCTTTCTTCTCTCCATAGGTACACTAAAGACTTGCAGCCTCTTCCGCTGGATGCTCCAGTCCACTCGTTACAGGCGGGGGATTCCGTGCTCGTTCGTACCTGGAAGGATGAGCCCCTCCAAGAGAAGTGAAAAGGACCTCACACTGTCCTACTAGTTTCCCACACAGCGGCAAAGATCGACAAACACAAGAACTGGATTCATCACTCTCGTCTGAAACCGGTGCCTACTCCACCCGCGGAACAGTGGACCATCCAGCCCACCGACGACCTTGGACTAAAGTTGCTGTTTAAAAGGGGAAAAGTTTAGAATTAACAGTATGAATTCTAGTTTAAGTTTCAAAACTACTGTAACATTTTTCTTTTTTACTGTAGGCTTTCTTTTCCTGTTACCTTTTACTACATTCTCCTTACATGCAGGGTGGGGAGGGGACCCAGAAGACCTCATTACAAACACCTACGAAGCATTGAAAGTTACTTTTGCCCATCTATCCAGTCGAATGCGAGAGGGGCTTAATGGAATGGCAGGAAATGGGGAAACTTTTTGGATTTGTGGTACCTCGGCCTACAAATGGCTACCTGATGGAAGTTGCTACATAGGGTTTCTTGCCCCTCCCCTTCGAGTTCTAACCCACCTCCCACCTGGCCGCCCAAGACGACAAAGATCCCTCTATGCAACTCCGCCACCTATTAGTGAGGGAGACAGATTTGGCATGATCCTTCTCCCGTCGTATGGAGTGGGCCGGTTAGCCAAGCTGTATCATCAACTTTCTGCGTTTCTTACAAAATTTGCCAATGACACTCTAGCTATTGAAAAGAGCCTTAACTCCGAAATTTATCAACTTCGTTTATTATCTCTTCAAAACCGTCAGGCTCTAGATTATGTCTTAGCATCTCGGGGGTGGGGGGTATGTGCTCTAATTGGGAACGAATGTTGTACTTATATTCCAGAAAATTCCCAAGATATTAACAAACACATTTTTTCGGCCGAGCAGTGGAAAAGTCAGGAACGTGAACCCACTGTTTTTGATTCTCTCTGGAGCTGGTTGCCCAACCTCGGAGGCCTAGGAATGGACATCCTTCACCTCTTGGTCACCGGTGTTGTGTTGTGCTTAATTACCCTCCTCTTATTTGCATGCTGTAATGCCCTCCTACGCAAAGTCTGTGTATCCCCCTCCCCAAGCGCTTCACCCCTGCATTGAAGATCCCAGTTCCCAAACACTTAATCACCTTTTATCTTCAGAATATGAGAAAACTCAGCCAAAACTTTGTTGAGTATTCTCAAAGGGGGGAGATGTTGGTGTCACTGGGCATAACCCTAGGTAACTCAGAGGGATGGAAGACCACGAGTGTTGATGAAGCCCCTCTGCTCTAGGCTCAGGCGAGCCAGGATGAAAACAGGATGAGTAGCAGGCAAGCTGAAACTCCCTAAAAACTGTTATCTGTGGAATGCAAGGGCACTGCTCAGAGAGAGAAGGGAGGAGGGAAAGGGGAGGGGCAGCTAGTGGAAAACTACTGCAGAAAATGACCAGGATATAAATATACACTGCTGCAGGGCTAGGCGCGCGGGATTTGAGACCATACAGTCTCCCTGTGCCTTTTACTTGAGCTCAAATAAACTCTGTCTACTTTTCCCCCCAGTGAGTTTATTGGCATGACACACACCGGGCAACGAACCCAATTGTCTCCCTCAGGCACCTTGTGCCAGCAACAGGAGGAAGGAGAGAGAAACAGATTAGAAATGGGGGAGAGAAAACAGGGCTGGGAAGAGGTCCTGTTTGTCATGCCTGAGCCCATTTCACAGTTGTTTCATCAAGACCTTAGCAATCTCTAAATGGGTAACTGGAGGTGTCTGTGCCAACATGTGCCTCAGTATTGTGAGCTCTTCAGGGAGGGAAGGTGGAGACTGTATTGAGAGAGACTGTAAGGAGAATACATATGTAAAGCAGCTTGCAGATGTGGAAAAAACTGGCACTTTACTTGAAACTTGGCACGCTCCTGTGTCAAGCCCAGCACATGCTCGGAAGAGGCAGCGTGTTTGTGGGACCTAGCTTTCCCAACATCTGTATAGATGGTTTGGGTGCTTTAGTGAGGTTTTTAAAGAACTTTTATCTAACAGATGGTTGAATTAGCTTTAGATAAAAATGCCAGAAAGCCCCACTGAAGCGCCTGATCTATACAGATGTTGTGGAGCTGGGATGAACTAATGTGCTGCTCCATCTGGTACAGTGTGGTCCATTCTCCACCCCCACCATGTCTGTCAGCACCCTATTTTTCTAATATAGAATAAGACTGGCTGCTGTTGTTGTGGGTGAAATGGTAAGTGTCATATGTGAGTAAATACAATATTTTATTTTAACTGGATGAGAGTTAAATTGGATGAAAGACGTGAAGACTTCTTACATACTGCTGTCCACAGGATGTTGCCATCCCAGCGCCAGAACCCTCTATTCCTTGGAGGTGATCCTCAGTCCCTTTGTCAGTATAGTTCCTCACTGCCATTGTCAACTTTCTGAATCTATTTTTGGGCTATGGAATATGTTGGTGATAGGCAAGTGTGGCCAGGTACCTGGATACTGATGAGCTGTTAAAATAACAAATAATAATTAAAATTATTGATGAAGATCCTATTAATTCTGTGGGGAGAATTAGACCAAGAGAGCACAGCTGCTATGTAATTTTGGGTACAGAGAGTTTAGCTTCACTGAGACTTCAACTTCAGTGGGGATTAGATTAAACCAATTAAACCAAATTAAACCTATTCTGTTTCTGCAGTGCAGATAATCTTCTTTCTTTCAGGATTCTGGAAAATCAAAACTTTTGAAGGGTGGGTAGGAAGAATTGCTCTTCCTAAAAATAAAATTTTCATTTTAGCCTGCTTTCTGTGGATAGGCGAGCTCCTTTTTCAGGTTTCCTCCCTGCAATTATATGCGTTTACACTGCAGTCCTAGAAAGGTTCATAAGCTGATAGCTGTGCTCTGCCTGGAGGCAGTGATTTGGGCCAACATTTTCAAAGTGATTAGTGAGTTAGAGAACTCCATTTTTGGGTTCCAACTTGAGATGCCTAAAAGACACCTGATTTTAAAGAAGCTGAGTACTCAGCTCTTCTTGAAAATCAGGCTTCTTTATATTGTCTCAAGTTGAGCACCCAGAGGCACTCTGTATCACTAGTTAGTTTTGAAAACCTCCCATCACGACCAAATCATTAAATAGAAATAAAGGGGCATAAATTAAATTATGGGATTTGCTGGCTGCTGTAGCAACTAGCTCCTCTTCACTTGAATAGGATAGTTGTCACGTAAGCAGCATCATACATGTAAGGAGCTGATGCTGATCAAAAATAAGCATTACATGAATGGAGGTGTGAAACTTAGGGAGTTTTCTAATGGAAGTTTATATTTATAGGGCTTCTCATCCCAGTGTTTCTCAGATCCAATTCTTTCTAAACTGCCACATTAATATGGTTGGACTCTTTATATGCTACCTTTCTTCATCACTGATGGTATATGTTCAGAGTGTACATTTCCTTTTGCCAAAACAACAACATCCTTACACGCCACACACACACATGCATCTTTCAATAAATAAATAAAAACAAAATAAAACATACAAAAAACTACCTTCTCCACCCTCCCTCAAATTGCCACCATCACAGTCTTATTGAAACTGTGGAGCTGGATTCATTTTTCCTGCCTCAAAATCAGATATACCTCTCTAGGGAACTCATTATCTTTGAGGGTCCTGCCCTGAAAATCAGTGCTGTTATAATGGATCTCACCTTGCCTGCCTGCTCTACCTCCCAATCATCAGAGTGGAGAAGAGGATCAGTGCTGCTTTGTCTTGTTTTTGTTTTCCAATGGTATGATGAAAAGCCCTTTTCTAAAAATGTTTGCTTTTAAAGACTAAAAGCAAACTCTCTGATGAAGGTGAGGCATGGCAACTATTAGATCCTGAAATGGTGGTAAGTATATAATTTAAAACAATTGTTGAAAGGTAGAAAGGAGCAAAAAGTCCCCTGACTTTGTATGCGAGTTAGGGGTGATGAGTGAGTTTACAATATGAATTCAAAACGAAGGAGTTCACAATCTGAACTCAGATCCAAATTTTGCAGATGGTCCCTAAACTCTAATGGGACTAAATCAAATCCCAAAACACAATGTGTGAACTTTGTGGGGATCAAGATCCAAATCTAGATCTGAATTTTGCAGCTGGAGCCCATCTGTAGTTTGAAATTGCATAAAAAAAATAGCGTGTGGAGAGGTGGCAGGAGGAGGAGGGGTGGGGGTGTGTAATGTCTGCCAAATGTTCCTAGCACCCGGAAACCAAATACTTTTCAGCCTCTTGCACACTTAGGTAAAAATTGACAGGTGGCACCCTAATGGGAGTTTGAACCTGCACAAATTTGCCACTTCTAACTTTCACAGTGTTTGCAAAAATAAACCGACAGCCTTGGCTGGCTTTTCTTGACTTAGCTTTAAAGCAGCACATTGTTTCAAATCACATTAGTGCACACATGCAATGGCGAGATTCATTTGGTTTCAAGGGGTTTTTTTCCTTGTCACTGATGGTGCAGAACCTGCTCCTGCTCATCATTCTCTTTTAATCTGGCCCAGCGATGAAATGGACTACTGGGGCAAGCTTGGCAATTGAAGGATCCAGATGCTAAACTCCAGGATTAATTTCTCTAGCAGAGGCATCTGGGAGTCAGCTCCTTTCCCCTAGCTTTCCTGGCAGACTGAATTAACCCCCAGCAATCCAAAAGGCTCATTTTTGTGTCAAACTGGGAGTTCAATTATCCTGGCAGGTAGGGACTGCCAGATTGACTTTGTCAAATGAAGGAATTTGTATTTAAACATCAGTGCCTTGATTTTCCCAGGGCTGGAAGCTTAGTCATTGAAGACTTCTGTATTTGATAATGATGCTTTCCTTTGGCAGCTGCAGCCGGATGAGACACAGGGAGAAAGTTGACAGTAGCTAGTAAGAACAATGAAGGCTTCAGGGGAGAGAAAAAAAAAGTTAAACAGTGATACAGTGTCTTAAAATAGGGACACATAGGACATGATCCTGTTCCCACAGCATCATAAATCAAGAGTAGCTTCTCTTGAATCGGCAAAGCTCCAAAATGTAAAATGAGTGCAAGTGAAATTAGTATCCAGAGTGTCTGTATAATTAGTTCTCGTGCACATTTCACCTTGTCCAATTGATATTGGTTTATGATTTTTCAGAAAAATCCCCTATTTGAACTTGATTGCTGGGAAATAACGCACAACACAGCTGCTTGGATGAAATCTTGCCTTCTCTGTTGCTCCCCACACCTCAAAATTCACAATGAAGTGACTACAAGTAATAGTAATTGGTGAAAACGATAGTAAATATTACACTCATTTTGGTCAGGTATATTATAATGAAATAGGGTATTACTCACGAGAAGCCCTAAAGCAGTATTGATACAGTACCCCAGGGATTCTAAGTCATAATCTGAGAACAGCAGATACATTAAAAAAAAGTATTATTTATTTGCATTCAGAAACAGAGATACAAGATGCAGAATGCAGTGGTAGAAAGAGATAGCATAGCAAGAATAATGACATAGGATTTAGGTAAAGCAGTTGGAAGCCATCATAGAGAGAGTAACTCAGTCTCCCAGAAGCACCGAACAACGATTATATGTAACAGGGCGTAAACGCAACATTTTGTATTTGAAACCAGTTAGTTTTGTCAGCCTAGGTAAACTAATTGTGTGTAACTCATGCAATAGTTCGTTAACTATTGATTAAAATAAAGGTGAAGGGAAAATAAATTTCCTGTGTCTCTAGCAAAATTGTGTATGGAGGGGTTGGGGAATAATTTTGTGCCTTTTGGGCTCTGATAAAATGTCATCTGGGTCTGTACTACCAGGCCTTTCAAAAATTGTTTGATGAGTTGTGTGGAGGGTGAGTAAAGATGAAGGTTGAAGATAGGCCTTTAAACTCTAAAATCCACATTCCCAGCAAGAGAGACAGTAGGTGCTTTTTATAAGTTAGCTTGTTTAAAACATTGATTCTGCTGTCTCTAACAGAATTCATAACTTTAAAGGTAGGGAATGTCTCTGAAATAGAAAAGAATTTCAAACTAGTACAACTTTCTAAGTGTATTTGCTGTATTTTAGGAGTGATGGGTAATAGTAATAGATAGGTTCAAAATCAGCTTCTTGTTGACAAGGGAAATTGTATTCTGCACAAAGTACTTCGTGGGAGATTTCACACACACAATCATCCCTTCTCAGGTAGACACAAAAGGTGGAATTTTGGAGTAGTTCCATTGCTTGCAGGACACAGTGTATGGGAGCGCAGAATATATAAAAGGTCATGAATGAGGCAGGATATGTATTGTATTCATACTTCAGAGAACATGTAATTAAGGTTAGCTGGGTTTTATTTAACTAACAGAAAGAGTACAATGGGCCTATGTAGTATACAGTACTGAATCCATTTATTGTTGTAGGTCTGAAGATTGATCCAAGAGCCTGTTAGTTGCAATCAAGTTCTAATGTGATGCCAAGATCTTGGATCCTTGGTTCACAGGTCTGAGAATTGTTGGTGAGAAATAAATTAGATGCTCTAGGTTACATATTTTTAGAGTCTTGCTTTGGTCAAGGTCTTGTCAAGAGACATGAACTTAAAAGATGATAGGTCATCAGAGAGATAAAAGTCTAAGGACAGATTTGAAGTCTTTCTGGGGAGGAACAGACCTGTGTTCCTGTTAAGGAAAACTTGCCAGTATTTTATTCATAATAACATTAATATTTCTTGTGCACCCCATATTTATGCCATCTTGTAAAATTTGAATAGTCCTGCCCCATGGAGAATCCTTGGAGCGCTAGAAGCAGAAAGCAACAAATATACCACCAAGAGGTGGCAACCTTTTTCTCAAGTTCTGCAGTGTATTCATTATGGGTGATACCCTGGCCCCATTGAAAGCTCAACTCCCACTACAATTAAGCCACGATTAAAGGTTTTCACTCGATAATGAGATTTGATTTGATTTCTTGTGGTAAGGATGAATAGTCTGTAGATTACGTTGAATAATAGAGTTGAGTAATGCCAACAGTCTTTAATGTTTGTCAGAGTAGGTTTTGTTAGCAAAAGGTTCAGTACTATGTAGCCAAACCCAGTTACAATGAAAAAGGATACCCAATTATAACATTGTTGTCATGGTTATGGCCTAAGACATTTTGAAACTTTTTTTGGCTGTTCTCCTTTACAAACCACTTCACATCGTATTGATTTTCTTTTCAGACCATGTTGGTAATAGTATAAGCGAACATGTATAGAGAATATAAAATCTGGGCTAGACTGTTCATCTTGAGGAGGTAAGTTCTCCCAAGTGAAGCAAGGTAAGGTCATCTTCCTTTCTGGAACTCCTTGAGTGAACAGATAGTGAACAGCTTGCTCATATCAGAGTATGATATTAGTCCCAGGTACTTGAGATGCAGAAGTGGCTGTTTGATTCTGAGAGTTATAAAAAAGAAGACATGAATGCTGACATCCCAGAAGAAATTGTCTCACTTAGACATATTGATTTAAAAACCAGATTTTGGGATGTGTTTTTTTTACTCATGTCATTAAAGCATCTCATCTCATTATTTAATTTAGATTTAGAGAGTATGTTGTCTGCAAACAATGTGATGTTATGCTTTTATTCATTTATATGGATACTGATGATATCCTTGCTTGGCAAATTGCTACTATGAGAGACTCTGTAGATCAATTTAATTTTCAGTAAAACCTTCCTACAAAAAAGCTGCCATATAATTAATCCATGGAAGCCTGTAAAAGCTGGGGAAACTCTCCTTTAGAAACATAAATTACTTCTTTTATCCACATGTTTAAATGAATTGGTTTGAATAAAGGAATGCTCTGAACAATAGAAAACAAACCACTCATTTTTCACTGAAAAATGTAAAAGTTTATGCTATGCTAGATGGCATTTAATAATTACATCTGTGTCTATTCCTGAGCTATTTTAGAATCTTGATCTGAAGTTGATGTAGTTATTTGAACTATATCAGGCCATATCATGGTGATTTAGAAAAAAACTGCTCATCCAACAGATCGAATATAAAGGACTGAATTCAGAAGTGAAGCTTATGGTACACTACTTTAAGTTAATCTGAGTTAGTCAAAGGTGGTAGTGCCTAATATGCCTAAATTCATCCCATTGGCTCTTTTGGGGATGTGTTATATCCTTTGTTTCTCTGTTTAATTAACAAGCATTTCTTTTAAAAATGTTATCAAAATTGTAGGTTGCTTTAGGCTGTCAAAACTAATACAAGTAAGTTTCCCAGGATACTTCATTTATTTCTGGGTACACATGATATCCAGAAATTGAGGGCAACTGCCTAAGAAAGGAAAGATTGGGAGGCATTTAAATTTCTTCCTTCTTATATTCCAGAAATTGAAAAGGCCGTTGGGTGTCCAGGGGAACATAAAGCTCCTGCCTGAGTTTTACCTGGGAGGGATTGTCAGTGAAAATGTTAACTTATGAATTATTCCCAACCAATGACTAGGCATTTTGGCAGCCCCTCTATTTCCTGACTCTTGTTAAGACTTAGATAATGTTTTTCACCTGGGCAGTCAATGATATTAATCCCTAGCTGGAGTTTTATACTGTCTAGAAATGGATTTAAACTGTTCCTCAAAGAGAACCAGATACAAAATCTAAGAAAATAAAAGCATGGGACACTTTGTCTCAAAGTTGTCAGGCACCATACACATGCCTGAACTGCAGTATTCTTGTGGCCTGGATTTTATTTGTGCTGATATATATTTTATTTCATATATATTTTACTTCCTATAAAATAGAAGCCATAGCCAAGATGTTATGTTCGTAGTAATTGTTACTTTACTAGCTCTATAGTCAAACTTTGACTTGGGCAAAAGATTGGTGGGCCCTCCTGCTCCATCCATCCTCCCCCTTATAGGTCTCTTAAGGCTAGGATGAAGACATGTCACAAAAATAGATGTGTTAACAGTTTTACATGCACTTGACTAAAACAGAGTGGGGTTTTCCTTAGAGGCTTAAATATCTAAAAGTTACAATAATGCTTCATATCTTCAAGGATCACCGAAGTGATCATTTTATGTTTCTTTGTGTGTGTGTCTGTCATCATGTTCTTTTTATATGTCATTATTTGTGAATCTGTCTGTGCTTCAGGAATGCTGTCACTGGAGGGTGTGGAAAATGAATGTTCTCTCATAGAGAATAATCTGGTACTTTACTTTTATTTCCAACTTAATTGGATTAATTTAGCTAAGGTTTCTTCACTTTTTTAACCTATAAAGCAGAGTGTTAAACACACTGAGGTGAGCAACATAGGACAGTCAAGTTCTTTGCTAACTCAGGCAATTATAATGTGTATTCCCTGTTCATAAATGTATCAAGCCTCATTATAAAGCATTGGGTCCTTGTTTTTCTAGGCTAAACATGCCAAGCTGTTTTTTTTCTCAGATTTACCTGACCTTGATCTTGGGCAACATTAGGGAATGGCTAAAATGGGACATCATTAATAAAGAATGAAAGAAGAGAAAATATTACTACCAATCAACACTGGTTCATGGAAAATAGATCCTATCAAACTACTCTGATACCTCTTTCTCTTGTTTGAAATTTGTTTGATAAAAGGAACAATGCTGGTGTAATATTATTTTCTAAATTACTTGGACTTGGTAGAGTACAACATTTTAAGAAATTAAGGAATTAGAATGATACAAAATCCACATGACATATATTAAATAGATTAAAAAATGGCTGTCTGATAGGTCCCAGAATGTAACTGTAAATAGTGAATCATGAGTAATTAGCCAAGCATGGGTCCTTTACTAAATGAGGGGGGCAACCTAGTGAAGGAGCCTAGAGGAAAGGCTGAAGTATTCAATACCTTTTTCATCTCATTCTTCACAGGCAAGGCCAGCTCTCAGACTACTGCACCTGTCAGCACTGTTTGGGGAGGAGGTGAACAGCCAACAGTGGCAAAAGAACAGGTTAGGGACTAAATCTGGACTTGTACAAGTGCATGGGGCTGGATGCGAAGCACCTGAGGGTGTTGATAGAGTTGGCTGATGTGACTGCAGAGCCACTGCCCATCATCTTTGAAAATTCATGATGATTAGGAAAGGTCCTAGATGATTGGAAAAGGGCAAATATAATGCTCATCTTTAAGAAGGGAAGAAGGACAATCCAGAGAACTACAGAACAGTCAGCCTCACCTTAGTCCCTGGAAAAATCATGCAGCAGATCCTCAAGGAATTCATTTCTAGACAGTTGAAGGAGAAGAAGGTGATTAGGAAGAGTCAGCATGGATTCAACAAGGGCAAGTCATGCCTGACCAACATCATTGGCTTCTATGATGAGATGACTGGCTCTGTGGATGTGGGGACCAGTTGATGTGATATACCTTGACTTTATCAAGGCTTTTGATACAGTCTTTCCCAACATTCTTACAAGCAAGCTAAGGAAGTATGGGTCAGATGAATGGACTGTAAGGTGGACAGAAAACTGTCTGGATCATCGGGGTCAGAGGGTAGTAGTCAATGGTTCAATGTCTAGTTGGCAGCTGGTATCAAGTGGAGTGTTCCAGAGGTTCGTCCTGTATCTGGTTTTGTTCAATATCTTCATCAATAACCTGATAGAGTGCATTCTCAGCAAGTTTGCAGATGATACCAAGCTGGGAGCATTAGTAGATATGCTGGAGGTTAGGGCTAGGATTCAGAGTGACCTCAACAAATTGGAGATATGGACAAAATGAAATCTCATGGGTGATGGCTAGAAAATGGTATTTAGAGGTTTGCTTTTGGGAATTGGCTTGTAGTAAAATAGTTATGCATTACAACAAGGGTCCAGGCCAATGGCAAGGGTTAACTGATTTCTAAAAGCCTGTTTCTTAAAATTTTCTCAAGGCCCACTATGTCTGACAGGCAAACAGCAAGGAGATAAGGTGGCACCAGGTCACAGTGCCCAGCTGAAGGGCCCCTGGGATTTCCAGCTTTGGGGGAACAGAAAAATTAGGAGGACACCAGGAAAGCCCAGATTAGGACATGTACATGTGATGGGTTTATGAAACAAAGGAATATGTTGATAGGACAGAATGTGGACAGTATGACGACCACAGAGAGACCAATCAGCAAGGCCCCAACAATGAAGCATCATCGCAGAGAGAAAAAGATACAAAAGAAGGGATTTTCAGAGCAGCAAAGTGTCCCCAAGAGGGGAAATTGAGGTCATCAAGGGCAGAGGGCATGCCACCAGCCTGTCTCACCCACTCCATGAGGTGGGGAAGATGGGGGGAGAGGGAGAGGGAGGGGGAATGGGCCAGGGCCTTGGCCTTCGACCTCCAGGCTGCTTACACCTGACATTCAAGAGAGAACCTCAGAGTAAAGTCCTCATACTAGTCAGACATACCTTGACTCTGATGATAACTTTAGGACTGGTAGATATAGAATTGCTTGCATTATTATTTCTGCTATCACTGTGTATCAATACAATTTTACCAATTATTGACTGGAAAGGCAGTGGTCATTCTGAGGGTTTTGGGTCTACCTAGACCAAGGTATTTGGGTCATAAATCCAGTGCCAGCAACTGGAAGTCTTTATACATATTCCAGGGATGGGATGGTGAGGTGCTTTAATTAGAGTGGCTCTGATGAGGTTTAGTTAAAGTAACAAGCCACCATTTTGAAGCACAGGGATGCTGAATAGATGTGACACAGAGGCTGCTGGAGTTTACTAATTAGTATGCTCCAGCAAACTCAATTAATTGAGTCTGCTATGATGTGTGCTAATTAGCATGCATCAGAGCAGGCATCTGCCATGTGTATAGGGGCCCAGTGTGGCCTTGTTGCAAAAAAGGTTAATGGCATATGGAGCTGCATTAGTAGGAGCATTGACAGCAGATCAAGGGAAGTGATTCTTCTCTTGTATTCAGCATTTGTGAGACCATGTCTAGAGTACTGTGCCCAGCTGGGGGCCTCCCACTACAGAAAGTATGTGGACAAATTGGAGAGAGTCCAGCAGAGGGCATTAAAAATGGATGGGGGCTGGGGCACATGACTTCTGAAGAGAGGCTGAGGGAACTGGGCTTATTAAGTCTGGAAAAGACCAGACTGGGGGAGGAGGGGAATTTAATAGCCTTCAGCTACCTGAAGGGTGGTTCCAGAGATGATGGAGCTAGGCTGTTCTGAGTGGTGGCAAATGACAAACAAGGAGCAATGGTTTCAAGTTATAGCAAGAGAAGTTTAGGTTAGAGATTAGAAAAAAAAAGTTCTTACTAGGAGGGTAGAAAAGGACTGGAACAAGTTACCCAGAGAGGTTGTGGACTCTTCATCCTTGGAGGTTTTTAGGACCTGGTTAGACAAACCTGTGGCTGGGATGATCTAGTTGGGGATAATCCTGCTCTGAGCACCGGGTTGAATTAGATGACCCCCTGAGGTCCCCTCCAAGCCTAATTTTCTATGATTCTATATTTGTAGTGGGTTGTGATGACTCACCCCAACTGCTGACCAGTTCCAACACCCATGATCTCAGTGAATTTATAACAAAGGGGCAAGTGTTACTGGTTTATGAAGTTGCAGGGTCCAGAACTCCATGGAGTATAGCTGGTTGATGTTATCTGTTGTGTTGTAGGTTCAGTTCATTGAGTCAAGAGCTACTTTAACAAAGAAGTTTCTTTATTTTTGCTAACAACACAAACCCACAGATTCTCTTTCAGCTCTCTCTCTCAAACTCCACCAAACTCTTAGTAAGTATTAGCATCACATCTCCCCTTTCCATGAAGAAAACACAACCCATTTCACTCAATATCAATATACATACAATAATTCAAATGATGAATTATTTGCAGTGCCTTCACAGTCTTGCAGATCTGTGAGGCATCACATTAGTTTGCATTATCTTGATCAGTCTGTGCTGTAGTGTCTATGTTGTCTCATTCAGTCTGTTGTCTAGCCTCTTCCATGTCCATCACATGTTCAGATACTGTTTCTACTTCTGCCCTTCCTTGATGTGCTGCAGGTGCTTCCTACCCCTTCTGTAGAAACTTCCTTCACTTGGCACCACTTCATAAGATCTAGGAATTACCTCACAAATGACAACTGCCTCTGCATCCACGTTTTACCATTGTGCATGTCTTGTCTTATGGTAAGAAAGGTTATAATTCTTATAACCCCTTATAATAATACAGATTTTATTTATATTTATCATGGATAGTATAAACATTTATGTCACTTGTTGTTTCTTATCAGTGGTTACTAAATTAAGTAGTCTTGTTTTAAGTTTCCTGTTGAATAAGAGCTCCATTAGCAGAAGTCCATGCTTCAAAGGAGGTACTCTGTAATTTAGTAATGCCAGATAAGGATCTCTGTGAGACTCTTCTGCTTCGTTTATTATATTGGCATGCATTTTCCACAAGTCCATTAGACTGTAGATATCTTAGGATAGAGGTGATGTGCAAAAATTCATATTCCTTTTGTAGCATGTGCTGGCCCCAGGACTAGCTGTGCTGCCCCATTTGATGGCCCCAATGGTACCTGGCTCTTTGGATATTCTCCCCATCTTCCTGCCTGCCTCACTTCATTGGAAATATTAACTTTGGAAAAGGGAGAGTGCTTAAGGGACCCAGAATGAGCCCTCATGCTGTAACAGGCTGTGCTCTAGCATGCCAATTGCTTTAAGGGCTAATTTATAGCTTCTGACCTCCCCTGTAGTCATGCCTATGTTATGCATCCAATCAATCTCCCTTGTAGAGGTCTTGGTCTTTTCAGCCTCCAACCCTTAACTCTCACTGAGACATTAGCCCAGACCCATTGTGCTGGACCTGGCTTTTGAGCTCCAACCTCTGCCCTGCTCCCGGGCACTGAGTGTGCTGTGGCTCTGTTTCCACTCTGCTCCAAGGGCTCCAACCCAACTTTGCCCTGCTCTGGGGCTCTGCTGCGACCTCCACCACCCCTTAGTCCCAACCGAAACCACTAGTATAAAACCTTAGCACAGGAATAAGCCCTCAGGCTATGATCCAAACTTCCAACTAGGTCTGAAAACAAACATCAGCTCCTTGGCTGTATCACAAAGCTCCCCCCTGCCCAGAGTCATATTCCCCTGCAAATCAGCAGCATTCTACTTGCAGTACTCCTAGGGAAGTCCAGATGTCAGGCAGGAGCTCTTTCCTTAGTGGCCTCTGGGATCAGACTGCCTGATCTGGCTCAGGCCCCGGCCTTATATACTCCCTGCCCTCTGCCAGTCAGGTGATTTTCCTGGGTTGGCTGCATATAGCTCCTTCAACTTGCTGGGCAGCTCATTGCCTAAGCAGCAGCATTTCCTTTCTGCCTCTCTTCCTACATCTGGCCCCTGTTTAGGTGCTTGTGCTTTAGGTAGCTGCTGCAGTCTTGCTCGTAAAGTAACAGGAGCCATAAGCTCCCTGTTACACTTTAAAAAGTGCTTGAACTCACACCCCTTAAACTGTGGTCCGTTTTCAGACATGACCGCAACTGGTATGTCATGCTGGGCAAAGAAAGATTTGATGTGTGCTATTACATGCTTTGCAGTAGTGTTCTCAAGTCTTGCTGTTTCTGGATAGTGAAGGTAACAATTTAAAACCAACACATAGTTTTTTTCTGGCATGAATAAACAAATCTATGGGTACTTTGGACCATGCAGCCGATTCTTCTTCAGTCACTATCACTGGCTGTTTTTCTTGAGTGTCTCTGCATTTTTGACAGGCTGAACACACTTTAGTACACTTTTTTATATTCATTTGTGGCCAGTACAGAATTTTCAAGCTTTTTTTTCACTTCTTTATACCCAAGTGTGATGTGTGCATGCGTGTGTAACCTGGATAACGTATCAGAAACACCTGGGTGCCTTGGAAGTTTACCACCAGATATGTTTTTGAAAAATCCTCTGTATCACTTGCAAGGACAGAAGAATGAATGCCAGCATGCTGGCTCAAACACACACCACCAGCATTGAAGCCATTTTTATATGGCATGAGCTCTGTTCATAGATTCATAGATGTAGGGTCGGAAGAGACCTTGTAGATCTTCTAGTCCAACCCTCTGCCCTGGGCAGGAGAGAAAACTGACCCCAGCCAGGTAAACATCCAGCCTCCTCTTAAAGACCCTCAGGGTAGGAGCCATCACCACTTCCCTTGGAAGTTGATTCCAGATCCTAGCCACCCTGACTGTGAAGTAGCGCCTCCTGATGTTTAGTCTAAATGTTCTCTCTAGCAATTTATAGCTGTTATTCCTTGTTACTCCAGGAGGCGCTTGTGGGAACAAGGTCTCTCCCAAAGCTCGCTGGTCCCTCCTAGTAAGTTTATAGATGGCCACCAGGTCCCCCCTCAGCCTTCTCTTGCGAAGGCTGAACAGGTTAAGATCCCATAGCCTCTCCTTATAGGGTCTACCCTGCTGTCCCCAGATCATGCGAGTGGCCCTCCTTTGAATCCTCTGAATGCTGTCCTCATCCCTCCTGAAGTGCGGCACCCAGAACTGGACACAGTACTTCAGCTGTGGCCTGACCAGCGTCGCATAGAGGGGGAGGATCACCTCCTTGGCCCTGCTTGAGATGCATCTGTGGATACAAGACAAGGTGCAGTTAGTCATACTGACAGTGTTCTTGCATTGTTGGCTCATATTCATCTTGGAGTCAATAATGACTCCAAGATCTCTTTCTGCCACCGTGCTTTCAAGAAGGGAGTTCCCCAACTGATAGGTATGCTGCTGGTTCTTACTGCCGAAGTGCAGCACCCTGCACTTGTCAGTATTGAATCCCATCCTATTTTCATTTGCCCACCCCTCTAACCTGCCCAGGCCCCGCTGTAATCTGTCCTTCCCTTCTAGCATGCCCACCTCACCCCAGATCTTGGTGTTGTCTGTGAATTTAAACAGGCTGCTCTTCACCCCATCGTCCAAGTCACTAATAAAGAAATTAAACAGTGCAGGCCTGAGGACCGAGCCCTGGAGGACCCCACTGCCCACTTCGGTCCAGCTTGAAAATGACCTGTCCACCACCGCTCTCTGAGTACGACCCCTCAGCCAATTTGCAATCCAACTGTGTAGGCATCAATGTCACAGTCATCTAACTTTTTAATGAGAATGGGGTAGGAGAAAGTGTCAAAGGCCTTCCTAAAGTCCAGAAAAACTACAGCTACCATGACACCTGCACCCAGTGATTTTGTGACCTGATCATAGAAGGCAATCAGGTTGGTCTGACAGGACCTGCCCCTAATGAAACCATGCTGGTTGCCCTTGAGCATTATCGTCACTGCTGGCCCATCACAGATGTGCTCCTTGATAATCTTCTCAAAGAGCTTCCCCAGGATTGAAGTAAGACTAACGGGCCTATAGTTGCCTGGGTCCTCTCTCTTCCCTTTTTTAAAGATGGGGACCACACTGGCCCTCTTCTAGTCATCCTGCACCTGGCCAGAGCACCACAAGTGCTCATAAAGCTGTGCCAGGGGCCCCACGATAACCCCTGCCAAGTCCCTCAACACCCTGAGGTGGAGAGCATCTGGACCTGCTGATCTGAACACATCCAGCCCCTCCAGAAGTTCTCTAATCTGGTCCTCCCTGGCTCTAGTCTTAGCAGAGTTTCTCCCGAGTCCATCCTGAATCTCGGTAGGGGAGTCCTGGTCCCTGCACAAGAAAAAGAGGCGAAGAAATTGTTAAAGAGGTCTGCTTTCTCCTCTGGTGTGACCACCAGATTGCCAGGCATATCCTGCAGGGGCCCCACATTACCCGGGGCCTTCTTCATTCTCCCCATATATTTAAAAAAGGACTTTTTGTCATCCTTGATGCTAGCCCTAGTTCTGTATCTGCCTTAACTTTCCTAACAGCCCCCCTACAGACCCGAGCAGTGGAAGTATACTTCTCTTTGGTGATAGCCCCTCCCTTCCACTGGGTGTACGCCTCCTTTTTGGTAATCAGGCATTCACAAATGCCCTTGGGGGGTTTTTGGGCACTCTTGCCCCCTTTGCTTCTTGTTGGGATTGTCACCCCTTGGGCTCTGAGTATCATCTTCTTAAGGAATGACCACTCATCTTGGGCACCCAGTTCCTCTACTCTCCAGAACACTAGTGCCTCTTCCACTAATCTCCTCAGCTCATTGAAGTTCGCCCTCTTGAAGTCTAAGGCTACTGCCTTGCTGCAGGCCCTTGACACCCTGCGCTGAATGTTGAACTCCAGCAAGTGATGATCGCTATTGCCCAGGTGGTCGAGGACCTGGAGTCCCCTCACCAGGTTGTCACCTGTGGCCAGGACCAGGTCCAGCAGGGCATTCCCCCTGGTAGGACTGTGCACCTCTTGGGTTATGTGGAGGTCCTGTATCTCAGCCAGGCACCGCCGTGAATGGTCAGATCTGGCTGACTGCTCCTCCCAGCAGATGCCCGGGTAATTTAGATCACCCATGACAACTACATCCCTTGCCTTAAGTGCCTCCACAAACTGACCTGAGAATTCGTGGTCCAGCTCTTCCCCTTCATTGGGAGGTCTATAGTAGACCCCCACCGTTAAGTCCCTTTCCCCATGATGCCACTGTATCCTAACCCAGAGCACTTCATCCTGCCCCTCCTCTGACCCTATCCTGCTAGTTGAGGATGTGTATTGCTCTTTTATGTAGAGTGCCACACCCCCACGTTTCCTCCCTGTTCTATTCTGCTTGTATGGCCTGTGGCCCCTAATATTGACTGCCCAGTCATGGGATGAATTCCACCAGGTTTCTGTGAGCCCTATTATGTCCAGGTTTGAACTAGCTATCTGGAGGGCAAGTTCCTCCTGCTTATTCCCCATACTACAAGCCTTGGTATAGAGGCATTTAAGGCCTTGAATTGGTCTGTATGCTACCCCCTGATTCTTAGGACTATCTGGACCCCTTACCTGGGTACTCCTTGTGTATGTCACCTGTCTTGGTTGGGAGGTGTCCTCATGTTTTCCTGTGGCCCCATACCCGGTGAAGCTAGTTTAAAGCATGCTGCACAAGATCAGCCAACCTGGAAGAGAAGACATGCTTGCCTTTAGCAGAGAGGTGTAGCTCATCCCACACAAGCAAGTCCCCTGCACAAAAGTGTGGGTCGTTATCCAGGAACCCAAGGCCTGCCTGGTGGCACCAACTCTGTAACCACTGGTTGACCTGACCAATGTAGGCCTTATGTTGCCATCCACGCCTACTCACTGGGAGAACAGAGGAGAATACCACCTGTGCCCCCATCTCCTTGAGCTTGCCCCCCAGGGCCTTAATGTCCTTCATGATGTGGTCTGGGTTGTCTCTGGCTGCATCATTAGTTCCCATGTGGATGAGAACCATGGGGTACTGGTCTGAGGGTTGAAATATAGGCTGGGATCCTCCTGTGATGTCCCAAATCTGAGCCACAGGCATGAAACAGACCTCTCATGCCATGGGGTTGGGTTGGCAGATGGGACTCTCCACTTCCCTTAGGATGGAGTCCCCAGTGACGAGGACCCGGCGTTTCCTACTCCTGATGTTCCCTCCCTGCGCTGTCTGTGTCATACGTGGAGTGACATCATCCCTGATGGAGGCATCCGCTTTGTCCTTCTCAGTCATGGCTGCCAGGGCCTTGTACCTGTTCCTCAGTTGTACTTGGGAAGCCTCCACCATGCTAGCCCGTGCAGCCCTGGATCTTGTGGTTACCTTCTGCCACTCCTATGTTGAATGCATCTCCTGTGGGGACTGTACTCTGGATGACTGGTCCTGCAGCAGACAGAAATATGAGTCAATTTCATCCTCTGCAGCCCTGATCCCCCGCAGCCTGCTCACCTCAGCCTGGATCTCCCGTACCTGCTCCTCCAGAGCCCTAAGTTGAGCACAGGAGGGACAGGCAAGGGAACCACCAGGCCCCACCCCCCCACCAGCTGCTGGGACCCCACTGACCCTCCCCCACAGACAGGGGGGCAAGGGGATGCCAACCCTACCAGGAGCTCTGTCTGGGTGGAGTCCTCAGAAGAGCCCATGACAGGTGGCGCCAGCAGGGTGGGGCCCTAGCAGCTGCACTCCATGTCCGCACCATGCTCATGGAGCTGAGTCTATTACTCTCCCTTGTTGGAGACACCCTTCTGGGCCACTACCATGCGCCTGCCTTATGCGAATGCCGGCGCAAATGCTGGCGTGCCCTTACAGAGCGTGCTTGTCTGCATGCACTGTTTGCACATGCTGCCCCCCCATGGCTCAGGAGTGTGGCTCCCTGTCGGCTGAACTAAGAGGGATCTGAAGGGCTTCCCCTTTGGAGCCGCCTGAGCTGCGCCGGCACCCTCTGCCCCACTTACCTTAGGGGAATCAGCTGCTTCTGCCCCTCCACTGCATGGCATGTCACGAGGATGTCTAACAAGTAGCTCCTGAAACAGGTCATATACTTCCAACTCACAAGTGGTCACCAATCTAGAGGTGCACAAAAGAAGAGATTCAAGGACATCTTGAAGGGCAATCTGAAGAAATGCAATATTAATCAATACCTAGGAGACTCAAGCACTGAATCTTCCCCAGTGGTGCTATGAAGTATGACACGGCATCGATCATTTTGAACAAACTCACTTCAGTATGGAGCTGAAGAGTCAAGAAAGACAAAGGGGAAAAGCTTTGCTTGATATCATCAGGATCCACTTATTCTGGAACTATATGTCAGATCTGCAGTTGAACATGGAGATCTTGGATTGGCCTCTTCAGTTATCTGTGGACTCACTGATGATGACTTCCCTGTCTACAGGAAGGCTATCATCCTTGTATCAAGGGGCTGCCAATGATGATGATGGAATCATAAGCTATGGATATCCAGTGCTCCCCGTACCTATGCTTAATTGTTGCCTCAAGACCCCCCACTCCCTAGAAGTATCTAACAGTTTTGTCTGTTGTTTGCTGACATAGAATTTAAGCACAGGAGCCTTTTAGAATAACTAGATATAAACTTTCACACAAAATGTACCATACCCAGAAACTTTTGTCCTCCTTTCTTACCTGGCGGAGGTGGAATATCAGTAACTGATCGTACCCTGTTGGGATGTATCTGTTTGCCTTGATCCATTTATTTTTTGCCCAGATATGTTATTTTTCTGATGATAAATCTGCACTTATGGCTATTGAATTTTAACCCTGCTGACTGAGCCCTTTCCAGAGCTCTCAATCCCCATATTAACATATCATCTGTATACACTTTGGCACTTTCAATGCCACCAAATATTTGTTGTATATATTAACAGAAAAAACCTTCTGCTGCTGAACATAACCCAAAAGGCAATCTGCACAGGCAGAATCTTCCATATGGGGCACTGAATATGCACAAATGTCTCCTATTTATTTCTAATGGAATCTGCCAAAACCCAGCTGATGCATCTAATGTGGAGAAATATCTTGCTTGCACCATTTACTGAAATATTTCTTGTCTGGTGGGAATGGGAAAATGTTTCCCCTTTACACATGTATTAGTTCTTTTGGGTCTAGGGCAGGGGCAGGCAGTTATTTTGGCTGGAGGACCACTTAATGCATTTTGGTGAGCTGTTGAGGGCTGCATACAAAATCTTTCAGAATACATCATTTTAACAAATTATAAATAAAAAAAAGTCATTTCCTAAGAATCAGACATCTACTATAATAATAATAATAATAATAATTTTGTTTTAAAAATAATATTTGTCCTGATTTAGATTTTTGAGTAGTGTATATAGAAGTGCCTGCATAATACCTCAAAATAAAGTCTTACTCCTGTATATTGTATATGGGGGTGGGTGTGTAGGGAGGTATGGGGTGCATGTGAGGCAGTGGGTATGGGGGTGCATGTGTATGTGGGGGGTTGCCCCTGCACTAGGTCCCAGGAGCTGGCTGGAGGTGGGGGAAGGGAGGAGGGCAGGGGCGCATGTAGTAGAGCTTTCCTGGGTGCACGTATATGTGGGGGCAGCTGTGGGCCAGATACAGTCAACTGACACTGACAGATACCCACCCGTGAGCCAGTTCCAATCCATTGTCAGGCCACATCTGGCCTGTAGGCTGTATTTTGCCCACCCCTGATCCAAGCAGGTGAAAGGTTTTGTCTTTTATTTTTTTTGCACTGTTAGCAAGGATTGAACCCATTCTGTTGGTTCCTCTGCTTTCTTAATAATGTACTGAGCAACCAGTTTCTCTAGTTCTGCTTTTGTGCTCCATCTTACAGCTAAAGGAATTTGTCTGTGAGCATGTAGGTAAGAGTTATCTGGCCAGTAGGACCAAAAGGTTGAGCACCTCTGAATTAGAAAGCTTCAAACTTTGGAAGCGTTCCTCAGGCCAATTAATATTTACTTATTGAAAGTAGAATTACAGCTAAATCATATTCTTTGTGCAGCTTCCCAAGCCCCTGAAATACATCCTGAAACTGAACTTCCATTTTACGTGACACTCTACAGTACATAATGTCTTAGAAAACGCATAGCACCCTGTATGTCTTTTAGCTCGTATATAGGTACCTCTTTTTTGGCACAGCCACAAACTGTATTTTTTCATTACCTTTTTTTTACCTTTAGTTCTAGCTCACATGTGGTAACAGTAGGAATCAGCTCCTCACTACAAGCTCAGAGCCTTATCTGCTTGGTGTGAATATTTGCTTTCTTTTTCAATCCCTTTTCAGTATAGTCTGGTATAACACTGGTATAACAAGTTACAGGAGTTCCATTTGTTTCCAGTATGATATTCCAGTCTCCTGATGATGTTGTATCTTGTACTGTTGCTATGTCCACCTTTTCTTCTTTGTTGTTTACAATGCTGCAATTTACTTCTCTGTGCAGTGATTGCACACTCTGGTCTTTGCTTGCAGTCCTCTCCTCTTCACACTCTAGCAAAACGGTTCAGTCTTCTGCACTTGTTGCACCATTGTCCAAAAGCTGGTTTATATTTGTTATCATAGCATGTACAGCCCCTCATGCTGCTTTTCTTAAGCTCTCCCTGATAGCATTTTTCAGGCCTCCCCTTACAGTATCTGTTTTGGTCTCTGTTCTTTTCTGGGAGGGCTTATAATTCCATCAACAATGTTAGCATCTATCTGGCTTTGTGTCCAAAGACTTATGTCTAGCCTGGGTGATCTTGGCTGCTTTGCACACACAGATTGTTTTCAAGCTTGACATCAGGCTCAATTAGCAATCTTTTCCTGAGCTGCATGTCTCTGATCCCTATTACTATCCAATCTCCAAGCATGGAGCCTGTGAGTTCTCCAAAATTACAGGATTGACTCAGCAGTCTGAGATCCTTTTCAAATATCCCCAAAGGATTCTCTTTTTTTGTAACTTCATGTGGAATTGATAGCTTTCAAAAGCCCCATTCTTTTCTGGAGTGCTGTCCCCCTTAAACTTTTTGAGCACTGGCTTGTGACCAGCCTGCTCGTGTAGCTCAGCTGCAGACTGTCATACACATCCAGCTTTTCAGCACCCACTATATCTAGAAAAATAGCTACCTCTAGGTTACTTCACTTCTCAGTGGCTAAATTTGCTCTAACCCATAGGTTAAATTTGCTCAAACCCCTTCCAGTTCTCTATCACATGGCTGGAGAGTTTCAGCTCTGCTGCATCCAGTCATTGCTGCAGTTGTTGCTTCTCCTCCATCTTCTCTTCCTTCTGCTCCTCCTCCTCCTCTTTTTTCTTCTTTCTTCTTGTCCAAAGCTCATTTCATGTAATGTAGTCACCTGTTTTCACCACTTGTCATACCATGTCCTATTGTGGGTTCAGTCCATTGTATCAGGAGCCACTTTAACAATGAGATGTCTTTATTTGTGCTATGAACAAACCCACAGCCATTAGACTCTTTCAGCTCTCTTTCTAAGGCCATGTACAGGCATTCCACTTGTTCTGGTCGAAGTGATCAGAAACTGGTCTAAACCCATGACAGAACAGAAGTTCAGCACACATAGACTGGTCTAAAAATGGCAGAACCCAGTCTAAGATAGATCAGGATTGATGTGCACTCATCCTTAATTGACTAAGGTTAGACCAGTACATTGAATCACAGTACCAGTTCCCCTATCAATTCAAGTTAGGTTGCTGTCCACTAGCATCCCAGGCTCCTTTGCAACCTCCTGCTAGCTCTCCTTGCAAGGAGGCATGGTAGGATGTGTCCCATACTCAGCTGCTGTTCCCCAGGAGCCCTGCCCCCAAGCTTCCTCAGAGCTAAGTCAGCGCAGTCACTTTTCAGCACAGACCTTTTTCACATCCCCGCCTCCTGCCTCCAAGCAACCAGAGTGGGTAAGGGAGGCATCTTTTTTCCCATGCATGAGCCCCGGCACCTTGGAAACCATATCCCTGAGCCATTTCCCCACACGCCGTCACAATGCACCCCACAATGCAGACCAGTCATGAATCCAGACAAACCCTAGTATTGGGTAAAATGGTGTGCTATTATTTTTTTTCCCACTGCCTGTTTTTTGAGAGAAAGGGCTGCCTAAGTAATCAATGGATTTAAAAATGTTCTCTCAATGCCTTTGGTAGTTGCCTATCTGCCAAATACCAGACACCATGTAATATTAGAATGTAGTATTAGTAACCTCCTGGCTTTGGCATCTCTGGCAACGGTAACAAAAGATAACAAAAGAACAAATTTTCAATGGCAAATTCTGTATAGAAGTGTGATTCATTGCTTTACATGCATCTGGGTACATTTTGTCAAAATGCATTGGGCCACATTTTCAGGTTGTAAGTCATGGACTGCCTTGGAGTCAATGAAGCTATATCACTTTACATTGGCTGAAGATCTAGCCTGGGGTACTTGGTATAAGACTCTATCATTTAACTATGAATAGATGATTTTTTTTCTTTTGAGAAGATTTTCTACAATTTATAAGATTGTTATTCTACCTGGCTGACCTTTCAGGGATTTTATTTTATTATAGCATTTATTTTATTATTGTTTTATTTTATTCTTATTTTATTACTATTAAGTTATGACTATTATTATTTGTTTTCCTTTCTAAATATTTCTAAAGATTATATGTGCAGTGATGACACTGAACAATGTTGGGAGAAATGTGTCTGTTAACATGCCTCTCACACTGACTCTTTGTCTTCAGTTTGGTTCTGACTAATATAGGTCCATATCGAAGGGCATAATTGTATTTTTTCCTGGACCATTAATCAGACAGGTTGTAAAGTCTTTCATAATTCCAAGCATTTGAGCACAGTTTATACTTAGAAACTGGTAAGGAGGATAGGGGTTTGTGGTCTAAGGGAGGATGACAATTCTCTTAGGTAAGGGGTTGCTGGAAGTCTGTCTGTGTATTTGGGGGAGGAGGAGTTTTGTGCACAGATGGATAATAAGGAATTGATGAAAAGATTTGCCAAAGGGACAGTCTTTCTGTTGTGACCAGTGTTGATAGCATAGCCAGGTCTGCCAGTTAAACCATTTGTAAGGATCCTATGTATAAGGATCCAAGTACTTGATTTCTGAGTCAAACTTCCAAATATTGTGAGAGTTTAACAGTAATTGCATATCCACCTAACATGTGAAAACACTACTTCTTTATATTGTTGACTTCAAACTCCTGCCCCCAAGACATAGAGATGGTGAGCCTGGCATGCATTATAGTTATGTTTAAAACTGAAGTAGTACCATTGTAGGATTTTCTGTCCTGTATTGATCTCCTGCAAAAGCACACAATAGACCTCTTAGTACTTAGGCAAATATGTAAATAACAAGTCAAGCATAGGATCTTTTGTCAGGCTCCTATTATGTGGTACCAGATGCATCTGAGACTCTTGCCTCCATCTGCCTGTTTCATCTTAGATATGAAAACATCATATTAATTATGACTATCATATTAATTACATCTGATTGTTTAGGACATGAGTTACCAAATGTATTTCTCAGTGCAGGTGGTATGGTTTCCAATGCGATGAACTAGAGCAATCATGGCAAACTAGACAATTTATTTATAATTTACTATGAAAGAGTGAAATTTGGCTCTTAGAGAAAATATGTAGATCTTTCAATCATTAAATAAATTACAGTCACTTTTGTTGTAGTAATTTTTCTTTTATAATAAAAAATTGCTTAAGGAAGAAAAATGGCTTGACTGTAATTGGTTTCTACTATATTTTATTCTTTTATGTGTACACCTGGCATCTTATCTGCATGTCTCTCAGATTTAAGACTGCAAAATAGGCTGTAGCTCAGGGTTGTATTTGTGATGTGCTCTGAATTGTATTGAAATCTTTTGAATTCATTTAGACTATGACATTTTATAGCAGATTAATTAAAATAATTCACAGTGGGTGTGTCTACATATGCATGTACTCCAGCCTAGATTTATTGTGCGGTAAGCTGCTCCAGAGCAAGAGTTTTTGGGTAGGTGTCTACACATGGGGATTAGGCACATGGGTGACTGGTGCCAACTGAGTTGTGACAGGGGGCACGCGCCCCCCCAAGTGGCCAGTCAGCAACTGGAGAGGGGTCCGCCATGGCCAATCATGCCGAAGTGTCAATGGCGCTTCACCTGGTGCCCCTATTTCCTGGCCAGTACTCTCAGGGGGCGCTCCCACCTGCCCCCCCCCGTCACCTAAGTGGGGAGCACTGCCTGTCGGGATGCATCAGTGCTCTCAGCAGGTGCACATGCATTATGCATTGTCACTGATTAGAGAGGAAATGTGTGCCCATTATTCTACAGCCCTGCAATGGGTGCCAGGGGGAGATCCAGGCTCTGGCTACAGCTGCCAGCACCTGGCAGCCATCTTTAAAAGCCAGCCCCTCTTTCTGCTCTCTGGCCAGCCTCTTTCATGCCCAGGAGCAGCTTGCAAAGTGTAGGGGCAGCATGTGCTACCATGGCCACTCTGCCTGTCTGTGCTAGGGCTGCTCCAGCCCCTGGCCCTAGCTGTGATCATTAGCTCCCAGCAATCCTGTTGGCCTCTATGACTGACCCGCTGACCCACTGCACTGACCACCACCTGGGCCATGGCTGTCTCGCCCTGCCTGGCTCCCACACACCTGGTGAACACCTGCCTGCCCACAGTGTGCCATCCTAGGGTTGCCACCACTGTTGCTACCAGGGATGCCCATGAAGGATTCTGTGATGCCACTGCTAGAGCTGCTGTTGCCTTCCTGTGCCATAAGCCCTCTGGGCCTGCTGTGCCATCCTGGACTGGTGACTCCACCTTATCCAGCAGACCTGGGATGACAAGCAGGGTGAATGCTCCAGCCGCCAATGCCAGACTGCAGCCAGCAAGGCCAGCCATACCTTATCATGCATCCAAAGATGCATCTCAAGCTGGTCCAGAGAGGTAATACTCCCCCTCTATGCGACTTCGGTCAGGCCGCAGTTGGAGTACTGCGTCTAGTACTGGGTGCCATACTTCAAAAGGAATATGGCCAGCCTGGAGAGGGTCCAGAGGAGGGTCACCCACTTGGTGAGAGGGCAGCAGGACAGGCCATATGAGGAGAGACTGAGGGACCTGAACCTGTTCAGCCTCAGCAAGAGGAGGCAGAGGGGGGACCTGGTGGCTGCGTACAAACTCATCAGGGGAGGTCAACAGCCAATAGGTAGAGCCCTTTTCTCCCCAGCACCACCTGGGGTGATGAGGAACAATGGTAATAAGCTGATGGAGAATAGGTTTAGGTTAGAGATCAGAAGGCAATATTTTACAGTTAGGGTGGCCAAAATCTGGAACCAACTTCCCAGGAAAGTGGTCCTCACCCCTACCTTGGGCAAATTCAAGAGGAGGTTGGATGATCATCTGTCTAGGGTCTTGTGAACCCAGCATTCATTCCTGCCTGTGGCAGGGGGTCAAGCTAGATGATCTGTTCAGGTCCCTCCTGACCCTAGCTACTATGAAACTATGAAGCAGTGGCTAGACAGCTTCCATATGATCTGGGCCACCTTCTGGGACCTGCTCCAGCAGTTGCGGGCCCACCAGGAGCACCATGAAACTGGCATGTGCCCGTGCCTCCCCACAGACACCTAGCTGGTCCTCGTGCTGTTGAAGCTGGCCATGCCCACCAGCCTCCGGTATGTTGGGCACTTGTTTGGCATGGGGAAGGCCACCACTGGGGAGGCTCTCCTGGAGGTGTGCAGAGCCTTTCAGGATGTGCTGGGGTACACTGTGCTTCATGTTCATGACCCCCTGGTGGTGGTGACAACGTTCTGTGCCCTGGGATTCCTGCAGGGCACAGGGGCCTTAAATGGGACCCACATTCCTGCCCCACAGAGACCACCCCCATTACAGCTGCAGGGGATTTCACTCCATGGTCATGCAGGCTATTGTAGACTACTGCAGCACATTCACCCATGTGAGTGACGGGTGGGTGGGCAGTGTCCATGGTGCCCACGTGTTTTGGAACTCCAGCCTGGTGGGACTGATGGAGAGTGGATGCTTCATGCCAGGGGTGCCAGACCTGCAGCTGGGCACCAACATGGTCCTGCCCCTGGTCATTGGGGATCCTGCCTACCCATTCTGCCCTGGCTGATGCGGCCCTACACTGGCCCCCACCAGGCCCACTTTAATTGCTTCCTGGGCTGGACCCATATACTGGTTGAGTGTACCTTTAGCTGCCTCAAGGACTGCTGGCACTCCCTTACCACCCACCTTGAGGTCACCAAGAACAACCTCCCCCAGGCCATTGTCACATCCTGTGCACTGCATAACACCTTCAAGGCCTGGGGGGAGCCGTTCTGTCAGAGCTGGGTGGAGGAGGTGTGGTGGGCAAAGGATGTCTAGTGGTAGGCCCACCATCTGTGGTGGCAATGATCACAGCATCTCCCCTCTCCATCAAAGCACCAGGAAACCCACACACCCACCAGCGATGGCCAGGGCACCAGGTGCAGGAGGCTTTAGCTAACCACCTCCTCCTACACTCCCCACTGTAGCCCCTCTGCCCTGCTGACCACATACCCACTACCCCCCACCCACCCTCAGCACCACTCTTATTTCAGAAATGTATCCAAACAAGTCTTTATTCCCCTCACATCACACACCCCTCCCACCTCCTCCCTTGACATACAGAGTCTCCTTCCCAATAAACAGAGCCCCTATACCACACACCACCTACCAACAATAAAAACCCCTCTTCCCAGGGAAAAATATTTATGAAGTGTTTATTTTGGTGTCCAGGAGTGGAGGTCTGTGGGGTGAGGGTGCCCAGGGGGCAGAGCCCAGGGACAGGCACCTAGCACCCTTGTCTTTGGCTGTTCCCCTGTGGGTGTACATGCCATGGTGCATGTGGTGGGTGGGGGGGCTTGCCTCAGGGCAAGGGCGGCTACTCATCCTCTAGCATGAGCGACTCCTTCTGCCAGGGGATGTCCCTGGCCAGCAAGGCCAGTGTGAGGATGTGTCCCTGCTGCTGGATGCTCTAACTCCACACCCATGTGGAGCCAGGTGAGCAGTGGGCCTGGTCCAATGGGAGGGGGGTGGGTGGTGGCAGCCAGGGACTCCTGCTGGCTGGAGGTGGCAGAGGACCTCCTCCTAGGCCCAGGTGGGGGCCTGCTGGGGGGCAGTGGGTGATTGTCATGGGGGCTGCAGGGCTAGGGACAGGGGCTGGGCAGCAGCAGGCATGAAAGATACTGGCAGGCCCCGGACAGGGTCCAGAACCTGACTGTCATTGTTCATGGCCTGCATTGCCCAGCCCAGGATCTTCTGCTCCCACAGGACCTGGATCCACTCTTGCTTAGTCTGCAACTCCTGGTCAGCCTGGTCCCGTGAATGATTGTGGAAGTCCTGCACCTCCTTCTGGGTGACATTCTTCACTCACCACTGCTTCTGGTGGGCCATGTCCTCCACTCACTGTGCCTGGACATCCTGCTCCCACTCCTTTGCCACCGCCACCAGCCACTGGAGGAGGAGGCTCTGGTCCATGGTACACCTCTAGCACAGCCAGTGCATCTGGAGGGCTCTGGTGGTAGGTGGTAGTGACCCTGAGCCAGCATCCCTACTGGCCACTGTGGCCTTTCCCTTGTGTCCATATGCTAGACCTGCAGAGCCATGAGACAGAAGACTTTTCTGAGAATTTGTAATATTTCAGAGGTAAGGTGCTCTGCACCGGGACTCAGATCAGGAGTCTGTCATGTGCAAATGCCCAGGGACCATGGTAAGTTGGGCCATGCAGGCCCAGGCCCAGGCAGTCACCTGCCGAGCCCTGCATTCCCTCAGGTTCCCCTGGGTCTAGCAGGCCACTGGATGCTGGCTGCAGGCAGTCTACCTCCTCCAGCCTGTTCCCAGGGTGAGACAGGCCAGGCTTCTGGCAGTACCTGCTGCCATGGCTCCAGACCCCACTCTCCCCCATCCCCCTGCAGGCCATCCACTTGGCTGCACTGCTACCTAGCCCATTGCACCTGGTCTTGGGGGGGTGCAGAGCTCCTGGACAGCTGGGATGAGGAGCTGCCCATGCCCTCACCCTCTCTGTAGGAGGCCTCTCCAAGGAGACACCCTGGGGCCAGTCACCTGCCATGCTGCTGCTGTGCCTTGAGTGTGCCCCAGTTGTGTATGTCATGAGTGGTCCATGAGGAGCTGTTTGCATGGGCTGAGGGGATGCCCCATCCCCTATGCCCTGTTGCTACTGATCCTCACGGTGCCTTAGGCACACCTGCACTCCTGGTTTGGGACCCTGATCACAGGGGTCAATCCTGGACTGCCCTGCAACCTCTGCCACCACCTGAAGGGCTACCTGTGGCAGCACTACATGTATCTGCCCCACACTGCTGAGGAAGACATTACCATTAGCACTGATACATTTCTTGAGGTGTTCGAGACCTGTGCCCACCCAGCTGTGGGGGCACGGGGCTGCTCAATAAAGTGTTTCACTGTGTCCTGCCTCCCTGCATGCTGGGGTGGAGGGACCAAGGGGCCAGGCAGGGAGGGAGGGGAGCCGGAGTATGGAGGGCCCTGTCCCTAGTGTGGGGCTTACTACGTATCTGGGGCTGTTGTGGCTGGTGGCTTATCACAGTCCTCCCAGCTGGTGCAGGCATGTGGCTGCACTTGGTGTCCTTAGCCCATGGGGTGTGGCATGCAGCAGCCTGACTGGGGGCCCCCCCTGGGGAGTAGCTGAGGCTGCTGGCATTTGGCAGTGTCAGCCCTTGTTTCTTGTGACAGGGCTTGGATCTGCACAGCTGGTGAGGCAGGCATTGGCCAGGGCTTCCTGAGCTGCTGATGGAGGCTGCATCTGGGGAGTTGGGCAGTATGGGGTGCTGCAAACCCAATAGTCCCTCTGGTGACATGTCACTGGAGGTGCCAGGGTGGGGCATGGGCTTGGGCAAGACTCCTATGATTGTATAAAACACATGGTTGTGTCCCAGGTCCTGGGGTGCCAAAATATTGGTCAGTTGTTGCATAAACACCATGCTCTTGTAGGCATGGCCAGAACGATGATAGTGGTTGGTCATGGTGACCCAATGTGCCTGTAAGGCTTTCCCTCCTGTGTCAGCTGGTCATGCCCTCTCTCCTGCATCCCTCCCAACAGGGCCTCATAAGTGTGGGCATTGGGGTGTCCACCCCACTCAAACTGGTGCAGCACCTCTACCTCACCCCAAAGCATCACAAGGTCACCAGTTTCCTCCCGGCTCCTGTTGGGGCTCCCAGGTTGTGGGCATGGATGTGCACATGCACGTGCTTCCAGATCTGGACAGGGAGGACAAGGCCATGCTGAGTCCTGCACTAGCTCTCCTGGCACCTGTGCAGCTGTCCCAGTGTTGCCAGCCTTGGGCAGATGGCAGCAGCATCCAACACAGCGGTATGGCATGGGACAGTCAGCTGTGTGGGAGAGACTATGCCCTGCAGAACCTGCAAGTGCAGGGCAGACTGCTGGGGGCATGCTGCAGACCGTTGGCTGCCAGAAGCTGCCTGCATGCAGCCCTGGGGAGTTGACAAGGCTGAGAAGGAGGCTGCAGCACCCTTCAGCATGCAGCATGCAGGTGACCCTGACGGCACTGCCCTGGCAGCTGCAAAGCAGTGCAGTGCCTGACAGCAGTGTTGGGGTGCTGGCAGGCATGCACAGCAGGGCTGTCACCTTCCCAGGGGTACACACAGAGCATGCAGTTCCTTCAGGCTACCTGTGTTGTGTGAGGGTACAAAAAAGTCTGCAGGCTTTTATAGCCTGCCATAGAGGCAGCCCAGCCCTAAAGCAGGAGTGGCTCCTTGCCTGTAGCCCTGGGACTGGCCTCAGGCTGGTTCTCCAGTGGCTGAGCAGACCCGGGAGCAAACTCGCTCCCGGGCTGTGTCTACATGTGCATTACTGTGCATTAAGTAATTGCCATTAAGGGTTTTTACTGCACAACAAGCGTGTGCATGTGTAGATGCATGTGTAGATTACTGTGCAGTAAATTAGGCAACTGCACAGTAATGTGTCTCATGTAGATGCACCCACTTACTTAAACCTAGGAGAAAGGGAGGAACAGATGTCACTGGCCTCAGTCATTGCCTGATATTTTGTATCCATCACATATACTTTGCATTTAGTTAATGTCAGTATTTTGGTTCCTAAAAAGGGCAATGTATGCATTTGTGAAAAGAAAGGCAATTCTTGTCACCATGGACAATATTTGCAATGTGCCTGTAGCAGGCAGAAGACTGAAGTGAACGATGGAAAATACTTCCCTATTTCAAACACTATATCAAATGCTCTGCGTGATTCACCTCCATGATCTGCTAGAGCTTCGTTTACTGGGGAAGCAAGAAACTTAAAACGGACCCCCTCCCCCCCAACACTTGTACACAACATTGCTGCAATTCAGGTACCAAACTGACCATAAGATGCTTGAGATTATGACAACCATTTATTTCTCTGGACATTCAAAATTCACAGCAGGAAACATGGAGTTGTTTAACTGTCTTATCTCAGATTGTTGTCTCTTCCATAAAATACTTGAATTAGGAAGTGACAGCTCACTGCTTCCCCTTCATCAATCATCATTTTAGCTTAAACTGCAACAGTTTTGGGGGGATTTTGTCTGTTAGAAGCAATGAGGAATTCAGAACTCATCTAATAAAACTGCCCTGTGTGTCTCAATTTCAAGAAAGAAAGGTTTTCTTCACATTTAAAATTGTCATATGACTCAGCTGGGATTTCACAATTTCCTCATTTGATCTTTGTGCTACTTTTCTCATTTTTCAGTTTAAAATCAGTGAGGGCTGGGATATGTTTGCTACTGTTTACCTTCAATGTTTCCAGCTGTTTTTCCAGAGATCTGTGATGACACATGTCTTCATCTTTTCATTTCTGGCTTATTTTGTCACATTATCAGAATTAGAATGTGTCTGAGCACTTCAGCCCCTTGAATGTGACAGTGACCTTAGGGGCTATGAAGGGTAATAAGATGTCAGAAAAAGGGACTGGTTGCTTTACTTCCACAGTCTTTGATTTGTGGTGCAGCAGGGAGAGTTTTGGTAAAAATCAATTGTTTTAGAATACAAAAAAGTTTTCTGAGTCTGCCAAGAAATGTTTAATTAAAACCAAGAGAAAACAGCATTCAGTGGGTCACATTTTGCCCTAAATTATCCCCTGTGTAGCTTTCTGGAAGCAGTGGGTATAAGAATAGTATTTTTCCTTTAGGGTATATCCAAATTCTCCTCTATTTAGAAAATAAATATTATTTTTCCTTTAAAATACTGTGTGAGACTATTTCTTTTAGTAAGACTAATTAACACAAAAATATAGCACATTTTGTCTCCATAGTGCCTTACAGGTATGAATTAATCCAAACAATTACTTGTGAATTAGGTAGGTATGTCCCTGGTTTACAAAAGCTGAAGGAGAAGCAGAAAGGTTGCCACTTGCTCAAAGCCATTGAGAGTGTGTTTGGGATAAAATAGGGATTAAAATTACATGCAATTAAAATTCAACAATTCCAGTCCTGTGCTGAAAATGTCAGACCTCCCACCCACCTTTAAAGAGAGAAACTAATAGTATTGTCTAAAAATGGGTCTCTTTTGACAAGTGCAGTTCAAGTTTCCCATGCAATTTTGCAATTTCTTTCAATTTTTGCCCTGTATCCTTTATATCATGATGTTATTTTACAAGCACAATGAAGTTGGAGGGGAATAATTACTATTCTTGATTTTGTTCATTTGTGCTGTGGGAAAGCCCTGAGGCTCTAGTCAAGATCAGAGACTTCATTAACTGTAGAATAAACATGCAGGTAGACATGGCACTTATCCTAGAAAGTGGACAGTGTAGCCTGGCATAAGATACCTGAAGTGAGTAGAACATGGGAGGGCAGGGGAAGATAAAGGACATTTATATTTGTTAATGATATGTGTTCCTCTCATAATGCAGTGCTAAAGGGGATACTATATTTTTCTTATCCCTCAAGAAAAAGTGGTTAGGCCAAGGTCTTAAGATTATTACCTATAGGAAGAAAAACTGAAAGTGAAATCAAGTATTTGTTCAATTAAATCCTGCTTATTTACAAAATGTATATGCAAAGCACTGTTTCCCTAAACTAAAACAACAGGAGACGATATATTTGCTCACAATTTTAAGTCTCTTCTCAGATAGTACCCTGCCCAAAAAGCTGTCTTTCTCTGCTTTTTTTCAGTGCTTCCCTTGCTGTCTGCTTCTGGAACTGTTTTTCCCTAGACATGCAACTTCATCAAATGATCCCCAGCTTTCTAAATTTGCATCTAGCCCCTGGTAAAGCCCCCCCTTTCACATAGCTGTGCTTGTAACTGGTCTTGTATGTTGCCGTGATGTTCGTATTATTTAACCTATCTTATGCTATAGTGGACTTTGCATACTCTATTTACTTTCAATGAAATATAGCTGTCTTACCTCTGAACGTTAATAACCCTTCACCTAATCAGGGTCATAACATGATTATAATTAAATATGAAAATCAGCTGTGCCTAACTTCCATCTTTAATTCGGTGGTTTTGTGTGTTCGTAAGTCCCTCTTTACATACTCCATGCCTTGCACAATTAACTGTGTAACACAATTTATTTATTATTAACACAGTTTATTTAAACTGGCTACATGTGCAAAGGAACTATCACGTCATAAAAAAGGTCCATCCAACAACCAAATTACAGCTGGAAAATGTGTAATGGCTTTAGAACCGGTTTCTGTGCAGCTTTAATTTGCATGTGCAGCAAGGTAGCTATGCTCCTTCTGGGAGCATCAGCTAATAGGGCTCCCAGACATAGAAGTGCACCATGTGCTGCTGCAGCTGACAGGACTCTCAGCTGCCTCATCATCCCCAGTTGGGAGTCCTGCCTCTGACGGGACTCTCGCTACCTCAGCGCCCCACAGCTGCTGTGGCTGGAAGTCTTATAGGTGCCAGGATTCTCAGCTGCCATCCAGGCTCCCTCTGCATTGGCAAGTAGCAGACTCCCATAGCTGTGAGTCCTGCAGCTGCTGGGACTGTCAGCCACCACAGTGCCCCATGATTGTCATGGCTGAGAATCTTACATCTGATGGGACTCTCAGCCGTTGCAGTGACCCACATGTTGCCTTGGCTGGGAGCCTCATTAACTGATGGGACTCTCAGCTGCAGGGAAGCATCACGTGCTGCTGCAGCTAAAAGGCCGATGGAATACTGCCATGGATGAGACTACTGCAGCTGATGGGGACTCACAGCTGTGGCAGCTGTGGGTCTCTTCTGTGGCTGAGAGTCTTGTCAGCTTTGGGACTGTCAGCTGTGGCATCCATGGGGCACTGCTATGGCTTCAAGTCCCATCACTTGTGGGAGTCACAGCTGCAGGTGCTTGCTACTTGCTGGTGCAGGGGGAAACTAGTATGGTGATTCCAGGCTCCTCCTGCACCGCCAATGAGGCGTAATTGGATCTGAAGCTGGGTCCCACAATCATGCTTTCCTCCATGCACTTGTGGCATAGCAAGTATAGATCATGCATTAGATTGTATCATGCCTTTACTTGAATATTTAGAAGGGCCCTAAGTAATGTAGCAAGTCAGCTGAAAGAATACTGCACACCTTGGCTGGCTATGCTTCTGCTGCATTATTTTAATTTACTTGATTGATATGTTCAACAAGGAGTCATTAAATCGTATCCAGTCTAGAAAATGTCTAAAAGTGGCATATAAGTCAAAATAAGTATATAGCAGACAGCAGGCAATATTAAAATCATGAGTGTTTGATGAAAAGAAGAAAGGCTAAGGAGAGATTTACTTTTTGCTTTGATGCATGGGAGAAAGTGTCCATTTATAACTAGAGATGGTGAGGATAACTTCCCATCAAAGAACTATTGTAGAGACTGCCTGTCAATAACTGGGGTGAAAGATGTGATAATGTGAAGGACCTGTCAGTCATCTGTCACCTGAGAGAGGTATTTTTCCTAACTGTTTTTCTAGCCATAGATTCTGGAGGTTAAAAGAAGTCAGTAGGCTCTCCCTTCAAAGGACAAGAGGCAAGGGAAGGTCTTCAGGTTTCCTTTTTCAGAGTCGGGCAGCAACATTTAATCAGTTTATAGTAAATCTTTGGGGTTCATGTGGTTTCACTGTCAAGTTTAAGGCATGAATGAACTTGAAAACTTCAGCAAGGCTTAATATTCCCCACATGCTATGAGAAGCCCAACAGTAAGGTATACCAAAACTCATGTGAACTACAAGCCTTTGTTTTTAGTAGCCATAGTAGTAATGCAGTGCTAAAGGGGATTGAAAAGATATCTCATTGTCATGAAGACTGTAGTGTAAAGGCTTTATTACACATTGCACTTGTGGTCAAATGCTGATCCATGGTAGTGGTAGCTTGAGTTTGGAACAGTCACATGTTAAGGCTAAACACCTTCCCCAACTGTCCTGCACCTGCACCTTCACAGCTGTGACTTACCACTGGAAGGCTGGCAAGCAGGGGCCTGACTAGGCTTGACTGGATGCTTTGTTACTTTGTCACATCTGTGAGTTACCACAGAGCTGATGAGCAAGGACAGAATTGTATCCATGCTCTAGGAGAGGGTGTGTAAGGGTTGGGTTAGCAGGAGTCGGGGAGGGAGAGGAGGGACATGAAGCTGGGAGGTGGAGAGTTAATGGGATCAGGAGTAGGGTAATGAAATGGGAGGTGGAAAGGAAATGGGGGTGGGGAAGGATGGGGAACTGAAGGAAGTCAGCTGCTAAAAGATAAAATAAAAAATAGTAAAAAATGTATTTAGAAAGAAATAAAGAGGAAGCAAATGAAAGAAAGTCTTGTGTTTTAATGAACTGCAAGTTGGGATTGGGGTGTGGGAGGTGCTGGGAATGCTTCCTGGGGTGGATGGAGGTGGGACTGGTGAAAGAAGAAACTTTTGGGGGAGCTACTGTCTCTGCCATGGGAAGGAAGCCCCAGTTTTTGGGGACCCGATCCAGCCCCCTATCTTGTCTCTCACCACCCCCTAGACCCCAGTGCTGGACCTGCCCTTGCCCTGTGACCTGACCTGCCCTAGCTGGCATGTGCTTTGCAGGTTGTTTTCATGGGGTTACACCTCCAGGGATGAGAAGTACACACCCATGGGGATGAGAAATTCAAACCTTTTGGGGCAGGGTAACACAGATAAGAGATAAACCTGGCCTGAAGTGGCGTAACTTTAAGATGCCTAATGAGTGCTTAAAATTAGTTTCAAGCATTATTGTGTGGACAGTCCAGGGGTTAAGAGCTCCAGGAGCCACCTAAATTTAATGTGGGGCAAGGTCCTAAGACTACAGGTATATAATCAGTTAGAAAGTAGTACTATGAGGTAGCCATTCTACTGAAGCTATAAATTCTTCACACCTACCTTCTGAAACCTTCAGAAGCCAAGAATGCTTGAAAAATTTTCAAGATTCAAAATATACATGGTTTTGACCACATTAGAGATGTTGTATGAGTCTTGTATCTTTGTCACCTAATATGATTATTGCTCATTTAGGCCTTGAATGAAACAGAGCACTTATGCACGTGCTGCTGAAGTTTAAACAGTATGTTTATAAATGCTTTGTGGAATCTGGACCTTAATCTTTCCTTGGCTTTAGTTAATATTTTATTGGGAAAATTTAATTGAATACGTTGTTAGTTTTCAGTATATAGCAGACTTTAAACACCATTCTAATGAAAAAAATGTAGAATCTTCCTCCATCTCTGGCTTCCTCTCACTTCTCTTTCATGGGACTTGCTGTCTGTGTATACTGTGCTGTCTATATAAAGCAAGCTGTAAGCTCCTTAGACCACAAACTGTGTCTTTCATAGGTTCAGTATAATGCCCAAGCGCACTGTTGGTATTCAACTAATAACTAATGGTAATAATAGCTTGTATGCTCCTGTAATTATTTTTGAAGAACAAAATAGACACCCTGGGAATACAAATCACAGCAAAGTTCATGGGCAGATATTATAGCCTTTTCAGAAGCCTTGATTCCCAAGATGATGATGTTAGTCATCAGAGAAGATTTCTTCCATAGAATAGCTCTTTCATTAAATAGGCTTGATGCTTGATCAGAAGATTTCTTGCTGAAGAGTACAGAACAGTATTCCTGAAAAAAAAATTACAGGCTTAATCTGTTGTTGTGTTGGAACTTTTTATATTGGTGTAAAGGGTCTGTGAAACAACTGTAAGGCTTCATGAAGAAAATATACCTCTGACATTTAACCCTCTGGTTGGTGCATCATCATCCTGGCAATACAGGAGGTGTATTTGAGTACTGTCCTGTATCCCTGATATTCCTTAACTTCTATGTAGATCTATAAGGGCTGTTGTTGCAATGGAACAAGTTAAAACAGCTAACCTAAACTGGTGGCTTATTTAACCCTGAAGCCCCACCTTAACGGAGTCCCTAATTTCTGTAGGCTTAAAATGACATTTATATTGGTATAAATGCAAAAGGAATCAAGCCTGGTGTCTCTAAAATTCATGCATTAAAAAATGATATTTTTACTTTAGCCTGGGTTAGGTACTCCTGGCAGAAAAGCACAGTGAAGAACCATTCTTGTTCTAAAGAAAAAAAAAATCACGATCTTTTCTCTTGCAAAACCACAAATGAGACAGATGGAGAAGGAAAACTGTTTTGAGGGAACATTAAATCGGCTAAGAACAAATTGCTACGGAAAATGACATTCCTCTTTTGAACAGCCATTAGTTTCTGATAATCAGGAATTTTCGGATGCTTGAACATTCCATTAGCAAGACGCAGTGAGTTAATTGTAATAATTACCAGAGGTTTTAATTGTTTTGTTATAATGTATTTTGCAGTTTGTTTGACAGTGTGAAATCAATAGGCACCTCTAGGAAGAGTATCTAGAATAATAAAATCAGACTTCCCTATGACTCCTAATCTTCGATTAGATCATATAGTTTTTCAGTATATGTGCTTAGAGAGACTAAACCAAATGGCTAGAGGATCATTCTATATTATTATCCACCTTGGTATTTTGGCTAAAAGAGAAGTTATTCTTTCTTTAAAAAATATTTCCATACTATCAGCTTTACTTTCCATGGCTGAAGACAGAACTTTTACCTCTGGTCAATTTTCTTTGACTTGTTTATTTTACTTGAATGTACCTGTGCTTTCTATAGTAACTTTATAAATAAGCAAAAATATGGTGGGATATACATTACTATTTAAATCATAATGATTTTCATCCAGGGATCTCAATGCACTTTAAAGACTATTAAAGTTTGCATAGAGTTTTGGTGGCCAAGGAAGAGAAATGTGGAAATGAACTACCCTGTTACACAGCAAGTCAGTGGTGGAGGCACTTATGGAACTCAGGAGCTCTGATTCCCATCTCTTGGCCTAACTGTAAAAATACGCTGCACCTCCTTATTCATTGTGATGCAATTAGCTGTGCTTTGCTGGTTCCATACGTAATTATTTTTTTCTTAGCAATTACATATCTGATTATAATCTTTAGTTTTCCTCTATGTGACATTGGTGAGACTGCTGTTGGAATAAGATACATTTCTGATGTTCAGATTATAGACAGGATGTTGAAAATTGGAGATGACACAGAAAAGAATCACAAAATTGATTCAAGGACTGGAGAAAATGGCATATAGGGAAAGACTTCAGGGGGTCCAGCTGCTAAATCTCTCAGAAAGATATTTGAAGGAAAAAATGAGTATTAAAGAGGTCTTTAAAAAGCAGTTCCAGAGTGGAGAAAAACATAACAAGAGCTGATGACCAGACACTGATGCCAAAACAATTCTAACAGGAAATACAGCCCACTTTTTTAACAGTGAAGATGCAAAATCATGGGAATAAATTACTAATGGTAGTGATATGTTCTTCATCACTTGACGTCTTCAAGACTGGATGTCTTTCTAGAAAATATGTTTTAGCCAGCACTGGTTACTGAGGTTGGCAGAAGGCTAACTGGCTGAAATTTAAGGGTCTGTGATTTGTACAAGGTCAGACTAGATGTCTAAATGATCTCTTCTTGCATTAAATTAGGATTTTATGAAAAAATATTATAAACATAATACAACCTTCACTTAAATGTATTCAGCAAGAGGTGTAAGTCTCTGTAGCTACCTCAGAAGATTTAAAAATATTGTTTTTTTTCTTGAGAAAATTCTATTATGTGCTGATTATGTTTGAAGAACCATTTGCATACACAAAACTTTAAACTTTTACGGAAGGAAGAGACTTGGGGGTCATCATTGACCACAAGATGAACATGAGCCTTCAATGAGATGCTGCGGCTAATAAAGCGACCAGAACGCTGGCTTGCATCCATGGATGCTTCTCAAGCAAATCCCAGGATGTCCTTCTCTCCCTGTACTCGGCCTTGGTGAGGCCGCAGCTGGAGTACTGCGTCCAGTTTTGGGCTCCACAATTCAAAAAGGATGTGGAGAAGCTTGAGAGAGTCCAGAGAAGAGCCACACGCATGATCAGAGGTCAGGAAAGCAGACCTTATGACAACAGGCTGAGAGCCATGGGGCTCTCTATCCTGAAAAAGCACAGGCTCGGAGGTGATCTGATGGCCACCTATAAGTTTATTAGGGGTGACCACCAGTATCTGGGGGAACGTTTGTTCATCAGAGCGCCCAAGGGATGACGAGGTTGAACGGTTATAAACTACTGCAAGACCGTTTCAAGCTGGAGATAAGGAAGAATTTCTTTACTGTCCGAGCCCCCAAAGTCTGGAACAGCGTGCCATCGGAGGTGGTTCAAGCACCTACATTGAACACGTTCAAGACCAAATTGGACGCTTATCTTACTGGGATCCTATGACCCCAGCTGACTTCCTGCCCTTTGGGCGGGGGTGGGGTGGGGCTGGACTCAATGATCTTCCGAGGGCCCTTCCAGCCTTAATGTCTATGAAATCTATGAAATCTATGAAAGTGATTTTGTCGGCTTCCTTTTTCAGAAAAAGGACTCTTTGTAGGAACAAGTCCCCAGAGACATTATTGTTTCCTGTACATTGTGCCACTTTCGGAACATATATTAGGTAATATTACATTACATTTCAGGATCTGTTATGTACAAAATGACAATTGTACCAAAATGTGAGGTCATTTTTCTTTCAGGGCCTGACCTAAAATCACTGAAGTCAATATGATTTCAATGGGCTTTTGGTTAGGTCCTAGGTGAATATGTAGAAGGGAATACATGAGACTGTCGAGCTAATTTCCTGCTGTCTACCTTGGTGTCAGATTTGAACTGAGGTGAAAAGCCAGTGAACTTGCAAACTGTGCCAAGCAGTTTCATGAAAATGATCACTGCTAATGTAACACCAGTCCCAATCATCCTTCAAAGATCACCTTTAGAGCAAGATAATCCTGCATACACTTTATTCTAAATAAAAATATGTTTTTACCAGCTCCAGCAGTTTGTGCAGCATGCAATATCTTATATTTCACAAAGGAACATAAGCTGAAATATTTAGGCCATTACTTCAGTTGGTATAAATGAGTGGAGCTCCATTGACATCAACAGAACTGACTCTTTCATTTCAGGTTTGCCATTATGACTGAACTCTACCAGGCTCTCTGTCCATCAGTCATTTAGGGCCACAGTTTCAAAAAAAAATCCTGGGTGACCTGTACAATGTTCTGTTGCTACCTTGCTTTTGCAATCTATAAATAAGCAGAACTTGAACCTTTTTCAAGTTCAGTGATAAGTTATTTGTTGGAAAAGTTGATGTGTCAGACCCTAGCTGATTCAGAAATGTCAGTGTGAAGAGCAAGCACTCTGTGCTTCATGTAAAATCAAATTGTAGCTCCGTCATTATAAAGGAGGTTGGAGAGCTCTGTTGTCTTTTCAATAGCTGTCATTCCCTCTGTCAAGGGCTTCAGCTGTATTCAGAACTTATTCCTTTATTTCCTTATAATGACTAATGATGAATCATAACCTTCCTTTCTCCTGCCTTCGTTCTATCAATGCATGTTTTTAGACCCGCTGTCTTAAATCCATCTCTTCACCGTTAAGGGAAGCTCTTGAAAAGCAAGCCACCTCTGGTCTCTCACCCTCTCTTAGCTTTTCAGAATCCTTAGTTGCTCCTAAGGTTCTTTCCTTTTTTTTAATACTGCCCCTTGCTGTTTCAGCTATTCTACCATTTTCAAGATTGTAATTACTATTGTCATCACCATAGTTAGATATCTACTTGGAGGCTGCTCAGAAGTGTGCTAGAGAGACATGAGCTGTACCTTGCCCTCCTCTGAGCCCCAAAGGTCAGCAACACTTTCACTCCGTGCTTAGTCCTAAAGGCAACAGTCTTGTGGCTTTCTTTAATCATGACCTTTTGCATAGCTGTAGATAGAGCTAATGCCGAGTCACTGAGCTGACAGAATAAATATATATATAATCTCTCACTTTCTAGTACTTACACATTTCTAATGCCCTGAAGCAACTTTTTGATTTTTAACAGTGTTATTATTTTTTGATGGTACTTGACTATTTTTTTGGAACTGCAACTACTGATGGTGATTATATGTGACTTAGCACATTTCTTTTTATAAAGGCAACTGGTGCTGTCTGTCTGCTTTCTTTATCTGTTTCAGAGACTGGAATTAGTGCTTGCTTTCAGATCAATTATCTCTTGCTGAAGTTAGTTAAGATCTTTTTATTATTGGGAGGAGCCTTCCACTTTACTTGTTTTATTTTTTTGAACATTGATTCTTTTTTTAATATTCTTTTATTCTTCACCTCTAGCTTTTATTTGTTGTTGAAATGCCTTTTACTTTCCTTGGATCAGGAAGATCAAGATGCCACAAACTGCAGAAATGCCCATGGAAGGCTATTCAGAAAGAGAAAAGCCATTTAAATGACAGTGATTGTGTTCAGAAGCTGGGTAACATGCATGTACAGAACCTGTAAACCAGTAGCTCTGAAGCAAACAAAATGAAGGGAGGATATTTGGGGGCAAAGGTTTTTATTGAATGATTTTTGCTCGTGTCATTTGTAAAATACTGATTGGCTATACATCTATATATATACTTTTTAGAATCCAGGTCATTGTAGCAAAAGCTTGTCCTGGTACCGTGCTATGTCAAAACTGCCACAGATTTGAAAGGATTTTCAATGCATTTTGTTATGTGCTAAACAAGAGCAGACATGCATCCTCCTGATTGCCAAGAAAGAGGCCACTATTTCAAACTTTTCTCTGTATATCTGCCAGAGCAGGGTGGAATTTACCTTGGACTAGGCCTGCCAAACTAGCGTAACTCACTGAGGAGCAAGAATCAACACCACAGGGGTGTAACAGTCTCACCATGCTGCAGTATCTCCATTTATTTTTAGACTTGTGTGCCACAGCTGGAGCCGACAACTCCAGGAATAGTAGTTCTGCCTGTGGAAAGTAAAGAGCGCCGTGTTCACAACCTATCCTCTGAAAGGCATTAATAATGAAAAATAGGGCAATGTATGAATGATACTATTTAAGGAATGCTTTCAAGATGGCCTGTCTAATGGCAGACAGCATGCAGAGGAGCAAAAACCAAGACAAATTTCACTAATAAGATGTTAGGCATTCAGAATGTCACAGAGCTGTATCCAAGCTACCACTTCTAAAGGTGGCCTAAACAAAAGGAAAACAAAGTATGGATATGCCCTTTAAACATCTTTGTATTTCACAAAACATTTCCAGGCTATATTTTTATTCTGCATGTTTTTTGCTTTAGAAATTTTAAGATGACACTTCCATGAATGCTAGAAGCAGAGAAATTAGTGGAACTATAACAGACTTAGGGATTAAACCTGCCCTTTTTTTTTTGCTTTTGTAACCACTTATTCATCTTGACAAATATTTGGGACAATGCTTTCTTTGTGAAGGAAATGCCTTGTGCTTTCTCAGAAGACGAAGGAAATTTTCAGTTATTTAATCCTCTTATGAATATTTAAATCAATAAAAACAGATAGATTAGTATGATCTTTCCTCAGTTTCTTTAAGGCAAAAATATAACTTAATTTTATTTCGGGGAAAAAGCTTAGGGTTTATTTATAGATCACAAAAAAAGGGAAAACAGGGTGCAAACACAATGTTTTCCCACAGATCTTTAATATTTAAAATTCACCATAACTTAATTTTGGGTGGCCAGTTTATATGCACACCATTATAAAGCATATCACTAATATATGAAGACCACATTTGAATAGTTTTGGTTACACCACAATAGTTACTTTGAAACAATATGTTAATTTAGATTAAAATATACTTCTTAAAATTGTAATCAAACCACTCGGGAAAGCAAGGAGTATTGTGACAATCCAAATACTGATACTGAAATCTATATACTTTAGCCTGATTCTGTCCTCCATTTCACCAAATTACAATGGTATGACATCACTGAATTACCTGAAATTATTTGGTGTAAATTGGTGTCACAGTTGGTGGAAAATCTGGGCCATTCCTTTCAGGATTAAAATGAATGCAGTATTGTAATACATGTTACATTAACTTAAATGGCATTAAATGGCATTAAAAATCATGCTTTCATTCAACCAATGAATATACCTGTGAACACATTGCAAGGAGCAATCTGTATGTATTTGTCTGAACATAGTGCTAAAGAAAATTTAAAACATTTACTGGATGTACATTTCAAAATATATCAAAACACAGATTATTTATTTGCTTTGAAAAAAAGTTCAACCATTTGTACTATGAGAAGGAAGGTGATAGAGGGAAAGAGATTAGAGAAGAGAGAACCCCTGGAGAGGAATGAATGCATTTATTTCATGTGAAAATATACATGTGTCTACATATATTAGCCAAAAACCTTAGAAATGCAAGAATACTTTTCATTTTCCTATGTTTGGACTGACCTAACACAAACCTACTTTTGACTGTGCCACTCATGCATTCAGCCAACATCACAATAAAACTAATTTCCCTTTTCATTACATTGCACTCTTCTGATCGAAAATGTTTCCAACCCTTTTTATTTAGGTTTTTATACCATGCCCATCACCACAATGGCTTAATACTTTTCAGAGTTAGAACTCATGGAAGGTGACTCCCCAACAGACACCCTTCATGATGTGAATACGATATATTAGATTTTATGTCTGTGTGTCCTAGAAATGCTAATAGGTTTTGAGTTTTCTTGCAGGAAAGTTAAGTTGAAGAAGCTAGAATCCGGACCAGAAGATGATGTGTTTTTTTTATTCCTCTTAGTTCCTACACGTGTGTATTCCAAAATCTCAAGCCTACTGAGACTGTCCTCTCTACTGCATACAGCAGAATGATCCATAAGGCAGATAGTCTTGGTATCTGCATGGAAGTCAAGGGAGAAAAATAACAATTTAGTGCATGTGTGTGCATGGGCATATATATATAATGTCTTTATGGATATACCAATACCAACGCACACATACACACACATATCTATCTATCTATCTATCTATGTGTATGTATGTATATATGTAAAATGTTAAAAAATAGTTAAACTGTGGAATTAAGTCCCAGTAAGTCCCAGCTATTAATACTTGTGTACTTGTGTAAAACTGTATGTTTATACCTTTCTTATACCAGAGGTTAATTTGGCGAAGTTATGGATACATTGCTCCCATTGCAGTGTCCATGAGCACATCCAGATGAGCCTGCATGTGCCTCTTGCTATGTCTCAAAGCAGTTTGAGATGTGGCAAGAGGCATGCTGTAAACAAAAAATTGTTCCCTGTATTGCATATTTGCAGCATGGGCTAAAATTTGATACCTAGGTATAAAAAAACAACAACCCCACCCTGAAAAAAAGGAGCCCAGGCACAGTCCAGGAGCATGTTTGGAGGCAACCAGAGGCTTGGGTCCTCTAAAGAGATGCTCTGGTAGCTAGCCTGCCACTTGTTCTGATGCTGCAGCATGCTGCCTGCCCATGCAGGGCAAACAGTGATGTAGGCTTCAGTGTCCTGGATCGGGACTTCATTCCCGGTATGTAGGTGGTTGGAGGGGGGAGAGACTGTGAGGGTGTGGGGGACTATTGGGGGGCAGCTCAGGAAGGTGGATCCTTTGCCTGCCCCCCATAGGGTCCACATGCCCCAGCCCAAGCTCCAGCCCCTGCACATGGCCCACAACTCATCAGTAGCAGCCATGGCCATCATGGCGCTCAGGGCATCCTGGCATAGCTGCCCCCATGTGGGGCAGTGGAGGGCAGCGTGGCTTGGACCTGAGCCACTTGAGGCTAGGAGGATACTTTGACAGCTCAAAGCAGGCCACCACACTGAGAACATCTTTCAGGCAATAGCTGCCCAGATGGCAGAGCAGTGGTACACATGGCAGTAGTGCCACACAAAGGCCAACTGTACAGCCATAGCCTGCTGGCAGCTGGCCCAGAGGTGCAGACGCCTCTGCTGTGGCCATGCAGTCCCCATCCAGGTCTCAGCAGGCATGCAGCCTTGGGGCCATATGCTGTTACAGGTGGCATCAGATCATAGCAAGGCAGCAGCCCCCACTACCAGACTCTTGCAGGGGGTGGAGGGTACAGGAACTCTCAGGGATGCTTCAACAGTCCAGCTAGTACAAGGGGCTAGTGTCCCTAGATACTAATTAGCTGGGCCCCAGAAGCTCCTGACTATTTGTATCATCCAGTTTATCATGGGTCCTAAGGCTCACCCACTGGGGTGTCCCAGCTATGACTTTGCTGAACAAGTCCTGCCACTTGGTGTCTGGACAGGACATGAGGGTGGCCTGGTAGACTGTGTGGTGCATGAGCATGTAGAAGTGGTGGCAATGGATAGTAGAGAAGCATCGGTTTAGTGTCCTCCAGCTGGCTCAGGTGGTGGAGTGGGGAGTGCCACAAGGCCACATGAGGCATCAGCCCTGTGACAAACTCCGGTGGGCTGGAGGACACGGGGACAGGGGCTGCCATTGTGCAGGACCTAGCTGACAAAAGCAAGGGCATCAGGAAGTAAGGCAGATTTCACCCCCTGGACTAGGCGGCAGGGTACACGTGTCGCGGGTAAAAACAAGTGTTGGGCCAGTGCAGCAGGGTCCACCCATGCCTGCCTATCATAGTCCAGGAGGTCTCTGATACAGGTAACATGACCCAGGACCAGCCTCTGCCCCAGAAGCTCCCAAGAACAAATAGTCCTGAGCTGTTTTCCAGGGCAGCTATTTATACTGCTGGGGTAAGCAAAGTTTTCTGAGTCAGAGGGAAATTAGGTTATTTTGAATTCTTCTGAACACAGTATGAAAGAGGAACAGTGTGAGGAACCTATTGAGAAATCCATCAGGTAGGGCAGGATTAATAAACAAAGTTTGATGGGTGGTTTTTATGGAATTTAACAAACGTGCATGTTTTTTTTGTGCCAGGCACTTTTGCAAATTGTACAACCATACACCAAAGAATCAATGAGTAAGGCCTAGGCATTTTTTCTGCCTAATTTTCTACTATGTCCTGTCTTCAGTTCCTTTAATGGTGCAATGTTTTTTTTTTCAAGCGTATTACGATGACAAGAAGGGAAAAGAGTGGTTCAGAGTATTATTGGTGGACTGAACCTGTGCTTAGGATAAAACCTGTCTGATGCACCACTGTGATGAACCAAGTTCTGTGCTCTGTCACTTTAAGAGCTGGAGCAAGCATCTGGAAGGTGGTTGATTAGGGTGGCCATTTTAAAGCCCAGCTCTCAGAGCTGAGAGGGAAGTTTGCTGCCAGCCAGCAAAGGAGTACCATCATCTGATTGAGTTACTGATCCAAGAACACCTTGGAGGTAAGGCTGGGATAACAGGGAAGGAGGAGGTCCTATGGTCTTGGGCATGACCTGAAACTGTACCCTGCTGGGGTAGGGAGGTCTAGTGGGACTGCCTGTGGTAGGGCAGTGTTATTTAAATACTAGGACTGAAGTGAAAGTTCACTTCACTTGAAAGTTCAGCCTCACGTAGCCTCCCAAGTGAAAGTTGGGTGGCGGCGCCTTAACCTCAGCCCATACCATCTGGTGGGTCATTGAGAGCAGTGGGCCAGGCATGCTCAGAGAGGATCACCTTAGCCTGAGGGGGGTGTACAACCCTGAGGTCCCAGAGTAGGGGTGGAGTGTTGACCCGAGGAAGGGGCAATCTGGCCTGGTGAGGGGCTAGTGGCAGAGTTAACCCACAGTTGGTGAATTGACTGGAAACTGCTCAGATGAGGGTTTTGTGAAAGACCCAAGAGGCTGATCCAGGGCCACTTGAGGAATGAAGAGTCAAGCCTGATGGCCCTCCAGGGTTGCTCAAGGGAGCAGGGCAGGGTGTGTGTGGCCCAGGGACAGACTGTATGCAAGAGACACCTGTGAGAGAGGGGCAGAGTGAAAGAGGCCCCTGTTAGAGAGGGACAGTGTGAATGTGGCCCAGAACAGGGCAGTGTGTAAGAGGCCAAACTATGCACTGAGTTTGGCCCAGCCTTATGCTGAAGATAGAACAAACTATTTTATCTGCGAGGCATGGGACACAAAAGGGGAGGTCAGAGTGTGTATTTATTGCCCTTGTACATCAGGGCACTCAAAGGGCAGCCTGACGTCTAATTAATATCAGGATCATTTAAGAACAAGGTATGGCAGGTGAATGAGATGGGTAGTTTGCCCGTAGACAGGTGGTGGGCTGATACTGAAATAAGGCCTGGGAGTTTGCCCCGGACATACCCACTGAAACCAAACAACTCCCTTTGTTAGATGCTAACAATGAAGTATTTACATTTGGTAATGATAGTTTTTAATTAAAAAGTTCCTAGAGGCTGATTTCCTCCTCTCTCTTGAAATGTTTTCTTGCATCCAAATTTTGGGCATGAAAATTTTGAAGTGAGGAAGATATAGAAAACTATTCTTTATGCCTAAGTCCACACAGTAAAAAGCCTGAAGCTGAATCAATTCAATCTTTACAGGTTAGTCTAAACTGTATAGATTGAAACAATAAACAAGTGAACTGACATTCACTTTTGATTCTAGAAATGCAACCACATGCCTGCAGTGGCCCAGGCCAGGAGCTGGGGGGGAGGGGAAGGCACTAGAGCATGACTCCCTAATTGGCTGGAGCAGACAGCTTGGGTCACGGCTAGCCCACCCACTCTGTGAAGTGGGGGTAATGGGGTAGCGCAAAGCATCCTGTGATGTTGGGGGACAATGAGTTAACTGGAATCTGGAGGGTATCTAGGACAGAAATTTAATAAACTTGCTTTGAGCTATATCAATCAAGTCTGATACTACATTCATCCAGATTTATTTCAAACAGGTTTTGGCCATTTTGAAAGCAGTTTATGTGCGCTGGACTTCTGTTGTGTTACAGATATGAACCAGTTTCTGATTACTTATACTGGTTTATGCATATTCTGTCCCTAGCCTATTAGTTTTTAGGGCATGGATATGTTCTCTTTATCTTACTGCACCAATATCCTGCTCTGGTAGCATGGACGCTGGGGTGAATGTCTGGATGCCAAGAGTTTGACGCCATAGCAGAAGCGCTCATGGCACAGCCATGTTAGATTCCAATGAGTCTGTGAATTTTGCTGCTAAATACCTTATCATAAGGACATGAGAAAGAAAAGACTGGCACCAGTACAGTGAGATGAAAGTAGGACTGCATTGTATATTGGTGAAGACAGCAAGTAAAATGCGTATAATTACTTTAGTCTATTTATTTTTAATTTCATTTTCAAGATTGCAAGTATGTAGGTATAAGAATAAAGGAAAAAACAGTGACAGGGCTCATTGCTCCAGCTCTCGGTAACTTAGTCTGTTGATAGGCTGCTAGAATGCAGTCCAGGAAACCAGGGTTCATGTTCCCATTCTGGGATGGATAATATATGAGAAGACAAGCAAGTCAGTTTAGAGATCGATTTCTTTTTGCTGTCTTATCTAGTTAGATTGCGAGCTTGTCAGGGCAGGGGCCATCTCTGAGTATGCATTTGTAGAGTTCCTTGCACAATGAGGACCTGGTTTAAGTGCTACAGTAATAATAATGATTTTAATAACAATTTAATTATTTATTCACTAATAAATCTTAATAATAATAATTTGATATTAACCATTAAATAATTTAATGACAACCTTAACTTTCCAGGTTTGGTCAGGTCCTTCAAACCCTGCTCAGCAAAGAGAAAAATATTAGGAATGTAGCAAAACCCTGAGTTTTTCTTTTTCTTAATTTTAAAATACATTCCTTCTCTTCCCCAACTATTTCTGACTTTTTCTCTCCCTCTCTGTTCCCTGTAGATAAGTATGAGTAAGTTAAGACATAGGATAAGCTTTAGCATTTTTATAGCAATTTTTTTTTCTTGTCTCTCCTTCTTTGATCCACTATTTTATATTATATAATTATTATGTTTATATTGATTTTTACTGTGTGATTACTGTTTTACTGATTTCTACTGTTTTTTAATTGAGACTATATGATTTAGGCCTACATGTATAAGTTAGCATAAGTAATGTCAAGTTTCCACTTTGTATGTCAAACTTCCATCTTGTGTCCTCTGCTCGGGTGTAAGCTATGACTCATATCTAACCTGGCTCATGTAAATTGGTTCCTGAATGAATGGGGATGAGTGAGGGTACTTGAGATACAATGGTAGCAAGCCTCTACTGAATAATCAACTCAAGGACTGGACCATCAGCTCAATGACTGGACTATTGCCTTTCATTGACTCACCCAGGAACAGAACAGAAACCCAGCATTTGAAAGACAAAGACCCTACAGAAACCAGCAACCCCACCATTGTGTCCTACCAGACATTGATGACACCTGGATCTGCATGTGGGCATCTGAGCAGGACTGTCTTTGCCTGGACATGTTCCTCCCATAGGAAACACTGGTAGCTCACCCCTATAAAAGGGGTTGTAGAGTATGACCTCTTTGGGATGCCTTCTCCATCTGAACCAGCACTGTGCCATGCCACCTATCCACCCAGAGGCCCTGTTGGTGACCCCCTCTGGACAACACCTTGCTGGAGAAGATCCTGACTGGCCATTGAAGATCAACTCACAGCCCAGGATAGGTAGCTATCAACCACTTTCTTCCCCCAAGCAGAGGACCTGGACTCTGTCCCTAAAACACTTTAACTTCAATCTCTCCGCCAAGCCTTTTTTTCTCCTGCTACCATTGTGTAGGTGCATGTGTGAGTGCTTGTGTGTGTGTGTGTGTGTGTGTGTAGGAACCAATAACTTTGTGAGCTGTATAGTATCCTGCCTGTTTAATAAAACTGATATTCTTGACCCTGAGTTGGTCAAGAATATCTGTCTTGCTGCAGGGTCCCAACTAAATCCCTGTCTCTCTGACCTCCCTCTGGGCCTCATTCCTCTCTGCTGCCTCTATCTTCCCCAGCTCTGGCTTTCTGTCCCTCTCCACTGACCTCCTGGCCCTACTCTTTCGTTTCTCAGCTCTAGCCCTCTGTCCTCCACCTTTGCCTTCCCCCTGATCTCTCTCTCTCTCCATTCCTGCTTGTCTTTGTCTCTCTGCTTCTGCCTTCTCCCCGATCCTTGTCTCTCTCTACCTTCTCTCCCTGATCTTTCCTGCCTCCCTCTCTGTTCTCTGGCTTCCCAGGCCCCAGCTGTATCCAGAGTCTCTCCCACAAAGCCCCTCTCCAGCTCCCCTTGCCACATCTGCGGCTCCCCTGCGGCCTCTCCAGTTTTCCGGTTCCCCCCTGCACCATCTACAGTTCCCCCTGCAGTCCCTCCTGCAGCCCCTCCAGCTCCCCTGTAGCCTCCCGGTTCCCCCTGCAACCTCGCTAGTTCCTCCCAGTCTTAGTTTCCCTCTCCCCATGTACCTTTCGGTTCCCCGCAGCTCCGGCTCCAGTCCCAGCCTCTGTGCCAGCTTCTTCCTGGCATTACTCCTCTGCTCTGCCAGCTTTGGGTGTTTTCCTTTAATCAATTAACACCAGTTAACCTCAAATAACCCCAGCTCCCCTCCAGTCTGCCAGTTTTAGTCCCAGCTCCAGTAACTTTAATTCCCGGCACTTTCACTCTCTTATTTTTCCCTTTCTCACCTTAACCCCCATCCATTTCCCCTCCTACTGGAAACCTTTGACCCTTGACTTCCCCCACCCTAGTCACCAAACACCTTAGGTATCCCAAGTGCCCTAAGCACACACATACCACACCACACCACCCAAGTTGGGAACTCACCTGTGTGTACGTGTAGGTGTGTAGTGTGTGTGTGAACTGGCAAATATATATATATATCATTGTGTGCATGATATATGAATTAGTGATCCGTGTATGTGTATTGGGTGTGCGGGTATTGACAATTGATTTTTGTCTAATTTTTGGTGTGTATAGCATGTATGTGCTCGAATTGGTGATAGGTGTGCATGTGCTTAGACTGGTAATCTTGGATGTGTATGTGCCTGAGTTGGTAGTTTGTATATGTATGTGCCTAGTGTGTGTGTATGCACCTAATTGATTTGTGTATGTGTAATTGTGTCACACCCTCCCATCTAACAGCACAATTCTGAGATCCTGAGAGTTGTCCTGGCCCCATTGGACAACAGGAAAATGTAAAGGAGTAAAAAATGTCTCTAGTCCCCCTTATGTTTTGAAAAATAATTAAACTTTTGTCACTGAGTTAACACCAACCATTTCTGAGATTGCGTTTTTATTGATTTCTGTCTCTGCCAGAATAACTGTTTGCAAGCTTGGTTTAAAGCCAGGATTTCCATACCTTACTATTCTGTCAAACTACTTAGTAGTAAGGCAAGCTAAAAGGTGAATGGTACTAGTCACTGTATACATTTTTTTCTGCAAGATTCTTCTCAATATGAAATAACCATGAGATCAGAGATGACTATTTAACTAACAAATGCATGCCTGGTATTTTTCTCTAGTTTTCTATAAACAGTGGGGTCATCACCAGGGATCCTGATTTTCTCTGATGAAAAAATCCCCAATTTTCAGATTTAAAAAAGTAACCCAAAATCTACATTTTTCCATGATTACAGTGAAACACCACTATATCTGGGACATACATACATACATATAAAGAGACAGAGAGAGATTCATTTTGATCATGGATTTTGGGTTAATCTGAAAACTGGAGATTTTTCATCAGAGAAAACCAGGATCCCCGGTCACGACATTGTGAGAAGGACAGGGATTCCTTAGTAATTTCTGGAAGGAAGAAGCTTTAGGAATTTCAGTAAGAAAGTTTCTTTCAAGCTCAGAGACACTGCTAGTTCTATTAGGATTCCCAATTTTACTTAAAGGTCTCACTTTAAGTGTATGAAATTCTTTCCAACTTGAAGAAAATGTTAAGGTGCAATCTAACAACTTCTGGTTCTTTGGGATCAGTTAGCCCAGCTGGAAAAGTTACATAGTTATAATTCTTAGGAATGCTTTGAAGCAAATAATCAAGATTAGTAAAGAAGTAAAATTAATAGCAATTAGAAAAATATTGTGTGTAATTAGAGTTACTGAAAGTTTGTATTTTAAGAGAGCGAGCAGGTCTGACTAACAAGTATCCCTGCTTCTTCTAGGATATTACCTGACTATCAAATATACCTTTTTTAACACAATATTTTCAGTTAAGCACTTTGCCTATGCCCCTGCCGATCAGAAAGAAGTAATCAGACTTCAGAATTAAGCACAAGGGTCTTTGGTAATGGCCACTGTTGGAGTCAGGATACTAGACTTGATGTATCATTGTCTTGCTCAGCATGGCAGTTCCTACCTTCCTTTGTCCCCTGCTGTTGCGTTAGGGATTTGTATTGGGAATATATTCTGATCTATGCATACTATTTTTAACTCTAGTCTAAAGTATAAGTATGGGAAGTACACATGAAGAGGCAGTTTATTCTCTGAACAAATAAAAAATTGTCTAGAGCTCTTGGTGGACTTGTGTCATTCTGATTAACTAGAGTCAAATAATAACTGCAATGTATTTAACCCATTCAAAGTTAAATGCAATAAATGTCAGCTATTCTCCAGCATGCTGTAAACGCGTGATCTGTGGCCATAATTCGTTGGTGCCTGTGCCCTCAAATCATTCTCCATTTGGAGGCTGAAAATTAATAGATATTTAAAATAAGAATTGTTGGCCTCCCTTTAGAAGACAGATACTTGAATTTATTTCCATGGGCACTAGGGGTAACAATGCATGGGAGGCTGTACTCCAGACTTAAAACCAAGGCCTAGCTTCTTCACTTCTAAACTTTCTGGAGTTTTTTAGGGATTGTGGAGCCTGCTATCTCTACATACTCTTTCATAACTCTGAAAATATTGTTAATACACATAGAAAGCAAATGGTGTATCATCATCTTTCTCACTTGAACTAAGGTATATACCAAATTCCAAAAGGTATTAATGTTTTCAGTATATTTCAGACATTGAAAATTGAATCAGTAATGTGTGTCTAGAATGGTACGCATTGGCCAATTTAGTATTACATTTGTGAATTATTATTAATTTTCAAAGGCCCCCCAAATAGTTAGGAATTCAACTTCCCTTAAAAGTCAGTCGGAATTAGGTTCCTGCCTACCCTTTGTGCCTTTTAAAATCTTATTCTAATGTTATAAATTTGATCACAATAATTCCTTCTAGTATTATAATCAGAGATGCTGTTTTCTCTGATAAAAAAAAAAATCCCCAATTTTTGGTTTTAAAAACTGACCTAAAATCCACATATTTCTATGATTAAAATGAAACACCACTAACATATAGATATCTTCAGTTGGGAACTTTGCCTATGTTCCTGCTAATGTATCTAGTGGCGTTTCATTTTAATCATGGAAAAATGTGGATTTTGGGTTACTTTTTTAACACCAAAAATTGGGGATTTTTTTATGAGAGAATACCAAGATCCCTGCTTATAATCCAGGAAACGCTAACTTTCCTACCATGAGAATTAAACTAATCTTAAATTTTGAGATTGGTTATGCTGAGATCCATTTAATTTACTTACTGATTAAATTTATTTTCCCTGTTTCATACTAAAGGAAATTTTTAAAACACTGTTACATCATGTTTTATTTGTTTTTTTCTTACAGGGAACGTTTTCTAAGTATATTATTTATTACAAGTCACATACTTCATGAAGTTGAGTTGTTTTACTATTGTATTAAAAGGAAAGAGAGCACCCAGCAAAGAGAAGAGAGAAAAAAGTATGTATGCTAAAAGGCTTTCAAAAGAAAGCTCTCTTAGACTTTTGATTCCATTTTGGCACACCCATGGAAAACATCATGAAAGGACTGCATGGATCTGAATATAATTTGCGTACCCAAGAAAGCTTACAAAGTCACTTTTTCCCCTGCTTGTTAAATGAGAACCTGAAACAAAGCAAGGGCAATTGAATGCTTTCTGTATATCTTTTTTATTTCTTTAGGATTGTGTTGCGGGATCTTTATAAAATTCAGTCCTGTGGAGTTACAGCTGTATCTCCTTGTATGCTATATGGTAACATATCAATTCCAAGCAACATAATGGAGAAAATCTGTAATAAAAGTCTTCTTTGAAATAAAAATAGTTGTTTAAAGATTTTAAAAAAAATTCTCATGGAGAAGCAGATTTGTAAATTTGGGATTATATTATGAACCACGCGTTCCAAAATTTTTATTTGAGAGGCTTCTAAATGAAGAAATCTCATAAGATTTAACTTTCTAACTTGTACTTTCTTAAAATCTTGAACTCTATCAAGGAAGGAATCTATTGCTTTTGTTGAAGAAAGATAAAATATTGCTCTTGAGCAGTCTGGTTCCAAGTGGACAGAAGCCTCTTTAGATGCATTATCTGTCAGTTTATTCTTACTAGATTTTGACTTTAAACTCTAGTAGAAGTCAGTGTCTTTTTGTTAATTGTTCACACGCACCCTTACTAAGGGTTGGTTCTAAGTGCTACTTCAATACAAGTTACTAATGATAACCGACACGAGTCTGTGCTGTGGTGTCTCTCTTATGATTTACATAGTCAGGCCAGAGGGAGTACTTAGAAATTGTCCGAAATAGTTCATTTAAGATATTTTGGGAAGACATTTCTTATGGTGAGGCATAAGTCTGGAAAGTAATGCCTGTTAGTTCAGGAATCCTTCCAGTACCTTCTCTTTTCATTTGCAAAGAAGAGACAAAAAAGCATTAGGAATAAAGATGAACAAGTAGTTGTTCCCTTGATAAATGGTATTTCCAATAAAAGGTAACCTTTCTATGAAAAGTTGAATCTAATGTATAAAAGTCAATAGGATAGTTTTTCACAGAATTTTTTTCTTCCTTAACTATTAAATTTTAGTTCAAGAGAAAAAGGGTGGTGTCAGTAGCATGAGTATTTGTGATGGTCTAATCCAGGGGTGGGCAATTATTTTGGCTGGAGGGCTGCGTAATGAGTTTTGGTGAGCTATGAAGGGCGGCAAGGGTAGCCCTGCCCCTTGACAGGTACCCCACCTCTTGGTGACCATCTTGGGACAGCAGTCCCACCCTTAACCCCTGACCTTTGCCACCAGAAGCCCTCCCTTTGCCCTGGAATTACTCCTTTGGGAGGAGGAGTTGCCATGTTGAAACAAGCTGGGTGGAATTGCCTGTCAGGCCAGATCCAGCCCATGGGCTGTATTTTGCCCACCCCTGGTCTAATCTTTCAGTGCACATTGTGACTAGGTACAGACATTCAAAAAGCTTGATGCAGAATTGATCTAAGGTATGCGGTTTTCTGCAAGCAGCATAATTTAGGTCAGTAGTGAACAGAACTCACATTCACCCTTTGGAGATGGTGAGGAGGGGGTTGAGAGAAAAATCTTAGACCAGGTTCTACCATTTTAAACCTCTCTGTGTATGCTGAGCTCCTGTTCTGTTATGGGTATAGACTAATGTTGAGAGCTGAATTCTTTTCTGTTACGAGTATAGATTGGTTCCCAATTACTTACATCAGTAAAAGTGTAATGTTTGTACCTGACCAGTATAGAGACTTTTAAAGTGTTCATTTTACATATATAGCTAAGGGTATTTGCACATATTATAGACTGACTGTTCTTTTGAAATCAGCCGAGTTGCATTATGATGTAAAACTAAAGAGACTAGTGCATTCTTATTGGTTTATATTATTAGAAAGTAAAATTTAGGGCCAATTTCCTACTAACAAAAAGTGGATCAATGAGATTTTAGGAGAACATATTAAGATAAAATGAATGAGATAAGTGATAGGTAAATCCAAGTGAAAAATGTTGCTATAACACTGACATCTGCAAGAATGGTCATAGAATGCCAGGCACTATCATTTGATTGAGCCAATTCTTATGAATAGGGGAAAAAAAATCTATCTAAAGCCAAAATGTAGTGCTTTTAACTTCTCCACTTTCAGACTCCTCCTCAGGAATTGTCTTCTCTACAACCCTTTTAAAACATCAGCTATGTAAAGAAGGTTGTGAATAAGTAATATTTACTTTATAATTAAAATATTAAAATGCATATAAAAACTACATTTATTTTTTCTTGTTTCCCCCCTGTCTTTTCTAACTCCTCATTATTAAGCACTTCAAGACTGGCATAATTGGTGATATTAATGGCAAAATTTCTATTTAACTTCCATGTTCAGAATATTTGTAAAGCATTGAATACAGTATACCATTTGAGGCCTCTGGGAAGGGAGCTAAGGAAATACTCCTTCAGCTCCCAAAATTATCAATCGAAGTCATCCCATTGACTTGAATGGTAGTTGTATGAGGACCATAACCATTTAATAACAAGACATAAGGATAACTAACCTTGCAATAATTTTGAAAACAATTGTAGTTTCTGATATTTATTAGCATTCTTACTGTCTCGAGGAAAGTGCTGTTAACACAATTGGCTTGATTTCTCTTTTCATATAAATATTACACAGTGGGCATTTTAATGAACAGTCTACATAGATTGGGGATTGTCTAGATGACTTAGAAGATTTCTAGTTTTCTGACTTCTAGGTGTCCAGTAGCAATGTTGTGTATATATAATTTTCTGACCAAAGTCAAGTAAAGATTTAACAACACCTGTCCTTTTGTTAACAAAAAGGCAAATTAAATTAATGATCAAATTATTTTTAAAACCTTTAATAAAAAAGATACTGATGAGTGACTGTTCATGAAATTATTGCCTTTTGAACGGTGTAAGTGTAGTGCATTGGAAGCTCTTGGTAAAAGGAAATTGCACAATTTTGTCATAGTGTATTTTGCTGTAATGTAGCACAGACTTGAGAATGGTCGTTACTGGTATAAAGTAACATCTGTTAAAATCTGTGCTAGCTTGTTTCAGGAGTGTTCTAGTCATAAGGCTAACATTTGTCATAATTTTTCATAGAATTAATATTTCCTGCCTACTGCAAACTGCTGTGAAACTGGTGTAAATGCATATGATTTTCTGGAAGCAAAGGTGGCACAATGTCACCAATCTATATGTAGACTGCAGAATAACATGACAGACTTGCTGGCTAGCCATCAGTAGATTATTATTAAAGTATATGTTTTATATACTAATAAAAATAGCAAGCTGTTCTGGGAATTATTTTTGGCATAACTCCTTATATTTTCATCAGACGGCATTATGAAGAATAATACCAGGAATAGTAAGCTAGCATAGGCAGGATAGCATCAAATTAAAGGGAAGGCTGAAAGAAGGGAAAAAAACCCAGAACACTCATTTAGCACAATATCATGATGTTGAGAAAAAATTAATCAAGACACCAAAGGACAAGAAGAGAAGAAAGTCTTTAATCTTTAATTGCCTATACAACCATGCTAGGAGCTTGGTTAATAAACAAGAGGAATTGGAATTGCTTATTTATGAGTATAAATGTGACCTAGTTGGTATTACTGAAACCTGAGGGGATGATTTGCATGATTGGAATTTGAAATCAATTATTATATCCTATTTGGGAAGGATCAAGAAGGCAAAAGTGAAGAGGAGTGGCAATCTATGTTAAAAGTGGCATCATCAGTTTCCAAATCACTCTCATTTCCAAAGTAAATGGTCCTGAATGCTTAAGAATCATTGTCTTACAAGATAAAGCACATGATAGGTTAGTAGTTGGTGTTTGCTATGGACTACTAAGTTACATGGAGAACACCTTGGTTTAGACTTTAAGCATCTACAAGGCATATGTTCCCCACTTGCATTGTCCTGGGAGCCTTCAATCTAGTTGATGTATGCTGGAAGTTTCACATGGACAAGACTAAAGTATCCTTGAAATTTCTACACACTTTTTTGAGGAAATTTTGGATCCTACACAGGGGAAAGTGAAGTTCTTGACAGGATTCTTTTTAAAGGAAGACTTTAGTAAATAACTAAAGCTAGAAGTAACTGAGATACATGTGAGCCTGGCTTGGATCACATTTGTTATATACAAACAAAATGAAGTACAAACCATAGAATTATAGAAAGTTAAGGTTGGAAGAAACCTCAGGAGGTCATCTAGTCCTACCCCCTGCTCAAAGCAGGACCATCCCCAACTAGATCATCCCAGCTGGGTTTTAAAAACTTCCAAGAATGGAGCTTCCACCACTTCTCTGGGTAACCTGTCCCAGTGTTTTACTACCTTCCTAGTGAGAAAATTATTCCTAATATCTGACCTAAACTTCCCTTGCTGCCACTTGAGACCATGGCTCTTTGTTCTGAAATCTGCCACTACTGAGAACAGTCTATCTCCACCCTCTTTGGAACCTCACTTCAGGTAGTTGGAGGCTGCTATAAAGTCCCCTCTCAGTCTCTTCTTGTCTAGACTAAATAAGCCCAGTTCCTTCAGTCTTTCCTTATTTTTGTTGTGCTCCTCTGGACTCTCTCCAATTGGTCCACATCCTTTCTGTAGTGGGGGGCCCAAAACTGAACGCAGTACTCCAGATGTGGCCTCACCAGCGCTGAATAGAGGGGAAGAATCACTTCCCTTGACTAGCCGGCAACACACCTACCAATGCAGCCCAGTATGCTGTTAGTCTTCTTGGCAACAAGGGCAAACTGCTGTCTCATATTCAGCATATTATACCTCCAGGTCCTTTTCTGCAGAGCTGCTGCCCAGCCAGTCAGCCCCCACCCTGTACTGGTACATGGGACTGTTCCATCCTAAGTGAAGGAATTTGCACTTGTCCTTGTTGAGCCTCATGAGGTTTCTTTTGGCTCAATTTGTTGCAGGGCAATAAAGTGTGCCTGCTTTTTTAAGGGCAGAAGCAGCTTAGAAAATGGACCCTGCAGGCTCAGCAGAGTTTCACAGCTGTAGGTTGCCTGAGTAACAGGCTAATGAGGTAATTAGCCAGCACCAGAAAGCAGCCAGTTGACCAAAAGGAGGCAGGGACCTGGGAACATGTAAGCTCAGGGCTGAGGGTGGCAGGGTTCACTTTCTCTGGCAATTGCCAGAGGAAGGAGATCCTGCACAAGAGCTAACCCATGATATTTTGCTACCTGTTTTGCTACCTCTGAGTGCATTAAGACTGCAGGAGCTCACAAGGTTCCCAAGGCTAGGAAGTACGCTATCCTAGAAGTGGAAGTTTGCCCTCTGAAAGGGACAGAGTGCTACCTTCATTGCTAGGGGCTTACGTTTGTGTTATTTTTTGTGCTGGTAGTTTGGGATGAGGCTGGAAGGAGAGGTACGGAGGCCTCATTAGTGCCCAGGGGGCACTTGACTGACTTGAGTCCTGCCATGGGCAGGTTCAAGGCTGAAGCAGTTACTGAGCCCAGAGTGGGCAGAGCAAGAAGGATGCAGTGGAGATAGGGCCTGGAGAGCCTGGTGCCAGAAGGGTGCAGCAGAGATGAAAGTCAGTCATTCTGGAGACAGAAACAGATCAGTTAGAGTTAGTAACTTGGGGCCAGGTCCAACACAGTGGGCCTAGGTTGGAAGGCTTAGCCAGATTAATGGGGCGGAGGCCAAGTAGGCCGAGGTCCCAACATAGGGATAAACATCTGTGAAACACCTGTGAGGCATAATAAAGGGGAGGTTTTGGAGCCACACATTTAGCCCATAGGATTGAGATGCCCTGTGTGACCCAGTACAGGGAGTGAGGTCCGGTTAAGGGTGCAAGGACCAGTGAGTTCTCGTGAGGGTCAGCAAATCAGGGCCATTTAAAGGTCTGTGGGTGGCCTCCCAATTTATTATTTTACCAGAAAGACATGGCACAGGGTGCCCTTGGGATGGAGCTGGCATGGTTGTGGAGCTGCCAGGGGCATCATGGCCACCCGTGAGGATCCTACCCCACAACACAATCTGCCAATTTGTCTAGGTCACTGTGAATCCTAGCCCTACCCCTCTCAGAATATCTATTACTCCCCCTAACTTGGAGTCATCTGCAAACTTGCTGAGTGTGCACTTTATGCCATCTTCCAGGTCGTTGATGAAGACATTGAACAAAACCGGCCCCAGGACCAACCCCGGGGCATTCCACTTGACACTGGCTGCCAACTAAACATTGAGTCATTGATGACTACTCCCTGAGCCTCATGCTCCAGCCAGTTTTCTATCCACATTACAGTCCATTCATCTAGCCCATACTTCCCTAGCTTGCCTGGGAGAATGTTGTGGGAGATCGTATCCGAAGCCTTGCTGAAATCAAGGTACAGCACATTTGCTGGTCTTCCCACATCCACAGAGCCAGTCATCTCATCGCAGAAGGAAATCAGGTTGTAGTCTGTAATATAAGTACCTGGTGCTTGAAATTTTAATGAAAACAAAAATAGGAATGAGCCCGATCAGTTGGGAGAGAATTTAATCAGAAAAAAATGTGAATTTCCTTAGCAAGGTAAGGCAAGACAAGGCAAGAACAATACAAAGGAATTTTTAAAATTATATTTAGAGGGAAAAGAATTCTAGCAATGGTATTAATCTCTGCTGACTGGAAAACAGTAGAACTGTGAGTAACAATACAGAAACAAACAGATGTATTCAATTCATATTTCCATTTGGTATTTAAGAAAAAGCTACACGATGTAGTCATATTCCAGGATGTGGAAAGGCAATATCCAGATTGGTAAACAAAGTGCTGAAATGAGGCTAAGATGGAATTCATGCACCTCAATTCTAAAAACAATTTTGATGCCTCCTTCCTGCTCAAGATGCCATAAAATATAATAGGTACCCTGATTTTGGATTGCAAAGATTCCTAACTAGGAAAACATAGGCATCTACATATGGCTGGAAGCAATCTAATCTTAGCAGCTGGGTGCTTAAGAATGTGTAAAAGCCCTCTTTCTCTCCTGTTGAAGTTTGGTCACGGTGTTGTTGCAAAAGTAACTATAGTCATACTGCCACAAGGATGTCAAGCAAGACAGGACTACACTTTAGCTTAGTAATGATGGCATTGAGATGGATGATGGGAGGCTTAGGTTCCACTTCCTGATCCTTAGGCTGTTCATGCATTAGACAGTCATTGGATAAGAAAAAGAAGTTTAAAGTAGGTTGCTTCCTACATAACCATGTTATCTGTTGTGATTCTGAGACTTCTTTGTATCACCAGGCATTGTACTGGGAATTCAGGAGCTTAATTTGGGCTTGGGGCTATCTATAGCTTTGGGCAATAGATTCCATTGCAGGATCTAGGAGCCTAAAAATTAGGCATGGTGTTGCTAAGATCACTATGCCTAAATCCTCATAGGGATTCACACCCTAAATTGAGAACAAAATATTGATAATAATGATAATAAATTCTTCAGTATAGAAGATAAAGGCATTAAAAGGAACAAGGGCTGTAAATTGAAAGTAGAGAGATTCAGATTAGAAATAAGATGAATTTTTTTACTACCTATAGGTTAACTAATAGAAGAACTTTGGTGTTGTGGTAAAGTCTCCATTAGCGTCAGTTTTTAAAATCAATATTGCATGTTACTTCTATATGTATACAGGATACTTTCTAATTCAAAAATAAATTAATTTAGGGATGTCCCATGGCTTGGATTATACAGGGGGCCAGACTAGATCAGGGCTGTCAAACTTGAAAGGGGCTAGGACCTGCACATTGCATTGGTCATGGGACTTGGGGGCTGCATGCCATGCGGGGTCCCAGGACCTTTGCCATTTACAGTCCCTTTTCCACATCAGAAGTGTGCAAATGCCTGCTGCTGTGTGGGCAGAGTGATCCCCTACTTGTTCCACTACTATGCATGCAAGCTCCCGTTTCCCATCACCACAATGTGAGCAGTGCCTTTCTGCCTCCCGCTGATGCCACCTAACGGGCAGTACAAGCTTCCCCCAGCTACACTGACAGTGACGTTACTGGACCCGTCTGGCTGTGCTGCCCTGACCCTGAGGCTGCAGCTGTCACAGCAGCCACAGAAGTAGTGAGGGAAGGGCAGCCAGGCAGGAGTTTTAAGGCCTCATATTAACCCCTTAGGGGCAGCTTTGGCCTGTAAGTCTTCAGTGGGACAGCCCTGAACTAGTGATCACCATCATCAGAGCTCCTGCTTTTCTCTGATTTTAAAAAAATCACCAATTTTTGGTTAATATATATTAAATGAAATGATGTGTGTATATGTGTATGTATGTATGTATTAGCCATGTTTCCTTTAAATTACAGAAAAATGTGTATTTGGGGTTACTTTTAACTGAAAATTGGTCTTTTTTTTTTAGATCAGAGAAAACCAGGATCCCTGGTAATCACAATGGTCCCTTTCATCTCTTAATCTATGAGTTGATGAATCAGTCTGCTTGAGAGAACCTCTATTCCAAAAAAGGTCCTGGGAAATAACTCAAGACATGTATGAAGGATTCAGAATGCGAGTTACACAGAACAAAAACTGCATAAACATATTATTTACTTATCTCATTTGTATCTTGGAACCAGTTATTTAAATTTAAGAGTTACTTTTGAAGGAGTCATAAAATGTTGACAGTGATGGCAGTGTTTTATTCAGTTTACAGTTTAGTTTGAAATAAAAAGAATGGCATTTTAAGAAATGATTTAGCCTTCCCCTATGCTCACTTTCTTTCTTTCTTTCAATCATTAAAATCTATGTTTAATTGTGAAATAAACTTTTTAATTACAAATATTAGCTCCAGCTTTTAAAAATGTATGAAAAGAATGTATTTAAATATGCTCTGTATTTAGGGATAGAAAATACATATTAGATTAATGAAACCATTTCTCTACTTTACTAAGGTCCTTCTTGTACATAACAAATTCATAAGGACTAAACAGCAAGAATCCTGATTTTATTTGAAAAAAAGAATCCCCATTTGGGAATTTTTTTTATCAGAGAAAACAAGCATCCCTGGTGATCATATATTAAATTTATAGTCCATAATTTAACATGCACTCTCTATAATAAATCCTTAAATGGTGACCAAATAACTAATAGGAATTGGGTTCATATGTTAAAGGACTGTTAGATGTTATTCTGAAGATAGGGTGTGTATACAGATCTTTGGATAGTTTGGGAGGGAAGTTAGATTACATTAAAAATGGCTAACTCATCTAACTTAGTTTGTTCAGGTGGGGACCTTATACATAGATCCCTAGTTAGGTCACTCTGAGCATGTCTATAAATGCATTAAGGTGCCTTTTCTATTAGGCATGCCCAATATGAGGTACTAAAGAAATGTGCATTAGGCTGTCTTAATGTGAAGTAATAAATGTGTATGATTTTTAAGTGACTCTTAATGCACAATAACCTATTTTGCTGAGCATTAACGTAATTGCACAGTTTTTATGTGACTCTATAATGCACAGTAAAATAGGTTACTGCACATTTAAGCACACATGTAGACATGTCCTCTAAGTGTGAACTATACAGAAGTTCCAGGAAGGTTAGATCAGTCTAAAAATGACTGACCTGATCCAGATTAAACCTACCTCAGAGGTAGTATAACATAGATCAGGTTGATCATTTTTAGATTGATCTGATTACCCTGAGCTTCTGTACAGTTCTCAGTGCAGCCCCAGCCCTGAGAAGGCCCAGCTGCTGGCCCCAACCCCAAGGAACAGGCTCTTCCCTTGCTCCTTCCCCAGGTAGACAACCATCCCACTCCCATGGACCACCCAGTGCCCCTCCCCAGCCCACCAAACTACCCATCTCACAAATCACTCCTGGTGACAGTTTTATCAGTGTTCTCCAATACCAGGAGCTGAGGAAGTAAGTTGCAGTGGTGTTGGTGGGCTGAAAATATCTCCTGGTCCTAGGAGTAGATGAGAAAGCCCTCCTATTCCCCCAATACCCACTGCAGACCCCATGAATGTCCGTGATTCCTCATGCCCCTCTAATTCCCCCGAGGATGCTGCCTGCCCCAGTCCTCCTTCAGACTCCAATTGACTCCATGATCCCCCTGAAGATCTCGCTTGCCTCCCGTCCCCCATTAGACCCCCCACAGGTGTTTCCCCCCCGCAATTCCCCTGATCCTTCCCATGGATCCCACTTGCCTCCCCATTCACCTCAGACCCTTCCTGTCCCCTCCAATCCTCTGCAGACCCTCCAATTCCCCCAATCCTCTGATTCTCCCACGCCCTCATTAGCTCCCCCATCCTGACTTACCTTAGATTGGGTGATCATTTTTAACTCAATCTAACTTTCCCCTGACCTCCCTGAATGTCTGTACCCAGGCAAGAAGAATTAATTACTTGTCTGGGCTTCAGCTGTAGCATACCCAATAGAATACATTCTGTCAGAATTTTCTTGCCCTGCCTGAAGTAGCTCAGCTCTTGGTTTTGTCCTGAAAATATCTATGTCCTCCAGTTTGCTTGACCTTTAGTCCATCTGCCATCTTTCCCTACTTTTTCCACTTTCCTGAACTATGATCCCAAATGGTTCTTCATGTGTTTAAATATGCCATTTGTATTGCTATGCCATTGCTGTTGTCCGTTTATTTATATTACTATAGCATATAAAAATCATAATTATTTAGGGACCGGCCAGTCATCCAGCCAAACAGAAGCGAGAATATAACTAGGATGTTATGTCTAATGTCAGTGGGGATCCTGGTTTTCTCCGATTTAAACCCCCCCCTCAAGTTTTGGTTAAAAAAAAAGTAACCCTGAATCCACATTTTTCCATGATTAAAATGAAATACCACTAATATATAGATATATATACAGTGGCATTTCATTTTAATCACGGAAAAATGTGGATCTGAAGTTACTTTTTTTTTAACCAAAAATTGGGGACTTTTTTAAATCAGAGAAAACCAGGCTTCCTCCTCATGTATATCCAGCAGCAATCCCTAAGTTGAAAGTTGCTGAAGGAGGGAGCACGAAGAATTAAAGGGAAAAATCAAATAGAAAAAAAGCAACTTGTAGCATTGATGGTACTGTAGCTTTGAACCGCAACAGCAATGATGACAGCTTGGAAACAGACCATAATGATGAGTGTGGGTTACAGATTGGTCTTCCTCACAATTCACTCAGAGGCTATGAGTTTTTACTTGCCTCACACACAGAATCTCTATAGCAGCTCATGCTTTTAGCTTTTGAGGTGCTAATATCAGTCACTAGGATGCCAACCCAGAGGACAGCTGTCACAGTAATGCTCTGAAGAATCACACCATTTGGCTTCCCTCACCATAACTTTATTGATTCTTGACACCTATTTGCTTATTGCTGGGTAGAAAATGAAGTGAATTAGCAAATTACAGTTTATTTGAATTATATACTAGACTGAAAAGCATGAGAGATGAGTCATAGTCACTTTAGGCAAGCCTCAATTAATTTTCCTTATCTGTTAAATTAAGATAACTTTATTTTCCTATCTTTTTAAAAGATATTTTACAAATACATGCAATATATAGGATGGAAATATTGTGAAAATACTACTAGTAATATATAGATATATACTTTGATACAGTTATATATATTGTGTGTGTGTATGTACACACACACACCCACAAACATTATTTTATTATTAAGGCCTGATATAAAAGCTGGCTGACATTTTCACTCTGAAAGGTAATCTTGTTTATTTCACTCTTTTCCTGTTGGCAAGTTTTCCCTATCTTTGTCAGAAGCATACCTATTAACTAAGTGGGCAGGCCACTTCAAATACTATGGAAACTATGGCCCAGATCCTATCTGGCTTGTAGGACCTCTAAATAGAGCTTATGCAGCTTTTAGGCATACAGTTCATTAAGTGCAATCCTATTCCATCCTGTTCAGCACATAGAAATCCCCTTAGAGGCTTAGATTTTCCATGCACCTCTGTTTTGATCTGAAGGATCCTTAAGTGGCTAGACTTGGGTTTCTAAATTTCCTAAGTGGCTATGCAGCGTGCATGATGCCTTTCTTAGCCGTGTAGCAATCCAGTTTCGTCAGGAAAGTGAGTAAAGCCCACAGTTCCTCAGCCAGTAAAAAACCATGTTGTAAATATATGAAGCTGAGAATATGCATGAAGGTCAGGAGAGGAAATCTCTGACTTCCTAAACAATTGCAATTACCACTAGGTTGCAGGGTAAATAGTTTATGAATATGAAACTTGACCACTACCATCAATTAAACATAGTTAAGATGAATGCCCTGCACTGGGTTACCCATTGAAAGAATGAAAGAACTGTGAACTTCCATGGGTGGAATAGGACTGATTTCTTAAAATGAGATGGTAATCTTAGATAGTAGGCAGAATAGGATTAGGTCCTGGGCTTTTAATGAGTAATATGACTGGGCAATTAGAAAAATGATGCAAATGTAGTTGCTGTGTGCAGATTCTGTACTGTCAGGAACATGGAAAATCCTTGTCTGATTGCTTTAGTGTTGGTTTATTATAGCACTTTACCCAGCCATTGTTAAGCACACTATAAAGATTTCACGCTTCCATTATATTAGGTAACTTGTTTGTCAACTCTAGTAAATTTCATTGTGATGGAAAACTAATGAGACAAGTGCCAGACTATATGAAAATCAAATTGCTGTACCTTGAGTCAAGGCCTGTAAGCCACAAGTACTCAAAGGCCTTTCATGAATTTAATCCAACTGTGTCCTTAAACTGTGGAATTTAAATGCCAGAGGCTCAAGCCAGGGTGAGATAACCTGTCTGGACTTTATTTCCATTAACATACACAAAACCACTTTTAAGTAATAGCGAGGCTATGACAAATGCTTTTACAATCCTTTTGGAAAAGACAACAGTCAAAGTATTTCTCCTGATTTTTAAACCAGATTATTTTTATTTTTTCATCAGTGGTTATAAAAGCCTATCAAAAGTTTTAAACTTTTCCTTTGGAAGAAAATTAGCAGTATAATAAAAGTTATCCTCTTTCTGTAAGTCCTTTTAAATATATTTAAAGTTATCTTAAATAAAAAATAATTAAGAACTAGACATGAAAACAATGTCTGGGCCATCTGATGACCTAAGGTGCCTGTAGACATGTGGGACACTTGCTTTATTTACAATGCATCAGAGCAGACTCGATTAATTGAATAATTGAGTCTGCTTGAGTGTGCTAATTAGCATGAACCAGCAGCCTCAGTGTCTCATGTTTTCATTGCCCCTGTGCTTCAAAATGGTGGCGGGGGGCACTTTAAAGCTTGTTGAATGAGCTTTAGTTAAAGCGCGCCTGGCCACTATTTTGAAGTGTGGAACACTGAATACACGAGATGCTGCAGGCACTTTAATTAGAGTGGCTCTTGGGAGCCACTCTAATTAAAGCACTCCTCCACCTCCAGAGCACATGTAAAGATGCCCCTAGTTTGGATACTGGGATTGCAACTCATCATATGATATAAAAGGAAACTTTCAAAACCTTGGGAATGTGAAATTCTACAGTTTTGATCAGTTTGGCATTTCCTACAGCAGTTTAACAACTCTTAACCCCATGACATGTGCAGTATGTCAGTATACTGCACAGCAAAGCCACTGATAACTTCAGTCTTGGGATCCTGTGCTTAGAAACGAGAAGACTGAATTGTTTCTCTGATTCCATTGCAAATTCCAAGTGGCCATGGTTAGTGGCATTGCAACAAACCGTCTTGCTGTCAGTGATTATCTTCTACAGTAGTAATAGGTTTCTTTGGTAGCTATGATGTCAGAGCACAATGTAGTTACAGGAATTTTACTTTGATTTCAATGGGCTTGCGTTGAATAAAAGCAAGGTAAGTTAAATTGCCTGTATGTGGAGTATTGCCATTACCCTTACTATTGGGACATTCAGCACATAAAAACTGCATTTAATTACTTAAAAATAAACTGCAAGTCACCTTTTAAATCTCATCTTTGTTTCACTTGTAAGAAATGAGTTGATTTTTCTCATTTGGCATGGTTAACACTGAGAGACAAGAGACAGATACATAGATTTTCTCATAGCTTCTAGAAGAGATAGAATAATAATACAACATATGTCATATAAAATGAATGTGGGGCTTCTAATTGCAGCTGTATATCAAAAGGACAAAAAACATGGTGACTTGTTCTCCTTGGAATAGTATCTATAAGTACTTGTTGTGCTCTCTGCATCTGTTATATGACAAGTTGTTAATGATGTGTGTATTCATTAAAGGTAAAGTGCCTCCTGTGTGTTGTATTCCTTAAATATGCTTTCTAAAATCCCTTCTTGTATATTTGTGATACATGTTCCTAAATACAAATTTTGTTGGTCACAGATTTTTTTCCTCAAGTATCCCCACCTACTGATTGCCTAATAATTCTTTGGCGTATCAAATATTGTAGACTTGTATCGGTGTAACTATAGTTCAGCTCCATCACTGGAGCTACTGATGTAAGTGTATCAGGGATGGATTTTGCATCTTTCTGAACATTTGTTTTGGTGAGAATCCTAGTGTGCCAGCTACTCCAGTCTGGGGGTTCTTCCCTTTGCCCTTTCCAAACCAGCTTCAGACTTTGCCATTTCACTGAAACGGCCCTGACCAAAGTCACAGATCTTTTCTGAGCTGAACCAAATCAAGGGAGTATTTCAATGATTTTATTTTTCTTTTGTATTTATTTTATTCTCTTGTATTTGAACATAGTGATTATTCCTTGAACTTCTCTCTTCTCTTGTACCAGCACTCACCTGGTTCTGCTCATGTACTGCTTGGCAGTTAGTCAAAATTTCCATCAGAAGTTCTTCATTCTCTTTTTTTCCAGTATCCTACAACTATCTAGTGACCCTGGAATGACTGTCTCATAAATGTATGTCCCTAGCAAAGTAAGAGAAGAGATTTAAAGACGAAAAAATATAATTAAGCATCTAGAGCAACATTCATAATGAGTATTTTGACTTAAAGAAAAAAAAATTATTTGACATAATTGTTCAAGTTAATGAAAGAGAAATGATACATACAATATCCTTGGGTTTTAATAAAGCATCTGATACAAATTCTCATGAAATCATACTTGATATATTAGTTCAGGTTTAATATTAAAAATCTGTGGTAGGCTAATGCTGACTAAAGGATTGTAAACAAAAGACAATGATAGACAGTAATATATCAAACTGGAAGATGCAGAATAAGTGTTGTTTCAATTGTATTTAAAATCTTCATTAACAGCTTGCAGCTGAAACGCAAAATCAATCAGGGTGTTGTAGAGACTGATTTTATGAGGAAGGCTTAAAAGAACTAAATAAATTTAGTTTGACTAAGCAAAACCAAAGGGAGATTAACATGTTCTCCTAGCATTGTCAAGACCAGGATGAAATCCTGGAGTTTTACAATTGACATTTTTGGGAACAGAATGTCATGCTAAGAGACACATTTTTTATTTTAATATAAGGGCTATGCATAGGGCGTGCACGCAGGTGAATGTGCATCCCCCTGAGTGTGGCGGTGCACCCCCTGCAAAAAGACACCGCTGACACCATTGGCAGTTCCTGCGGCTGGTTGGCACTCGCCACCCATTTCCTCCCTGGCTGCTGACAGCACTGCAGACACTTGCGGGAGCTTCCCACTTGCTGCCATCACGCTCCTGCTGCTGACAGCGCCACCACTGCCTGCGGGAGCTCGCCGCACCCTGCCAGGCTCCAGGGGCATGCAGTGTTCATGGCTATAAGTAAGAGTGGTTAAAAAGAAAATGTAGGTTAAATATGAAGAAAAACTACTGGCTCATGGTATAGTTTCTTGAGGGAGCAGCGGTGACTCCATTCCTAAAAAATATTATGGACAAAACACCAGAACATGTACCATGGACAATGCTGTCTTGGGAGGTTATGACATGGATTAGAGGTTATTCAGTAGTGTATTAGTGTCAACACTTCAGGTTAATGTTTTATCCCAGGTATGCAACACTTTGAAAAGCCAACAATTATGGCTTATTCAATATTTTATTACAAGCTATACTGACTCTTTTTATGCCAAAAACCCAAATAATTCATTTTACCTGCATTGCTTAAGCAAATGATATTGCCACTCTTGCAAGATATTAATTGCCTGACCTAGACTTATGTATGCAGAGTTGCAGAATTTTGGTTGCTGCTATTGTGACGTTAGCAGTGTTTGAAATGTTTTAGCCTCCTGCCAGGAATGAGCCAGGCTTAAATGCGGTTAACTAAAAGTAGAGTTGGTCAGAATTGTTTAACATATTTGCTTTGATAAAAGGAATCTTTTCCTCACAAAATTGTACTCATTTGACAAAAATTCTCACAAAAACCATTTTCCCAAATTGAAAACAATTTCAAAATTCCATTTTTATGTTTTTTATTTTATTATAGTCTACTATTTAATGACATGTTAGTAGTAGCAGTAGCTGTTATGATGAATCCTATTTGGGCATAATTAGTGTTAAAATAGGCTATTATTTCATATTTTACTTTAATGGTGTACCACATTTACTCAATTCTAAGATGAGTTCCCCTCCTCCCCCTCACACATTAATCATGGGGAGAACAGAGTCAAGTATCTCAGCTGGGAGCGCTGAGAAATGGCTGTGCAGGGAGCCCAGCTTGGGCAGAGACAGCATATCAACAAGGATCCTGGTTTTCTCTGATTTAAAAAAATCCCCAATTTTTTGTTAAAAAACAGTAACCCCAAATCCACATTTTTCTATGATTTAAATGAAACACCCCCAGTATATATCTATCTATATTAGGGTGTGCAGCTGTGTGTGTGGGGGGAGGGGAGGAATTTTAATGACCCCTCAGTAATTAGAGTCTGACATGGAAAATTATAATAAATATATAATTAGATTGTAGACATGGAAAATTATAACACATCTTATCATTGGGGGTTGTCTTAAATTCAACATCATCTTAGAATTGAGTGAATATGGTATGTACTTATTCATTACCAGGGATCCTGGTTTTCTCTGATAACCGCCCCCCACCCCAATTTTCAGACTAAAAAAAAGGAACTCAAAATCCACATTTTTCCATGATTAGAATGAAACACCACTCACTCACTCACTCACTCACTCACTCAATCTATTTATCTACTTATCTATCTAGTGGTGTTTCATTTTAATCACAGAAAAATGTGGATTTTGGGTTACCTTTTTAATCCAAAAGATGGGAATTTTTTTTTAATTAGAGAAAACCCAGATTCCCCATTGATCACAGTGGATCTCACCAGTAGTATTCTCCACAGGAAATATATATTTTACAAGTGGCATTCAAATAAAGTTTGAGTTAGTCATCCCCAGCCTAGTGGTTTGGACATTTGCTCGGGTAATGAGAGAACTCCTTCAGCCAGATGGGGTTTGCTTCCACATGTACTACTTCCCAGACAAATGCCCTGACCATGCAACCATGGGAAAGGGAGGAAAAAGGGTATCCTTCACCTCTTTTGTTGAAACTGGCCATTAGGCAGGAAAGGGTAGAAGATACATGAAGCCAGAAAGGGAACATGCCACAAGGACCCTTGCTAGGTGGTTAAATGGACGAGCACTAACCAGGGAAATGGAACTGAGTTCAGCTAGAATCCGTAAGTGACACTTATCCATTGCTTTACATGACCTTTACATTGCTAGAGGTGAAATCAGATTGGGACCTTTGACAACACAAACAAGAGATGTCACCAAGGTAAATAAGATAAAATGTATCCATCTATACTAAATAGTAGCTTCCATTAATGCTTTAAATAAAATGATAGAATATTGCATCTCTACTATTCCTTATTTTTCCAATATTAATTTTACCAAATATCTTTCTAATTTCCATTTCACAGGAAGTGTTCCATATTTTTCTGATAAAACACCTTTTAACAAACTCCCTTTGAAACAGAACTTCTGAGTTTTGACTAGTTCAAGCTACATTCAGAGAGATTTCATGGGTTCAACAGATATCTTGGCATTTCCAAAATAACTCTGCCAGATCTTAATGTCATTATATCTGTCAGGAAAAAGGTAGCTGGGAGGAAGGAAGTAGCTAGAAGTTCAGGGACTTCTGTTTTACTCTACAATCTGACACAGATTTGATGTGTTACCCTAGGCAAGTCATATAACCTCTTTCTACATCAATTTCCATATCCAATTACAAAATATTTCTGTTTTCTGCATCTTACTGGCTTTTGGTAGAGAGTGTAACAAAATTGGCTATTATTATAATTGATTATTATAAATAGATAGGAAAAGGTAGACTGAATCAGAGGAAGTTTGCATACTTTATTCAATCCTAGATACAATATGGGTTGCAAACTGCCATATCTTCCTAATTAGATAGATATGTACTATACATTAAGTGTGGCAGCTGTGGCTCTCCCACACCAAAGAAAGTTTTGAGCTCAGAGATCTGTTCTAGGAAGAAAGAATATATTTTCAATGAGTCCAATTTACTATCCTGTAGCATAAGAGAGACCACTGTTGAAAAAGATTTTTAACACAAAAATCAAATACCTGTTCAAAATGAGTAGCAAGGAAAAAAAATTAAAGTGAGGCAATGCAAAACCTTTTTCATTCCTTTGCTGAAGCCAAATAACACTCACTTGTGAATAACTATTAATCCATAATTTTTTTTTTTTAGGATTTAAAAAAGAAAGTGGGATCATTATAGGCAAAAACTGTAATAAATAATTGAATCTTGCTAGAATATTCATTTTAATAACATTTGTTCTGGCTGCCCATGAAAAGCATAATGACTTCCAATGAGCTAGGTCTTTGGAAACTTTCTTCAGATGTGGACTATAATTCAAACAGAATAAGCCTCTAAGTTTCTTTGATATTTTAGCCCCTATATAACTAACTGCACCAGAAGTTTGCTTGAAATGAAAAGGAGCAGTGGGAGAGAAACCAATAATGCCTCTTATTTTTCAAGCTTTGTTTGGAAACCAGATGTTAGAACAAATTTCTTACACGTAAACAAATATTAGATTGGAAGCAAACAATGAATATTGTTTCCATATTGTGAGTTCTTGTACTTGGTACAATTAGTTCATAGAATCACAGAAATGTGTTAGATCTCATTCATATGATGCACATGCATATAACAAGACAGAAGACCTATCTTGTTACCTAAATAAAATCCATTTGATTTCAGGCTGTTAAAGATAATCCTGTCCGTAAGAGTCATTTGAGGTCTCAACACACCACAGTTAATTAAAGCTAGAACCCATTTTTTTATGCATGGACAAATGAAACAGTGTACTCCACTCCTTCAATTGCTTTTTCTTCATCAAGAAAATTAAAAACTAAAGGGGGACTTGTTTAAGCAAACAAGGAGGTTACTATTTAGATATCTGAGGAACATATCAGTTACTGCATTATTTTCCTTGAAAAGACCTATATGGAACATGTAAACAATTTAAAAAATATATTTTTAAAATCAGATATCAAGCATTAAAGCAAGGATATCCATATTTAGAAATGTATAGGACTACAAAAAACATAGGGTTCTTCATATATCCTTCTTATGAATAAACAAGATTGTTACATTCATTATCGAGTAATATCCAAAGGACTAATTTGAAAATTTTCATCATTGAGGAAGCTTTATTTGAGAGATGTAATTTTGTACTATTAAATTACTTCTTGAGATTGATTTCATTGTCCAATAGACTGACAGAATTAGAGAACAATAAAGGAGGAGAGAGTGCGTGTCTAAGAAATGTTTTAATATTCAAGTCTCTAGACCTTGAAGTTCATAAATTAAAACAAAGATGTTCTCAATTATTGACTTAGTTCTGTTGGGCTTGTTTTTCAGCCTAGTAAATAAGGAGTCTATCAGCCTCATTTCTCTCCCATAGCACGTTTGTTTAACTCAATTTAAGTTTTTTTCTTATTTGTTCACAATAAGAAGAGGATTACATTTTCCTCTGGCTGGTGCTAACTTTCTCCAAATACAATTAGATCCAACTCTTTTTGTGAATATTTCATTCAATTTCATAGCTTAAATGAAAGACTTTGTTCTTTGCAATTCATATCTTTTCATGAGATTAAGTGGCCTCCCATTAGAGCTTTCCATTTAATTTTACATGGGATTTCTGGTGTGTTGTTCCATGTTAAGCAGTATTTGATTTCTTTTGCAACAGCATCTGAATATAGTGGCTGCTTTATTACATTAAGTATTATTTTTTCATCTTACTATTCATGTTTGATGAAATAAGCTAGAAAAAGAACGTAATTTAGGAGCTGATTTTATTAGGTAAGGTGGAAGGTGTCTTTTATAGGAGGAAAAAACATGATGTGTGGGCTACAGAATGAAATAGTCATTGGTGTTATCAACAGAATCTGTGCAACTTCAACAGAACTGCCCGTAACTGCTTACAGAACTGAACATCTGCCTTAGGGGAGATGATAACATAAAGAGGAGCGTTTGTTCTTCAATCTGTCCAAATCATCATTCAGCAGAAAAGGGACCCTCTCACAATAGTATTACCAACTGTTTTTCAACATGTCAATCAAAGACAACAGAAAAGTTAACAGAAGCTTTTAAACGCTTTAGCTACCTATATCAACATACAAATGGGGGTCGGGGTGGTGTCTCCTGTTCAGCAGGGTTTTGGGAATTCTCACATTGAGTGCTTGATGTCCTGAAATTCCCTTTTTTACCCAGTTATGCAGCAGGCAGTGGCCATCTGCATTTCCAGATGCACAACTAATTGGGTTTTCCTTGTGGCTGATCCTCAAGGTTGTAAATATTAGAGAATACTGCTGATGGCTTATTTCATGGGAGAGAAGTGAAGCAGTTGGTTGTACTTACCCTTCACCCACATCTATCTTCCATAGCAGGGAGGGAAACATGCTGAGACTTAGATGTCAGCAGATGATTTTGGACCATGATAGGAAAAGATTTTCAAAATCTCGGGAGCATCATAAGGTTCCAGCATTCCCTTTTCTTTTAAAGCAGAAAAGGGAAATCCCAGGCTTCTATACTTACTTTAGAACTGTACAGGAACTGAAGAACCTTTCAAATAGGCAGTTACCAAGTCACCACAAAAAGAAATCATATAATACTTAACTTTTAGGCATTTTGGCACTTAGTGAAATTCTTACCTCTTTATATATTCCCTATGCAATGCCTGAAAGAGTTAGGTACCTAAGAGAAGCAAGCAAGTTAACAAGTAGCTATCTTAGTTAATTAATAGAAAATGTTGAGAACCGAGTCCTGTCACTCTACCAATGTTAAGCATCAAACTGTGGTCTGCAGGGAGGTACCTTTCTGTTCATGATAGTCCCCACCTGGTATATGCATCAAAGCCAGGTTTGATGGCCTACAGGGTTTATTATAATTTTTTCTGTGTTATCGTCATTTGTTTTGTAATAATGTTGTATTCCTCAGTTCCCCCATCTAACGTACACTGGAGGAAGGAATGTATTAAAAAGATGGTGTTGGTTGGACTGGGGACAGAGTGACTGCTTAACCACTGAAGAAAACAGGGTCTTCTTGCTCTCTTTGCTCACAAAATGTTTATACTGAAGAGGAGCTGGCTGTTTTTCTTTATTGAATTTTGGATTGCATTTTTTTTCTCTCCAGAAGTGATAAAGTCCATTTCTCAGGAGCTGAACCTAGCTTGTGTCAGGTACAACCAGGGAGAGTCCAGGACCAAAAGGACAGGGTCTCAGAGTGAGAAGGGTCCATACCCCTCCCCTCTCACCCCAGGTCTAGAAGTCATGAATGAGGAGCACTCTCAGAGATGGGACAAGGCTGCAGTGGTCCTGAGCAAGCCCCCTCCTGTGGGTAATCCATGAAAATCAGTACTTACTAAATCAATACTTCTCAGGAAAACTAGGAAAGTATGAGAGATCCCCTGTCCCATTATAACTGGTATCTAGTAGCTAGCACTTTTGTCAGATTCAGAGCAGGGAATTGAATTTGGGTCTTCCACATCCCGGAAGAATGCACCAACTACCAGGCTATTGGGTATTCTAGGGATGAAGCACTTTCAATCTCTTCTGCCAAAGCTGTTTCATTTTTTATATATAATTAAGTATTCATTGGAGCAGGGACTCTAATCTGACTTTCCCCCTGATCCAGGTGAATTCATGAACCACTAGACCATGGAGTCAATCTCTCCCTTTCTCTTTCTCCATCCCAAGGAATGCTTATGAATATCTGACAGGCAAGACAGATGGGGTGTGCCTAGTTTAACAGTTTAAGCTCCAAGCAGCCTAATGAAAGTAGGATTTAGATGCTTATGAGTATGCCTGCGAGTGGTGCTAAGTTGCCTTGGGGATGTCCCTAGTAGGGCACTTCAGCTGAGTAAGAACTTTGGACAGTTACAAGGTTATGCAAAATGGATTTTGCCAATCCAAGTGTTGAACATAGGTACCTAAAGTGGCAGTTGGGAATACATGAAAATCCCTTAGTCATTGAGCCTTTAAAGTAGGATTTTCAAAAGTGCTTAAGTGCAATAAAGTTTCACAGGTTTTCAGCGGAACTCATGTCCTTAAGTCACAGAGATGCTTTTGGAAATGCCACCTAGTAAAAAGCAGCATATTAAACTGTATCTGGAAACCAAAAGGCAGTCAATGCAACACAATGACATGCTGCCAACAACATGCCAGTGGCAAGATTCAGACCTTAACAAATATGCTGCTTCACTGTGCACCAAAATCAATTTCCAGGTGTATTTAAGGTATCACTCTAGGTAAACTAAGATGGTTATACAAAATGCAAGGCAGCTCAGAACTGGAGCCTGTGTCCTTAAGCCAGAGGCTACATTAAAGAGAAATAATGGGAGAAGGGCAGCTAGTAGCAAAAGGATTTCAGAGAGATACTTTGATGAGTAAGATTGGATTTCATGGACAATGAGATAAGCAGTTTACAAATATGAAGAAGCCCACTGCTAATAGTAAATATAAGTGTATGTAACTAAAGGCATATTTTGACCCTGATCTTTGTTATTTTATTATAAATGTTGTTCATTTCTTCCAAGTGTAACCTATATACCAATGTTGTTTCCACTTAAAATTAGAATAGGGAAATACTTGTCTGAAAGTTCTTTTTTATTTTCCTGTGTTGCCTTCATACCCCAAAGTCCTCTTTAGATCATCTCTTTTCCTTCCTTTAAGAAGTCTAACTAAATCTAACTAATCTAGCTAAAACTCCATTAACAAAACATAACCCTGATTGTGAGAATTAGAATCAATTGGAAATGAGGAGTATTTTGCAAGTGTTCACAAACTGACTTTTTTGTTCTGTAAACAATACATAATATTTAAACAGTGAACTTCCAGTTTAATGACTGTTGAAACTTCCTGCTGGTAGCTGGGACCAGAAATAGGAAGTATTACAAATTTCAAGGTGGGAAGAAGGGGAGTGGGGAAGGTGGGGTGGGGAATCCAAACCTATTCTCATGAAATATCTAGACCTGATTTTGCAGATTCAAGAAGTTTGGAGAAAGTTCAGATAGCATCTAGATTTTAAGCATTGCTCTCTATGTGACTGAAGGGGGACAGACTTTCTACTGTGGGACAAACACAATATTGCGGTATTGGGGCACACTTAGGCTAAGTACTGTTAGTTGAAAAGCCTGAGGCTGAATCAATTCAATCTTTGCAGGTTAGTCTACACTGATAAACCAGCGAACAAGTGTTCACTTTTGATACTGGAAATGCAGCCACATGCCAGCAGTGCCCCAGGGCAGAAGCTGGGAGGTGCTAGAGCATGCCTCCCTGCTTGGCTAGAGCATATAGCTTGGGCCAAGATTAGCCCACCCACCCTGCAAGGTTTGGGGATTTGCAGGGGAGGTGCAAAGCATCCTGGGATTCTGGGGAACTTGAATCTGAAGGGGGGATCTGACACAGAAGTTCAATAAACTAAATCAGTTAAGTGTGATCCTACATCCATCCAGGTTTATCTTAAACTAGTTTTGGCCATTTTGAAAGCAGTTTATGTGCACTGAGCTTCCATTGCATTATAGATTTTAACCAGTTTCTGATCATTTATACTGCTTTATGTGTAATTTCTGTTCCTAGCCCTAGAAAAGCTCTGTGAACTACCTAACATTTTGTAAAACTAATAGCCAAGCAAATGGATTTTACCTTGGTGACATGCTGCTCTCAATCTCTGCCTTTGTGGCATTCAGCCCCCGGGGAATTGAAAGCTGAAGAAGCCATGCAGGGATGACCTGATGGCTGGAAGTGTAGTACATAGTAACTGGCAAGAAACATCTTTATCCGCCAAAAATGTATGGAACATGTATGTAACAGCTTTCAGTAGATACTTTGAAAAACCTGAAGAGCCCACTTTTATAAATGAATGCCACCTGTTCATCAAAGGAGTCAGCAGTTGCCAGAGTGAGCGAGGTAGATTTTTAAAGGATCTTTCAAAGAGTGTTTATGTGCTTCACTGCAAGGAATTTAACTCCCTGTCCGCCACTTGCAAGATACACAGTTAAAATGGCCAGCCAATGGCTTTTTCTGACCTTAGCAACTCTGATTAGAGCCTGACCTGCAAGTTGCTGTGTGCAGAAGACCTATTGTACAATGCAGAGTCCAACTGGCTTTTCCCCGCTTTGATTTCCTTGGGTAGCTGCTGCAGCTCACTGGGCTGTTATCCTAATTTAGGCTCCCACCACACTGGGCTGTTATCGTAATTCAGGCTTTCCTCAGTAGTAGTGTTAGGTATGGCATTTAAATGCACAGGTAACTTAGGTGCCTTTGAGTTTCAGTGAGACTGTGCTCTTTATGTCACTTTAGCACTTCTGGCACCCCAGCATTGCAGAAATGTACCAAGGGGTATGAACAAATTGAATCAAAGTGTTCTTCTGAAGGTCTAAAGTCTCTTTTCCAGTTTGCCTATGCCCTAGTTGAAATGCACCTCACTCTGGACCCAGTGGAAAAGGAGTCTGTTATGTTTTGGGAAAGACATGTGCACATTTCATGCGCTCATCTTTTGATGTCTTCCTTAAAACCCTGGAAGACTCATGTGAATGTGTTTATAGCTGAATAGCCCGGAAATGTTATGTCGCTGATGCAGATTGACCTCCATAAATAGCATGTCCTCTATAGCAAGATCCATTTTCTTCACTCTCTACTGCTCGTTTGAGATGATTTTTACTGTTGTTCCTAGCTCTGGGGATTTCTGTTGAGAGCCTGTCTGCAGAGCACATACCACACATACCTTTCAAGGCTCTCTGGCTCTTATTACCAATAATACTTTTAAAGATGATTTACTGAAGGCTACAGATGTGCTAAATGGTTTGGGAAAAAAGCTTGGAATGCCGCTGAACAGGGGGCACCCTCCTGCTGACTTGTGAGTCAGTGCTTCCTTGGTTTATACTGGTGAATGTAAAATAAATAGCAGCTGATGAGAAATGTTATTCACTTCAATAAAGTAAAGAAAACGCACATTCCTCCCAGAAAAAATATATCACAGATGTACATTTTGTTATGAAATGTTCACTTGGCTATACCATAGCTCAACTAGATGTAAGTGAAAATGCAGAATCACCTTTTCCACAGCATTTTAATTTCAGATCACTACTGCAGTCCTATTGACTGTTTTCTTCTTCCTCCTAGGAATAACACGTTTTCCAAATGCAGAGTCTTGCATGATAATAGCTTGACCTGAAATATATGGATGCTATCAAATGCCTTTAAAAATTAAGGAGAGGAATAGAAAGACTGAAGGATTAAAAATCTTCATTAAGAGCTACTATTTAAAAGGAAAGTAGCTAAAAACCCCCCATATACTATAAATGGCACTGATACAGGTCAGTGCCACAAACTCTACTTTTAATGGAGGAAAATAGCAAAAATAAGGGATTGTTGTAAAATTTTTTCCTAGATTGTAGCTGTGCCCAATAGCAGGTCTCTTAATGTTTCCATTACAGCCCCCTATTTTTAGAAGTTAATAGCCCAGCTATAACAATTTGCTTCAGGCTGAAGCTTGGTGTGCAAGGTCTCAGTCAGGGAGCACATTTAGAGAAATAGAAGATTACCCATTTCAGATCCTTTTTTTCCCCTGTCTAAAATCTAAAAGTGTTCTCCATTTCAAAAATTACATTTGGTACCTTATTGATTGGTAATATAATCTAATTCCTCTAGTTACTGCATTTGACCAATAACACCTCTTTTAAAATACTAAGGATATATTTTCCAAATCATCGACTATGACTTTGCTTGTGTTGTCAGCTACCTCACCTATCTGTTTCAAAGCTTAAGACAACAGTTAACTATTAACACTTAGGATGAGACTTTCATAACTGCTTACTGTGAATTTTTGCACCTTCCTCGTGAATATTTGGGGTCGGACACTGCTGGAGAAAGAGTATTGTATGCCATGCACTGGTTCAGAAAGCAATTTCTGTGTGTCATAGGCCTTGATGATTAGGTACTTATGCAATATTTGTCATAAATTAATGGTTGTTTGAGTGAGGGGTGAAGGACTGAGCCAGTTTAGTAACTGTTAATTTTGCCTAAATCTATTTTGAATTGGTAACATTTTATTTTATATGTGGAGATGGAAAGGGAGAAAGCTGTGGATGGATGGAGCTATGGGGAGCATAGCCAAGGGGAGTGCAGCAGAAAGATTTTGAAAGGGCATAAAAGCAGAGGAAGACAGAGCTAAGGCAAGGAGGGTATAGGGTCATCTAAAGACACATGAATGATAAAGCATTGTGAAGTTTAAAAAATAGATTAGTTACAGGAACCAGATATAATCAATTTAAAAACATGACCTAAAATAATGAAAATAAAAATAGAAATTCTGCATTTGACTAGCAGATATTACTTATTTATGGAGGTGTGTTTAATATTATTTGCTTCAGTAAAAGCAAAACTCCTGAGTCATGGTGTTGTACTGTTTTATAATCCTCAATTATTCTGCTTTAAGTATCACTTTGCAGTAAATCTATATTTACTTCTTAGTTTACCCATTTGGTCTCCCTATGTTTTATAGCTTTAAATTTATTTTTGATTAAGATTTATGCATAATGCCAACACACAGTGAAAAACAGGCCATTTAAGCATGAATAGAATAAAGGGAAAGAAAGCTATCTTTATGATAGCCAGTGTTTTACAATGAGTCTACATAGGCAGAGTCAACTGCATCCTCATATGTTTTCTAATGTATTTCTGCCCTAACATCCATGTAAGTAATACTCCTATGTTGTAGTATAGTACCGGTACCAACCACTGAAATAACCCATTTGTAAATAGTATCAAGCAACTGTTACAGTTGCTCCAATAAATTCTTCTATATTTCAAAAATAATCTTAATATATTTCCACATGATCGAACAAGCCATACTAGTACAGTCCCTCTGCATTGACTTGTTCACTTTTGTAGGAGGTTTTATTTCTGCAACTTTATCTTTTTCTTTTTCAATTACTTGTAAGTCAGTATAATGACTCAGCAATAGAAGCAGTGCTTCTAGGGAGTTACTGTTCTTTCTCAAGGGATAGCAAGAAGGCTAAATGATTAGATAATTAGAAGTTAAGCTGTTTGTGGTCAAACTCAGTTGTGTCATTTCCCTTTTCACCAAGTGCATTCTGCTCCCTCTTCCAAACAGCCACTCTTTAAGGCCCAGTTGACTGAAACATTTCAGCACTATTTAAATCCACTTTAGTTCCATGGAATTTAAATGAGCCCTGTACAAGGTGAGCCAGAACTAATCCCATGTTCAATAAGGGCAAGAAAATGCCCATTTTTTTTCACACAGATTTTTCCTTGTAAGTATATACTGTTTTCAATATAACAGCACTAAAAAATGTTGTTTCAGTGCTGCCAGGATTTGCAGGCAGATGCCACAGTTTTCTTAGTGTAGCTACCCAGAGATCAAACATGCTTTTGAAAATGATAGTATTGGTACAGGATTTTTTTGGGTGGGGTGTTCTGCCCTTTTGCTGATATATCCCAATGTTTTGTTATGTGAAATTAGTGGTACATGAATTAAAAGATAAGAATAAAGGGTTCTAGAGGTGCATGCATTTTTTCTTGTAAGAATTTATGCATTTTAGTAAAATATAGCAGATTACTCCCCCCGATCATTTTAATGATCTGGCAAAAGATGACCAAACCAAGGAAATTCCAAGCTGAGATCTACATTTTCTCTTAAATCATATTAACAATATGGATTAATTGTGCTTGCTCTATGCATAATTTTTCATCTGAACATCTCAAAGCACAAACTCTGGTTAGCTAAACTTATCCACCTTAAAGATAGAACATACTACCATTTTTGAGGTGGATAAACTAAAGCCACAGAGATTTGGTAACTTGCTTAGGATGCACAGAACGTAAGTTGCAGAGTCAGGATTTGAACCTACTGTTCCTTCACCTGTTGCATAGAGATTGAGAGACCATGCATGAATTGTGCCATGGTTCTGAGGTATGGACATTGTCATCCTTGTAATTTCCAGGTACAATAGGGCTTATTAAGATAGGGATTGTATTCTTCTAGTATTTATTTTTACAGTGTTGAAGAATATTCTATATATAGATAAGAACACAAGTATAAATAATCAGTACCAGATTTCTATATAGAAATATGTATCAATACAGTTTATCATTAGAAAATAAATCTTTGTTTAGAATATTATTTGAGGTTATCAGAATATTTTATGTTACTAATACAGGGGAAATAATGTGGTACTTTTGACATCATGGTGTTGTAATTAAAGCAAATTGCTTATTTTTCCTAAGTCCTTGATGAGGACCAGAAGGAGCTAGTATGTACCCAAATTCTTCCAAATAGTGGTGTTAACTATTTACTTTTTCACTATGGTTGGATCCAGACAAGGATGGAAAGATTTCTGTCCAGATCACTTTGCTACTTCATCCATACAGAAGGACAGTGTTCGGGTACCAGGACAGTTGAGCTGTGGACAGCTAATGGCTACTCACAGCAACTCATCTATGTTGAACCCCATATGTGATTATCTCTGTCCAGGACCACCAAAAATGCAAGCAGTCCTTTTACTGGTGCAACAGGTGTAATGAAAGACCTAGTACATGAACTGGAAGTGGTAGGCTGTATTTTCCCAACTCCTGTTTTTTTCCTTCTCATAAGTGGGTTTTATCCAGGAACTTTGTTCTATGGGTCAATTTCTGCTTTTAAACTAGGTACCAGAATGGAATTTAGGCAGAATTTAGCTCCTAAGGGTGAAATCTAGATTTTTATGTTAGGTACCTCCAACCTGGCATCACAATGCCAAATATTAGAAGCCTAGCCTGAGGAAACAGTGATAGATACTTAGGATCCCTGTGCAGATAATGAGGAGTAGCACCTACCTCTGAAAGGTGATGAAGAAAGTTCTGATGCAGAGTAGGGAGCCATGTAGGGTAGTGATTCTCAACCTTTTTAAATTTAAAACATCTCTTGTTAGATTCAAGGCTCCCCTCGGAAAATGCCAGCTCTTATCTTTCACTCCTTCTTCTATGAGTACAGAAACATAATAGAGTAATTCTTCTGTTGTGATGAACTCAGAAAAGACCACGACAGGTCAGAATGCTTTTGACACTTTGGATTCTTATTTGAAATCTCTGGCTTTATCTTGTGCATCATGTGCAGGCATTTGTACCCCAACACTGTTAAAAGAATCTCACAGCACCTTGGTTGAGAATCATTGACCTTAGAGCTAGTCAGTAGTAATTATTCTGCACTTGCATGGCTTCTGCTCCCTCTCAGACCATTTTATACACTTTTCATTTATATATTTTATCTTAGATAGTTGTACAATAAAAGACACAAATACTTATGAGAACCCAGGGGCCATCTCTTAGCTGAGGGCCCTTCATTTCTGGACTATATTGTCATGCTGCCTCTTGTTTTCTCTTGGTCTCTAGCCTTATGAATTTTTCATTTTCTGTTCACTGGCTCAGCTTCAATAGGATGGCTGGAAAATGTTTGCTTCCAGACTCTCCTACTCTGCCTTGTGCTTGAGGCAGTCTCCTGGGAGGTAGGACATTTTGACTAATTTTTCCTAAGACCTTTTCAATTCTCAGGAAATTAAAGATATTCAAACCAATTTTTCAGAAGTAGTCCCAAATTTTCAGCCGTAGACGTACAATTGGAAGCCTACGGTTCTTCAGACTTAGTTGGTGGTCTGGACTTTTTATTATGTAAAAGCTTCTTCCGATGCATAGCATTGGAAATGGAAACCTGTTTTTAGGCTCCTATGACCATAACTGGTGTGGAGAATCTTAAAAGTGCTTGTTTGACTTGGGGATAAATGTCCCATTAATTTTCAATCAGGATTTTTTGGAAATCTAACATTTGTCCTACGTAAGTGGTTTGGTTATGGAAAGCATTAAGCATGCAATAGGCTGAGAGAGCTAGGTATGTTTAGGTTGGGAAACAGGAAGTTATGAGGGACAGAATATCAGGCTTTAAATATCTGAAAGGCTGCCATAAAGAAGAGGGAATACAATTTTTCTCCCTGGCTGAAAAGGGTAGGACATGGAGCAATGGCAAAATATCTATTTGAAGCAAAGTAGATTTAGACTGGATATTAGATTAACTATTAGAAAGAACTTCCTTACTGCAAGAACAGTAAGGCAATGGAACAGACTGTCTAGGAAACTGTGGAATCTCCTTGACTGGAGGCTTTCAAGAGAAAGCTGGGTAAAACAAGGATTATTTAGAAGAAGCATTCCTGCACCTATGCCATGGGTTGGCCAGATGACCCTTTAGATACCTTCCAACCCTACCATTCTGTGATTCTGTTATTTGAATCCTCTCATATTTAGGATGGGCTAGAGCACTGGTCTCACTTTTCTTGGTTGAGTGTTTTAATTGTCTATGATATAAAAGGTGGCCACTACTGCTGGTAGAAGACCACCCTCAGAAAAAGATCCTGAGTTAACAAAGCGACTGCGTTTCAGAATAGGAGCTAAGATAGACCCTTGTGGTCAGAGCCAGATTAACACATAGGCAAACTAGGCACATGCCTAGGGCCCTAAGTGAAGAAGGGTCCCAATTGTGCTTATTTTGCCATGGCGGTGCTAGTGCTGTGCTGCAGCAGTGCCACCCAGCTCCTTTTCTCTTCTAGGGCTGTACGCTGCAGCTCCAAGGCCCAGTGGCAGCAGCTGCTGCTGCTGCTGCCCTATGCAAAGCAACTAAGTGCATAGTTTGTTTCCCTATAAAGGGTTATTCTGGCCCTCTCTGTGGTTAGTGTTTCCTATTGGCGAACTGAAAATAGGGTCCTTGCTCCGTATGTGGGATCTGTATTACCCTTTGAAGGTGCTGAAAAACTCCATTTTGACATTATAAAGAGCCCAAATGCCTAACCTCTTCTCTTGGAATTAGCCTCTCAGGTGTCAAATTTTTAGGGGATGTGATGTCTAAGTTGGAAGTCCTAAAGGGCTAAAGAGGATTTTATTCCATATGAACGCAGCCTCTTATACACTATAGGATAGCTTCAGATTCAACTTATTATTGTGTATTCCAGTTTCCTGCATCATCATCAACATTTCATTTTACTGGTATTACATTAATAGCATTTGTAGTATTACTATTAGAGTATATACAGGCTCAAGCACGGATCAGAGCCCATTATGCTGGGTTTGTCTTGCACTTTACAAAAGTGCAGTAGTACTGTTGAACATAACCTGATTTGAAAGGAGATGCAAGAAGCCATTACAAGTAGAGCTGCATGTAAAAATTTGGACCAAAAAGTTTTTGTTGGGAGAGTTGATTCAATTTCAGTGAATTTACTCTAAATTCCAGGAGAAAACTACTTATTTTCTGCCTGGTTATTTGCCCAGATCCTTCGAAAACCAATAATCTGGGGTCTGTGGCCCTATGACAGCCTGTCCTGACAGACCACTGTGGTTTTGGAGTACCCACCCAGGTGGACAACCTCAATGTAGAGAACATCTTTCATATAGGGTTTTGTAATTTCTGTTGTTTTCTGCTTAGAATGTAGCCAGTGTTGAAATATTGTAGCTCCTTGTAAAATAGAAATAACTTTCTCTTCATTATTGTAGGTACAGCAAGGAATAGGCAGAAGAAGGAAGGAAGAATAAGAGAACCAAAAATAAGAACTTACGTGTGTATATATCTATATATGTAGATATATATAGATATATACATATACACATGCACATACATACGTATGTCAGCCATGAGCTGAGATAAATTGTTTCAAGTTGGTTTATGCCTGCTTGCATGAATGTGTATTCATTAACATATTCTCTCTCTTTCTTACACACACACACACACACACACACACACACACACGGTGCAGCTACATGAGACATTTACTGTGGAGTTGCCTAATTAGCTCTACAGTAAAATCTCAGGGTGCCTATACATGTGCAGCGAGGCTGCTCTGCAACACTGTAATTATAGCGTATTAGAGCAGACTCAGTTAGTCAAATCTGTTGGAGCATGTCTGGTAGATTAGCATCCCCACACTGAAATATGAGGATGCTAGTATACAAGACAAGCTTTAATGAAATCACCCCATCACTATTTTTCAGTGTGGGGAGGTTGATACATGAGATGCTCTGGGTGCTTTAATTAAAGCAACTTTTGGAGCTGCTCTGATTAAAACACTCCCCTCCCCACTCCCAGAGCACATGTGTAAATGCCTTCAGTGTCTACACATGCAGTTCTATTAGGCTTCAGTAAACTAATTAAGGCTACCATAGGATACAGTTTGCAGTATTAACCTATGGCAGAGTTAATTAGTTTATTATTAATTATTCATCACTGCAACACGTGTCGATGCTGACAGGGTTGGCCGAGGCATGCTGGTGCTTCCTGTGCAGGGGCTGCTTTCTGGCTGGTCCCATACTGAAGCACACTTGTGCCCCAGCCAACCCCTCCACAGCATAATGAGTCAGGTTGGAGCAGCCCTAGACTGGCAGGATGACTCTCGGGCCTCCTGCCAGGGCTGCTACTACCTGGCTCAATGTGTTGTGGTTCTGGGCCATATGCAAATGTGGTTCCCAGGAGCAATAAACTCCAACAAACTGTGCAGGAGTTTATTGCATCATGCTAATTACACATGTAGATCTACACACACATGCATGTCTATAAACTACAAACTACAAACAAAGAAGCTATTTAAATCAAATTCTCTTTCAGGTGCCCTTGTTGCTCATTATAAATAATTCATTGATCTCTTGTTTGCAACTACTCACAGGTTTTTTTCTTGGGTGGGCTAAGCTATTTCTCACCCTTCCTAGGTTAGCCACAGGTGAGAAGCCAGGGCAAAGGCAGAGATGTCTGAAGAATGTACCAAACAGGAGAGAGAAGTTTTGATACCCAGTTCCATTTTTTCCCCCTGAGTAGTTAATATGTTTGACCCCTGGACTGGGCTGGATTAGTCTTTTGATCATTCTGGTATCTACAGTATAAAAGGTATTGATTTCAGTGGAGTAGTCAGAAGGGTTGATTTTCCCCCCCTAAACCTGCATTCAGTCTCTGCATGCAGTATCTCATTTCCAGCATAGATATGATGAAGAATGGCAGAGCCAAGTCCCTAGTTTCTTTGTTTAGTTCTCTACCCCCTCTATTCTTATCCTTTGAACTAGTAAGTTATTACATATCATACACAGTTTAAAGTAACCTTCGCTTTAAATTCCATGGCTTTTGTTGGTTAAATCAGCTCTTCAGTGTTATTATTAAAGTATTTTCTTTGTGTGAACATTGTCAGTCAGGCGCTTACCAGAGGTTCTAGCACTTACAAAAATATATTGCAGTTATGCTTGTGGCTTGGTAGTGAACATTCCCTATTAGGTCTTTGCAACATCCACACAACTGATCAGAAATTCCAATGCATGGAAAAATTATCTATTGTCAGGGAGAGCTTTAATTAAAACTATACTTTGTTTTCAATCCAATTTAGGAACAAATACAAAAAAGCAAGATGTAAATTTTACAATGCCTGGCAATGTATCCAATTCTGCGTTGAACAAAGAAGCTTATATGCTGAAAATCTTGTAGGAATAAAGCATGTAAGATAAATAAAAAGCTTCCAGTGCTTAATTCCAATCATCTCCAAAACAACTGGAGCTGCTGATAAGACACCTACTCAGAGTAATGATGCATAATGTGAAGAAGCAATAACCCAGACTGCATAAGTATGAAGGAATGCCATTCTTTTAAAGGGAAGTGTGGCAAATGTGAAGCTCTGTTAATGTTCTGAGCCATTTTCAAAAGTATTTTCATGAGCACGGCAAAATGCCAAGGTTTGGCTTTTCCAAACATGATAGGGAAAGCAAGAAATGTAACTGTTATAAGGGCATCAAGCATTTGTGCATGTAGTATCATGTAAATATTTATGTACTGTCCGTTCATTATTAGTGGAGGTTTTAATAGGAATATAAATATTATAAAGTATGTTTACTACAGATAAATCATGCGGGTTCTAAAGTAATTTGCAACACTAAGGCTCATTTTGGATAATTATAGAGTCCCAGAAGATTGTGTTTATGGATTACAAAGGAAGGGGATGCACAGAATAAAACTGTCTTGGGCTGCTGACTTTCTGAAGAGACTAGAGACTGATCCTGCCTGGGACCAGTTTAGGAACATATGCAAATATTAATGAAAGATTTTGTGACTAGAAGAAGGAAAACATATCAGTGTGGTTTCAGTTGCAGGGCTAACCTTATTCAGTCAAGTTTCATGTGGATGAATTACTGTAACTATAGAAATAACATAAGAAATGATTAGTTAAGATTATGCTGGCAATAAAGATACTAATGTTTTATTACACACTGCATTTTATGTGGGGATAAATTAGACCGTAGTGTTGTTTATTTTTGTTTTATGAAGCCTATTTTCATATCCATATTACATTTTATTATTGCTCCCCCCTACGCTTCCCCACCCACATTTTATCTGGGTAAAAGCGGATATTCAATTCCACATATTTCCTTTTGTGTGTACATGGAATATGCTTCAAATACTGTTAAAATTTTGAAACAAAAGAAAAAGGGTTAAACAACAGAGTGGTAGACTTTGGAAGTTTATATTATAATGAGATTAAAATGTTGTACTCTCAGCTAGTGTTGCTGCAAATAAATGTGGTTCATCTTATTTCATTAATGGTTTACTGATTAGATTAATTTCAAGTGAAACATACATTCTTTCCATCAGTGACAAGCTAGTCACTGTCTCTTCAGTGGATGATTGTTCAAGTAAAATGCCATGAGAAGGAACAAAATTATTTTCTGAACCACAATAAAATAGTCTAAAATTAGAATGATCTTTCTCTCCCTCTCCAATCCTCTCCCATACACATTCATGCATGCATTGCATACACGCGTTTACACACAGGGACTTTTTCCTATTACGGAAGATTAGCAGCAGAGTAGCATGGATTGCCTTGTTTTTGATTTAGCTTTTATATGGGATGACACATCAGAACCCAATTGCCAGTTTGGAGGGAAATTATTAGCCCATAGAATCACTGCATCATTATTATTGTCATTGCATGTATATGGCCATTCGCCACATATGGTCATGCAGCTTTCTTTAAGTTCTGTGAACATAGACTGGGAGTGGCATATGCCACCATTTGCTGGTGCTGGGAGCATCACAGGGAAACAGGTGTAAATAACTTGGGGTAGGGGGAGCAGAACTGGGAGTCAGGGTTGTTGCGGAGGGTTGTCTATCTGAGGCTGGGAGAGCTGGAGGGCTAAAAATAGCCTTGTCAAGGTTGGGGGTGAGGGTAGAAAGAGCACACAGCTCAAGCTGTACTCAGAACACCTACAGGCATTTGCTATATCTGGTTAACCCTTTCCTGATCTAAGTTAGTTCACCTTTGAAGATGAAGTAGCTTAAATGAAGCCCAGCATTTCTTACCATGAAGGCCTGCATGAATGGGCATTTAGAATAACCTAAGCCTAGTTAGGTTGATCTAAACGTAAAGGCTGTATGTACCCATTGATATCTCTGGACATTCAGATGTTGGTTTTATTTCTTCAGCCAGTATAATGTATACACAAACTTAACACAATTTGGTGATGTAAGGAAGATCAGGATCAGGAATTGTTAAAAAGTGTGGTAACTTCACCTATCTTATGCTGACAACTATTTCTCACTTCTCAGCAATGGTTTTTGTCCTAGTTCCTGGTCTTTGATACTTTAGGAAAATGCACAGAATCAGGTTAGCAGAGACACAGGCCAGGATACAGTGCAGGTCCTGGTTCTTTCTGCTTCATATTCCCAACTCTTCCAGACACTTAGCCAGTTCTTCCAGAAACTCAACCAGCTTCCTCCCCAGTACAGATTTTCCCCACTGGCCTCACCACATGCTAAGCAACTGGTCTGTTTTAATGCTTCACTGAGTTCATTTAAAATTTAAATTGTGCCAAGCCATGCAAAACAGGAAGTCATTTTTGAATGGACTGAAATGCCTACAGCATCTAATGGCTGCCTCTGGTGATGTGTCACTTATCCTCTACAAAACATTTGATGAAATTATCTGCATACTCTCCCTCCCACAGGTTGCCAATCCCAATGTGCATCTTTACCTTCCAACCTGGTCTCCTACAAGGCAGCAAGATGTATAAAAGGTCAAGCTGGAGGGCAGACCTGGAGAGACAACTTCAGATAGTTTTGAAGTAAAAAATAATAGTTGACTTGTAAACCAGTTCCAGGAACATTGTGGGGACTTTCTATTCCTACTTCTGTATCTTCTGAATGGTGCAAAGAATTAATTTAGACAGCATTTAACCAGATGAAAGGTGCAGATATTTTCAGGGACCATAACTGGCTTTAATTGATTTGTACATTGTTGTATCTTTGTAACCTTGGTCTCACTTTCTCTTTTGAATTGTCATCTTTTTTCTCAATACTGTCTTCATTTTCTATTTTTTCTTTAGACTCCAATATCCTTCCAATATAAAAAAATAACTGTTTGATCTGCATCTCCTTCCCAATGTGGTGATATAATCCATTCTCACCTTTGTACCTTGTAATCCTTACTTATTGGTATTTTTGTATGTTCAGCTGCTTAAAATTTATTAAAATGTAATTAAGGAGCATGTACTGAAAATCTATTACCAAAATGGAAGGGGAGGAGGGAAGGAAACTCAACCTCATCCTTATGCCATTTTCATTGCATGGAAAATTGTGAAACACTTAATCTCATTGCATAGTAGTTTATGCTTTTAAGAGGATTACATTATTAATAGTTTAATTATTCATTATGCAGTATTTTTGAATTGGTACAAAAGAGGTTTTTTAATTAATTTAATGTTTTATCCTTCTTATTACTCGTTCCTTGTGCTGGTTTTCCCTGCACTTTCATGATATGACGTTGCAAGAAAAAAACAAGAGGATGCCTTGCTGAAACTTAAGCCTGTAGCACTAGCAGATAGATCTCCTGCCAATGCAATGACTTAACCTACTAGGAGGCTAGTACAGTCCTGCTGCACTCTAGAGACTGTGGTTTGATTGCTGTCACTACTGGCTGGATCATTAATCATAACTGTGGTAGTGACAGCAAGTTTCTTGACCTCATCATAGAAGGCAAGGAGGTCATTTCTTGGAGCCATTCATCCTTCAGGCAAAGGAAAACTATAGGGAGGATTTCTTTTATTATCTACAGTGTTTCCTTTTATCCCCTAATTTTCCTTATAATCTGGGCAGAAATGTGAGGGCTTCAGGGACGAAGGGTCTGGCATTTCTTTTACTCCTAGGGAGAAACCTTTTGTTTCTGACTGCCGAAATACATGCTCCTGTCCTCATTCCTCACCATGCACCAGCTTGGGGTTGAATGCCAGAAATGTAAGCATCTCCAATAGCATAGTAGTAATAGTATATCTTTATGTCTGTGTTTATGTGCATGCTGATTAAGGGGAAATTACTAAACAGCCTTCCCATGGATTACAGTGCATATACTCCTCAAAAAAATGTCACTTTGGGAATGTTCTCCTTGAAGGAAGCATGTGGTATTTTACAGATTGTCACCACCAGTGGGTTTTTCCCTGAGTACCTTGGAGAAATTTCTGTAAAAAGAAGATTGAAGGGAAAAAGAGAAAATGCTGAGCACAAGGGAAAAATTAGTACTGAAGTGTTTTTATTGGGTAGCATGCAGTTTTCTTTGGGGTGTTCATTTTATGTTGGTATATTTAACATTGTGTCTTTCACTGTGATCCACATAAGCACAGTGCATTTGTGAGCTTGTAATATCAATGGTACTCTATAGAGAGCATCTGTTCCTCTTCTTTGTTGTGCTTTTTTACTTTCTTGTTGTAAAACTCCCTTCATTTCCAAGCAGTTTTAATACAGGCAGTGTTCAAAGGCGTGATCTCAGGAAACCCTCACAATTAAAACCAATTTCAACTCTCCTTTGCCTTCAAGAATATTTGCAAAAATTGTTGCCGTTTTCAATCCAAAATCATAAATGTGCAGTTTCAGATCTCTCATAGTATAAGCAAGGTCAGGTTGTAAGAACTTTGCATTTTCAGATTTGGAAAATGATTACGAATGATATTATCTCTTGAAAAAGCTTCAAAGAGACACATGATCAAATGCAGTACTATAGTGGTTCAAATTACTCTGAAAGACTTCAAAGTGTATATGCAAATAAATACTCAAATGAGGATAATTAACATGGGTGTGTCACAGAAGTCTCCTCATAGAGCTATATCATTTGTTTTCTTTGGTGATGCAGTTTTGGATGACCATCTAAGGGACACACAGGGATTACATTTAGGTCAATTTAACCAGGGTTAGGTCAATCTAAATGCCCACTCAGGCAGGCATTATCCTGCCTAATCTAAGCTGGTGCACCTCTGGAAGTGCATTAGCTTAGATCAAGAATTTAGATCTAGGAAGGGGTCAACCCAGTCTTGCAAATGCCTTCCTGCATTCTCAGCACAGCCCCAGGGCTGGGAAAATCCAGTCACTCATCTCAGCCCTGGGACTGTACTGTTCCTACCTTTCGGACCTTGAATGAGCAATTTTTAACCTTACAACCACCCTCCCTCAACTGGGCAATCCCATCCCCTCATTGACTTGCCAGGCCTCCTGGACCTGCTAATCTCTTCCGGACCCACAAGACACCCCCTCACCCGCCCAGCCCACTGTTTCTGCCAGCCCCTGCCACCATCCTGAGTTACTTACCCCAGTCTGCCTGCACTATTGCCAGCAGTGGTGAATGGCTGCATGTATCATTTCTGTGACAAAGGCTCTAGGTCTAGGTTCCAGGAGCCAGATTCAATTTGCCTTAACCTAGACCAGGTGCAGCAAATGCTTGTTTGCACCCTAAAAGCATATACTTTCAATGGCAATATAGAGCTCTTCATCAGACTGAAAACTGTCTTCAGCTTTGTAATGCAGCACTGCTTTTTAATGAGTATTTAATCAGCTTTAAGAACAGTTTGAAAAATGCCTTTTATAGCAAATAGCTATAATGCAAAGGTTCTCATGAAACATATGTTTTCACAAGGAAGGGTGGCAATGTATGAAGGAGATGGCAGCACTTATTAATTTCACACTGTGTACATGCAAATGCTATTAAATGTAGATACATGTTATTAGATATACACTGTCCTTTACTGGAATGGATGCATGTTCACGAAAGGATAGCATATGCAGCATAGAATAACATAACCCAGTATATGTCATTTAGTACTTCTGTGATAACCCACTCCAAACCTAGTACTTAATAGTTACAGCTTCTTCTACACATTTGAAACAAGTGTATTATGACAAAAACTGATGTTGCTTTGTTAACATTCTTGAAATTGTTTAGATAGATCACCAGTAACCAATAACCAGTCCCACTCTCCAGTCAGCAACTTGAAAGAGAACTGAAGGCAAACATCACTGTAGAATTGGACCCCAGCCCATCAGCAAGCATACTGGGGGACATATTTAAAATTCAAAAGGATCTCCATAAATTGGAGACTTGGGAAATAAACATGAAAACAAAATTCATCAAAGACAACTATCAGGTGCTATTCATACAAATCCACAAATATAAAGCTGGGGGAAAATCACTAGCCAGCTGGCAGCACTGCCAGAAGGATCTGAAGGTTATGGCAGATCACATGCTCAATGTGAGCTAGCATGCAATGCTACTGCAAGAAAAGCAATGCAGTTTTTGGGGTGCATTACCCAAAACATTGTATATAAGACATAGGTGGTGATTGTGCCATTCTATGTAGTACTAGTTAGGGTTTAGCTTGTGTACTGTATCTAGTTTTGGCATCACATTATCCGAAGGACTTAGGGACTCTGGAGAGGATCCAGAGGTGCTAGAGGAGTTCCTTAAAAGTAGTCTCAGAAGCAATGAGAGGGGAGAGGCTAGGGCTCAGCTGGCCCTGCATATTGCATTGCGACTGACTTAGTTACACAAGATGCAAGCCTGAAGCCTTACACTTTTCTCCCCTCTCTGATTACATCTCCCTTACAAATAGTTCTATCAGAGTGTAAAACAACCTGTTGTATGAGGCCTGGGGGCCTGATAGTCCCTGGGACTATCCTGGGACTAGCACTTTATAGAGAGCTCTTTTCAGTCCTCTCTCTTGGGCCAGTCTGGACCATCTTCTGCTCTCGCCCCCCTCTTCCAGTCCCCATGAAAAATAGTGTGTTTTAAAGGACATGAATTATGCCAAAAGAACTAGGGACATTTCATCTAGGGAAGAGAAGACAAAGGGTAAATTTGATAACAGTCTTCAAAAAAGAGAATAGAGATAGACTTTTCAATGTAGCTGTAGAGGACAAGACAAGGAGCAACAACTTTAAACTGCGTCAGAGGAAATTTCAGGTAGAGATTAGGAGGCATTTTCTGACTATGAGGATGGTCAGGTATTTGGAACAGGTTACCTAGAGAAATTATGGACTATCCCTACCTGGACATTTTCAAAAGCAGTTTAGATAGACACTTGGATGGGGTGTTTTAGTTGGGGATGATCCTACATTAAGCAGGGGGCTGGACTAGGTGACCTCATAAGGTCCCTTCCAACTCTACATTTCCTATGATCCTATAACCCTGTGCCAAATAGCATCTTGAAACTGATTCTGAGTTACCCAACTAAAGTGTAGGACTGTTTCTATTACCTCCTCTGTGCACGTAAGCCCCCAGTATAGAAATAGGAAGAAATATCCAAGACTGTGGAGGGCAATCTTACCTATAATGGGGACACTGAGAGATTGTAACTGAATTACTCCTATGCAATAAGCAGGGAACTCAGAGTCAGGCTCAAGCTGAACTTGGTCATTCAGCAAGTGAAATTTAATATCACCCAAAATACACTGAGTTTTGTGATCTTCTAACTGTCATTATGGATGAGAGGTAGAGCAATGCTTTCAGGTAGCTTTGAAATCATTTTGCCTTGAGATCTGGGATTCATTTGAGCCACAGTCCCAAAGTAATAACTGGGTATAGGCTTACATAAACTGAAACTAAAAAGAGAATCCTGTGAACCTAACTCTTTGAGGTTTGCATCAAATCTGGCTTATTCTCAATGTATTGAAAGGGCCTTAGAGTTAATATGATACTTTATTCCAAGACTTCTACGATGATACGGGTGGAAATCTCTTTTCCTAATACAGGTTATAGTGACAAGCTGGAAACACTGCTTTGTAATTCCAATACACCTGTTTCTCACTGCTTACAATGGGCATCTGTGTGTATGTGTATGTGCTTATTCAGTTGGGGGAGGAAGACAAAGGGAGAGTTCTGCTGATTAGGAAAAGAGAGGAAAGAAAATTAAGGAATCATAATTGGAGAATAAAACAGGGAAACAACTCTGACCTTGAGCCATGAGGGAAGAAATTATGCGTTCTTCATTCAACACTTTTCTGATTATGCTCTGGATTTCCTGCAACATGCTCAAGTGGGCAAAGAGAACAACCGTGTTTCATCATGTATCATTTTGTGCATCCCAGAATCACTTCAAAGTGATTCTTTCCTTAGAGGTCATCCCCCCAAACAATTTGAGATCAGATAACTAGATTGACATTTTATTTAATTATAACCATAAAAACAAGCTTGTGGAATATTATTGCAATAAATTTTAGCAATAAATGAAATAATGAAATAATGCACTATAGTTTCAACAAAAAAGGGACTTTTTTGTAGAAACATTATATTACAAACATTAAAAATCTTTTGGCATTGGGGTCTGTGGACATATAAATTATATGATTATCATCATTTTTATCATATAATTACAATAGGTTGATATCTACCAAGGGTATAAATTAACACTGTGTAAAATATGATCTGTGTTCTGGTTCCTGCCAGCATTATTAGGAGAGGGGAGGAAAATCTTTATAATCTTTCTTTGGTCTAGAAATTGAATGGTGCTCCTAGATCCCACAAGCATGTCAGATGTTACTTTGTACGTGTCCTTGAAAAATTCTATCTAATGTCTATCAATTTAATCTCTCCCTTCTATAATGGCTATTATAGTAGTATCTTACAAATATCTTAAGAATTTTAGAGGATATAGAACCCATGCTTTTTGCCTTTCCTGCCCACCCCACCTTAGCTTAGCCAGCATTTTTTGTCTTTTCTTTTTTTTCTAGGTCAAAGAACTGGAATCTTTCACTCTGAAAGCACTGATATTTGTGCTGATTTTGATGTCTTCTGGGAAACAAGTTCCATAGACAAAAGCTAGGTTCTGAGAGAACTGTTTCCTAATGCTGTTTATCTGAGCTATCAAATGGTGGACTTTGGAGTGATTTGTATATTTAACATTTTAAAATTATTTCTATTTTTTAACCTGAACATGTCACACTCTCATTTATCCACTATGTAGTTTTGCCTTTGTGGCTCTGGTTGAATCTAGCTCACCCCATTAGAACTGGGTAACATTTTCAAAAGTGCATAAGTGCAAGCCCCATAAATGGAGGTAGGTGTCCTGATACTAAGTGTTATGTCATTTTCTTTCTAATCATCTATGGAAAAAATATGATTTCTCCTCTAGGTTCACACATAGGATTTAGATGCCTAAGTTCCAAGTGGAGGCATAACCAACAATTTTGGCACCCTGGGCAGAAATGCTATTGAGGGCTGGAGACTGGGGATGTGGAGAGCTATGGACTGCTGCTGACAACTTCTCTAAATCAGTGCCCACTCACCCTGCCCCAAATACCCTACTAGCTCTAAAGAGTGACATGGGAAAAGAAAGTTAATTTAAATTAATTTAGTGCCTCTATTTTGGACGGCACCTACCCTCGGCCATCTGTGCATAACCAGGATGATACATCACATAGGTCTCCAACTGTTGCCTAACTTATTTTCTGATCTAGACTAGAACGGGGAGCTGCTTCAGTTTCACATAAGATATGGCTCAGAGCACACCTAACTTATACTAATAGCAATGATGATTGATGAAGCATCTGACACAGTGGGGGGTTGCTTATGATAGCTTATGTATCTCTGAATTAGGGCAACTCTATCCCTCCTTTTGCCTGACAGAATCATAGAAAAGTAAGACTGGAAGGAATCTCTAGAGGTCATCTAGCCCAACCCTGTACCTGAGTCAAGATGATTCTGATCTAAACCATCATATCCAAATCCATTGTCCACACTATTAGCAAAACTACAGTCAACCATAAAAAACCTCAAGACATAAGATTATTCTGCTTATTCTGATGTGCAACAGGAAGCAGCATTTTCCTGTCCTTTCTCCAACTTTCCTCTAGTTTCAGTTTGATTTTTCAGCCATCATTTTGAATGCATCCTTATGGGGAAAGATCCTGAAGTCAAAAAGAACTGTGTATGAGCCTGTGACAGCAGATGGAGTCAGGTAATGCTTCTGTCACAATGTGACCAAGCTTCCCATACAGTTCTGTTGGGTCGCAGTCCACTGACCTGATGTGCTTTAAGTTGGAACAGAGGCCAGAAATTCCCCTGGGTTTACAGTTTGTGTATACTCTTCAGTACATATCCTGTGTCTAACATTGCCTCTTTAGAGGCCTGTCCCCTTTGGAGTAATGCCGACTCAGACCTCTCCATTAGTTAAACGCACTTCTGCCCAGAACTCTAACCATACAGGCATTTTAGGGTATCATGTTACTTTTCAGTGATAATAGGTTTAAGCTGAGAGACAGATAACCCTTTAGCTAGAGTTTTTGAACACCATTGCTTTTAGTAATAAATGAAATATGAAGACAAGAATAATAGACCCTGCATGAATTTTCATGCCTAGATTCCTTGCCCTTTGGAGCATTCTTTGCTCTGAGGTCAGGCTTCCAGGTACAATCAGGATTCTTTTCTTTAAGCTTACGCTTGTCTTTTGAGTTATGGAGGTTTTCCATCTTAATTCACCTTCTGTGACTCTGACTGCTCCTGTAAGTAAAGCAGAACTGATCCTCAACTTCCCATTACAAAAGCCTGCACTCTCTCGCTCCTGCCCCAAACTTTCTGTATGTTTCAGTGAAGCTTCCCTTATGAGTTCTTTTAAAACCCCTTCTTTGTTATTTCTGTCTCATCTTCTGTTGAAATTCCCCAACCCTTTCTAAATAGACAAGTAAGAGCAGTAGCTTCTCCCAGTTCCAGATACCTTCCTTATCAATCAAATGATCCAACTGCAGTCATTAAGATTAAATGTTCCACGCTGTCCTGAATTGAAATGCATACATGCTAGAAGCCTTGTCAGCAAAAGTATTATTACAGGTTCACAGGGGCATTTTATGATACAGCAAATTGTATTGTAACAACTTCTTAATATTAAGTATTATTTATCAGCTGTGCATAGACTCTACAACATACTGGTAGACACAGTCATTTTCTGTTGCTGGTAGAAACAGTAATTAATTCCACAACTGCTTTTCTCTTTAAAACTTAAAAATCTACTGTGGGTCAAATTCTGCAGCACTTCACCTTTTGTTTCACAGTCCTTACTTCCTCTGTTGGCCATTGATGTATCCCATTTTCAAGAACACAGAATGTATACTTTGAACCTAAAATAATTAGTAAACAAAGCAAACCAGGAATTGGTCTTTATGTGGGGCTTTTTGTATGTTTTTATTTCTCCTAACAAAGAATAAATACTCTAAATAGGAATATGCATTACCACAGACACATCAGGAATGCTGAAGTAATGGAAGTCATTAAGAGAAGAGTTTTATTTTCTTTTCTCTCTCTCCCTCTCTCCCTCTCTTTGTCTGTCTCTGAGTTTATCTTCAGTTTATTTGCTGGAATCTTTAATTTGAAGAAACAACAATATTAAAATGTCACTAAGGCAATTAAATCTACATACTTCTCCCTTTCTCATTCTATAATTTTTAACTTTAAAAAAGAGGCCTAAAGGGGTTGTCAGTGTCCCTATGCAATCCATTTTTCAAAATATGTATAGTGATATATGACAAGTAAGGAAAGTAGGCAGTCAAAGACACAGGAACAGATTAGAAAACTAGTATATTCTGCCTTGTGCAATGCACTGAACACTAATTCTTTTTCAGATCCTGCAGCTATTTTATCATAATGTTGTTTTTTTAAGTCCCTTCTTTATGTTTCCAGATTTTCCAAGAAGTAGCAGCCTGTCTGAAAGGAATAAACGGAACTCTGAAAATTCTTTGGTACAGTACGGATACCGATTAATTTTGATGTATTTTTAGTCATGTTGCATTAAATATGCAAAGTGATGAGTCGCTAGTATTGGTGAGAGGGGGAAGTGGAACATAATTAATAGATGAAAGAATGCCCCTTCAAAATGTAGCTGCTATAAGTACACTTGGCTGATCATGAAATTTCTAATTCCAATCCTCATATCTATATTTTAGATTGACTATACCCTTGGGCCTCTAGAATGAGCTTCATTTACTGAAGTCATGAGAAGTCATGTTTATTGTCTCAGCAGGTAGCTGCACTTTAAGCTTAATATTAAAAGACAAGGGAAAACAGAGGCTACTTTGTGTTTTTCAAGACAAACTTTAGCTTCCTGACAGATGTGTGCGGGAAAAAAAATTAGAGTAGCGCATACTTCAGATTTCATCAAGCTTTAAATATTTTTGCTTTAAAAATGTCAACTTAAGTTCTTTAGTTTTTCTCCAATACATGATAATGGTGCAAGCAATCTCTTCTGTGGAAGAAATGTAACTACGTAAGAAACACAGTCTCTAATCCTTTGTGAAGGCTCTAAGTATTTCAGTTTTATTTCTGAGATTCATATCAGTTCCTTAACCATAAACATGAAAGGATTTTTGCATTAGAAGTGACTACAATAATGAAATATTGTTTATTCAATTTCAGAAAGGATACTTATCTTTCTGTAACTGCAGAGCAAAACATTATGCTAACATATTTCATATATGTAGTCAGCAGCAAGGCGATCCTAGGCTGTCTGCCTTCTCTTTGTCACATAATGTTCTTAGCTTCTAATAACATTCTGATAAAGAAGCTGTGCTATATCTCTGTAGCCATGTTTATTGTCATACGGTAGTTTCCAAATTACATTGCATTGTGATGAGCAGAGATTGTCCAGAATGGTCTGGCTAGCTCCCAGCATCTGAGTGGCTGCTGACAGGGCTGGTGCACACTAATAGCACTGTTATCATCTGATAATGTAGCACCGTTGGTAATGTTTTCATTAAGTTAACTATGCCGCTAGCTATTATTTTCTACAGGAAAAAAAACCCATCATGGTGTTTACATTTATTATTTATCATTATGTTATAGCACATATACTCAATAGTAATATATAGCACTAAAATAGTTAATTATAATATTAGCTAATCTGTGGCTTAATCAGGTGGTAAAACCACTAAAGATGCCCTATTAAGAATACCACACATGTACAAAAGGTATAGGGCATATTCTACGACAGTTTCTTTTTATTAAATAACTTGTGCTGTCACTTACTATTATGCTGTTTTCTGAACTTGACACTCCCAAGTTTGCTGCTATAACACATAGGTTGAGTCAGAGAAATTGCCTAACTGGGCCAATCCCTGCTAATCACTGATAATTTATTACCATTGTCATTATTTTCACCCATCCTGAGCAATACATTTTACCATATTTTTCATACCATCTCAGGCTTTTACTAGCCTTCCTCTTTTTCTGACTTGTCTGCCACCTGGTCTGGTTGTTACTTTAAAAAATCCAATCCAGCCCTAATCTAATCTATAAACCAACAGATTAGATTGGGGATTGAACTAGATGACCCTTGAGAAGCCATTGAAACCTATGTTTTTGTGATTCTATGTATTACTATGTAATATAACCTATACAACAGGTTTATTTACACTGCAGAATGCTAAGGTGATGCAGAAAAAGCTGAGTTAGCTTAAAATAGCCACAGCCATGTGGCGGTAAGGGTGGAAGCAGGTGTTGTCCAACTTCTCATGTGTGATGCCTTGTGCCTCCTTACCCTGCTGGTCTGGAGCAGCAGGGAAGGTGGTACTTTCTCATACCCAGGCAGTCCCCATGGGCTGGCTGAGCAGAGAAGCAGTTTTCTTCATTGCTGCAAGCCCACAGTCTGGGGTTGGGGCAGCGGGGAATTCAGGGAAATCACATTGCCCCTTGCCCTGTGCCATCAAGGGTGGGACAAAGTGAGATCTGTGACATATTGCAGCACAGCTGATTTACTCCATTTGGCAACATCTATTTCTAGCCTACACATGGGCTAATTTACCCTGCTTCTTGGACAGTCTGCAGTGTATATATATTATTATATTGCTCTATTATGGTAAATATTTCCTTTCATAAATAACTCTAAACCTATTAGTAAAGGTGTGCCTTATTGTATAACAGACGTGCTTGCATCATGGAATTAGTGTGTTAGAAATACATAGCCAGAACTGCATCTTTAAAAATTATATCCTGTTATTATTGGCAATAATTGAGCAAAGCATTTCTAGAACTGAAATAAATTGGAAAATTCAGAGGGCACATGTTACTTCTCAAATTCTCAGGGGCACCCTAGGATGGTAGTTTGCTGTGACACCTAGGAATTCATAAGCTTTTTTTTAAGTTTAAACCTGTAAAAAATGCAGTTAGTTTCAGATCAGAACGTGGTTAATGGTTGCAGAAATAAGCCTATAGTTCATAGTATTTATAATTTTCTTCTAATGTCTGAATTAAAGTTGTGAAAATAACTGAATTTTCAGTTGAGTGAATTATTTGGTGGGCAGGGGGAAGGGGAGAAAAATGATTTGTATTTACTTGAAACAATTCTTTTTTTTTCCTAACCAGAATGAAAAACAGGAAAAAAGTCCTCTCAAATAGAATGAAGCATTTCTGTTAACATGAACAAAATATCTTATTTCATTTTTATGAATACTTAAATTATTTTAAAAAATTAAGTTTAGCTAAGTGAAAGTCTGAAATAAATGTTTGGGTCATTGTATCTCAAAAATGGTGAAATTAAACATTTTGATTTGGGGAACTTCTTTTTTCTATTTTGGCTAAAAATATTTGCCAAATTTATGCTGAATTCATGAATCATTTCACTTGTCCCAAAGCTACTATCTTTTGATTAATAGTCATTGTACAAAAACACTGGCTGACCCTGGTTCTAACATGAAAAGTTCTATAAAAATATAAAACAGAGTATGTTTACAATTAAAGACTATCATTTATTGCACCAGATTGAGTCCTTTTTAAAAAGAGCTGTTAAAAGGTCAGAAATGATGAGGACTAGATTGACCAACACAGTAGATCTCATAATACAGTGGAATACTGTACCGTTTAGTAATGTCCTTCTCTCAGTCAACAGCTTCAGCCACCAGCACTTGGAGCTCACGAGATGATGTTGACATTGACTTAAACTCTGACCTGCATGGTGTTGACTTATAAGCATAACTTATTGGGGGTGGGGGAGAAGCAAGAAGTTTTAAGAGATAAATTAAAATAGATGCTCCAGAATCCACCTTCTTCAGAAAGACACTGACACTATCAATAAAAGAAACAAATGGTTCTTTGTAAGGTGTGCCATGTTTAACTCCCTACTCTTATTTCTACTTTGCTGGGAAAGGGCGCACTTCCCCTGTAGTGACTCAAATGGCAGAGAGAGCATCAAAATTGTGCTGTCCACAAATCAAACAAATAGGGCGTGTTTACATGTGTATTTACGCATGCCTAAACTTAATGCACCTTTGCTTAAGGTGATTTAGGTTCACGTCTACATGTGGATACACTAATGCATATTAAGGCACATTAAATTTAGTCATGAACAGCTAAGTCGCATTAGCATATGTGCAGATACACTAATGCACATTAACGTGGAGTCTATCTACTGATGCACACCACGTTACAGTGCATTAGCGCATCTACACTTCATGCAGGTATCAAATTTAGGGCATTTGTATACATGCTTTTACTACAACACTGTGTGATTTTAAAAGCTCTGAACACAAGCTGATGTCTGGTGCTGCATTGTACGCATGTGTCTAAATGGCAAAATGTGTGTCAGTGCTAAGAAAATGACAGTGGTATGCTTTTGAACTAAAATACATCAAAAGTATTTTAGCTGGAAAGTGCACCACTGCCATTTTCTTAGTGCTGACGTGCATTTTACCATTTATACAAATGCATACGATGCAGTGCCAGGCGTGTTAGTTTGCATGTAGAGCAGACTTGATGGATCTCTGGCATGTCGGAGCAGACAAACGTATTTGTATAAATGTCCAAATACCCTAAAATCACCATTTTAAAGGCACATTAAGGGCGCATACTTTGGGCTTTAGCTTTAAATTGGACATTAAATGTGCATGTGTAGATACATCCATAGAAGAGAAGAAAAAAAAGGGCAGGTAGAAAACTGACTAGTAGTATGGCAATGAAGATAGCTCAGGATCAGTGGGCACTTCTACACAAAATGCGTTAATGTGCCTTGGCTTAGTTTACAGAGCAGTACAGGTGCACATTTACACGTACACACCCATACTGCGCAGTAAAAATGGCTAATCAATCATGACTAAATTTACTAGCTGCAAATTCCTGCACCAAGCTGCCAACCTTTCCAGTGATGGCCATGTGGTAAGGCCAGCATTGGGGGTGGGCCCTCCCAGCCCCAATCCCTATCCTTGCCTCTGTCCCTGGCTCCAGTCCCAGCCTCTGCCTGTGGCCCTGGCCCCTGGTTCACTTCCCCACCCAGCTCGCTTGCACTCCCCTGGCCCCAGGTCCTCCCCACCCCACATCACACAGAGAGGTTGGACATAGTTCAAAACGTTATTGAGCATCCTGTGTCTCCACAGCTGCATGGGCATGGGTCTCTCAAACCCTGAGGAAGGTGTCCATTCTGGTGGTGATGTCTTCCTCTGTAGTTGGGGGCAGTACATGCAGCACTGCCACAGGTAGCCCTCCAGGTGGTAGCGGAGGTTGTGGGGCAGCCCAGTCTTTCCCCCTGTGCCACTGTAGCTCAGGGTCCCAAACTAGGAGTGCAGGTGTGGCTGGGGCACCAGAAGGATCAGCAACAGCAGGGTATAGTGGCTTGGGCACACCCAGCCTGCACAAGCAGCTCACCATGCACCATCTGGGGCACATGCAGCAGAGGCATGCTTGCGGATCAGTAGCAGTGTGTGGGGGGAGGCAGCCCCAGGATGCCTCACCAGAGTGGCCTCAGAGGGGAGGGTGGGGGAAGAGATAGCTCCTTATCCCAGTTGTACAGGAACCCAGGCACCCCATGCCTGGGAAGCAGAACAGCAGAGCAGTTGGCCTGCAGGGGGATGGGAGGGGAGAGCAGGGTCTGGAGCCACAGCAGCAGGTGCTGCCAGGACCCTGGCCTGGCTCACCCTGGGAAGGGGGAAGGGGAGACAGGCTGCCTGTGGCCAGTACCCAGGGTCCTGCTGCGCTCAGGGAAGCAAGCAGGGAAGCAAGCAGGGATGGAGAGGCTTGGTTGGCAGCTTCCTGTGCCTGGATCTGCCTCTTCAGACTTACCATGGTCCCTGTGCGCCCATGCATGGCTGACCCATGATCTGAGGTTAGGTACTATATGGTCCCTGGTGCAGAGAATCTTATCTCTGAAATTTTGTAAACTCTCACAAAGAGCTTCTGTCTCTTGCTTCTGCAGGATCAACATCTGCATGTGGGGGAGATGCCGCAGGCCACAGGGGGAGTGTGGACTCCGGGTCAATGCCACCAAGTGCTGGAGCCTGCTGCATGCACCAGCTGTGCCAGCAGTGGACCCAAGATCAAACCCTCCTTCTTAGGACCTGGTGGTGGTGCTAGATGATCATGAGGCATGAGTTCAGGCTTAGCAAGAGGAGCACCCAGGAGACTGTCTGGGAGGATGCACCTGACCACACACAATGGGAGCACTGGGCCACAATGGAGGCCCTGGAGTGGGAGTGGATTGAGTTGCCCAGGCAGCAAGTGGCCATCTAGGCCCAGGAAGTAGAGGCTATGGACAATGACTGCTGGAACCTGGACATCCTCCTGGTCTTGGCAGTCATGTGTGCTCCCCTCACTGCCCAGCTCCCATCCTCAGCTCCTAACAGTCACCTGCCACCCCATAGCAGGTCCCTGCCGGAGCCTGGGAGGAGGTCCTTCAGCACCTCCTACCCACAGGAGTCTTTGGCCTGGCCCCTGACCTGGGTCCCCTGCAACCCACCTGGGCCCAGCCCCATTGCTCATGCATCCTGGTGCCACATGCATGAGAGCCCAGAGATGCCAGACATGGCACCACAAGGCAGCACTGGCCCTGCACTTGGGCAGCCAGAGGGGAAGCTGCCTGCCCTTAGGGAGTGCCATCTGCCATTGCCACAGGATAAGCCCACTGCCCACTGTAGTCACTGTGACCTCATTACCCACAAAGGAACAGCCTGAGGTTGGCGTGCTGGCTGCCTTCTCCAAGGCTCTGCCCCCTAGACAACCCCACCCCATGGCCCCTCTGGGACACACAGAGCCTGAGAAAAATAGTTTTGACACTGGGAAGAGGGTTTTTCATTGTTGTTGGGTGGGAAGGGTGGTGGAGGGGCTCTGTGTGTTGGGGATGGAGGGGTGAGGGGTCTCTGTTGGTTGAGGGGGGAGTGGAGAGGGATGAGGTGGATGTTGTGAGGGGCATAAAGGATTTTTTTTCCAAACATGTGCCTGACTTGAGAGTAATGCTGGGAGTGGGCATGGGGCAGGGGTTGTGTGGGCAGCAGGGCTGGTGGGGTAGATGCAGGAGTGCTCCAAGAGGTGGTCTGCCAGAGGTTTCCACACCCGATGCCCTAGCCCCTGCTGGCAGGTGTGAGGCTTGCCCAGGGCCTTGTTGCTGCAGGCCATACACCCACTACCAGACCACCTCCACCCAGGATACCTCCTCTGCTCAGGCCTTCCTGAACAACTCTCACCAAGCCTCACAAATATCATGCAGCACACACACTGCTACGATGACCCAGGGGATGTTTCTCTTGGCCATTCTGAGGCGGGCTGTGAGGGACCAGTAGTGGCCTTTGAGGTAGCTGAAGGTGCACTTGATGAGGGGGTGTGTCTGGCTGAGGCACCAATTAAAATGGGCCTGCTGGGGGTTCAGATGGCCAATGTAGGGTTTCATCGGCCATGGACATAGCAGGTACACTGTATCCTTGATGAGGAGTGATGGGATGATGATGGTACCGAGCTGCAGGGCCTCCACTTGTGATGTGAAGTGCCCATTCTCTATAAATGTGCCAAGTTCAGAGTTCCAGAACACATGAACATTGTGAGTGCTGCCTGCTCAGCCGGTGCTGACATGGGTGAAGGTCCCCTGGTGGTTGATGACCATCTGAGGACCACTGAGTGGAACCCCTGTGGCTATAGTAGGGACTGTCTGCATGGGATGGGCAGGTGATGGGGCTGTGGGCCCTGTCTAGGGCACCAACACATTGGGAGAACCCCAGTGCATGGAACCCTGGGACCACTGCCTGGGGGTTGTGGATGCAGAGGACCATGTCCGCCAGAACATCCTAGAGGGCACCATACAACTCAAGAATGCTTCCCCCAGTGGTGGCCTTGTGCACCTTGAACAGATGCCCCACATACCTCAGGCTGGCGGGAGTGGCCAACTGGATCATGCCAGGGCCAAGCGGATGTTGGTGGAAAGGCCAGGCACATGCCAGCATCCTGGCATTCCAGATGGGGCCAGAGCTGGTGAAGCAGGTCAGTGAAGGTGGCCTGGGTCATCCTGAAAGAGTTGACCCACTGCTGCTCATCATCCCAGCCCACAGATGGTGGGGCTGGAGGACCAGGATGGAAATGGTGGCCCCAGTGGTGGCCTCTTGGAGCACTATATCTTCATGGCTTGTAGAAGAAACTGTATGGCAACAGAAGCCCTGGGAAGGTAAGCAGTGTCCGGCCAGGTGGTGATTGTGTCTGGAGGAGCTGGGCAAAGCAAGATGACTGTGAGCCAGGTGATGGTGCTGAGCCAGCAGGACAACAGAGATGGTTAGGAGGATGTGGCGTGCCAGGGCCAGGGGCTGGGGCAGCCATAGCTGAGGACTGCAGATGGGGCAGGAGTAGAGCTGCCACATGCTTCATGTATTCATGCCACACTGCTTCTCTGAGCACTAGAACTGGCTGCCAAGAGATCATAGTGCAGAGAGTTTTTATTAAAGATGGCAGTTGGGGCCAGAGGCTGGAGCTCCCCCTGGTGGCCACAAGGGGACATGCCAGGGCTGGAGGGACCTGACACTACATTTAGATCTGTACAAGTTTAGGTACCTGCCAAAAATCTCTGTAAATTTAGTTGCAACTAATTGCACATGTAGACATGTCCAGTATGTTCAAATGGTCCTCCCTGACATGCTGATTAAGACTTTTTCTTTAGGATGGAGTGGTAGTAGCTACTACTGTAAAGAACCTATAGGTTGCAACCCTCACAGAAATGCCCTACTATAGAGACCTGAAATTCTGGCAGAAAATTACACAGAATAATGAAAGCATCAGTTGATTATCATTCATTCAGTAATATTATTTTTATTAAGGAGATGGAGATTTCAAGAGCTTTCATACCTTAGTCTCTCAGAAAACAAAATACAGTCAAAGTATGACCCCCAGCTTGAATGTCAGCTAATAAAAGCTTTCCAAATTGGAGGTAGGCAGTAGTGCCTACTGGGGTGATGTTTGTCACTGTTTGAATCAACCTTTCTATGAAGCCTGAAAACCAATTCAGATATGATTGCAGAAGCAGCCTTTTGGCAATATCCTATTTTATTGACAAAAAGGTACGGGGTCAGCTCATTTTCATAGCAATCTGCTTGGAGGAATCCTTAACCACTCTATCTTGTACATTTACATTTCAGTGGACCATGTGAAATTTTCTCTGGGCATAAGGTGGGAACATCTCTTGGTTTAGAGATAGTTTTTTTTTTTTTAAAAAAAGGAAACACTAAATAAAATGAAAAAAATAAAGAAACAGGTTTTGTTCTGTTTTTGAGATATTAGTTTGAGACGTTCCTCCTTATTATCTACATTTCCATATAAAACTAATGGAAAAATGACAGACAATGAAAAAAATACATGGGAAAGTAAGCAATGATAATGCGTAGGCACATATGCTATTATACTATTTGGAAAGGCTTTTTGTCTTGGAGATAGTGATGTTCAGTAGACAGGACAACACACTGGTGTTAGTAGACATGGGTTGTGTTTTGGCTCTACTTCTCAATTGTATTTGTTTTAATTATGGTTGACCTATAGCAAATACTTCCATGGTTCACAATTCAAAATATTCAGAACCATGGATAGCCAACCTTAGTCAATTAGTTTGATAGTAAAAGACAAAGGAGGCATATTACTTCTTTGGAAAGTAGAGTAATAGCAATTATCTCATGCCAGAGACCTGCTCCAAGATAGATACATAAAAGTACCTATATTTATATGCCGTTTTGTTTCAGCAAACAGAGAAATGGAAGTTTCTATCTGTTTCCTAAGCTGGTTTATCAGGTTGTGTTCAACCCTTTCTCTTTGTTTTGGATACAATATCCCAAAATTAGTACAATTAATTTCCTTTTGCTAATTATTCAGTGATACATAAAAAATTATGCTTGAGTATCAAGAATCATCTTTTTTTGTCACATTATGTTGCAATCTCTACCATAAGTAAAAACATATCTTGTGAATATAATTATACCCTTAGCTCTACTATAAACATTCTGTTAAAATAAGGCATTGACTAACATTACACATAATATCTTCAGTGAATTTATTTCTTTTTTCTGATTGTGTATTATCTTTGTTCAAGATGCAATTTATGCTAATGGGTTCACTATTCCTAATTTTTGTGTGAATCATTTCTTTGAACAAATTGCTGCCTATCAGTTGCTAATAAATGGTTCACTATAAGCTATTTGTAATCTGCTAATTGAGTAACATAACTGGTTTACCTGTGGTATTTTTTGGGCCTTGAGTGGATGAGCTAAACTTTCTAAAGAGAAGTGCCTGAAGAAATAACAGTTTTGCTTCTTGTGCTAGGTGGTTTGAGTGGAGTGTTTTCTTATTCTAGTAAACACCATTTAGCAGGAGGTAAGTGAATCCAGGTTATAGGACATTTAATATCTTTTCAGACCCTCCTCTGAACAAAACAATATTATCATTGATGGACCCCAGATTTAAAAGCAATGGGGTTCCTTTTTTTACTGGTGAAAGATATGAGGCAGATTTATTGTTTCTCTACCAAGAGTTTCCATTTGATTTTCTGTTCTCACATTCATGCAAAGTAATTGCACATTTCTTGAGACATCTGAGGCCAGATCTTTGTTTTCAGTTGTTTTCTGTTAGAGCTAAAATCAAGGGTGTTCAAGAAACTGCTGTGAAATTCTTCCCTCCCATAGACAATAGATCACTTTTATACATCTGCCAAGGACGAGCATGGATTGAATACACTGTTCTTCATTTATAGTCATGCTGTCACCAGCTACTCACTCCTTTTAACAGCATGTATGTGCAGAATGTTGTTTGTCTTAAAATTAATATGTTAGTGCCTGGTTTCTTGACTGGGCTTTTAGAAAATGGTGTCTTTTTGCCTTGCTGAACATCCTAAACCAAGTGATATCAGAGATATTCTAGTCTAGATTTTCCCCTTCAGTTCTTGGCTGTACTCAACCACTCGGCTGAATTTACTGAAGTATTCTTGGCTCTGAAGTATTCTTGGCTCTGAAGTACTTCAAGAGTATGAACCCCCCAGGAGGTGGTAAGACTTCATTCCCCCACTTCTTCTATCCTGCTGGTACTCTTTGTTTACTCTAACCTCCTTCTCATCCTTCCCTTTCCACCATTTCATCCATCAAAAGTCCAACATGCCTGCATAGATATTCTCTTGGCTATTTATTCCTGCTTTTCTTCACAACACTTTTGCTTTCTAAGAACGTATTTGTGAATAAAATCTCTCCCAAATGCTTGCTAATAAAAGGATTTGCAAGTGCAAGCCAAGTGAATTGGCAGGTGCTGTTATTTGCAAGAACATTTGCAATTTTTTTTTTTGTATTTCCCCAGTCCAATATAACTCCCTCAATAAACTGATTGTAAGGACTCCAGGGAAAGTCTTAGCACATGTAAATTGGCATAGCTCCAGAATTCAGTTCTAGTTTACTCCAGCTGAGAATCTAGCCAGCTATTTTTAATCACCGCATTTTGTGATTATCTCTTCAATAATATTTCTTTCCAAAGAGAGTTATTTCATTAACATAGTGTTAGCCAATTCAGCCACTTAAAAAAAAGGAAAAAAACAAATTAAAAAAGGGTAGCTTTAATTAATTATAAAGGGCAAAATCAGGAAAAGAAGCAAATATTAATAAAAGAAAGCAGTTTTGAAAAGGGCGAGAGGGAGATTAATACATGCATGTGCTCCTGTACAGGGAGCAGCCCTTTAAATAGAGCTGTGTGAGGAGTCAGACACAATGGAATATCTATTCTTGCAAATTGTTCTCGGTAAATCTATCTAATCTATTTATTTATCCCCAGATCTTGTGCATTTAGATCAGAGTTCTGCCAGCTGAGTTAATAATTCTTATCTGAAAGTAATTACGTTGGTCCATAAGTTTTCACCACTGTGTTGTTCCACATCATATCAAACTGTGTGAAGTCTCATCACATTAGCATAAAATGCTTTGTGGTGTAGCACAGCATGGTGTAGTGGCAGACTAGAAAAGCTGCAACATTCCTAATGGTAGTGAACTGTAAGTGTCAGTGATATTTGGAACTTGTGAACATTATGGTATGAGTACGCTTGGAAGAATTTGATTTTATCCCTCCCTTTACATTTAAAGTACTTGAATGTGGATGTTAGCTTTTATGACCCAGATCTGAAGAAACATTCCCAGAACCTCCAAAGCCCTCAAACCTACCTTTTAGTTACAAAATGTGTCAGTTCAAAATTTATTGACCATCTGTCAGACTTCACTCATTACTCGCTAGCTGTCATTGTTTGTTATTTGATGCACTTCTATAATGACTAACTGCAGGGAGCTACCAGTATCTCCATCACAGTGATTAATGAGGTCACTGTCTATCCTCAAGCATCTCAGCCTGTAAGTATTTCCAGTTACTATCTGCTAGTATGCCAGTTCTGCACCAAAGCAATGTATTTATACATTTTATTAGTCTAGTTACTTATTACTATGGTTTCCATTGTTTCCTTTTGATTAGCATATTTCTTTATTCCTAGGTAAGAGTTATTAAACTAGCCCCACTAAAATCATCTTCTCAGGGTGTGACAGCAAACCATCAATTAAAACAATTCAGCATACCAATTTAAAGCAAGCTTCTATTCTGTTGTTCTGACATAAAATCTCTGCTACTTTTCCTATATTTTGTGTTTGGAATTATCACTGTTGTCCATGATAGTTCTGCACACAGGGTATTTATTATCTTGTTGCTGTTTTTGTTGGGCTTGATGAGCGATCAAGAATTGGCCTCCATTATGTTAAACACTATAGAAACACAAGGCAGTAGATAGCTTTAAACAACTAATATCTAGTATTATTTATTAGTCTTCTTATAAAAACTCCCAAGAGCCCACAGTAAAGATTGGGACACCTTTATGTGACTATCTACCAGCATATAAGATGACACACCACCTACTGTTATGCATTTACAATCTAAAAAGGAACGATCTGGGAGGAAGGTTGATTTATTGAAGTAGAAATAGTGAAGTATTGTCCTAGGGATTCTCTTGAGACTCAAGAGAGGTGTGAACTCAAATCATGGTTTCTGTTATGCACTTTTGCATTACCTTGGGAAAATCACTTAGCTCTTCAATGTTTATTAAAAAACAACTTTATCAAAAGCAAAAGCAGTGAAAGGTCAGCAGCACAAGACCTCTTGCCCTTCTTTGCTCAGACCTCTGTCCTACTTAACAGCCCAGTGGCAAACACGGGCCCAGCTGTGTGGAAGACCGCAGCTCAAAACCTTGTGATGCTTAAGGAACTTTGTACTCATGTCTTCCACCTCCTAGGACAGTGTCAAAACTAAGGTCCAGATCTTCTGCAGCCACAGTAATGTTATTTGGGAAGAGTGAATGGGATACCAGACTCATCTGCCATTTCAGAATGACAGCCCTCAGAGAGCCCACATTGCTGCCACAGGCTATTTTAAAGGAACTTGTACTAATGCAGCAGCAGCCCATGCTGCTGCTGCTGCCATAGCCTGTACAAAAAAGCAAGTCCTCCCACCCCACCACACTGGCTTTGGCTCCCAAACTTAAAGTTATGCAGCTGTCTAGCTATTAGAGGTATGTACAGTTGTTAGATTTAGATTGACCTAACTAGGGTAGGTTGATTTAAATGTCCATCTGTGCAGGTACTGCTGAGGGGTGGGCAGGGGGGGAGGGTCTAAATTGGGGCAAAAATGGCAGGCTGTAACAAGAGAGGTACTTCAGGGGTGGCCATCATGCCCCCTGTAGGTGAAGCAGCTTCCACTCTAATCTGTCTCTAAAGTCCCTTTCCTTTGCTCTCACCTGCCATGCCATGGTCTTATTAAACTTGGAAAGGGAGGCTGCCTAAGGGTTTTAGAGTGAGCCATAACAAGTTCTCTTTACCCGTGGACTGTTCTTGGACCCCACTGCTCCCAGTCAATCCTTCCTGCTAGGTAGGCCCTCATTGCCTTGTGGGCTAATCATAGCTTCCAACTTCCCCGGTAGCCATGCCTATACCTCACTGGTGGGGTAGGGTGGGACAGAGCCCGGGGCTCAGCACCCCCTTCAGTCTGACTTCGCAGAGTCATGGGATGGAGCCCAGCACTGTGGCACCTGGCCAGATGTGGCACTTTCTACTGCTGTAGCTGCTGCTGCTGGCAGTGTTTGTGTGCACACCCCAGCCAGACCCATGGTAGTTGCAGGGTCTGGAAGGGGCAAGGTGGGGGTAAGGGGAAGCAGGGTGGCTCCCTCAGGCTTGTGCCCTACCTGCTCACCCCATCTGTGCCTGGGCCTGGAGGGGCCTTCCTGCCTACCTAATTTGTTATGAGGTATAGCCCTGGGGAGCTGAGGCCTTGGAGAGCTGCTGAGTCCCTGCTGCACCATGGTAGGTCTGGAGGTGCCCCACTGGTGTCAGGCCACACAGGAGCACCCTGCAGGCTAGGCCAGAGTAGCCCCATGTGGGCCAGGCTGGGTGTTGTCACACTGATTAATCCTTTCACTATTGTAATTACAAGAGGTTAAATGGATATTTTTAAAATAGAGATTTCCATCCCTAATAGCAACAGACATAGCAACTGTTGCCTTGTCTTGTCCTATACAAGACTGCTACCAGGCTTCTGTTAGCACTGCAGGAGGCTTCATGCTTCTTATACAGGTTATTATACTATTGCTGTGCACAGCAATAGGTACCCCCCATTTCTGAAGCTCTGGCTGCCTATCTCTTTACAGCTCAACCCCTTTTTGTTTGCCAGGGTGCTGTTTGCCTCTATAAGTAACTGGAACTCTAGACCCAATCTAAGTTCACCTGAGGATGTAAATTAATTTAGATTGGGAATGGGTTAAGCTGATCTATTGAACATCAGCATTTATTTAAAGTGCAATTCTGGGACTGGGAAACCCCAGCCACTCCCTCTAGATCTGCAGCTATAGTCTTCTTTCCCCACTTCCCCCATGGAACTACCAACCCTACTGCAGATCTGCCAGCCCTCAGTCTTGCCACTCCTTCCCCTCACCCCAAGATATTTACACTGGGTTTCCCACTTGGCTCCTGGAGACAGCAAATGGTTGTGTGTGTTGCTCCCGGACTCTGACCACACAGCTTAAAGTAAGCTGTGTGTTCATCTACCAGGCGAGTGAACATATGTATACACCCTAGGGGTCTAAGTGCCATACTTTCAATCTTGTTTGAGTCTCTGAAAAGTGTTAACGTGTTTGTTTGCTTTTTGTAACGTGCAGTCACCTAAGCCTTAAGACACAAAAAACAGGAAGGAGTTGGAGGACTCATTTATGTTTTGTATTGTTTGTTCTATAAGAGTTTGAGCAGGCTGGAATAGGTGTCTACATCTATTTAGGTCCTTTCATCCATTTAGGCTCTTTGCCTGAAACTATTTGGCAAATTTAACCCAAGTTTACAAACAGTTTCAGCTGCCCCAAAACTACATTTTCAGTAAGTTAATGGTTTGCCAATTTCCTCAGTTCTAAAATTGCTTCTCTCTAGTCATAAAGTCCTCCTCTGTAAAACAGATACAAATGATACAACATGTACACACGATTTTATGTGTATAAGTTAATATTTTGATGTGTTCAGCTATAAGAGCATTGGAGACAAATGGGGTGCTCAAAAGGGGCCAAATTTTCACTTGCCTGTATCTTGTGTTGTCATTGACTCTTTTTAACTGAAGTCATCTTTTACCTTAGTTCTTATTTTGGCATAAAACATTGTAATAACCATTATTCATTTGCTCATTAACTTGTTACAATGGTAAAAATACAACATTCCTATCTTTTTGAGAAACTCCAGTCATACTTCTGAACTGGATTTCTAAACTCATTTTATAACCAAAACTTAATACCAACTCCTCATCTTACTTAAAGGGCCCTCAGTGTAGTCTTACATCAGGAATCAGTTTAAAGATGGTGAACACAGCAGCTAAGCCTGCTACTTGTGTAAAATTGTCTGGGCGCAGTGCTTCCTATCTTTCAGCAAGTTGTATGCTAGATTCCCTTAGAAACTCAAGAGTTTCTATCCCATATGGCTCTGGGATTTTGGGGAAGTCTACTTCTCTCTCTTCTGTGAATACAGCAAGTATGTGCCTATGATAGGTGATGTGTCCTTTGTGAATTTTCCTCAAGTTCATTTGGCAAAACTTCCCTTTGGAATTGCATGTGTATACATGTATATGTATGTGTGTGTTTATACATGCATAAATTTATACACCACACATATACATAAAAGCATGTGTGCAGCTATATGTGCATACACAAACATAGGCATTTTCATTTTATGGTCCACTTCATTATATCAAAATGTATTTATTGTTTCTGGGTTTGAGCAAAAAAGTTATAATATGATTTTTTTTAATGGAAAGAAGGTTCCAAAATATTTCCGTCCGGAAATGTAGAACATTTTCAATCAAATAGATCAATGACATTTTGAGCATTAAATGTTTTACTTTGTGTTACTTCAACATTAATCTACATCCCATTGAATGGCCATGTACACCATGAGAATTGACATTTTATATTTCCAAGGATGCTTCAATTTGGAATGACCTGGTCTGAATCACTATAGTTCTACATTTTTCCTGAGAAAACTGGGGGGTGGCAGGTGAAGGGGGGTGGGGGGCATGGGAGGAAATGGCTAATACAATATTTTCCAGTAGAAACTTTCAATTTCATGGAAACTGAAGGGCTGGTGAAGGCCTATAACTTCAGGAGAGGGCTTTACCTTCCAGCTTCTCTAACCTGGGAACGTAGGGACAGATACTGGAAGGAAAGGGTAAGGGAAGACCACCAAAATTTCTGTCCATTTACCAGCCTGGGCAGAGAAGAGAAAACCACCAGATGGAAAAGTCACGCTAAAGATGTAAGTGGGATACTAGTGGAAAGGGCTAGGGTGGCTGTAGTGTAGCAACTCTGAATACTAACATTTTTGATTCTGAGCTCTTCCCTCATGACCCTATCCCTGTAATACTAAGCTGAAAGGAGAAGAGGGAGATGAGAAGCCCCCATAACTCCTAGAGGACAAGAAATGTGCAAAGGACAGATGTGGGAGTGAGAGTGGGGTATGCAGAATTAATCACTTAGTCATGAGGAGCGGGCAGAATTGAAATGGGCTGTGGAGGAGCAGAACTGAAATGAAAGTTGTGGGGAGGTCAAATAAATTGTTGATTTGAGGGACAGGTAGATATTGGACTGTATGGACTCAGAATTAATTTAAAATGTTGGGTTTTGGGGTGTGGGGGAAGCTGCAAGCTTTCCATCATTAAGCAACTCTCTAGAGCTATTGCAATAAGGGTGAGAATAACTTCACATGGTAGATTCAGGAGAGCTGGCAGGCCTGCCACTGACAGGCTGACTGCTTATGGGGTGAGTGATTAAAGAAAATCAAGCCCTCCAATTTAATCTTAAGAAAAAATAATATGAGTTTTGTGTCTGTTTTATGATTAAGAAGTTGAGGGGAGGGAGGATTTAACTCATGGTTTTTGAATTTGGGGGGATTGGCAATGCTGTATTTTGACAGAATTCCTGACCAGCTCTGCTCTTTTTAGCATATACAAAATTAAAATAATAATAGCAGCAAGACATGTAATGCTAACCCAAGATTCATCTAAGAAATAAAATTCACTCTTAGAACAACTTCACTGTCTTCTTTTTATTTACTATGTATGTACTAGTCAGGAGGAATTTGTTTATTCTTGTAATAATAGAGCAATGGCACATTTACTTGAAATGATAAAGCAGTTTTCACAATTTCCTTCTCAGCCTTGCTCTGAAGATAAGAACTTGCATTTTCTCAGCACCAGTGCAGTAAAATAAAAAGACACTAGTAAATGTTATTGGGAAAAAATCCAATCCCTTCCATCGCATTAGCAGTGTTATTTTTATTAGTCTTTCAAGCTCTGTATTGTTTTCCTCTGTGTGGCTTTGTCTTATACAGATTGTCAAATTTGTCAAGATTCCTTGTTCTTTGTTTGAAATTTTTCAGGCAGCATGGCTTTTTTTGTGCTAGCTGTTATAAAAGTATGTCCACAGATGACACTACTTGGTTCATGATGATGCAGACTGTAAGAGACACACAACCAAAAAACAGGAAGCAGGGAAAAATAGCATTTCCTTCATGTGCAGAAATCGGTATGGAATTTTATTTTACATCAATCATTGGGTTTAGGTAGATAAACTTTATTGTGAAAAATGCAACTTAGCATTTTCCTTGCACTTGCTTAGAAACTATATGTCTTTACACGTGCTCCACGGTAGCAGGAGGGGATACTTTAATTAGAGTGATTCTCGGGAGCCGCTCTCATTAAAGCGCCCACAGCGTCTCGTGTATTCAGTCTTCTGTGCTTTAAAATGGCAGCGGGGCACTTTTACTTAAGCTTGTTTAATGAGCTTTAGTTAAAGTTCCTCTGCAGTCATTTTGAAGTGCCAGGACACTGAATACATGAGATGCCAAGGCTGCTGGAGTATGCTAATTAGCACGTTCCAGCAGACTCAGTTATTCGAGTCTGTCCCAACACGTGCTAATTAGCATGCATTGGAGCAGGTGTCAAGCATGTGTGTAGCTCCTTATGTCCCCTCTGGAACAAATTTCCAAATGAAAGAGACCTTGTCCAGTTACTGGTTTACTATCCTTTCTGAAGACTAACAAAACTAATAGTTCAGTCTTAGCATTAGGATAGGGTTACAAGCCAGAAACTAGTGTGGGGATGCAATACGTAACCTTTCCCCTGATGTTCCTTTATTTTCACTCATAGATTCATTTCACTTACCTGCTACAAGCTGGTTTCATAAGAAGGTGTACAATTTTGGGGCCGAATTATTTGTTTGTATTTTTTGGGGGTGGGGTTCTTTTATTAATTGTTGTTCATTGACTAGCATAATGGGGCCCTGATTCTTGAAGTGGAGACCCAAGGTACTATTATTATACAAATAATGACAGTTAGCAACCCTTCCTTCAGAAGCAACATTGCTACAAGTTGAGCCATACAGATAATGAATTATTTTTTTCAGTGGCCTTCCAATGCACATATCAAGCAATAGGTAATTTACTGGTTTTCCTTGTATTCCCTCTCCCAAGATAAATACTACATTCCATTAAAATAGCTTCATCTTTTGTATCCAAAGAAATTGTTACAATCTGCATGATTTCATTTCAAAATCTGGAAAAGATTCCAACTAACCCTACATGTTTCAGTGTTCAGAACTTCCTTTTCTGACTATTTCTTGACAACATTTATTCCAGGTGAGTAGGATTTGTACATTAAACAAATAAAGCGTTCTGACATTGCATCACAGGTATCCCCTTTGAGGCTACACTGAGCTCCTGCAAGGCATCTAGGAGACTATTGGGTCCCAGTTTCTGTTCCCTGGTCTGTTTATACACTTTGCATAAGGTCATTAATGGACAGAAAACAAAATCAACCTGGCAACTAGGACTTATTCCTTTCTGACAATATTCTCTGCAGGCTGGATCCAGGCTTTAGGTTGCCAACACCTGCTGTATTAAATGTAGCCCTAAATCCTATTAAAACAAGTTTGTCTTACTTTTATGTAGTGTTTTCTTCCCCCACTTTTTGTCAGCTTTCCTTCCATTGTGACTTGATAATGAAATTGTTAACCGTCTGTTATTTGTTTAAGCCTTTTCTATAACTGAGAACCTGTTACAACTCCCACTACACATTTTCTGTCATCTTGTTCAAGGTAGTCTTCCTTTGTGGTTTTATTTGTGCTTGTGTGTTTGTGCATGTGTGTCTGTTGTATGTTGTGCCATTCAGAGGATTAGGTTTCCATATTTACTTTGGTTTAACATGTGCCTTAAAAGCCTGGTCCATTGATTTTACTGGTCGTTGGGCCACCACCTGAGGATGATTCTTTTATCCTGTAAGAAGTGTGCATGCCTAAATGGCGCATGAGGAACTGTGATCCAATATTAGATCTGAGAAAAGAAGGGACCTGGATTTTTGTTCTTGGATTTTTGTTCTGGATTTTGTTCTTCTTCATCATTTTATGGGATAAATTCTAACAGTGGACGTTTGTGAAACTCCACCAAAGTAACATCTTGTATGTGCACCTTAGGGCAGAACTTGGCTTAAAGTTCTTCCAGCATTTGGCCCGAAGTGCCTTTGCTCTTTAATGGTCTTTCATATGTGATTTTTCACTCTCCAGATCTACATTTTTGTTCTCTGGGTGATCAATCAGCAGGCATGCTGGTCCACATCATTTCTTACTTGACTGCCACAGGTATTCTCACCGAAGTCATAGAGACCACTTACATGGGTAAGGTGAACAAGATATAGTCTTACACTTGTATTTGCCCGCCTTTATGTGTCTTAATTTGAGAAAGCACTGCATCTTGCACAGCATGCAGACCTTTAGATCATTCATTTCTCAGACACATAATCCTTTATAAACTGAGCAAAAATTTTTTTTAAAAAAGGAGAAAGAAAGGAAGAGGCAATTCAACACAATGTAAGGGCAGATAATCTGTCAGCACTTACAAAATCAGCAGCAGATGTAGCCCAATTAAACTCAACAGTTCACAGGTGTTCACAGGAATGACTTTAACATAAAAGCACACTTATCTTTAGTGCTGCTTAAAATTTTTTTAGAGCTCTTTAAATTTTATATACTTCATGCAACTAAACTAGAAAAAAATAGATAGATAATTGGAGATTATTTGGAGATAATTGACTTAAAATTCAACATGTTAATTGTTTGTTTGATTTTGGAACCAAGGTGCACCATACATACCAAAGGGATGAAGGTAAGATTTCACCATGTAATTTGCTCAGATAATTTGTTTCAGAACTCCTGGCAAAAGGTATCCACAACTAAAATTGATATGCATGAGGTCTGCAGGATGCTAGAAAGTCCTGGAATACTAGTCTAGCCTGGTTTCAGTGTGTATAATTCTTTCTAAGCAGCATATGATGGAATTTGTCATTGTCTTACAACCTGGACACTGTGCTATCAGCCAGAAACACAGCACATGTGTCATTCATTTTTTTCAAGCCAGTGCTTGCCTGACGGCTGCTTGAGGAGTTTATTGAGGGGAATGGGCTGACTGATAATGTGCATGTTTTTCATGACTAGCCATTGTCATGGTATTAGCATTATCCTTTGACTTCACCTTACATTGCGAAATGGGATGGCTTTCTTCTACCTAGGTGCTGCAACATGCGTAAGAGAGAATTCCATTAGTTGTCTAATTTTATTTTATATTAGGATGTTTTTGCTCTGGAAATCGGCTAACACAGATTTTGCTTTAGTACAGTTTTTAAAATGACTGATGCTTTTTTTCTTCAATAAGCTTTAATAGTGTTCTTGCTTGGACACGACATTTGCATTCAGGAAGAGATGCACTGACAAGCTCAAAGAAAAGACTGGAAAGTATGCATGTCATTGCCATCATGAACTGCTTTTACAGTGCAAACCTTATATTACCTGACTTTATTTAACCTGCTCTTCAGTGCCACTTTTTCTCATGCCCCCTGCACACTCTGTGTTTCTTAAGCAAATGAGCTTTGCATAGTTTAATTTGCCCAAAACCTTAAGATCAGACCTGGTAGTCTCTAGTTTTTGGGTCTATCCATCTGATATAAAATTACATCTGATCAACAGAAATAAGATTTTATTTTAGTTATTTATTGGTAGTTAAGTGCTAATGCAGCTGTAGCACGTCTGTAAAAAGTACTAATATCTACCTTTAAGATCTTCACTGCCAAATTAGTCTTGGTGATTGGCACCTGGGTAGGAGTACCTGGGTGGTGTAGTCCATGTAAATATATTCAAAGCCTCTAGGGCTTATGAGCCCAAGGTAGAATTGATCAAAGTTATGCAGTTTTCTGTAAGCGTATGTTCTGTTTGCTACCAATCTAAACTATGATATTTACCATTTGAAGGTAGGAGGGAGCAAATCTGAGACCAGATTCTGCCATTTTAAAGCAGTTTATGTGTGGTGAACTTAGGTTCTGTTATGGGTATAGACAAATTTCCTATCATTAATACTGGTAAAAGTGTAATGCCTGTACCTGGTCCTGGAGGCCAATTCCAGGACACGTTGTGCTGTAGTAGGTTGAGTGCTGCCTGATTCCCTGTGGGGCAAAATTATCTGTCCTTCTGAGCATACCACTGGAATGTAAAAAATGACTACAGTACTATAAGCACACAAGTAATCACTGTGTCCTCACTACATAGTACACATATTTGCAACCCAAATGGCCAGGAGAGCATAAAAGACAGAGCCTGAATAATAGCTTGACTTGTAGAAAAGACTATTCCCCTGTTATGCACCTGACGCTGTTTATACATTTAGTGTTACATTATTTTGTTCAATAACTATTTAAATAGCATTGGGAGGCCTGAGGCCTACTGCATCTTCTCTACTGGGAGAGACTTTTCTCACTGGGATATAGAATCAGGCACCTTCTTATATTTCTCTGTACCCATGACTCCTGAACTCCTTTCTGCCCAGTGGCTCAGCTTCAACAGGAAGCAAGGAGGAAATTCTCAGCCCTGACTCACTCATGACTAGTGACTAGGGTTTTCTTCTGGGATGCAGATAAGCAGATATGAGCTGACATCTTATCTAGTTGGAGGGGTGGGGCACATGTCCTAGAACATAACTCTCCTACTCAGGAAGTAGTGCTCTAACCTTGAAGGAAGAACACAAAGATAAGTGCAAAGTGCTGCACCTAGGGTGGAAGAACCAACAATGCACTTACAAATTGGGGGATGACTTTCTAAGCAGCACAGCAGCAGAATGAGATCTCGGCGTCATAGTCAACTCCAAGGTGAACATGAGTTCTCAATGTCAAGAAGTGATCCGTAAAGTTAACCGCACTCTGTCGTGCATTAGCAGGTGCATCATAACCAGATCTAAGGAGGTGATACTTCCCCTGTATGTGGCATTGGTGAGTCTGCAGCTGGAGCCCTGTATCCAGTTTTGGGCACCACGCTTCAAGAGGGATGTGGATAACCTTGAGAGGGTGCAGAGGAGGGCCACTCATATGGTTAAGGGCCTGCAGGTAAGGTCTTATGAGGAAGAATTGAGGGACCTGGACCTCTTCAGCCTCTGCAAGAAGAGGCTGAGAGGTGGTCTTGTGGCTATTCATAAATTCATAGGTGTGGGGGGGAGGGTGGGGAGCAACAAGAAATAAGAGATATTCTGTTTACCAGAGCACTCCTTGGGGTAACTAGAAACAATGCCCACAAACTGACAGAGAGCGGATTAGACATCAGGAAGAACTTCTTTATGGTAAGTGTGACCAGAATCTGGAATGAGCTTCCAAGGGAGGTGGTACTCTCCCCTGCCTTGGAGGTCTTTACGAGGAGACTGGACAAGCACCTAGCTGAGGTCATCTGATCCTAGTGCTCTTTCCTGCTCAGGGCAGGGGGTTGGATTTGATGATCTACTGAGGTCACTTCTGATCCTAAAAATCTATGAAAGGAGAATCACTGTTCCTGTACATGGGAGCAAAAGGACACATGGATCTCTGTGAGTGGGGACAGGTACCTCTTCAAATTGAAGTAAAGTTCCTGATGTCCCCCGTTCAGTACAGGCCTCTCTCCAGCATTCCCATCTCATGTGCTACAACTTTTGTTCCATTGGTGATCGGGTCACTTGTTCTTCTGGAAGAGATGTATCTAATGGCTTGGGCCCTAAAGACACTCCTTGTTGATGCAACTTTTTGCAGTCACCCCATACTTAGCAAACCTTCTGCTACACTGTTGGAACTTCAGGGCCCTGGACCTCCCTTAGGTTCACTTAGTCATAGCTAGGTTTTCACCCATAGGTTCCTTTTTCAGTCCTACTTATAGGCTCCTACTCTTTAGTCTCCCTCCACACTCTAGGTAAAGCCTTTTTTTTCATGCCTGGAGTTCATCTCTTCTTTCCCTGCTGTTTGGTTTTCTTATATTTCCTGCCAGAGACAGACCACACAGCCTGAGTCATATCTCTTAAAAGGCCCTTTCTTTTCCTTTTCTTCTTTGTAATGTGGCAAGAAAGAGGACCCCATTCTGGTCTCCTCTTTCTCCTCTCTGAGATCATAGAATCATAGAATCGAAGGACAGGAAGGGGCCTGCAAGATCATCAAGCCCAGTTTCCTGTCATGGGCAGGAAGTTATTGGACTCAAATGAGCTCAACAAGGTACTTATCCAGCTGCATCTTGAACACCTCCAAGGATAGCAACTGCATCAGTTCTGCTGCAAGTGTGTTCCACATACTGGTAACCCTTACAGAAAAAAAAAGCAGTCTGATGGTAGGCCACCAGGCTCTTTCCTTCCACTATAGGGAACAGAAATACACTGGAATATAGGGTTGTGATCATAGATTTCATAGACATTTGGACTGGAGGGACCCTGGAGGATCATCGAGTTCAGCTCCCTGCCCCAGGGACAGGAAGTCAGCAGGAATCATAGGATCCCAGCAAGCTCTATTTTTCTCCCTGAAAAACATATAAAGAAACTGTTTGGTTATTTTCCTCCCTTTTCATTTCCAGGGTGCAGTAACTACTGCTATCTTAAATGGACATGTTCATATCATCAAGCAGACCAGTTGTGAGATAATGTTGTTCCTGTGCCCAAAGAGGATAAGAGCATTATTTGTGCTTTACTGGAAGAGGCAATACAGTCCCTTGCTTTTCTCCCTTTTTCAACCCCTTGGGCGGGCAACCTTCAGCCAACATTGTCTTGTAAATTGCAAAGGAGACTAAAAGTTCTATTACAGCTCTCCTTCCATGACTCTCACAAGTTCTCTGTATTAATAGTTTTTTCCATAACTAAAAAAAGATAGCTAATAATTAAAGTGGTATATTGTAGATTTAAGGGTTAATATTAAGAAACTTGTTTGAATATGTCAACATGTGGTAATATGTAGCTATTTCTATATATTATAATTTGTTGTTCCCTCTAATTTGAAGAAGCTGCACTGCTGTCATGACTATAACAGTTAAGCATGTCACAGTCTTAGATATATTCATTACAAGGTAAAAAGTCCATCCCAATGGGTTTTTACTTCCACACTGAAACCAGTTGCAACCAATTATGCAATTTAAATGTGGAATTGTTATCTTTCAAGCAATATTTTACTTAGAAATAACATTACTTAAATTATTTTAATACTTGCATCTCAAATATAAACTAATAAATTGCGTACAAATTAATAGAAGTTTATTTAATTTAAGTATTAAGGAGAACTTTTTTAAGGTTGTTAGCCTAGAGTTGTTATGGCTTCTTGGGCTGTACAGTGGAAAGAACTATTCAGTAGTAAAGCTGGCTTGAGTGATGGACTGAAGGGAAAGGTCTATCCACTTGAGAAGTATGAAGCTTATTGAGAATGAGGAAAGGAGTAATGAGTTGGAGACATTCATGTGATTGAGTACTCTATCTTGTTTGTGTTGCTTCTTTAAGTCCTGGAACTGTCCTTTCATTCTGCCATTGTCACGTAGCAGTTACCAAGTATATGGATTTGTGTAACCCATTTACATATTTCCTATGAAGGCATAAGATTCTAAGTGCTCTGATACCATTTGTGTAAGTAAAATGTAACACTGACATTTACAACACAACTCAGACGAGTTACATATTCATTTCTCATTGCATTTCAGCAGGAACTAGGGACCTAAGTCTTTTAGTTGCTTTAGATATCTAAACTGGAATTTGTCAAAAGGCAGATGCCAAAGTCATACTAATTATTATTAAATATACCCTTCAGAGTATATCTTTATTTGATTATGGAAACTGATTCTACAGTTAGTTGAAAAAAATGCTTATATGTCAATAGTGAAAGGTTTTTCAATAATATGTCAGTTTTGATCAAAGGATTAGAAGCAAGTAGGGCTGGAAGGGATCTCATGAGGTCCTATAGTCCAGCCCCTCAGTCAAAGAAGGATCATCCCTGACAATTAACCAGTCTAGTCCAGTGTTACTCTAACCTACTCTTTGAAATTTCCAGGGATGGAGCGTCCACAACTTCTCTAGGTAGCCTGTTGCAATGCTTGGTGACTTTCATAATTGGAAAATTCCTCTTGATCTGCAACCTAAATTTCCCCTCTAGTGTGAGGTGATTGTTTCTAGTCTCTACAGCCACAAAGAATAGTCTATAATTTCCTTTTAGGTATTTGAAAGCTGTTATGCAATTTCCCCTCAGTCTTCTTCAGACTATATAACCCTAGTTCTTTCAACCATTCCATATGCCTTGCCTTCTCAGCTCCTCATAATTGTTGTCATTCTCTGCTAGACTGTTTCCAATCTGTTCATGTCTTCCTTGAATTGTGGGGCCCAAAACTGGACACAGTACTCCGGGTGAGACCTCACCAGGTCCCAATAAAGCTGCAGAATCACTTCTCTTGATCTGCAACTGATACTTCTGTTAGTACAACCCAAGATACTGACTGGCTTTTTTTTGCAACAAGCTCCCACTGTTGCCTCATATTCAGTTTATGGTCCACCATAACCCCCAGATACTTTTCTTTGGTAAGGTAGTCTAGTCAATTTTCCCCCAGTCTGTATTTCTATATGCAAATATTTTGTACTAAGTGCAGGATTTTCCACTTGTTCTTGTTGAATTTCATTAGATTTATTTTTGGACCATTTCTTCAGGTTAGCCCGATTTGTTCTGGATAGTAGCCCCTGCAATTCAGAGTGTCTACACTTCCACCCAAATGGTTGTCATCCATAAATTTTTTAGGCATGTCTTCAATCCCACCCTCCAAATACTTAATGAAGATCTAAATCAATAGTGGACTTGGGACAGTTCCCTGGGGAACCCCACTTGATACTTCTTCCCAACTAGACATTGAGCCGTTGAGGGCTACTTATCGAGAACAATGAACCAACCAGTTATATATCCATATTAAAGTCCTTCTGTGTAGTCTGTATTTCCTTAGCTCATTAATGAAAAAAGTCATGGGAGACACTGTCAAAAGCCTTGCTAAAGTCAAGGTATATCACATGTACTGCTCTTTCCCCATCCACACAGCCTCTCACCTTATCATAGAAGGAAATCAGGGTTGTCAGGCATAACTTTCTCATGGTGAATCCATGCTGGCTGTTCCTGATCACTTTGTTTTCCCCTAGCAGTGTGAAAACAGAGTTCTGATCTTTTCAGATATCAAGGTCAGACTGACTGCTCTGTAACACCTCAGATTCTCCTTCTACTCTTGGTTAAAAAATAGGCACAATTTTGCTTGATAGTCTGATTGGTAGAGCACGTTGCTGGGAAGTAGGAAATGCATGTTCTCACCTAATCTGTGTGAAGGGGGCTGAGAACCCACATCTTTCAGTTCTTAGCAAATGCCATATCACCTAGACTATTGAGGTAAATAATGAAGGCTCCTCTTCTGCTGTTTTAGTTCCAGCAGGTGTGAGAGCAGGCAAACCATATTCCATCACCGGTGGAAATAAAATCCAAATGTCAAACTAATTGCTAAAAATTGCTCTTACTTGGCTGAATAACTGTCACTGCATGAAGCAGAGATACAATTTAGGCCATAGATTTATCTGCTGTGTTTCTCTGTTCATTTTTCCTTATTCCTAGCAAGCCATGTTTTTCTTGGCTCTTGTATTTTTAATCTTCATTAGCACATGAGATGACCAGCTCAGATGATGAGATTGATTTGATAGAAAATACTAGTACATAGAAACCAAAATGTTTTGTGAAATTTCAAATCTACCCCAGCTTTCCCCGCAAAACTGAGGCAGCTCAGGGAGTACCTCCCAGAGCTGAAAGCTGCATCCAGCAAATGCATCTCTTCCTATTTCAGAAAAATTGAATAGAAAATGTGAGATTGCGTTTTGATATTCCTCTTCTTTACAAAATATTGAATATGCTGTCTTTTGTTATAAACCAGAAGTAGTTTTTGAAATTTCACAAGTCCTTCCAAAATGAACAGTTTGAATTTCAACAGATAAGAATTATGACTATCTCCAAGGGTGGGGGGACAAGAGAAACACATGCATTTCAAATGCTGGTCCAACTGGTTTTGTTTGTAGAGCTGACTGTTCCATTGGGGGGGAAAAAAATCAGTTTTCTGTCAGAAAATTTGGATGTAATAAAACTGAAAACTTTCATGGGAATAAATTGATTTTTCAAAAGTTTTGCTGGAAATGATCCAAATGTTTCACTTCAATAAGGTCAAAGCTATTTTTCTTTTGACTTACTATTGCTTCAACTTTTATCACATATCTTATCTCAGCAGAGGTGTATCTGGACATGTAAGCACCCTTGGGCAACAGCTGCACCTGGCCAGTGTCAGAGTCTTGACTGCCTATGGTGCACTGGCAGCTGGGATAGCAGTGCAGTTGCCGCTATAGTTGCATCCCCCAGGTTCAATGACCAAGGCTGGTGCCCCAGTTACCCCCACTCCCCCCACTTCATTATACTACTGTGTGAAAGTTGAAATAAAAAGTTGAAAGTTTCGATCTACATGAAGTTCTGTTAAAATTAAATGAAATCATGATGGAATATTTCATTCATCAGGAAACAGAAATTTTGACTTCATGTCCTGATGTGGGGTGATCCCATGTTTACAACTTTAACTTTTTCCACTAGATGGAAATTTCATTTTTTTCAAGCAGCTCTATTTATTCCCATATGGATTTCTAAATCTGCTGAATCCTTGTAGTACAGCTGCTCCCTGTCATTCTCTGGACCATTAGGACTCAATTCCAGCTCTTGCAATTCTATCATAATTATTTTTAATAGGGTTTTTTTTCTTAAAGCTCCAGAATCTGAGTGAAGTGCTTTCCTGAGAATCTTAGATTTCATTAAAAAAAACAAAAAGCCTGGTTGTTAGAAAAGTCTGAAAATGTGAATCCTAACAGCTCAAGAAAAAAATAGGCAGAGAAAGTCATAACAAGATTAAGAGAAAAAACGCTCCTGCTTTTAAGTCAATGGCTTGGAGAGGAGGATCCAACCCATTAATGATTTTAAATCGTTTGGTGTTAGCAGTACTGATGGTAATGTTTACACTGAGTGGCTTCCCATGTTTCCTATGTAATTATTATCAGGGACATGAGAAAAGGGTGCCACTTCCTCTCTGTGAGAGTCAAGGCTCTTCTGTCCCATTTTGTATTTGTTTGATCACTTTTAGCTTTCATTTAAAAGGGGAACACTGAGTCTTCATTTCTTAAAACAGAAAACTAATAAAGTCACTACCAGTGTTTGACAGCAGTGATTCTGAACAACATGCTAGGCTTAAAGTAGCATCATTGCATTTTGTCCATTGCCGTAGTATGCTTTAATATAATTTTATATAAGGAACCTGTAATATACATTGTGGGATTGTTATCACTTTGTTTTCTGCATACTGAATTTTTAAACTGCTAGAAGTCTGCTAGGTATGCAAAATGTTAAAGAGGAGAGATGTACATATGTTCTTTCATGAAGATTTTTTCCTACTAATTAGGATAATTAATGAGGTGGTCACTTTCTCTGTATGAGAAAACATAAAAAAAAAAAAAGCTTTGTTTCCTTAACTTCTATACTTATAAAGCTAGTGAGTCTTCACTATCTTATGTAAATACAATTAAATAATTAAAATGACAATGGCCACATACAGATATTCAGTTTCTCTTGGGAGAGTTGCTGCTCTCCCAGGAGAAAGTATGTTCAGGATTTTTCTCTCAAAGCAAAAATGGCTATTATGGGAGAAAAATAACCCAAGAACCACCATTGGCACTGGATTTGTGACCCAGACATCTTGTTCCAGGTGGATCTAAACCCTCAGACTAACCATTGACTCTCCATTAGATAATAGGCAAATTTTATTGATACACAGTGATAGCAGATAAGAATAATGCAGGCAAGGCAAACAAAACAACCTCCCCAATTCTATATCTATCAGTCCTAGGGCTGTCACAGGGGAAAGGTATGTCTGGCCAGGATACAAGCTTCATCCTGTGGTTCTTTCTTGAATGTCAGCAGCCTGGAGGTCAAAAGCCAAGGCCCACCCTCCCTGTGTCGGGTGGGTGAGATGGGCTGGTGGTGTGCCCTCTGTCCATAGCAACCTCAGGTTTGCCTCTCGAGGACCCTTTGCTGCTCTGAAATCTCTCCTTTTGTATCCTTTTCCCCCTCTTGTCATTCCCAGGTATTGTTGGTTGTTTTCTCAGTGGTCGCCATACTGTCCATGTTCTGTCCTGTCAGCATATTCCTTTGTTTTCCAAATCCATCACATGCATGCATCTTCATTTGGTTATTTACCAATGTCTTAATTTGGTCTGTTAACCAAAACCAGAAAACCCAAGGGTTCTGCATTTGGGTATTGTGACCTGTTGCTAATACTGTAGAATCCGTTCTCTCCATTTGGATTCTAATAAGACACATTATTCATGATATGGAATAGACATGTCTTCAGTTTCCCAGCCTGTGTGTCTTCTGGCTTTAGACACAGTGGGGCTTGAAGGCAACCTTGTCACAAACAGGCTTTTAGAAACCAATTAACCTTTGCCATTACTTTGGATAGTTGTTCAAATGTATATCTATCTACGAGCTAATTTTCAAAAGCAAACCGTTAAATATTATTTTTTAGCCATCAACCACCAGGGTTAAATCATTTCTAGGAGAGCTTCCTGGGAGAGTGAATGTCTATTCATTCTCCCAGAAGACTCTTCCAGAAGTGATTATCTGGGTTTCTGTTTTTTATTAATAAAAAAAAAAAATCCCTAATTTTTGGATTAAAAGTAGTAACCCAAAATCCACATTTTCCCCATGATTCAAATGAAACCCCACTATATATATATATCTATATATTAGTGGTATTTCATTATAATCACAAACAAATGTGGATTTTGGCTTACTTTTTTTTAACCAGAAAATTGGGATTCTTTTTGCAGAGAAAACCAGGATCCCTGGTGATTACCTTCTGAGTACATGTTATTTTCTTAGAGAACCCACAGCAGAGTCCTCCAGTATCCCAGGTTGCTTTGCTCCCATCTTTACCTCCCCCTCCAGGGAGACGATTTTTCTGAACTCTACTGCTCCAAGTAAGCAGGGTATAGAATATTCCCCCTTCTTCATCTTCACATTGTGCTGCAGGGAGACACAGACTAACCCTGAGCAGTCTGGGTCAGGCAGTCAGAACTGCCCTGGACATGGCTGTTTTCAAATGGCCTGAGGAGGCCTGCAGAGCATGCTGATATGTGTGTACAGGGACTCCCTGGCTACACACATCAGCACTGCAAGCTCTCTGGTCCTCAGGCCTCAGAATTTGAATGTCTGCTCAGGCAACTAAGTTTTTTTAACACAAGAAAAAACTCAGGAAAAATTTCCCAGATCCTTTGAAAGCATGTATGCAGTCTATGATAGCTGTAGGTTATGCTTTGATGGTATTGGGACTGAGTCATTCTGGATAGGAAGGCCAGGCTGGGATGATGTTGAAGGCAAGAAGGAAAAGCTGGGGGATGGCAGAATGAGCAGAGAAAGATAGAAGTCATCTTTGTTTTCAGTGACTAACCCTTTTATTTATTTTAACATATTTTAATACTGGAAAAGAAGGTCTTTATAAAGATGATATAGACTTACAGCAGTTTGTGTTGTGGGTAATGCATGCCAGTTAGTACAAGGTGATACTCCATTTATATGCATATTTGGTACGTGCCTTTATGTCATTATGCCAGTCTTACTTTGTTACCCATTACTTCCATTGTAATAAGAATTGATTACCTGCATATTTAAGTGCATAAACTACATACCTCCTTTCAGTACCACTATCCATTTTGTAATATAACTGTACACCAGTTTACTATATAGAAATGGGGAAGAGGAGGCAGCCGTCAAAGGGCTAATATAAGAAGATTTGAAAGTGATGGGATTTAATCACTTTTACAGGAGCACTGGCAGCACTATATTCTTAATGAACATTGATTACATTAAATTCAGAAAAGTGCCTATAATGGGTAAATGCATGGCCCTTTTCAGTCCTAAGGCTATGCGTTTCAGTGGAGTAGACTGTATGTTTTATGCACATATGTTTTCAGACAAGTTGTGGCACCAAGATTATGCTAGGCCTCAAACTGCTGGTGTCATGGCACACTGCAAATAATCTATCACAGTAAAAAACGCTTTGTAAAACTTACCTCTCACTTCAATGATATGTATGGCATATGCCTTAAAATATTCTAATTCCTTGTTCCATATGTAACACTGAAAAATATAATTCTGTTGGACAGTAAAATTTAGCATTTAGAAGCCTTATATTTATCTGATGTTAAATCTGATTGAATAGGTTTAACATCCCACACGAATTTCTAAAATGTGGGTAATGAAACTGATGCAGAGTCATACACAAAGCACATACAAGTCATACACAAAGCACATGCAATGTTTGTGATAGTCCATAATCTCTTAGACATTCATCTCCCATCATTGTAAGACAGACATTTTTAACTGAAGCACTACCTAGTCTACAGCACCTAATTTTGTTTCCAGGTATATAAAGGTTTCCCTGTAAATTTATTATTTAAGGATAACAATTGAATTACTATATAAAAGGGCCCATGAGTACATGTATTCATGGGAAAGTGGGGCTGGAAGAGAAATGAGTACATGTATTCATAGGAAAGCGTGGCTGGAAGTGGGTCTGGAAGTAGGATAATCTCTTACTAAACTGTCTCAGTCAAGTATTTGTCTAATTTGCTCTTGAAAATGTTCAAGGATGGAGATGCTACAGCTTCTCTAGGTAATGCGTTTCAATGCCTGACCACCCACATATTTCACCTAAAATTCCTTGGCTGCAGTTTGAGGCCATTGTTTCTAGTCCTGTCCCCCACAACCACAGAGAAAAGTCTATCTCCTCCTCTTTATAACTGTCCTTCAAAGTATTTGAAGACTGTTATTCCCCCTGGTCAGTCTTCTCTTCTCTCGACTACATAATCGTCCTTTCAACCTTTTTGCGTACGTCATATTTCAAGGCCTCTAATTTTTGTTGCTCTCTCCTAGATTCTTTCCAAACTGTTCATATCCTTCTGGAAGTGTTGGGCCTAAAATTGGATAAAGTACTCCAGGTGAGGCCTCATCATTGTCTAACAGAACAGAAGAATCACAGTTCTTGATTTATGTAAGTGACACTCCTGTTAGCCAAACCTAGTGTGCTTTTGGCTTTTTTTTGTACAGTTGGCTCATAATCAGTTTACAGTATATTATAAGGTCCTTCTCTGCATCCTAGCCAGTTATTCTCTAGTCCATATTTGTACATATAATTATTCTGTTCCAAATAGAGGACTTTCGTCAGATTAATTGCAGACTATATATCCAGTTTAGCCAGATTATTCTGGTGCTACCCTGGCTAGGATGTGCAACTCAACCTAACTTGCTGTCATCAGAAAATTTGCCAAGCATGTCATCAATCCCATCCTCCAATTCATTAATGAAGATGTTAAGTAGTACTGTGAACCTGCTCTGAACTAGGCATTAAGCCGTTGACGACTAGTCACTGAACACAATGATCCAACCAGTTATGTATCTGAATGTCCTTGTTAATGAGAATGGCATGGTAGCATGGCAGACAGTCAAAAACCTTGCTAAAGTCGAAGTATATCACATCAACTCTTCTTCCCCAATCCACAGAGCCTGTTGTCTTATCATGGAAGGAAAAGCATGGCCATTGCCAATCCAAAATAATGTTTTCATTTTAGTTGCTAAGAGATTTTTAAGCAATAAGTATGAACAGCTCTGTATTTATTCATAAAATAATTTTTTGCTCTTTGAGCTTTTGCATTAGTATATTCACTAAGTGTCTTTTCTCCTTTTTTCTAATTGGGATTCCAGATGCTTCAGAAATTCATCTATCCTAAAGTCTGAGACTAGTGACATTAGTAGCACATGCAAAGTCTATGATATATTAATTTTATTGTGGAAATCCCCACTACAGTGTATTTTCCTTTATTTAAGATCTGAGGTACTTCAAAAGCACTGTGCATTTGGAGAAGTACTGCATTAGCTAAAAATCTAGAGGCTTAAGATATGCTCTCTTTCACCCCTTTGAGCTTTGTATGATATGTAATGGAAAATGTCTTTTCATTAGTGCAGTTGATAAAGGTAAAACTTTTCTAGATTAATACTCTCTTGCAGAAATCATGTACTGCTATGGATTTATGCTACAGATGTGTCATGGTGCTTGTAATTTCTTTTGTACTGAAGATACGGCTGATATAGATTTTATTTAAAAAGGATAATTGTTGTTGAAGGGTTTGGATGTTAAATATTCCTTAGGTATCTCTACTAGCAAATCTTAGAAAAAAGTTAGAATTTCTGATACTTGACGATGACCTTCAGTGATATTATAGGGATTTATGTAAGTCTTATTCAGGGAACTGGTGCACAGAATAGGGTGTTTCATTGTTCTTGGGTTGATACAAGATATAAAGATACAAGATATAAAGGCCAAGTAATATGTATTCTGGTAACTGTATGAGTCAGGGTTTTTTCTGCCTATGCTGTAGGTTTTGTCAAGGCCATTAAAGCTGATTCTTATGCCCAAAAGGCCCATCTCCCAACATTTGCCACACACATCTTGTTACAGTAGTGGTGGCATCATTTATAAATCTTCTTATAATGTGGTATCAGACTTTTAAAAACATTTTTAAAAATAACAAAAAACATATAGGCTCTAATTTTATATTGGTGGGAGTCAGAGGAGTTCCACCTTAGTAAAATTGAGTTAATTTTTTTTTCAGAACCCTGCACTTCATTTACAGTAAATAAAGAATAAATTATATTCCCAGTTTCTCATGGGCCATTCTGTTGGCTGCAATGGACATTTCAGGATTATCACTGATGGGAGGACTGGGCCTAAGTAAGAAAGGTCAGTATTACAACAACACAACTGTGAAATTTCTTTTTTGTAAGCAGATGGTAAATAGGCAATTGGACAGGATGGATCTGGTCAGATACCCTGAGCACATGGGTTTGGCAACACAAGCCCCTGATGGCTAACCCTGCATTTTGTATGGAAACGTAACAGGTTTACCTTGGGAACTCCTGGAGAAAGATCTGCAGTCAGTGTAAATTTTCATTGACTTGAGCAGAACTATGACAGTTTTTATCAGGCGTGGCTCTGCACCATTGACTTCAGTGGCTGCATCCTGTAAAATTAAGTGAGAGTATTCATGGCTGCATTGAATTTTTGAAACTTGCTCATTTATTTGTTTACAAGTTTACCCCTTATCTTGGAAGACCGATCTTTTCAAATGTGATATTGAGAGACACTGGAACATAATGTTTTTGCCTTTCACAGACTTGAAAAGGGAAGAAAAGGATCCTCACTGGTCCCCTAAGCAGGTATTGCACATAAGCAAACATACCCCCATGCTTGAGCTAGGACCATGGAAGTCAAGCTAAGCAGTGAGCAACAGGCTCTTTAGAGGTCAGAAGAAAAGGTCCTAGGCCTTCTTCTTTGTATGCCAGCTATAAAAGAAGCATTAGAGGAGGGCAAAGATTCTCTGTAGTCCATCAGGCCCCTAGCAGACTCTAAGATAATGGTGCAGTTTGGATATGAGAAATTTTAGTATTTGTCTCAAAGAGTGGATGCCCTTGTCATGTCATACATGTGTGGCAGGATTTGTGATGTTTGTGATAGGGCATAGAATTCGTCATATCCCAGTTGCACCATTGTGGGGCTTCCCCAACCTGATCCTGTGGATTGAACAATGGTTGGCTTTGTCCCAGAACCTGGGGTTGTCCCATGGTGGAAGCCCATGCTCAGCTGAGCAGATCACAGACAGCCCAGGTCCAGTTCAGACCCTAAGCTACTCCAAGCCTGACCCTGGCAATCAAACTAGTAATAGCCGTGGGACCTATGGATGTTCAGGTCCAGTGTCAATGATCAGGTAATTGTTAGCAAATCCCAGGACAGCACAGATCCAGATCTGGGGCCATCCATGGTTGATACTGACAATCAGCTGGTTGTCCCCATTGTTCTGGACAGTCGTGGTCAACTCTGGTTCCAGATGGAAAATCAGCAGATGGTTGGCATTGATTAGGCAGTCCCAGTGAAGAATACAATACATGTCACATATTCAATTTAAGGTTCCATACTAACCAGCTACAAAGATGTATTATATTATATGTTGAATCTCTTTATGGATGGTTTGCCATTTTTATGGTGCCCTAAATTCAACTTGGCATGTTGCAATTTATGACATGATTAAAAATATAATCATATCATAAATATAATATCTATCAGGGCCTTTGAAATCAGTGGGAGAACTGAAGATCAAGGATCGAGCTGAAGATCTGGCCCATGAACTTTGAACTGCTCTCAATTTTCACTGTGGAAGTCAAATTAATATTTCACCAGGTGTAGGGAATGCACAGTAATCTAAGGGTTAGCACTTTGCAGTTGTACATATTCATTAACTTACAAGGCTTGTTTCCCCCCCTGTAGTCTTTCTTATAGTTAGCTGACCACCCAGGGTACTGCACTCTTTTCAAGAACTTTAATTGTATTTTAATTCCATAATGGTTACAAACTTCACTAATTCTATGTTTAGCCTGTTTCACTTGGATTGTAATTCTATCTATGAGTTAGACCTGGTTAATGGCAAGAATGAAAAATATATTAGAAAATTTAGAGGCATATTTCTATTTCTACAATGCAGCCTTTTTAATAATTTGCTGTTTAATATTTAAAGCATCATAATCTATAGTGATTGATCAGAACATTGATCCAGATCTTATTTTTGATCACTTTGGTATTAATTTAAACTTATTCTTGCCTTACTAGGCAGAGTAGAGTAAGACCTGTCGAGTGCATTCATCTTTGTTAAAAGATGAATGCATGAGACAGGCTTTAAAAGCTTTTTAAAGAGCAAGGTACTGGAACTGCATTCCCAGTCTGCATCCTGTCATGCTGTTTTATGGGATATATTGAAATTGTGCCTGTTAGAGGTCAGATCATTTTTTTCCAAGTGGGAGATAAACGATATAAGTAATAAATTAAAAGGTCTGTAGGATAAGTTCAAGAAATTGGAAATAGTGTATTCCAAATAAGGGCACCCTATTCCCTTGAACAGTGTGACTCATCAAAAGCAAGAATTAGATCTTGTCTCTATAGCTTTGACTAATTTAACCCTTATACATTTGAGGACTGGGCTTTAGCATTTCTAATAAAATAGGAAAATCTTTGGTCAGTTAACTTAGAGATAAAGAAGTACAACCTATTGAAACAGAAATGCTTGGTGAAGGTCTTAGCTGATTTAAACTGCCTATAATGACTTTGTGCCACATTTTCATCTTTTATTCTCCACTAAATTAAAGGCCAGCTCATAGGAGTATGACATTTTTCTAACCAACTGCCCAGTGCCATCTTTATCTTTGAAAGGAGAGCCAGGTCTTGAAAGGAGGAAATTAATGAGGATATTAGCTACTTGGAAATGGGATTAAAAAAATACTTTAATGGGGCGAGGGGGAAGACTCAGCATGGTAAAGCAGGAATATCTGGAATCTGACTGATTTTCTACGAATGTCCATTAAAAATATCAGTCCTGAAAGTTTGTCTGGTGTTGCAAATTTGATATTGCTGTCCTCAGATAGAGAATAGAAATGTTAGGATGTGTGCTGCACATTGTATTATCTCTACCTTAAATGTCACTCTAAGTATATTTTGCTAAAATGATGGCAAGGGATCTTGAAATTCTGTTGCTAAGATTAATTGATCCTGAACAGACAAGTTTGGTCTGAAATCACTTCTTTGTGGATATTGTTAAGTAATGTTTAAGAAATAGAGGAATTAGGCTAAGTAACATTACCTTGATCCTGACACTGGCCCTACTACCGTGTTTCCCCGAAAATAAGACATACCCATAAAATAAGCCGTAGCAGGATTTCTACGTATTTGCGCAATATAAACCATACCCCGAAAATAAGACATAGTGATAGGCGTGGCTAAGCGTACCGGCGCGAAGCGGTAAATAAGACGGGCAGCCCTTCTTATTTGCCCCATCGTGACAGCTGCTATCTCGGAGGTGACCGGAGAGGGAGAAATAGAAAGTGAAAGTAAAAGTCTCCTCAGTGAAGTGAAGGAGCAGGAAGTTCTGCTTTAGGTATTGTGTGTCCTCAGGGGGAAGAATAAAGCTGTGGCTGCTGTTTTACTCAGCACTGTGGGTCTCTCTCAGTGTCTTATTTTTCGGGGAAACACGGTATACTTAATAAAAATAAGACATCCCCTGAAAATAAGCCATAGTGTGTCTTCTTGAGGAAAAATAAATATAAGACAGTGTCTTATTTTTGGGGAAACACGGTATAAGAAGCTGTTTTTTTCAGACTGGTGAACTTGTACAGTATATAGAATGAGAATTCAAGTTATAATGTAACGTGGAATTAATTTTGGCACTTGGATTCAGGCCCTTATTTCCAACCCTCTTTTGCCTTGTAAAAAACTAATAAACATGTGTTAGATCCTTTTATGGTTTATAGAGGTCTGTGACAGGGCTGAGCCCTAGTCTTCTGTTCTTGTTAGTTGAAGTTTTGATGATCGGGTTTTATAGCAGTTTCCCTATTTATTCAGCACTGTGTAACCTTCAGTTTTTTCTTGCTTGATCAAAGGTTACTTTTATATTCATAGGCAAGTCTGTCTTTTGAAACCTTTCTCAGAATTTTGAACACTTTGCAGATTCCTTCCTGGTCATGAAGAGAAAAGAACAGAGGGATGGATCCAAAAAGTCTCTTATATCCTTAACTTTCATGAAGAGTTAGACCCAAAAAAAGTATTTGAAGGAAAAATCAGGCACCTAAGTCCAAATTTTGATTGTGGGAACCTTTGCCCAGATGCCATCTAAGCCTGGAGATACCAAGGGCTGAAACCTATTTCACTTCACTTGGCTGACTGATACAAACAAGATTTTTGGCACTTACGTGCAGATTTGGATTCAATGTTGCCTTTGCTGGCTTACTGAGTATGTCTTGCTGGGCTGCTCAGGAAAATGGAATAACCCAGGTATTATGCAAAGATGGGCAAGTCCCAGAATTTTAGTTGGGCAAAAGCTAAGTGGGGAAAGGAGCAAAGGGGAGGAAGGCCCTCCCATCTGTTGATCCAGCATCCTAGTGGTTAGGGTGCCTGTCTAGGGAGTGGAAGAGCCAGGCTGTAGGCAACCCTGACCCAGAGGTAGCAACCAAGGAATTGAGCAGCCAAGAGTGGGATATAAGTGGGGCCAGGAAGAACAGTAAAAACCAGAGAGTATGGAGTCTAGTGAGATTGAGGCTGCACTGCAAGGGAGGCCCACTGTTCTAGTATGACTCCCTACCGCTAATGGGACAAGAAATTTGCCAGCACAGTTTATCCATTTATCCCCGTTCCTAATGGGGCTGGCAACTTTGCTAGCATAGTTTATGCAGTGGGCCAGGTTCAAGAAAAGGGTTTGAGAGAGGTCTGGGTACTGCCAGACCTAGAACATTTTGCTGAGAAACAGGAAATGGCATCTCAACCCCACTCTGGGGGAGTGATTTACAGGAATAGAAACTCTTTCATAGCTGTATAGAGACTTCTCCCTAGTCCTACACTTGGGGCCCAGAGGGGGTAATAGATTTGCTCCTATACTTTAGTTGGGTGATTCAGTCAGTCACAAACTCCACTTTGGTTGTTCAGTAGGAGAAACAGAATTCTGCCCTATAAGTACCTGTTTAAGGTTTCAACAATTCTGCCTCTGTATTTTCTTAATTCTGACTCTGTGTTTTCTTAGATCTGCCTTCGTCTTAAAAGGCCTGAGCTATGAACTTCTTAACTTGAACTAAGCCTGTTAGGATCTACTTTCTTTCCCCAAGTCCCCTGAGGGACTTCCTCCATTAAGAATGTGGACACACATAAAACTGAACTGTTCCAAAATATCACTGATTGGGAATTGGCTCTGAATTGTGTTAAGTGCTGTTGCTCCAACACCAGAGGGTGGGAGTGAGTACCCAGTCCAGAGTGGGTTAGTGTGTTGGGAGGGTGGTAGGTCAGGGTTGTGGGGGTAAAGGGGAGTGCTTGTATCCATGCTTTGTGGGTCGTAGGAGTGAATAAGCTTTGGCTGGGGGCATTGTCAACTTTCTGCTTTCCTTTGTTTCTTAAACACGAGTTTAATAAACTTCAGTAGCCTGAAATTGACTGGAGGCTGCAGTGTGCTTTTCTGGCCTGATGTGAGGGACAGGGCAGTGCTTGAATCTATGATTTTTGGCTTCTAGTTGCTGGAGGTCGCATGATGAGAGGATGCAGTTGACTAGGCAGTGAGAACTCGGCTGATCTTTTATTGACCAGCTTTTAACGAACAAGCAGTTCAAGGAAGCTCATTGATAAAGTGCCAACAAAAGGAAATAAGGTATGTGTGTGCATGTGTGGGGGCAAGGGGTAGACTTCTGAATACAAACCAGAGTGCCCAGTTGTAGCAGTGTATGTGGGATGAGGAGCAATGCAATATAGGATGCATGGAGGGAGGGGCAGAAACAGAGGGGGTGAAGTGGTATGGCTGCACCCCTGTTTAAGACTGGAGTGCACTCTGGAAGCCCCCGGGGACTTTTTATAGTCTCTAAAACAGGTGAAAATCCACCCTTCCTTCCCCTTGGTGCTCAGAGGCATATCCTCAGGGCCCAGTCCCCTGGGAGAAGGCATGGCGAGGGGGAGTGCCCAATCCATCCATGCTGCCACTGTTCAGTCTCTGCCCCCAGCTGATCCCAAATCCCTGTATAGTCTGGATGGGGTGAACAGAAGCAGCTCGGGGGCTTCCCCCAAGGGTGAGGAGGGACGGAAAGGGAAATTACTCTATTTCTGATACAGAACACTTGGTTTTTAAACACGGGACTGAACATGTTCAAAACCAGATTTTCCAGGAGCCCTTTTGAACCATCACAGGTAGATTTAAATTAGTTTAACCAGTTTGCATATCTGTCCACTTCAGCTTTAAACCACATTTAAACCATTCTAAGTGTTACATATGTCCATTCCCTACTACTATGAGTAGTCTCATACCAACAAGCTCAGGTTTTACAGAAAATATACTTGTTGCTTCTATTGTGTTTTAAAACACAGGTTTTAATACTACCATTATCTTGTTCCATTAACAATTCAGTGACTAGAGCACTGGAAAGAAAGAGAGAAACTCAGGACTCATTTTGTTCTTTGCCTGAGTTGATTCAAATCCATGTGTCTCATGAAAGTCCCCTGACTGCCAGGCTTTTCTGGCGAACAGAGAAGCTATTCCCCAACCTTCCAGTTGAAGCTGCGTTACTGTCCAAACCCCCCCCCCCCCAAAATGAGTCAATATTCATAAAGAAAGCAAAAAGATGGAACAAGACTCTGTAGTTATGGGGCTCACCTGAGTGGTTCCAGCTCTGCCTCCTAGAACTGCTGTCTCTATGTTTTCTATTGATCATAGAATCAGATCATAGAATCATAGAAGTAGGGGCAGAAGGGACCTTGTATATCTTCAAGTCCGACCCCCTGCCTGGGCAGGAGAAAAACTGTGCTCAAATGACTCCAGCCAGGTAGGCATCAAGCCTTTTCTTAAAGACCCCAGGGTAGGAGCCAGTACCACTTCCCTTGGAAGTTGGTTCCAGATCCTAGCTACCCTGACTGTGAAGTAGTTCTTACGGATGTCTAATCTAAACCTACTCTCCAACAACTTGTGGCTGTTATTCCTTGTTATGTCAGGGGGCGCTAGGGGAAAAAAGGTCTCTCCCAAACCCTTCTGGTCCCCCCTAGGGAGTTTATAGACAGTCACCAGGTCCCCCCTCAGCCTTGGCTTGTGAAGGCTGAACAAGTTCAGGTCCTGCAGTCTCTCATTTTAGGGTCTGCCCTGTTGTCCCCGGATCATGCGGGTGGCCCTCCTCTGGACCCTCTCAATGTTGTCCACATCCCTCCTGAAATGGGGTGCAAAGAACTGGACACAGTACTCCAGCTGTGGCCTGACCAGTGTTGTGTAGAGGGAAGGATCACCTCCTTGGCCCTGTTTGAGATGCACCTGTGGATGCATGACAAAGTCCAGTTAGCCCTGCCAACCGTGACCTCGCATTGTCAGCCCATGTTCATCTTGGAGTCAGTAATGACTCCAAGATCTCTTTCTGCCTCCATGCTGTCAAGAAGGGCATTTCCCATCTTATAAGTGTGCTGCTGGTTACTAGTGCACAAGTGCAGTACCCTGCATTTGTCAGTATTGAAGCACATCCTGTTTTTGCTAGCCCACCCCTGTAACCTATCCAAGTCTTGCTGCAATCTTCCCCTCCCTACTAACATGCTCACCTCACCCCAAATTTTGGTATCATCAGTGAATTTAAACAGGTTGCTTTTCATCCCATGGTGCAAATCACTGATAAAGAGATTGAACAGCACAGGCCCAAGGACCGAGCCCTGGGGGACTCTGCTGCCACTTCTACCCTGGTCGAATGTGACCCATCCACTACCACCCTCTGAGTATGACCCTTCCACCAATCTGCAATCCATCTGACGGTGTAGGCATCAATGCCACAGTCGCCTAGTTTTTGAATGGGAATGGGGTGGGAGACTGTGTCAAAGGCCTTGCTGCAGTCCAGAAAGACTACATCCATGGAGACACCTGCTTTTGTGACCTGATCATAAAAGGCAATCACGTTGGTCTGACATGACCTGCCCCTAATGAAACTGCGCTGGTTGCCCTTGACCATCATCCCTGAAGCCGGCCCATTGCAGATGTGCTCCTTGATGATCTTCTCAAAGAATTTCCCAGGACTGAGGTAAGACTGGTGGGCCTATAGTTGCCCGGGTCCTCCCTCCTCCCTTTTTTAAAGATGGGGACCACGTTGGCTATCTTCCAATCATCTGGCACCTGGCCTGAGCACCACGAGTGCTCTTACAGCTGTGCCAAGGGCCCTGCAATAACCCCTGCTAGCTCCCTCAACATCCTGGGGTGGAGAACATCTGGACCTGCTGATTTGAACATGTCCAGCCCCTCCAGAAGCTTTCTAACCTGGTCCTCCCCAACCTGAGGTCTGGAGGCATTCCTCTTGAGTCTGTCTTGCATCACGGTGGGGAAGTCCTGGTCCCGATTATTTGGTGTTTCAAAGATTTATGCCAAATCCTGTATTCTATATCTATTTTTCATGAAAGAAAGGAGAAGGAAGTTTTTGTGGGGGAAAGACACTAGGGATGTACACATGTTTAGCACTATACAGTGCTCATGAAAGAATAGGCAGACCTACTGTTAGAGGAATGAAGGGGAATAGAGAACTAGCAAAAGTGGCAACTCTCTCACATCAAGTGCTTCTACTAGTCCTAGAAAATGCTTGTAAACTCCTGATTGCACTGCTGCTCATCTTGCTCTTGCCTAACCAGAGGATGAGGGTAGGGAGCTCTGGAAGAGAAGAGTACCTTTAAGCAAATGAAGAAAGGGTGCTTTCTAGTGTTCCTCTGTTATAAGATCTTTCTCCTTCTGCTAACACCTGATGCAGTGGTGAATGACTAATGGTTTTCGTGGCTGATTGATTTCATTTGAAATCATTCATTAACTATTTTAAGGAATAACCTTAAATTTCTAGGTCTGCTCTGTTCCCTGGAACACTTGTTTTGTACTACTGAAAACTGAACTCATTCTGTTTCTATACTTCCTACTACCCTTATGCTGAATGCTTCAGTCTGTTGAAGGCATGCAGTGAATTCACATTTGCTCTTTATTGGATAATGAAAAGAAAAGTAATTGTTTCTTCGAACAAGCTAAAGCAGGTGATGTTTTTAGAGTAAAAAATTGAATCATGAAGGATTGGATGACATAATGTTACTGCCTTGGGCTGTCCTGTTTCCAATAGCTAAACAACAAGTGAACTAGTTTAACCTCATGGTTTATGGTATCATCACACATCTCTTTGTTTGCTGTTCTGTTACTGTACTCCAGAGGAATAGAACTTGTACTCTTTTCCCTGAGTAATTACATAGTGAATACAGGTTAGCATATAATAGCTGCTATCATAATGCCAATACACCTTTCTGAAGTCTTTTTGTTAACTTCTTATTAATAGAGAATTTAGGCATCATTACAAAGAATCCCCCAAATAATGTTATTCTTTTCTACTCAGTTACGAAATCAATACATTCAGGTGACACTGGGGGATTATGCATCCATGTATCCTAGCTGAGAATTAATTCTCTGTTCTACAGAAAATAATGCAAAAAGAAAGAATTCAAAGACAGATAAAATACCAACATATTTTAGTCCATTTTATCCCTGTTGGTAGCATGAAGCTACAAGAAATAGTGGACCAAACTCAGAGATGATATAAGTGGCAAGTGCCAAGTACATATTGGTATGTCAGCATAGATGGGTATAATTTGGTGTTGTTCTTCACACTCAATGAAGTGTAAAGTGACACATCCCTGCTTTATTGCACTCCTTCCATCCTGTTGCTAGTAGCTTTTTGTGCTTCCCCAAGCCTTGATTCAGGACTCTGTTGAAGTTGCTATACTCTAATTCTGTTGACAGGAAGGGATTCTGAACCTGATACTCATGGTACAGGACTATTGGACATGGTGTGGCTCATTCCACTGCATTCTGACTATTCTAGACTGCAGCAATGGTGCATAAAGGTGTTGATTTAATTAATGCTGTGGGAAACTTAGGTACTTGGCTGGCCCCAGAATGAAAGAGTGCAAAGATGACACTAGCTCCAAAGTAGTCTATCTGGTGATTGGAATCCTCTATGTGTTTTGAATCATAATATCTGACACCACTAATACCCAAGGGTCTTTGTCTAGCATATGCATACAAATATCAGTTCCTGGTAAACTTATATTAGGTTGTTTTTTGCAGAGCGGGGTAGGGAGGAGGGGCCGGGAGTAGCGTATGGCTGGATGCAGAGCAGGGCAGGGGAGGTAGCACATGGCTGGCTGCTGTGGTAGCCAGAACCAGAGGGGTTACTATCATGAGCAATAAATACATGCCCTTGGAGGCATTCAGCAATTGTATAAGCAGTTAAGATTCGCTAATGCAAAGCTTGCAAGTTTGCAACCTGCAAGTGGAATTTGTCTGTCACAATTCAATCAAAGTATTGAATCTAGCTGTTTGCACTGATCATGAGACCACTGAACCCCAAAAATAAGCAGAGCTACAAGATTAGCTGATCTAACAGGGTTTTTAAAGGTCAAGCCATAACAAGATCTGACCACCTAATATAATTAGCACATTCCAAGGAATCCAGGAATAAGAAACTAAGGGCAGAGTAATGCTAATTTCAGACCTCAAAGTAATGTAGTGTAATTTGCTTATTGGGTGAACCCAAGTTCGGGCAGTAACCTTTCATGATAATTTCTAACACCTTTAGATCCCATAGGGTAACAGCTATAGGGCAAGATTGTGAGTGGCTCTAAAGCCAACAGATTAGCATAAGATAAGGCATAAAGGAACGTGCATGTCAAGTGACCAGTTAGAAGGACCATCGCTGTACCAAGCCTGGACCCCAGACTCCCAGTGTGAGTGAGGACTGGATCCTGACCAAGGGACCTTCCTGGTGACCCCTTGGATAGTATTGATCGGAGACACCCGAATTCACTGGAAAAACTTGGAGTGCACCTGGCATAGAGGGACTGCTGATAAGTTGCCAACCCCATGTGGGAACTCTTTGTCATTCTATCTGTTGTTATCATTCACTATTAGCTCTTTATTACTGTACTATCTGTTTGTCACATTAACCTTTCTGTTAAGTGTTGTATGTTAAGCTATAAACTTACCTGACCCGAGGCAGAGGCGGACACAGCAGCAGCGGAGCCAGCAGTGGGGGCAGCAATAACTGATTCCCCAATGGTAAGTGGGGCAGAGGGAACCAGCACAGCTGAGCTGGATCCAGAGGGGAAGCCCCCTGGATCCCTTTTAGCTGAGATGGTAGGGAGCCTTGCTCCCGAGCCACGCTGTGTGAACAGAGCACGTAAACAGGGGGAGGGCTAGGGGGACTGTCCCCCCCAGGCTAGGGAGCACCCCCAGGGTTAACCCTTGGGGAGCAGGCTCTGGAGGCACTGGATCCCCCCAGTGGGGGAATGTAGGGGTGGGATTGTCCATGGGTACTTCTGGGAAGACTGGAGTGCCTGAGTCGCTGTTGGGGCAACGGCAGGAATTTCAAACTGTGGCCTTTAAAAGCCATGGTTTGACATAGCCCCCAGCACTTGGGAGCCAGGAGCAGGGAGGAGGGGAGGGATCTGGGCACACGTGTGTCCCAGACACACATGTGCCTCCTTATCTGACCCGAGGTGGAGACGGACACAGCAGCAGCAGAGCCAGCAGTGGAGCCAGCATCAGGGGCAGCAACAGCTGATCTCCCAAAGGTAAGTGGGGCACAGGGAGCTGGCACAGCTGAGCCAGATCCAGAGGGAAAGCCCCTGGATCCCTTTTAGCTGAGCTGGTAGGGAGCCAAGCTCCCCAGCCGCGTCGCACAAACTCAACATGCCAGCTTTTGCGCCAGGGTTTGCACTGGCGGGTAGGCGGGAAGGGCCAGGAGGGAGACTCCTGCAAGGGTAGAGCAAAGACACCACATGAAAATATAAATAAACAGCAACTTATATAACACTGTCAATGTGGAGTGCTGCTAGCGCCCTTGCCCAGGGGCTGCTGCCTACTGGGGGCTTGTCTGAGGCCTGCACCCAGACAGAGCTCATGGGGGAGGTGGTGTCCCCCTGCTTCCTGGCCTGTGGGGGATGCCCAGCAGGGTGGGGAGGGCAGGGATTGGGGGCCCCCACAAGTGTTCTGAAGGTGTGCATCTTAGGGCCCTGGAGGCACAGGTGAGGGAGCTCCAGGAGGAGGTTAGCAGACTGAGGGGAATCAGGGAAGTGGAGGATACCCAAGGAAGAAGCACCCCAGGAGGTGCCCTCCACTGCAAAGTGGAAGATGGTCACCTCCAGAACCAGGGCTGCCTCCAGCAAAGCAGTACCAGTTTCTCCAGTCCCTGCTGACACTGCAGGAGAAGGAAGGAGAGGAGGCAACTCCACACTCTCCACACTCTGAACAGGCTGAAGGAGCTAAGCAGACCTGGAGAAGGAAACATCAAGTGATCATCATAGGTAACTCCATCTTGAGAGGTACAGAGGGTCCCATCTGTTGCCAGGACCCCTTGACATGCGAGGTCTACTGCCTTCCCAGAGCAAAGATTCAGGACATGATGGAGATGATCCAGGCCATGATCCAGCCCACTGATTACTATCCCATGGTCCTAATCAATGTGGGTACTAATGAGCTGGCTAGGAGAAGCCCTGATCACCTGATGATGGACTATCACACACTGGAGGGGCATGCTGAGGGAGATATGGGCACAGGTGGTATTCTGTTCTGTTGTACCAGTCAGCAGATGTGGAAGATGACATGAGACCTGCATCAGAAAGACCAACTGGTGGCTTCAGGAATGGTGTCTCGAGGTGGGCTTTGGCTTCCTAGACAATGATCTGCACATCAGGATGAGAGACATGCTCGGGTGGGATGGGCTTCACATTTCCCCAAAAGGTAAACATGTGTTCTTTTTTAGGTAGGTGGATCTCCTCTGGCAGGCTTCAAGCTAGTTTCACTGGGGGAAGGGGAAGATGAGGGCAGAGGAAGCCTTGGACCACTAAACCAAATGTCACCCACAAGAACAACCCAGCCCAGACCAACGACGAGCAGAACAAATACCCATGTAAGCAACAGGGGCCTGGGCAGTACTGAGATTAGGGGGCCAGTGCACACATCTTCAGGAGGCCTCAAATGCCTCTACATAAATGCTCAGAGTATGTGGAACAAGCAGGAGGAACTTACCCTCCTGGTAGCTGACACCAACTCAGACATAGTGGGGCTCATAGAAATGTGATGGGACCCAACACATGACTGGGTGGTGAATATCAAGGGCTACAGGCTTTACAGGAGGGATAGGAAAGGGAGGAAAGGTGGGGGTGTGACGCTGTATGTCAATGAGGAATACACATCCTCATGAAGTAGCACAAGATCAGAGGAGGGGCACACTGAAGTGCTCATGGTTAGAATACAAGGAAGTTGAGGGGAAATGGACTTAACGATGGGGGTCTACTACAGACCATCCAACCAAGGGGAAGAGCTAGAAGGGAAATTCTTAAGTCAGCTCATGGAGGTAGTTAGGTCAAAGGATGTGGTCATCATGGGTGACCTGAACTTTCCAGACATCTGCTGGGAAGAGCAGTCAGCCAGATCTGACTGCTCAAATAGGTTCCTAGCCGAGATACAGGACTTCCATCTAACCCAGGAGGTGCACAGCCCCACCAGGGGAGATGCCTTGTTGGATCTGGTCCTGGCCACAGGCAATGACCGGGGGTGGGGGTATGTGGGTGCTTGACCACCTGGGTGACAGCGGTCATTGCCTGCTGGAATTCACCATCCAGTACAAGGTGGCAAAGGCCTGCAGCAAGGCATCAGCCCTGGACTTCAGAAGGGTGGACTTCAATGAGCTAAGGAGAATAGTAGGGGAGGCACTGAGGTCCCGGAGGGGAGGGGAGTCAGGTGTCCAAGAAGAGCACTCATTCATTAGGGAGATGATCCTCCAAGCCCAAGGGGAGGTAATCCTAACATGGATCAAAGTGGGTAAGAGGGCACAAAAGCCCCCATGTTTCACCAAAAGCATACAGGATCATCTCCTGACTAAAAGGGAGGCGCACACCCAATGGAAGGGTGGGGCCATCACCAGGGAGGACTATACCTTGGTTGCTCGGGGCTGCAGGGGTGCGGGCAGTCAGGAAGGCCAGGGTGGAGATGGAACTGGTACTAGCTACCTGGATGAAGGACAACAAGAAGTCCTTTATTAAGGTCTAAAAAAGGGGGTAAAAAGAAGGTACCAGGTAACATGGGGCCTCTGCAAGACATGCTAGGAAATCTGGTCATCACACCAGATGACAAAGCTAACATATTTAACGACTTCTTTGCCTCCATTTTTCTGAGTAGGGACCGGGTCACCGCCCCCCACTGGGACCCCTGTAGGCCCCAGGGGAGGCGCAGCCACGCCTAGGGTCAGTGCGGATCTAGTCAGGGAACTTCTGGAGGGACTGAACATATTTAAATCAGCTGGTCCTGATGATCTCCACCCCAGAGTGCTGAGGGAATTGGCAGAGGTCATTGCGGGACCCCTGGCACAGCTTTACGAGCACTCGTGGTGCTGTGGTGTGCTGCCAGAGGACTGGAAAGAGCCAATGTGGTTCCCATTTTCAAAAAAGGGAGGAAGAAGGACCCAGAAAACTATGGGCCAGTTAGTCTTACCTCAATCCTGGGTAAGCTTTTTGGGAGAACTATTATGGCGCATATCCATGAGGGGTCAGCAGTGGAGACTATGCTTAGGGGCAACCAACATGGGTTCATTAGAGGCAGGTCTTGTCAGACCAACCTGGTGGCCTTCTATGGCCAGGTCACCAAATCCTTAGATGCAAGGGTAGCAGTGGACATAGTCTTTCTGGACTCTATAAAGGCCTTCGACACTGTCTCTCACCTCATACTCATTAAAAAACTAGGGGACCATGTTGTTGATGTACACAGTCAAATGGGTCACTAACTGGCTGTAGGGCCACACCCAGATAGTGGTGGTAGACGGATCATTTTTGACCTGGAGGGATGTGGGCAGTAGGGTTCCCCAGGGTTCGGTTCAACATCTTCATCAGCGACTTGGACAAAGGGGATAAAAAGCACCCTGTTCAAATTTGCTGATGACACTAAGATGTCGGGGGAAGTGGGCATGCTAGAAGGGAGGAATAGGCTGCAATCAGACCTAGACAGGTTACAGAGGTGGGTGGATGAGAACAGGACGGGTTTCAACACTGACAAGTGCAAGGTTCTGCACCTGGGGAAGTAGAACCAGCACCATACCTACAGGCTGAGGAACTCCCTTCTCATCAGTGCAGAGGCAGAAAAGGATCTTGGAGTCATTACTGATGCCAAAATGAACATGGGCCAACAGTGTGGGGATGCGGTCAGGAAGGCCAACCATACCTTGTCATGTATCCATAGATGCATCTCAAGCAGGTCCAAGGAGGTGATCCTCCCCCTCTATGAGACACTGGTCAGGCTGCAGTTGGAGTACTGCATCCAGTTCTGGGCGCCGCACTTCAGGAGGGATGTGGACAGCATGGAGAGAGTCCAGAGGAGGGCCACTTGCATGATCAGGGGACAGCAGGGCAGGGGGACTGGGGGACCTGAACCTGTTCAGCCCCCACAAGAGAAGGCTGAGGGGGGATCTAGTGGCCATTTACAAACTAGTCAGTGGGGACCAGCAGGCACTGGGGGAGTCCCTGTTCCCCCGAGCACTACCAGGAGTGACTCGAAATAATGGCCAAAAGCTGGCAGAGGGTAGATTCAGACTAGACATCAGGAGGCGCTACTTCACTGTCAGGGTGGCTAGGATCTGGAACTAACTTCCAAGTGCTGGCTCCTACCCTGGGGGTCTTTAAGAGGAGGCTAGATGAACACTTTGCTGGGGTTGTTTGACCCCAGTACTCTTTCCTGCTATGGCAGGGGGTCAGACTTGATGATCTGCTCAGGTCTCTTCTGACCCTACCAACTATGAAATTATGAAACTATGAAATTTGCCTTTACTTCACTCCTGACTTGCCTCCTTGATCTTGAACCCAGCAGCCTCATGGCTGATACACTCACAGCACCTAGCCAGCCTGTGACAGATGCAGAGTGGTGGCAGCACGGGATGGAGGCAGCAGCATGCGAGTTTCCTGCCCCCTCTGTGTCTGGCCAGCCAGGCAGCACCTGTGTGGCCCGCAGAGGGGTGCCATTGCCCTTGCCCCCCCCATTCCTGGGAGGCAGTGGGGTAGCAGGGGGTACACATACCCCTGGTTGACAACCCCAGCCTTATGAGATAGTAGCTTGTTGCAGACCTGCCTGGCTTATTTAAAACATTTTGGGTTAAATTTAGAATCTCAGTGTTTATACACAAACTCCATGAGGCAGGTGTGTGGGGGGGTACCTTAGTTAGAGCTGCTCTGAGAGCCTCTAATTAAAGCCTCTGGAGCGTCATGTGTATCATTGTCCTCATGCTTAAAAATGTGGCAGAGGTGCTTTAACTAAAGCTCATTGAACTAGCATTAGTTAAAGTACTTTTCCTGCCTTTTTTCAGCATGGGACCACTGATACATGTGACCCTGGAGTCTGCCAGAGCATGGTACTTAACACACTCTAGCAGACTCGATTAATCAAGTCTGCTCTGACACATTGTAATTCCAGTGAGTGAAGCAGCCTCAGTGTGTAGGTGCCTTTAGTGAGGCAGCTGGTTTGAATCTGTGCTTTTGATTTTTGTGCCTATTTCACAATGACCAAAACAGCCAATAGAAAGCTTTCCTTGTGCAAATGGACCAAAAACTATTTTTTGAACAATGAATTATGTGGTATATACCTTTTCATTGATTTAAAAAAGAAAAAAAGATTATATGTGTGGTACAATGCTGTGACCACACATGCTACAGCAAGAACCATGTGTTCTTACTAATCATTCTTCTATACTGCATTGACTTCTGAGACTCTTTCACTTACTCTGGACCCCATCACATTGGAGAAAGAGAACTGCGCCTTCACAAAACAACTGATCATCACAGATTTGTCAAAATCCATTAACGCTGAATATATAAAACTGTGACCACTGAAAAATGATTTAGCGAAGTTTTAAAAAGAAATTTCATAACATCTTGGCACCCTATGCAATCCAAAATCAGATTTCGCTTTGGACTGGCTATTTATATAACATAAGAAACCTTTCAGGTAGCACTTTTTTGTGCAACATGATGCTTACATGAGCAGTTATCAGTGACCCTTCCTTCAATACACCAATGAAATTTAAATTTTTTCAAGACAAAGAAAGGATTGTTTTTATTTTTAACAATGAAAAGAAAAAGGAAATAGTCTTTTTGACTAGAAAACCATAAAAAATTGTCAGCATTTCTCCCAGAAGGAATTGTATTCAGACAAATTAAAATTCCTAGAAAGAGAAACCCTAGAAGTAACATTAGATATTTTCCACTCCAATTCTTAAAAATAAATGTGTTTTGACCTGTGAAGGGTGGGTAGGGCTCAGTATCTGACCTGGGATTCCTAGACTACTAGCTCTAATGCCTGTTTGTAGATCATAGTTTCATAGTTTCATAGTTTCTAGGGTTGGAAGGGACCTGAACAGATCATGTAGTTCGACCCCCTGCCATGGCAGGAAAGAGTACTGGGGTCAAACGACACCAGAAAGTGTTCATCTAACCTCCTCTTAAAACCCCCCAGGGTAGGAGCCTGCACCACATCCCTTGGAAGTTGGTTCCAGACACTAGCCGCCCTAACTGGGAAATAGCACCTCCTGATGTCTAACCTAAACCTACCCTCTGCCAGCTATTCCTGGTCACTCCTGGCAGTGCTCGGGGTAACAGTGACTCCCCCAATGCCTGCTGATCCCCCCTGACTAGTTTATAACAGGCCACAAGATCCCCCCTCAGCCTTCTCTTTTGGAGGCTGAACAGGTTCAGGTCCCATAGCCTTTCCTCATAGGGCCTGCCCTGCTGTCCCCTGATCATGCGAGTGGCCCTCCTCTGGACCCTCTTGATGCTATCCACATCCCTTTTGAAGTGCGGCGCCCAGAACTGGACGCAGTACTCCAACTGTGGCCTGACCAGTGCCGCATAGAGGGGGAGGATCACCTCTTTTGACCTGCTTGAAATGCATCTGTGGATGCATTACAAGGTGCGGTTGGCCTTCCTGACTGCCTCCCCACACTGCCAACCCATGTTCATCTTGGAGTCAATGAAGACTCCAAGATCCTTTTCCGCCTCCATGCTGACAAGAGGGGAGTTCCCTAACCTGTAGGTATGGTGCCAGTTGTTCCTCTTCAGGTGCATCACCTTGCACTTCTCTGTGTTGAAACCCATCCTATTCTCATCTGCCCACCCTTGTAACCTGTCTAGGTCTGATTGTAACCTGTTGCTTCCTTCTAGTGTGCCCACGTCCCCCCACATCTTAGTGTCATCAGCAAATTTGAACAGGATGCTTTTTACCCCCTCGTCCAAATCACTGATGAAGATGTTGAACAGTGCGGGTCTGAGGACTGAACCCTGCAGAACCCCACTGCCCACGTCCTTCCAGGTTAAGAAGAACCCATCCACTACCACCCTCTGGGTGCGGCCCTCCAGCCAGCTGGCGACCCATTTGACTGTGTGGGTGTCTACGCCACAGCCCTCCAATTTCTTGATGAGAACGGGGTGAGAGACAGTGTCAAAAGCCTTCCGGAAGTCCAGGAAGACTATGTCCACTGCTACCCCTGCATCTAATGATCTGGTGATCTGATCGTAAAAGGCCACCAGGTTGGTCTGACAGGACCTGCCACTGATGAACCCATGCTGGTTGTCCCTAAGCATGCAGTCCCCTGCTGGCCCCTCCTGGATGTGTGCCAGCATAATTTTCTCAAACAGCTTGCCTATGATTGAGGTAAGACTAACTGGCCTATAGTTTCCCTGGTTTTTTTTATAGTTTTCCTCCTCCCTTTTTTGAAGATGGGAACCACATTGGCCCTCTTCCAGTCCTCTGGTACCTCTCCAGAGTACCATGAGTGCTCATAAAGCCATGCCAGGGGACTTGCAATGACCTGGGCCAGTTCCTTTAGAACTCTAGGGTGGATATCATCCGGACTGGCTGACTTGAAAATGTCCAGCCCCTTGAGAAGCTCCCTAACTAAATCCTTGCTAACCCTTGGCCTAGGTGTGCCTCCCCCGGGGCCCGAGGGGGGCCCAGCAGGGAGGTGGCTGTCCTGGTCCCTACTTAGGAAGACGGAGGCAAAGAAATCATTAAACATGTTAGCTTTGACGTCTGGTGTGATGACCAAGTTTCCCAACGCGTCCTGCAAGGGCCCCACATTACCCGGGACCTTCTTTTTACCTCCTATGTATTTAAAAAAGGACTTCTTATTGTCCTTAATCTGGGAAGCTAGTCCCAGTTCCACCTCCGCCTTGGCCTTCCTAACTACCCCCCTCCATCCCCGAGCAACTACAGAATAGTCCTCCCTGGAGATGACCCCTTCTTTCCATTGGGTGTAAGCCTCCTTTTTATCAAGGAGACATTCCCGGATGCTTTTGGTGAGCCATAGAGGCTTGTGTGCTCTCCTGCTCCCTTTGATCCTCGTTTGGATTACCTTCCTTTGGGCTTGGAGGATCGTCTCCTTAAGGAGCGACCACTTTCCTTGGACACCTGGCTCCCCTCCCCTCCGGGACCTCAGAGCTTCTCCAACTATCCTCCTTAGCTCGTTGAAGTTTGCCCTCTTAAAATCTAGGGCCGCTGCCTTACTGCTTGCCTTTGCCACCTTGTGCTGGATGGTGAATTCCAGCAGGCGATGATCGCTGTCACCCAGGTGGTCAAGCACCCACAGCCCCCTCACCAGGTCATCATCTGTGGCCAGTACTAGGTCCAACAAGGCTCCCCCCTGGTGGGGCTATGCACCTCCTTTCACAAAATGTGCACTATGACCTGATGTAGGATAATATGGGACACATGCAGTATAATATAGGCTGGTATAAATGCCTTTACCTCCTTTCTTTTTTACCCTGTGTCTGAAGGAGTAAAATTCCTTTCTGCCTCTACTCTTATAAGTACCAAAATAAGAAGAACATAAGTTGCACTTTGTCAAGATTCCACTTTCCAATGCTAAAAAGAAAAAAAAGTCCCAAAATTGAATAATCATTTTGGGATTTGAAATTTCTATAGTGAGTCTCACAGATCCTAGCGCACACACTGGTGCTGCAAATCTTCTCCAACCTAGTCTGATAATGTAAAGCCTGTGTGTTGCTGAAAGTCTCAAAAACTTGTCTAATTTTGAAGAACTATTACTAAAATTCAAGCGGTGGACTCTAATGCAATAAAAAGCATTATTGGTAGGATGGAGAGATGGCAGATGGGATTATTGCTGGGCTCCATCAGTATGTTGTCTAAGGCCTAGATCCACAAAAGCACTTAGGTGCCTAGCTAACTCCCACTCTAGGCACTTAAATTCTACTTATGTTGTTGAGCCTCGAAACCAGCACTTTTCATCAGCAACATTCCCTAAAGCTCTGCTTCAGCATGTTCAGAGTGCTGTCATTTTTGGCAGGGCTGAGTCCCATAGTACCTTTCCCTACTCACTTAAGCCAGTTGACCTCATCAGAAACTAGTTGACCCTCTGTTTAAGTCCCCTGACTTGCTCTGGTAGGTTTGCTTCAAGCATACATAATGCTCCCACAGGATAAGGCTCTGCAAAAAATAGAGGAGTCATGGTCCCTGTTATTAAAAAAAAAAGCCAGAGAAGGAATTTGTGCAATAGTTAGTGCAATGGCTTAAGTGTGCATCCAGGAAATGGGAGAAAGAAGAACTAGGCCTGTCTCAGCCTGAGCATTTCAAACCCAAATTCCCTCCTCTGACACAGAAAAGAAGAGTGTATCAGATCACAGGAAAATAGGGCTGTAAGGATGCCAGAAGGTTATCTAGTTCAACCCAGGTGCATCTACACAAGATGCTACATCATCACATGAATAAGCTTCAGTTCAGGGACCTCCGCCACCATTTTTAAGTGTGGGGGTACTGATACAGGATATGTGGTGATGCTTTAATTAGAGCAGTTCTTGGAGCTGCTCTAATTAAAGCACTGCGCCCCCTCACTCCTGGAGCATATGTAAAAGTGCACTTAATGCTATTGAAATAGGCTTCTGTGCATTCATGTGCCCTTGTAGGCACACCCTCTATTCCTTTTTCCAAATTTCTCACACTAATTGTCTCAACCACTTATTAATCTTAATATGAAACAAAACACGCACAATGATATTTACTTGAGTTGACTAGGAGGCAGAGAATCAGGTTGTATGAGTTATGTTTCACAGTTATTGCATATAGTTAATGCAGTGCATGCAACTCAGGAGACCTGCATTTAATACTGATTTGTGCCTCAGACTTCCAGTGTGACCTTGGATGAATTGCTTCTAATCTCTTTGTGCTAGAGCTCCTCACCTGCAAAATTAGGATAATACTTTTCTGCCTCACTGGGGTCTTGTGAGGGAAAATTTAATACCTTTCAGGTGTTCAGATACTATGGCCATGGGAATCATATAACCAGGTAGGTAGAAAAGAACACAAACATTTTTTTTTATATTGAGATCCCTGATTGCCAAGGGCTTAGATGAAAGATCTAGATTATGTCTCTCTCCTAATCTTTTCTATTTCTTCCACAGTTAGCCTTAATTAGGAAATCAATATTCCTAAATCTGAATGTCAAAACTTGATTTTTCAGCTGGTAAAAATGCTTAGTAATGTATGAATCACTTCAAATCCTCTCTCATCTCTTGAAAACATGTCAGGCTTCTCAATTTACCCCTTTTGCTCCTCACTTTCTGCAAACTGGGTCATGTTTATCTCATTTTAGCTGGGGACATGACCCTATGTGAGGAAAGTAAAGTTCAGTAATTGGGCAGGGGGAAAGAGGCATGCATGAAGCCCAGAGGAAAAGGCTTGGGGAGGGAACTAAGGGCCAAAATGATCTAAATAAAGTACTTCTACTGGCTATTTTAATTATTTTATCAAGGAATGTGAAGTCCCTCACTTGTCTTGATGGCATTACTCTCTGCCCATGCAGATATAATGTAATAACTTCTGAAAGCCACTTCTTATCAATTTCAAAGAGTCAAAGATTGATACAGGCACAAGTGGTCAGAACTTTATGGGTTTTAATATTTGCTTTTTCTCAGCTCTGCTCATTGTTGCAATAAGGCAGTGATTCTCAACTGGGGAATTGAGGCAGATGTCTTGAAATCCTTTCAAGGGTGCCACAGGGTGCCTCTCAATGTTTTTCAATGTTAGGCATGTAAACGTGACTTACAGGAGAAACTCAGAGATTTAAAATAGGTATCCATAGTATTACAAATATTATGACCTGTTGGGGTCATTTTCAGTTCTTTGCAGAAGAAGGATTGCTATAATATTTTTCTGTAGTAAAAAATGAGTGCAAACTAAGAGACGGGATTCTTTGAGGAGTACTTTGAGTCTAACAAGGGATGCTTTAAGTCTAAAAAGGTTGATAACTTACTATAGTAGGATTTGAAATATTAATATCCTACATGACTTATCTCCCAGATAGGAAGAAAAGAAATAATGGGGAAAAGCAGAAATAGGATGTATCTGAAGAGAGATCCCTGCTGTAGAAGTGGGCAAGAGGACATAAACATGGGGATAAAGGGACATGGCTGGGAATACAGAATTCCCAGCATAGAAGAAAGGAGGCAAGGCAGGTAAGGCAGGGCCCCTGACATGTGAAAGAGGTTAGATGGGTGATTTCAGGAACTTTCTTAAATTACAGGAAGTAGGAGACTAGCACATGGGAACCTTGTAGTATGAAGGGACGGATGCAAGCAGCCCCTGCTTTCTGCAGAAGCTATGAAATGTAATTTCATAGCTGTGGATGGAATTTCATAAGCAGGTATAAGACAACCTTACCGCCAAACTTTAATAGAACTTTAGGAGAGAGTGGTTACTGCAAGGGGAGCAGATATACAGAGCTGATTAGTTTTGTGCATTTCTGGATTTTACAGTGATGGAATTAACAAATATACACATTTTAATTCCTGCATAGGAAGGAGTATTTTGAAAAAGCCCAAAGGGGCTTGCATGAATAGTAATTGACTGATCCATAAGGTGAAACTAAAGCTCTTCAGCTGAGATCCACCTGAAAGCATGTTAGCTGTTGGTCTCTGTTAAATAATTTGTGCACTTCAGCTAAAATATGTCAGTGAGACTGATTTAACTTTCCCCAGGCCTCCGTCTACCTACAGTATCCAATTTCCTATCCTAGGGTTCCCTTAGTCCTTGGATTCTTCTGTAATTAAAGGAAATAGCTATATCGCTCTGAAATTTAAGCATGATTATCTTAGTAGATGTTCATGGTTTATGATGTCCCTCAAGATAGCTGTGCATGTGTATATACACACATATACAGTTTTAAGATCCTATAAAGGACTGACTCAATACCTTTCTATTATCTTGGACAACAAAGTTAAGACATTTACTCCTTCCCCCAGATATTAGATAATTTGGTGTATGGCTGTTTCCAAATTATTTTCTATTTTTTCTCCCCTCCTGATAAAGCCAGCACACTTTCTATTATACTTAGGATGGAGATGTTCATAACCTGCACTGATAATATTTGAAGGTTTTTAATTGGGCTGAGAAGTATCATTAATGATAGTAATTTAAAAGTAATGGCCCATGACAAGTTCAGTTGTATTAACAAGTTGTCATGTATTCAGAAAGTTCTTAGATGTTACCTTAAGTAGATTAGGGTTGAACAGGGGTTCACAGGACCCAGTTTTTGATTAGGCAACTTATTTTAAGTAACCTAAATTGGGAACATCAAGTGCAGGCATTTGCTGTTGCCAGGAACAGTGTGAGCAGCCCCAGATAAGTAACCTGGGCAAGGGGTGGGGTGGGGCTGGTGGGCTTGGGGATGCCTGTGGGTCTTCAGGCAACTGCCAGATCCAGGAGTGCTCTCGCATCTGGTGGGGAGAATTGCTCAGTCTGGGGCGAAAATTGGGGGGGCTGTGCTATGAATATGTACAGGTATTTACCAAACCAGGTTAACCCATTTTTGATTGAGCTGACCGAGGTCAGTCTAAAGTTAATTCACCTCCTGAGTGAACTAACTTTAGATTAAGCATGCTGTTCTTGGGACAATTCAAGCTCTGTGAATACCTGCACGCCCAGGCTTTTGGACTGACCTAACCTTGGTTAGGTCAATCTAAATGTAATGTTCCTATGTGCCCTTGAAGAACGAAAAATGGGACACTGTCTTTCTGGAAAGATTTTCAAATAATTCAGCACTGCTCTACCTCTCCTCCACTGAATGGTGAATGCTTTTGAAAAATTAGATCCTTCACTTCTAGATCACTGTTTTCAAATTTGGGTCAGAAGTGAATGAATCTGTTACCATCTAAGAGCTGACTCCTTTTTTTATTTTATAGGGAAAGTTTATTATCCATAATCAGTGGGCACATCTACATATTCATTAATGTGTAGTGGTTACTGTTCATTTAATTTAGCACTTGTATAATCTAGTACTAGTAACCAGAGTTACTATGCAGTAGTGCCGGCGAATGCCTTTTTAGTCACACTACTGCACAGGAGCCTAATAATGCTGCACAGTAGCATACTAACACTGCCAGTGCTGTAATGCACTACTGTGCAATGTTATTAAGCTACTGTGCAGTTAGCATCTCATGTACATGTGCCACTGCTGCTAATCCAGTGCCACAGCTGGCTCTCTCAGAGGCATAACAGCTCAGTTCTGGGCAACTCTCTGCCTGAGGCAGTGCTGGCTCCTGTGCCCATTGTAACAATGCAATTAGCTGTTTTTACACCCTTTCACCAAGGCAACACCTGGGGCTGCAGCCCCAGTTACCATCTCTCTCCCCCCCCCCCGCCATTATGCTATAGCACATTTTTTATTGTATCTGTTGCAGGAAGGGCAAAACTTGAGTGGATGGGAGATCAAACTCTCTCTCACCTTTCTCTCAGTGACTCAGATTGAAGTACCTTGGTTCAGATAAAATAAGGAAGTTATCACTAGTGCAGAAGCTCCTGGTTGACAACATAGTCCAGTCTTTGCTTCTCTCTCATCACCACTTTTACCAGGGGAAAAAAATAGAGAAAAGTAATACAAACATGAAAAAATAACATGAAAACTGTGCAAACATACCAACAAAGTGTTTAAAACTACAACTCTCGAACTTTATATTCACATAATTATTTTAAAATGCAATGTACTTGTTTATAGCTAAATTCCACACTAAAGATAGAAACTAATGTTAAGGTATGAAGCAGGCTGACAAAACTTGTATGCTTCTTTTGGTAAAATGTAGACTGTGATACAGAAATGCTGCACCTCTCATATTACTGATACAGCATTCCTTTAATCCATGATTTTCAATGGTCAAGAGCAAAGGGAGAGCAGAAGACAAAACAAAACAAAACAAAACAGAAGACAAACAAACACACTTTAAATATAAGTATATTAAAAATTAGGAGGGAAGCAAAAAAGAAAATAGACCAAAGGAGCTGTAGCTCACTCAAACTCCATATAGCAGTTAGTTTCATGCACAACCGACCAGAAAAACAAGTCAGCAGATGGTCATCCACAATAAATGCTAAAATAGTAAGTGTAGGAATGTCTTTCAAATGAGGTCATGGGTCTTTTCTTGACACTAAATGGAAGCTTGCTTATGGTTATGTCTAGCATGCTTATACTTATGGCTGTATGCAGCTACTTACACAGTCAATTTTCTGTTCCATGTCATCACACTGTCACTGTGATTTTTATTTAAATAGCTGTAGTTCCCAGAGTCACTGATTGGGATCAGGGCTGTGTTGTACCAGATGCTGTACAAACATAGAGGCAGAAACTCTAGGCTTAGTAACGTAGGATATGGCAGGAATTAATACAGCCAAAATATATATCTCTTAGGATTATAGAAATAAATCACAGGGCTGGAAGAGAGCTGATTCAACCCCTTGTACAAATGCAGGGATGCTATTCTTAAATCTTCACTGTCCAACACTTCTCCAACCTCTTCTTGAAAGGAGATTCCAAAACTTCCCTCAAAAGTCTGTTCCACTTCTTTGTTATTCTAACAGTAAGAAAGGGGTTTTTTTGTTCCCCCTCACCTGAAATCTAATCTAAATCTCCTTTGCTGCTATTTAAAGCCACTGCTTCATGTCCTGTCCTTTGTGACAAGGGAGAACTGTTGTTCTCCCTCTTCTTTATGGAAGTCTTCCAAATATTTGAGAGCTGCCATCATTTCTCCCTTTAATCTCCCTCTCTCCAAGCTAAACATACATAGTTCTTTCAACGCACCCCTAGCTTTCTCTCTCTCTTCCTTTCTCTCAAAAACAAAACAAAGACAAGCACTATGCGTTTCTTGATGTTTCATGTATCAAGATAATTGTTTAAAGAAAATCAGAGGGGGGTGCTCTTAATTCATATGGCAAATCATAGCCTCATCCAAAATGCCAAAATTTAGCTGCAGGTGAAGCCGCTGTCTGAATCTAATCTTTAGATTTCGTTTATTATTCCTTCCATGCATCAGGTTTATCATTAGTGGCTATGACCAAAAATGCCTACCCTGGTAGCCTGCTTATTTTTACATATTCTGGTGAACTCCCCTTCTTATGTATTGTGCTTCAGCCACTAGAGCAGGTGAGCTGGCTGCCTTTTTAAGTGTTGTGGTCAGACTTGAAAAAGTGGTTTATCTACGACATTTTGTTTTTTGATGCTCGATGTAGAGCATACTTTTTATAAAGTACAATTATAACAATAGAAAGATTCATTTAGAAAACTACATTGAAAGGACTGTTTTTGGCTGGCTTTCAACTACCAATGGAAACTGACCTTTAAAAGTCAAATCTGCAAAACTTGAATTCTCTGGCCAGAGACAAAGTCAGGGACTCTCTGGGTAATAATAAAGCTAGGATCTCAGTGTGATGAGCAGGGATCCTGGTTTTCTCTGATAAAGAAAAAACCCCAATTTTCAGATTAAAATGAAGTGATCAAAATGTATATTGATATTAGTGTTTCATTTTGATCACAGAAAAATGTGGATTTTGGGTTACTTTTTTTAAATCCAAAAATTCGGTAGTTTTCTTTATCAGAAAAAACCATGATCCCTGGTGACTAGGTAGGTTTTAATATTTAGCTAATATTTGGCTAAATTTAATAGGTAGGCTAGGTTTTAATATTTAACTAAAGAGTACTGCTTGTTTCAGTCAGTAGTGTTGTAGTCTTTTCCAAGCACCATTTCTTTTGAAAGTTTCAATTTTTAAATTTGTATTGGGCGTGGATTCACTTTTAGTAAAAACTTGGCTGTTCTGGACATTACTACCACAATGATACTTCATGTTAAATCTGAAGGGTTATTTTAGTGCTTTAGAACTGAAATGTTGTTGGGTATTACACCTGCCAATAAATTAGGTAGTCATGGGCTTATAGAGAAGGTCAATTTGTGGATTCAAAATTGAATTAAAGATAAAATACACAGAGCGAGCGTAAATGGCTAGGTCTTAGAATGGAAAGAAGTAAACAGTGGGGTCTTTCAGGGACCTGTGTAGGGACTGGTGGTGTTTAACATATACATAAATGATCTGGAAAAGGGAGTGAGTAGTGAGGGGGTCATATTTGTGGATGATCCAGAATTTTTCAAAGTGGGAAAGACTAAGGCAGTCTACGAGGAACTACAGAAAGATTTTATGCTATTGAGTGGATGGGCAACTAAATGGCAAATGAAATTCAGTGTAGAGAAACGTAGAGGAATGAATATGGGCAAAAATAACCAACATTATTTTTTATTACACAGAAAACAGTTCTGAGATACTTTGTGGACAGCTTTGTGAAAAACATCAGCTCTACACCTGTCAGAAAGATAAAGATAAAGATAAAATAATTGGGAATTATTATAAAGGGAATTGTGAACAAAACAGTATCATTACACCCCTTTATAAATCCATGATAGATCTGCACCTAAAACATGGTGCCCAGCTTTGATCCCCATGCTCAGAAGCATGTAGAACAGGGATGGGCAATTATTTGGGCCCAGGGACCGCATAGGGAGTTTTGATGAACTGTTACAAGCTGGGTCAACAACCCCATCCCCGGCAACAATTAATCAAAACTTCTTATGTGGGATGGGCCCACAGGTGGACAGGCAGGGAATAGTGTTTGAGAGGCAGATGGGCAACATGCTCCCTGTATGCCCCTGTTGCCCTGTGAGGGGCTGTGGGGAAGGAAGGGGCGAGGAAGTGTGTGTGGGGTGTTGGGGGCATGTGCCTGTGTGTGTGCAGTGGGAGGCAGCCTGGGCACTGCAGTGGAGCTTGCCCACTGCAGTCATGGCACTCTGCATGGAGCTGAGTCTGGCCTGCTCCCTCCCATGCCCACTGGTCCCACCTCTGTCAACGTGCATAGTTTAGCTGTTGGGCTGCTCCCGGTGCAGCAGCTCCCTTCACCTCCAGTGGTGGCTCCATCTCTTGCTCCTGCTGAATAATGTTGGATGAGTGCGGGTGGCGGGAGCTTCAGCCACGTGGCTCCTGCCCCAGTGCATGGGGCTCCAGCTCCAGTTCTTGTCTGCCTTCCATCTGCTCTGCCCACAGGTGGTTGCTTATTGCACCAGGCAGGTGGAGAGGGTGGAGCTGGAGCCTGGTATTCTGGGGCAGGATCCACCCAGCTGCAGCTCCCATCCCCCCTCCCATAGCCCAGAGCAGAGCAGTAGGGGCAAGACTAGGAAGAAGAGCTTTTGCTGGAGGTGAGGGGCATTGAGCAGCACTCATGGGGCTGCAGCCACATTGGGAGCAGCCCTGCTGGTACTTGCGCATGATGACCGGGGCCAAGACTGGGGGGGAGTGGGAGAAGGACAGAACTGGCTGCCCTGGCCTGGGCTTGGTTCCAGTTGGTGGGCTGGATCCAGTTGATTGGTGGGTACCCCCATCCCAGGCCAGATCCAATCAGCTGATGGGCTGGATCTGGCCCACAGGCCATATTTTGCCCACCCCTGATATAGATGAACTAGAGAAGATATGGAAATGGGATCAATGATTGTTAGTGGTATGGAGGGGCTTTCATATAAGGAGAGACTAAAGAGGCCAGGCCTATTCACTTGACACAAGAAGCTATTAAGGGAGGACTGAATAAGGTCTTCCAAAATACTAAATAGTACAAAGCATATAGGGATATAATATTTACTGTCTCTCAGAATATAAGTACTAGGGGTCATAAAATGAAACCACCAGATAGTAAATTGAAAACTGACAAAAGATAGTATTTTTTTCAAACAGATGTGTGGAACTTATTGTCATAAGGTGTTGTGCAAGCTGACAATTTAACTATGGATTCAAAAAGGAATTTGATAGATTCTTGAACAAAAGGTGCATCAGTAGCCAGTGAACCTGGGATTTAGGGTTACAGACTCTGAATCAGAACTTCCTGGCCCTGAAATGCTGAGGGCTGCAAGTAGGAGATGAACAGGGGAAAATGGTCTGTGTGTGCTTCTGTACTGTTATGGGTTTAAACCTGTTTTAAGTCACTTATACCAGTTTATGTGTAATGTCTATACCTGGCCTAAAAGAAAATTTTAGAAAGCTTGGCAACACCCTTTAGATTTTACATATCCATTTCTTCTTACTTCTGTCTGAGGCTGCCTTCCCCTGAACTTCCTGTCCTAGACATTATTGATGAGAGAATTATGAGAGATTAAGAATGTTGCTGAAGCAAAGTAATATGCTCCTTGATTCCAACAGCAATGCTTTCAGCTTCAGATGCAGCAGGGAAAAAGAGTGATTGGGACCAAGAACGAGTTAGTCCTCCCAATTTATATGTTAAGGCTAGAATATCTCTTCTCATCCCCTTCTAATTAGTTCTGACTTCAGACAAATCAGTGATCCACAATGGAAAACTGGTGCTGAGGAGATTTTTATTAGTCACTCTGCAAATCTGTGAATGGCTTTGCCTGTCAAAGGCACCCATTCATTCACACTAATAATAATCTACTATGCATTAAGTAGCCCATTTGTATGAGTGGAGGTCATTACAGCTCTTCCAAGAAAGCTAGTGGAAGTAGAATTGGATGAGTTCCATTGGGACATCTTATCATATCCCTTGTCAAACATTTTAGGGTGTTGTTTAAGAAGAAAATTTGCATCACTGAAAAGAAGAGGAAGATGAAGGAGGTCCTGGCATTCTCTCTAAACCTATATGCAAGTTTTGTTTATGCTTATTATATACATTGTGCTATTTTGAATATTTTAATTAAAATAAAATCCCATTCTCTCATTCTTCTGAATCCAAGAGATGAGATTCTTTTCTGGACCTTTGAGAAGTACAGCACAAGATTCTTCCTGAGGAGATGGGACTTACGGGGCAGTGAACATAGTTGTAAGCCATCTTTTGGCCCTTTTGATCTCAAACTATTACAGGTGTTGGCAAGGTTGTCTACACAGTTCAGACACAGGAACTGTGTTACAGCTATCTTCATAATAGGCCACGGTATAGCCAAGAATATCTGCAGTACTGAATCCTGTAGTATGGCCAGTATGCTCCTACAACTCCTGCTCCTCTGGTATGTCTCTTACAGCTTAGCTTGGAAGAGATTCTTGGAAGCCAACTCTATGGCTATCTTCCCCTGTTCCTACACTAGGAGAATCTTCCTCTAACCATTGTAAGTCTCTTAACTGGCAATAAAAGGCTAGAACTGAAGGTGACAGTATACCCACTAAGATGTGAAGTAAAGGGCCAATGCTCCTAGCAGGCAGTTTTTATATACTTCATTAGAAATTTAATTGTGGACCTCAAATACCTGCCTCCCGGCTGTAGCCATCATCCTAGTGACTGGGAAGGGTCTGGATAGACTTCTTACATTTCTAAGACTTCCTAAAAACTGTTTCCCACCTCTAAAAATGCTGTGCAGCTTCTAGATATCTCAGGCACATTTTTGGCTGAAATACATGCACTTGGAAACTTAGCATGTGTGCTCCTTATGCTGCCTCAGGGCAGCCACTGCTCCAAAGAGTTCATAATCTAAATAGACAAACTCTGGGTGGGATTAAGGTAATAACACGTGTTGCTTTTAATGCTTCCTAAGCAACTGGACACAATATTGATTTTATTTTCTAAATTGTGTCTTTTTTGGGCCCTGTAATCAAAGTATATTTAAGGGTGGTGCTACAGGTTACCTTTAAACTGTCATGAAGGCACTTAAAATAGAAGCATACACCTGTTAAAAGGTGATAACCAGTGCTAAGTACCCTCTAAACATTTTAAATGTATGCCCCTTCAAGTGAGGGTTATCTTTGAGTTGCTTTACCCAGGTTATTCCAAATATTGTTAATCTGCTGTGAGGATTTAAATGTTCTATTTCATTCTAGCATCTCAGGATTCACCATGCGCAGCTCTCTCCACTCCTTTGTTTCCTGGGCAAACCTTCAACCCTCCTGAACTATACCGCCCAGAGTGGGTGCTATGCCCAAGCCAATACCTCCTCTCTTTCCAAAGGGATAAGTCCCCAGCACACACTGAGCATGAGCTGGCTGGCTGTTGGTGCAAAGGAAGTGGTTAAAATGTCAATTAACTGCTTATAAGCACAGGCAATTGGCAGTTAGTCCTGCAATCATCTCCTTCCCCATCTACCCTGCCTCTCCCCACTACTACAAGCAACACTTTAAAGCCCAGTTTCCCCTCCTTCATTCTATTCATTTCAACTTAACTATTATTCATTTAGGCCAGGGATAGAAATTACACATTATAAGTGATAGGGAACTTGTTCAAATTTGTAACACAACACAAGTTCAGTGCCCATAAACTACTTTTAAAATGGCCAACACAAGTTTAAGTTAAACCTGGATAGATGTACTAGCAGATTTAACTGATTTAGATTAAATTACTTTATTGAACTTCTGTCCCAGTTCCCCTCCAGATTCAAGTTAACTCATGGCCCTCCAGCATCCCAGGATGCTTTGCACTTCCCCTCTCAAACCCCTGCATTGCAGGGTGGATGGGCTAGCCTTGGACGAAGCTGCCTGGTCCAGCTGTGCAGGGAGGCATACTCTAGCACCCCCCTGCCCCCCCAACCCAGCTTCTGGCTTTGGGAACTTCAGGCATGTGGCTGCATTTCTGGAATCAAAAGTGAATATCTGTTCACTTGCCTATGGGTTCAATCTATGCAGCTTAGACTAATTTTCAAAGATTGAATTGATTCAGCCTCAGGATTTTGACTGTACTTAGCCTTGGAAATGGCTCTGTTAGCAACTACCTTACCCAAACCATGCAGTAAGCCTTCTGTTTCTCACCTCTGTCCTGGTGTGAGTGCTAATCTAAGTCCTGTGCTGGTGTGGCATGAGGCAAACCCACTGCATCTCAGCTCTGCCTCAGTGTAGCATGCATGCAGCGAGCCCACTGGTGTGAATACTAACACAACTCCTCTTCCACCCACCCAATCCCTATTCAGTAAAACGTGCAAGATTTGGCTCCTTATGTATTATTCTTTTTTTCACTCCTTTCTATTTATTCTTCCTCCCTGTCCATTCACTTCAAACAGGGCTTCTTTTGTTCTTGTTTTGTTTTTTAAGACTTTTCCTCTCCCACCTACAGCTCTGGCTAGCAAGTCACAGTTGTGCAGATCTGAGACAGATAAAGCCTCTGCAACTGTTCTAATTTTATGACGGCATAACAGTCCACAGATTTCAAGAGTTTTAAAGGTAACATGTAACAGCAGCCATAATTGGCCCCTCTGTTTCCTCTTGGCCCAGGCCTGATTTTAGGAGTTGTCTCTGAGGACCATAAAGCAACACAGGAGGCTGCTTATCTTCCTCATTCAATACCTTTGCCTTTTTACTTGTGTTTCCTCTCAAGCAGTTGCATTCAGAATACAATCCTAAAACCACTTGAGTGTCATAGGAGTCAAAGTCTAACTGCTTTATGTTTTGGCCAGATAAGCCTGTTAAACCTAAACTAAGCATCTGCAGTAAGCTACACACTGGATGGACATATATGTAATGATATACATGCACATCTGAGCAAAAGATGATGGGGGGTGGGAAAAGGTTTTAGTCCTAGGAGGTAAGCAATTGGGGAACTTGGTCAGAGATCCAGGTTCTAGACCCCTCTTGTGCAGAAGAAGTTTGAACATACAGACAACTACAGACCCCCTAACCAAGGGGAGGAGCTGGACTAGGAATTTTTGGGCCAGCTTACAGAGGCAAGGGATGTAGTTGTCATGGGTGATTTAAATTACCCGGACATCTGCTGGAAGGAACAGTCAGCTAGGTCGGACCGTTCCAGGAGGTTCCTAGCTGAGATACAGGACCTCCACTTAATTCAGGAGGTGCACAGTCCCACCAGAGGAAATGCTCTCTTGGACCTGGTCCTGGCCACAGGTGATGACCTGGTAAGGGGTCTCCAGGTTCTTGACCACCTGGGTGATAGTGATCATCGCTTGCTGGAATTCACCATCCAACGCAGGGTGTCAAGGGCCTGCAGCAAGGCGGTAGTCCTAGACTTCAAGAGGGCCAACTTCAATGGGTTGAGGAGATTAATGGCAGAGGTGCTGAGGTTCTTGAGAGCAGGAGAACTGAGTGCCCAAGATAAGTGGTCGTTCCTTAAGGAAACAATACTCAGGGCCCAAGGGGTGACCATCCCAACGAGAAACAAGGGGGCAAGAGTGCCCGAAAGCCCCCTGGCTCACCAAGGGCATCTGGGAATGCCTAATTGCCAAAAAGGCAGCATACAATCAGTGGAAGGGGGGTGCTATCTCCAAAGAGGAGTATACCTCCTCTGCTCATGCCTGTAAGGAAAGCTAAGGCAGACATAGAGCTAGGACTAGTGTGCAAGATCAAAGATAATAAAAAGTCTTTTTTCAAATATATAGGGAGGATGAAGAAAGCACCGGGAAATGTGGAGCCCCTGCAAGATTCTCTGGGCAGTCTGGTGGTTGCGCAGAGGAGAAAGCAGGCTTCTTTAACCAATTCTTCACCTCCATTTTCTTGTGCAGGGACCAGGACTTCCCCACCTTGATGGAAGACGGACTCGAGGGGAACGCCTCCAGACTTCAGGTTGGGGAGGACCGGGTTAGAGAGCTTCTAGAGGGGCTGGACATGTTCAAATCAGTGGGTCAAGATGTTCTCCACCCCAGGGTGTTGAGGGAGCTAGCAGGGGTTATTGCAGGGCCCATGGCACAGCTTTACGAGTGCTCGTGGTGCTCGGGCTAGGTGCCAGATGATTGGAAGATAGCCAACGTGGTCCACATCTTTAAAAAAGGGAGGACCCGGGCAAACATAGGCCCACCAGTCTTACCTCAATCCTAGGGAAACTCTTTGAGATGATCATCAAGGAGCACATCTGCAATGGGCCGGCTTCAGGGATGATGCTCAAGTGCAACCAGTATGGTTTCATTAGGGGCAGGTCATGTCAGACCAACGTGATTGCCTTTTATGGTCAGGTCATAATAGCATTGGATGCAGGTGTCATTGTGGATGTAGTCTTTCTGGACTTCAGCAAGGTCCTTGACACTGTCTCCCACCCCATCCTAATTCAAAAACTAGGCGATTGTGGCACTGATGCCTACACAGTCAGATGGATTGCAGATTGGCTGAAGGGTCATACTCAGAGGGTGGTGGTAGACGGGTCATATTTGACCTGGGGGGAAGTGGGCAGCAGAGTTCCCCAGGGCTCAGTCCTTGGGCCCATGCTGTTCAATTTCTTTATCAGCAATTTGGACGACAGGGTGAAAAGCACCCTGTTTAAATTTGACTCCAAAATGAACATGAGCGGACAATGCGAGGTCACGGTTGGCAGGGCTAACCGGACCTTGTCATGCATCCACAGGTGCATCTCAAGTAGAGCCAGGGAGGTGATCCTCCCCCTCTATGTGATGCTGGTCAGGCCACAGCTAGAGTACCAGTTCTCTGCGCCCCATTTCAGGAGGGATGTGGACAACATTGAGAGGGTCCGGAGGAGGGACACCTGCATGATCCGGGGACAACAGGGCAGACCCTACAATGAGAGACTATGGGACCTGAACCTGTTCAGCCTTCACAAGCCAAGGCTAAGGGGGGACCTGGTGACTGTCTATAAACTCCCTAGGGGGGACCAGAAGGGTTTGGGAGAGACCTTGTTTCCCCTAGCGCCCCCTGGCATAACGAGGAATAACGGCCACAAGTTGTTGGAGAGTAGGTTTAGATTAGAAATCTGTAAGAACTACTTAACAGTCAGGGCAGCTAGGATCTGGAACCAACTTCCAAAGGAAGTGGTGCTGGCTCCTACCCTGGGGATCTTTAAGAAAAGGCTTGATGCCTACCTGGCTGGGATCATTTGAGCACAGTTTTTCTCCTGCCCAGGCAGGGGGTTGGACTTGAAGATCTACAAGGTCCCTTCCAACCCTACTTCTATGATTCTATGAACATACATCTCTTTTGATTATCCCATGCAGTGCACTACGCATCACAGCATAGGTCAGGCATCATGTAGAACTTTCTCTGCCACTCCTTTTGAAGCTGAGCTGTTAGTCTTTGTATGTAACAGTCATTGGATAAAGCAGTGTAGAGCAGAAGTTTCTGCCCCCTGAGGAGTTATGTTCTAGGCTAGAATGTAGGGCCTGTGTAAGGCAGCAGCCATTTTTTTGAATCACACCAGGCTTACTTCTGGTCCCATATGTGGTGGGAGGAAATATTATTTGGGGGGGCTTACCCCTGCCCCTTCCTCCTGCAGGGTCATTGTGGGACTGGCTGTACGCAGCAGCGGAGTAGTGGTGCCAGGCACTGTGGGATGGTGGCACCATGGTGCTACTGCTGTTTCTGGCCACCACAAAATTAGTTTGGGGAAGGGTGGGCTCAGCCCCATTAGCTCCTGCCTTCTGCTGCCTATGCCTCATCCCACATATCCCCTCTCTTAGTGCCCAGGGACCAGCTTTAAAAGGAAGATTGTAGGTGGCATTGGACATTGCTTGACCTGTGCCACGGTGGTTAGAGCACTGCTCTTGGAGATGCAGGTTCAAATTCTCCCTATGTGAGAGGGGTCTAAAACCTAGACTTGTAGTTTCATAGTGAAATGGCCTAACCACTCAGCTACTGGGGCACAAACCCCTTCTCCCTTTTAATGATGGGTTTTTGACTCTCTACATTATTGGGACTTGTATGGAGACAGGCATCCACAATGAGAGTGTGTGTGTAGCTGCATATATACAGAGCTGGTGAATGAATGAAAAGGAAAAAAAATCTCTTGTTGTCTTTTCACAAATTTCATGCTATAAGAGTAGATGGATAACTTGTCTTTTATGAATGCAGTAACTGTTTTTTGGACTCTTTTTGAAAGGCTGGAGTATGTTGTCAGTACCCATTGAATCACAGAAGTGTAAATTCTTCTTACATGCGATTATTTTTCATTCACCAACTGTTCTGTGATAATACTGTTTTCCTAAACCAGTGAGCATCATTATTATTTGTTTAAAAACAATTATGATTTCATAACTTTCAGTGTGTCTACTAATAGCAGACAGTTGTCAAGAACTCCAGTTGTGCAAAGAGCCCTTGACGCACTCCAAGACATGTTAAGAAGCAACACAAATTAAAAATCTATCCCCCCCCCACATACACTTCCTTTATCATTGTTGCTAATTGCTATCTTCTGTGGTCAAGGATGAAACTTTTCTAATCAGCTTCTTCCTACTGTCTGATTTGCTAGTGATGCTACAGGCTGGTGCTTGTGACAGCATAATCATTTTTATGACAGGAAATTGTGATGTCACAATTTGTTTGTAATGGAAGCACTTTAAAGTAGTCTTAAGATTAATGCCATGTACCAGAGCTGAGGAGTGTTCTGGCACAATGAAATCCCATTTTTAACATTTCATAATAAACATTTAGTATCCTAACCAGCATAAAGCAATGCTAACTAAAATAGAATGATTAAGTTAAATGAACCCTCATTGCTTTTGTCTTCCACTTAATGAGCAACTTAAAATTGTCTGCAGAATGAAGGGGAAAAAAAAGAAAAAGGTGAGGCAAGTAGATTTTCATAGGGCTTGAGGTTTTCCTTTTCATTAATTCTTTACAATTAGACTTTGTCCAAAGATTTGGCTTGTAAGCCTATCTGTTTTGATAGACTTATTTAAAATTTGACTTAGTGATGATGTTACTAGCCAATACTTCCAAGCCCTATGGAGCGATAAGACTAATAGGAGGGAATGATGAATGAGTAGAGAGGCAAGGTTCTAGACTAATTATAATTTTTTTAAAAGACTGAGGAAGAAAAGTAGTTCTTTGCCATCAGGGAAGGGAAGAAATATGAACATCTTTGGATCATGCAGCTAAGATGACTTAAAGCAATTCATAACCATCTACTAAAATAGAACATACTGTCAGAAAACAGAAGAAGTAAAAGGTATGGTAACTGAAAACAGGTTTGTCATTGTATCTTTCACAATTTAGTAAGCTAATAAAATACATGTGCTAAACTGTATAATATTCAGAAATATGGAAAAAATGGAGCTGAGAAGATGACACTACTGTAAAGCAATCCTGCACAAAATGTAGATATCAATTTGGAAAAAAAAAATACTTGGTTAAGTCACCCTCCCCTGGTTAAAAAAAAAGAAAAGATACAGAGCTTTGGGTACAAGTGGGTGCTGTCTTAAAAACCCCCAACTTATTTACATTGGAAGCTACAATAAAGGTGACTGGAATATCTTTTTCTGTATGTTTTATCTTTATAGAATCATAATAATATGCTCTATTCCATGTCTTTACTTTTGCAAAAGCCCCTTCATTGCTGCATGAAATGAACCCTCAAGGTCTGACCTGTTTTAATATAGGTAGCCCACAGTTAATCCCCTTTACACTGGGATCCTAGTGATATCACAAACTGGACTAGGTCAGTAACTGCACTGGATTCCCCCAGTGAATATCCAGATATCCTTGACCAAATGACTAATTTGACATTGGTACTGATGTGGCAGGGAACTGTTGCTGGAGGTATCTTTAATGAGTTAATGTATTGAAATAATAGGGTGATGAGCATAATGGCATAAGGCAGGCAGATGTGTACTTATAATTTAGAAAAACCCCATGGCACACTATGTGAGAGAGAGGATTTAGTTCTCCCATTCAGCCAGTTCCCTGTACCAGAGCTATAACTTATCCACTGCAGAGAGTATTTAAATGGTATTTAATCAAAAATTGTGATCACAGATTTTTAACTATTAAACATTTGCTGTGTTGCTGCACTTCATTGCTGGATAAAGATCTCTTTCTGGGGTTTGCAAAGTGCCTGGAACAAGAAATAACTGGACCTGCATCACTCATAAAGTTGGAATCAGATACCTCACTAACCATTAAGACTAGAATGGTGTCTGTGTACCATTAAGGATATTCTTAGTACATTCTTTGTTTGCATAAAATCGTATTGGAAGTGTTTGGTTTTGATGGGATGATATAAATGTCAGGAGTGGTGGATTAGGTTTAGATCTGAGATGGACCACACAGAATGGTAATATGTTAAATCAAAAGAGAGGCAGTATGTGGATACCAGTTTAACAAAGCCGTAGGTCAGCTTCCATCTCCATCACCTGTGTCTCCTAGATTGGTGTCCCTTCTTTCCACTTATAATTTACCTTCCCTTTCACAAGCAATACATTCTGGTCTGCTGCCATCCCCTCCCCTCCCTTCCCCTGCCCCAATCCTTTTTATGTGATCGCTCTTACAACCTTATAGAAGCATATGTTTTGAAATAACTTAGATCATGGATGTCCAGCTGGTGATCAGTGGGCCACAAGTAGCTAGTTAAGATATGCCTTGCCTGGACATAGCTCCCTCCATCACTCTGCCTACAACAGTAGCCAGAATCTGGGTTCCCCCTCTTCCCTTCAGCTGCTGCTTTCTGCCTTTACCCTTGTGGCTGTGCATTGTGGGGGCATCATACCCACATAGTGCAGCTCTGGGGGCTGCACAGTGCAGCAGTGTGGGGGGGCTCCCAGTGCAACAGTCGGGGTGGGGATGGACACCAAGTGCAATAGAGGAAACAGAGGGAGTATGGGAACAGCGTACAGTCCACTGACTTAGGTCATACCCATTAGATATCTTCATATATTTACAAAGAGACCTTCTAAAGCTGTTTTGGCACTGTTTCAGAAAGCATAACCCATAAAAATAGTACCTGTCTGTGAGCAAAATGGAGCATCATTTGGATTCAGTAAATATGACAAAAGGTGACTCTCTAGCTGCTATACAAAACACTAGAACTCTTGGTTTTAAAATGATTTTATTAGACCAACTGGAAAATCACAAGAAAATTGTCCTTTTCTGCAAGCTTTCAGGATCAAAGTCCCTTCGTCAGGCTCTGGGAAAAGTGTAGATGGTACAAGATGGTAAAAAGTCCCCATAGGTAGGACAAAACTTAATTTTTGCACAGAGGGAGCTGAAGATGGAAGGCTGTCCCTCTGGGTCCATGAGAGTGTCTCTGTGAGTTGTGCTGAGTAGCTCTTTGATGTGTAGATCAGGTAGAGTTCCTTCCCTGGAGGTGTCAGATGGCAGGCAGGGAGGTAAAAAAGCTTCCTTGTTGGTCTGCCATGAAGTTTAGAATCCAAAATTAGCTAAAACTGAGCATCTTCCATGTGTCAGGGGTATACTTGGTAGCTGTGTTGGTCTGAGACCAAAAGACATATAAAACACTAGAACTCTTGGTTCCAAAATGATACCTTTTATTAGACCAACTGGAAAATCACAAGAAAATTGTCCTTTTCTGCAAACTTCCGGAATCAAAGTCCCTTTGTCAGGCTCTGGGAAAAGTATCGATGGTACAAGATGGTAAAAAGTCCCCATAGAGGACTTTAGCTGCTAGCATTTTAAGAGTTCCCAGTGGCATCTTTATAGTGACCCATCTCCAGGTCCTGGATTCCTTGAAGAAATTATTTCTTTTTCAATTGCCTCCCCTCCTCCTAATTTTCATTCAAGTTTTCAAATTATCAAATTTGTCTCATACTAAAAAAAAAAAAAAATCCTTCTCCATCACTAGGGCATCAAAAGATTATATAATTGTCTGGAATAGGACACTGTGGGCACTTCTACATGAGATGTTTCCTAGAGTTGCTTATTTACCTCTGTAGTAAAGTCTCAGTCTACACATGTGACCCTATTAGTGTGCAGTAACTAGTAAATGCTGCCATAGGTTAGTACTTGTAAACACAAGTGCTATCATGTGGCAGTGTTATTTAGTGCATTGCAATGCACATGTAGATGCTGACAGGGCTGGCCAGGGCATGAGGATGCTTCAGTGTGGTGGCTACCTGCTGGTTAGCCCTGCGCTGGAGCACCCTTGTGGCCCAGCCAGCCTCTGCAGCATGCTAAGCTGGGTCCAAGCAATGTCAGGCTGCTGTCTGGCCTCCTGGGCCCCTTGCCAGCTGGGAGTGCTCCAACCTGGCTCAACCTGCAGTCATCTCAGGCACACATTCAAACTGTGCATCTGGGAGCAATAAGCTCTGGAGTTTATTGCTTCACACTAATTGCATGTTTAAATGCACCCAGCGATACAGTGTTTGCATAAAGTGTGCTGGAGTTTATTCAGTCACCTTAATAGACTTACCCTGTAATGTGTATTTTGCTGTTGTGAAAAGTTACGATGAGGAAAATGTTCCTGAAAAAAAGGAAAGAAAAAAAGAAAACCCTCTGCTACAACTGTATGTCAAAACAAGAAGCTCAAGAGGTTAGGGATTCTCTGGGTCCTTCACTGATCTCTGTGATTTGAAGTTTTGGTTTAGGGCCAGAGATGGAATTCATGATGTGAAAGTTACTGAGTTTATAAGGACTCTGGGAGCTGTTCTTACTGATATAATATTTGAATGGCAGGCTTCCACCCTTGGCAGCTTGTTCTACATGATCATTTTAGACACGGATGTGGTGGAACATCCATGTATAATAATTTGTCCTATCAGTCAAGAATCTTGTCAAATATTGATCAGATTCATGTATAACAAGAATTGTGACTGACAGCTGAGCAACTACCCAGAACAAAAAAGAAAAAAAAGAAAAAAAAAAACCCTCCAAAAATCCAAAACCAAAAAAAACCCATGTGTTTTTAAAATCTAAGACTGCTAGTCAGCAACTTGGCTTTCCATAAAATACAGCCACAGATGCATTGTCTTCCTTGTAAACTTAATTTTATATCAAGACTTTCCAAATTGGGAACATTATGAAGACTGCATTTAATGTCCTACTAAAACTTTAAAGATAATAACTTGTGTTACTGTTTTTAAACAATGCCATAGAAGACTTTGCTGGCAGTTTCAATTTCAGCCCAGAGCCAAGTGGTATCAAAGCAGCAGAAAGAGAGTGTAAAGGCACAGTGGAATTAAGGGTATATAAGCTGAAAAATAGTTAAATATGAAGTTTTCAAATCTAGGTATTATAATATATACACATATAAATCCATGCTCCTAATATATTCAATAGGCAGAAACTTGACCAGAATAAGAACCTTCTCATTTTGGTTGCTTATCTTTTATAATGTTTTGCTGTGCCAAAGGAAAATCTGTCTGGATTCTGGTGATTAGCAGGAGGAAGAGGAGGAAGGAGCGATATCAGCTTTACTAAGCTTTTGGAGGGGTATGAGTGAGGCAAGTTGTGGCAAACAGAGACAGAGAGTATAAGAAAGAACATAAGCTAGAGTGAAGAGATTAGGCATTTATCACTGAGGCTGCCACAAAACCCAAACCAGTCAAGATGTATCATCAGTAACAGAGAATTACTCAGGCAGTGTCAGTCATTGAAAGCAGCCAAAGATACGGCTGAGAATCTTACTGCAGAAATTCCATCAATACTATAGGGATAGTTTTACATTTACCTTCAAAATGCACAGCTTCTTGTACTCTGTCTTCACATTTCTAGGCAAGAATAGACTCCAGAGAACATCTGTCCTAAGACATATGCAAAGCTTGCTACTGGTTCAGCAAAGAAAGGTCTAATAAAAACAAATGTTCAGGTCAGCAGTGCAGAAGAAAGCACAGGGGAAAATGGTCAATGCACTCCATTAAATTAGTCTAATTATGATCAGCAATTTAAGACAAATGGGAATCTTTCAGTTGACGTCAATGGGCTTTGGATAAGGCTGTAAGGGATTGCGCATAGTGTATATGCTGGATTTGCCAGTATACTCCAGCTGCTTAGCATTAATCTGGTCACCCCCCGCCCAGCATCCACTACAGTGATGCACAGCATCTGTTAATGTAGCTTAACTTGTTGTTTAAGCCATGTTTATGGCTTCTTTGTGTTTTCTGGAATAACACAAATCACCCAGAGCATATCAATGAATATGCTTCTATAGGTTTTAATCACAAAGAAACATGCATGCTTCATTTAGTCTGGTTTATCTTCAGTTTATCCAGTATGTACAGACCCTCAGAAAAAATATTAATTTGGACACAGTAATTCTGTGCAGTATTTTACAGAAGATGGTATAATAGTGGTTTTATATTTGAAGAAGGACTGGCACAGAGACTAGAGGTTTTAAAACAGAAGACCATTTTTAAATGCAATGTTGTATGTGCAACTGTACTTCTATGTTTTGACTTCTAGTAACTGTAATGGCTCATAAAAACAGCTAGGTAGGCACCATAACATAACAGTATGCCCACATGCAGACATAATCACACCGCAATATACCAATGCCAGGTTCAGGGTGGGAATTGAACTTGCCTGAAGTCAGAGACACCCAGCTGCAGAGTTGACAACAGTGGGTATATCTACATGTGTGCTTTACTGCAGAGCTGACTAATTAACTCCACAGAAAGGCATCCAGTCTACATGTGTGCCTGTATTATGGACCTGTAAATTAATTAACTCTGCTGTAGGATAGTACTATCTGGGACAAGTACTATCCTATGGCACAGTACTTTATGGTGCTGCAGCACACATGGAGATGGTGACTGGGGCACAAAGGTGCTATGGTGTGGGGGCTGCCTGCAGGCTAGCCCCGAAATACAGCATGTCCTCACCAGCCCCTCTGCCACCTGCTGCTGCCACATGGAGCCCAGGGCTGTTCCACCACAGCTCAAATTGCTGCAATCCTGGGCACACATATAAACACTGTACCTGGGAGCAGCTGTATCAGGGTAATTGCACATGTAGATGCACCCAGAGTCTAGCTGAAAGTAGTGAATTCCAGACATTTTCTTTAATAGCTATATATAAAATTGCTTTGTTATGAGACTATGTATAAGTTATATTTGTTGTCTTTAGATCACAGTGCCCAAGAAAAGCATGAAACAGGAAAATGTCCTTAACTGTGTGTGTTTTTTTTCTTTTCTTTTTGTTTTATTTAATATGATCCATTATTAATTCCCAGACTCTAAAAATCTCCAGTGCTGTTCAAACCAGCGCTTTCAACTTCAGCCTGAGTCAGGATCTATTAAGCGAGACCTTTGAAATCTCTGCATCTGAAAGTACTCTCAAATCAGAGGAACTGCTAAATCTCTCTAGCTTGTACATATGGCTGTGAACAGACTTTTTTCAAGGAACTGTTTCTTCGCTTTCATATATATATTCTTTTGGTGGTGAGGGTGGCTTCAGTCTGAGTCACTGCTACTTCAGAGGCTTCAGACTACAAGCAGATGTGACTTGGGCTGAATCTGAGGTTGCAGTTTCAACAGAGGTTTCTAAGAGTTTTAGGTATTTAAAAATAAATTTTAAATGAATGTATCATGTGATACCTGAACACAACTGTAGAGTTTGTATTTTGAACCCTGGGATTGGAGGGTGGCAATCAACAAAAACTGGCTGTTATGCTATTGCAGAATTCCTGTCGCCAAGCTGTGACAAAATGGACTGTCCTGTCATCCTGGAATGATGTATGCAAACTCAATTTATTTTAGACAAAGGGAAACTTTACTACACAACTAGAAAAAATATTATGGTACCATTTTGCTACACATCAACCCCCACCCACCCCAGATCAGCCAAAGAGAATAATTACAGTAACTTTTCTCTCTGGCTTCTATAGCCTTCACATATTGGAATATGGACAGATACATTCCAATGGGTTGTCACTGTATGATTTTATTTGGGATTTCTTTAGTTCTTCTATACTGTGGGGTTTTCTCTCTCATTTTGTTGGGTTATAACATCTGTCAATTCTGTTTTATGGGTTTGTTTGTCTACAGAAAATGGAAAAAGTAATGATTGCGCCAAGAGACCTCTTTATTTGCACCAATAGCTATGTATCATTTTATATGACCATGAAGAATAGTCATTTATGACTTGCTTACAATAAAGCCAGAGGACCTGAATCTGATTTCACTTACACCAATGTAAATCAGGAGTATCCTCTCTGAATTTCATTAGGGTAAACCTATTGTGAGATCTGAGTCAGGCTTAGATTTTCAATAATGCAGAATATAAGGCAATAACAGCAGCAATGATAAAATATATAAGCATATATATTATTATAATAAAATAATCTATTAATATAATTTCAGCAATTATTTAATAACAAGTTCTAAACCTATTTCCACACAAAATGTTTTAATTCATTATAGGCAGAATAACACGGGCTAAGCCATGAAATTGTTGTGGGACTAGCATGGCTCTCACTATGGGTCTGTGCAGATGTCTCATAACAGCTGTGCATTCTGTCTTGTCTTGTGTTTTTAGCTCTTGTAGGAAGCTTGAGAAGTTGCTGAATATCTTCTACTTCAACAAGATTCCAATATATTACCTTTGCTAGGAACTTATGAACTAAGTGAACACTTAGATAAGAAGCAATTCTCTTAATGGGAAGCCACTGCAATCTCAGTTCAGATACCAGAAATGGGACACAAAATGGGCTTATTCTTCACTGAGGAAATATGTACAGCAAGCAAAACTAAACTGTGATGTTGAATGCAGAAACAGTGCTAGGCATTTGACACAAATGATAATGGTTAAGAGGGATGAAAAATGTCTCCTGTCCATCTAATGAAAAGCAATTTATGATAAAAATTAAATATCTAAGCTCCACTTATATATTATGTAATGTTCTGGCCACTTATTTTCAGGCTTTAAACGTCTTGTGATCTTGGTCAGAGATACAAAGTTTGCAGCATAAATATGCCAATCGAACACTGTACAAAATGGAATAATTTTATTTAAATCAAATTACTTGCATGATTAAAACTTCTAATATTTGGTACAACAGATCCTTTTTCAACTTGCCAAGAGAGGTCATCAATAACAAACTAAAGGATAGAGTTAAGGTGACCTCATTTATCTAGTTCACCTACTATTTCAGGCCATTTTCATGGCATTTTTTCAGGTTTGCTATAAATTGCTAAGTCTTTCAACATGAAGAAAATACCACCTACTGGCTGCATCTACACGAGATCTACACAGTTGTTATTTTGCAGTCATTTAGTACTTGCATACCCAAGTCCTAAGTGACTGTGCAGTAACAGGTTTTAAAGCATAGTAGCACCCCTGCACAGCTTCATAGTGATGCTGACTGTGCTTGTTACTACTGTACAGTAGCATCATGTCAAGGTTTGTGCTGTGTGATGATACTGTTCAGTAGTAACAAACTACTGTGCAGTAAGTGTCTTGGGTTGAAGGAGCCACTGAACAGGTACTTATTATCTCAATCCTGATTATATATTACGACTGGAACCATGAAGAAATGAGAGTTACCTACTATATGTTTAAAACTTACACTGTAACAGTGTGTTCACTTCCTCATTGAGACCTACCCTAATTGTCCATAGAGCATCAGCACCATCTCTCTTGACCCCAGACTTTGTTCTGTTACCTGCTTGTTTGCCCAATACTAAGTAATAACACAATTAGTAGTGTACCTATGCAGAAAACGGTTGATTGCCAGTAATGTCAGTGTGTCTAACAGCAAGGGAAAAACTCAATTTCATTTCAGTGAGATCCCATTACATTTTTTAATCATCTGTCACAAGTACAGCACTAGTATAAGGTTTTTCGTCTGTACTGCTATACAGTACTCTATCTAGGTTTGAATAGTATTAACACAAAGGAAGAGGAAATAGATTAAAAAAAAAACACATTAGGGATACGGAGGCAAAAATCTCTCTACAGTGGCCCAGATCATTAAATTCTTACTTATATACCATATTTCTCAGTCTGTACTAAAGACAAAATCTCTGAAATCAGTGAGAGTTTGCCTGAATAAGGAATAAATCGAATCGGAAAGTATGGCCACATAACAATTGAAACAGTCTAAGATTGTCACTGACTGGGAATTGGTTCATAATTCTTCCAGGTCAGAAGGTATCTGCATGTACACTGCTGAAGGTTTTAAGTAGAACGTTCACCCTTTAGACAGTGCAATGCTGTCAAACCATTCCCAGAGCGGGTAGTAAGTACACAGTGCAGCATGGTACTCAGTAAGGGATGCCCAGAATTTCCCAAAGATTTTGCAAGTCAGAGAACACAACCACATTGGTTTGACACCAAGAAAAAGGAAGATATTAATTACCTGCAATTGAAATTTTCTGCTACCTCTTCTAATACTGAGTCCAGTGAGTCCAATAAAGGAGAACTGAATTCAATAAAGACCATTCCTATATTTTACTGAAATCTCTTTTGTGGTACCCTAACTGGGGGTATCCAGGTTTGTCTATGTGTCAGGGAAGTGTGGGTACCTGGAGCTGATTCTGGGTTCCCAGATGACTGAGGGGTGAGGAGGAGGGGGGTGTCCAAGGTCTCTGTGTTTTGCTGCAGCTTTAAAGGGACATACTCTACAAAATCACTCTCTTATTTCCCTTGTCTGCAATAGATGCCAGTCTGTGGCATCCCAGGCTGATTTAGGGGTGCTCAGGTGGGTGGAAGAGATGCCTGGAAGCTGTTCAATGAATTTGCTTTACTAACAGTAGCATAGAGATGTGTGTGTATGGTGGAAAGTGTGTGAGGCACAGCAAGCAGCAGGGGTACAACAGACAGCAAATAGCAGGTAACAAGTAATGGGCCAATTCACATTGACCAAGTATGGAACTAGAAGGCAGGGTAGATATGCACCTTTATTGACTAACTAAATTAGATATGTAGAGATTTCTAGCTATCTACCTAGCACAGACTTTCATGAATCCAAGCTCACTTTATCAGAAGTAGTGAAAGGATAGCATAAAGCAGTATATAAAGTGGAGTGAATGATTAAAGTACAATAGGCATGAAAGCAGGAAGCAGGGGGAGAGGGGAGGGAGTGTGTTGTAAAAGGCATACAAGCAAAGAGCCCAGAGAAACAAAGGGGTCACAAAAATGAATCCAGCTTGTGGGATAAGAATCTCTAGTCTCTGTTTAAACCACACTTAACACATCTCAGTTTGCAGATGATTTATTGTTCTGCAATTTCCCATTCAAAAGGTTTTTAAAATTTTCGCTGCCTGAGAACAGCCATTTTCAGGTTAGCCATGGAGTGTTCAGGGAGGCTGAAGTGTTCTGCCACTGGCTTTTTCTGCAGCTGGTGTCAGACTGGGGTTCATTCATCAGTATGATTTAAACAAGGATTACAAGATTCTTATGCCATTACCTGAATTACCTTTCATGACCCCTCTGGATGCCTATACATGTGCAGTGAGGCTGCTCTGACATGCTGTAATGCTAGCATGTCAGGGCAGACTCTATTAATTGAGTCTGCTGGAGTGTGGCAATTACCGTGCTCCAGCAGACTCCAGCCTTGCATGTATCAGTGTCCCTGTGCTGAAAAATGGTGGCAGGGTGCTTTAACTAAAGCTTGTTCAACCATTTTTCAGCTTGGGGACACTGATACACGTGATGCTTCAGGTGTTTTAATTAAAGCAGCTCTTGGAGCTGCTCTAATTAACCCCCGCCCCCCACTCTTGGAGCACTATATAAATGCTTTCTGTTCCTGTGCGTTCTTTGCTTATTCTTTTAAAGCAGCAGTGTGAGGTGGGTACCAGAGCCCCAGAGCAACCAGGCCTAGGCTCACAGGAGGAGGGGGTCCAGACACCACCTGGAGACTCTTCCTGTCCATCCTCCAAAACAGCCTTGGATTCTGAGGACTGAAGTCAAATGCAGGCAATGAAGGTTGGGGCAGTAGAGGTCTGGATGTGATACAGAGCAGCCAGTTGCCATGCAAGGATTGGAGGAAGAGAGGGGTACAGGAACAATACAGTGTGGTTCACCTGGAAGACCAACCAGGCACTAGTCATGGAAAACCTAGTTATGTTTGTGCGTAACACTAAACTGGTTCACAGAGGAACAGTTTGAAATAATACCTGATTACTCTTGACATCTTCCAGGAGGTTTGAACCATTCTTATCAGGCTTGTACATCTGAATGCTTGCAGTTTAAACCTCATTTAAAATGGTCTGAGTGTTATGTATATCCACACCTGAGGTAAAAACATCCTGATTTGATCCCATCCTGGTAACTCTAGGTAGCACATATGTGAGCCTTTTTGAAAGTAAGATAAGGTCCCCAAAAGTCAAATGAGCCTTCAACAACTAGGTAAACAAACAGAATCTTAATGAAAATCTTGTGAAATTCAAGAATTTGTTCTAAATGTGTAAAGGAAGAAATTTCTTTTCCCTATTGTATACATTGAATATGTTTCTGTGTTTGTTCAAATGTTTTCTAATTGACGTGTTCTCCACTAGAATAGAGACAAGGCATGCAAGCACCTGTACTCAGCTCCATATATATGTTTGTGTGCACATACACACTCACATGCACTTTTGCCTTACAGGCATCATTATAGAAGGATGATGATTTGAATACATTTTACCTGGCTGGCTTCTCTTGCAGGCTCAATTGCTACAAGGTCATGTACAATCCTATCACCACTTAACACTGACATTTGGTGCCTTTTTGTTCTTATTTGAGGAGCTGAAACACTGTTTGGGTGTACTCCAACTCTGCTGCTAAGCAAAAGGGTTTTGATTTTGGCCCATGTCTCTTAGCAAAATGATGTAATTCTTTGTTTCTTTAGGCCATCTTTCTTTGTAAGAATATGATCTGTTTATTCTACTGACAGTAATAATGAGTGCAAAGATTGCAAGGCAGCTTGATAATAGTTGTGAAATCTTGGTCTATACATTAAGCATTTAGGAAGCAGTATGGTAAGGATAATGATTTGTGACCACCTGATTGCTAAAGTTAACACAGTGAAAAACTTTTTTAGTTCATAACTAATGAATATTTTGCTTCAAGTTAATCTCTAGTGTAAGTGGGTACAACTTTGATTGACTTAAAAGAAAATAGCTCTATCTTATATCAAAAATGAATTTTGCCTTATATGCCACTTCACTTTAAAAACTGGGTATTAATCTTAAAAGCTGGATAGGTTTCAAATGATTTGCTGGTGTTGAAGAAGCCAATAAGAAATTCTGCTGTGTAATATATTGAAAGATCTTTTAGTATGTAAATGAAGTCTATAGGATTTCAACAAAGTCATTCTGACCTATAGTAAAAATAAGTGTGAATCCCTCTACTTATAGGAGAGAGATGCCTACTGATTATTTCTTTATATTATCTTCACAAAGTGACACTATTCTGTCTGAAAGGAAACAAGAACAGAAAGAAAAAAAAAAGAAAGCTAATGCTTCAAGGCCAAGGACTTCGCCTTTTTTTCTGATGTGGCAAAAACCACAACATAGATTTATGAACTTAAAGAAGGGATTTGTAGGAAAGGGTGTTAAGAGTGCTTCTCTTTTATTATCCAGCAGAAATTAAGGCTTGCAATGAAGGAGAAAAGATACCTTTTTTTACTGATTGACGATGCCAAGAAGCTGTTTGATATTCATTTTGGAGCACATAACCTATCAGAGATGACAGAGGACTCTCTCTCTCTACAGATTGCCTTGTGTGCTGAGCTGAATAAATCCTGTAGGATCTGTCTCTAGAAAATACCACATAGAAGAAGAAAGCACAAGATGTTTCTAATTTACCACGTTTCCTTTGACCAGAGATCTTTAGAGTTACCCTAATAAGACCTGTAATTTTATGAGCTCTGAATTAAGGAAGAAATTTGCTGGTATAACCAATTAAGGTGGTGCAGTAACTTGCTAGGATGCGTGACCTCAAGTTGCATGAGACATTGCAAATACTAAAAGAAGTGGTGTGATCAAAGGGTAGAAATGTTCAGGGACATGAGATCTTTACACCTTCCTACAATTTATTCCTGAGAAATATTCTTAGAAGGGGGGCTTTTCCTTTGGATAGGTCAGCCTGCTTCAAAGCCAGCATTTTTGGCTTTGCAGGACATGAACACTAATGAAAGCCCTATATATGTGTGCAAAACACTGGAATTTCCCAGAATTTTTCTTTCTGTCAAGTTTCTAATAATAAAATTAATGTGATATTCTTCATGCATTTTTACACTGACATGTTATTATCATCATTGGTGTTGTTGTTGTTATGGCTTTCATTGTAGATTCACTGTATATAATTTTATCAGATTGGACTATTTGTACTGCATAAGTTTATCTAACGACTTTAAGGATTGGAGCTGGGCATATTCAGGGGAATGAATGGGCTATTATTCACTTAGGGGTGGCTAAATGTACTGGAATCATTTTATTTTGCCAAGAAGATACAATGGAAAATGCAATGACATCATAGTCAGGTGAATGAAGGCTAGTGAGTGCTCCTGCTTATTCAGTTTCACAGTAAAAGAGAAAGGGGATGTTAAATGCAATTGCAGGCAAACAAAGATTTTAAATGGATGAAAAATATTGTAAAGTGAATTGATTAGTACAGAGTTTTCAGAAGAAAATGTGGTATGGATAACATCAAAATTTTCTGCAGGAGAATTCTGATTTGGATGACATTTTTCAAATATTACATTGGGAAAATAAAAATGTAATATTTATTTTGAAGTTAAGTCAATACTATTCTGCACATACAATGAGCAAATGGCTGCCTCATGAGGTGTAGGTGGGTTGTTTTGATGATCTGTTTTCCATATAGGCTGAAATACCCAAGATGCACTGTGGTCTTTCCTTTGGCTGAGCTATCATGGGAGTCATGGGTCTCTTATGGTTGTGTTGCATCAAGAGAGATGTTCTTCATCCAGGAAGCCAAATGTAGAGTGGGAAATGGGGACATCAGGCACCACAGCAGCTCAGGCAGATGCAGCTTTCATCAACCCAACCCAAAAGCAAACATTTCAACACTTCCTACCCCATTTTTTAACATGGCGTTCTGCCAAAATTTTCAATATTTTGACTTGTCTCTATTTGAAATGAAAACAAAAAAGGCAAAACATCAATATTTCCTGTGGAGATTGTTAATGTTAGTTTTGATCAACTCTAATTACAAAGTATTTTTGTCTTCCTACTAAATATTTGGCAGAAGCTACTGAACTAGATAGATGATTGCCATTTTCATAGTATTGTAGTTCTTGTCTTTGTAGCATACACTCTGATTTGACTCCAGGCTGAGGACTTGGATTTAGCATACAAGAACAGATATATTGGGCTCCGTTTCCTTTAATGAGCTTAAGTATTTTATTCAGTCCCACAACAGCTGAATAAATATTTTGAGCGTTTGAATTATTTTGGATGAATAATAATAACATAATGTATAAAAAGGAAGCCTATACAGCTAGAGTGAAAATGCAGCTTGAAAAGTGGCATCAGCAGCTATATTTTAACTTTGAATATAGTGGATATATTGCCCTTGAAGACTTCCAGATTGACAGTGAAGGTGAGTGCTGTACAAAAATATGGGAATTGACATTGAAATTAGAGAAAATTCATGAAAATTGGTGCTAGCATTATCTCCTTTCACTACAAGCTATAGTTATATCATGTGATTTTGTACCAAGCATCCCTGTGGGAAGCAAAGTCTTAACTTCTACTGATCTTTAATTTTCAAAGCTACTAGCAATCTTTATTAAATAGCCAGTAACTTTAACCGTTGTTTCCATTTTCTTAGTTCCACCACTTCTTATTGATACTCCCTGACAAGGTGATGCACTATTTTACCCTCTTAATATGAGAATATTTGAATTAGTGACTGATGTCATCACTACAGAAAACAATTCTTTTAGCCCATGCCCAAAAGTACTTTCTCACTCATTTCCTTTATTCATTCACTCTTTTGACATTTTGATGTCATCCACTATCTTACAAGAATCTACATACTGTCTTGACCCCTTCCCATGTCTTTTCTTTTAATTTTGTCTTTGTTGTTTGTTACATGACCATCACTGACAATAACTCATCCATCTGTGGCAGATCTCTAAAACATACCACTATTAATCTCCCACCTTGAAGAACCTACTTTAAAAACACTACTGCCTAATCGCTGAGCTTTATTTTCTCATCAAAAAACTTGAAAAAGGAGTATTTCATCTCTTCAGTCACCAATCACAGAAGTATCTCTCATCACTCCCTTCTCATTTTCCTCCTTTCCAATCACCAACCAAAATAGCTGTTCTGATCTCTCCAATCATTGCTCACAACATCTCAACTGATTTTAATCTGAGTATAATTCTGGTGAAGGTCTAGAAGCTGCTTTTCTTCATCTAGTTAACAATCTCTTCCTGGTTCTTCCCTCCCACATACCTCTTTGACTACAGTTCATCTGTGTAAAACTGACTTTACAGTTAGGCAGATAACTTTAGTTTCATCGTTTTACGGTTCCATTTTTTCCAATCTAAATTCTCTATGGTGGTGATTTCTCCTTTCTGCTCAGACTTTTGCCCTGTGAAGTTCCTCAAGGAGAATGTCCCGGTTGTCTTTTCTATTAGCAAAATTTCTCTTGAGCCATCTTTGCCTAGATCCTCAAAGTGCCTGAGTTTTAGACACCTTATGAATAACACCAATGTGACTTCTAAGTTGTGTGATTAGATTCCCTATCAGTGCATGAATCATTAGAACCCAAGGATATGGATTTACAAAATCCATTGCATTTAAAGGGGAGGCATGTAAGTTAGCCATTAGTAGAATGGTTGGGCTTAAACACTGAACTCAAAGATGGCGTCCAGATGAGTGCAGTTGTTTGGTTCCCCAGGGACAACTAGCAGTGGCACAAGGTGTCACTTGTGCTGCTGCTAGTTGTCCCCAGGGAATGCCTGTGCCATGTACCCTCAGGTTACCCTGGGTGAGGAGGTTTGGGCTAGCAACTGAGCCCACTCCAGCAGTCTTATCTGAAGTCCTGGGGGCTAAGGAAGCTGAAGTCACTTTGCTCCCCCTGCTGGGAGCCCGGCTGGCAACTGGACCATGGCTCCAGCTGGCCAGGCTCTGGTTTTGGGCAGTGTGTGCTGCCTCCACGTGCTCTGCTCTGCTTTTTTCAGCACAGGTTTTTTTAACCTAGGATCTCCCGGGGTCAAACCCTTTCCCTCCCCCCCACTGGCTGCTGCACGAGAAATGCCTGAATGTGCAGTGTATGGCACTGAAGACAGGTCTGCGGCACCATGTACCACATGGCCGTGTTCATCTGGATGCAGTCAAAGGAGCAAGGTTCCTAACTCCAGTATTCAGGGTGGTGTTTCTCTGCAGCTGCAGAGTGTCATGTGACTAAACCAGACCTTTGTTAAAAATTCAGCCATGAGGCAGTGTCGCCCTCTACTCAATACCTTAATAGAGAACTCTCTCCTAGGGTGACGTGAACCATATCCTCTGCTTGGGATGACTTTTAATGCATATTGCCTACCTCCAGAAGAGTACCTTAAACACCATCCTATAGAATATTTTGGGGTAAGTCTTTAAGTTCCTTCTGGTGAAGCCATTTCACTTTTCCTAGAACAGGTTAATTTTTTAATGGGCCAGAGAGAGAAAACTCTTGAAGCAATAAAGCATGAAACACCTGGCTGTGGAATGGAACATGGAATCCAAAGCTGGCTGCTGGGGTTCTATATAGTTAGTACCTGGTGGATGCATCTGAAGACACCTTGCTGCACATTAAACTAATCTAATGCACATAAAATGCATCAGCAATTACTGTGCAGTAGGTTAGTCTAATACAGCATTCTCTAATACCTTTAAATACAGGTACTAGAAATCAGCATGTTAAACTAATGCACCAAAGTGCATGTTAGATTTGACTGGGAGCAAACTGGGGGCAGGGAGAGTTACCCCCACTCAGTGGGATGGTGTCTTCCAGCCACATGGAGACTGAGATCAGGATGCATCCCCATGTGGCTAGGAGACAGCTGTTGAGGAAGCTCTCCCCTGCCCTGCAGAGATTGGGACCAGCCCCCATACTTCTTGCCAGCAGGGGGACGGAGCAGTGCAGGTGTATCCCAGGATTGAACTTGTCCCTTTGGGGACAAAATTGTTCCCAACAGGTACATGTTCAGATGTATGAGGGGCCGGAGTTTAACATGCCTGAATTTTTGCATAAAAACTTTGAGAGGTACTAATTGCACGTGTAGATGTGTATGGTAAGAATGAGGTGCCTCATCTCAGTGGTTCAAATAAGCTCCACATACTGAGCAAGGAGCTGCCCAGAGATAGCTAACTGGATGTAGTGAACATAGGGATATGTATGGAATTCCCTCTCCTGAGTAACTGGGGGCATGAATTGAAAAAAATTATAACTGAAACAAATTTGTGTATATTTTCTGAGGAGTGGAAAAGGTATCTCCTTGACAAAAAGGCCACTCTACCAAAATGCAGGTCTTTGCTTTATACATTGCTGATCAAGGAAAAGTCAGTTAAGAACTCTTAGAATAGAAAAAACATCTTGTGTTCCCAAGTCTTATTCCTGGAAACAACTGAAGTTTTTCTGATTTTTCCCAAATAATTCAGAAGACGTACATCTAGCATAGAAAAATCTCAGGCTAAACTATTACAATTTTGCAAAGTTACAAGCAGTGAAAAACATATTATTTTAATGAGAAATATTAGGAAACCTTAAAAATGAAATGTAATATTAGTCCTACTTATAGCATTAAAGGAGCATCAATTAAGTTGTAGTTTAAGCACTAGAAAGTTATGAAATGCACATAATCCAACAGTTGCTCATGCAAAATTGTTTCTAGATCCTTGTGGACCAACCTGTGCACTGAGGTCAACCTATGGGGGGAAAAAAACAGTATACAAGTATATAATTAATGACTGTATCATCATACAAACCTGTAAGAGAACTAAGATTGTATGAGCAAATGTAATTTGTTTTTTTTCCCCTCAAATGCTAGATTTTGTAACCTAAATAATATTATTATAATGCATTTTTTAAGCACCACATAAAAGTGCAATTATGTTAAAGAGCAGTAAAACAGGCTACTGTGCATTAAGCATCACTTAAAAAAATATGCTTTTGGTACTGCACATTAGGGCAGCCTAATGAGCATTTATTGAGGACCTTACCTTGCAGGTACTAAATTTAATGTGCGTTAGTAAAAACGCAATAATGCACATGTAGATGCACCAGTGTATGGCAGCAGCTACTACTCTGGCACCTGCTTCACCTTGAAATGTTCAAATTTATTATAGAATCAAGGAAAAATAGGGCAGGAAGGGACCTCCAGAGGTCATCTAGTCCAACCTCCAGATTGAGGTAGAATCATCCCTATCCAAACCATCCTATACAAATCCATAATCTCAACTCTTCATAAAACTACCATCCCAGACAATACAAAATGTAACACCTTAACCTTCCAGTTAAAGCAGGAGAACCAAGGCAGACAATGTTCTGCTTTTATAAAAGGTCGCTAATATATACTCAAGGTTGTTTAGTTATTATTACTACCATATGCTATTCTTTTATCTGAGGAACACAAGCTAGACAAGGATTTCATGGAGTAAAGGAAGGCACCTCTCTATTCAGGTCTTTCTTCCAGTCCTTTCATCCATGGCAGAGGCATGGGACTTTCTCAAAAAGAAAAAGAAAAACAAACAAGCAAACAAAAAAAAATGGGAAGAAGAAGAAAAAGTAGAAGAATCTTTTATAATGAAATATGCTGGGCAGTCTAGGTTTGATAAGGGGTATTACCAACTTCTCATCCAAAAGATATTAATTATACACACACCATATTTAAGTATAAAATATAGACTATATATAAAACAATACATCTAATTATGTATCCCATGCTACCATGTTATATATATTACATGCAACATATATGTAATATACAGTAAAAGCTCTGTTATCTGGCATGAGTGGGGAATGGGGGGTGCCGGTTATCTAAAAATTCCGGTTATCTGAGGGTTATACTCAAGGAAGATGGTGCCTTACTTGTAGTGAAAATTTTCAAAGAATTAGTGTACAGTAAATTACAGTATAACGTACTGTATAAAGAATAAACTAGTATACAGATCAAAATTCCGTAGTAGTCAGCCACCCCAAATGCCAGGACAGCCCAGCCACAGGCTGCTGAATCAGGGGGAAGGGGTGTGCACACTCATGGGTGCCCTCAGAGCAGTGCAGCAGGCAAGAAAGTGGTGTGGTGTGGCGCAATGTGCATACTCAGATACCCTCAAAGTGGCACAGCAGGCAGAAAAGCAGCACGGCATGGCGCCGTATGTGTTCCACTGCTGCAATTCTGGTTAGTTAAATGCTGGATAACATAGATTTTACTGCAGTTTGTGTGTATATGTATATATATTATGAAAGCTCTGTTATCTGGCCTGAGTGGGGAATGGGGGGTGCTTAATACTTAGCCTCTTGGAGGCTCAGATCAAGTGTATATATATATCTATATATATATATACACGTAACCCGGGCAGTACTCCAAGAGGTACCCCCTCTCCAATTGAAGGGATCAAAGGAGGTGCACAAGCTCTGTGGGAGGTATAGGGACTCTCCTCCCCCTATAGAGCAGAGCCAGACCACCAATGGGGACTTAACCATATACCTTTTAATGAGGGAACAATACTGGGAACATAACAGCATAAACCAGAGGGTATAGTAGACACTACAATGCCCCAAGGAGGCAGGATTCAATGAAAGTTAGACACTTACAATCACTGACAAAAGACAGTATAAAATATAAAACACAAAACAGCAAAGCAAACAATCCTGGTAGGTGAAATATAAAAAGGCACAAAATACAAAATGTCAAATGACAAGGAAATATAGGGCCTAGGTACCTGGAGGGGGAGAAAGGGGGGAAAACACAACAGCCCCTTTTCACTGCAAGGAGATTTGCTTCTTTATAGTTCATTTACCCCAAGTCACCACAGCTGGGACTTAAATTTAAATCTCCCACATGGTGGGCAGGAACACTGCCACACAGCCACCACTGGTAGCACCGCTTTAGCCTGCTAGGGGTCTTGACCTTCCTGGATCCCCAGCCTCACTTTGAGATGCCTGGCCTCTGACTGGAGGAGCTGGAAGCAGAACTGGGTACTGCTCAGATCTTTGCTGGAGCTGGGGAGCCTCTCCTGCTGGCTGCAGCCGCTCATAGGGGAAACTGAAGCCCAGTGGGGAACCTCTTCTGCTGGCCACACGCTGCGCTGCTGAGGGTCCCAGTGCTGCCTGCAGGTCCTGCTCCTTTAGGCTCTTCTGGGGCAACTGCTCCCACCCCATTGGCTCAGCTCTTGCCAACCCTTTGAAGTCCCTTGCTGGTCTCTCCTGAGTCAGCCACGCTGCCCCTTTTATCCCCCTCCAGGTGACCCAAAGGGCCAACCAGGGGACATGGAGGGTGAGTCTCTGGGGCCTGATTGGTGAGGAAAGGGAATCCCAAGTCCTCCAATCATCTTTTACCCTTTCAAAACCCCTGGGCTAGGTCCCTGCCAGCTAGCCAGTCACAGAAGAAAACAAAGGGGAACAAAGAAGCTGTTACAAAACAATTTGGGATCATCAATCCACTGAGTATTCTCTTCATATCCTTTTTCACTTATCATTGCCCCTTATGCTGAATGCAGGGAGCAATAATGGTATAAAACTTGATATATCTGCTTTATGTTACCTGAGATGGGGTCATGGCTGGCTATAATGGGCTACCTTGGACATGCCCAGACAAGTCTGCACATGCCTCTTGCAGCATCTCAAAGGGGTAGGAACAGGAAAAGGTTCCCGCTGCTGCAAGTTTGGATATCCAGGGGCATAAAAAAAATTGGAGTTAAAAGAAGTGGGGCAGGGCACAATCCCAGACCATGCTCTGAGGCAACAGGAGGCCAGGTCCTCCACAGAGATGCTCTGGCTGCCAGAGTGTCTGTGTGGTTGGCCCTCACCCTGGTGCTGAAGCACGCTGCCTACCCGTTCAGGGCAGGCAGTGTGCCAGCAGCAGGGCTTCAGTGCTGGTAAGTAAGGGGTCAGGGGGGCTGGAGGAGTGAGGAGGGGACTATGGGGGGGACTCCCACTGGCCCCACCCATTCCCTCAGCCCTGCCCTTCCTGGCCCCATCCCCTACCTGCCTTCCAAGCCCCATAATCCCTTTCCTGCCTGGCCCCACCCCCTGCCTGCCCCCCAATCCCCCGATCCCTGTCTTGCCCGACCCAATCCCCTGCCTGCCCCCCAAACCCTCCTGTCCCCTTTCCTGCCTGTCCCCATGTCCCCAGCCCCCCAAGGCTCCCAATCCTTGTCCCCCACCACAGCACCCCCACAATAACAAAAACAATCCCCCCAAAGCACCTGGCACTTATGGGCAGTCCAGGTGCTGTCTGTGTCACTGGGGCCTTGCCCACACAGTGTGGGGCAGAAGGGCAGCCCCAGTGGTCCATCCCAGGCCCTGCTGCTCCCTACTGCCCTGTGCTGCCTGGAGGGGCTCTGCAGGAGCCCCAGGAGCCCCCACAGTCCCTGTTTCTATGATGAGCAGAGGCTTTGCTTTCTTTCTTTCTTTAAAGTGATGGTGCCTGGGCTTGTGGGGCAGGAATGGGGGCCTGGGGGTACAAGTGGAGGATGGAGCCGGGCGGGGAAGCTATTCCAGGGTCTGGGGAACCATGGGGTGGGACTAGTTGGGGCAGCCATTGAAGGCTTGGGGTGGGGCATGTGAGCCCTGCAGTGGGGGTGGTAGTCACTGTGGAGGCCATTTGTCCCCTGTTGGGAGGGCTGTTACCCCTGTGGGGGGGCTGCAATCTGAGGGGGGCCATAGCCCCTGTGGGGGGGCTGTAACACTTGTAGGGGGGCTGTAGCCCCTGTTGGGGGGGCATAGCCCTTGAGAGGGGGCATAACACCTGTTGGGGGACTGTAGTCCCTGTTGGGGGGGCAGGAACCCTTGTTGGGGGGCTGTAGCCCCTGTATGGGGTCATTGCCCTGGGGGGGCATAGCCCCTGTGGGGAGGGCAGCAAAATATATATTCATGTGTTCATGAACTCACTGAACATGTATTTAGAGTTCACTGTATTATTATGATAGAGACACTGGTAGTCTTCCAAATTGCTTTAGCACTGTAGATATATCAATAAAACATTGCCCAATTGATCACTGTCTCTCTGCCTCACTCTCTCTCTCTCTCTCTCTCTAGTGGTCTTTTGTTTTAATTCTGGAGGAACATGGATTTTGGGGTATTTTGCAGAGTGACTTTGGGATTTTTTATCAGGGATTTTTCAGTTTTCCAATAAGGAACACCAGAATTCCTGCCAGGGAGGCCAGTGGCAGGACCCTACCTGCTCAGAGCTGGCACTTTGGACCCAGCTGGCTGTGGCTTACCTCCTGGCCAAATGGGGCCAGGATTCAAAGCAGGCCACCACACCCAGAACATCTTCTGGGCAATAGCTGCCCAGATGGCTGGGCAGGGGGCACACATGGCAGTAGTGCTACAGAGGGGCCAACTCTGCAGCCACAACCCACTGGCAGCTGGCTCAGAGGGACAGATGCCTCTACTGGCTGTGCAGTCCCCATCTGGGTCTGGCAGGTGTGCAGCAGGTCACAACCAGGCAGCAATCCCCACTGCCAGACTGCTGCAGTGGGTAGAGGGTGCAGGGAACTCTCAGGGCTGCTTCAGCAGTCCAGCTGGCACAAGGGGTAGTGTCCCCAGGTACCAATTGGCCCCAGAAGCTCCTGAGAGCGAGTAGCCCTGAACTACTTGCCAAGGCAGCTTTTTGTACTGCTGGGGCCTGGACAGGTTCTGGCCCCAGGCTCTAGCTCCTCTTGGCTGCAGATCTGGGAGGAGCAAGGCAGGGTTATTTTGCCCCAAGTGGCATGATTTGGTCCTCAACAAAGTGCATGTACAAGCACGTGTGCTGAAGCAACAAGGCCTGGCTCAAATTTGCACTGCTTTTATTTGAGTTGCTGCAAGCGCACATGCTTGCATGGGTGGATGTGCCCATTAGGTTTATTGCTGCTTTTCTCTGCAGGTGCAGCACAGGAGAAAATCCAGGTCACTGGCTGTCCACATAGCAATACATTCTGATACATATGACCACGGTGTCAGGATGTCTCCAGTATTTCTCTGTATTATTAACTATAATTAATATATTATCACTGGTGGGTGATCAGCCACTTAATTCCTATGGTACCATTTCTAGCTTATGAATAAATGACTGAAGTAATGACACACAGTCAAAAACGGTATGAATTACTACACAGTGAAGAATGGTAGAAGAACATTTGTGCTAATATTTGTAAAAACTTTGGGATTTGTAATATTTTTTACAAGTAAAACATCTATTTTTTACAAGTAGAATATTCATGGACATGGAATAATATACTCCAAAAAATACAATAGAGTTAGATCACCATATTAATCTTGAAATACAGTTATACTTCATTTCTGAATTGTCCAACCTGATCTTAATTATGACTTTGATGCAATAATTCTAATATTAACTGGGAATAGTCCTGTAATAGTTTTAATATCAAATGCAGACTACTCCTTTGACTTGGACAGATATTGCAAACCTTTTTAACATTTCCATTGATGGTAACTAACAGCACTACTTTATCAGAGAAAAAAGTGTATACTGTGTGTGACAAAAGGCAAATTTCCAAGTTGGAATACAGTCTCTTTTTCTTCATAATAACTTAAGGATCTCCCTTACTATAGTATAGCGAATGTAGCTTTTGTTCTGTGTATTACAAGCCATTTCATGGTTTTCTGCCCTCGACAGAGGTGAGGAAAGGTAGCTTTCAGCCATGTGTGTTTCCTGTTCCTGTGTTTGCTAAGCTGGTTCTTAGCACAATATAGAAGTGAATGAAGGCTTTTCTATATATGTATATGTAATACAGTATATGTATTTTTTAAAAGAAAAGTAAAAGAAAACAAAGGGAAATAAATAAGTCATTTAAAAGATCTGCCATCATCAATGCATTAGGATCCTCAATGCACTGTTTTGTCCACAATCTCAATTCATGTTCCAGTCACCAGGGCTCACTAAATTTAGGCATGTTAAGGTCACATATTCTTTCTTTTTAGCCTGAGCCATCACTTTGTAGGCTAGATGGAATGGGTACCTTGTAACTTATATTTTTATAATATAATTTAAATCTTTCATAAAATATTATTCAGATCTCATTAACGCTGTGCTTTATAAAATACAATAAGAATAAAAAAATCAAAGCATGTCTTTGAAACTGTCCAGTAAAATCACCTCTGCACAATAATCTTTTCATGTAACTACAGTAATTACCAAACAGAAAAATGTGCTCATTATTTTAATCCAATTACTTTTCAACATTTAGAGTAAGTCCTTCTGCCATTGATTTTTCTAGGCTTTAATTTGAAACAAAATTCAGTAGCAAGACTGTGAGTCTTTTCTTGTTCACAGGTGCTGCTGGCTCCAGGACATGATTATGGTCAGAAATCATAACAAGAGGTTTTTAAAAAAAATCCAACAGTGTATCAAGGGCATTAGCTATATTACAGGTTTAGTTATGAGTAGGGATCCCGGTTTTCTTTGATTAAAAAAAAATCCCCAATTTTCAGATTAAAAAAGTAACCCAAAATCCACATCTTTCCGTGATTAAAATGAAACATCACTAACACACACACACACACACACACACAGAGTGTCATTTCATTTTAATCATGGAAAAATGTAGATTTTGGGTTACTTTTCTTAATCCAAAAATTGGGGATTTTTTTGTATCAGAGAAAACCAGGATCCCTGGTTATGAGAGATGGTTTCTACCTCTAGATTGCCACAATCAACCCAACCAACATAGGTGATGCCACAATAATAATGTACACAATGGTGACTCCCAGGGTTCCTAACAAATATTAATAACCATAACTCAGGATTTGCAGAATTTTGTTTCTAATTCTGCAAAATTACTTCTGGGGGTAACTTGAGTACTGACGTTATCTGAATGTATGCACTGCTTATTTATCCAAAGCAAATGGGAAAGCACACTTATATTTGACACTTAGACTGTAATCTATGTTTCCAGTGCATTATCATGCCAGTAACCGTATAGTAATTTAATTTTAGAATAAGAACATAAGAAGCACCATGCTAGGTCAGACCAATGGTCCCTTTGGCCCAGTATCCTGTCTTGGGCAGACACAGAAGTGAACGCTACAGGGAGCACATTAACTCAGGTAGATATAGAATGATTTATCCCTTATTAATTAGTTTCTCTGGCATTACCTTCCCTGGCATTATTGGATTAGAGCTGCCAAAGGAAACATTTCCAACAATTCTGTTCAACAAATATTAATAGATTTATCATCCACAAATTTGTCTAATCCCTTTTTGAACCTGTGTATGCTATCTGCCTCCACCACGTCCTGTGGCAGTGGATTTCACAAGTTATTCCTGTTGTGTGTAAAAAAAATTAAATAAGGACTTTCTTTTATTAGTTTTAAACTTGTCTCCTGCCAATTTCAGTGGCTGCCTCCTAAATCTATTATTCTGGGACCTGGTGAATAAGAGTTCCCAATTCACATGATTTTATAAACCTCTATCATATCCCCCATCATCCTTCTTTCCAAACTGAAATGTCCTAGTCTTTGTGGTCTCTCTTGGTAGGAAAGCTTCTACAATATTGTGCCATAAACTGAACATGTCATAGTTAGGACTGCACTGGGGTTTCCAGCTAGCTCTGGCTGACATTCAGCTGATCTCTGGAGTGGCTGGAAGCGCAAAGGGGCTGGAACTTGCCCCTGGTGCAGTCAGTTGACTGTTGGCCAGATTGGGACTATGCTGAGCTCTAGGGAAAACTGCCGATCCACCTGACAATCAGCTAATTGTTGACATGATTGGGACTGCACCAGGACTGGAACCCAGTCCCAGATCAGTCAGCAGACAATCAGCTGATCACCAGGAGGACTGAAACCACACTGAGATTCCAGCTGACTTGGGAGACCTTCTGGGGGCCAGTTTGAGTCCCAGAGTCAGCCAACTAACAGCTGATGGTTGGGCACCCAGCTTTCAACTTGCGGTGCAGGGTAATCCTGGAGTCTCTGTACTGGCAAGAAGGGCATGACTGGCATACTGGATCTCAAAATCATGTTCTGCTATGCACGTGTAGCATGGTAAAAGGCACAATTGTTGGGATCAGGGATCAGATCACACTGCACCTTTAAATTAACATTAACATCTGTCAGTGGCCTAGGAGATTACAGTCCAACCACCTCATCAGTTGTAACTCCCCATAATTGATTTGATGATTTATTTAGAAGATCATTTTGAAGTATGAATTGCTAAACATTCAGAGTTTAGAAGTTCAAAGAAAGGTTCTCAGTCAAGAAGTTGCTGATAGCATTGCTTGTATCTCATTATTTACTTCATTGTGACAACCATAGGTTTGTGTTTTTTCAGTTACTTTAGTAGACTTTTAACAGCTATTTCTTCTGTAGACTGGATGGGTCTGCTGTACTTGCCAGTTATGCGTTACAGCAACTGGTCTGCAAGTTTGTTTTACTTGAATTGGGTGGATCAAATAAGGTAATCCAAGTGTGTTGCTCAAATTGCCCAGTGGTAGGGGCTACCTAGGAATCTAGGCAAGTAGTAAAATGTATCATTTTGTTTTCATCTATAATATTTCCAGCCGGGCAAACTTTATTTAACATGCTATCTTGAACAGCACTCTCTTTGGTCAAGGACTGCTAATCCTCCCTGTTTCCTTTCTGCCCCTATTTTTGCCTTGGGCAGCTTCACTTGTATGGAAGTTTCCCAAAATAATAGCTACATGCTAGGGGTAAACCCATGCCAACAGCAAAGACAGTCTAGCAAAAACCTGAGAATCAAGGAAAACCAGGGATATTGGCAAAAGTTGCATAATCTTTTTTTTCTCTTTTCTTTTTTCTTTTTTAAACAGCTTTTTCTTTCCTAAGGGCCTGGAGTTTTTATAAATTAGTTAACAGGACAGAAATGTTCACTTTTAAATTTTACTTCAGATAGTTGTTGATTAACTATTTGGTTTTTAATTACTGTCATTTCACATCATGAGGTGGCCCTAAGCAATTCACTGCAATGCATGCTGATTGCTAACTGTTGTGTTCTGATTAAGCTTCTTCTGATCAGGATTATACTAGTTTGGATTTAAAGAAAAACAACCAAGAGCTTTGTATACCTACTGCTTCAGATATTCATGGAAATATGTAAGGAGATATTCTGTGTTGTTAAGTACAGGATGAAGGTGTTGCAGCATTATCTGCATAGTTCCACAGCCTGATCCTACAAAGTGTTGTGCACCCATAACACTTTACTCAGCAAATTACTAATACAAAGTTACTTCCATGTGCATGACCTCTAGTGAGTAGTTTTTGTTTCCTGATATTAATAAATCAGTGTAATTGCTATATGCTTTTTCCCTACTATGTAATATTAACTGCTTCTATGCAATTTTCATAAATGCCAAATACTACTGGTGTGTATACATGGATGGTATATGCCATCACTCGACAAATGCAGACATTTGGAAATTGCCAGATGTCAGTGCAGTAGAGAGTTGATGACATGCTGCCTGTGATGGGGACATATTTAAGAGAGATTTTACTCTTGAGGGAGCTAATAGCAAGCTGGATATGTTTGAGAAAAAAAAGTGCATAACATCATGACAGATAGCTTGGGAGCAATGGAGATTAAATCAAGAGACGTTTATGGTGCAGAGTCTGAATCTGTCAAAAAATAATTAGGCATAGTCTCTCAGAGAGGCCTGGGATAGGGTGGAGCTGTGGAGTGGAGAGAAATATTTGTGGGGACAAGTAAAGGTGATTGGGAAGTGGAAGCATTTGCAGATATCTCAGGAGCATAGAGACTAGATGATACATTACAATGCTGCTATATATTTTCACATTTTATCCATTTTTTCTTTTTTTAAATTAAAGTTCAAAGCTTCATTATTTCTGAAAAATGTAGAAAAGCACGTATATGATAACTTTTATTCCAAATGTAAGATAAAACTAAACTCTGTTTGAAATTATAGAGCTCCAGGTCCTGCCCCACTCTTCACCTCCTGCTGTTCTGGGTCCTGCCCTGCTGTCCCCCTGCCTGCCACCATTCTGGGTCGTGCCCAGCTCCTACTGCCAGTCTAGATCCAGTCCCGTTCCACCCCACCATTTATCTGCAAGTGGGGAGGGCGTGGCGTGCATCTGCAGCCATGGTGCGGGGAGCACTTGCTGGCTGCATAGTGCAGGAAGTGACCCAGGGTGTGGCATGGGGGGCGTGGCATGTACTGTGGCATGGGTCGTGGCCACAGCAGGGGGAGCACCCACTGGCTGCAGCCATGTGAGATGGTCCTGGGGTGTAGTTCAGGGCGCACTAGCGGGTGCAGTGATGACCATGGACCATGGTGCAAGGAATGGCCACACCATGGGGGCATGGGGAACACCTGCTGGCTGTGGCTGCATGGCATCAGCAGAAGCCCTGGGGTGTGAGGTGCATGTGCCGCACAGCCACAGGGCATGGTGGGGGGAACAGTCATGGTGTGGGAAGCGACCACAGGCCATGCCCACATGGCATGGGGAGTGGCTCTGTGGTGTGGCATCGGGTGCATGGCGGGGTGTGATATGTGGCTGCACTGGAGGGTGTGGCATGTGACTATGGGGCACAGTATGGGAGGTGGCTACAGGGCGGGATCATGGTGAATGCCTGCCGCCTGTGGCCATGTGGCATGGGCAGCAGTCCCGGGGTGTGGTGTGGGATGCACTGGGGGCATAGTGCACAGCTACAGAGCATGGCACAGGGAGTGGCCATGGTGTGGGGAGCACCCACAAGCTGTGCCTGCATGGCACAGAAAGCAACTCCAGGGTGTGCTGTGTGATGCACAGCGGGCATGACGTGCAGGGGTGTGGTGTGGCGCAGGGCCAGGTGTGCCACATGGGTGTATGGAGAGGTGGTGCATGGCCTCAGGGCATGGTGTGGGGAGAGCCGTGGTGTGGGGAATGCCTGCCGGCTGTGGTCATGTGGCATGGGGAGTGGCTCTTGGGTGTCTCAGGGTACATTGGGTGGTGTGGTTCATGGCTGGCGGGTGTGGAATGTGGTCAAGGGGCATGCCGTGGGGAGTGGCCATGGCAGGGGGAGCTCCCACTGGCTCTATGGCATGGGGCATGGCCCTGGGGTCTGGCACAGGGTGAGTGGTGCAGGGCACATGAGGAGTGGAGTGCATGGCTGCAGGATGCCACACAGGGGGGTGGATGCAGTAGGTGAGTCCCACCCCATGTGCCAAAGCCAGTGGGTGCACTCACACCCCACATGCTGGCTTCCCATGCATCACCCTGTGGCTGTGTACCATGGCTCCCATGCCACGCCCCTCCCCCCCACAGCCAGTGTGCCCTGTGGCCACAGCTGGCATTTGCTCCCTGCAGAGTGGTTGGGGGCATGCCCAAAGGGTGCCACACAGGGAGTGGGCATAGACGGTGTGCCCCACCCCATGGCCACATGCTGCAGCTGGGGGTGCTGCTCACATGCCCCCATGCTGGCTCCCCATGAGCCCACACACCATGCCCCTGTGCATGCACAACCCACAGCAGCAGCCAGCGGGCACTCCCCACACAGGGAGGCATGGCTTGTGGCGATGGGGGTGCGGCCACAGGGTGCCACATGGGAAGCAGGCACAAGGGGCGCTTCATGCCCTGTGATCATGTGATGCAGCCAATGGGTGCTGCCTGTGCTCATTGCACGGGTTCCCTGTGTGCCCCCTGTGCACTCCATGCCTCATGGCCACAGTTGGCAGGAAATCCCTGAGTGGGATGGGCATGGTGTCTGGCCACAGGGTGCCGTGTGGGGAATGGGCATGGGGGGCGCCCTCCACCCCATGGCCACATGCTGCAGCCAGTGGGCTCTGCCTACATACCCCGCACCCACTCCCTGCATGATACCCTGCAGCCATGCTCCTACCTCCCCATGCCATGTGCCACACTCCCACATGGCCATGTGCAACAGCCCCCCACAGGGCTGCAAGCCATTCTTCCCCTCACCTCCCCTTTCCCCTGTGTGGCAGAGTACACCTTAGCCCCCACTGCCTCCACCTCTGCCTCTGCCTCTGCCTGTGTGTCCATCTGTCAGTAAGGCTCTGGGCGGTGCATGCATAGTTGGCCTGAGTGACGATGTGCAGGGGGTGCACAGGGGGTGCACATGCACCCTGTGAGAGTGCTGGTGCACCCCCTGATGGCCATGCTCACCGCTTAGGCAATGGGCAGGGGAGACTGGCGGGATCCCCTGCAAGCACTGGCTGATCTCTGTGCTCATTGCAGCCGCTTTTGGGAGTGGCTGTGGCCGCTTCTGGGAACAGCTGCAGTGATTGGCTGGCGCTTGTTCCCAGAAGTGCCCACAGCCACTCCTGGAAGTGGCTGCAGTGAGTGCAGCGATCAGCTGGTGCGGGATTGCCCGGGGGGCACCCCCACTTCCCATGGGGGACTCCCCTCTGGTCCACAGGACTGGTCACAAGGGGGGACAGGCAGACACACAACTGGAAAAGCTATGGCTTTTATTATATTACAATACCACAAATAACATAGAAACTAGCAGTACAAAAATAGTGATGTACTTAATATTAAGTGTCTTCTGGTCTAAGACTTCGGGCAGGATACCCTTTAACTTTTCATTTGAGAAAACTTGGTTATACAATACTTCTTGTAATACAAGATAACAGCTATTAAGTCTCAAATCCAAAGCTAAAACCCATCTAATGGAAACTTTTTCCGTATCATTAAAACTTTAGAAGGTATGAATTCAATCACATGTCCATTTCATGTAAGGGATATATATATTTTTTTTGCTGGTGCCTTTATACCCTACAGTGAAAACAAACTGGGAAAAAGATGGTGTGGAATGAAGACATAACAATCATAAAAAGGTTTGAGTATAATATTTACCCTGTCCAGATCCAAGTACCTTTTGCTGTGAGACGCTGTTACTTTGTTAAAAAATTCCATTGAATTTTTGCCAGTCTTTCTGTTTCTGTGTATACCTACAGTTCAGAATACCATGATATTCTACTTTCCTTGATAAACTTTGACTAAGTTAAACATGTGGAGTCCTAAAAAGCACTCAAAGGCACCTGGGGCACTGCATTAGAGACGGGCCATGACTCACTAAGGTAGCAAAACCAGTCTGGTTCTATAGGTGACAGAGATCATCCGTGCTTCTTTCAGAGATGGTGCTGTTCAGTAATCACTTGGACTTAGGTCTATGAGGGGACTTAAGCTGAATGAAGGCACCTGAGGATAAAAGTATCCAGCTCAAAAATCCCATATGAGTAAAATTACTGAGGTGCCTGATGATCTGCTTCTGTGCATGTCTGGAAGTGATGATTAGGTCAGGGGCACCCACCTGCAGCTGCTCAAGAGCCTTCAGTCTGCAGCAGGTTTCAGAGTAGCCTCTGAGGATAGCCACCACTCCTCTGGGACTCATCCGTGTACTTCTGCGTTTAAAGTCCATGAGTGGAGATGAGTGCATGACACTTGTTTGGCTGTGTCCAGGCCATAGCACATTGCTGCTGTGATTACAAAAGACATCAGACAAGTTTCCTAGGGCCAGATTCCATTTTGCCATCAAGACATCCCTGGCTTAGTTTCTGATTGTTTCAAGCTAACACAACCAGGCCCAAGTGACTCCTATTTCCCCTGTAGCACCCTATGTCCTATTTCTCTTTTCTTTCAGCGAAGTGCCAGACTCTGTTCACTTGGCAAGTTCAAAGATCTCCATTCTCTCCATGAGAAGTATTACCCTATGCTAGTATGCCTCTGCTCTATCAAAATTCAACTTGATCCTGATTGAATTCATCAATGGTGGGGAGGGAAGGAGGGGCTGCTTATACCTGTGCCCAAACAGGGGTGGGATAGCACCCATGCCTCTGCTGATTCATCCTGCCCCTTGGCTGTGGCACAAGCACAGTTGCCAGCTTCCCAGCCCTGAATAATCCTGATAAACTGGAGAAACGGTTGGAATTATTCAGGCGATATTCAGTGGAAACAAGTGCAAAGTCCTGCGATTAGGATGGAAGAATCAAATGAAAAAAAAATTAAGAAATGATTTAATAGGCTGCAGAAACATACCTTGGAGATATAGTGGACTAAAAGCTGAATATGAGTCAACAGGTGCTCTCATTGCAGAGAAAAAAAACCAATACTGTATTAATTAATTAATTAATTATCATATTACTAGGAATGTTTTTTGCAAGTAACAGGAAATGATTCCTCCTCTTTATTCTCCACTTGTGAGGCTTCCTTTGGAGTGCTATGTCCAATTTTGGGCACAGCAATTCACAAAAGACTTAGACAAATGGAAAGAGTTGAGGGGAGAAATAAAAATTATCAAAGATCTAGGGAAGAGTAGAAGAGCTGGGTTTTTTTAACCTTTACAAAAAAGAGTGAGTGAGGATTTGATAACACTATAAATACATGAAGAGTTGTTATAAAGAGGATGGTGGTGATAGAGTCTTCTCTGTGTACGGAGAGGACAGGGCAAGAAATAACCATCCTAAATTGACTAGAAAGTGATGTTGGCTATTTGGTAGAAGTTTTTAACTATGAGAGAGATTAAGCACCGAAACAGATTACCTAGCAAGGTTGTAGATCTCTGTCCTTCAAGCTCTTAAACGCAGGTTAGAGAAACCCCTAGAATGAGATGTTTTAAAGAAAGATCATCCTACCTTGAGCTTATGAGCGGTTAAGATGAGCTCCTGAGGTCACTTATACCTTTATTTTTTATGATTCTATAACTGCAAAATAGGACCGGGCCCTTAGTGCTGGTGCTATCATGTTCTGCGTCTCAACTGTTTCAACAAGTTAGTCCAAGTTAGTTGTTTTCCATAATACATCCAGCTTTATGTGGGCTTCACATTCTAGTTCTGCATGATTTTCTTCCTCAGTTTTTTTTTCTCTTGTAAAACTTTGGATTCTCTATTATGTCCATACTGTTAGAGCACTGTTCACCGTCCTTAGACTTTCATCTTTTTGCTTTGGAAATAGTTTTATCAAGAGTAATTTCTTGTTTTCTGGCAAGTTATTTCCCTGTCTGTTTTGTCACAGATCTCAGTTATCACGAACTCTTCCATTTTAGGCTGGACATAAGAAAAATTTTCTTTACTGTCCGAGCCCACAAGGCCTGGAATAGACTCCCTCCACAGGTGGGTCTTTTAAGAAATGTTTGGATGTTTATCATGCTGGGATCCTATGACCCTAGCTGACTTCCCCTGTGGGAGGGGGATAGACTTGATGATCTTTCAAGATCCCTTCCAGCCCTAATGTCTATGAAACCTATGAAATCTATCATGTGACCTCATCAAGGAATTCACTCAGTATTATGAAACAGAAGATGAGCTCTTTTGCCTTGCTCACAGGTTTATTTGTGTTAGCTGTTCTTGTATTCTGTGTCTAAAAACATATAGATAATTTATTCTATGTAAAAAGCAAGCATGGTAGTCCTCACATTTCTGTATTACAATTTCATAGTTACCTCCCATTGCCTGAGTTAACTGCAAAATATACAAAACATAAACTATTCTAGGATCAGGAGGTATCCAGAATAAAGCTGCCTTCTTATTGCATTCCTTTTTGCTGTCACTCATTGCTTATAAATAGATAGGGAAGTACTTTCTTAATTTCTCCATTTGTCCTCTTCATGTCCAGAGATGTTCAATTATAGTGAGGCTTTTAATTACTCTATCCTTCTATTGGGGGCATTTTCTTTTTAATTTTACTCCAGATGTCATGTGTTCAGCAATTACTCTAACCCAAGGAGTCTGATAGGAATCTGCTTTGTGTAGTATTGGAATTCTAATTGATCAGCATTGCAAAACCTAAGCCAGTGCACAGTATGACAGCCATTGATGCCAGAATTTCTTAAGAGATGGTGTTCTCCATAGATAGGACAATGTTTCATAACTGAAAAGTTTTATTACAGCCAACTGGCAGTCAAGGTAATGCAACTGGAATCTGCAAACTCACCATCTACCATTTCATCTGCAACTTTCTCTGCTGGTGACTCATATTTCTAGTCCCATCTTTGTAATATCCAGGAAACCTCATTTTCTCTGATAAAGAAAAATCCCTAATTTTTGGATTAAAAAAAGTAACCCAAAATCCACATTTTTCTGTGATTAAAATGAAACCACTAATATATAGACCTATATATAATGGTGTTTCATTTAAATCATGGGAGAATGTGGATTTTGGGTTACTTTTTTAAGTCTGAAAATTGGGGAATTTTTTATCAGAGAAAACCAAGCTCTCTGCTGATTATCCTACAGTCTTCACATCAAGTAATAGTGACGTAGCAGGGAGTAGACTGAAGGGATCTTTTGGGCCATTGAGTCTAAAACTCTAATTTGAAGAATACTAAAATACGGCATATCTATACATACTATTAGCATGCAGCAATAACTCCAGTGCAAATCACACTGGAGTTTATTGCTCTTAGGTGCCACATTTACATGCATGCTCTGGACCATAGCTTGTTGAGCTGGGTCAAAGAAGCTCCAGCTGGCAGGGAGCCCAGTGGGTCAGCCTGCTAGCCCAGGGCTGCTCTGACCAGGCCCAATGTGCTGAGAAGGGACTGACTGGGGCACAACTGTGCTTTAGTTCAGGACTAGCTAACAGGCAGCCCCCCACACTGAAGCAGGGCCGCTCTGAGTGACATTTGAGAGTAAAATTTGAATGGTACTCACCAAATAACTTTCAACTGTCTTTTAAAAAAAATATATAAGAATTTTGGGTGGATGATCTTCTACAAAGATTATTTAGATCTAAACAATGAAAGAAACTCCCAATATATTACCTTTATTTTTACACACTACAAAAGTAATGCAATGAGCAAAACACACTACAGAAGTAAGCGTATGCCTTATAAATCTTATCTGGCAACTGTAATAGGTATTAAGCCCCTGCACATTTAAAAATGGCTGCTAGACACTTTATCTAAACCTCATTTGGCAAGGTTTAGCTAAAGCACTACCACAGCTATTTTAAAATAAGCAGGGGCTTAATAGACGTAATCCTGTGATGATGCTGCAGTGTTCTAATGAGAACACAGAGCAGATGCCGTTAATCAAGCCTGCCCCTGCGCGTTCTAATTAGAACATGAACAAACATGTGTATAGGCAGCCATAATTTGTTAATTTTGTAATTCTATTTTAATTTATGTTTGGTTGCTCACAACATACATTATTTTAAATGCTAAACAACAGTAATTTGTTTGGTTCAAGGTTATTTTTCTTACATTGCAATAAAACATAATTCCTGGATGATCCTTTAGGTTTAATGTTTTTGAGTGATGAGGTTGGCTTCTATACAGAAAAGGACTTTCTTTTTATGAATGCCATCTGGGTAGTAAAACTCTTTTAAGGTTGCATTAGCAGCCTCAAGAGTTGGTTCAGGAATGTTTTGTGCCTGTTGTCCTTCTCTTCTAGTGGAAGGCTGTCATCTCCTAGAAAGCTGATCCTGTAAGAATTATTTCTCTGGAATTAGTTTGGAGCTTGCCAGCTGTTTTAGTTTCATGCAGAAAGTAATATATAAGCTTGCAGGTCTAAATCTACAAACGGGTTTAGGAAGGTTATAGGTGCTTAAGTCTGCACGTGAAAATTTCAAAGCGCACATTTAACTACTGCTTAACTTTAAAGGCTTCTACAGTTTTAGTTCTGAGCATGACAAAAAGACCTCAATCTTTATTTAGCTAAAGTAGGGAGAAGAAGGATATCTGTGTGGTTATAACCATGAACCTATTGCTAGAGAATTTGGGTTCTGTTCCTGCCACAGCTTTCCTGTGTTGCCTTTGGCAGCTTCACATCTGTAAATCTGGAAAAATAGTGATATTCAGACATATTTCCTAGACTATAAGGATATGGATAAAAAACACAGTAGAGAGAGTTAAAAGGGGACAGGGAATTACTAAGGAGTAGCTGATCTATGCTAACTCTTTATCTGCCCGCTCTTATCCTGCAGTAAATGCCGTAAACCCTATTTTATTTAGGGGTAAGCAGCTCTGGTTTAGAATTCACTTATCTGGGGGCAAGAAAAGGCACACACACAGCTACTCTATCCCCTTTTAATTCTCAGCACTTACATTAAGTTCTTTTGGATTCAGGAAAGCTCTGAAGAATGTGTTCAGATAGAGTCTGGCCCCACACGCATCTTACTGGTACCACGATACAAGCAATATTAATAGAGATACATATTACGCAAATTTATTTTGTTCAGCAGAGAGCCCTAGAAAGCACCTCCTCCAATATGAGGCTGCACCTTAACTGCTTGATTAAGTCTTTAATTAACAAAAATAATTAACATTCATAGCCTATCTTGTAACAAATAATATCAAAGCCAATTTCTGAAGTTTAAGATGACTTCCATTTGGATCTGATTCTTTTTTAAGGTAGACAATAGAAATTGCAGTGTGGAGCTGGACATCTTAGTCACGCATATTTGGCCATATACATTTGACCAAATTCGGGCATATAAATAGGAAGAAATTAGCTTTTGATTAAGGTGTTATTGAAAGATTTGATCAGGGTATCCCTTATTAGTCTTTCTGTTTCATGTTAAGGGGGACCACACAGAGGGGGAATGAGGCCTGATCCTCTTTGCTATGCAGGACTGTTTCCCATGGATGGATCTAGGCTTTTTAGAAGTGGAGTGTGGGTGCAGCAACTGGCATGCCAGGGGTGGCTACAACCTCCACTTCCACCCCTCCCTCCACAGGGTAAGCAGGTTATACTGTGGGAACAGCTGCTGGGGACTTTTTTAAAGTCTCCTAATCAGGCAAGAATCCAACCTGGACTATCTGAGTGCCATCTCTATTCCCTGTGATCAGGGACACCTCCCCTGCCCTTGCATTCCCCACCCCTACTTTGTGCTCTCTATGTCTCCAGATTCAGGGAGACCTCCCTAGATCAAGTCTGGGATGCAAGGAACACTCAGGGGAACCAGGTAAGGTGGAGAAACCTGCCTCCTGCTGCTGTCCCCAGCTGAGCCCTGCTTCCTGTGCAGCCCAGCTGGAACAGGGCAGGAATGGCTCTGGAGCTCTACCATGCCTGCATAAGCCAGGGACAGTGGCAACAATGGAGAAGGGGGGGCATGGGAAGGGAGGTGCCACTGGACACAGAGTGGAAGGAAGGGGGTGCTGAGAAGAGGGAAATTCTTTCCTACTTCTAGGACTTAAAAACATTTTGCAGCTGATGCTTCTGCAGCATGATCTGAAAGTGGATTCTGAACATGGTACTGCACCCCTTTGGATCTGCCTCTGCTGTTTCCTACTTACGGATTTTCAGGGATGTCACAACTTAAGAGACCCAGCAAATGCTCTCCCTTTCCAAGTCTATAATTTCAGGAGTGGCACAAAATATCTTATTTCCTGAAAGGAAAGCAGTGTTGGGATATGCACATTTTTTCAGTTCACTTAAATTAACCAGAGGGTATAAACACCCCATAAAAGTTAGCACAGTAACGCAAGGTTGGGCCCATTATAACAACCTAATTAAATACCATTAAGTTAGTTTTGCTATTCTACTTTGGTTCCCTTGAGGGAAACACAAACCATTGACCTGTCAAAGACATTTGTTTTTATATAATTATGATTTAGGTTTTTTTTCTGTTTGTAAGTTGTTCATGGATCCTTTTCCATCTTTTATATGAATACTTAGCTTCTTTTGTTTTCTTTTTGTTATATGACAGCTCTCTATTAAAGGTAATAGGGAAGAAAGATATGTCAAAATGTCATCTGTGGGAAAATCTATATGACACTTAACAGCAGAGGATTTCTTGAGATCATGTCAGAGCATAAGTGGACATTTTGGGAGAGCTGATGGGCATAGGGATAGTCAGGGGATAGTCTTTGCCTAGGGTTTTCTCTTATGAGTTCTCTGTCCAAGTTTGTTTTATCTTTGTTCTTTTTGATCCATTGCTCTTTTTCCCTGGCAGCTGCTGAGACAGATGCAGATAGAGGCTCACAGACCAGGAAAGGTGTGGTTGGCAGAGGCTCAGAGCTAACAGTATAAATATAGTTGGAGGAAGCATTACTTCATAGACCTAGATCAAGGTTATAACTATTTGTTATATGTGGTTGGATTTGAAAGGACTTGCAAATAAGATATAATTAAAATGAAAGGGGAGCAGCTGAAGTGGAAACACTGTGATAAAGGATACAGATTTTTTATTCAAAAGAGTTGCTTATTTTACAGTCCTGGTCATCATGGTCCTTTTAAGTAGGCTTTTGGGGAAATAATTCCTCAGTTATGTTCAGGGAGGCCTGAGATGCTTTTTTGGTCAAATATGGATCAGAAAACTACTAAGATGAACCCTTTTGAATATTATCTTGGCATTCTTAGTGTTCCGCTTTTATTTATGACAAAGGAAGAACTACACATTAGGTGTCTAAAGGAATTACAATAACATGCAAAATTATCTAGGGATTAATAGACTTAATGCATAACAAACCACATCACAAAGAACCGTCAATAGAATGTGATAACATTCCATATAGCTAAGAAACAGAGTCAGACAGGATTATGAAAGGTGTAAGATTTACAGGGAAATAATTCTTTTAATCCAATAAATGGCTCAGAGCTAAAGGCATAATTGAGCATTGAGGTGAACACAAAGGACCAAATTCATCTTTGATGGGACTCCAATGAAGTCAGTAGTGTCACGCCATGGATTAATTTGGCCCCAAACGTCTTGAAAATAATGAAAGATGTGCTGGGCATGCAATTGTAAAATGCCAATGCAAAAAGAAAGCCCCCTTTGGTCTATCACCCAGTCTTTGAAACCTTGCTACCCTCCTTCTTCTGTGCACAGGAGTGGTAAAAAGGATCTTTACATTTAGAAACATCATTTGCTATGTAAGGTCAGAACAAAGAACTGTTGAAGTAACATGACAGAGTTACCCTGTTATGTTATATAAATGATGGTGGTTAATGCAAATGGTAGTTCATTAATAACTCCATTTTCACCCTGACATTTCTATTTATCTGGGCAGGTTGGGAGTAGATTTTACAAGGTGTTCAGTATCTACTGAGTGCCCACCTAATGTAATAACCTATCTGAATAGGATGTAGTTTTGATAGTAGAACATATGAATAAAATTTGTCCTTTAAATTTTAGATTACCCAAGATCAGTGTCATTGAGCACATCCAGAAAGTATCTTTAGACCTCTAGACAAGGAAGCCTAATGTATCCATACACAACCTTCTATAAAGAATACACAGATGAGTCGGTGGACTGTGAATCATGATATCTGAAAGTCAGATACACAATTGTCTGTTACTTGAGCAAAAGTAGAGCAGTTTTAGCCAGTAGCTGCAATAAGTCCGTTCTCCTCTTGCTAGGTGAGGCAATAGAAGGCAATATTATTCATTCAGTCATATGTATGTACATGCCCATCATAGTGGGTAATCATATTTCAGACAGCCTTTCAATGGCTCCAGCATGTGCTTAGCACCTTCCTAAAAATATCCACAGAACCTGGAAAGGTATTGGGCCTTCACAAAGGTCTGCTGTCACTCCAGGTGGGGTAAGTTTGAGACGAACTGAATCACTGTCATAATGTGAGGGCATAACATGCTGATTATTCATATTGCTATCTTCTGGTACCAGGGAATATCAGAGGTCCTAACCCAGAGTTATTATCTCCATGAAGAAGATTCTTCTTTCTTACCCCCATATTTAGCTTCTGAATATGTGATATGACTTTGAAACACAGGATATGAATCTCCCAAAATGTTGCCTTAAGACTTGACTACTTGATCCTTAATAGCATATCAAGAAACTTGCCTGTGGTTACTGTTATTTCCACTCCTACAGTGTTTTATGGCTTCAAGAGGATTGTAAAATAAAATTGGGTCTGGTGATGTTTTTGCCATCAGAAAAGAAATCCAAACACAGCATTAAGTCACATAATATTATTTGTGCTCTCTGACTAGTGACTAAAAGATTCTAACAAAAGAATAACAAATGAAACGAGAAATAATACTTGTGGTTAAAACTAATGAAACTTGGGGGTTTACAGTTTTTTTCAAATGACTCTTTTTTTGAGTACTTGTGAGTAATGATCATGATCTCACAAACTGTAGTGACAAAAACGGGGTGCCTATGGTCACATAAAGAACTGTCAATCAGATTTTTTTCCACTATTCAGCCAGCACTGCTTTTTTTCTGTGCTTTTCAGTATCAGGTATAGATTGGATATGATGACATGTATGATCTTTGTTTTCCAGAAATGTCAGTAACGCTTTTAATGATTTTACAGTCATTAAAAGTAATCTTTGAACGGAAAAAAATCCTTTCAGAAATAAAACTTTTAAATACCATAATCAATTATCAGACTGCATGTGTTGAAAGCAAATATTTTCAAAGAAAAGTATAACTAACTAACTAAAAAACCACTTATTGTATCTACCTGCCAGGACTTGTTGCAGAGTTCTCTGGTTCTGGGAGCATCAGTATTGGCACAGTGAACCTCCTGTCTGCTCTAGGTCTATTTGATTCTGTAATTTTTTTCCAGAAGAAATTCAGAGCCCTTAAATCAAGTTTTCCTTTAAAAACATCTTTACAGTTCATGGCTGCCATGTTTCCTCTTTTCTCCTTATGAATTTTCTTCAGGGCTAAATGATAGGACTTAATACAGGGAACTGTGCCGAAGTCAACAAAAGACAAAAGCCACCATCCTACCTTGTATATAGCTATGAGTTGCAATACAGCTCCTGGTGGCTACTATTACAATGATTCCTTCATTCCAAGTTCACAAGATGATAAGTTCACCGTGCTGACAAAAAGTTGATTCTCTTCACCAGTGTTGCTCTGCATCTCTATGATGAGTATGGAGTTTCTGGGTATGTCTACACATGTGCAACATGTCCCATTAGACATGCTCTTGTGCATGTCCCATTTGTCTGCTCTTACTTGCATGTACAGCCCTGCCAGCAAGACCACTGTATGGTTGTACCCCTCACAGATGCTCTCAAAACCTTAGGGGGGTTGTACATAACATAGGGGTTTGTTCTCCCTAAACTGAAGCAGTTTTTTTTTAAAACCACTGCTTCAATTTAGGGTGAAGAAAACCCCCGTCTTGTGTACACCCATGTCAGAGGTGTTTCATTTTAATCATGGAAAAATATGGATTCTGGGTTGCTTTTTTGGGAACTACTTAAATTGTGGTTTCTCTGTTTTCACAGAATTTTGTGTAGAATTGCCTGGAAAAAATAAAAGCATACCAGAATGCAAAGAAAGCATGGCAATCCCTGCAGCCATTCAGCACTTAGTTTGAGAGAGCTACTTAGAGGCTGAGCCAGTGATATAGACTCAGTAAAGGCACCAGTCAAGAAAGAAGAAGGGTTTTGGCACCATGTTTTAAGAAGCCAGATGCAATGCTGAAGAAATGCTGCAGTCTGAAGAAGAGTGATTGACCTCTAGGCCAATCAGCAGTGAGAGGTGGGGCTACCTGGGTCCCTCAATCAATCAGCAATGACCCAGGGTGGAGGGCTCAACCATGAAATCAGCTCTGCATGTCATGACCAGCCTGTGAAAATCCCTTCGTCTGGCTGTGATTAGGTAGGTTTCTATTAAGAAGCAGGGATCCTGGTTTTCTCTGATTAAAAAAAAAAAATCCCCAATTTTCATTTGAATTAAAAAAAGGAACCCCAAATCTACATTTTTTTGTGATTAAAATGAAACAACGCTATGGTGTTTCATTTTAATCACGGACAAATGTGGATTTGGGGTTCCTTTTTTTAATTAGAAAATTGGGGATATTTTTTAACCAGAGAAAACCAGGATCCCTGCTATTAAGTCAGTGGTTGTTCTGATATATTGTTGTTAATGAGAGCCCTCCTAGAGAGTTAAAATGATACCTTTCTCAGTGAGATTATGGAGTCTGCTCAAGCTCTACTTCAGTAGTCCTCTACATTGTACATAACACTACACCATTGTGCATCAACAAATATTTCCATCCCCTAAAACCACATTGAAACCTGTGCCTTCTGGCATAGCTTGGGTAAGACTAAAAGGTACAGGTTTCAAATATATTTTAGGGGGGGAATGTACTTCTTGATTCATGAGCATTCTGGAGTAAGGGTATTCTGGATAAGAATAAAAGTCATAGCTTTCAAATAGAAGTGAGTAAAACTAAATATGAACTTTAGCCTACGCCCTATAATATTAATATCTAAACATTGTTTTAAACCCAAATGATTGTTTTATGCACCTCTATTGTAAAATTGTCTAGTGTGTGTAGATGTCTAATGTAGTGCTAATATGTAATATATACATGAAGAAACCAGGATATTTATTTTTGATGTTAGATGAACTGCAGTGTGAAGAAAACATTCCTGTCTCCCTACAGGAGATTTGTGTTTTTTCACATAAACTCTGAATGGACTAGTTGTCTTTAAAACCAGAAGCCAACTGGGTCCTAATTACAAATAAATATACTTTCTTCATTGTGGTTGCAGTTCAGACAGAAGATGGCAGCTCTCCCTTGCAGACTTCTGACGCTGAGGATCATTTCCAGAAACACATCAGACTTCCTGGCTGTATTTCTTGTTTACAAAGTGCTGTATACATTGACATTTAGAAATTCCTGTGCATTTGATCTCAGACTATCATTCATCTTACAAAGGAAAATTAAAGGCAATTAATTTCCCACTAAATCCTAGGTAGGGTCAAGATTGTACTTTAATGACTATTGTACCATACACATTTTTAGAAATTCATCCTTTCAAAATCACCTCTTCGAATTCCCCACTGTCTTGATAACTCTACTTCTGGTAATGATGACAGACTTTTCTGACTTTCTAGCAGGAACCCAGATTGAAATGCAATTCAGTCATTTTGCCCTTACATGTTTGTGTTCTGTAACAAAAAGTACAGGGTGATCTAATATACTTTGAAGGTGAACTCTATATTATATGGATTGGCTTTCTTTAGGGAGATGCTTTTTGAATTCCTGTTTAACAATGTTTAAAAAATTAAATGACCAACAATCAAGAATTTTAAAAAGATAAGAAAACAAAGTGACTTTGCAAACAGAAATACTGAATGTAGAAGACAGATAAATTTTTTGAAGATAAGCTGAAAGAAAATATGATTAACACTGATGAAGCAGAATAGTGCCAAGTATGTGTCATTTCTCAGCCAAATGCATTATACAAGGTGGAAATTGAACTTTCAAGACTCATGTTAACATTTTATTTCTATGCTTTATTAAGGCAAGTAACCAAGGGAAAAAGTGAAACAGCAAAAACTGCAAAGTGATGTCTGTCATAAGTTAAATAGGGTCATCTGTCGGCACTCAGCTGAAATGACATCATTCTGGTAAAGTAATTACTAGGTCAAGTAATGACTCATTTGTAAAGACTGGTATATATTAAGGTCATATACAGGGTCAAAACACCAGTCTGCAGAGTCTTTACAGTACAGACTTTTGTTTGTGGCTTGTATTGAGATCTGCATTAAAGTTGATTTGTAGAGATATTTCATGTGCTCACACAATGCAAATCCTTTTCATTACGCATTGTTAAGGAAAAAAATGTTCCTTGATCTCACTTCAAAATGATAAATCTGTATTCATTTCATTGTTCTGAGTTTATTGCAATGGTAACAAAATTCCATTCAGTCCATCTGGAATAACTTCCTGTAAAGCTATTTCTGTTTAAGGCTACTGTGCTTTACCTCTAAAATAACATAAAAGCAATATTTATATTCATATGAAATCGTACAGCACACAGCACAGTTGTATCACAAATCCTAGCTGTGGTTTCTGCAATATAAATATTAATTGCAACAGTACTAATTTTAAGCTAATATTATGAGCCAAGATCTTACAGAACTTGGAAAACCATGGAGGCAGGCACATCCACATTTTCCTTGGATACTGCCTTGCACTACAACACTCTCTCTCAATTAAGTGCTGCACTGTCACGTCCTTTTACTGGATAATACCTCACACAGAAGGGTCCCATATGCAGGATCTTATACTAAAAGTCCTGCTTTAAATGAGTGGTTCATACACAAAAGATTATGAAAATATTGGTTGCATATATGCCCTACAAAGATTTTTCTCTATGTTCACAACAATGATTTTGTAACTCAGCTCTTCTAATTAAATAAGAGGGTGATTTTCAAGGGCACAAATTGATTTAGGAGCATACCTCTGATTGAGTTTGCACCTTTGAAAACCTCCCCCAATTTCATTTGCATACATTGGGTTTTATTGGTTGATGAGCTGTAACTGTATTTGCACCCCACCCAACTTCATCTTATGAATAATTAACTCCTGTAAGTCACTGATAATAAGAGTCATAATATTAACTCTGTGCTCAACAATGTGTAAATTATAGGATCAATTGAAGGACCATATTATCCCCAATAACAAGAAAATCTATGTAAAAGTGTGACTTAAAACTCTCGATGATTATTTGGATTTCATTCACCTCTTTCTATTGTATTAAAAAGACCTTTTAAGTAGCAATGTCATGAGATCCAAAAAAAAAGGTTTTACATTTATAGACTTGGGAAAACATGGAGACAGAAACATTCCCATCTTCCCTGGATAGTCCCTTGTACTATGGTTCTGTTTCTCTTTTAAGTGCTACATTTTCATATCCTTTTACTGGATGAAATCTCACATAGAAGGGTCCCATATTCAGGATCTTATACTAAAACTTCTCCACAGCTTCAAAGGAGGAGGATGTAATGGATCCAATGGCAAGGATAGTCAGGTCTACAATTATTAGGAGTTTTGCACGTATATAAATAGGGAGATATATGCCTAACATAAGTAAGCCCCCAAAATAACCTGATAGGGTTAAATAGTGGTCCTATTGAAAATATTAGTCACAGGAAAGTTAAACAATTGAAGGGTATTTTACCTGATTTAGATCTGCTAACATTAGTTATTGGAGCTAGGAGTGCTTGGTTGGAGAGAGAAACTTTTCTCCTTCTCTACCCTCTTGATGGGTTGGATTAAATACTTTCATCCTTTCCCAGGCATAATTGGCTAGTACTGTGCCCTAGTCATTGGTGATGCACAGTGCAGGGGCAATGGCCACAGGTATGATGCTGTCAGGGGTGACAGGAGATGTCATGTCCTTTTTTTGCTAACTTGCAAGTCAAATGGAAAAGAAAATCTACTAATTTTCAGTGTCAAAAATAAGATGCAACATCCCCCTTAGAGCAGCAAGCCTTTGATTGTGGCTCCTATACCATACACTGACACTGCTGCACTGCCCTCCCTACTGCCAGCTAGAGCAAAGCTGAGCCAGTGCAGGTTAGGGTGAAGGGCTTGAAGGGGGGATAGGTGGGTGCCCCCCTAGTTCTGTTCTGGCATTTGCCCCCAGGGCTTAAACTCTGCTCACCTACCCATCTACCACACTGCTATGTCCTTTTACTACTTATGGTGTGGCCCTTAGACAATTCCACTTGCCTACTTTATTTTCACTGTGATTTCTGGAGGATTTATGACAAGCAAAATGAAAGAGAAGATAGCTGAAGCACAAGTGAAAGGAGTTTTGCACCAAATCTTGAAGTTCATGTACACACACATATGCACATGAATACATGTGTGTATGTTTTGGTGCTTCAAGTTATGATAAAAGACACACACACAAATATATATGCACATCTGTGGGTGTGTTTATATGTATGTTTGCTTATGTGCTTATATGTAGAGAGAGATTGTATATGAATATACCCAAACATTTTTATGCTGTAGTCATTTCAGAGGGAAAGCAAAAGTTATTTTTCTCCACAGTGGCACCTGCAAATTTTCAGGTATGTTCTGAGTTGTAGATAGTTTCCTTAGTACAGTCTGTCTTTTCTCTGTGGTGGATCTGAGCTCTCACCCTCTATTGCTAGGAAATTTCTTTTTATTTTGCAGATAAAATCAATCAGATTAGTTGTGATGTGTCTGTTTCCATAGTGGCAGAACAAGGTATTGGGGAGATAAGGGCTGTTGCTTTTCTGCTACAGTCTCAGCCTGTGTTTCTCACTGAGGTGCTGCAGGTGATCAGAACTCTCTTGATCTGTGTTTTGGATCTATGTCCTTCGAGGCCAGTGAAGGCTTTGGCACAGAGACCTCTTTGTTCAGATGAATCAGTGATCTTTCCTACATTCTCCATGCCGGTATTGTTATGTCCATTAACTGCCTTTGATAACTTTAAGCATGAGCTGGTGTTATTAATTCACCTGTGGGTTGAATTAGTAGCAGGACCAAGACCACGTGGCAAAGACCCTCTGGTGTGAGAATGGAGGTGGACATCATCACCAAACAAGTTCCTTATCACAGATCCTTCAGTTTGCCCACTTGCTTTCAACTTGACATGCCCTCAATGGGCCTTGCTCAATAGGTTCCAGATGGGGCAAGGTCTGTGCATGGCCAGCCTCCAATATTGGGGTCTTCATGATAACCCAGACTGTAGCTGTGACACCATGTCACATGTTATTGATGACTGCCTGCTAAGTTCAGTGGTGAACTACAGGAACTGCACATGGTCACTGAGGATGCTGTTACACGGTTCGGCAACTAGGCACCCGCTGACTGACCAATCTGTAGATTTAGAATGGGCTACTCTTCATAAACTTTGTTCTTCTCTCCTGTAGATATGTCAGTGGATCTTTGTGGTCAGGGACTATGAGAGGGAAGGATGGAGCGACAGTTGTATTGGGCTGCCAAGCTCAGGGATCAGCCAAAATCAGATCATTCTCTATTTCCTGTTTCCAAAATAGGAGATGGGCACTCCCACACCATCAGTAGGATGTACCAAATTTCTCGCAGGCCTTGTTTGTGGATGGCTGCCTATCTGGTCAAATTTAAGGTGCTTATTATGATTGATGGACCCTAAGTGGCCTAAGACCTGAGAGACAACCCCTTGTACAATAACATACTCCCACCACTTGTTATAAAAAAGAGGGGACTTTTTTTGAACACCCTGGGTGCATCTATACCTGCTATTAATGCATAGCAATAAACCCTGGGCATGCCATTTACATGTGTGCCTGAACCATAGCACATTGAACTGGGTTGGAGCAGCCTGATGGCACAGAACTGCGCTGACTGGACAGGCAGTCCCTGTGCTGAAGTATCCTCATGTCCCAGCCAGCCAGGTCACCATCTACACGTGCACTACTGTGCACAAAAAAAACCTCTGCAGAAGCATACTACTTGTATTTACTGCTGCAGAGTTTATTAGTTTCCCATGCCCTAATAGGGGTCCATGTGTACGCGCTGAGATGTTTACTGAGGAGCTAATTGTTCAGCTCCACAGTAAATGTCTCGTATAGACATGCCCTCTGTAGACTTTGAAATTCTGGAATTTGCTCCTTATGTTGGTCTGAAACAGCTCAAAACTTGTTGATTTAGCAGAATTACTGGAAAAGCTATTTGTTTGATGAGATGTGGGGGACAAATGATATTATATACTGGATATGATTAGAAGGTAAGAATCTTTTCTAGGTTTTTCTTTTGCTACTGTAACTTGCATTTGATTTTTTTAGACTGCTGCCTGGTGGTGCTAATTTATGTCTATACCAATGTGTACTGAGCAAATCTTCACTAAAAACATTTATCTGGTTGTATGTTTGCCTTATATATAAGGTTCTTTCTTGAATAACTCTTTATACCAAATTCCTTCATCAACTGTGGTCTCTCTGTAGGCTTAAAAGATGCTTCAGGTTGTAGTACATGATCAAATTCATCATCCCAATGATTAACTCAAGTTCATTTCACTGGTACTCACAACTTCTCTTCTTCCAGAAAAATTTCCAGAGAATCTTAGCACAAAACAGGGTTTAAAGCTTAAATAGTCCACTTACTTTTTGAAATCACTTGTTCAACTCAGAGTAGCTTTAGGACAGTGTACAAACACATCATTTAAACAAACATAAGTAGGCTTGATCATTTTGCAAGTCATGAAAGCAAGATAAACCGCATGTGATCTTGAAGGAGCATATTACAAACTTCATAGGAGGTTTTTGTGGAATACCACATTTTCCCTTGTAAATGCCTTCTATGTTTGGTAATATTCCTTGATCATTTTTCTGTATAATTTGCATTTTCAGGTTGTCGAATGGTTTCAGTCTTGCACTGCAACATATAGCTGGCCATGTCCAAACACAGGCTGTAGCGGGTAAACACCTACCAGATCAAGTGCTTGACCTGGGCTTTTGTTACTATTCAATACAAAAACTACTTTGATAGGAAATTGCCTCCTGCATATCTTAAAAGATAGTTATGTCTGATGAGTGTCATGTGGTCCTGGTGAAAGATTTTTTCAGTAGCCTCTCCTGTTATCACATCTGAGTCAATGGCATTGTAGTAAAATATTTTTACAATAAGTATTCATATTTCACAATAAGGGCTCAGATTTTGCAACAGAATCACTACTGTTCCCAGCTTAATTGTGAGCCTGTTGGGAGGCAAACTGCTTAGTAATAAATTCAAAAATCCTTGTTGCGGTGTTTGTTATCTATGTTATCTATCTTTAGGTATACACTTTCTCTCCTATAATTCTGGCAGTTATGTCAGCATTTATAGTATCACAATATTTTTATTTTGGGGAAAGAATCACAAAATTTGTATTGCAGTGAATGGTATCATCTGAAAAGTCACTTGATAGACCCACTTAAGTTGCCTTCTTTTAAAATGCAGTGTTCTCATACTCTGATAATATTAGAGCAATTTCTATATGAAGGCTCAGTCTGATCTCTGATCTCCTTGAGATAAGCAACAAATTCATGTGCTCCAGATGTTTTTATGTTATGGTGAAGATGTCTCCACAATGGCAATACCTTAAGACAGGTTTCTGTTATATGCATGCATGAGTTGAAAGGAACAATAGGCAAAGCATTCCTGAAACCCTTCCTAAATCTGTGACTTTCCCTCCTAATGGAATTTCAGTGGCCTTTGTGTCATGTAGGAGTCAGTCAATGCATCGTAATACCGAGGGAGGAGCCATTGGATTCTCAAGGCAAAGGATGAGTTTACATTGGGGCAGGCAATTATTTCAGGTGGAGGGCCGCTTACTGAGTTTTGGCAAGCCATCGAGGACCACATGACAGGCACCCGGGGGCATATAGATATAATTTTCTAAATTTTTTGTGGGGGGGCCCCCACAGGCCAGATAGAATGACTTGGTGGGCCACTTCTGGCCCGCAGGCTGCATTTTGCCCACCTCTGGTTTACATTGATGAATAACATTCACCTTTGTGCTTTGGAGTTTGATTCTTGAAGTGGAAATTCTTGTTAAATTCAATGGAAACATAAGTAACTATGGATAGTTCTTCCTTGTTAAGTAATATTGTAGCAATACCATACATACCCACATCTGTGTCCATGGAGTAGATATTGGTAAGTAAATTAAATGTAGTAACTTTCTCAGTTATGTGTAGCTTAGAAATAAAAACACAGTAACCTGAGCAGTTACTTATAGCATAAATTATTAAAAAGCAAAAAAAGTGAAAAAAAGCAAAAACAAAAACAAAAACAAAAAAAAAAGAAAAGGAAAAAAGCAAAGAAATTGCAAGTAAATGTTTAAAAGGTGTACACGCGTGCACACAGTTTGTTTTAAGGAAGTGGTATTAGAGTTCCAAGCGAAAATAAGGCAGAGATCCGCTTCACAAGAAGTCTCATAATGGACTGATGCCCAACAGTGTGTGCCAGCTCACTTAAGTTCACAGGTGATCTCCACACATGATCTGTATTGCAAAATCATCTTTTTCTTCATTTCACATGACTCTTCAGATTTTTGGGGTTTTTTTTAGCATTGTATAAATCTACATTCTTTAAGCTTGAAAATGGTATGTAATGTGTGAGTATCATCAGCAGAAGCAGCAATCCCTTGATTTGAGGATGATTTCTACCACAGATCATTGATGCTTCTTGAGATGATGTAGAAGTCCAATTCTTGAGCCACAGACCTTTCCACAGAAGTTACAGGTCTTTCTGTGAAGAAGAGTAGACCGTAGGCTGGTATTCCTCTCCTTTTGATTCCTTCACTCTCTTTTCTCTACTTCAAAGGCAGCATGCTTTACTTTGAAATGGGCTAATTGATTGAAGTTGTGGCATCATTGGTGTCAGGTAGCAGCCAGCTCTTTCCAGCTCTTGATGTTGGCACCCATTTTCTTGAGGTATGTCTTCACTGCATCCTTGGAGTGCTTCCTCTGGCTACTGTGAGATTACAGGCCACAAGGAAAATAGGACTAGTGCACTTATTTTGGGAGTTGAGAGTCAGGCATCTGTATACTTTGTCTAGTCCTTTGAAGCTGGTGTTTGAGGATCACAGACTCAATTCTGGTAACATCAGCTTCAGCAAGCTTGCTAGTGCTTGTGCAGTGATCCTCCCATTTGATGCAGATAATTTTTAGAGGTATCATTGATGATCCAGGATCTTGAGATGATGACAGTAGGTCATCTACATTTCACATCCATAGAGGAGAGTGGGTATGATAACTACATTGTTGACCTGGATCTTGATTTCTTTCCAAAAACTGTGATCAATAAAGGCATACTGAAGCAACTTCCCAAAGGAGGCACTTGTCCATCGGATCCAGGACTGAATTTCCTCATCAGTGTCACTCTCTGAGAGAGGTGGCTACTGAAGTAGGAGAAGTGCTTGATTATCTCCAAGGTTTTTCCCTTGATGGTAATTTGATTGGTAGGGTGATCACATTCATGGTCCATAGCATGCTGATAGAGCACTTCAGTCTTCTGAGTGTTGAGAGAGAGGCATAATGTTTGGCAGGCTTCTGTGAAGAGTTCCAGTGTGGTATGGATGTTTTCTTAGCATGCACAAGGAGGTGCAGTCATTAGGGTCCAGGATAGTTGTTTTAAGTACTTTGGTCTTTGAACAAAAATGTCCCAGATTGAAAAGCCCTCCATCCTTTACATATTCAATGTCAATTCTGGAAGGAAGGTGACCTTAATGAGAAGTAGGATGACTGTCAACAAATGGAGAAAAGATTTGGGCAATTGTATAACCTTGCTTGACTTGAGGTCAGATGACAAATGGATCTGTCTTTAATCCATGACAAAGAACAGTCACAGTCATCTGGTTGCAGAGGAACCTAAGGACCTTGACATACTTTTCAGGACATCTAAATATGGTAAGTACTTTCCACAAGGGTTTGTAACTAATGGAATCAAAAGCTTTAGTAAGGTCAAGGAAGGCCATATACAGGTCCTGATGTTCCTGACACTTTTCTTCGGTTGAGGGGGATGGGCAACAGAGATTGTGCCAATTGCCCCATGTGTTTGAAACCACACTAAGATTCTGGCAGGAATTCCTCAGCAAGAGGCAGAAGACAGTTCAGGAAGATGTGGATGATGATTTTCCTTGCTGTAGAAAGGAGGGCAATACTTTGATATTTCCTACACACAGACTTATCTCCTTTCTTGAAGATACCCAAGATGTTGGCATTCCCCAGATCCTCTGGGTTCTCTTCTTTGTCTCCCATTTGAAGAATAAATTTGTGGAGTCTCAGTACCAGTTCCTTACTGATAGCCTTGTAGATTTCAGCTTTTATGCCATCTGGTTCAGTAGCCTCCTGTTCTTGGTTTCCTTCATGGCTTAGACTTCTTCTAATATAGGAGGGTGGGTAAGGGGTCCCCTTTCAGGGTGTTGTGGGATGGACTTAATGGTAGTATCTTCACAGATGACTCATGGTTCAAGAGTGCCTCAGAATACTCTTTCCATCTACCTTGGATAGATTCATTGTGCTTGAGAATCGCTGAGCCACCCTGTTGTCCCAGCCGCCTGCAGAAGGTTCGGGATTGAGAGTATGGTCAGGGGTAGAAAGGTAAGAAAGGTTTATTGACTTAAGAAAAACACAACTGTGCCTAGTAACAAGACAAACAATGACAGACAAGAACAATTCACATCAGCAGTCCCCTCTGGTGCCTGATGTACAAGTTTCTCTTTCCACAAAGTTCAGCAAAGTCAGGCATCCCCAATCAGCTCTGTGCAAGAGGTACTGGAAAGGACCCTGGAGTTCAGTCCTTGGGCTCTTTGAGATCCACGGGCCCACTGATCCAGGTCAACAGCTAACTAATCCTTTTTACAGAGCTGTATCTTCCTTCAGAATGATTTCCGGATGTTTTAACTAATTTATAGCTTCTGAACAGTACTGATAACATACAGCCATTCAGATTCTTTTTACTTCAACTGTCCTTAGACTGACCAATAGCAGTACAAGCCTTGCATTCCTTTGATAAAGTTTAACTACACCACAGGGCCTTACTACTTTAAGGCATTGCTACATTTACTAGGCCTTACTTTATACAAGGCCTTACTACATCTTAAACTTGAATTAGGCTTTTAGCAATAACATATAGCTTAATATCTAAACAAATGCAGAAAAACACTTTGTCTAATCTTCATAGAGCCTTCAGCAAGCACCTTTATCACACAGACATAATTTTTAGCTGTCACACCTCTGATCACAGAAAAATAGGGCCATGGGAAGTTGAGGTATAGATGGACTTCACTGCCTAGAATAAAGCTATGCATGTCATGTTTGTCACTGTAGAGCTGGATCTCCCTGGATTTATCCTACTGTCACTGATTTTTGATTTTCCAGATCTTCCCTTGAGCCCTGGCTCTGATGAACTGATACATTTACTTCTTCTGCTTGGTTGAAGTGTCATTTTGCCAAGCAGAATGAGGACTTCTCTTCTAGTCAAAAAGGGCTTGGATCACAGTATCACTCTCATTGTATCAGTTTTGGTGTTGATGGGTAGTATAGCCAATTGTTTCAGTACAAGCCATATGGATGGTAGTTTTAAAGTGTTTCTAGAAACTCTCAATTCTAGCTCCTTCCCCATATAGAGTGAGCAGAGTGGATCCTCCTCAGTCATGGTAACAGTTTCCCTGTCTCAACCTATGTGCATGGTGATTAAAAGACTATCGCTGCCTGCATGCAAATTCAAGTCTGGAGACTGCCAGATTCACTAGTCCTACCTCCATCATTACTGGTCCTTTCACCACAGGGATTTTGAAGGTTAGTACAGGAGAGCATGTTGTTTCTTACAGTAGAAGCCTTGGTGTATGGAAGGTGGCGCGTGGAAAACAGCAACCACATTATTTTGATGAAGTGGAGGTCTGGGTCCACTGGCAAAGGAGAACCCTAAATGACAGGAGACCTCCATCTTGCTGCAGCCGTCTTTCATCTTTCCAGCCATTGAGATCCTTACACCAGATACTCCATCCTTTTACCAGATCCCTATACCGGATACATCTTCTACTGCATACTCTATCGGGTGACCCTGACAGGAGTGTGAGACTCCAAATGACATACCTCTGAGGATTATTGGGACACAGAAGCCTCTCTGCCACTACATGGTCTCAGTCCACAGAGAGGTGTGTGGGTATACAGTAAGCACAAATACCTTCAAGTGTTGTTATAACACTACTTCTTAGTGTATTAGTATATCGATTGGTATTTATGCTGATGGGTGGTTGTTGTTACTTTAATTATTGTGATGGCACTCAGAGCTCTTGTATGAGTGATCCTTTAATATTGAATTTTAAAAAAAGAATTACACAATATATTTTTTAAAGATTTTTTTCATATATAATGCAGCATTAGAGAAAGACCTGACATGAAAGCTGTAAGAACTAGCATTATTTAGTCTGGAGTAGAGAAGATTGAAGCAGGAGTTGATAACAGTTGTCAAATACCTGAAGGATGATTACAAAAAAGATGGAGATTAGCCTTTCTATGTGGCTGTAGGGCACAGGACATGGGTGACTGGTGCCTCCAGAGTCTGGCAGGGCACCAGCAGCCGATTGCTGGCTGGGCAGGGAGGGGTCCCCCAGCAGCCAATCACAGCGCCAGTGACAAAACTGGAAGTGCCCGTGCCAATCTCGGGGGGGGCACCGGCCAGTGCTTCATTCAGTGCCCCCACTCCCTTGCTGGGCCAATCTCAGGGGGTACATGTGCCAACACGTGCCCTCCTTATACATTGCCTATAGCACAGGACTAGGACCAATTCTCAAACTACACATTTAAATTAGAGGTTAGTCAGGAATTTCTGACTATGAGTGTGGTAAAGAATTTGAACAGGCTACTTGGAGAAATTCAGTCCTGGATGTTTTCAAGAACAGGTTAGATAGACACTTGTCTGGAATGGTTTTGTCTGGGATGATCCTGCCTTGAGCAGGAGGATGGATTAGATGACCTCCTAAGGTTCATTTCAGCTTTGCTTTCCTATGATCCTATTGTAAGAGAATTACAGAAACAAAAGAGATTTCTCAAGAAATCTATTTGATCTGTTTTAGACTTCATGCTGCCATCTATCACTACAGTATCTGAAAACCTTCCTTGAAAAATCAATACTTTGGAGCCTCTAATACTTCTCTTCACAGTGGTTTACACTTGGGTAAGGTTGTTTTTCTTATGTGTGTTGATTTGGGGTTTTTGGAGAGAGAAAGATTTGGGAATAAAAGTCATATCCATAAGGAATGCTCATAATTTAGTGGAAGGGATTTCTCTAAGAAGGAGAGTTTGCAATATTTTATGAAGATGGTCAGTTACTAGATTTTGGTTTCATTAGAAAGATCATTCCATAGCCAGATTCCTTAGCTGTAAATGCTTTCTCCTGAACCCCATCATCTACATTGCTTCAATGAAGTGTGGTGATTCAGGAACTGAAACTTGGTTTCTGATTTAGCTGGGACCCAGTCCATCAACTACTTGGGAAAATAAGGCCTTAAACTGGCATTGGAAACTTAATGGGAGTCTGTCCATGCCTGGTGTATGCCCAGAGACCTGATTCATGGACTGGATCCTGTATCAGGTAGAATCCGAGGATCATTGCTGCATTCAAGTTCAGATACTAGGAGTTATGCTGATGCAGCCTGGAGAAAATTAACGCGTGTATTATTGTGGCTACATCCCTTTCTGTGAGTAATGGGTAGAAAGCTAGAAGCTTCCTAGCAAGCTGAAGATGAAAGAGATCTTTTCTAGAAAAAGATGCCACCAGATCCTCTAAGCTGAGTGAGAAGTCTAGTAGGATTCCAAAGCTTTGCACCTTGTTATGAGTCTGAAAGTTGACTGGGGTGAAAGGAGAGCCACTGTGCTCCTCAGACTTATGAACCATAGGGCTAGAAGGAGCAATAGCTCTTTAGGAAGTTTCTGGTTTAAGAAAAGCCAGAGGAGGAGGCAAAGATTCTTTTTGGCCACAACCTGGTCCATTGTATAAAACTCTAACAAAGGATACTGGAATCAGATCTTTGAATCTGTTAATCGGATTTTGTATTTAATTGTATTTAAAACTATAGTCTATATGATTAATCATTTTTTCCTTCTTAGAAAGTAGAAATGTGTTAAAGTCCATGGAAATCAGAGCCATTATTTGATGCAATAATTACATCTCTAGATTGATATTACTGAGCTGAACTCTAATAACCTCTGACAGATCAAGCTGATAATGATGTTTTTTGTTTTATTACAATATGAAAGGTGTCTTCTTTCTTTCGTCTTCTTTTTTTTCAGCGTCTTAATAAAGTTTTCAAGGTCAGGAGCCTTGAAAGTTCTCAGGGCTTTTTTTCAGTCATTGTTATTGGCCTTTTCACCAACAAGCCAGTAATGAGAGGTGAATTTTCTCTGTAGATTAATGAATGTCAAACTATAAATAATTTTAAGAATCAAGATGATAATTTGGACAGAAGAGAGAAAGTCAAAGAGAACTGAGATTTATGTTTACAGACCTGTGACACTCATATTGTTATAAGAATTGTACATTATTTTCTTTTTATTTTATTGTAATCATAAAATCCCCCTGCTATAATACATTATTATTATGTTTAACATGTATTTAATTAACTTCTCTAAAAAGCTACAAGTCACATTTGGTTAAAAGTTCTTTCATATTCTTAAATGCAATTATCTAAAAATTATCAATCATTTTTATTAGTTAATACTTGAAATCACATGCATATCCAATATAATTATTAACGCCAATCCATTTACTGGTTCATTTAACTTTGGCTATGCACAATTATGTGTGACATTTTGAAAAGAAGTACCGTTTTCATAATGATACAATCATTATTTTTCTGAAGATCAACAAAAGATTTATTCTTTTAATTCTATTGCTTATCTTTCTACTGTCTAACTTATAAGGATAATAGAAGCCAGATGGTAATAGAAAAGATAGTTGTGGCAGTCTATATAATTGCCACTCACAAACTGTTTTTCTTTTTGTACTTTCACAATATTAAAAGTGACAGCAAAAAAGACTAAGTAAAGACAAAGTGAAATACTACTTAGAGGTAACAAAGTTGCTGTCCTATAGCTTACAACCAACAGGCTGTCTTTGCACTGCATTTGTGATTGAAGGACTAGTGTTGGTTGTTCCTCTTTAAAAACTTGCATGTTCCATAACACTGATGCTTTTACAGAAATATTATTTAACTGTTGAATGAAAAATTGAAGAAGACTGTAGTAGAGGAGGAAGGATGGATGGTTCAGTGATTTGGGAGCTTGTATGGGACTTCAGTAATCTATACTTCACAGTCAGCTTTGTTCTAGACCAGACTTGCTATGTCAGGTCATTTAAGGCCACATTTTTCAATATAGCTATGTAGCTAAAAATGTGACTGCATACCTCTAGGCAGCCAGGTTCCAGTTTTGGGTGGCACATGGTGCTGCCATGTGTGCTGCCCCACTATTTTCATGGTTTTTTTTATATACCAGCATTTCCCCATATTTAATTTGGCTCTGCATTGCAAATATACAGCATGGAGAACCAAATCATGTCCACTGGGTGTGTTTTGTGGTTCCTCAAAAGCCTTTGAGGCATTGCAAAGAACATGTAGGCACTCATGTGGACATGCCCAGTGTTCCCTGCTCCATAGAGATGCTCTGTGACTCAGGCTGTGTTCTGATGCTCCAGCCTGAGTGACAAAGACCCCCACCCCACAGCAGCTCAGAGGTAGAGAAGACCGGGCTGTGGAGCTGTCCAAGAGAAATTTGTGATAAAGATGCATCAGTGTTTCACATTTTATGGGATTGTTTTTATGCACAGGTATGTGGGAGGCTGGCTAGTTTCTTGGAAAACATGGGAAAGGACATGGGGTGTTTTTTTGGAAATGTGTTATATGGGCTAAGGGTGGGTATGGATGGGTCGTGGGAGGTTAGGGTTTTGTTAGCTTGTGTTAAAGTGGCTATTTGAAGGTTAGCTATTTGTTAGTTAGGAAGGGACTTTATTTCTTGATAGTGGAGTGTCTGCAATTAGGGTTACATGAGTTGAAATTTTATCCAGCAAAGAGGGAAAAAGGGGGAAAGAGTGGGACAAAAGGAATGGGGAATTGTGGAAAGGGACTAATTGGCATCCACTGTTCTTGTCAAAGTTAGGTATTGGGCAAGAGTTGGAGATGTCAAATAAGGAGAGTTTATAGGAGGTGGGACTCATATTTGGGAAAGAAAATAAGAAGGTTATGTGAATAAAATATTGTTGGTTTGTAGTATGTATGATAGCTGATGTTACAGATGGCTTTTATTTGGATACATAGTCTTTATTCTGGTATTGTTTATTTGTATGAAATGAAATATTTGTATGTATATTAGATATATAAATTAAGTGTTACAAATGGGTGTTTCACTAGTGCTGAATATTAAGTGTATTTGATACTGTGTTATTGTTTTCTTTCTTTGAAGTGTAACAAATATGTCAGTTCTTTTGAGATGAATATTAAGCATCCTTTGAGTTTGTATGATAATTCTAGTGGTGGTTTATGTTGGTATGAGATTTTGTTATGTTTTATATATATTTGATATATTTCTAATAAAAAAATGTTACTCCACAGTGCCACTTACCAGCATAGGATACTTACCTGTTCTCATCCTTGCTGTCCATCCCAAGGCCCCTTAACTTTCTACTTCCTGGTCCCCAAGCTCCCTTAGCCCCACTCCCCACCCAGACACGTCATGCCCTTGCTCCTGTAGTCCCTGGAGACCCCTCTCCCCCACATGAACACTTATTCTACTTGTTAGGTATGTTGTAAAAGGACGTAGGTGCCTAGCTGACATTCTATTTGTCCCTGCTCAAGCCCCTGAAAAACAGCAAATGCAAAAGATATATCAGCCTCTTTGCTGTTTTTTTGTGACTTAATGTGAAGGATAAAATGCTGGTATGTTACAAAAGTAGATTCACTAGGATTTTCAGATACTTGACCAACGTTGACCACCATTTAGATGCATATGAGGTGGAACAGAATCTGTCCTTTGGCACATATTTGCATCTAACTACCTACCAATGGGAATAACAAATATCATGTGCAGTGTCCAAATTATCACTGTTCCACATTCTAAGAGCTACATCCTACTACACCTCTTAGGTTTCTAAGGGACTTAGTTCATCTTATTCCATCTTGCTCAAGGTCCTGAAAAACTGTTAATATAAATACAGATGGGTCCTTCACCTCCTCGCTGCTTTTTGTAACTAAGTTAAATTTGAGATGATAATATGTTACAATTACAGATAGAGCCAGATCCATTTCCTACATGAACTTAGGCACTGAAATAGGGTGAAATACAATTAAATAAAGTGCCTAATGGTGGAATAGGATTCACTTCAATACCTGAGAGATGGAATAGTTACAGTGCATGACCTTTAGATTATGGAACGGTGTTTATTTTGACACTGGCCACAATATTTATTCCTAGTACTGGGCAGTTGGATATACATGTATACTCAATCCTATTTCTGGCTTTCGTGACTGTATAGAAGCTCTGTTGCACTTTTTAGTGTCTCACTTCGTAGCAGTGAACGGATGTAGTCACTAAGATTATTAGGGGGAGGGGCAAATAAATAGCTTCCATGTGAACTTTAATAGTTTCTAAATGGCACACTTGTTAACGGCCCTTTCTTTATGACACTACTGTACTATTTTCTCAAGCACATAATGTCCCATTATGTTAAGTTTAGACCCAATTTGTTTCTTGTAAATTACTCTCGTATATCATTTTTTGTCGCCTTCAGAATAAATGTGTACTACGTTGGCCCATATAATCCACAGGCAACAAACTAAAGAGAAATCATTTCCCTATGGGCTGTATTCTGCTTTAGATTTTAACAACCTTCTTTAATTCAAATGCCAGTCAGATTTTTTAAAAATATGTTTTTGCCACATGTGAATTATAAGGGGAAAGTCAAAGAGCTGTGAATTCCTAAGTGTCAATACCGAAACTTGAACAGATGACTTCTATTATGTACTACTAACTGTAAGTACAGTAGTAAATCTTACTTTACCTAAGGGTGGTTTTGATGGCTCTTCTGGGTTATGAAGCAGGTATGGAGACTGTACCAGAAAAAAATATTGTGAGAGAAGTACTACAAAAATATTAATTAAATAATCTATACAATGTACCTCTGAGATAGTTGAGTAAATATTACCTTCATTTCATAGTTTCCTCTTTTATTTTCTTCAAATGTCTTTCTGGAACCAGGGCTGGTTCTAGCCCTGTTGCAGCCAAAAGGAATCGCTTGACAACGACATGTTTCGTTCAGTCTGTTCTTGCTCAGTGCCCTGTGTTTACAATGCATTTTCACTGATTAATAACGTAATATTTAATATTTTATTCTGAATTTAAGATTTCATCAGTGATTGGCGCTCTTAGCTGCTAGAGTACAGGGGAGTGGGGGTGAGGGGAGAGGGGGAAGGGCACCATGTGCCTGGTAGCTCCCTCTGTGATTAGAGATATCAGCTTCAGGGGAATACCATGTAGTCTCATAGCTGGGAGCCTATCAGCTGATCCAAGCTCTGAACCAGCCATGTCTGGGAGCTCTGATCAATTGATGGGGCTCCCAGCCACAGAAGTCATGATTGCTTGTGTGGGGTTAGCCTGGGATCATGAACTTTGGCTCCCTGAACTGGCAATATGGCATGATGGGATCTGATGCTTGATCTCACAATTGCATCTCCTGCCATCCCCATATAGCACGGCAGGAAGCAGTTTTGGGAATTGTTCATCAGATCCCAATATACCTTCTTGTTAACATCTGTCAGTGGCCTAAATCTCAAACAGCCTGAAGAGGGGGACACTAAGGGTGTCTGTAGACATGCTGGGAGGCTGCTCCAATGCTCTGTGAGCGCAGCACATTAGAACAGACTCAATTAGTGTGCTCTAGCCAGTCTCTGCATCTCATGTATCAGTGTTTCCATGCTTCAAAATGGTGGTGAGCTTTAGTTAAAGTAAAATCATTCAATGAACTTAAGTTAAAACACCCCCACCACCATTTTGAAGCATGGGGGCGCTGAGAAATAAGATACTGCAGGTGCTTTAATTAGGGTGGCTCTTGGAGCTGCCCAAATTAAAGCACATCCCCTACCCCATAGCACATGTAAAAACACCCCACACTCAGCCAGTATGACAGCAGTTGTAGGCATAAGCAACAACAGAACTTGAGGCGACCAAGTTTTACGGCAAAATCTTAGGCATCTGCAGCCTTTTAGGCAATTGATCACTTGGATTTGTATTCTAATTTCTACTTAAATTGCCCTTTAGGTGCTGAAGTTGTTTTTTTGTTGATCCAGCCCTCACAGTCTAGCAAAGGATCCTGATCAAGTTACATTATTACTTAATGAGGAAATTACTCTAAAGCTGTTAACAACTGAACAGTGCTCCCCATGGGAGAAGACACAAATTCTTTTCTCAAGAAAAGACTGAACAGCCAGATGGGCACCTTCGAGGCATACACTGCTTCAAGGGGGATGCTTCAAGGGCCTTGGCCTGCCAGCAGCAATGCTGTTTGTTTACCATGAAAGGATTTTCTGTGTTCACTTGTTTAAATTTATAATTTGGGAATCATCAAATAGCAGGATAAAGATATGTTAATTGAGGTGCATTGTGCTAAACTCTTCAGAGCATATAGACATGAATATTTTATTGAAAAGAAATCAGTGGAAAAAGTCAGAACAAAATCAGACTTATGCCTGATTCTGCAGCATTTGTTCTTAAAAATAAAAGTCTTATGCTCCAGGAGTAGCTGTGCTTAGTTTTCAAGATGCATTTTGCATTGGTATTGTTACATATCTGTGCTGGATTCAGTCCAGCATATTTTCTTGAAAGCTGGAATTTCTTAAAATTATAAAATAGGATATCTGTGACCAATGAAGACATAAGATCACTAATCAAAAATAAAATGGAAGAAGATAACCCTTTCTTAAGAGAATTTTATTTTTTAATATTTTTTAATACTGTCAGCAGTATGTAGTACTTATTCAGTTTGGATATTGCTCTATCAGTCATATAAGGTTCTGCACAATTTTACAGGCAAGACATATGTAAATGGTATTTTTTTGTATTGTAATATGTTGGTATTTTAGTTATTAATGTTCAAACATTTATATCTTTATATGAATGGTACATTTAAAAACTATTGCCTGTATTGTGAACAAATAGAGCATATAATATTTGTGTATTTGAGTCCTTTAGTTGTTCCCAGTCTAATTTGAAAATGTTCTGAGAAAATACATCATTGATTGGTCCTGGAACTAAATATAGGACCTTTTAACCATGCAGATGATAGTAAGTAAGACAAATTATTGGTAAATCAAGGATCAAAGAAACATGATATTAACCAAACACAAAATCTGGAATGGTTTGAAAAAAATATATAGTTTAAAAAAAAAAATTCTAGTGAGAACAAACAAATTCTCATCCAACTCTATGAATGTTTTATCTAACTAAATATGAATATTATTACATGAATAAAACCCCAAGGATACTAACCAAGACAGAGTGCAGCACAAATGTTAAATAGTAAATATCCTCTTTAAACATAATCCTAGGTAACCTGTATATCTAAAGGGGAAGCATGTTTGTCAGCTTACAGGTAGAAACAAAAATTGAGGTGGTCACTTGTCCCTTCAGAGTAATTCATTTTTTCAGTGTTGTGTGTTTGCCTCTGGTTCATTACTATAGTATGTATAGTAGCATGTTACCAGTAGCATGTTACATGATAGGACCAATAGCTGTTACATGTTTGTTCTCTCATCTTCTCCCAAGAGGAAGATATGTGTAGGAAAGAAATATATGTAAGATGTGGTGTAATATTAATAAGCTTCCCTATGTTTGTTTGAGAAGGAAAGGCCAAAGAAATGCATGTTGCTTTAAGAACAAATGGTGGTAAGGTCTGTGATAAGCTTCAGCTTCTGTGGAAATTCACCATCTTTCTCTATTCCAGTCCTGGTCTGGTCCCCAAAAAAACATTGTTCCATGCACGGGTGAACTTTATCCTTCTGACAGGCTCCATTGTGCTAGGGTAGTGAAATTGTTCATGGTCTTCATTACAAAATCAGGAAAACCAAGGGACAATTAGTGATACAGTTATCAAGGGACATGAAAGATAAGAAAAGAGCTTTCTAATAAATACAGTAGAAATAGAGAAAGAGCAAGAAAATAATAGGTACCTTAGTGAATGGAGATGGGAAGCTAATAATGAATGATGCAGAGAAGGTTGAGGTACTTAATATCTTTTTTTTTACTTCAGTATTCACAAAAAGGTCAACTATCAGTGATGAGCACAATTAGCATCAAGGACAGGGGACAGGTACTCAGCTAGAGCAGAAAAAGAACAAGTTACAGATTGCTTAGAGAAGCTAGATATTTTCAAATCAAAAGGGCCTTGATGAGAATCATCTCAGAGTATTCAAGGAATTGGCTGAAGTAATTGCAGAGCCATCAGCTATTATTTTTGAAAACTCATGGAGGTCAGGCAAGGTGTCACAAGACTGGAAATGAGAACATAGAGCACCCATGTTTAAAGCAAAACAAAAGGAATGTCTTCTGTGATACTCTCAAAAATAAACCAAGAAAATACAGTCTAGAATAAACTAATATAAGGTGGTTAAATAATGACTGGATAAATTTTCTTAAAGAGTGGTAATAACTATGATATCAGAAGGAAATATCAAATGGGGTTCCTCAGTGGTCTGTTCAGTGTCCAATACTATTTAATCAATTCAGTAACAACTTAGCAGATGGAATGAAGTCTACACTTGAGTAAATGTACAGCTGAGAGTCTGCTAACCCAAACTTAGTGGGATAGCAGATATTTTGGTGTAGAGCACAGGACAAGGATTTAAAATGATCTTGATAAATAGGAAAAAAGAGGTGAAATATATAGGATGAAATTAAGTGTAAAGCACTCACCCTGTGGGTGCCTGTAGACATGCAGGATGTCTGCTCTGATGTGCTGTAATTACAACATGTCAGAGAAGACTTGATTAACAGAATCAGCAGTCTCCACATCTCATGTATTTAGCATCCCTGTACTTCAAAATGGCAGCTGGGGCACTTTAACTAAACCTCATTGAACAAACTTTAGTTAAAGCACCCCAACTGCCATTTTGAAGCATGGGACACTGAATACTTGAGATACTGCTGGCACTTTAATTAGAACATCTCCCAAGAACCACTTTAATTAAAGCGCCCCTGCCCTGCTCCCAGAGGACATGTAAAGATGCACAGTTAGGAAGGTACAATCAGAAGGACAAATGTAAAATGAAGAATGACTGGCTAGGCTGCAGTACTGCAGAAAAGGATCTAGGATGAAGAAACCTTGAGAGCTCTGTAGAGAGCTAGGGAAACACAAAACCATGGAAAAAACGAGTGGATCATAAGATAAATATGAGTCAATAATAAAATATTGCAACAAAAAAAAAGTTATAGCATTCTGAGGAGTAAAAAGAGAATGACACATACAGTTCTTAAGAAGTAATTTGTTTGCTGGTCAAACCTAGAGTGACCATACATCCCAGTCAAACAGGAACAGTCCCAGTTACTGTAGTCCAGTCCTAGCCAGTTGGTCAAAGTACTGGAATGGAGTCTGGTAGGGATAAGATTATTGTGATTATTTAGTCTAGAAAAGAAAAGACTGGTTGTTCTAAGAATGTTGTTATAAAAATAAGCATTGAATTATTCTGTCTTCAAAAGAAGAATGGTTTTCTTAAGTATGAAAGTGGTTAAGAAAAGAGCAGGTTACCTAGAGAGTTTTTTACATGGCAGCGTTTGGAAGTGCATGTTAGATAAATATTTGTCTTGGATGGTTTAAATAAAAACAAATAACTTCCTTGAGCAGGAGTTTGGATTGATGCTTCTATTTTTCTATGATTATATAAGATGAAGGGGGCAGGGAGCAAGGCAATAATTTCCTTTTTCTTCTCTTCTTCTACACACACAGAAAGAATTTGAAGCAGTGGTAGAGTAGTAAGCAGTGGGAGAGCTTGTTCTGAGGGGTAGTTGACCTGAAAGCTTAGACTTGCTTTCTCTCTGCCATCTGGTCTGTTCTTAATATTTTATTTACCCTTTTTTCTTTATGCTGTCTTCCTTTCTTCAATGTTTCTTTCCCTCTTGTGTTTTACTTACGTTTTCCTACAAGTAAAACACAAGAATTTCTTTGTAATATTCTTAAGCTCCCTTCACCCAAAAGTTTCATCATAGGCTTACAAATACAAGGGGCTGCATAATTTTATAATTCAAGAATTACTAGTAAAAATCACTAATAGCCCTTCAAATCCAGAAACCCAATTGTCTAACTCCCATTTGGGTGCCTATGAAACTGAGCTTGCTATTCCTGGATTATTCTATGAACTTTCCTAGGTCTTCTCTAATTCCTCTGAAGAGCAGAATTAGACACTTTAGGAAGGTTCAAATAAATCATCTGCTTGGAAGGTCTGGAATAAGATCTGAGGGTGCTCAATATCCCCTCATAACCATATATGGGAGATCATTTTTCAGGCTCTACTACTAAATAAATACATCAGCCAGAAGTGAAGTACATTTTCCACTGCAATATTCTGTATGATTATTTTAGGCTCACGATGTCCTGATCAAAGATATTATCTTTATGGTCTATGCCCTGATCCAAAGTTATTTATTGTTGTTTTGAGGCCTGTGGTGTGCTTTCTCAGGTGGTATGTGGATGACCATCAATAGTAAGTCATCTTCCAGATCTCGAAGGCAATGCAGAAAATACAAATCAGACACATATTCAGTGGTGAAAGCTCAGAAAGGTTTATTGTTGTCAGACAGCACACCAATTATTCTGATAAACAGTCAGTCCAACTTGGTGAAATTTGTCCTTGACCAGCCCAGACACTGTAAGTTATTCATGCTCCTCTAGGTCTCTACAAGGGACAGGTCTTCAAAGTCTGTATTTGTACTTGTTTACCCCATCCCTTCCCCCCTCCCCCCCATATCTTATATCCACACTTACCTCTCTCTGTCTATCAAGATATTCATCTCTATTTGTTTTGTTTGCCAGGTTGACACGCCTACACTCTCATTAGTTCATTCTAACTTTTACATTTATAGCTACTATTTTCATACTCCCTTCAATGTCTTTTGTTTGTTAGTGTGTTTTAATATATTTCTTTTCTTTCTTACTAGGTCATCCAGCAGTCTTGAAGCCCCTTTCTCCAATACTGTTTTTTGACACTGTAGCATAAACATGGCCTAGCACAACCAGAATTCCTACAGTTGTATTATGAATACATACATATATACATACAAATATATGTGTGTGTGTGTGTGTGTGTGTGTGTGTGTGTGTGTATAAGTGTTGCAAAAATTGCGGTTCGTTTCTCTGGAGGCACGCGAAGAAATCTCAGACACACACTTATTAGCAGCACAAAAGGTGTATTTGCAAATAGGGTCGGAGCAGAGTCAAAGAACTCAGATTACTCCGAACCCCTGAGGAAATTCTCAGCTGGTATTTTATCCTTCCCCTCCTGGGCACGTGTGCAGAAACAGGAACTCTTACAGCTCATTTCCGTTTCATACAAACATGTATGTGGCTACGTCACTTCATCCATCGCATGTATATTATAATTAACTACTTAAGTATTTGGGGCGGATAAGCAAATATGCATCAGCTAATTGCGCATGCTCAGAAAGTTCTCTAGGTCACCAAGAGTTTAAATCCCCCCCACTTTCAAGGACACAATCAGTTGAATTCCAGCTTCTGTAATCTGCATGAGAAGGACCAGGGGGAGTGTGGGGGAGGGAGTGATTTAGCATAAGAAAAACTGTAGCAAAGCTAGCCGAGGAAAAAAGTCCTTGGCAGTGTTTTTCTTATCAGGTACGAGATGCAAACTGTGCATTTCTAACAACACTCCATTTCTAACAATATTCTAACAATACTCCATTTCTAACATAAGTGTGTGTGTGTGTATATATATATGTATGTATGTATGTATGTGTGTGTGTGTGTGTGTGTGCGCGCACGCGTGCACATGTATCATCTCTGGGCCTGTCTCCACTCTATTCCTGAGCTCTGACCCTGCCCCAGGCCTGATCTCTCTCTGGCTTTATCTCTGCCCTGCTCCTAGGCCCAAGCAGCTCCTATTTCTGCCCTGCTCCGAGGCCCAAGCAACTCATATTTCTGCCCTGCTCCTGGCCCTCCACCCCCCCAATCTCAGCCCTATACCACCAGCTCCTACCTCAGTTTCAGGGGTGCTTTCTCTTAACCTCTGGAAGTACAGAGTCTCCCTCTGTCTACCACTTGCTCATGAGCTCCTTCTATGTCAGCAGCCACGGTAAGATTGCCTGCCCCGGCTCTGGTCTTGGGTTTATCTCCTAGTTAAGCTCCATCCTTTCATGGTCAGGTGCTCTCCTGCCTCCTGACTCAGTTCTTTTTATATCTTTCTCCCTTCTTACATGTATATAAGACTTTTTTTGTGTCGTTTATACTGTTGACTATAGTTATCCCTTTCCTTTTTTGTTTTTATTAAGTTGGATTGGTTGAGATCTTTCTTCTCCCGACACATTCTAAGTGTTCCTTTAGAGAATTAATGTTTGAGGACTGCTCTAAGGAATTAACATTTCAACTAATCTCAGTTATTTTTAGACTTCTCTTAGGATCTATTTGAGATTCTGCTTTGCTTTATAGTTATGTTTCCACACAATAACATTATGTGTTTATACAACCTCAAATGCCACACCTGTGCAGATGATTCAAAGGTATTTGTTCAAGTCCTTAAAGATCCCATGAAACCACTTGATGTTTTGCATAATTGCCTATGTGATATTTAAACATGGATGTCTAAAATTTCTTGAACTTAAAAAGAGATAAAACAGAGTTGCTATTGATTGGTTCTTCAAGTGTGAGTATCTCAGGTATAATCCATGCTGGTATCTGTAAGTGGCAGATCTCTACCTCTCAGATAATGACTGTGACCTTGGTGATATTGAGCTTTCTTTAGAAGTCTAGATTATACAGCATTAACCATGTAACTGGCTGGCCTCACTGCGAAAAGAATATAGTGAAAATGAGACCCATGTTCTTTAGGTTGTTTGGCTCAATGACATTTTGTGAGCCCTCTGGTTGCCGCACTGCAACACGATCTTATAGATCACATGTGTTTCCATGATTTAGTTCTAGCCACTGATTTATTTTCTGTTACACATGAAAACTTTGAAATTACCAGCTTTTTCTGTGGTGGAACTAAAAGCTTATTTGTTTGATTTCACCTTTTAAATATTTATTGTTTCTGGTTTTTATACTAAACTGCACAGCACCCAGGGTGCTTGCATGAAGGACATTTTATAAATGTGAATTGGATTGATTGATAGACTATGTGAAATGTTTGCTGAAGGTGCTATTTTACACTGTAAATGGATATTAATGAAACCAGGGAGATTCTCAGTTCTGAATAACTGCGTATGAGTGTAATTGTCCCACCAGGGTGTGAAACAGTACATAGTAGTTTAGATAGAGTATCTACAAATGCAATAGCATAAAGCAGCTTGTGAAACGGCATCAACTGAAACAGAAATGTTGAAACTGCTGCTTTCTCTAATGACCTAAAGAAGGGTGTTTATATTAGAAAAACTATGATTTCCTTGTACCTTAACTAGAAAGAGTAGTTTGTTGTTCTAAGGGTAGATGAATGAAAAATCCAACTAAATAATTTTAATGAAAACATTAAAGTTGAATAGCTGAAAGTAAAATCGAAACCCCCCCTTATAAAACATGTGATGTTTTATTGACAAAAAATAATGAAAATATGTTTCTTGAAAAGTCAGAGAATTCCAGATGGTAAAAGTTATCAGAAGAACACAATAAAAAAGGTGCAAGGACCTGGAAAGGTGACACATTACTACCAAGGTACCTTACACCATTTCTGTACACTGATGCAAATTACACTAGGGACATAGACTGTGATGAAACTAGACCAATGACATGTAGGTGAGTGTAACTGATACTAGGATATTTTTACCCTTGTTTTCTTCAGGGAAAATTCTACATTAGACTGGGTAAAAATACCTCATCATAAGTATTTGTATACTGGTGTGAAGGTTGATTTACCAATATGTAAGCATATTTGACAATGCACTGAGTTACTCAAGTACAGGTGCTAGTATATTTGTTGTTTGTATTTTGACTGTTTTGTTTTATTTTCAAAATTGTAACACAAAAACAAAAGAGGGGAGAAAAACCTTAGCACATTACTAGATGCAGGACAAAAAAATGCAAACGTAATCAGTTGTTTTGAATTTGGGTACTGTTTACATTTATTTTCAAAGCTGGTCACCGGGGATCCTGGTTTTCTCTGATTAAAAAAAAACAAACATTTTTTGATTTAAAAAAGTAACACTAAGCCACATTTTTCCATTATTGGGAAGTTCCCCTCGGTGAACTGAAGGCAGGTGGTGAGGGTGCTCCAGCATCCTTGAGGCATGGGTCTAGCCCAGGCAGTGGTTAAAGTGGGCCTGGTGGGGGTCCAGGTGACCAGCGTGAGGCTACATGAACCAGTGCAGAGCGGATTGGTGGGGTGCCTGATGAAGAGGGGCAGGACTACCACAGCATCCTACTTCAGATCTGTCTGCCCCGGTGTGAAGCGCCCACTTCCACCAAGCCGAGCAGGCCAGAGTTCCTGAAGACACAGGCATTGTGGGTGCTGCCTCTCAGGCCGGCGCTCATGTGTATGAAGGCACCACTGTGATCCTTGATGGCCTGGAGCAACATGAAGTAAAAGCCCCTCTAGCTGTAATGGGATTGGTCTCCATGGGGCAGGCGAGTGACAGGGATGTGGGTCCCATCCAGGGCCCTGATGCACTGGGGGAATCCCAGGGCATGGAACCCCACCAACACCACCAGGGTGTCATGCACACAGAACACAGTGTCCTGCAGCATGTCCTGGATGTTGCTACACACTCCAGGATGGCCTCCCCAGCAGTGGCCTCACCCACACCAAACAGGGGGCTGACATACTGCAGGCTGGTGGGTGTGGCCAACTTGAGCAAGGCAAGAGCCAGCCAGATGTCCATGGGAAGGGAGGGCTGCATGCTTGTGTCCTGCCACTCCAGATGTGGCTGGAGCTACTCCAGGAAATCCTGAAAGGTTGCCTGGGTCATTCAGAACACCTCCAGCCATGGTTCATTGTCCCAGGTATGCTGGATGATGTGAAGCTACCAGTCCTGGCTGTTTCAGCAGGCCCATAGGTGTTGGGACTAGAGGCCTAGGAGGGTGATTGCAGCCCCAGTGATGGCATTCTGGAGCCCCTCATCAATATCCCTGCCAGGATCCAGCTAGGCCGGGGTGTCCAAACTTTTTGAATGTGGGGCCGGATCATGAACTTTTTATTGGGCCCATCATATGGGCCGGCGAGTCATATTCAAAGACCTCACAGGAAATGTTATCACATCAGGAAGTGATGTCACATGACCCCACCCACACTTACCTTTCACTCACAGCACCTTGGGCCTCAGAAAATGGCTTGGCAGGCTGCATGGCGGCCTGCAAGCCATATGTTGGACAAGCCTGAGCTAGGCAAGGTGGCAGGTGTGCAGCGTTGGCCCTGGGATGGTGCACAGTGGGCAGGCAGGCGGTCACTGTATATGGAGGAGCCAGGAGGGTCAAAATGGCTATGGGCCAGCTGACTTTTGACATGGTGGGCCAGCAGGGCCAGCTCAGCGGCCCACAAAAGTGCAGGGCACTGGTCATTGCTCCCAGGGGTAGGGGGTGGAGCAGCCATGGCAGGGGGAGGCACAGGCAGCGAGGATACCACTGCTGCATGTTGTCCCTGTGCTATGCATGCTGCTCCTGGCAAGGAAAGTGGTTGGCCAAGGAGCAGTGAGTAGGACTGGCTTTTGAAGAGGGCTGAAGGCTGCTGGCAGCTGCAGCCTGAGCCTGGGGCTCCCTGCAGTTAAATCAGGGTCCCATTGCAGGGCCTTGAGAATTGGGAGCAGATTGTCAGGAAATCTGCTCCCACTTCCCTGAACACATAGGCAGATGCCTGAAACCATTTACTTGCAAGTAATTTACTCATGAGTAAGTTGGTACCACCTCAAATGCACAGATCCACCGGGATTCATACTGTGGCAGGGCACTTGTAGTGCCTGCCACTTTAAGGGTTAAGTCAGGCAGCCAGCAGGTGTCTGATTGCAGCAGCCATTTTAAAACATAGGCCAGCTATATATAAACACAGCAGTTTGCTGCTGGTAGCTGGGCAGAGATGGGCTGAATTGCTGTATGAAATGTTTGGCAGGTAAAAGCAGGGGGATCTTGGTCCCCGGCATGACCTAAAACTGAACCCTGCTGGGATAGGGAGGTCTGGTGGGACTGTTGGTGGTTTCACAGTTTCATAGTTGGTAGGGTCGGAAGGGACCTAAGCAGATCATCTAGTCTGATCCCCTGCCATGAGCAGGAAAGGATGCTGGGGTCAAATGACCCCAGACAGGTGGCTGTCTAGCCTCCTTTTGAAGACACCCTGGGTAGGGGCGAGCACCACTTCCCTTGGAACTTGGTTCAAGCTCCTAGCTGCCCTGACAGTGAAATAGTGCCTCCTGATGTCTAGCCTGAATCTACTCTCAGTCAACTCATGGCTGTTGTTCCTGGTTACCCCCAGTAGTGCTCAGGGGAACAGGGACTCTCCCATTGCCTGCTGGTCCCCCTTGGCAAGTTTGTAGTCAGCCACCAGATCCCCTCTCAGCCTTCTTTTGTGGAGGCTGAAATGGTTCAGGTCCCGTAGCCTCTCCTTGTAGGGCCTGCCCTGCTGCCCCCTAATCATTCATCCACATCCTTGCTGAAGTGCAGTGCCCAGAACTGGATGCAGTACTCCAACTGTGGGCTGACCAATGTCACACAGAGGGGGAGGATCACCTCCTTGGACTTGCTCACAAGGCATCTATGAATGCATGACAAAGTGTGGTTAGCCTTCCTGCCCATGTCCCCACATTGGCAGCCCATGTTCATCCTGGAATCAATAGTGATTCCAAGATCCTTCTCTGCCTCTGTGCTGATGAGAAGGGAGTTCCCCAGCCTGTAGGTATGCTGCTGGTTCTTCCTCCTCAGGTGCAACACCTTGCACTTGTCTGTATTGAAACTCATCCTATTCTTATCTGCCCATCTCTGTAACTTGTTCAGGTCAGATTGCAGCCTATTCCTCCCTTCTAGCGTGCCCACTTCTCCCCACATCTTAGTGCCATCTGCAAACTTGAATAAGGTGCTTTTAACCCCCTTGTCCAAATCGCCAATAAAGATATTGAACAGTGTGGGCCTGAGCCCTGGGGAACCCCACTGCCCACATCTCTCCAGGTTGAAAATGACCTATCCACCACCACTCTCTGGGTGCGGCCCTCCAGCCAATTTGTGACCCATCTGACTGTGTAGGTGTTAACACCACAGATGCCTCATTTTTTTAATGAGGATGGGGTGAGAGACAGTGTCAAAGGCCTTCCTAAAGTCCAGAAAGACTACTTCCACTGTGACACCTGCATCCAAGGCTTTTGTGACCTGGTCACAGAAGGCCTCCAGGTTGGTCTGACAGGACCTGCCTCTAATGAACCCATGTTGATTGCCCCTAATCATAAACTCCCCAGCTGGCCAGATGTGCTCCTGGATAATTTTCTCAAAGAGCTTCCCCAGGACCAAGGTAAGACTAATGGGCCTATAGTTTCTTGGATCATCCTTCCTCCCTTTTTTGAAAATGGGGACCACATTGGCCCTTTTCCAGTCCTCTGGCCCCACACCAGAGCACCACAAGTGTTTGTAAAGCTGTGCCAGGGGTCCTGCAATGACCTCTGCCAACTCCCTAAGCATTCTGGGGTGGAGATCATCAAGACCTGCTGATTTGAACACATCTAGTCCCTCCAGAAGTTCCCTGGCTAGGTCCTCATTGACCCTGGGCCTGAGCGTGCCTCGCATGGGTCCGTCTGGAATCCCAGTGGGGAGGATGTCTCTGTCCCTGCTCATAAAAATGGAAGCAAATAATCTGTTAAAGAGATTATCTTTGTAATCTGGTGCTACCACCAGATTACCAAGCATGTCCTGCAGAGGCCCTCATTTTGGTTTCTTCTTTTTACCCCCTATGCATCTAAAAAAAGGACTTCTTGTTATCTATCATCTGAGTTGCTAGTCCCAGTTCCATCTTTGCCTTAGCCTTTTTAATAGCCCCCCTGCAATCTTGAGCCAAGGAGGTAAAATCCTCCTTGGTGATGGCCCCTCCCTTCCATTGGGTGTACACCTCCTTTTTGGCTTTGAGGCATTCATGGATGCTTTTGGTGAGCCATGGGGGCTTTTGAGCATTCTTGCCCCCATTGATCCACGTGGGGATTGTCACCCTTTGGGCTTGGAGGATTGTCTCCTTAAGGAAAGACCACTCTTCTTGGACTCCCAATTCCCCTCCCTTGAGGGACCTCAGTGCCCCCATGACTGGGCTCCTTACCTCATTGAAATCTGCCCTCCTGAAGTCCAGGGCAGCACCCTGTGCTGGATGATAGCGACCCCTGCTTACTGGAATTGCCCAGGTGGTCAAGCACCCCCAGTCCCCTCACCAGGTCATTGCCTGTGTGGCCAGGACCAGGTCCAACAAGGCATTTCTCCTGGTGGGACTGTGCACCTCCTGGGTTAGGTGGAGGTCCTGTAAGTTGGCTAGGAACCTCCATGAGCAGTCAGTACCTGGCTGAATGCTCTTCCCAGCAGATGTCTGGGTAGTTTAGGTCACCTATGATGACCATGTCCCTTGACTTAACTGCCTCCATGAGCTGACCTGAGAATTCCCAGTCCAGGTCTTCTCCCTGGTTAGGTGGCCTGTAGTAGATCTCCACTGTTAAGTCCCTTTCCCCCCCTACTCCCTTGTATTCTGACCCAGAGCACCTCAGTCTGCCCTATCTCAGACCCAGTGCTGTTTGCAGAGCATGTGTATTGCTCTTTGATGTAGAGCACCACACCCCCACCTTTCCTCCCTGTTCTATCCCTCTGATACGGCCTATAGCCCTTGATGTTTACCACCCAGGCATGCGTTGGATCCCACCAAGTTTCAGTGAGCCCCATTGTGCCTGGGTTTGTGTTAGCTAGCAGGAGGGCAAGTTCCTCCTGCTTGTTCCCCATATTGCGAGCATTAGTGTAGAGGCGATAGATGTGTAGACACAGAGAGGGGGTGGTAGTGAGGCTCCTGATCAGGGTTGAGTAGGGCTGATGGTCCGCCTCAAGGGCAGCCCAAGGAGGTTTTCTAAGTAGGGCTGTGAGACAGCCTGAAGGGGAGTACATGGGCCAATTCCTGAGGAACAAGTTGTTGGATATGAAAAGCTCAGTGAGGAGCAAGGGTGGAGTTAGCCCTCCAGCTGGCCAGTAACCAGGTGAGGGTCGTGGGAGAGGCTCAACAGACTGCATGTTGCCATCTGAGGCATGATTCAGATAAAGACCCAAGGCCTATGGGAGCTGCTCCAAGAGGGAGCAGGGCAGAACAAGTTGTCAATGCAAGAAAGAGACCCTGTGAGAGGAGGGGGGAGTGCAAGAGGCCCAAGTGAGAGGAGGGTGGTGTGAATGTGCATGTGAAAGAGGTCTGACGAAGGACTAAGTTGGGAGCATAGTGTCATCCAGGATGCCATCTGTGAGGCATCGGCCACTGTGTAGGGCAGGTTTGGAGTGGTGGATAGTGCCTCACACATTATGCCACCAGTTTATGGGAACAGCAAGGTCATGGCAGATGAGACTGGGTGGACTGCCTCATAGAGACAGGTGGCTGGGCCGGCTTGAGACCCGGCCCTGAGCTTGCCCCCGTCACACATACCATAACTATCTGAAACAGAGTTCTCTACACTTACAATACAATCCCAAAGTTATAGGTGCTTAATATCAGTGCACATTCAAACCTTACTCCAACCTGCTGCAATATCAACCCTGTGACAAGGCCAACAGAATCCATCTAGTTATCACCTAAAGCCTGCCTAGCTTGATCACCCTCACCAATAATGATTCCCAGCTCCTTTTTTCAAAGTGGCCCTTGGGGAAAAACCTGACTTGGCTTACAGACAAACAATCTCTCTCTAGCAACAGATTACCTAATACCAACTCTCACCAAGGAACTAAAACTTGCTACAGAGCCAGATATCAGCTATGTCCCCACATTAACACATCATTGCTGGACCAATACACATGAAATACAACATCCAAAGTTCATTTACCTGTTCTTCTTCCATTAGCATATGCTCCATCACCTATTACATTGCCTCTCTTCTAACTATATTGGCCAGACAGAGATATTGATATATAGTTTCATAGTTTCATAGTTTCTAGGGTCGGAAGGGACCTGAGCAGATCATCTAGTCCGACCCCTGCCATGGCAGGAAAGAGTACTGAGGTCAAACAACCCCAGAAAGGTGTTCATCTAGCCTTCTCTTAAAAACCCCCAGGGTAGGAGCCTGCACCACATCCCTTGGAAGTTGGTTCCAGATCCTAGCCGCCCTGACCGTGAAGTAGCGCCTCCTGATATCCAGCCTAAATCTACCCTTGGCCAGCTTATGACCGTTATTCCTGGTCACTCCTGGCGGTGCTCGGGGGAACAGGGACTCCCCCAATGCCTGCTGGTCCCCTCTGACTAGTTTGTAACAGGCCACTAGATCCCCCCTTAGCCTTCTCTTTTGGAAGCTGAACAGGTTCAGGTCCCGTAGCCTCCCCTCATAGGGCCTGCCCTGCTGTCCCCTGATCATGTGAGTGGCCCTCCTCTGGACCCTCTCCATGCTGTCCGCATCCTTCTTCAAATGTGGCACCCAGAACTGGACGTAGTACTCCAACTGCAGCCTGACCAGTGCCGCATAGAGGGGGAGAATCACCTCCTTGGACCTGCTCAAGATGCATCTGTGGATGCATGACAAGGTACGGTTGGCCTTCCTGACTGCCTCCCCACACTGCTGGCCCATGCCGTCCTTTTCCGCCTCTGTGCTGACAAGAGGGGACTTCCCCAACCTGTAGGTATGGTGCTGGTTGTTCCTCCCCAGGTGCATCACTTTGCACTTGTCAGTGTTGAATCCCATCCTATTCTCATTTGCCCACCCTTGTAACGTGTCTAGGTCTGATTGTAGTCTGTTGCTTCCTTCTAGTGTGCCCACATCTCCCCACATCTTAGTGTCATCAGCAAATTTGAACAGGGTGCTTTTTACCCCCTCATCGAAGTCACCGATGAAGATGTTGAACAGTGTGGGCCCGAGGACCAAGTCCTTTGGAACCCCACTGTCCACATCCTTCCAGGTTGAGAAGGACCCATCCACTACCACCCTCTGGGTGCAGCCCTCCATCCAGTTGGTGACCCATTTGACTGTGTGGGTGTCAACACCGCAGTCCCTCAGTTTCTTGATGAGAACGGGGTGAGAGACAGTGTCAAAAGCCTTCCGGAAGTCCAGGAAGACTATGTCCACTGCTACCCCTACATCTAATGATTTGGTGATCTGATCATAAAAGGCCACCAGGTTGGTCTGACAGGACCTGCCACTGATGAACCCGTGTTGGTTGCCCCTAAGCATGCAGTCCCCTGCTGGCCCCTTGTGGATGTGTGCTAGAATAATTTTCTCAAACAGCTTGCCTAGGATTGAGGTAAGACTAACTGGCCTATAATTTCCTGGGTCCTCCTTCTTCCCCTTTTTGAAGATGGGAACCACGTTGGCTCTCTTCCAGTCCTCCGGCACCACACCAGAGCACCATAAGTGCTCGTAAAGCCGTGCCAGGGGTCCTGCAATGATCTCGGCCAATTAGAACTCTAGGGTGGATATCATCCGGACCGACTGACTTGAATACGTCCAGTCCCCCCAGAAGTTCCCTAACTAGTTCCTCGCTAACCCTTGGCCCAGGTGTGCCTCCCCTGGGGCCCGAGGGGGGCCCAGCAGGGAGGTGACTGTTCTGGTCCCTACTTAGGAAGACAGAGGCAAAGAAATCATTAAACATGTTCGCTTTGTCGTCTGGTGTGATGACCAAATTTCCCAGTGTGCCCTGCAGGGGCCCCACGTTACCCGGAACCTTCTTTTTACCCCCTATGTATTTAAAGAAGGACTTCTTATTGTCCTTAATCTGGGAAGCTAGCCAGCCAATCTCTGCCTTGGCCTTCCTGACTGCCCCCCTACATCACCAAGTGACTGCAGTATAGTCATCCCTGGTGATGTCCTCTTCTTTCCATTGGGTGTACGCCACCCTTTTAGCAAGGAGACATTCCCAGATGCTTTTGGTGAGCCATGGTGTCCATCCATATAAAAGAATGGATGGACACCAAATTGATATTAAATGCAGAAAAACACAAGCCCATGGCAGAACACTTTAACCTCCCCTGACATTCAATCACTGACTTCAAAGTAGCTGTTCTTAAACAACAAAACTTTAAAAACCAACTTGACCATGGAATTGTGGAACAAGAAATTACCCATGGACTCAAATGAGTGGTCTATGAATTCTTATAGCATTACCTCAACTAGCTATTTAATCCTATATTCCTCAATGTGGTATATGCCTTATCTCTATGGACCTTTTCAACCCACCCTTTGCCTCTCTCTCCAGTACCCATGGCCACTGTCCTTTTCCCTTGTACCATTTTTACCTAAATCCCAAATGGCTTTGAATTTAAGACAAGCCCCCAGTAATTAGATTCAATGCATGGAAAATTATAAATTTGCTATAACTTCCTATGTATAGATTCTAATTATTGGGTAGAGGACTTCTTAAATTCATCCCACTCTTACTGCTGCAGCAGGGAAAGCAGTGGCAGGGAGGCAAGTGACAGGAAAAGTGGTGGCAGGGGGCAGAGACCGGGCAGATGGTCTGACCTCTGCCCCTTGACCCCCCTGTTCTCTGCATACCCTGGTACCTGTACCTCTTCTATTTGTTCCCCCAGTGCCTGCTCCCCATCCTCTTCCACTTGCCCCCAACTTCCCCCCCCCCGGTGCCTGACCTCCCTGCCTCTTGCCCTACCCTGGTGGCTGCTCCCCTGCCACCTGCCCCCACCCCAACCATTTGCCCTTCCAGTGCTTGTCCACCTTGCCACTTGCACCCCTTGTTGCCTGCCCCTTCCTGCCCCACCAGCATTTACCCTATGCAGCAACTTTGGCTTCAGCTCCACCCAGGGTATGGAGTACATGGTGACTCCGTTCTTGACCTGGCTTGGTAGCAGTGGTGGTGGTGGCAGTATCTCTGGCAGTACGCTGTAGCTCTTGGCCCAAGACAGGTGAGGCCAAGAGCCACAGCAGCTCCTATGCCACTCTTCAGTTTCCCCCACACTCCTGTATTTATACCATGATGTTCTTGGTAAGCTGTGATTAAAGGATCATGGTCTCCTGGTTGTGATTGTTTCTCCCTTGCTGTAACAATAGATGTTCTGCGAGCAGGATCTTTGACAACAAATAGATATTCTGCACAGAAGCCTTACTCTGACATGAGGCAGGAATCCCTTCAAGTAGATGGGGAGAACTGTGATGTCTCTACTTAGCTGGTAAATCAGAAGCTTTTTTTCTTTCTTTTTGAAAAAAAAAGGTCTAAACAAAAAAGTAAACTATCCAGTTGAAAAGAGGTGAAGACATTGACTTTGCTTTTCCAAATGCTGCTGCTCAAACCCAAGGACTAACAGAGGTATTGAGGACAAGGAAGTGCCTTATGTCCAAGTGTTCATAGTTCTGTAACTGATGCTCTGAAAGAATAAAGTGTGTATATGAGAAATTTCTTTGCTAAGTATTGCTCCATGCTCTAATATCTTGTTACCTTGAGTGATGTAACTGAGAAATTAGGTATTTTGCATCCATGAAAATGTGGGTCCAAGCAACTGAGGGGCTCAGGAATGCTGAAATACTGATTCTGAGGTCTAGGTGGCTAGACTGTGTGTCCAACTGTTTAAGCTAATGTCAGATTAGCTACATTTGGCGTCAACATTTGGGAGTGCTGGAGAAAACTAGAGCAAGGAATATTTATATTACCAGGGCCTTAACAGTTATATGGAATCCAGCAGTTGAACTCATCACAACAAATTGGGGTCAGGTCTACCTGAAGCTCCATCATGACACAAGCATTTAAAGATATAGCAAGAAAACTCTTCATAGGTAACCATCTCATTAAGTGAACTCCCATTAAGAGCCTGGAAACTCTTTTCATCTTTGTAATTTTAATGCATCATAATAAAAGGTGTCAGAGTTGTTCAGCATCTTTTCAATATTTAAAGAGGCCTTGTTAGTGCATTAGCATACAACTTTACTCCTACATGCATGATCTCTGTGATCTCACATTATTTATAATATTTGTATATCACTCATAATATCAGTAAGTACTTCACAACAGTCATGGGCCTGAAAAGCCTTACATTCTTGATGTGGAATAATGCCTGATTCTAAAAAGCAATTTGGGAAAGGCCAAACCTCCTTCCCCCCAATAGCTGTATATGGCTACTCTCTCTCTCAGCAAGTGCATATTTTAATATTACCATTATCGGGGTTTCGGTGTGTACAGATGTGTTAGCTCAAGTGGTTTTCAGATCTTCCTTATACTTCTGCCCCCACTGCAAGACAGGCAACCATGGGAGGCAGTCCTATTTATTACCCCCAAAATCTAAAAGAAATTCTTGGAGAGGTACAAAGAAGGAAGGAAGCCATAAAAAAGAGCCATGAATTGCTCTTCTAATGGCAACAGGGCAGCCTACTAGCAGCAACAGGCAGAGCCCCTACTCCCAGTGCTGCCATGCCTGCATCCTGCATCCCCCCTCCTCCCTACCCAATAACGTGCTTCCCTGCCCTGGCTGAGCAGCTTGTCCCAGCCTCAGTCCCAACAGCTGGAGGCAGCTGTCAGCTGCTTGTTTATGGCCGAATCTCCGAATTGGCTGAATCTTTTTCTGAAGCTTTTCCGAATTGATTCAGATGCTTCAAATAGATTTGGAGCTTTTACTTTATCTCTCAATTTGATTCAGATTCAGAAAGTCAGTCCCTGAATTGGGCCAAATCTCCTCCAAATTGAATAAGCAACTGAAGCTTCCCACAGCCCTAGTAGCTAGTCTGTCTCCTAGCTTCTGTTCTTCCTCTAGACTACTCTCAGAGGACTTCAGAACCTCCTTTCTTGTTCTTTTTCCCTGCAGATCCAGGTCTAGAAGAGGGGAATACAGAACTTGTGGAGCAGCCCTGCTTCCAGGCTTAGTACAGGTGTGGTAAAGTCTGACTGGTAAAGAGTGAAAATATGAAAGTGTTGTCTCCAACTAAAAAGCTTACAATCCATATGATTCTAACTACTCTCCAACTCTGAGGCTTATGTAGATTTCCTATTAGAAATATTTTCTCATTGCTCACCAGGCTGCATAAAAAACTGTTTCCTAAGAAAATAATTTGTGAAAGGAGAAATAGTAATTTCACACAACCCTAGTTTGTTCCCCCTTGTTTCCTGTTTTGGCTCTATTTTGCACAGTAGAGAAATCTTATCAGAAATGTCTTATGCTACTGACCCAGATCACTTTGAAAACTATTTTGTCATCCATCAACTCCTTAAAGGAAAAGATGAAAGGAAAAATATGGATGTGTTTCCAATGAGGATAATGAAAGTTGAAAGGCAAGAAGAAGCGTTGGAAGAAATGTAAAATGTGGGTACTGATAGACACACAGCACAGAAAGGTGGAAATGAAGAGTTTGTAATGTGACTTTAATGAAAGGAAAAGCTTCAGTGCAAAACAAAGATGCTGGGAAACAATGCTAAGGAAAGACAGTTGGGATTTGGGTGGGAACTTAAAGAATATATGGAAGGATTAAATCCAGTAGAAGCAATAATATCTAAACTGCTGGATACTTTCTTTGACATAACATTTAGCCCACCTCTGAGAGTTGAAAAATACATAGGATACACAGATAAATATACAAACTTCACAGTACAGTACTTAAGGGCAAAAGAGATCTGATCAGAACTCAATTGCTTTCCCATCAGCTGTTTAAAATGATTGCCTTATTTTTGAAATGTGTAGGGAAAAATCGTTTGTTTCTTAATGGAATTTTGTATTTCTAGATGTATCTTGTACTGCTTAGGCATCCTTAATTTTAAGTTTTCTAGAAGCTGTTTGACTATTTGGCATTTACCAAAACAGTTAATTTTTGGAAAGAAACTAGCATTTTTTTTATGGTTTGGATAATACAAAAATAATTCATCAAACTGGATGTGACAGAAAAGTTGCCAGCTTACTGGCTGGAGATAGAGCATAAGATTCTTTCTTGCTGGACTACTATCATTTCTTTCTTTTACTTAATCTTGGATTTGTTACAGCTTTTCTAGTTCTAAAAATATTTTGGAGTAAACAGAATTAGTCAAATTAGATCATTTTACTTAGGAAGCAAAGTAACAAAACAGGTTAAATTGGGGAAGAGAAAATATTAGAACTTTACTGTCTATACTGATTGACTTATTTTAATTTGACATGGATCTTTGATGGATGATCACAGTGAATATTAAATATTTGGGCTATGTCATGAAATCCTTTGAATTTAATAGAATTCCTTTTACTGCCCTTGGTGTTATATAAACTATTAATTATGCAATGCCTTTTCCCTCTTTTATCAAACTATGGATTTACCAGATATGGTGAAATTATCCCTGTTGTCTTAGGCTCCAAAATGTACAATGAGCTTGATGAAGAAACACATATTTTATAACCATGGTAACTGTCAGGCACATCTGTAGATAGCTCTATCCTGCTCTCTCATTCCCCAGAAAAGATTGAAAGACATCACTTATTTTGATTTTTGTGAGAAAGGGGGATAGGAAAAATCAGTGATGAGCATAATTTTAAATCACATATAGCTAAGTATTTGGTAATCACTGGAACAATGAGAGTGGGAGACAGTGAAAAATTATTTAGATTCAACTGTAGTTGTAAAATGTAAAATTAACCTCTCTCTATGATCAGATTGTCTCTGTAGACACTTTAATGATATCTTATGAAATATGCCTGTGTGTATAGTACTTTAAAATGCATTTTGAGAGATATTATCAGCTATTGGCCAGGCTATAAAACTTGGAGGGATTTCTAAGAATGGGGGGAAAAATTAAATGATCCTGACAGATTCAGTGTTCACTGAAGGAGTAACAGATCTTGTAATATTTCTGTGTTACTAAATACATTGTAGTGGTATTTACATGTATTTTTGGTATAACAAACAACACAAGTGCAAAATTTATAGACAGAGTACTAATACTGCTACAATCTAGCCTGACGCTGCCATGAGAACCAACCTTGTAAGGTCAAAAATAAACAGGACGGCTCCCTGCCCAAGAAAAAGATTGAAACATTCCATGATTTTGAGGTAAAATTCACTCCTTTTGGCTTTGTTTTCTGATCTTGAGCATGTGGTTGGAATTTCTTTGGTGAGCATTTTGAAAAAACTCATTGTGAAATAAATAATATGCAGGCCAAGTAGGTATATGTCCTCATTTTATCTTCTGATTTGTATGCGGGGCACTTCCCTGTTCCCCATGGGTGCTAGATAACAAAGCTTTTGCTGTACTCAGGCACAGCTCTTGGCTTTCTGCTCTGTCTTGTTCTCAGCATCCTTGCTTTTCCCTCTTCCTGCTTCTATGGCATATCCCCTGCTTAGCGTCCTCCTTGGTTATTGTCCCCTGCACTTCTTGTTCCCTTCTTGAATACTGATTTTGTATTGTCGTCTCTTTTAAAGGCAGAGAAGTGGTATTCATCTTCACTGAGCTTTGTGTATTGCAGCAGCAGGAGCCTGCTATAAGCCACAGCCCTCCATTGCTTGTTTTGCTACCTGCAGTCTAGATCTCTGCTCTCCAAGCTGGAGGAAAATCTTTGGTCTCTGCAGCCACACCCAGGTCCTTACATAATAAAAGCAACAAATAAGCAAGTCCAGCCCAAAGCATGTAATCATCCGTAGTTGTGAAAGCTTTGGATGGGAGATAGGGGTATCCGCTCTAATTAATCTTTTTTTCCTTTGTGCACCTGATTCCACATTTGGCATTTTATTGTAGATGGAAAATGTTTTGTCACAAATGTTTTGACTACTAGTTTAGCTCCACTTTGGGCTACTTTCCATCCTGGCTCCCTTCTCCATCTCTTCTCTTGGGTTACTGTCCTCAGCTCCTTCTTCCCTCCTCCCTAAGCACTTCCAGTACTAGTCCGCGCTTAGGTCTGGAAGGCAAAACCAGCCTGATGTTGGGTCGCTGCAGGCAAGACTGTTTGGGATCCCTGCTCCTTTGCTGTCTCATTCCCACAAAAAGCTGTAGTGGTGGATAGAACAGACGGATGGATAAGACCTGCTTCTGCTTCCTTAAGCTGGCTCCTTGCCTCTGTTGCACAAACTGCAGCTCTTAGGCTCAACTCAGGCAGCACAAGCTGGGGACCAGGGTTTCTCTCTGTGAGACAGCAATAGGAGCAGTGGGTTCTGCTGAAGAGCAGTGCAAAGCCTCCAGCCCATTCTGTCTGCAGTGACCCTTGGTGACTTCAGCCAGGGCTGCTAGATTATTTATAATTCAGGCAGAGATTCTAAGCTTCCAGGAGCTTTCTGCAAGAGGCCAGTGTCAAGGTCAGAGCAGTTCAGCTAAAAATACACTGAAGGTTCTCACATATGTCAGTCCCTGCAACTGTTTCCTTTGTCTATGAGAGAGAGGCCTTGGGAGCCAACAGAAAGTGTGGCAACTTCCTGCTGAGTCTAGCTTCTCATAACTCAAGTCATATCTCAAAACCCCATAGACAGCCCTTGGACTGGGAGGAAAATATCATGCCTTTGAGCTCCTGTTTTCCTGGTATTGGCCTCTCTCTTGGCTACATGGAATTACAGTCTCACCATAGATATGTTTCTGGAACATATTCCAAAGATGAGCCTATGACCTTCACTTCATCAGCCTCCTAGATACAAAAAATCATGGACTAAATCATGGTGCTCTCTCCTACCTTGGGGGGGAGAAGGCTGGATAGGCATCTGGCTGGGGCATCTGACCCCAGCGCTCTTCCCTGCATAGGCAGTGGGTCCGACTCAATTTTAAGGTGGTGTAATACAAGATATCAGATTCACCCAAAGAACTTTGTATTCCAGTGATGGCTTTCCCCAAGGTACGTATGAAGGGAAGATCTTGAAAGGGAGCCACTGTCTTGTATTGGCTTTTTTACTGTATTTGTACTGAATGCTCAGAGAATAATGATTATTTCCTCCCATTTCTGACCTATTGTCCTGTGCAGAAGAAGAAGGGCTTAAGTAACATAGTAGGAAGTTACAGTGTTGAGCTGGTAGCTAACTGCTCCCCGCTTACTGTAGAGGGGTGGGAAAAGCACGGACGCATTTCCTGTTACTTTACAGGATTCAGACGAAGCAGCTAAGATAACTGCAGGCTTCTAACATGAATGAATAGATGCTGTGGAGCAGTGGGAGGCATAAGCAGCCAGACTTTCTTTGGAATGTTTTCGGCATGCAGGATGTCCCACTGATTTCCTGATATAATGTCCTGAGGCCTCTCAAATGAAAGGAATGGCTTTTTTAATCAGGAAGAGGAAGAACTGGAAATACCAAATAGAGCTCTTTTTCCTGTTTTGCAATTGGCAGTGCATCCAGAGTAATTTTGTTTGCTTGCCACAATAAATGTAATGGGTGAGATTCTATATTCCACCTAGAAGCCTAAGTGTTACTTTATTTGATCCTGCTCTGGACCCTGAAGATTCATGGTAACAGCTTACCTATCTTACCCTCAAGACTGTATCATAAAAAAGCAGAAAGGAGGAGAAGAATCCACCCACCTTTAGTATTAGTTTTTCAGGGATGTAAACAGGGTAGACCAGATCACACTTAAGCACCAAATAGGTAGAATGGGTTCTAGCCAGATGTATCTGTTCTTTCTTCTCTCTTAAAGGATAGCCAATATGATTAATCAGGGAAATCCAAATGACATAATATTCTATAGGAAAGTGGATTTTTTGATGTGTTGTTGTGAGTCAATTTTTACATTGATAATGCCTGTAGGTGTCTGCTAGGAAAGTTCTCTACCAGATATGTGGAATTGGCAAAGGTGATGTTAGAGCCCTTGGCAATATTATGTGGGAAAAAAGTATGTTCGACTCATGAGAATGTAAGCGTGCTTTCCCTATTTGGAGCTTATTAGCATATTGTATTTGCACTGTCAAGTTGCATGCGCTCTCCAAAAACTGTTCATGCACATTGTAGAGAAAAAATGACAAAAAAAGTCAAAATCAAGCATTTTATCCTGATTATAGCCTACATAGTTTAAAGCCTGAAGACTTTTAAATGGCTAATTAAAGTAGAAAACATCTTATAGAAGACTTGCAAACACTTAATACATGAAAGAGAAGGCACAGCACTAGAGAGCAGACAGAAGCATAAAGTGCTGTTTGCAGTACATTTCATAAAACTGAAAATGAAACACAATTAGACCCATCAGGGAGCCACACTGCATAAGAGAACATTGTCAGCAATGACAGCAAAGTTCATATAAATGGTATGCCCTAGTGGAGCTAAGCTCCATGTGAATGAACAGTGGAGCAGCTACCCACTGGGATCAGGCATTGGAAAACAATGGACCAGCCATTTGCTGATAATTCAGTGAAATGGGCCCTTGCAAAAATAGCACAGGTGGCCCAACTGAGTAATGCTGATACCATCTATCGGACTTTTTGATTCTGTTCTATGTCAGATTTTATACCCCCGCTCATAACTGAGGTATCTGAACACCTTCCAGGAATACATTGAGCAATGTGACTAACATCTGTTACAGGTTTTGTTATCTGCTTCCCACTTGAAGAGGAGCATTGTGTGTAGTAGTGCTCTGCTTTAGATTGTTTTACTATATATATACATTGCTTTTAAAGCAATAGGCAGGAAGGTTTACAATGGCATGAAGTTTCTGCTTAGTTACCAAGGTAATTTCCTTCACTGTCTTAGCCAGCCCTAGTGAAAGCTCTGCTTCCTATCTTCCATTGTATTCTTGTAGGTTAGGTTAAACTTTGCTAATCCAAATGAATGGAACATCCACCTTTCATACAAGATAAAGGTAAGAAACAAAGTGGGGGATCTATCATTTCCCAAAAGAAAGGCATATTTGAGTCTACTTAGGGATTACAAATATGTAGGTAGAAGGCTTTGCTGGGTATTGTTTATGATGAAGGTCCGTGTGCATGTGTGTGTATTGTGTGTGCATGTGTGTGCACCTGCATGCACACACACATATAAGAGAGGAAAGTGAGGGAAAGATGCTGAGTAGAAGCAGAAAGGCACACACAACTACAAGTGTAGTGGACCTTAAAAAAAGGAGATTTTAGGTTAGGTGCTTGCTGAAGAAGGATTGTAGCTGCAACCAAGGAAACAGTGTCTTCATTGTTTCCTCCTGTGCTCAAGGAAAGAAGATAGTTTACTTTTTTTTTTACCGGCTCTAGTTGCAAAAGCTTACAAGACCCTGAATTTTTGACTAAGTGCTTGAGTACAAAAGGGTTGCCTTTGTAGTGGCTGTAACTGTAACAATTTAATCACATAGACAAGAACAGCTTTTAATGATGCAAAGTTGGCTATAATAACTCACAGTAGAATGTTTTTTAAAAATTCTTATTAAACATAAAAAATTAAATCAGCTACTTCATGCAGAGTTTAGATGACAGCAGCAAAGATACCCCTAAGAACAACTAAAGTTAGAATACATTACACTGACAATTATGTGAGAGAATTTTAAGATTCTTGTGTTGATTTATGATATCTCTGCACGTTGGCAGAAAGAGCCCTTGTGCCACAGAAAAAGAAGACATAAAGGCTAGGGATAGACATTACACATAAACAGGTTTAAGTGATCAGAAACTGGTTTAAACCTGTAACAGAACAGATGCTCAGTGCACATAAACCAGTTTGAAAATGGCTGAAATTGGTTTGAGATAAACCTGGTTGAGCCGGACTGGACCTGGAGGACACCACCACCTGAACTGCCCCCCCGCTTTGCTTCGCGTCGAGAGGATTTCGCCGCCACGGATGACCCTGCCCCACCCGAAGAGGACCCCCGCAATCGGACTTTATGGACTGAGACACTTTCTCCAAGCCACTTCCTCCAACATTGCAGACCACTGTAACGGGTATGTGTGTATCTATTTCCTTTCCCTCTCAGCGTCACAACCCCCCCTTCCCCTTCTCCTTCCTACATCCCCCCAGCCCCGGGCTTAGTTGGCTAACATTGTATCATTTGTAACCTAGTCGCATTCCCCTCCTCTCCCCCATCCCTCAATTGTTAGTCCCTCGCTCGGGCGCTTTGTATTTCCATCTCAGCTTTGTCATCTTTTTTCTGGATTCCCCATCCAAAACATCTACTAATAAAAGTCAATCTGTTCAGATTTAACTGATCTGGGTCAAACCAGTTTATGCAATGTCTATCCCAGATTGCTTGCTGGTTCAAAATAAACCAGATTCCCCCAGCATCCCGGCATGCTCTCTGGGTTGGACAGGGCTCTACTCTTTGCTCTACAGCAGGGCTGACCCCTCCCCTCTGCTCCCTGGCTGGAACTCCGGCACAGGCTTGCAGGCACAGCAGGGTCTGCCTGGCTTCCCCCTGCCCTTCCTCTCCTCCCCCTCCCTGCTTGCAGGACAAGCAGGGATCCCTCTCTCCCTCCCTCCCTCCCATCTTCCACAGCATGGACCTCAGCCCTCATGGACCCTAGGCATGTGGTATGCTAGCTAATGCCAAGAGGTGTCTGTGTGTGTGAGTGTCTCCATTTTCACTGGGACAGGCAGGCAGAACAGTGACTTCTTAGGGCATTTGGAGCTAATCAACAGGTCAGCTGGTACGCTGTTTAAGAAGAGTTTGAATTCATGGAGAAAGGCTATTGTTTTGCTGAAAGGTGATAAACACTGTTACCAGCCCCCTGTTGGCTTGCTTACCTCTGTTTGCTGCATACAGTATAAAGAAGCAGGGAGAGGGAGGTTGAAAAGCTCAGTATCATCAATAGATGCATGCACTGCACACACGCCCTTGCCTCAGAGTACTAGCAGGCATCTAGAGTCTGGTAACACTCCTGCCCCTTGAGCAGCCAGCAGGGAAAAGTCTGGGATGGTGTAGGCAGACCTTCCAAATCAGAGGTCCTGCTGGAGCCTGGCCATGCCTCCCTGAGCTCAGTGCTGTTGAACAGAAGGTGTGTGTGTGTGTGGGGGGGGGGTGCTGTAGGACCCCTAGTTTTTATCCTGCGCCACTTCAGGCATGTGCCTGAATTTTCTCAGTCCAGAGAGAATGACTGTCCAGTTACAAACCAGTTCAGCCTAGTCAGATTAGACTAACCTGCAAAGATTGAATCAAGTCAGGCTCAGGCTGTCCCTAGCCAAAGAGATTTTGCAGTTTTGTCTGCATACTAATACACCAGGACTGAACTGTACACCACAAACGTTAGGGATATAAGAAAAAAGAATTCAAATTCCCATCTGTAACAGCTTATCACCATAAGATAGTTTCCACTTAATATATACAGCATTCACAATTTTATTCATTTTAGGTTCTTAAATTGCATTTCTCACTGCAATATTCAAACACCTTCCAACAATTCATTAAAGGACATGAGTGACAACCTGCCATGTGTGATTCATCCTTTTGCTCACCTCACAGGGTGAGAGGTGTGTTTGTGGTAAACTGTGTTTTGATAGTTTACTTATATGTAATATGAGTATGATGCTATAGTTTATAATAAGATTGAAGAAATGTAGAACAGAAGGCAGCAAGGTGGTCAGGTAGATTACATTCCTATGAGATAAATTACATTCTTAAATTATCTTATAATTGTTCTTGCAAATATTTAGTTATCAACATAAAAAAGCTTACTAGATTCTTACTAATGCAATTTTTGAATGGACTAATGAATTTTTGAATACTAATGATTTTTTGTATTGTTTATACACACACACAAATATAATGGTTGTTTTAGATAGCTGAATGTTTAAATGTTTAAATTATGCCCTAGAACTAGTGTGTTTTTTTTCCTTTAGAATTCATCTAGTCGATACTATTTTGAAAATCTTTTTGCTGAGATGCATTAAATACTATACCACGGAAGACAGTTCTTCCAGGAATGAGCTAATGCAGTGCCAGAAAATAAGCTTTTATAGCACTGTCAATGAATTCCCAGCTATAACACAGTTTTACAAGCAGGCACTGGCATGAAAGTGAAAATACACCTGAGCTTCAAGGTGTTCTTAGTATTGTCCTTGCTTTACCTCAGAGAGGAGTAGAAAATGATACAGTGAAGTACAACATTATACACATAACACATTATGTTATGCTACAAATCCTCCAGAATTCTGCCATTTAATCAGAGAGGTGGATGGACAACCCACTAGACAAATATAAAAATGCTACTCCTAAATCATCCCTGACTAATGTTTACCCAGCCTGTTCTTGAATACCTCCAGTGAAGGAGAATCCACAACTTCTCTGGACAATCTGTTCCGCTAGAAAGTCATCTAATTATTTACTAAGGAAAGCTGTACAACATGTACTCTCTTCTTTGGTAAGATATTATTTTACTAATTTTAATCTGGTCAGTGAAACCCTGATGCTACTGGGCATCTCTGGGAAATGGACGACCAATACGTTAATTTCCCCACACATGGTACTTCCTGTTACCTCTGTGGAAGTTGATTATGGATGAGTTGGATCAAGTCTCAAATGGTATTGAAATAATAATAATAATAATCTGTATGTAAAGGGAATACTTGTATATCTCCCCTATTACTTTAGTATTTAACTCCCACAACATTTAACAAAGTTATCCTCCGAATGCTTGTGTTAAGTGGGGAAATGTTATCATCCTCACTTTATAGAAAGAAAAAAAATGAAAAGAAAGAAATTAAAGTCCAGATGCCTAAAACATCTGTTGAGTTGCTTATGTCCCATTTGTAAGCAGCATTCATCCCATCAGAAAGAGTGAGGTGCCTAAATATCTTTTGAGGGTCTTGGCCAAGGTAACACAGTAATTCTGTAGTAGAGTAGGAAATCAAGTTTACATCCACAAAAGTCTCGACTGTTATTCTAACTAGCTTCCAGACCTTCCATTTCTTGCTTCCTGTATAAGAGCGGAGAGGCTGAAACAGGAAACCTCAGAAGAATCTGTGGATACAACTAATGCTTGTGATACCAGGGAACTCTACAGAAATTACCCATTGCAGTTCATAACAAAACCTGACACAGTGGGAAAGTTACTAGTGCTATGACCATTTTTCACTGCTGAAGGAAACCTGGCAGATATCAAGACTTTCTACTTGTCTACTTTAGAATTGAAATTTATTGCATTTCTCAAACTGGCATAACTAAAATAACCCCTTTGCTTGGCAGAAGACTTGTGCAAAAACTAAGATCTGTGAACCTCATTTGCTTGCCACCTCCCCCCCCCAGTAGCATCAACTTCTGGATCATGCACCTATGTATATGGCTGCTCTATTGGGCCCTAGAAAACTCTGGGAGGGGATTATACACTTTCTACTCACCCTTTCGAAACAGAGCACGGTATAGGAATAGAATTCAACAACTAACTGATATTGACTGTAGACCACCTTTTCTTTTGCCTTTTAATGGCAAATAAAGATCTTCCCTGCCTTTTTTTCTCAACAGGTAGAAAGGTTCTACCTGGTCAGTTTGTCATCCAGTGTCTCCATGAAATTCCTGAGGATTTCCCAGGTCTCTCCCATGGCAGCTGAATGGAAGTGCCTTCTTAAGGATGGAAAGGTTGTATACTCTTCTCCTTGCTAGTGCCATGAAAAGAAATGCTAGGATGTGATAAAATTCCTAGCTCAGTTCTCAACTTGAGATTTTTGAGAAGGGGGATAGTGCTACTTTGAAGTGACTGTGTCTGCAAAGAGCTAGCATTACTACTGTTGCAGCAACACAAAATCTGGACTATGCCCTCATATTGTAAACCAGACTATGTACCTACTAATGCTTGGCTTTTTGAAGGTGGGATGTTAGAAAACATAGGTGAAGGTGATGATTGTCATTAGAAAGCCGTAAGTTTCAAAAATATTTCCTTTCTTTCCTGCTATGTAGTAGGTCTCAAAGCAAAATCTTTTAGTTAGTTTCATTGGGTGTCTGTACATATGTGGGGACACTGCTCCAGTGCACTATGATTCCTGTGCATTGGAGCAGACTCAATTAATAGTATGCTAATTAGCATGTGCCTGCAGCCTCCACTTCTCATGTATTTAGTGTCCACTCTTCAAAATGGCTATGGGGTGGTTTAACTAGAGCTGATAGAATGAGCTTTAGTTAAGGCACCCCATCACCATTTTGAAGCTCAGGGACACTGATATATGAGATGCTGTGGGTGCTTTAATTAGAGCAGGTCCCAGAGCCACTCTAATTAAAGCATGCCCCGCCCCCCATCCTGGAGCATGTGTTTTTCCTCTCAGCCACTTTCCAGTGCACAGACTGAACATTTATCAGCCCTTCCTGATAAATAACAATTGCTGGAAATTTAGCTGTTATTCCTTCTACTATAATGGTACACTGTGGTGCTTAGATTAGTGGGCTAGAGGTCAGTATGGAGAGAATTTACTAGTAAACATGAAGGAAGAATACACGTAAATTTATGGGGCCTTGTTCTGGAAAACTGAGTTTAATAGAAGTGATAACACCTCTCAAGGAAATTAACATGGGAAGGGTAACTATTGGGTTCAATACAGTGTATAACACTACTAGTAGTCACAGGAATAGCACATACCTCTTACATGCTATTGTTGGCACTGGCAGCCCATTCTGACAGAGCAGCAGTATTCCCCCCGCCCCTTTTTTTTGTAACCTCCTGTTTGATTTAGCTGTTGGAAACACCAATAAAGAAATTATAATGTATCCTGAAATGAACCACAAACCACAAGGAATGCTCTTTACAGTAAGTTACCCAAATATTTTAAATATCATTTCAGTTTTGAGTCAATGTCAATTTTCTTGCCAACCAGAATCTAACACTTAAGGGGTCCATTTCACTAATGTTACTAAGTTCCTTGAGCTGAGCTGAGAGAAAGAGAGAACAAGGTGTCAAATGAATAACAGAGAATCTTTTAGTATGACAGACTCAATTAACTAAAACAACATAATTTGTTATAACTATTAATAACTGACCTTCTACTTCTCCTGAAAGAAATACATGACAGAGTGGAAAGTTTTACCTAAAAACACAATGTTCCTGATAAGATTTTTATATTTAGGATACCACAATATTATGTGTGTATAGTAAAATATTTTATGGGTGTGTATATGTGCATGTACACACAATTTAGATCAAAGTAGATTTTGTTATCTACTAAAATGCATACATATACCTGTGTGCATGTGTACTTGTACCTGATGAAATTCAGAGCAGCCTTTAGTACCAAATGGGAACAGCTAGAATGTAGAGGCATTGTGGTTATGTACCTTTTCTCATAGAAATGCTCTATATATCTGAGGTGATAGGGAGGTTGTATAAAGTATTTATATTAGCTCTATGCCATATGGGGAGCTGCCTTACTCAACTGGAATCTCCAGAAAATTAGGAAAAGTGACTTTCTAGCAGTTTGTTCCAGACTCTGAACTAACTTGTATTAAGATTAGCCTGGAACCCAGTACATAGCCTTCTGACCTCAAACAGTTGATTGGGAGGAAGTGTGGGTACTCTATCCTGAACTTACAGATTCCCCCCATTTTTGAATGCTACTCAGGGGGTACATCTACATGAGACGCTTAATGACCATTAGACTAATTCTACTGCACGTTAGTGTAGCTGGAAAAATGGTGCTGATGAACAGTAGATTAGTCCAGTAGGTATTAGGGGTCACTTAAAAAACGCTCATCTGCACTAATGCAGAGTAGCTTTAGTCCAATGGGCATTAAGTGTCACTTAAAAACGGTTCTTATTATGGCACATTAAGTATCTGTTATTACACAAGAATTCAGGTAAGATTATGTAATTATGTGAGAATTTTGTAGATTTCAAAAAAAGGTTTCACAATCTGATTATGGCACATTAATGAATGTGGAGATGCATCCAGTATTGCAGTATTTGGCTGTCATTTCAAGGGGCAGACTTTGTAGTTGGGAGACTTTGGGAAGCATGGAAATCTTAGCTAGTCTATGACTTGGGTAAGACTTGTGTTGAATAGCACAAAATCATGTAGAGCAACACATGATTTACATTGAATAGCATGAAATAACATTTCCAACATTATGCCCTGTAAAATAATAAAGACAAGGGGGAGACGGGGAGTAGGTGAACCAGTGCACCAGCTCCAGTGCAAAAATATTAGCATCTGTAGTGCTAGCTTGACTGACTCTGCATTGCTTACAGCATAGCCACTGACACTGCTATACCTCTGCTTATGTGTTTGTTGCACAACCAACCATACTTACTCCTAGGCATTTAATAAACTAAAGCAGACTGGGAAATGGTTTTCCCTTACAATGAGAATTTTAGAGATTTCAAAAAGTTGTCACAATTTGAATTGGACCAAGAATCAGTCTAAAATATTTTTGTAATAAAATTAAAACATGACTCCTTCACTTTCTTAAAAAAAATCCAAATCAGATCAGGTCAGTCCAAGTTAATAGAAGCATTTTATTTAAATCATTGAAATGTCAAGAGGAAATTCTTTTCATTTCATAACAATGGAATTTTTTTATTTAAAAAGTGTCTGAAAAAATTATCAAGGCATAATAAAGCATCTGGGCATCCAGGGTAGGGGCATGCATGGGGGCAGTGACAACTGTTATTTTTCCACCCAAATCAGCACCACCTGTTGCTCCAGTTGCCCTGCCCTACTTAGACTCATGTTAGCAAGCATTTCACAACATTGCTTTCAAAATGTTTTCAAAAGAGAAAACTGAACTTTCTTATGAACAGTTTCAGATTCAACAAACTGCCATGTTGTAATGAAAAATTGCTTAATTAAAAACTTTGACCAGCTCTACTTATTACTATGACAAGCCATACAAGATGACAGTGGACTCATTCATTTTCCCCAGGCATTTAAACATGGGGAAAAGCACAAATGTAATGGATTGCTGGAACATAAGAAGTGCCATGCTGTGTCAGATCAATGGTCCAGCAAGACCAGCATCCTGTCTCTGCACTTTATCCTGCTGGAATTGCTGGCATCTGGGCCTGGGAACAGGAATTCTGAGCTGCTGCAGACTCCTGACCCTTGTTGCTTTGCCCTCTTGGGGGAGTGGGGAGGGGTCCTCATTCCTCCGCTACTGCTGTAGTTACTTCCAGCCAGAAAGGACCTTTAGCAATGCCAGCAGGGCCCATGCAACAGCAAGGTCACTAGCTGCTCCAGCAGCATCTGTGTGTTTTGCCTCTTGTAGTGAGTCCTGTGTGCACTCCTCCCATTACCTTCTGGTTGTGACCTACCTGCATAAGCCAGCAGTGTGCTTCCCTGCTCCCTCCTGTGTGTTCTTGTTTTTCTCTTTGTGTTTATCCCTCAGTCCTAGTCACAGCCCTCACTCCACAGTACATATCAGCCCCTCTACAAAAAGTGCAGCCTGTGGAGACAATCGGAAGCCCTCCCAGCAAGCCAGCCTCTCTCTCCCAAATGGAGGGGGAAACCAGGTCTCCCCCAATGCACCCTACCTCTTCCCACCTACCTCCCTATGGGCAGCCAATGAGATAGGGGAGGACAAGTATGGCTAGGGGGCTCCCCCTAGCCAGTCCCCCTGAGGGAGCCCCAGGGGACCCAAAATTTAACCAGGAGAGGGAAAAAGCAAAAGGTCCTCAGCAAAAGGTCCACTCCATAGGGAGTGGGAAAGGAAAAGCAAAATACCATCACCTGTAGGGACTGGGTGTGTACCATCAATGAGCACCATGCCAATTCAGCCGTCTTTCAATTCTAGAAGCCCAGTTGCTCAGCCAAGCAGACAGAGCTATGTCCAAGCAGCTTCAGTGAGACCTACAGTTCCTAAGCCTGAGCCCTCCACTGCCTCTGCCCCTTCATCTCAGGCAACTGGGTCCCATTTCTCAGTGGGCATCACATGGTTCACTGCTGGCTGCCCAATCATGTGCCCAACTTTGAAACCTACATGCAAATGCTGGTGGAGAGTGGGGGCCCCAAAGTTCATGTCAGTCTCTAAGCAGTATGGTAAGAGGGTTTTCTTCCTTGCCATGGAGACTGCCACCCAGGAGGTGGTGGAGAAAGGGAACTTGGTGGGGGGGCATCCATGTCTCTCTTGACTCTCTGAGGAGCTGGCACCAAAGGTGATCCTTAGCTCTGTTTCCACCAATCTCCCCAACTTGGGCCTTGAGCCCCTTAACCTGTGAAAAGACATCTCCCCAGTTGTCACCCTCCCACTGGGGTGTCAGGACCCCATCCTCTGTCATATCTAGTCCTTCCACCACCAAGTTACCATCCAGCTTATGGTGGGGGTAAAGATGAAGAGGGCCTTTTTGGTCCCTTTCCACAGGTCCCTCAGAAGAATCTATTACACAACAGGGGAGATGAGGTCCCTCTGGTGCTGAGCAGTGGGGAATCTCTGCCAAGAGTGTGCCTTGAACCAACATAAGGGGCCACTGTGGGCCTCAGCCAAAGAGGGATGGGGAGATGGGACAACACCATCAGTGCCCCTGGCACTCTAGAGCCAGCATGCATATTGGTTTAATATTCTGATTGACTTTCATTTGTGATGATTTGTACAGATCATTTATAGTGCCAAATCCTGCTCCCCTGACATTAAGTTAATGAGGCTAACTGTGAAACTATAGTGATCATGATTTGACCATGGGTTTGAAACATTAATCATTTTTATCATTTAATGCATGGCCACATTTTTTTAAAAAGGCATTTTTTTGCATCTGCAAACACTTACAGGCACAACCACAGGCAAAAAAAATATACCTTTTATGTTGTGTTTGTAAATCAAGTAGTTGTTACATGCAGGACTCATAGTGCTACCTATCACCAAGGTTATCTAATATTTGTCCTTGTTAGATTTTTTTTATATAACTTCCAAATTAATCATTTGGGATGAAATTCTCCATGTGGGTTGCCACCCTAAGTCTATTCTTTTTCATTCCTTCTTTTTTTTTCTTGGACCATTCTTCCACTACAATTAAGCCATTTCTGAGAATGGTGTGACAGGCCTACCACCTAGGGTTGCCTATCCTTGTCCTACCACCTAGGATGAGCTGCACCTGTGTCTACATGCCCATCATGACTTGTTGTTCCTGGTACTTCTGGAGGTGATGTTCAGTGGTTCCTATATGGGATCAGGAATGCCTTCCTTGGTGGATCTTCTGTGGGGCTCCTCCCCTATACCCTACCTCTTTTTGCTTGGGTGTTATGATGGATTCAGGCAGTGTCTTGATTTAGTTCCAGGTTGTTTCTCATGAGGCAGATTGACAAAGTGAAGGCACCACAGGGGTCTCTCCCTGGTTCTGAAGCTCTCCAAAAAAAGTGGAAACACAAAAAGAAATTAAATTAGTGGGCAGGGCACCATTACTCCCATGTCAAGCAGCTCAATCTTGAGCACAGGAGGTTGAGGGTCTCCCCCCAGATCCTTTGTCTCCTCTGGGCTACTTGGCCATTTTTTAGCAGGTCCTTCCTAATTGGCTGGAAGGCCAAGTGTACCAGGGCCCCAGGGTGTTCCCTGCTGGGCCTGTTTGGGGCTGAATGTCATGACTATTCCCTGTTGGTGCACTTCTGGAGTGTCGCCACATTGCCACATGGCTCATGGTTCATAGGCTGTCCCTTTGGGGCTCAGGTAACCACAGAGCCCATTGGCCTACACTCTCCCATCCTCACCTGGATTTTAATTCTCTGGGTGGTTCTTCTACCATGACAGTAGGTGAGTTCACTGGTGTGCCAGGCTGCCCAGGAGTGGGGTTAAGAGGCTCTGCACTGCCTTTGGGTCTCATTCCTCCATGGGCTGATGGGCTCCTCTGGCTCTGTCCAGGTCATCCAATCCCAGAGCTTGTATTTGTTTCCCAGCTGGCTGTGGGAGCTGTGCCTGGATTTTCTTCAGCTGTATCCTGGCTGAGGCATTCACATACTACTTCCCTGGGCTTACTGGCCAACAAAAGGCATCAAGTTGCTTCCAGGGGTAGGGAGTGCATCTGGCTCTATTTCCAGCATTCAGATGCATCCCTCATTCCCCTCAGCCTCTGGGCTACTTTTAACATGTGGCCTTCAAGGCCCATGCCAATGGGGAGTGAGCCCTCTGTCTGTATGATGTTAGTTGCTCTGTTTATTCCCTGGCCACCTGGGCTGCAGCACTGAGGTAAGCTGGGCAGGGGCCTGTCACAATGGACCATGTGGAAAAAAAATAGCATGTGGTAATCTAATTAAATACATTATTAAAATGTATGTAAAAATACATCTACATGAGAGGGATAAATTGAAATTGCATAGATAACCTTAATTCTCATATTTCCTAACTTTCCAGTGCTTAATTTTAATAATAACAAAATTATTTAAACAATTATTTTTCCTTTTGTTGTAAATAATATATCTATATGCTGTTATTTTATATGTATCTAATTATGCTCATAATTGATTTAGTTCAGGCCAAAAAAATTAGAAGCTGGATTAAGACCCTTTTTAAAAACTTGTTTTGCAATGCGTACATAACATTTCATTTTTAACACAGTGCATCTGTGGTCTTGCTCATTAACCAAAACTCAAATGGGTTGAAACAGAGGACGTTATAATAGTTCACAAATAGAGTAATGCATTCATGAGTCCAACTCCCAAATTTTGTAGATGACTGATTTTTTGGTAGATTCATCTTGTCCCCTAACCCAATAACTCAGTGGTAAGCTACAACTCAAGGTATTTATTCCATCATCTTCTTCCCTCTCCCATGTGTACATGCTATTGTTCACATCCTGAAACAGCAGTAATGTTCCTACATGACTCGAAGTAAGGTGAAAAAAGGGCGGGGGTGGGGGGAGGCTGGAGAGAGATTTTTTTAAAGATATTACTACAGAAAGCAGCTGCTGCAGGTGTTGAGTTTATGCTTTTTACCTAGTAAACAGAATGATTATTATCAGTGATGTAATTAAGGCAGGGCACCAACTTGGAGGGAGGGTGGAAAAGAATATCTGCTGCTGCAGCCACACAATCATCACACCAATGGTGCAAGTGGAAATCACCACTGCGTCTTTGCATGGCAGTTGCTTCAGGCATCTGGCCATGTCATTACACTTTTGATTATTATAGTCAGCCATTTGTCAACTGCTGGCCATTTTCTTAGATCAGTATTAAGGGAGGACATATGGCAACGATTGGCAAGAGTTGCTTTTCCTACTTGATAGCCAATAAGGGTATAGTAGCTCAATTACAGATTCACAAAAAAAGTATGGGTGATAGTGGCTGGTTTTTAAAATGTTGATTGTGTAAAACCTGAAGAGGGACAGATCTGAATTTCTCCTTGATGCCTGGGGCTGAGGAAAGGGGTGTTAAATAAAAATGTTCTGGATTTGACCAATCTCTTTGGCCTAATTATTCAAGATCTTTTTAAAATATGTCTGCACAAAATTTGGAAATACTTGAATTTGATGGATGTAAGTGCTAAGCATACCAGGCGCATCGGATTATTTAGGTAGGGTAGGTGGTTGCTTTTTCATGCACTTCCACTACAGAGGCAACAGTGTCACAATGGTGGATGACTTGGTCCTATTATGAACACCAAATAAGGCACTTTGGGCTCATTTGTGGGTGACAGGTGTTATTATCCATGTCACCAACTTTAAATCCATACTAATCAAAATCCTTTCCTATGTATATATCCACTTAGCCATCAGACCAGCTCCCCTTTCTCTTATTCCTTCTGCACCTGGGTTACCCACAGTCCTTTTCAATTTATCCATTCATAAAACTCACATAGAAAATGCATTTTTCTAAAGAACTCGTGGCTTTTGGTGAATAAGTCTATTAGCCATGAGTAATCACCTTTCTCAGATAATTATAGGAGAGCTTTGGAAAGTATACAGATTTCAGTACTGTACATAATAACTATGCAAGCATAGGACAGAAAATAGCTAATGCACATAGTGTGTTGTTTTTATATGTGACTGTATTCTTTTTTTTCTACATATTTATTTCTTAGCGCACATTATTTTTGTTAAGGATCTCTTTGGTTTAAATGACCAAAGTATTTTAAGTATGTAGGTAAGTCTGTTTCGATTCAGCAGTGAACTTAAGCATACACTTAAAAGTCTTAGTTCTGTAAAGTTAAGTATGAATCAGGTAACTTGACTAGAGAGCCAACTTACTGCACTCATAAACTTCCCAGGAAACCTCACTGAAGCCAATATTTGCATAGAAGTATAAAACAAGACTTAGCTCTTAGCTGCTATTTCAAGCTAGGAGTGTCCAAAAAAGTGTCCAAAGCGACACCAAAATGCTATTTTTAGCTGTTTTCTAATTAAAAAAATCATATAAAATAAAACTTGTTTTCCTGATGTTGGACGGTTTCAATAAAACAAAATTGCATGTGTTGCCAATGTGATTTAAAATGGATGATAAAATTCAGGGCAAGTAGGAGGTCTAAAATAGAAATGCTGAGAGACCTTTGGCTGTAGCTCTGCTATATGATGGTTGCCAATAAATGTAAAGTTGGAGGATATTAAGCCTATAAAAATTATGACCTTGAGGAAGCAAGTACAGTTGGTCTCACTTTGGGAACCAACAGATACATTTGTTTCACAGAGACAACACTGCACTTGCTCATCTGGTATGAGTACAAGTTTAAAAAGAAAACTTCCTGCTGCAATTGCCTTTTCTGCTATCCTTACCTATCCTTGCAGTATTGAACTGGCACCAAATTGGAAGCAGTATCACTGACAAGTACTGCATTTAGAAGGGCTGATTTAACAAAGTAGCAGAACAGCAGGCGCAGGCTGGTTGTGGCAGTGACAGCAGCACTAAGAGGATTTCAAAGCATTGTTAGACTTTCCAAATCTTTTTCTTATCATCTTTCCAATTTTTAATTTACCCACTCATTCATTGCAATCTTTCTTTTCAGAAGCAGTACTGTTTCCCCAGCTGGAAGTCAAGTAGTAAACTGGAGCAGTTCCCCTCTCTACTTTCTTTGGTCCCTTAGTTTTTGGCAGGTATGTCTTAATTACTTTATTCTAGCTATTACAATACTTAACTTCTTCCATCCTGGATAGAGTTGAATGCTGCAATATGCTATGTATATATCTAATCTGTCTTTCTATGTGGTCTGTTCTACCAAATCTATGCCAGCCATGTAGACGATAGGGGCAGAGAGGAAAACTAATCTGCAGAAAGCATCCCAAATTCAATTAGAAATGCTTGGTAAGATAGAAATTAGCATTGAACTGAATAAATTCCAAGCTTTGACAAACTGAAGGTCTGAATGCCAGATGCAAAGTGATAATATATGCTAAGGGTTGATTTCTCAGAGGATGTAGCAGCCAAGATATTGGAGAGGCAACCAAGATATCTACTGAAATGCGAGATGGTTAAATGTACTCAACTGTGCAAGGCCCTGGGGGAGAAGATTGCAGGGGTGTCAGTAAATACAGCATCAGTGGAATCCAGATGAGTCTTGAGGGAAGCAGATGTTAGAATAGGATTAAAAAAAAGAAACTAGGTGAAGGGGTAACAGCAGATGTATCCCTCAGGGATAGGACTGTATATCCTTTTCTCAGACATCAAGAACAGAACGTGCCCCCTCCCCCCACCCCCCCAGCAAGATAAAGAGGTTTACTCATGGAAGTAGGATAAGTTTGTGTTAAAATAAGTGTGTGCTGAGGAGAGAGCAAATTGTGAATGGCATTGTGAAGAAGAGAGGACTAAATTGGCAATAGCCAAAGAAACCTTATTTTAAGTCCAGAACTGTTTACCATGAGCATTCTTCTGGAAAAGACAACAAAACAATATTCCTGATGAACTGTAGAGACCTACTTAAATTGCATTTTTTCACCTGCAGTATAGTATGTTTATGACAGACATATGAGTGATCTATACAATATGCGAACTTCAAAGATTACATCAAACTTGGGAGGCTTTAGAAAGGGCTCTGGAGCACAAGATCAGAATTCAAAATGGTCTTGGAAAATTAGAGAAATGGCCTAAAATTAACAAAATGAAATTAAACATAGTACAAATACTGCACTTAGGGAAAGAGAAAGCAAATAAAAATAGAAAACAAGTGGTTAGGAAGCAGTACTATAGAAGGGGATTTGTGGGTTATCGCTAATCATTGAAGTTTGAATCAATAATGTGATACTGTTGCAAAAAAGTCAAATCTCATTTGAGGACAAATTAACATGTGTGTCATATGTAACGTATTGGAAGTCCCTATTTCTCTCTGTTTGGCACTGATAAAACCTCAGCTCATGTACTGTGTATGGACACTATTCTTTAAAACAGTTGTAGGCAAATTTGAGGGAGTCTGGAAGACAGCAATTAAAATGATAAGAAGTTTAGAAAACATGATTAACATGGAAAGGCTGAAAGAAAGGTGTTTGTTTAGCTTGCAAAATACAAATCCAAAGGTAACCATGCTAACAGTTTTCTAGTATGTAAAAGGTTCTTATGAAAAGACAGCAATCACATATTTTCCATGACTAGTGGAAGAAAAAGGACAATAAGAAATCAGCATAATTTAGAACAAAGCAGACTTTAGAGACATATTAGGAAATTATTAGGAAATATTAGGAAAAGAGTTATGAAGTACTGCCATGGGCTTGCAAATCTACATGTACATTAATGTGCTGCAATTACCGCGCATTAAGTTTAGTACCTGTAATAGGTAGTAAATGCATCATAATCAGCGCTACTGCACAGAAGCACTGGCATACATCTTTTATGTGACGTTAATGCACAGTAGATAGGTTCTACTTAGCTTTAGGGCATTAGCACAGCTTTTGCTGTGACATGCTAATGTTCAGTAGCATTAGCCTACTGCGCTTCTGGCATCTTCCTCTGTGTAGGGAGGTTTGGATCCTTTTTATTGGAGAATTATAGGAATGGGTCTGGCAAACATTTCTCAAGGCTCAGTATTCTAACTATATTTGATCCTGTCTCAGTGCAGTGAGTTGGACTAGATGACCTCTCAAAGTCCCATCCAGCTCTCTTTTTCTGTGATTTTATGCTCAAGTGACTGAGCAATTTACCAACTATAACAGTAAATTTCTACTCAACCAAAAGAGAAGAGAGGCTATTAATCAGGATGTTCTATGGTAGATCTCCTTCAAATGATTAATGAATTCTTGGTAAAGATGAATGAAAATAACCTGCCAATGTGAATGGCATTCATTGATTATGAGAGACACTCACTAGCATTAAAAAAAGAAATAAAAATGCTGTGCTTTAGGAGACTCAGGCTTAACACAAGGGATGGGCTGTACCTGGCTTAGCTGCAAGGAAAACAAGGCAGTGCGATGATTTTTTTTTTCTTTTTTATTCCATCATCTCTTTGAAAACATTGGCCAAAGTCATCCACAACTTAGGCTCTCATGCTTGTGTTTACAAAGGCAGGGGGAACTAAATCCTATTTCATCACCAATTGCCTAAGTGGCACTTGCATAGCTGTGTAATGGCAATTTTTGAAGCTTATCCAGTGTTTGGATTCTGCTTCTACCTGTGGTTGATTAAGATTGCCCTGTATGCATACCTGATGGAAGTAAATCAAGGCTGACAGCTTCTTTCAGCAGCCTGGTGGTGGGGCTAATCAATGAAAAGATCTAACCACCAGACAAGAGGCTAGCCATTACCTGAACTACCCCTCTTGAAGTTGGTCTACTCTACCTTATCAATTAATATCCATTGGTTAAAATGGATAAACAGAATTGATCACTAGGGCTCAAGTTGGAACCCAGGACTTCACCTATCAGCCTTCCAGGGCTACACCTGCCTCAGGGTTCTAGTTTTCTCTGCTGGAAATAAATCCACATATAGATATATGTATAGATATCAGTGGTGTTTCATTTTAATCATGGAAAAATGTGGATTTTGGGGTTTTTTTATATGCAAAAAATGCAATTTTTTTTATCAGAGAAAACCATTAAACCCCCTCCATCTAATTTGTTCTTCTCCTATCCACACAATTCTTTCCCTAGTGGCTGCCTCATGGGTCAGCTTTAAGAGAGGGGCTAGTGAGTGAGGCACATGGCTTATCTGTTCTCTCATCTTAGTGTACCTCTAGAGACCAAGCCCGTTAGAATATGACACAAGAAGTGAGATAACCTAGTTAAAGGTTCTGTTTAGTGAGAAAGAATTTATGCCGACATCTACTTCCTAGAATCAGTGCTTTAATAGTGTATATGTTAGGCAGGGCCAAAAGCATCCTCCATCCTACCTCCATCCCACCACTTGAACCATTTGGGTCACTGAGCAGAAAGGAATGCTAGATGGAGGCTGACTCCATCTCTTAGTGAGATGGGGTTTCAAAAGATGGGTGGGATCCCTGGATTCTTCCCTATTCTTCCAGTGCATTAATGCATTTAATCCAAAAACTTTTTAATACAAGAAAAGTATTGGTAGTAGTGGCTCTGGGTTCTAGCCCATATGGAATTGGGTCATACATATCACTTAGATGTTTTAGCAGTGGAATAGGATCTGGCCTAAATATCAATTTCTAACTGCATGTATAACTCCCACTGAAGTTTATAGGAGTTTTGCATATTTGTTCTGGGGTGATTTTGTCCCACCACCTTCAAGAAGAATGAATAGTGATGGAAGATAATCTGTGATCCCAGATACCACAGATACCTTTCTTCTTCTTCTTTGTCAATGCTTATGACAACTCAAGAAAAACAATACTTTCAGATAGGGAATGTCATCCTACGAATTTGCACTGCCAACACAATAGGATTTGTCTTGACTGGAACTTTTGGACACCACTAAATTGCAAACAATAACAGTCAACACTGAACTCAGGAAGAAAAACAAACCATTCTAGTGGCTCAATCAAAATCATTTCAATCAGGAGAAAAAAAAAGATTAAAGTAGAAAGGGACAGCTTTTGAACAAAAAGCAAAAATTGAATATAATTTGGGAAAAAAAATGCATGGTCAAACTGAAAGTAATCACAGGGAAGAAGTCAAAGAACTACCACCTTTCACACTGCTATTCTGCATTTTGCTTTTCTATTACCCAGAATTACGAGCAAGTACACAACAGAACAGAGATTACATATAGAAAAAAATGCAATGAAGTGTGGTCAAATAAATTGTATTGCTTGTTCCTCATGATTGTAGCAGTCAGGAATGAAACCTAAGACATGGGGAAAATATTACTCTTGCATCTATAAACATAATTAAGGCTGAGGGGGTATGCAATTCAAAATCCCTAATTTCATTTTGTTAATAGTTTTCTCAGGAATGTATCTTTTCAGCTGATATTTTATATATAAGTTCTTCTTTTCTTGCTTATTCTGTAATAGATTTCCATTAGACATGAGAAAAATTGCCAGCAATAGTCTAGACAACATCAATATCTAGTGTTAAGAATGAATTAATTGAAAAAAATAACATTGGGATATTTTGTCCTGTTTGATGTTAATTCTAACTCACTTTTTCTTAAAGCTTTAAATTACAAAGAAAAAAGGATTTTTGTAGGTCTTTTTATGTCCTATCTTTTGTTGATAACTCAAAAATTGCTTGGGTATAATGTCAGCATGTATTAATTCTCAATAAGAATTTAATGTGTTCTTGATACATGCATTAGTAAGTATAGAAAATTTAGTTAAGAAACAAAATTTGGAAATAATTCAAAATGTCATGGTTTGTACTCTGTCTTGAAGTAAGCATGCCACCATGTATATATAATTTAATGTAGGACTAGGGATATATTTTTAGCTAGTATCAGATTAGGCACATTCAATAATACACAGAGACTGCATCCACACATGTGCTTTATTGTGCAATAGACATTAGCTGCAGAGTAAAGTGATACTGGGTGTGTCTACATTAGTATTTAATCTGGGAGCAGTTTACTCATGAGTAAACTGTTTGTGATTAAATGCTTCCAGGCAGGTGTCTACATATGCAGTGATGCAGAAGCAGATTTGTTGCTCCTAGCACCAAACTACTCCTGCTTCCTCGAGCCCTGTACCAGGCCCTTGACACCACCAGAGGGAGCTAGAGGTTCCAGTCACAGCCATCTTTAAAAGCTTACATTTCTGGCCAGGAGCAGTGTGGACAGAGGTGGGGGCAGTATGCAGTAGCTCTCTTGCTGTAGCCTCTGCCGTGCCCTGGGTTCCTGCTAGCCACTGTTCCGGCCCTGCTGGTCTGCCCTGCTGACTATCTGCACTGACTGACTGCCTGGCTCCATTGCACCATCCCAGGCCCCCAGCCACTGCACAGCTGATGCCTGGACTCTATCCTACTGGCCGGATCCTGGCAGGGGCATCAGCCACCACCAATAAAACACCCTCTTCCCCATATGAACTGTTTACAGCAAGTAAAGTGCTGTGTTTCTATGTGTGCCTTCCCAGGGTGGAGGTTGGGGGTGCCTAGGGGATATGTGGCCAGCACCCAGGCCTCTGGTATGCATGCCACAGCAAGCCCAATGGGTGGGGGGATCAACCAAGAGGAATGACAGATGCTGCTCCCCTGGTTCAGGCAGCTCCTCATCCAGCAGCCAGTGGCCAGGGCCAGCATGTGGTCCTGGCCTCACTGCAGGCAGCCCCTGCTCTGAACCCTCATGGAGCTGGGTTGAATGGTGGGGCCAGTCCCAGGCAGGGATGCTGGGTGGTGGGAGACCTGGAGTGGGGGCAGGGGTAGGGGATCCTAGCCAGTGGAGGTGGCACTGGGGGGGCTGGTGGAGGTGGCATGAGGGGGCCTGCTGCTGGGTGGTGGCCTGATGCCAGGAGTCAGGCAGGGCTATGGTCAGGGGAAGACAGTGGGCAGCATGAAGATGACAGCTAGAGCCAGGATGGTGTCCAGCACTCAGTGGTCCTCCTCTGTAGCCTCCACTTCCCTGGCCACAAGTGCAGTCTGTTGCTTCAAGGCCTCCAAGTGCCAGGATCTACACTCTGAACTCCAAGGCCACCTGACTCATGACACCTCGTGCCAGTCCTGTGCATCCTGGTGGGTGATGTCATCAACCATCATGCCTGTGCATCCACAAGCCAGTCCTGAGGCAGTCACCAGCTGATTCAGAAGGACAGTCCAGTCCTTGGTCCTCCTCTTATGGAGCTGGTACATCTACAGGGCTCTGACTGTGGGTAGTGGCAACCCTGACAGTGCATCCTGGTTGCCAACTGTGGCTACACCCCTGTGTGCTGCTGCAGGACCTGAAGAGCCATGAAAAAGAAGCTGCTCGTGCGAGTTTGCAACATTTCTGAGATAAGATGCTCTGTATCAGGGGGCTGTGTGCTGCCTGGCCTCAGATTGGGGGTTAGGCACACTTGGGTGCCCAGGGGCCATGGAATGAATCTGGGCAGGCCCAGGCCCAGTCATCTGCTAGCTAAGTCCCCTCATCTCTTCTCACTCCCCAGGCCTCTGCATGGCTGTACCAGTGCTGCTGGGCCTGGGCAGCTGCCTGCAGTTCCCAGCATGGAGGCACAGCATGGGACTAGCAGCCACACAGCAAGGCAATGCCTCACAGCCCCTGTGGGGTCCAGGTGGGCTTCTGAGGTTTGCTTGCAGCCAGCTGGAGCTGGCCCCGGTGGCCATGAACTGGATGCAGCTAAGTCTGGGTGTTAGCAGGCCTGACAGGAGCCTGGAGCATGCTGAGGAGATGTACAGCACAGCCCTGGCAACCATGTGGCACTGCAGTTCCAGGGAGTGGCATCAGGCTGCAGGCAGTTTGGCACAGCTGGCCTGCATTCTGCTCAAGGGGAGCAGTGGCTAGGAGATCTCTCAGGCTCCCTGCACATGTGACCCAGGGCTCAGATTGCCTGCCTCCCTGCTTTTAAGGACCTTAGGCTGACTGCAGAGAATCAGGGATGGCCCAGCCCTAGGGCAAGAGAGGCTCTCAGCTCTCGGTTGGTGTCTACACATATGTTACTGTGTGGTAACTACTTGTGAGTAGTGAAGTTTATTGCTCAGTGGGCATGTCTACATGAGGCACTTAATGATGCAGTAGCGTAGTTTACTGTGAAATAAGCATATGTATCTACATATGCACATTCTTATTACACAGTAAACCTCACTAATCATAAGTGAATTAGCTCCCTGCAAACACAAATAGTAAATTTACTTTCAGTTAGTAATGGTGCAGTAGTATTCACATAGAACACTGACTGGGAGCATATCTGTGCCTGGTGAGCCATCCACCAGGGGCGGAAGATTGTTCCCTGTCCCTGGGAGTTGCCTGCTGCTGGGGCAGACTCCACCACTGGAACCTTGTCAGGAACTACGTACCCCTGCCCCTGGATTGTGATTAGCAAGCTGGGGCTGAGAGATCCTTATCTGTGCTCTGTGAATACAGGGCCAGGGCTGGGAGACTTTTATCTCCCAGTGCCAGCCCCACAGTTTCATCATTTCATAGTTGGTAGGGTCAGAAGGGACCTGAGCAGATCATCAAGTCTGACCCCTTTCATCAGTCATGGAGCTGGCACTGGGACATAAGGATCTTCCAGTGCTGCCTCATGATCACAGAGCTGGTGCTGGGACATAAGGGTCTCCCAGCCTGAGGCCTACAACTGCAGAGCTTGGGCTGGGAGATAAGGGTCTCCCAGCACCAGCCCCATGATGCAGAGCTGAAGCTGGGACCTCCCTCCTGGCAGGGGCTGGAGAGCTTGTTCCCCACCCAGGTCTGTGACCACAGACTGGAAATTGTCCTGGTCAGGGGTAGGTCCCAGCCCAATGCCCTGATCATGTGATTGAGACATGCAGCTTTGAAATAAGTTCAGGGATTAGGTAGGTCCCAGCCCGCTTCCCCAATCTGCCGAGGGGGGGCTGGGACCAGGACTGGCTGCTCCAGCGGCAGATGGGGCAGAGGACTTGGGCCTGCCCCTCCCCTGCAACTTTTCCACGGCTCCTGCCCATGATCAGGGAGCCAGGGCTAGGAGCTCCCTGCTGCCAGGGCAAGAGGACATTAGCCCCACCCTGGCAGCAGGCAGCTTCCAGGGCAGGATGTAGTGTCTTAGCCATAGCCACTGTATTCTGGCCCAGTGCTCTCTGCCAGCCCTGGTCTAGCACTCAGGGGGAGCCTAGAGATCCCCCTTGTGGCAGCAGGGGCCTATTGCAGGGCCCCAGGAAGCAGGAACAGTTTGCTGCCATTAGAAGCAAATCTGCTCCAACTTTCCTGCACGTGTTGCCTGGGACCATTTACTGATGAGTAGTTTACTTGTGAGTAAACTGATCCTGGATCAAATACACGTGTAGATGCATCCAGTAAGCATGTGCATATGTAGACATGCACACTTACTGAGCAGTAAATTGATACTGCACAGTAAAGTGTCACAGTAAAGTGCCCCACTGACTATACATGCAATTGGTTCAGGCCGCTGTAAACTAATTTTCATTGACATAAGATTGTACTATTGGGGACAGTATTATCTTATACCAGGTTAATATACTGTGATTACATGCATGCATAGACACTGGCCATGGGCATATATTGTACCAGGTCAGCCCAGCCAGATGGGGGCCAGGTTCCTGCCTGCCACCTAGCCCCATGGCTCTGCACTATCAGCACCCTCATGCCCCAGTCAGCCCTTCCATAACCCAATGCATGAGCAACTGGTGCCTTTTGAGTCTGGGTGTGCTCCCGCAAGTCTGGGTGTGCTCTGGGAAGAGCATGGAGCTGCCCCAGCCCCAGCTCATAGCTGCAGCCTGCCCTGCCTGTGCAGATCCAGGGGCACCTGCTGCCACCTGCTCTCCCAGGGTGCATGCAGCAGCAGTAGCCACCCCTCTCCTTGTGCCCCTTGGATTGCTCCATCCCATACACCACCCCACTCTGGCTGGGCAGCACCTGCCCCACTCCCTCCCTCACCATGGGGGTCTTGATCTTTCCCCCCAATGCCCCTTCCCTTCCCTCTCCTCTTCCACCACAACAGACTTGCCAGCTGGACACTGCTTTTCAAGCTGCTGGGCTGTATATCAGAATCTGATCACTATTAGCTGATATGACTCCTTAAAAATTGGCTATCAGTATTGGCCCCAAAAATCTCTATTGGTGCACCCCTACACTTTAGGCTCCAAAATGACATGTAAGAAGCCACATAAAGGCAGTTTTTGGCACTGAAACACAGTAAATCTGTGTTCTGGCCAGGCAGATATGCTGCAAAATAGGATTGCCCAGGAATGCCCTTATTTCTAGTTAGGGAAATCCCAGAACTAGTAGGTGTTAGATGGTGGAGGAGGAGAATGCTTATACATATTAGACTGATAGCCTAAACTTTAGGACTTGAAGCTACATTTGCGAAATACTGATCATGTGAGTCTACACGTGATCACCAGTTATGTTGCTATAGTGGTGCACTCTCTCAGTATAGCATGCTGCTATGGTGGCAACATAGCAGCAAAATCTACCCGTATACTGTGCACACGGTGCAGTAATCACCTGTACTATGCTATGCTTTAGTGCTTCCAAAAGGAACTACTAAAACAAGGTGCCGTAGCAATGTCTCCATATGGTAACATGTAGATGCACCCTACAAGTAGCAAATTTAATTGCGAGTAATTAATTACTGCACAATAGGGCACATGCAGACAGCCAACTGGGAGCAGCTCCCAGTCAGCCAGGTAGCAGGGAGCAGGAGATTTTTCCTTGCCCCAAAGGCTGCCTGCTGCCAGGGTGGACTCTGCCAATGGAGCCCAGGTGGGGACAATGCTAGAGGATCTCTCAGGCCCCACTCTGCGATTGCGGAGCAGGGTCTGGGAAATTATTCCCTAGGCTGCGCAGGGAAGTAACTTACTTTAGAGTAAATCCATCCTGCAGCATTCGCAGATGTAGACACGCCCAGTAATTCTCAACCAGGGTGCCTTGAGATCCTTTCAAAGATGCCACAAATTGTCATGTAGTGTTAGCAGTGTTAGGTGTGCAAACATGATTCACAAAATAAAAATCCAGTTTTTTCAAATAGGAATCCATAGCGATAAAAGCATTCTGACCTGTTGTCATCTTCCTGAGTTCTTTGCAACAGAAGAATTGCTCTATTCATTTTCTTCATTAAAAAAAAGTGAAAAATAAAGGCTGGTATTTGCTGAGGGGTGCCTTGAATCTACTGAAGCGTGCTTCAGATCTAAAGATCTGAACTCTCTCCCTAAACACTCAACTGGGCAGCAAAGGTAGATGTGGGGCAGGAGGAAAAGAAAAAGCAAGGGGGTGTATGGCTAAATGGGATAGGGCTATGACTGTGACGAGGCCTCCAGTTCTAGTTAGGGTCCTTGTTCACAATGTGTCAGAAACATCCCTGCTGCTCTTTACTACCCCATAAGTATTAGATGTGAGATGCAGTAGGCAAGCTTCAAGAGAAAGGCTGGAGAATGGATCTGGTTATTGCCTAAGCTGTGAGCTGGTTATTTAGTGTGTTACCTTGTTATTATTTGTTGTATTTACTTTGTTAGAAAGCAAGAGGGGGAGATTCAAGCATTCTACGTGTGTGGGCAGCCTGTGTGTCTTGTTTCCTGGAAGGTATGAGCTAAGACAGGGGTGGGCAATTATTTCAGCTGGAGGGCTGCTTGACAAGTTTTGGGGAGCTGTTGAGGGCCGCCAGGGTAGACCTGTCCCTTGACAGGCACCTCATCCCCTGGTCACCATCTTGGGACTGGAAATCATAGCCCCCTAACTCCTGAGCTTTGCCATCAGAGGTCCCTCCCTTTGCCCCCAGAGATACTCCTTTTGGGAAGAGAGTTTGCCACCTTGGAACCAGAAAAAAACCCAAATTATATACTAAAAAAATCAAACACTGACAATAGCATATTTTAATTTTATTAATTTTTTTTTCCTGATTTGTGTGTTTTGTTGTATATATAGAGATGATTGCATAATAGCTCAAAATAGAAAGGCAGTCCAACTGAAGAGCCACCCCTGTCCTGCTGTGTGTCCATGGGGCAGCAGGATGTGCCATGGCCAGATGGTGCCTGGTGCAGGTGGGACCAAGGGGCTCACTCCTGGGCTAAGACATGGAAGATCTTCTTCTTCTTTCTGGGAGACATATACAGAGTGGAATAGAATCCTTAAATGTCTGTAAGTGCTAAAAACTCAAGTTACAGAGTTGCATGCATGCCATTTTAAAGTGAAATAGGACTTTATCCTAAATTTTATGTCTTTGCATTTTCAAGAGGAAATGTTGATAATGGCCAGGAGAACCTAATGCATGGGCAGAATCTCACAAATTTTACAAGGTGAAATAACGCATGCATGCCTCCATCCAGAGTACTAGTTCAGCATTGGCTGGCTCTTAGTGTATTTGTACACATGCATCTTGTGAATATAAAGTCCACATACCTACAATACCAACATGTGGTGTTGGCAGCATGCAGAGTAGGAGCCATCAATGTACAATATTTATCACAGTGAGATCCTGATTAAAATCTAGAGTTCCTATGTGACACCTCAATACAAATAATATATGCTGAAAATAGTTGAAGAGCCATGTGATAAATTGCACATATGATACACCAATCATTGTCTCACTGCTGTTTGCTGATAATCCATGTACACTGTGATTACTAGTATTCCAGAAGCAGCATCAATTAATGTTATTACACACACAAACATGCATGCACACATATGCACATACAAGCATCCCTCCAAGTTTTTTTTTGCCAACTTTTGCTTGCTTTTTTCGCCATGTCTAGAATATATAAATATATTCACTTCTGCACCAGTGTTGAAGTCAGTGAAGCACCATGCAAAGCCAGGGATCTGTCCATGCTTATGTCATTCAACAGTTATGGACTTAGTTTGTTTGCTCTCATGAGCAAGTGCTTTGTTTTTCTTTGTCTTGTGGAAGTGCCTAGCACTGCTTTGGGAGCTATAAATAATAAGGAATAAATATAGAAGATATGGGGAGTCTGGAGCAGTCATTTCTACAGCCATGGACATGGAGTAAAATTGACTGTGATGAACATAAATGTATAATTTAAATCTTGTTAATTTCTTAATGCATTATAATAATCCTCTCATAGAAGCAGCTCAGAAAATTATTGATTAAACAAACAAAACCTGGTTAATTTTTGGCTGCCAGGTCCTCTAGTCCTAAATCAGATGTTGGATCTGATACAGGAGTGTACTTATCAGCCCTAGGTCATGTCCTTAGTGCTCAGTGAGAGGAAAACCTGTTTCTCATTCAGTGATTGCTCAACTATAATAAACTGCTAACATTTTTTAATTTGATACTTTACATACTCATTAAACTCTGATATCATATAACAGGGCAGAAGGTTTGACTTTTTTTCCCCAGGAGCAATTTTGTCTTGAATCCTGAGTATTTCATTGCCCTACTGCAATTTTAAGGAACACACAAGCTTGGTGAAATGAATTACACTGCTTACGAAAATAGCCAAAACCAAAGACAAACATTAAAATATAGTCTAGTACATGCACAGTTTTGTGGCTGCAAATCACATAGAGAGGAAAAAATTATGAAGAGAGAGCTTTACAAATAGGCCATCGCAGTCTTCAACTCCACAGGAGGGGGAGAAAAAGCCACTGAAATAACAGTCTTAAGACCTGATTTATTATAATGCTTATTTTTTCAGATGTACAGCAAAAAAGCCAACCGTCTTGAGTTTATTCACCTATTCAGATAAGGCAGAGAAAATAATCGTCAAAGTATCTCATATAAGCAATGTTAAAAACTAATTCACTGGTAGAAAATAAACTGTATACTTTAAAACATCCACCAGGCTCAACTCTTTGATCTTTACTCAGTCTTTATTCTGAAGACCGCAGGATAAGATACTAGTAATGCTAAGACACCTGGTAAAAGGGAAAACAAAGGAGTCATGTTAATAATTAGAAGTAACTTTAAGATTAATATAAAAGAGCAGCAAAATACAAGAAAATATGTTTTATTGGACCATTAATATATGCCTTGGGTGTCTTGTGAGGCATAACACTATAGGCTAAGTGGCTTTAGCCATTTATGGCATGTACTCACAGACCACTTAAAAACTTCACTGGTGTTTCTTAATGCTAAAATAATGTGTGACTACTGAATCTAAAATTGATTTTATCTATAGAAACCATAAGTATTTTAATTACTTAAAAATATCCTTCATAATGGAAAATAGCCTATTTATTTTAACACAGCTATAATTATCTAGACTAGTTAAATGCAACAGAGGGATCAGAATTTCCAGACCCATCAGCCAGGCCTGATCAGGTCCATCCACTGTAGTAGTCTGTCTCTGAAAACTGTCCACAGCAGACACCACAGAGGAATATACATGAACTCCACAGAATGCAGATGTAGTATTATTTACTTCTAGTACAATGAATGAGGAAAGTGCTCTGAAGATGAAAGATGTATTTTTGTAATGAAACTTTATATAAATGTATGTATGCATGCATGTATATGTGCACAATCTTAAAATTTAAGATGTATGCCACTGTGGAACTGTGCTAGAAAATTAGTGCTTTTCAAGAGTGTCTAGACTTTCGTAGTGATTGGTATATACAGAGTCTTTGTGCATGCATGACATAGTACATGGATTATACACTGTAGTATTATTTAAATATGCAAAGTCCCATTGACATAATAGGCAGGGGAGAGTATAGCTTAATGTGTCCATAATCCACATATTAAAGCTTCCTAAGTATGATTTGACATGACAGACCATAATGCCTCTGAGCTTTAGCAATCTATTGTGCTTCTGACATATACTCTACAAATTACTGTATAGCAATGTGTCATGCAATTCCATTTAAAATCTGCTGGTTTTCTCTTTCCTCTTTCCCTTTTAAGGAGACTACTGCTGATAATATAGGTGAAAATAACACATTAAAAAGTTAAATGAAAGTGGAGGTAATTGGAGTTATTTTTTTTTTCTTTTTACTTTTAACACATGCAAAGCAAGGAATTCAGAGTTAATACTTCTGCTTTGTCTTTAACTTACCCTGCTGTGACTGTATACTGACTAATGCAACTTGGAAGGGCTGTAAGAAGTGTCTGTCCCATCAGTAGGGGACAAGAAAGGGAGGGAGAGCTGCCAGCTCCACTGATATAGTACAAATGCCCAATGATCCCTAACATACTGTACACTAAGCCCCCTGTGTTCACATCAAGCATTCACTAAGTACTGGAAAGCTTCTGTTCCCAAACCTGCAGTTGCTAGGGAATCCTGCAGTGTTCAGTAGGTACTATGCTAAGAATTATGGACATCTATGTTACTAATTATGGCTGCATACACACATTCAAATAATCTTGGAGAATTCTACCAGATTTGTTCTCTTGGTAGAAAAACTTATCCAGAGCTGTGTATACGGACAGTTGAATGCTGAGGTCCTGAAGAATGGAGAGCTTGCAGTGCTGACACAGGGCAGTGGGGGAAATGGGAAGTGGGGAGGAGGGTCTGCAAGATATGCACACATTTCAGTGTGTTCTTCAGGCTCCTTTAGATTGCAGCAGTGCCTAGGGCAGCCCTGATTGGCTAACCCATACTGCCTAGGGTCAGCCTGTCTTTCCCTGTAGCACAGTGTGGGTACTGTGAAGGGGGTATGTTTCACTGCCTACGGGGGCAGCAGAGTCCACACTGTCTCCTGGGGAGCTGGAGGGGGATGCTAGAGGACTACAGCAAGTACAGTAGGAGAAACTGTCCTGGGAGTGATTTAACCCTGGTTGTTCCCAGGTTATTTTTCTCCTTGAGTGGCAATTTTTACTCTGGGAGAAAAAATGTGAATGTCTGTATAATCATGGTTTCTCCTAGGAAAAAAAGTGATTTTCCCAGGAGAAACCAAATGTCTGCATGAGGTATTAATAGGAATGTCAAGAGTTAGGCATAGTGATAGTGTACTTTTCCCCTTCAGGGAGCCTACCTTGCATGGATTAGAGGAGAGGTAGCAGCTTGTAATAAGCTGTGATATGCTGCCTTCATGGAGATCATGCTAAGGAGTGGGAACCTAGTATTTGCTGAAAAACTAAGGGAAATAGATATTGGACCCCAAAAGGGTACGGGGATAAGCTTTGCTTAGCTAACATGCCCACCCATGATTTATAAAGATACTAGGTGGAGTCTGGAAATGAGACTATTGAGAGAATACTGGGTGGGGAATAGGTAATGGAGGAGGAAATCTAGACAGCCAAATGGGCTGAGTGAGATTTGGCTCACTTGCCACCAGTTGGGTGCATTCAACCCAAACTCTGCAGTGTTTTATAGTAGGAAAAAAAAAAGAAATTCTTTTGACTTATGGTTTGAAATTTAAACTTTCGTGCTCATTTGTTTTTTACCTTTGTATGGAACTTCTGGGGGCTTTTACAAATCTGAAGATCTTATATTTTATGAGAATACAGATTTTGTCAGTCCTTCAGGGGCTTCTATGAAACAGTGACAGAAAACACTCAAGAGAACATTATTTTAATAAGCTTGAGCAGACCATGAATTTGCATCTGTGAGCTCTTCTCTGTTCACACTGCCATCCTATCACTAGATCAATTTAATACTCCTAATTTAATATGCTTTTTCTTTTCCATAAAGAATGAGAGTGCCTGTCTAAATGATTAGATCACAATAAAGAAAAAATCTTTTAGTGCTCTTTCTATCCAGCATATCATGTGGAGAAATATGATAATACTCATTATGCAGCATTCCTTTCTCTGGGCCTGATCGGTTTCCATAAATAGGAAATGCTCAAATTGCCAATATTCATTTGCATAGCTTGCCTGTTTGCCTGCTGCTTTCCTACTGGGACTTGTCCCAGGCTGCTTCAAGCCTTTCAGTGGCCACTTATATCAGTCTGTTTTTCCATTGTTGTACTCATGAACTGTCTGAGATTTTTTATGGTAGCTTTTAAACATTTATCTCCTTGTCTGTTTACTGCCATCCAAGCAACATGTTTCCTGAGTCTTGTCTACAGAAAAATGCACACCAGAGACTCTTCCTTTCAACAACTTCTAATTAGTCTGCTGAGGTTGATGTCTGAGCAAAGCAATTTTAAGGGTAACTTCCTTGAGATGGCTCCAATGCTTCCTGCTTACCAGAGCTCACTGCTTAAGAAGCTTATCAGCTAACTTCCTGCTGGTGAGACATTTGCCAATCAGCTGATGCTATTCCTTCAACGTATCAATGAGCTGGACTGGTATTGTGACAATAAAAGTGAGAGATTGACCTTGTACAAAGCAGTATTGTGGTTTGCATGCAGAACACAGCTACTGTTGCAAATATCCAATTCTATTTCTAGCAGGACACACGCAGGATGACTGGACGTAAATGTATCTGCCTTTGCCTGACCTGCATTCAAATCTGGCCTTCCCACAGTTTGTCCCTCCTGGATACTATATTGCTTACTTCAAAACTTACAAGGGAGTTATCACTGAACATCTTGCTTTACTGAGAAGAAAAGGTGCTGTGTTTTTTTTCCCCACGTGCCAAAAGGATAGATAAGATTGCCTGATGATAAGATAGCAATCGCCCTGGCATACAGTCCTATTGCTTCATTTGTAATATTTTATTGGTTCAGGCAGGGCAGGGAGAGGTAGTTGGCCGTGTTAGTCTGAAGTCAATTATAAGCCCAGGCAGATGTGTTATACCTATACCTATAGCACAAGCTTTTGTGGGCTGAAGCTCACTTCATTAGATGCTTCATCCCATGGAAATCTGGGGGTGTGTGTGTGTGTGTGTGTGTGTGTGTGTGTGTGTGTGAAGCTTTTATTGGTTGAAACATCTATTTATGCAGATATATTTTAGTTAGCTATAAGAGACAAATCTACCCTGCCTCCTATTAGACTTCCAGCTAACACAGCTAACTGTGTCAGTTGGAGGTCTGACAGAAGACAGGGTTGATTTGCATATTAGTGATTCTCAACCAGAGTGCTGTGCCAGTAGTGCCACCCTGGGTGCCTTGAGACCCTTTTAAAAATCTCATGGGTTGCCGCACACTATTACCATTGTTAGGTGTGCAAATATAATTTGCAAGATAAATCCAGAGTTTTCAGATAGGAATCCATAGTGTTGAAAATATTATGATCTGTTGTAATTTGAGTTCTTTGCAACAGAAGAATTGTTCTATTTTTTTCTACAGTCAAAATATGATCGTGAACTATGAGCTGGCATTTTCTCAGGAGTGTCTTGACCCTAATAATGGGTGCTTTGAGTATAATGAGGGATGCCTCAAGTCTAAAAAGACTGAGAGCCACTTTTATAGGCTAAATCAGAAATGAATAAGCTTTTGTAAATAACAACTTACATCACCTGCCGAAGTAAGCTGTTGCATTTAGTTAGACTTTAAGGTGCAAGTTTACCTTGCTTTCTATCAGACAGTGCAGCGAGGCCTGCAGCTGAAGCTGTAGGAACCTACTCCACCAGGGACAAGCTGAAATCTTACTAGGAATTTAATGCTCATGCTCCAGTACTGTGAAGTTGTTGTCTTCACTGTGGCCTCATAGCAGTTCTCCAAACACTTACTGAATTGGCTCTATAAGAATCTCTGAATTCTTATCCTTGTAGAAAAGTCTTATGATCTTAATATAGCTCACATCAATCTATTTTTGTACAAGTTGTTCTAAAGCTGTAGAATTTAATAGAGAATTATCCCTTTCTATGTTTTTTTAACCATTTTTCATAATTCTATAGCAGACATAAATCTCTGTTGAATTTAACAGGGTGGTATGAAAAATGAGAAACAGTTTATCATTCACCATTAATTCCTGTGTAACTCTTCTATTAGGGCATATGACTGCCTGAAATTGTTTAAAAAGCATTTAAAATCTTTTGATCCTTACTACTGGCTTCAGCCTTCTACAGTGGTCTCTCTGTCAACGGGATAACTGCAATTAGGAGGCAGATGATTTCTTTTCTGAAAGATACCACTGTGATTACCTTGCTATAAATACCTAGACAAATAAATAGAAAGATAGCTCTTAGCTTTACCTGTGACTCAAAGCCTGACACAAAGAATAGCGAGTTTCTTATTTTTCCTTCTCCCATGTGTTAAGGCACAACGTAGCTCATTTCTGACCATGCTACCTTATGCTTTATTGGATGGTTGCCCATTTCTTGGGGCAGTTTCACAACATGTGTCTTGAGCTCTATTTGATTCACTCCTCTGAGGTTGATTTTGTCCCTCAGTGCCAATGCCTGCAATGTAATTGTCTACACCAGATTGCTTGCAGGCAGGATTCTTCTGCTATGTACATTTTGACACACCCCATGTGGTCTTCATGACTTGCCAAAGCACTTGCTGCATTACAATCCATTTTCCTATCAGCAACAAGTGCCCTTCATAATGTTCTTGTCCTCCACTGTTCAGGCATTCCTTTTATTAAATGTACATGAGCAATGGCATGCACATTATTCACACTAATGGCTGTAAACAGAATTTATTAGCAATAATGGGAATTAGAGACCCAGTTGAACCTTGGGCAGTGTTTGATTCTCATTAAAGGTTTAAAGAGGGAATGGGGTACATACAATAGACCTAAATACAATTAGCTATTGCAGTGCTTAACTTCTAGGCGTCTGGCCTGTGGAATGGAGTCCAAAACCTAATCAAGGTGCCAGGACTCCCTATACAGTTGCCAGAGGGAGTTCAAAACTTCAAAATGAGATCAACAACAGGCAGCACATTGAGAAGACAGCTGCCTTAAGTAAGGATACACATGCCTAGAGCTAGCCAGTAGGAAATAAATAAAAGATAGAGGGGCATCCACTTTTCCACCCTCTCTGGATGGCATCTCCAAACGGGTGTCTATATCCCATTACATCCTTCTAAACCTAGATGCCCATGCTCTTTCTGTTTGAACAGTTTCAGTCTGTAGCTTACATGAGCTTATTTAAACATCTTTAGTGTGGATACCCAGGCCGGAAATCCCCCCAGGGTTTAAATCTGACAAGATTTCCAGAATGACCAACTCAAAATACCAAGAACAAACTTCCATTTTGTATTTCATTTTTCTGTTTCTTGACTTCTGGCTGAAGTTAGGAATTGCAGAAAAAATCAAAAGTGAACACAGACAAGGACAAAAGTTAACCATACTTTTTTATACCTGGGATTCATTTTGGGTTAGGTCATGTAGCATATTCATTTATCCTAGCCAGTTTGTTATCTTTTGTATGTAAACAATATTAGTTTTTTGAGGGAATGTTTATATTTCTAGACAATAGAGTCTGGATGTCTGTCCAGGCTGGGTGCATAGATACGTATGACTAAGGAGGTGTACTAATTAAAAACTAAATTAGATTAATTAAAATCTAACACTATGTTCAGAAGATGTATCAAATTATTGTGATTCAGTTTGGCTCATTTCTATTGGTAAAAAGCTAAGAACATTTTTTCTTCAACCTGTTGTTTGACTTCAAACAGAAAGGTATTCTTCCATATTAAATTAATAGAAAACAATACTATTATTTTTAAAAGATTAAAAGGTTTTAAACTTTTATCTTGATGTTAATATTGTAATGGAATAATATAGAATTGCTGATTATTCCTATTCCTGATCATGAGTTTTTGTCATGTTGGAATCAGGTAAAGGATTGAGCTAAGATTTGAAAGAAAATTATAAAGCAGTTCTCCCCTTATTGTTTTTGTAGAGGTATCCCAACACATATTGCCTCCTGCAGATGGGGTACAAAAATGCATCTCCACTGGTTACTGGAGACAATAATCAGAGTGAAGAGAGCCCTAGTAAGTGTATCTTTAATTTTCTGCTCACATCAAGAAAACCACTTTCTTTGATAATGACATTATCAAATACAGTTATTTATTTCATGATACGGAGCACTTTGCCTGGGGGACTATGAATAATTCATTGGCCAAGATTGAAAAGATATTTTTATGACTGCGCCATGTATTGAGAGAATGAAAATAATATTCCTTTTTTAAAGGATTTAAGAAGTTCTGAACAATCAACAATTAAATGAATTAGAGCAACATTACAGCTTTTTCCACCTAGCAGTGAAGGGAAGTAAAGGGGAGTAAGGATCATAGTTTGTAGGCTCATCTAGATTCCGGGTTTGCATATAGGGCAAAGATAACCATATATTGTGTATATGGGGATTGCTTCCTCCCTAGATGAGCAGAGAATTCATGAATCCTTGGTTCCTATTCTGTCCCATAATTTGCTAGCCTACACAACCATGCCAGCATAGGATAGGAAGGAATCAGCTTGGTAATAGGTGGCATGTACTGATTTTCCCAGTGGCTTAAGGGACAGGTAGAACTGTCATAATCCCCCACCTATTGATAGAAGTAGTATTTCCAGGACTATATGGAAAATCCCAAGCTTCCCTTTGCTGTGTTTTCTTTGTCAGTAAATGCCCATTTACCTCACTGTATATAAAATCTTTTATAGTATAGATGCTAGGGTTGGAAGGTACCTCAAGAGATTATAGAGTCCAACCCCCTGCCTAGGCAGGAAAGAGTACTGGGGTCAGATGACCCCAGCCAGATGCCTATCCAGCTTTCTCTTAAAGAACTCCAATGTAGGTACAGCACCACCTCCTTTGGAAGCCTATTCCAAATTTTGGCCACCCTTACCATGAAGAGGTTTTCCCTGATTTCTAGCCTAAAGAGTTTTGCATACACCCCTGTGCAGGGGGAAGCTCTGAGCCCCTAACCAGGATTGAATTTACAACTTTCTGGCTCAGTACCCAGTATCCAAACCTCTAAGCCAAACCTCTAAGCCAGAACACCCTATTAGGTCATGTAGATATTTATAAGACATCTCCACTAGCCCTTTCAGCCCCCAAATGCAAACCCTCTCCTATCTTATTTGTGCTGGTTTGGTATTATATTTGACAGCCCATCATGTTAAAGAAAAAGTTTGAGTGTCGTTGTATCTACTGGTTGAGATGACTGTGTCAAGTGAAAATGATTTTTACTGTTTGAATAGGGGAAGCAATGATACAATTACTAAATAAATTAAAAGGAACCCCATGCACAATTAAATAACTTAGGGCGCCACTTTATATTCATCTTGATCATAAGCAGAGAATCTAGTGTGCTCAGACATGACAAGAAATATATCTTTTACTTCTGGAAAATAACCCATTGTTTGCTTGTAGAGAGGATTGTCTCCTTGATGATTTTATGATATGATGGTATTAAAGATGGCTATATGAAATATTTTTTTTGCTTATCAATTTGCTGTTCCTTTAACTCCAAACAGCATATTGGAGAATGAGAGAAAACTACAAAGTCAAGTTTAAAATGGAAACAAACAGCTAGAGGCCATGTATGCAGAAAAAAGGCGTTTATGGCAAGGGAATAGAGCTATATACACAGAAGGAAAAATATTTTAATATGGACAAAATGCAGAATACAAAGGAAACCTTGCTGAACAAAATGCGCGTTACTGCCCCTTGGCAAATTGAATTATTAAAAGCATTATCTCAAACTCATCTCCCACAAAACAAAACAAAACAAAACAATACAAAACAAAAAAAGTACGTGTTTACTCAAAAAGGAAAATCCTCTGGATTGGGAAAATCTTCCAGGCTCCCCTTACCTCCCAAGGCAGCCTAATACATAGGGCATTGGTACTTCAGCACTGGACAAAAGGGCTATATTTTCTATGCAGCTCAGCACTCAGTTGATAATGGCAGCTGCCGAAAGATGAAATCTTTTGAAATGTCATGAAGGCACATATTTGACAAAAAGCACCTGAGCACTTTTAAATTTGGTCCCTAACACTTCAAAAAGATAGTTCAGGAATGCCAGATCTCGGTTTCCATCTTGACTGTCAGCTTACTACATACCATAGCAGTGCCACCTGCTTTCAGGGTTGCTTTTGAAAGTAAGTGGCAGACACATTTAGCATCAGATTCTGGTTTCCAGACAGTATTTAAGTGGTCTGCAGAGTCGGTGAAGGCTCTTTGCACAGGGCTAAATTAAACCTGAAGTAAATATCACGCCTTTGTAATTCATGGCCCGTAGGACAAACTAAACTGTAGGACAAGTGTGTTTATTTCAAAATTTCCTTGGAAGTAACCTTGCATTCTTTGGCTCCCCTATAGCCCCATGAGGTCATTGTCACAGACTCTAAAGCACCTGGGTATAATCCTGTTACATAATTCCTTCCTCCCATTCTTTTCAAGACATTTCTGCTTTGTGCCCTGCCTTAGTAGAAGGTCATGTCAGACAATCTGCAGGCCTCCCTTCTGGAGAGCACATCACTATTAACATTTGTAGCTACCTTACAATGGAATATCTTGAAAGAATATTGCTTGCAAGGGAAGTACTGTGCTGCAACACTTTTCCCTTTGGACCATTCATTCTGTGTAAACTGGCCTTGAGAGTTAAGGTCTGTCACCAGCCTTAAGTTTATGCTGCTTGCATAGCTTTGCAGTTTCTGTAATGCTTTCTTAATGACAAGGATCTTTTTCATTATGGCATATGATGCCAGCCTGGGAAAAACATTCTTGGTAATGCTTATACTGTATGGTATTTTTCATGTAGCCTCCAAAACTAAAGAAGCTTTAAAAGAGACACAATTCATTATTTACATGACTCATATTTGCTATCAAACTTTAAAACATGTCAGTGGCTAGGCACTTGGTGTGTTCTCACTGATGTTTATATTATTAATCATGATTTCACTCTTTCCTTTTACTCCCCTAATCTATTTCTTTATTGTTGTCTTCTATCACATATTAGAAATATAAACTCGTGAGGGTGTAATTACTGTGCACAGTGTAACACAGAGGTGTCCTGATTCCTGGTTTGGGTGTCTAAGCACAATGAAATATATCTGCAGTGAGATTTAGCTATTGTGACCACATCTAATTCTTAAGTGCCTTTGCTTTAGAGTGAAATATATATCCTTGAGCTAGGTGACTAAGTTTATTATATGAAAGGGAAAAGTTAGGTACCTTAGAACAGGATTCAGAACAGCCAGCATGCTGAGAGGGCAGCTGCTTGAAGTAGTTCATAAGAAGCTGAGAACAAGCATATATTTTAAGCTCTGGGCAGATACTACATTTATGGTATAATTAACATATTGAACACACAATAAATTATAACATGCCACTCATTCAGCCAGATTATGGCACTATCAAATGGCAAACTAACCACAAAGATGTTTCACATACAACATAGAAGATCTACATGGCTGGCTTTTATGGTGTCTTAAATTCAACATGTGACCTGTGCTTTATTCCGGACCTCAATGTTGACACTCATCTGATTGTTGACATTGCTTGAGGGCAATTTCATAACTGGAATCAGACACACAGCTGTCCAGGGCCAGTGCTGACCATCTTCTGATTCAGTTAGAGGCTCTAGGTCCTACAGTTTCCCCCAGCCTGATCCTGATGCTGAGAGGAGCATTGGGATGGGGCACTGAACTACCCTGAAGATCAGGATAAAGCTACCTCCTGTCTAATCCTGTGGATCAGGCTGGAAGCAGTTCCACAATGGTGTGATTGGGATCTAAGGAATTTTATGCTCTGTCTCAAATAACACATATCCTTCCATGCACATCTGGCATGGCAGGACATGCAATGTTTGCAATTCTGCATAGAATTCCTCAGATCCCAATTGCAGCATTATTTTAACATCTTCCAGGGGCCTAAGGGCACCTATATACATGTAGTGAGGCTGCTCTGACGTGATCTAATTACCGTGCTCCAGCAGAGCCCAACATCACGTGTATAAGCATCCCCATGCTGAAAAATGGTTGAGGGGGAGCTTTATCTAAAGTTTGTTTGTTGAGCTTTAGTTAAAGCACCCCTGCTCCCATTTTTCACCGTGGGGATGCTGGTACATGTGATGCTTTGAGTGCTTTAGTCAGAGCAGCTCTTGGAGCTACTGTAATTAAAGCACTCCCCTGCACTCCCAGAGCACATCTATAAATACCCTAAGATACTCGCTCTCTCTAGGATTTACATTCATAACTATAAGTTGTAAGTAAGGGCCTGTGTCAGAATGTGAAAGTCCGAAATTCTTTCCAGAAATTTCGAGCGTAAGTTCTTCCTTTAAAAAATGAGCTGGGTTCACCACTCTCTTTTTAAACAAGCTCAAGATGCTATTCATCAGATGACTGTTTATAAAACTTACAAAGGATATAGAACAGGGGTGTCAAACACACCCAGTGGCCTAGGCTTGATCTGGCTGGTAGGAGCTGCTTCTGGGCTGGATCCTCAGAGCAAGCAGCAACCTAGGTGGGTCTATAGTCAAGGAGCAGTGCAGGCCCAGAGGCAGGCAGCAGCATGGGTCCATGTTTGAGTAATGGCACAGGTTTGGGGGCCTGCTGCCAATGGCCAAGTTCATTGGGATTTATGGATGCTGAATTCTGCTGCAGGCCATGTCCCCAATGTCTGTTAGCTTGTTGGATAGAATGGTTCCGCATGCAAGATCTGGCCTGAAGGTTGTATGTATAACACCCATGATGAAGCAGATCTGGGTTGTCCCCTTCATAACTTGATCAGGCTAAAGCCCATATCTCCCACATGCCAAGAGAACCTAATCACCAGGCTCTGAGAACTGGTGGTGGGGAGTAGCATTTTCTGCCCTTCTTGTGACAGAATAGGATTCAAGATTCTTGAATTGACTGAGAAAGAGAAGTAGTGAGTAGGAATCTGGCTCTGAAACCCAGTTATCTGTGTATTGTACTGGGAAGGGGAAGATTGTTCATTCATTTTACATGAGTCATTGGATAAAATGCATAAACAGTCTTTGAAGCATGGACCAGAATCAGGTCTTCTCTCTCACTGAATAGTCTCAGATGCAGAGGTCATTGAATACAGCTTTCCATCATCCTGGTTGAGTGACAGCAGCTCTTAACATACACAGAGGCTGAATTCTAGTTGCCCAAGAAGCTTTCCTCATTAAAATTTAAGTGGCTTAGGAGCAAGGCAGGGATTGGGAGGATCATGTTCTTCAACCTAGGCACTTAACTTAGTGTAGGTCCTTTTGTGGATCTCACACTAAGGCAACACAATCAGTAAAACTTTAAAAATAATGGAGAAAATGAGTTAATGTCTATAGAGCAATAAAGACATTTTTGTGTCTGTTTTCTTGTGTATAGAAAAACTGAATGGCAGGAAAGTGTTAATCTCTGTTTCACATCCTGTCATCCTACTAAATCTTTTTCAGACTTCAGCCAATTCCTGTATCTTTGCATGTATTCTTACTATCACTCTGCCTTCATCTCAAATCCAGCAGCCTTTTCCAGGGAGAGGTTTTAGACATTCTGGGCTTGAGTAGTACTTTTGTAAAAAGTAAAATGCATCACAAATGAAAGCCTAAATCAGTCTTCCTATTTGTTATTTAATTTGTATTCATAGTGGCTAATATGCCAAGTCCACATATTTGATACTGACACCACAACAGTTTAACTTAACCTGGCACCTTACACATGCTCATAAGTCTACAGGATTTTTTCCCCTGGATAATGGCCATAAGAACTATGACCTTAGATTCATCTTAATAATCTTCCCTGTCTGACAGTTTTGACATAACCCAGACATTGGCAGCAGTAGGGATAGGTACTTCGATAAATGTTACTTGTATCAAAATTTAGTGCTGGTGTTTGACATGCAGGAATATCAAAGTTGGTGAAACCTCAGGAGGAAAGAATCACAGACAGACCCTTGGAGGCCTAGACATAAGAGGTATAGGCTCTGACAAACATGCATAAGATGGAGGGAGAGAGAACCAAAAAAGAAGATATTCAAAAAAGTTCAAAGGGAACTCAAAGAAGGAGTCAAGTTCCATCAAGAAAAGTCTAACTTTGAATCTTTGTAAATATTTGGAGCTAATTTGTTGAGATGCAAAACACATCTTACATTCTCAGTGGCTTCTCATTGTGTGTAAGTGGAAAGGGAGTAGGGGAAACAACCTAGGAAACACTACGTAGCCCTGCCTAATGCACCCTTCGTTCCATTAAACTTTGCCTGAAAATATTAGTATCCAGAAATGTAGAGCTTCTAGGAATTCTACTAAATACTGAGTTTATCAGTAAATCCTGTGGTGTGCCTGTCATTGGAAATATTTGCTGAACCCCAGGCGGATTTATATTTCTGCTTCCAGGTTTTTACTTTTATAGTTTTATTATCTTTGATCCAAAGTAAAGGATGCACAGGAAGCTACTTAAATATCTAGAGGACCATCTTGTTGGGATCCAATTTTAATTTAACCTTTTAACGTAAATGTTATTAAAACATAAATCTAGTTTTAAAACCCCTAGAGATGTTTTGCGTAAAATATATATTTTTAGCAAGTCCAAGACAAATCTATGAAAAATGTCTGCATAACCAGCAAGGAGTTCAATCTAAAAGTATGCAAATTTGTTTAAACCTGATGTAAAATCTTAAGAAAGATCCTTAGGATTTTTCCCTTTTTTTTGTTATGCTAATGGTCAAGACCAATTGGAATATATAAAATACATGAAAATTTATGGGTTTTCACTTAATGTAATTGATGTCATATTTGCAAGGCAAAATATATAAGAAATTCTATGCAGATCTGAATTTAACTTGTACAAAGAAAAGAGAAAGATTTCGTTTCATGGAGCCAAGGAATGTTTTCAAGGGGTTAGTTTATACTGCTTAAAGCGTTTTTCACTCTTCATGAATTTTTGGGAGGATTCACTTTCCAGCAAATAGTTTGGGACCAGTTTTAGATAAAATAATAGCGTAATATATAATTTGTAGAGAACCATAAAATGATTTACTTTAACTCATTTATAATCATACCTGTTTTGTGTCAAGCTTTTAGGGGATTTGCCAGGGGATGCATTATGAATATTCCCAAATACATGGTGTGAAATCTTGGCTCTACTGAGGTCAATGGCAAAAATCCCATTGGCCGTAATTGAACCAAGACTTCAGTCATTGATACGGTTGTCAGGTATGAGAGTACTGCAGCTTTACGCTGCCAAGTTATGAATGTGACATTTTAATAGTCAAGTATAGGAACAGAAATATGGGTTCTATCTATGTAGCTTACAGGAAACCAGAAAAAACTTGATTTTTTTCAGATCAGTGAGGACTGATGAGATACATCTTGGAGTACTCAAGAAATTGGCTGAAGTAATTGCAAAGTAAGTGGATATTATCTCTGAGAACTCATAGGGTATGTCTCAAAGAATGCGCATATGGGGTTTAGGGCTCTCAAAGCACTTCGAGCCACTGCAAACTGTACATGATGCATATGCAAGTGCAGGTTTTCTGATACTGGGAGACTCCAGTGTCAAAAAATCACTGCTGAAAAAAGTGCCATGGAATACATAGCAACAGTGTATGGTACCATAAAGGGAACCTGGCTGGCCAGAGCCATGTCCTGGTTGCTGGTCAGGCTCCAAGCAGCTTCTCAACACCACTGCTGTCTGAGGAGGCCCTCTGGATCTTAGGTAAGGCTGCTGGGGCCAGCACAGGTACTGGCCCCAGCCTCCCCTACCCAACCCAGTTCATTCTGCTGTGTGCCAGAGCATATGTGCAGGGATGTGTCTGGGGATAAATAGCAGTGGTACAAATATGTGCTACTTCTATATGTCCCATGGGAACCAATTGCCCTTGCACATGCATACTTGTCAGTACACACCCATAATGGTCAGATGATGTTTCTGAAGGCTGGAAAAGGGCAAATAGGGCATTTCTCTTTAGACAAGGGAAAAAGAAGGACCTAGGAAACTTCAAGTTTCCATTAGTCTAACTTCAAGACCTGGAAATATATTGGAGCATATAATCAAAGAACCTACTTATAAACTACTAAGGATAATAAAGTGATAGGGAACTGCCATCATGGTTTTGTCAACAGCAAAAATTCTTCTATGAAATAATGATGGTGTTTGTGGAAGGAGGAAAGCAATGGATGTGATATACTTTGACTTCAGCAAGGGTGCTGATACTGTCAAGACTACTGTGTTGTAGATGCATGCCTGAGAGGATAACGATGATCAAAGAATTATCATGATTGCCTCATTGTAAAGCTGGGGGTGTTATGATTCTTGAGAGGCATTTCCTGTATCTGGTGGTGTCCAATACAGTAAAATCCCTGTTATACAGCATTCTACAAGCCAGAATACTCTATTAACTAGAATTTCCAGCTGGCTGGCCACCTCGACACAGGGAGGGGCCGGGGATGGGAGGCAGGAAGCTCGCACACAGCAACTACTGCCACCACCCATCATTTTGCGCTGTTGCTGCTACTGCTCCACATGCAGCTGCCACCAGCCCCCCCAGCACATGCTGCTACGCATGCTGCTACCCTGTCCCCTCTCTCCCCTCACTCCATGTTATCTGCCTCAGATAACTGGAATTTTCCCATAACTGGCATTCCCCACTCATGCAGGATAACAGGGATTTTTCTGTTTCTTCACTAATGACTTGGAAGATGGAATTTAGTGTACTCTTGATAAATTTGCAGATAACAGGAGGCTGGGTTGGGTCACAGAGACACTAAAAGACAAAATTAAGATTCAAAATGATCTTGATAAATGAGAAAAATGATTGAAATAAATTGGAAGAAATTCAGTATGGACAAAGTACTGAATTTAGGATGGAATAATAAAATGCACTAATACAGAATATGGAACAAATTGCTAGACTATGGTCCTGCAGAACAGGACCTGGCACTTATAGTGAACTATAGTGACATGTTTTTCAAAAAAAAGGGTAATAATAAAATGGGTTTTATTAACCAAAGTGTTTCGTGCAAGTCACAGCAGGTGATTCTACCACCCTGTTCACATGGAGTATTTTGTACAGTTTCGGGTGCCTTGCTTCAAAAAAGATGTAATCAAACTAGAATGAGTCCAAAAAGCAACAAAAATCATTATTATTTAATTTAAAAGCATGCTATATGGAGACATCTTGGAAGAATTGAGATTATTTAGTCTGAAAAATAGAAGACTGGGGGTGGGATTTGATAACAGTCCTCAAATACAAAAAGGTTTCTTATATAGAGGGATCATTCTTTTTTTTTTCTCCACAAGAGCTAGGACAAGCAGTAATATGCTTAAATTGTAAAAATGGGATTTAGGTTTGTAACAGGGCCATCCCAGGGCCAGTCAGTCATTGGCCCACCTGCCTGTTTCTGGGCCAACTGCCCACCTTCCTTGTCTACCATGCCTTGATGATAATAATTAAGATGTTATTCAGGCAGGAGGCTGACAATTTACTTACCCAGATGATAAGGGCATTGCATACAACTCTGACCTCCCCTTATTGTGTCCCATGCCTCGCTAAAAGCATCCCAGGCAACCAAGCTCACCTGTTTCCTTCTCCCTCTCAAGCTGTGTTCCCCTCTCTGGGACCTTTGGCCTCCCAGGCCCTGGCTCTGCCTTCATCAGGCCAGTCAGACCCTATGCCCCTGTCTCTGGGTATCCCTTGGCTGGTGGGCTACTGGCCCTTTTGACCACCCTGGGTGGTCAAAATGCCCCAGCATTGACCCAGCATTGGACCAGGGCCCATCTACTCTGGTCTGAGCAGCTTGCCTTCTCTCCCTCACAATTCCAATGTATCAACTGAGCCTCGGCCCTCTCAATGTTCTCTCAGCTCTAGGTTCTCTCTAGCCAGGACTGTGAGGGGGCTGAGGTTATCAGGCACCCCACCTGCCTTTCACTGGGGTCATGACTGGCCTGGTATTTCATGGGACTACCGCACCATGAGTAGCCCCATTAGACCATCCTTCCCCAGCAGGGTGCAGTTTTTGATCATACCCGGGACCTGGGGCCTCCCCCTTCCCCATAGCCCCAGCTTATATACCTCCAAGCTGTTCTTGAGCAGCAGCTCAGCCAGGTGATATTATTCTGGCTGCCAGCAGCAGACTGCTGCCCCGGCCCTGAGAGCCTGGTTCTAAAATGGAAGCTGCTTATCTCCCTTCTCCAATCCCAGGGCTCCCCTGGGTCATGTGACTACTTCATTAGAACTGGTCTACACCTGCCGGCTGCCCTGCTGCCAGCTCTCAGCCCTTAAAGTGGTAGGCACCACCAGTGCCCTGCCACAAACTTGTATATTAGACAGAACTTTCTAAGTTTGAAAATGCTTAAATGCTAGAATAGATGCCCTAAATAGGTTGTATAAATTTTTAAGTGCAAGTTAGATGAGAATTTGTCTGAAATTATTTAGATAGGGGCAATCCCACCTTCAGCAGGTGACTTCCTGGGCTAGGGACAGAAGTTACACATAAACCAGTATAAGTGATCAGAAACCAGACTAAACCTGTAACAGAATAGAAGTTCAGTGCACATAGAAGTTCATTTTCAAAATGGTGGAATCTGGTTTAAAATAGGCCTGGATGGATGGATGTAGTATCAGATTGAATCACTTTAGGTTAGACTGGTCTATTGAACCCATCCCAACAAAAGTTAGGTCACAGTACCCCAGCATGCCAAGATGTATTGCAGTTCCCCCTTCACTGGAAGACTCGCTTTCACCCCAGCTCCTCTGCTGCAGCCAAGCCGGATGTTCCTGACTATGGGCTAGTACAGAACTGAGGCAGCAAAGCCTCTGCTCTCCAGTCCGGTGGCAGTGGCACAGGGGGAGAACAGGACCCTTACTCCAACCCCCCACAGCCAGGGTCTGCACAGTGGGGGATTTAAGCCTCTGAGGCTCAGCTGCATGAGGAGGTGATGACGGGGCAGGACTGGGGCATTTGCTGCTCAGTGGAACTGGGATGCCTGAGGGGAAAGCCCCCACCTCAGAGGCTTTCTCTCCCTCACCTGCTGTGGAGACCCCACTTCAGGGGCAAGGCAAGGGTGTTCTGTTTCCCCCTTTCTGCCCCCCCCAGCTGGACAGTGAGGGGATACTAAGGGGGCAGGCCTAGGGCATTTGCTGCCCATTAGAGCTGGGAGACATCCAGGAGCACCCTTCTGGTCTTGGCCAGTGCAGGCATCTTGTTGCCTTGGCCAGCGGAAGAGTGAATGTGAATTCTGTTTCTTAATGGTACAAGTTATGCAGCTTAGAGAAGCCTGTGTAGATTGGACTGATTTGCCTCAGACTTTTTGACTCTCTATTTTTGCCCTGAGGTTTCTTCCAGACTTGTCTTACCTTATTTTTCTATGAAAGTTTGAGTTCTTGAACCCCATTATTGTTCAAGTTTTACTTACATGAAGGATATATAAGAAAAAAATGCATTTGATATCTTTTTTTTTTTTACACAGGTAAAATTAAACCATGTTGGTTCTGAGAAGTCAACCAAGGGGAAACTGTCAAGCTGTCTTTATTTCTTATTAAAGAAGGCAGGTACAGTTTGCGTTTCTTGATTTCAGTTGCTGTTAAAGACAGTGAAATGTCTTGAGTTTAGATAAATTGAATAAGTCAGGAATCTTGAATTATACTGCCTTTCTGATACATACAAGCATGTTTTATTAGCATAAGCATATAACTCAAATTTTAGTAAAACAAAGATAAAATGCTTCATGCATAGGTGTGATGAGAGGCTTAATTAATGTGTGTGAAGTTCTCTTGAGATGCTCAGATGGAAGAAGCTATACCATTACAAAGTTTTATTATTTCTAAACTGATAGAAACTCAGAAGTTTTAGAAATCACAGAAAAGCACCTGTTCTTGTAAGATTTTGAGACTGATTTCTTGACCAAAGTGGCTTGGATAAACTTCAGATAAACATCTAAATTTCTGGATGATGCTTATCCAAACTGAAAAGAACAAAAAGAGATTTTGAACTGTTCTCTCCACCAGTCACATGAGACTTTTGCAAATAGCCAGCAAAGCATGGCTCAGAACTGTTCTCTTGTAAAATGTCAAAGCCTTTTCCCTGTTTCCAAAGCATAAATGCTGCTCTTTAAAAATAAGAATAAAGTCTTCCACCATTTAGAAAGAAGGGCACTTATAAAGATTTACATTCACTGTATAAAATTAAGTAAATTCAGCAAAAGTATTTATGGTATTTACAAACATAAATGCAAAAAAAAGCTGCTCCCTATATGATTAAATCTACCATTTTTATTATTTTGTTTAGCTAACCAAAACAGTAAGGAGGATTTTTAGGAGACAAAATTCTATTGTTTGATCATTTTCTTCCCTTTGTATAGATAGTAAATCCTTCCTTAGACACATTGAGTTCAGTGGGACTTGTCTGAGTACTGGGTCACCAGCATATATAAAAACTGTATACTGTGGTCTTGTTTGTTACTCTATTCTATGGCAGGTTGAATTGTACTTGTAAATACCTTGGGGCAAATGCCTATCATTTTATTTGTTATTAAAGACCTGAGTTCATTTGAGGCCTTATATGAAAACTAATTTCCTGTATATGATTTTGGTCATTTCACTGAAGCTATTCATCTCCATTTCTGCAAAAAAAGGTTATGAGAACATGAATAGCTACAAGTAGTCAGAAGCTCAGCTGCACATCCCATCTGATATCTGTGATATCTCTGATGGAAGAATCCAAGCTATTTGTTTATTTGTGAACTCATGTGTAGTTTTGAGCCTAATAGGTTTTCAGGGACTACAGCTGAAGAGGAAAGAAGCAAAGCCAGGTTTGAGCTACTCTTATAATAACATTTGCCTCTGAACCTATAGAAAATAGACTGAGAGATAATACTGAGAAGAGTTAGTGTTGTTTCATACATAGGCTCAACATACCCCATGCTCCTATCTGCTGGTTGTTTGCCACAGTGTGCTTTTAGCATGGCAAGATGCTGATGGGTGTACATTTTCCTATGAATGTACCAGCATCCATTCACTGCCTCTCCTCACTTCTTCCAGTGAACAAAATGAACTCCTGCACAGAGGCAGTCCTTATTATCAATCTTGCCTAGTAGTTTCATATCTGATGGTCGGATGTCAGGGAAACTCAACAGACTGAAGACTTTCTTTCAGAATGTTTGCCTCCCTGTGGCTGCATTGTAGTGAAGGCTATAACTTAGCCCCAAATATCTATAGCTGTGCATTTTTCACTTTCTTATATTTTTCATAAGGATGAAAAAAGAAGTACAGTATGTGCTGAACTTGATTCCCTTTAATGTGTCTCACTAATGTAGACTTAAAAGCTGCCCTTTTAGCAGGCTCCTCCATTAATAAAATGATTGTAAGTAACTTTCAGGAAGTTGCACTTGTAAGGACATAAAATACCTGTTACTGGAGAAACAGGGCATTTCCTTTGTTTTGATAGTGGAAGACCATATTCAAACCCAGTTTTTCAGAAGAATGCAACCTACAGTTCAACCAGCTTTCTGAACCAAGCAAAATTAATTGTTCCAAATAGTTTGATTTCAAATAACATTCTCACCCCAGCACACACTTTACCTTTTTCTGCTTCAGATCTCCTTCAGCTGATACCTATCGAAAGAGAATATAACTACATACTTCTCTTTGTAAAGAGCATTAAAGTCTTGGAGTCACTGGCAATAATATTTACAAACTCCTGGATGACAGATAAGGTATGAGAGGACTTTAAAAAAGACCAAATTAGAATGCATCTACATCGAGACACCAAATCCTTGGTATTTCCTGGCAGGGATATTCCTATATGTATAGCTTTGACCTACTGCTGCTGGCACACACCAAACCAGGAAATGCAAAGCCCTTGCATTGAGGGGATGGGAGCATTCCTTCAGCTGCTCATGAAACCTTGCTTTTCAGTGTACCTGGGGGTGGTTCCTTTGGGATTGTATCACTGTCACCTTTCTGTGTTTAGTATGCGTCAGCAGAAAGATCTGTGGGGAGGGGCTTGCTATCATCTATGCCAGGACACACTAAGGATTCACACTAAGGATTCATTCATACGAAGTGCAGACATATTCATAATGCCGATCTAGAAAAAGAAGGGGTGGGGAAAGGAGAATCAGCACACATATAAACTAGTCAGCCTCAGTTTACTACCTGGGAAGATACTTCAGCAAATTCAAAAAATAAAAAGTTTGTAAACACCTAGAAGCCAAAAGAATGATAGCTAGCAGCCAACATTCATTTGTTAAAAACAAATGATGTCAAGCCAACCTGATTTCTACCTTTGACAGGGTAACCAATTTGGTGGATAAAGGGAAGGGGGTCATTATAATATACCTGGACTTTTTTAAGGATTTGCAAACAATGCCATCATCATAAATAATTTGGAGAAATATAGGCTTGGTAGAATTACCATTAAATGGATCTAGAATTGTTTGAATAACCACAAGCAAAGACTAAATATAAATGGATCAATTGATAGTTGTCCGACTGGCAGGAAGTCTCAAATGGGGCTCTCCAGAGATCTGTTCCAGGTCCAGCACTATCTAACATCTTTATAATGACTTGGGTGTAGGGATAGAGAGTATGCTTATCAAATTTTCAAACAGCACAAACCTAGGAGGGATTGCAGACACTTTAGAGAACTGGGCTATAGACAACAAAATGAACTTCTACAAAGAGGTATATGATTTGGAAGTAGCATTGACAAGGTTTTAGACGTTATGGCCCATGAATTGGCAATGTAATGCTGTTGCAAAAAAGTAAATGCAGTTTTAGGTTGCTTTTATAGCCTAGTTATATGTAGACATGGGAGGTAGTATTATTTTACTTTGTGGTGGTTAGGCCCCAGTTGGAGCCCAGCATCCAGTCTTGGGTGCTACATTTTAAGACAAATGTAGAGAAATTGGAGAGGAATTGGGAAATAAGAGATGAATATGATTGGGGGAGTGGAGAATGGAGGGGAGTTTAGAAAGAAAGGTATATGAGGAAGTGGTGAAGTAACTATGTATGTTTAGTGAAAAAGAGAGTAAGAGGTGACATGATAGCAGTTTTTAGATACTTGAGATGCTGCTATAAAGAAGGAGAAAGTTTATTTCCACTTACCACTGAAGGCAGGGTGCTCAGCCATAGGTTGAAACTTCAGTAAAACAGATTTAGATCAAATCTCATATAAAGCTTCTTAACTGTAAGAACTGTAGGAAAATGGAAGAATTTGCCCAGAGAAGTTATAAAATTACCTGAACTGTAGGTTTGGAGGAAGAGGCTGGACAGGCATCTGTCTGTGCTGTTTTAGCAAAAGTGAATGCTGAGCCTGTGAGGGGGCTTGAACTGGATGATTCTCAAGGTGCCGTCAAACCCTCTGATTCTGTAACTCAAGTATTCTGTTTGGATGAAAGTGCTCTGCAAGTAGAAAGTATTATTTATAATCATGTGTGAGTAGTCAACATTTTATTACCTGATTTTTCGAGTAATGGAACAGAATTATGAAAGTCAAATTACAAGGTTTTTTCAATTTCAGTAAAAGAAAAATGTAAACATAGCATCCACAAATAAACTACACACAAACACACTGTTAAAATACAGATTATGTACATACTTGATAGAAAATATTCTGTCTCTGGCTGTCATTTTTTAAAAAATGCCTTTGTCTTTATTGTATGCTTCTCTCTGAGGAACAGTTGGAGGCCAAGTTATTAAAAGTGCTAATAAATTACAATATTTGTGTTAGTTAATTAAATCTGTCATATCAGAAAATCTCTGATGTTCCTCTGATATTTTGGATCTTATCATTTTATTTTCAGTTAGGTTACTTGGAGATATTAGTGAAATAAAATATTGAGGAATATTTTTGATTTGAGATGGGCCTAGGAAACTTTAATTGTTTATACGTAGAATTTATTCTGCTGAAATATAAGAGCAGCTTGTGTTGAGTCAAAAGTCATTAGAATAAGTTATGAACCCATGCTAGTCCCCCAGTCTTTGTTGGTAGAAAATATGTAATACTTCAGGATATGTTGAGAATTGATGTAACTGCAATGAAGAGAATGTGCATACGTGTGGTAAGAATTTGTTGTTAGTTATTAGATATTTAACACCCCCCCCTTGACAAATAAACCCAAAAAACTTAAAATCCCATTTCTTTTTTGTACATTGCAAATCTTACATCTGTTACTGCAGTTGAATACTTCAGCATATTTGGCACAGTGTTAGAGAAGTTATAAGGTGAACTCGGCCTAGATGATCCTAAGCTGAACATGTCATACCCTGTAGAAGAAGGCACAAAGCTTACAAAGATCACTGCCAATCTGGAGGGAAAATCTTCCCTGATCCCAGATCTTATGATCAGCTTAACTCTGAATATGGGAATAAGACATGTCAGCCACACACCTGAAAGTTTTATTTATTTATTGGTACCAAGGCATTAGCGAGGCTAGCCTAACTAGTTTACAATGTGTTGAGACTCAAAGGACATATACGTGAGTTCTGACCAGGTTTCAACTGCCTGGTTTCAGATAACAGATAAACAATCATGGGAGTCAAGAAATGAAACTACAATTTACCCCTTTATTCACTTCTATTTTAATGGACATAATTTTATGTCTTATTGTCTTGCTTTTTTTTATTAGAGTATATAAATGTGTGGACTGGGTGTGGGAAAGAACATAACTTTTAATAGTCCCAGTAGTCAGTCATTGTAATAGTCTGCAATTCTTCTGATTTAAAAAGCAGTGTTGTTCAAATGATCCATTTACATCTTAAATGTTACTTTTATGTTAAGTGTGTGGAGCAGGGGTGGGCAAAATATGGCCCATGGACTGGATCTGGCCCATGGAGGGACTTTGTTGAGTCTACAGTAGATCCCTCAGTCCCACCTGGCCCAGGCGCCATCAGGCCTGTGATGTGTCTTGCTACCCCCTGGGAATGCAGTGGGGCTGGGATGGCTCAGCAGCTGGACTGCCTTTTGAGATAGCTCAGGTGGTAGTGACTCCTTCTGGCTGCTACCACCATTGGCCTTAGCCCTATGGTACTGACGGGGAAGTGCACACAGCCCCAACCCTGGGCCACTGTGCGGCCGCTCTGGACTCAGCCCAGGGGAGCAGCCCAGCTCCAGACCAGCTGGAATTTGTGCACCCAGCCCCAACCCTGGCCTGGCCTGGCCTGCCCTGCGCCTGCTCTGGACCACCCACCCATATTGACCACCCAAAGCTTGCACTGGAGCTGCCCTGCAGCTCCTCTACACTGCCTCTGCTGCTCTGCTGGGTGGCCCGGAGGCAGCAGTAACAGCGACAGAGAGGAGCCTCAGGGCAGCCTGGGCACAGGCTCTGGGCAGCTGCAGCGACAAGGGCCTGGCAGTGGTGAGGGGGAGGGATGACTTTTCCCACACCGAGCAGCAGCTTCTGCCCAGCTGTTGCCACTGCTTAGCGTGGGCAGGTGATATGGAGCAGGTGCAAGCCAGGCCAGGGTTATGCCTGTGCCCATCTGGCTGATCCATCCAGGCAGGGGTCATTCTGGAGTGGAATTGGGGCTGAAGCTGTGCACTGTTGGTGGTAGCAGGGAGGAGCCACAGGGCTTGTGGGCTCCAGGCCATTGTGGGGGCTAGGAAAGCTGACCAGCCTGCAGCAACTCCTCAAATCCTCCTATGTGGCCTGCAGGCCCAAATAATTATCTGTCCATGGTGTGGAGGATTCTGTATTGTAGTGGTGGTGTGATGGAAGCAAGGACAGGACCCATTAGCAGGACTTGTGAGATTTAAGGAGCAAGTAGCAAAGTGGAGTCATCTTGTAAACTTAAATTACTGTCTTTTTTTAAGTGGCATGAAGTGTCGTCTTTACTATAGTCATTGAACAGCTTCTCTTGGCAAGGGTCTAAAATCAGAAATTACACTTGGGTCCTTCCGACACTTATGTATTATGGTAATTTGTGTATTTCTTAGGCCTGGTCAATGCACTCGACTGGTTAGAGCACTGGCTGGGGCTTTGAAAGAAAACTGATTGTATCAGTGCACTCAATTAACTAAGTGTACCGATAGATTAATGTAAAGCCATTCTTTCTAGTATTAACTTCATAATTCAATATAATTACTTGTTATATTAATGATTGGATCATTTAAACCCATTGATTTATTGATTCAGTATTAATTATAACCTTAATTTGATCATTTCATCAGGCCATCTTTACAAATAACTTATTGGTAAATTAGCTCAGTAATAATAACCTTGGGTAGATGTATATTTCCTTCCTTAATCTTCTTAATAAAACTTATAAAAAGTACACAGGACCGGCTTCTTCTGTCAGATTTCAATGCAGGTCATAAACACCAAGGATGCAGATAATCACAAGTAGTGGAAAATAAAAATGGTGAGAAACTGCATGTGCAGATTAGTATGTAAATCCATCACAAACATTGATTCCTCACATAGGTGTCCATGTAGATCTCACTATAAATACACCTGCACCTTAATTATATGAGACTAGACTCTTGAGTCAAGCATGTGTTGTGTTGTATGTCCTCACACAGAAGTATGAAGAGACATGTGTAGTCCTAGCATCTTACCAAAAGAATTTGGTTGAGCACATAAGGCATGTATAAATCTGTTCTGAACAACATGGGGCACATCTACATGAGACATTTACTGTGCAGCTGACTAATTTGCTCTGTGGTAAACATCTCAGTGTCTTCACGTGTGTAACTATTAGAGTGTAAGACACTAAGAAACTCTGCAGCAGGGTAATACTTGTAATTATAAGTACTACCCTGCTGTGGAGTTTTTCCATGCGCAGCAGTGAATGTGTAGACACGGACCTGGATGGCTAGGACGTGGGGATGCTTCAGTGCAGGGGCTGCTTGCTGACTAGCTCTGTGCTGAAGCATCCTCATGACTCACCCAGCCCCTCTGCAGCACATTGAGTCCAGATGGAGCAGCCCCGGGCTGCAAGACTGACCGCCAGGACATCCTAGCAGTTGGGGCTGTTTTGACTTGGGTCAACATGCTGCAGTCTGGCTGTACTTTAACCAGTGCGCCTAAGAGCTTCCCAGGAGCAATAAACTGTGGAGCAATAAGCTCTGGAATGCATTGTTGTGCATTAATGGCACAAGTAGATGCATCGGTTGACTACAACTTGAAGACCCACAGTTACTATACTGTAAGTAAGAATTCTTTTCAATTTAGGAAAACTGACATCTACTTGATTTAAAATGTTTTTCATGCTTTTCTTATTTTACATTGTAAAGCTACAAGACAAAAGAGACTTCTTTGCCTTGTGTAGTGGGTCACCTTAGTATATATTCTGATTTTCTTCTGGTTTTGTCAAATACAAAATTCAGGCACGCAGAAAAGTAATTTTATCATTCTGTCAAAATGGGTCTCTAGAGCCAACAGCATGGTGTAACAGATGTGTGTTCTGCTGTCTCTATCACTTCTGTACTGTTGTATTTATCACTGCTGTTAACAATTTTCCCCACATTAATGCGGCTGGAAAAAAAATTTTCTCTAGAAAAGAAATTCATTAAATGTAGTGTGCTCTCACTCATCTTTCCAACCCCTAGAAAAAAGCCATGGCTTCTTTAGCTGTAATCTTAGTTCTGAACCAGAAAGTGCCATTATGATACAAGGGCACTCTTTCTTATTAAGAATAATGCCACCAGTTGGTTTATGTGTACTAAAAAGCACTTAGTAATGTCTTGTTTTCTGTGTTCTACCTCTATGTGTTGTGTCACATACAAATGTTCACTTTTATCTCTGTAGCAGAGTGACTTTGATTCCTTTTGCAACTTCAGGTGCTACTGAGGATCAAAGCCGTTTCCAACAAGGATGTTCATTTGAACTGGTGGAGGGTGACTGATTGGCATAAAGTTTATTGTGGTAAGGCTTTAGCAAATTAATGAAACCTATTGGCCATATATTTTATTTATTTCCCATTATGCTGAGAAAAAGCATCAGGAAGTGACCAGAATAAGTTTTTCTTACTACCAACAAAGATAAAGGGAGAATCTTTTTTTTTTTAAAGAAATTTTGATTTAAAAGTTAGTTATTAGGCTACATGTGCCTAGCAGAGCACAAATATTCTTGTATTTCTTATTGTAAATGAACATACCTTCTCTTTTTCACAGCAGCTTTGAGCGAAATGGTTGAAGATGTTTGTGTAGTTAAAACATTTGGACATGGCAAACATAGACATTTTTGTACTAATATAGATACTTATCTGTCTCTCATATTTTATACAAAGGTAAAAAGGGTGCATGTACACGTGCAATTACCCTGATTCAATAAGCTCTGGTGCAGTTCACACTGGAGTGCGCCCAGGATTACAGCCATGCAAGCTGGGGTGGCGCAGCCCTGATCTGGAAGGGGGTTCCAGGGGTCAGCCCTGGGCTCTAGGTAGAAGTATTATGTAGTGTTGGGGCTGGCTGGGGCATGAGGGTGCTACAGTGCAGGGTTTGCTAGAAAGAAGACCCTGTGCTGTAGCACCCTCATGCCTCAACTAGCTCCGGTCATTATCTAGATGTGCATTGTGGTGTTGTAAATAATTCTGTTTTAGGATAGTACTTATCCCAGACAATATTATCCTATGGTGGAGTTAAGAAATTTACTGCACCTGAATATGGCACACATATACCTGTTGATGTTTTACTGTGGAGCTAATTAGTCAACTCCTCAGTAAAGCGCATGTGTAGATGCATCCAGAATCATCCTGATGAATGCCCACATGCAGGGGTGCACATTTCCCATGGGACAAATAACTGTGGCTCGTATTTGTGCCACTGCTGTTTGTCATCAGACATGCTCCTGTATGCACTGTCTGGAGCATGGCAAAATGACCCAGAAGGGGTAAGAGAGGCTGGGGCCAGCACTTATGCTAGTCCCAACAGCCTTACCTGGAGTTCTGGGGCCTCCTGGGGCAGTAGTGATGCTGAACTGGCTGCTCAGAGCCTGGTCATCAGTCAGTGTGGCTCTGGCTGGTCAGGCACCATTTCTGACAGCACATGCTGCTGCCCTGTGTGTCATGCTGCTTTTTTAAACAGCAATTTTTTTTGACCCGGGGATACCCCAGTGTCATAAAAACCCCTCACACTGCAAATTAGCAGCACAGCAAATGGGTGCACGTCCGCCACATGCAGTTTGTGGCACTTCAAACAGGTTTCGAGGCACTGCAAACTGCATGTGTGCCTTCATCGGGACATGCTGAAAGAGTATATCTAAGGGTGCTGCTGCAACCGCAGGCATGTGCGGTTGCAGCAGCTCAAATAGCAGCAGCACAAACTTGTGCTGGAGATTTGTGCCTCAGCACATGTACCTGAATATACACTTTGCTGTGGCGTAAATTGTGCCACTTGGGACCAAATGACCAGATCAGCCACCTTGTCTCCCCTCCAGCTGGGTCCCTAGTGCTGGCTCTGGGCAGGTTCCTTTGCTTGGGTTTTACCACTTGCATCAGAAGCAGAGATCCTGCTGTTTACTGTGTTAAAAATTGCAAATTCTCTGATAAAAAAAAAACAAATTCTCTCATTAAAATACCCACAATCCATGTCCCTGTGTGATTAAAATTAAATGCCACTATATGTAAAGAGATCAGTTGGGCAACAATTTACTGATATATTTACAATTTTAAAGCAATTTGGAAGACTACCAGTGCCTCTATCATCATAATAAAACAAATTCCAAATATCATACACTTTGGCATTTGCTTTTTGTTTTTTTATCATAGAAAAATCAGAGCTGCCCTTGCCCACTTCACTCACCAGGATGTAGGGCAATGAGCAGCACTGCTGAGTGCTTTGCCCCTGCCCTTGCCCCTCACTCCCAACCCACAACCCCCCCAGTGACTCATACTCCTAACCCACAGCCTCTGCCTACCCCCATTAGCTCCCTCTTGGAAGCAGCTCTATCCCATTGCTAGGACATGAGTCCAGCTGCAGCTGTCCCATGAGCTGCTTAGTGGCTCTGAGCAGTGCCAGCCCATGCTGTTGTGCTCCCTGCACCTGTGCCAGACCCCAGCAATCCCCATGCTGTTCGTAGGAAGCCCTTAACTGGACTGGGATGGACAGGCCCCTTCCCTTCTAGGCCAGCCTCCCCCTGCCCAGCCTGCTTTAGGGGAGCAGCAGGGCTCTAAGCCCAGCCCTAGTGGCATTAGCTACCTGGAACACTCCCCCATCCCTGACCCCAATCTCTCTCTCTTTCTCTCTCTCTCTCTTACATGCCCCTGCTACAACCTCCACCCCTCTCCCCAGCCCATCACACACCCAAGTGGTTCCTGGGACCAGGAGCTCCCCCAAGCTGGGGCCACATGTCCCAGCACTGGTGTGGGGACAGGCTGGGCTACAGTCTGGCAGTTGCCCCTGCAGCCACAGCTCCTGCCAGCAGGTCCTGTCCCATTCTGTCCAGCAGCTGGGCACACAGGGCATGAGACTGGGGTTGGGACGTTGGGTGGAAAGAAGTGTGGGGTGGTGGGTATGGGGTTTCTGGGAGGGGTTTGTGGGTGTGTATGGGGGTGGGTATAGGGTTTGTGGGGGTGAAGTTTGTGGGGCATTGGGCTTGTGTAGGGGTTTGTGAGGTTGTGGGGGTTTGTGGGTGGATTGTGGAGGGGACATAGCTGGGGAGTTTGTGGGGGTTAGGGGGGTTTGGGGATGGGGGGAACTGCTTAGGAGGTGTAGGTCCCCTTCCTGCCTCCTGGCATGGTGCACACTTCTCCCCTTGCAGCAGCAGTTAGGGCACTCAGCTACTGGCAGAGTAGCAGCAGCCTGAGACTACCTGTGCCACATGGACACAGCCTGGCTCAAGCGCCCTGTGTGCCATCACGCTAGGCTGGCTTCATGGAGGCAGGACCTGGCCTGGACTGAGGGTGTGTGGCTCTCGTGGTGGGTGCTGGGAGCCTGGGTGGCAGGAAGAGCAGCCCAGTCCTGCCTAAAGTCCTCCATGCAACACAGGGTCCCAGGTGGCTGGGGCCATACTGCATTGTGTAGAGGCTCTGCCAGTAGTGGGCCCTGAGTGCCATGACAGCCACTGCTGCTGCTGCTGGTGCTGCAGGGAGTCTGCACGCCATGCAGCAGGGTGGGTGGGGGACCCACCCCTCCCGTGTAGTCCACTCCACCCCCACATTTCCCCCGAAAGATCCCCCACCCCAACAGTCCCCCCACTGCCACAGCCCCAGCCCCCCCCCCCCACGTCCCTACTTATTGGGGACAGTTTGGTTCTGATCCACAGTTGCAGCCTTGCTCTGCTTCTATTTGTCCCAGACTGCTGAAGCAGCATGTTGGGTTGAAGCAGCAGGGGAAGGGAGGATGCATAAAGATGCTCTGGCACCTTGGAGGACCCAGCTTCCAATTGCTTCAGGGCGTACCCTTCACTGCTTTTTCTCAGTGTGTTTTTATACTTGGATTTCCTGGTATCAAAATTAAAGTCCACATTGCAAATATGCAGAGTGGAGAACATTTTTTTTTGTTCTGAGCGTGCCTCTTGCAGCGTTTCATACTGCACTTTGAGGTGCTGCAACAGGCAAATGCTCAGTCATCTGGACACAGCCAAGAGTGTAAATTTCTCACAGTCCGTAGTCAGTCATGAGATGGTGTTACACTCAGAATTTTATGTGGTTGCTCACACATTTTGGTGACCACAACTTTATAAGTGTATGCCTTTTTTTCCCACAGGACTGAATGTTTTAGATTACTGTATGATGTGGATTTTAAACCAGGTTTTTATACATGTATATATTTTATTTACCTGATTATGAGGCATGTATTTATCTAAATTCATATGGTACTAGGCTGTTAACAATGTCTCCTCCTGGCCATCCCAAAATTTTTAGAAGGGTTAGTATGAGGGCAGTGAAAGATAGAAAACATGGACCTGATCCAAGGATCATTAGGGTCCATGGGAGCACTTCCATTGATTTTATGGGCTTTGGATAAGGACCTAAGGGGACATAACATACAATAAAACAGACATTTCTATTTCATTAGTATCCTTTGAAGGCTTATTTTTTTGTTTTGTTTGTAAAGTCCTTTATACCAGGAGGGCAATATCTGTCTGAGAGCTAAAGACAAACCAGCAGCAAGGAGAATCAAAAACATAACTATCCCATCAGTCTTATTTGTTCAGTGTAAAGTAACTACTGCACAATGTCTGACAAAGGAAATAATCACAAGTTAGCTCAAAGCTTCAATGATGTAAAGACTTTTAACCCTTATTTCAAAACTATTTAAGTCCAAATCCAATGCAAACTGATTTCTGCTTCTTGCATGCAGTGGGAGCTTGAGCAAAACCTGGCAGAATTCCTAAATGAGAGAGTCTTGTCTTCCTTAGCCAGGGACAAGAACTGGATGAAGTTTTTATTTGGTTAAGATTCTGTAAGATCCTTCAAGAGGAATTTCAAGGCCAGTAAGCACTACTCTAATTTATACTGGTGCACATCCAGAACTGGGGCCTGAGTTAATTGGAACTCCTCATGCAAAAAAATGTTGTCCTAACTTCTTTGATTTCAGTGGAGTTATTCCAGACAGAAAGTTGATTGACTAATAGCTGTTTGACCCTACTCTTGGTTGTTTTGTTTTTCTTAAACTGTTAGGTCTTTGGGCTAGGAAGAAGAGTAACTCAATACCTGTAAAATGTGGTGTAAACATAAAATGCTTTATTATTGACTTTTTTGTAAACATTAATAATTAATTTCAAAATTACTGAGCCTTATAATGCAGTCCTTAAACAGGCAGTACTTCCACTGAGATTAATAAAACCACTTGTTTCAGTATGTAAGTTTTGATTCTTAAGTAATAGCCTACTTACTGTAAATTCCTCAGAGTAAAGGGGAAACCAGATTTGCTAGGTAAGACATAAGGACACAGAAAAGCCCTTTGTCCCTAGTCCTGATGAAGCTTCTTTGAATTTATGCCTCAGGATTCAAACTCTGTGAATCATGGAATAGTATGTCACTGGCTAAATGGAAAGGAGCTCTGAGAGACAGCTTTTACCTTTGGGATCATTTTTCCTTAGCATCACAGTGCTTCTTCAGCACATGGCAACACTGTATGCACACATGGCAATACCATACACATCATGGGATTTAATCCTCATTAAATTAAATCGGTTTATAACATTATTCTTGTTTATTTTGGAGTATCACATTGGTGTTTGCATGTACTAGGTTTTTGAATGAATTAAGCCCGGTCCCCAGCCAGTGCTACAGGAGCAAGATGTTCCAGCACTGCCTTCCTCATCCCGGGTCCCCCACTACGTGCCCTGTCCCGCAGCTGTAGGAGCAGGAAGTCAGTACATGGCATAAGAAAAAAGCAGCAGCAAAAAATGAGAAAAAGGGGAAAAAGGCAGTAATCCAAAAGCAACAGCAATTTGAAGGGATGAACTACAAAAAAGTCACAGAACCATTTGGTGGACAAAGAGGCTCATTACACATCTTTGAGTGCTTTTGTGTTTGCATACAACAAATCCATGGACACAAGACTTTATTTCTGAGTGAGTCAAACTAAGTTACATCTGAGAGTTTTAGTTTAATGCACCAGAAACACTTTTAAAGCTTCCAGAAAACCCACTCATACAAAAAAAAAAGGAATGTTGTTGCAATGCAAGAAAGAGCAAAAAATGTGGTGTGTACAAACTCTCACTAACTTTATTTTGATTGTATTATGACATCATTGCTTAATACTGTGAAATTCTCCAAGGAGAAAGGGAGACCCTCAAAACAGAGACCACATTTCCACGTATTTATGAGGAAGCCATTTTGCAGTGGAGAACAGAGAACTATTGAGTGGAGATCCACAGACTAAACAGAAGTCTCTAGATCTGTGAGCTGACAAGTTTATACAGAAAATAGTCAGTAAATCATAGAAATTCTAATGAAGTTTGTGTCTTCCCCTTTTTTAATAGAAAAGGGAAATGAGATCCTTTGTTAAGATTACCCATCGGTTCAACTTTCCTCTGGCAAAGAGAAAAAAGCCAACAGTACGTACCGATTATTCAATTTTGAGGCAAGGTTCTTCAGATCTTCTGTTATTGAATGAAGTTAACTCAATGTCTAAGTAACTAGCAGCGCATCTACACATGTAGTTGTGTAGGATTGTAGAAACTCCAGAAGGACTTAAATACAGTGTGGAGAATGCGTGTTACAACAACAACAGGCAGATAAGTTTCTTTGGGTGAATTTTATATCTTTTATCAGATCAACTTAAATAGTTGGAGAACAATTTTTAAGCAAGCTTTCGGGTTCAAAAACCCTTCATCAGGCTGAGGAAGTTTCTGCAGTTGATATGCACTCTTCCTGGATGGAATGAAAAGTAAACGAGCCAGAGGCTGGGCTGGTGTGCATACAAGACAGGCAGTCAGTGAAGATGTAAATTGAGGAGTCAATAGGTGAGAGACAGACTGGGTCGAGGGGAGAGAAGGGGGAGGAACAGTGGAGAGGTACCTGGGGAGTCAGCTGTCAGGCAGGTGATAATGTGTCATAAATCCAATGTCTATATTTTGTCCATGATTTTTAGTATCCAGGGGGTTGATGGAGTGGAGTTCATCGGCTCGTCTCTGGGAAGTTTCCTTTGAGGATCAGGACTGAGAGACTGGAGAGAGAGTGGTCATCTTGTGAGAAATGTGCCCCCACAAGTAACTGGATATTCCTGTCTTTGATAGATTTCCGGTATGCATTCATTCTGGTGCGCAGTTGTTGTTGGTCTCTCACCTGTATTTTCCATCAGGGCATTTGGTGCATTGAATGAGATATAGTACACTTCTGGAGGTGCAGCTGTAAGATCTGGGAATGCTGATGGCTCTGTTGTGGGGTGTAGTATTTGTGGGGGTGGTGGAGATGCGTTGGCAGGTTTTGCATTTCTTGTCATGGCGTGGACTGGATCCATTTGGTGTGTTCTGGCCCTGAGGAAGTTTGCTTCTGGTGATGAGGTTAGCGAGGTTCGGTGCTTGTTTGAAGGCTAGGATGGGTGGCTCTGGGAAGATCTCTTTAAGAATAGGTCTCTTTCTAGTATGGGTTGCAATTGTTTGAGGATTTTCCATATGGGTTCAAGGGAGGGATAATATGTCATAAGCAGCATTGTGCAATTTCTAGGGGGTTTTCTTCTGTACTGCAGCAGTTCTTCCCATGGTATCCGGGTGGCTCTTTCAAACGTGCGCTCTCTCTCTCTGGAAGAGTGTCACATGAAATCATGGACACTTGGGGGAAACATCTTAATTTTGTATGTTTGTGGCTTCTGAGTTATTGGTTTATTTGGAGGTTAATATTTTAAGAATTTGATGATGTCTAGCACTTTTAGAGACTTCAGTTTTGGGGGACATAACTTTAAAATGCCATTCAGGGGCCAGCTTTTCAGAAAGATCTAAACAGCTACCCTCTCAAACTAGGCCCATTTTAGATAACATATTTATCCAAATATAAAACGAGTTTTTTTCCCCCCCAGTCACCATAAGGAAAAAAGCCCCATCTCTTACACTCACACACGAAAACCTCACTAAATACATTATGTATCATTAAACTGATGCCTAAAGCAGCATATACTCAGCAATGAAAACCAACTATGAAGTTGTTTAAATGCAGCCAACACTGAGCATGGCTATAAAATGAATGGTTCATACTGGGCCAACATGTTGATGGGAACCTTTTTATTTTTTGTGCATCTGAGACCAAGGTGGCTGCAATGCTGGGAGGAGCTTTGCTGTGTGTGTTGGGTCGGATGTGCCGCTTGCCGCCGACCCCTTTTACTATAGCTGCAGAGGATTGGCCAAAGGTCCACTGATTCAGACCCTGGCTTCCCTGGGCAGTTGGCCTGAGGTTTGCTACTGGAATTAAACTTCCCCATGGCCCTGGGCTCCTTGCTCTGGGTCAACAGTTGTGAAACTTAAATCCACAATACAGACCTAACAAAAAAAGTCACACTTATGTGTGCTAGTAATTCTGGTCCCTGCTGTCCAATGTCCATGTGGTGGGTCCAATGTTCCCTCTAGCAGGCAAGGTCTGGGTACTGGCTGGCTGCAGGCTTCCTGCCAGGTGAGGGGAAACCTCCCATCTGCTCCTCAGCAGCCAGCCCCAGGCAGCCTCTCCTGGGTGCTTTTGCCCACCTTGGCTGGGCAGCTAAGCTCCCAGTTGTCCCAGGAAATACAATAGTGCTTCAAGCCATGGTAACCCCACAGCTCAGCATGTGTGTACACTCCAGATACCACCTTCCAGACACCTTTATGTTTTAATTAGCACCCCTGGATCAGGTGTTTTTGTCATGCCCACAGCTGGGGGCCTCACTGCTCCAGCTGCAAGGGCTGTCAAATGGTCTGTACAGCAACAGCACAGCTGCATCTGTTTCAGGGAGGGGGAAGGAAGCCATCCCAGCCCAGTAGTGACTCATGCTTGCTCCTTCATGCAGTTTTGGGGCCAGGCCCTGTTACAGCATCCCTTTCAAAAAAAAACAAAGTTGCTCCCCCAGGTGCGAATAAGCACTGGGTCTGGAGGAACTGCAATACCAAGGTGGCACTAGGAGAGGCCGCAAGCTCTGACACCCTCCCTTGTTGTCCAAAATGATGATGGGGTGGAGGTGGACCAGGATGCCTTGTGCCTCACCTGCATAAAAATTTTTGGAGCATCCCAGGACTCATGACAAAAACACCTGATCCAGGGGTGCTAATTAAAACATAAAGGTGTCTGGAAGGTGGTATCTGGAGTGTACACACATGCTGAGCTGTGGGGTTACCATGGCTTGAAGCACTGTTGTATTTCCTGGGGCCCAGCCTAATAAACTGTGTGATAAATTATGAGCCTTTTGGCTTTGGACTAGTATCATGCATAGTGTGTACTGAATATAAGTAGGTACCAAAGTGCTACTTAAAAGTATGTTTATGGAGTACTTGTTCTAAAATTTACAGCAGTTTCAAAAGAGATAAACTGCATTAATTTTGGTTGAACAAAGTCTATGGGTACTTGCAATAATTTCCCTAGATGCATGTTACTACAGGTATGTTTATTTCAAGGTCAGTGTTTTCAGATTTGTCCCATACTTCCATGTGCTCAGGGACAGCAAAGTCTGACAATCGGGGTGGGGGAGGAGTTGCAGGGGGATGAAGTTTGGGGAGGGGGAAAGGACAAGGGGAGCTACCTGATCCCCCAGGTTTATTTTCCCTGCTATTGTAGTGGGAGGGGGACAAATTCAAGAATAACCTTCAATACCTGGAAGATTGTAACAAATTTATATTTTTTCCATATACAGAACCTAATTATTTGGTGTTTGTCTTATATTCAGGGTTATCTTATATATGATAATTCACAATGAGAACCCACCAATTTGAAGTATCCACCATCACTAATCACTATTGAAAACCTAGGCTTTATGTCTCACTGTGGATAATCAATAAATATGTCTGTCTAGCATGTGCGGCAGCAGGTAAAAAAGAAAATCAGATACCCCAGAGATTTTAAAAGGAATAGAAAATAATACAGAATCTATAATAACATTACATCAAACAATGGTCGTTCCTCATCCAGTTCCAGTCATCTCACCTTAAAAAATATACCATAAATTGAAAGAGATCCAGAGAAAGGAAATAATAATGAATGTTAGATGCGTATTTGGATTTAACTATAATGAGATACTGCAAAGGCTAGCATTATGTGGTCTAGAAAAAAGAGTTAGCTTGACTGAGTTATTCACTTGAATGAAAAGTGAATTGAAGAATGGATCAGTCCATGCATTTCCTTACCTGATATTACAAAAACAAGAGGAAATTTCAAAAGAACGGATAAGTACAGTGAAATGCAGTAAAAGATTTTTTTTTCTTTTTGCAGAAACTAAATTCTATAGGCAGCCTGTAGAGTTAGCTGCCACACGAGATCATAAAGACAAATACTATGCTTTAAAAGCAGTGGCTGATTTTCTAAGCACTAATAATATGCTAACAAAGACGATAAGAGTGATGCAATTTTGTTGTCCAGGTTATAATGGTAGCCTAGGAGAAGGATTTTTTCCCCATAATGTACAGTATTGCATAATTGGGTGGGTGTAATGAATTTTTTACTTTTCTCAGAAACTTCTTGTAATGGCAGTTGCTGGATATCAGGCTACTGAACTAATGACACAACTCTATATGGAAAATACCACGTTCTAATACAAATCCTGGCATCGTTGGTTTCATTTTTTGCCAATGTATCTGTAAATATTCACTGAATAAATGAACAATTTTCAGCCTATATGTTGCCCATGAAAAGTTTACACAATTTTCTATTTGTTATTCTTGGTGTGAAATTTATCACTTCAGTCATATGGTATCATTTCTAGTTCCTGATTTTTTTTTCTCATTTGAAAAATGCATTACACGCTTTCATTTATTGAAAAAGAGCAAGGTGATTATGTAGTTGGAACAATACCCATTCTGGCCATACATGGGACAGAACTAGACAGCCTTTATTTGTTTATCTTTACTCCAGTTAGTTGGCTCTTCTTCACATTTGTATTTAGTAGTGTGTTGTATATTATTCTGACCATCATACAACACTGGGGGCCAATGTGTTCGGCAGCTTTGCCACAAATTAGACGCGCAACCTTCCTGAGCGCCACTTCAGTATTTTTTCCTTGCCTGATCTGCTGCTCAGCTTCTACTCCCTGCCGTATTCTTCCTGACAAAGCTGCTGCTCTATTTTCTGCTTCTTGTTCTATGATTGCTACCTGATCTGATGCTTTGCTTTCTGGTCCCTGCCCTATCTGACATAAGGCCATCTCCCTTCCAATCTGCTGTGTGCCAGACACAAAGGCTGTCTATGACACTTGTGGCACCCGAGAATCTGGTTGGCCACCCCTGTAGTACAGTTTGATTAGTTGCTATGATTTACAGTTAAGGTTTTTATCAAAATTCTTGTCTGGTACAAGTAAGTATTTATCCCATTTCTGTTTTGGTATAGAATTTAGCCTGGCTTCTCAAGACACAGATTAATTTTATGGTTTATCAGAACAATTTGCCACAAAGGTCAGAAACAGCTAAAAGAGCAGATCATCAAATCCTATTGTGTATGTGACTGGATAATGCCAAAATTGCTTTAAATTAGAACATGATGCTTGTTTATGGGGAACGGAGAGATCTATTATGTACAGCAATTTTAGAGCACTGGCATCTAGGAATTAGCATTGCTTCCTTTTCTTCCCACAAATCTATATTTCTTTAATTCTGGGTTTGAGCTTCTGATCTCTTAGATACTATCATACTGTCAAAGATCAAAGTCTTTGATTTTAGATGCCAATGGCAAAAGGTCAGAAGCAATAGGTCAGAAGCTAACACAACAAACTCTGTAATTGTAGTCTCACACTATTATTCTTTAGTTTGTAACAGTGTTGCATATACACACCTGTGTCTGTGCCTCATTTCCAATCACTTGAGTCTCCCATATGAGAAAGAGAAGCTAACCTTGAATTGTACGTAACTCAAGGGCTATGACGTCAAGAAAGATACCGTAACCTGGTAACGAGATACCAAATTGGCTGTCTTTGAAGAAATTGCAAAATTAAAGTAATATACTACGCGCGCCATCCTATGACTAAACAGGACCAGTACCACCCAAGTAAAAATAACCCCCCTTTTTCTGAAACTTGAGCAAACAAAGAGAGCATAAGTGCCAACTCATTAATTATTCATTCCTGGCGTATAGTAATTGGTCACCTTTGCCAAGTATAACTTTGAAAGAACTTCCGCCCAAAGCAGAGAACTGCGTATACACTTAAGAAGAACAGATTGTGCACAACAAATATTATCTCTCTGCCTATGTATCTTTCTGGTGTATCCCCCATCTTGCCGGCCCGTCTATCTTTGTCATTATCTTTCTTATCACGAGCTCTCGGTAATCTGCAGACTGCAGCAGCTTGTGTGAATTGCGCAGAAGCAACTCTCTTACCCACCCTGTAAATGCTGGGTAACATGATATCTGCATGCTGTAACTGAATAAATCAACTCCTCTGCCTACGCTGCATCACATCAGTAGCGTAACTAAAATAAACTTTCTATGTAACCAATATGCTGTGTTTAAATCATCTGACTCCTACTTACTGTTATCACTCACCTGTCCAGTTATAAATCCCCCTCCTCGCGCCAAACCGGTCGTGCCGACCCAGGCTCACAGGTCAAGGGTGCACTGGCATCAAGGGTGTGACACATACAACCACAGAATCATAGAATATTAGGGTTGGAAGGGACCTCAGGAGGTCATCTAATCCAACCCCCTGCTCAAAGTAGGAGCATCCCCAACTAGGTAATCCCAGCCAAGGCTTTGCCTGGCCAGGTCTTAAAAACCTGCAAGGTTTTCCTGGCAGCACCTATCCACCAAGGGCAGCACTATAAGGATCTGATGCACATGGTGCAGATGTTGTGTGCAGACTGAGAAATTCTTATGGATTGTGTTATTAGTAAACTCCCTGCCAGCAGAAAAAGAGAAACAAGTCAGTTGATTTCCATCAACGTGCCATTCAACAATTACAGCACAGGGGAAATAAATACATGTCCAAGATGCAATTCCTTTTATTATAATTGGTCAGTTTTTATTTTTCCTTCATAATGAAAGCATGAAATGAATGATTAATGACAATTACCTAATCAAATACACTGCCTACATGGAAGCTTTAGATATGAATAGCAATATGTTTAAATAGTTTTTCAGGACAGTATATGGGGAAATAAACCACATACAAATAAATTGACTCTATAACTTCAGGTTGATGCTTTTATTGATTCACAAGACCACAACATTCAGAATTTACTCACCAGAAATTCCTGGTTTGAAATTTCAAAAAAATCTACCACACACCTTTAAAAGACTAGTTTGGGAGCAAAAATTACTAGATGACTGGACATTAGGAACCCAAAAGCCACAACTGCTTGATGTCTGTGTTGCTTCAGTTTCCACACACACTTACATTCAAACTTTCCAGAAATGCCACAAACTGCAACCAGATGGTTAGCTGAATTGATATAAACAAACATGGGAAAGACATATAAATAATGATTAGTGAAGAACTTATCAAAGAATTTTATTAGTTTGACAAATTAAGCCAGTAGAGAATGACAGGCATCAGAGTGTTGAATGAACTGGCTGAAAAGACCTCTAAACAGTGGCCCTTACTCTTTCATGTCTTTCTGACAAGGTATTTAGCAGAATTCATGGTTTTGTTTGAATCAGACAAGGCCATGCCATGGGCACTTTTCCTATGGCCTTAAACTTAGTATCTCTGGGTTGTCAACCATGTGCTTTAGTGTCCATACCACCCCAGCCACTTAAGCTACAGTTAGAATAAAGGAAACTAATGAATAAAAGAAGTGGTTAATATAGACAGGGAAAGGACCAAAACAGTGCCCACCTTTGATAGGGGAAAAAGGAGGACCCATGGAATAATAGGGTGTGTCTACACATGAATTTATGCATGCCTAAACTTATTGCACCTTGGCTTAAGATGGATTAAGGCGATTTAGGTGTGCATCTACACATGGATGCCTTAAGGAGCCCTAATGTTGTTCACTGGGCAGCCTACCCTGTTCAGAACCCAGGACAGCCCTTGGAAGCCTGCAGCAGCATAGCTGGGCAGTGCAAACCAGCACCTGCCAAGGGGGTGGGAGCCTCCAGTTCCCCTGGATGTGGTTGGTGCATCCCTGGCCCCAATTCTAACCCACTCCCTATGTTCCTGCCTCTACTGTATCTGACAACAGCAGTCCAGAGCCAAGCCTGCACAGCCCTGTGCTGCTTCTGGCACTGCCAAGATGAAGAAGTGGCACTGTTTGGCATTCACAGACACAGGACTGGGCACTGTTCAGCATGCACAGACACAGGACTGGAAGTTCTGGGAGTAGCAATACCTATCTGTGTATAATAAGTCAGCAGAGGGGCAGAAGGTGCAAGGGCTTCTGCCAAAGCACAAAGGACAGACCTCCTCCCCCACCCCATGACTCCCTGCAAGGGAAGGGGGCAGTGCAGCACACTCAGGGCCTTTGCTAGCAGCTCCCCTGTGTCTCTCCTTAGGGTGGGGTTGCTGGATGGGCAATGCAACCCTGTAGGTGCGGGACACCTCGCTGCTCACCGAAGATTCAGATGCCCTTAGAAATCAGCACTGAGGCTCCCTCCTGGGACAATAGGTAGGCTGGGACTGTGTCTGTCTCCAGTGTTCAGCACAGCTTTCCCTGCTCCACCCACCTCTGTCCTGGGCAAGCACCTGGCTTGTGTGCCAGACACTGAGGATGGGAGAGGCAGTATCAGCTCATGGGGCCTCTGTATGGCTCAGCCCAGGCAGGCTGGGTGCAACATGGCCAGGGACTCAGCTGTCTCGTTGACTTGCTTGATCTAAGGCCAAGCCCCAGGCTGCATTGTACCCAGCCTGTTGAGGCTGGGGGCAGCTGCAGTCTCAATGGTCCTGGGAGGGACCTCTAACCTGGGGTTCTAAAGGTGCATGAATCCCATCAAGACATCCCACCCCTGCAGGGTTGGATTGCCCAGTCAGCAAACCCACCCAGAGGGAGGAGCATGGGGGATCCATTAGCAAAGGCCCTGCCCATGCTGTGCTTCCCCCTTCCCCTGCAGGGAGTTATGGGGGGTGCCTTTCCATTGTGCTTTGTCAGGAGCCCTTGTGCCTCCTGCCCCCTCTGCCAACTTACCACACACTGACAGGGACCTCTGCTGCTGGAACCTTCACTCCTGCATCTATACTTGCAGAACAGCAACCACCACTTCTTTGTCTTGGTGGTGGCTAGCAGCAGCATGGGGCCCCACAGGCTTGGTTCTGGCCTGCTTAGTCACATAGAGTTAAGGCACCTTATGGTGTCTACACATGGGTTAAAGCACCTTAACTAATCACACCTAAATTTGATACTTGCTTTATGCAGGTATTAAATTTAGGTGTGATTAGCCTAAAATCACCATTTTAAGATGCATTAAGGGTGCACATGTGCAGACCCATGCCCTTAATGCACCTTAAAAATGGCTAATTTGCCTTAAATCACCAAAAATATAGGAATTTACTAGAACAAATTACAACGCATTCAAATTGTAATTATTTGGATGAATGAGTGAACAGTAAAAGTAAACAAGGGTATCAGATGAGTTTGCATAATTTGCTTTTAACAAATCCTTCTTTGACAGGTTACCTGGTTTGGTGGATAAGGAGAAAGGGTTATCATAATATACCCAGATTTTACTAAGGTTTTGCACACAATGCCACATGTCATTTTCTTAAGTAATCTGGAGAAGTGTGGGGTGGATAGAATTACCATTAAGTGGATATATAATTGTTGAATAACCACAAATAAAGGGTAACTATAAATGGATCAATGCCAGACTGTCAGGAAGCCTCTGGTAGATTACTCCTGGATTCTATTCTGTATCCAGGGTCTTCATTAATGATTTGGATGTAGGGCCAGAGAGTATGCTAACCAAATCTTCAGACAAAACAAAACCAAGAGGCATTGCAAACAGGAGTATTGTATTAAAATTTAAAGTGATCCTGATAAATTAGAGAACAGGGGATACATACAACCAACTGTAATTCCATAAAGAGAAATTCAGGATCTATCCATGGGTTTTGCATCCAGTTTTTAAGAAAATGTGGAGGCACTAGAGAGGGTTTGGAGATGAATAACAAAGTTGATAAATGAATTGGATGTTGGGCCACATAGGGAAAGGCTGAAGCAAGTAGGAATGCTTAGTTTAGAAAAATGCATATTTTTCTAACAGTGGATAAGGAGGAGGTAAATTTCAATTATTTGAAAATATTGAAAAATTTTCATAAAAAAGATTTTTCTTGCCTCACACACAGGGCAGGGGAAGAGGCCACAAATTTAAACTACAGGAAAGACATTAAGGGTTAAGCATCAGAAAAAAATGTCCAACTGTGAGAACCACAGGACAATGAGACAAGCTGTCAAGGGAAGTAATGGTATATTCTTTATTACAAATTTTTAAGAAGAGACTAGATAGATTTCTATCCAAGACATCCGTGCAAGGGGTTGCAGTATATGACCCTTGAGGTCCCTTATAACTCTATTATTCTGTCCCCATTAATAGCTCTCAACAGTGAAGTCTTTGGTAATATTTTTTGGAATCTGAGTACAATACAGAAGTGTAAGGACAATGGAGAAGGAAGAGGCCTACACATCCTAAATGTATTTTTTTTAAGATATGAGAAAGCTCATTCCTTCATTCAGACTTCCTAAGATAGGCAGACAGACTCTGTAACTCATGATAGATGGGCAGTTCAAAAAGCTAGTGGCTGCTTGCCCCCAGGAAGTGTCAGCAATCAGAAACTCTCAACTAGAAGCACCAGCTCTTGGTGCAAAACCAGAGTTCCTGTCCTGTGTCCAATAGACAAAAATAGAGAAGTAGCAAACAATTTAACCTGAACTATGCTTACTCCTCACCAGAATATTCTTCTGAGAGTGAGACCAGTCTCAGAACCTTTCTATGGGGAAGGAAAAAGAAATGTTGTGAATAGTAGGGGACAGAGAGAAAAATAATTGTCCCATCCTACTGGTCTACAAATATCAAAGGAGAAAAATGAAATTAAGAAAGATATAAAACTGGTATCTTCAGAAATGGTGTTATTGGATTTAAAATAATTGTTATGACATGAAAATAGATCTTCTGTCAGTACACGTTGTCCTAAACCAATGTTTCTGGTCACAGGCTCAAAAATTATCTGTTCTTTTAGGCATACATAATGCCAGGCTTTACCAGGAGGAGTTCATTAGTGCTTTTAATGGAGTGCTAAAGTGAAAACTTGGAAGGAGGAGACCAGGCAATGGGACTACACAGGGGAAGTGAATACAGGGGAGTAGAGTAGAAGCCAGAAAGGCTGGTATCAAGCAAGAAGCAATAAAGCGATACAGATTGGCAAATGAGGAACAGAAGATATAAGTGAGACAGTGGGTATGTCTACATGGTAAACTTATAATGCTTTGGATGTGCAGCCATGTCCATACTAGTGCCACAACTGAAGGATGAGCCAATTACTTTACCCAGTGTTAATTACCCCACCTGTTAAACAGACCAGATGCAGCTACACTACTGGTTCAGGAAACACTTTGATCAACACAAAGTGCTTGTGGATGCTGTTCTGAAGCCTAGAGAGTTAACTGTGTTTGTAGTATGACAAGCAGTGGTATAGATGTACTGTATCACTGTCAATTTTTTTAAGCATCATAGTTCTAAAAGGCCTTGGAAGCACAAACATCTTGTATGTAATATGTAGTAAAAGAGAAACCAGGCAAGATTTATACCAAATTATGGGGCAAAGTTAATACACCAGAAGGTAGGGAATGGATCCAGGCAGATTTGGACATGTTGGAAAAATGGGCAGAATGAAATAGGACACAGTTCAACAAAGACAAGTGAAAACTGCTGCATCTGGGCAAAAAGAACCACCAACACACTTACATCGGGGATTACCTTCTTAGCAGCACAGCAGAGGAAAGGGATCTCGGAGTCATAGTTGATTCCAAGATGAACATGAGTCATCAATGAGATGAAGTGATCAACAAGGCTAACTGCACTTCATCATGCATTAGCAGATGGGATGCGGAGAATCTTGAGAGGGTTTCATAGTTTCATAGTTTCATAGTTGGTAGGGTCAGAAGGTACCTGACCAGATCATCAAGTCTGACCCCCTGCCATGGCAGGAAAGAGTACGGGGATCAAACGACCCCAGCAAGGTGATTGTCTAGCCTTGTCTTAAGACCCCCAGGGTAGGAGCCAGCACCACTTTGCTTGGAAGTTGGTTCCAGATCCTCGCCACCCTGACAGTGAAGTAGCACCTCCCGATGTCTAATCTGAATTTACCCTCTGCCAGCTTGTGACCGTTATTTCTAGTCACTCCTGGTAGTGCTTGGGGGAACAGGGACTCCCCCAATGCCTGCTGGTCCCCTCTGACTAGTTTGTAACAGGGCACTAGATCCCCTCTCAGCCTTCCCTTGTGGAGGCTGAACAGGTTCAGGTCCCTTAGCCTCTCCTTGTAGGGCCTGCCCTGCTGCCCTATGATCATGTGAGTAGCCTTCCTCTGGACCCTCTTCATGATGTCCACATCCCTCTTGAAGTGCAGCACCCAGAACTGGATGCAGTATTCTAACTGTGGCCTGACCAGTGTCACATAGAAGGGGAGGATCACCTCCTTGGACCTACTCAAGATACATCTGTGGATGCATGACAAGGTATGGTTGGCTTGCCTGACTGCATCCCCACACTGCCGACCCATGTTCATCTTGGCATCAATGATGACTCCAAGATCCTTTTCTGCCTCTGCACTGATAAGAAGGGAGTTCCCCAGCCTGTAGGTATGCTGCTAGTTCTTCTTCCCCAGGTGCATCACCTTGTACTTCTCAGTGTTGAATCCCATCCTATTCTCATCCACCCACCCCTGTAACCTTTCTAGGTCTGATTGTAGCCTACTCTTTCCTTCTAGTGTGCCCACATCCCCCCACATCTTAGTGTCATCAGCAAATTTGAACAGGGTGCTTTTTACCCCTTTGTCTAAGTCATGGATGAAGATATTGAACAGCGCGGGCCCAAGGACCGAGCCCTGCTGAACACCACTGCCGACATCCCTCCAGGTCAAAAATGACCCATCCACTAACACTCACTGGAGGTGCAGTCCTCCAGGCAGTCGGTGACCCATTTGACTGTGTAGGTGTTGACACCACAGTCCCCCAGTGCCAGGATAATTCTCTCAAAAAGCTTACCCAGGATCGAGGTAAGACTAACTGGCCTATAGTTGTCCGGGTCCTTCTTCCTCCCTTTTTTGAATATGGCAACCATGTTGGCCCTCTTCCAGTCCTCTGGCATCACACCAGACCACCAAAAGTGCTCGTAAAGCCATGCCAGGGATCCCGCAGTGACCTCAGGTAATTCCCTCAGCACTCTGGAGTAGATATCATCTGGACCAGCTGATTTAAATACATCCAGTCCCTCCAGAAGTTTCCTCTCTAGATCCTCACTGAGCATTGGCCTGGGTGTGCCTCCCCGGGGGCCTCAGTGGGGACCAGTGGGGGGGCTGATCTGGTCCCTGCTTAGGAAAATGGAGGCAAAGAAGTCATTAAATAGGTTGGCTTTGTCATCAGGTGTGACAACCAGATTTCTTAGTGTGCCTTGCAGGGGCCTCACATTACCTGGTACCTTCTTTTTGCTCTGTATGTATTTAAAAAAGGACTTCTTGTTGTCCTTGATCTGGGTAGCTAGTCCCAGTTCCATTTCTGCCTTGGCCTTCCTGACTGCCCCCCTGCATCCCCAAGCAACTGCAGTATAGTCCTCCCTGGTGATGGCCCCTCCCTTCCATTGGGTGTACACCTCCCTTTTAGCTAGGAGACATCCTCAGATGCTTTTGGTGAGCCATGGGGGCTTTTGCACCCTCCTGCTCCCTTTGATCCATGTTGGGATTACTTCCCTTTGGGCTTGGAGGATCATCTCCTTAAGGAGTGACCACTCTTCTTGGTCACCTGACTCCCCTCCCCTCCAGGACCTCAGTGTCTCCCTGGAGGGTTCAAAGGAGGGCCACTTGTATAGTCAGAGGCCTGCAGGCAGGGCCCTATGAGGAGAGACTGAGGGATCTAGATCTCTTCAGCCTTTTCAAAAGAAGGCTGAGAGGTGATCTTGTGGCTGCCTATAAATTCATCAGGGGAGGACAGCAGGGAATAGGAGATGCTCTATTTACTAGGGCACCCCCCTGGAGTAACTAGGAACAATGGCCACAAATTGATGGATAGCAGACTTAGGTTGGACATTAGAAAGAACTTCTTCACAGCAAGGGTTGCCAGAATCTGGAATGGGCTTCCAAGGGAGGTGGTGCTCTCCCCTAGTTTGGGGGTCTTCAAGAGGAGACTGGACAAGCACCTACCTGGGGTCATCTGACCTCAGTACTCTTTCCTGCCCAGGGTAGGGGGTTTGACTCGATGATCTACTGAAATCCCTTCTGACCCTAACATCTATGAATCTATATGTAGTAAAAGAGAAATCAGTGGAATAAAGTTGTTAGCCAGAAAGGGAACCTGACATGAGGTAAAAAACAAATTAAAAAAAAGGGAGAGAAATCAGATCCACTTATGAATCCAATACCAGGACTCAAATTCAATGAATGTTTTCCATTTCATCTTGGAACTTCCTGACCACATCCTTACTATAGGGCTGTTATTTATTTTAATGTAGGTTTATAAATAATATCTTTATTTTACACTATTAAGCAGAACCTATTAATAACTTCAGTAATTAAGGTTTTGTTTAGTTATGAAAATAATTGTTCTTAAGGAATGTAACAGTTTTGTTGGCATTGCCTTAAACATTTTGATGTAATAATGTTTTTCACATGAAACTAAAGTCTTTATGCTGTTCTTAGAAATAATTGGTATGTATCAGGAGAAGAACGCCCATCAGCTACCCTTGGTAAAATTCTGGGGTGTACTGAATAAATAATTCTCATTATTATAGTAGAATCAATACAAGAGGCAAGAATTTCTTCATGAAATATCTTTTATTGGACCAATTGCAGAGTTGGGATGAAGTTAGACAACATTTCAAATGCAAGACAGTCTTTGTCTGGTCATTATTCAGTAAAATGAATACTGAGTTTTTTATTGCATGTAAATTAGTCTTTTGTGTTGTTAAAAGAGACAGTAGCATCACAGTTTCATTTTGTAGTGAATATAACAACAATCAGAGCTCTGATTCAGAGAATTGTCTACACAGCACAGGAGTTATGTTACAGTTTCATGAGAGGCAAGTATACAGCATTCCATCAGAGGAGGAAAGAAGGAAGTAACTTTGCTATACAAATGAGCTGAACCTATGCTACAAGATCAAATTCTCAACAGACATTCTAGGCACTGAAGAGTTTCCACATGGGTTCAGATGAATGCTCTATCTAGTCCAGGTTCTTATCTGTAACAGCATTAGGACTTCCAACTCTAAGTACAAAAAAATTCCTGAAAAATAAGTTTCCACTCACAAAAATACACAAAACTGTATCTGGAGTTATCCATTCTATATGCATATGCATTGGCATGTCTACATAAACATATCTTGTGTTTACAGAGGCATTTAGGCACAGCAGTTCTCAGAGAAACTTTTAGCCAATTGATTGCCTTGAATTAGGCATCTAATTTTTCTGTATGGTGAATGGGGAAAGTTCAGTACCTAGGAATGGGATTAACAGCAGTGAAAATTCTGAATGATAGGAAACATGAACTACCAAAAGTAAGTATTGAATTCATAATCCTACCTCCCTCCTGGTAACAGCATCCTCAGATATACTATGCTGTTCCAGATGGGCCTTCTCTAAAACTAGATGCAATGTATCTATATACAGTGCTGCAGATGAGCTAATTAGCAACATATGCAAGAATGGAAGACATACATGCTTCAGTCCAGGGAGTTCAAATCCACATCTCTCAGCACTCTTGGCAGTACCAAAACAACAAGGCTATAGAAAGATCCTGGGGAGACACCCCCTCCATTTCCATTCCAGCTGAGGCACTATGTAACCAAGTATGCTCGATACTAGGCCTGTGCAAAGCTTTGGCTACAGATTCAATTCGGAGGAGATTCAGCCCACTTCGGCAGCTGAATCTCCAAATCTGAATCGAATCAGGAGACCAATAGAAAGGTCCACATTGGTTTTGATATATATGATGTTTGAGAGCAGGCCCATAAGCCAACAAAGAAAAATACTGCTGAGAGGCCATAAACAGGATAATCATGAACTCTCTGTATGCAGGATGACATTTGGAATGTGAGTTGATAAATAGGGATGGTACAAACTGAACCTACCTTGAACTCACTAGCATAAGTAACAGTGCTGAAAAGAAAGTTGCATGTTTGATGATAAGGAAGATGCTTATGCGTAAGAACTGCTCAAAGCCTATTATTGTGTAGCTGTAGAAATTAACAAGACCGTAGATAAATCTACAAAGCAGACTCAGTGCTTCAAAGACACAGCTGAAACAATCAGAGATGCAATCCTCCTCCCTGATTTAACATATTAAAACCAGTATGTAGCCAAAAGCCAGTTTGAACTAATTAGAAGTTTTCTCACACTAACCTGATACCTTGCTTTCTCTTACAGTGGGAAATTCCCACCTACTGTATCGTGTCATGCGCACTAAAAGTTTTTAACTAACCATAGAGGTTGAGTCAATTAAGTGTAGAATTTGTGACGCAAAACTGTCTATATAAACTTGCTTACTTCTTATCAAGGGGGGCTGGTTCTTAGAGGAGACGGGCTGCTCTTTGTTGTTGTATGCATGCTTCAATAAAGAGCTTTGAGATAAGACCTTGCTGGTGTTGCCTGTCTCTTGCGGACAGACAACAGACCTGGGAAGTTGGGGTTCGAGTCCCTGACAGTTTGAAGCTCTCTGAATTGATTCTGAAAAGATTCAGAGAGCTTTAGAGATTTGGGCAGTCCCCGCTGGCTGCTACAGGGAGCTGGACCTGGACTCTGTGCCAGTAAGTAGGGGGTGGGGGAGGGATGGAGAAGGTGGAGGGAACCATGGGGGGAGCTCCACCTGACCCCATCCCTGGCCTGCTTCCGCAAGCCCCCTGAATGCCCCCTGACCCCTGCCCACTCTCCCCTGCCCTCCCATTCATGACTGCCCCACCCGGCCCCAGCTCCTGGTTCTTTAAAAATAGTCCAAGTAAGTAATAAGGGGCCTACTAAGCATCAGGATAAGGGAGTAATAAGGGTACCTATTGGGGGGCTTATGTGTCTCTATACTAATGCTTGGAGTATGGGGAAGAAGCAGGAGGAACTTGCCCTCCTGCTTGCAGACAAAGATTTTGACTTGGTTGAGCTAACAGAAATCTGGTGAGACCCTACCCACAATTGGGCAGTGGGAATTGAGGGCTACAGGCTATACAAGCAGGATAGATTGGGGGGGAAAAAGGCGGGGGGCATTGCTCTATATGTTAAGGAAGGGGAGGGGAGTTGGGAGTCCAAGAAGAGTAGTCATTCCTTAAGAAGACGATCCTCCAAGCACAAAGGGTGACAATCCCCACATGGATCAACGGGGGCAAGCGTGCTCAAAAGCCCCCATGGCTCACCAAAAGTGTCCAGGAACATCTCAAAGCCAAAAAGGAGGCGTACACCTAATGGAAGGGAGAGGCCATCACCAAGGAGGATTATATCTCCATTGTTTGCAATTGTAGGGGGGCTGTTAGGCAGGCTAAGGCAGAGGTGGAGCTGGGACTAGTGACCCAGATCAAAGATAACAAAGTCCCTTTTTAAATACATAGGGGATAAAAAGAAGGTACCAAGTAAAATAGGGCTTCTGCAGGATATGCTTGGTAATCTGGCGGTAGCACCAGACAACAAAGCTAATCTCTTTAACAAATTCTTTTCTTCCATTTTTCTTAGCAGGGACATCCCCCCACTGGGTTTCCAGATGGACCCAGGGGAGGTGCAGCCAGGCCCAGGATCAGTGAGGACCTATTCAGGGAAGTTCTGGAGGGATTAGACGTGTTCAAATAAGCAGGTCCTGATGATCTCCACCCCAGAGTGCTAAGGGAATTGGCAGAGGTCATGGCGGGACCCCTGGCACAGCTTTATGAGCACTCGTGGTACTCTGGCGAGGTGCCAGAGGACTGGAAAAGGCCCAATGTGGTCCCCATTTTCTAAAAAGGGAGGAAAGAGGACCCAGGAAACTATAGGCCTGTTAGTCTTACCTCAGTTCTGGGGAATCTCTTTGAGAAAATTATCCAGGAGCACATCTGCAAGGGACCAGCAGGGGAAATTATGCTTAGGGGCAATCAACATGGGTTCATTAGAGGCAGGTCCTGTCAGACCAACCTGGTTACCTTCTATGACCAAGTCATAAAAGCGTTGGATGCAGGTGTTGCGGTGGATGTAGTGTTTCTGGACTTTAGGAAAGCCTTCGACACTGTCTCCCACCCCACCCTCATTAAAAAATTAGGTGACTGTGGTGTCGACACCTACACAGTCAAATGGGTCACAAATTGGCTGGAGGGCTGTACCCAGAGAGTGGTGGTGGATGGGTCATTTTTGACCTGGAGGGATGTGGGCAGTGGGGTTCCCTAGGGCTTGGTCCTCGGGCCCACAGTTTTCAATATCTTCACTGGTGAATTGGACGAGGGGGTGAAAAATGCCTTGTTCAAGTTTGCAGATGGCACTAAGATGTGTGGAGAAGTGAGCACGCTAGAAAAGAGGGACAGTTTACAACTAGATCTGGACGGGTTACAGAGGTGGGTGGATAAGAATAGGATGGATTTCAATATGGACAATTGCAAGGTATTGCACTTGGGGAGGAAGAACCAGCAGCATACCTATGGGCTGGGGACCTCCCTTCTAGTCAGCACAGAGGCAGAAAAGTATCTTGGAGTCACTATTGATTCCAAGACGAACACGGGCTGCCAATGTGAGGATGCAGTCAGGAAGGCCAACCGCACCTTGTCATGCATCGATAGACGCATCGCGAGCGGGTCCAGGGAGGTGATCCTCCTCCTCTATGTGACATTGGTCAGGCCTCAGTTGGAGTACTGCATCTAGTTCTGGGTGCCACACTTCAGGAGGGATGTGGATAGAATCAAGAGGGTCCAGAGGAGGGCCAATTGCATGATCAGGAGGCAGCAGGGTAGGTCCTATGAGGAGAGGGTACAGGACCTGTTCAGCCACAAAAGAAGGCTGAGAGGGAATCTGGTGATTGCCTACAAACTGGCCAAGGGGGACCAGCAGGCAATGGGAGAGTCCCTGTTCCCCCGAGCATTACTGGGAGTAACAAAGAATAATGGTCATAAGTTGACTGAAAGTAGATTCAGGCTAGACATCAGGAGGCATTATTTCACAGTTAGGGTGGCTAGGATCTCGAACCAACTTCCTAGGGAAGTGGTGCTCGCCCTTACCTTGAGGGTCTTCAAAAGGAGGCTAGACAATCACCTAGCCAGGGTCATTTCACCCCAGCATCCTTTCCTGCCCATGGCAGGGGGTCAGACTTGATGATCTGCTTAGGTCCCTTCCAACCCTACTAACTATGAAGCTCACAACAGATAGAACAGATGAAGCTGAGCTCTTCAACAATTTCTTTGCATCTGTGTTCCTGGACACAGATACAAGCAACCCTCCCAATGAGAATTTAGTCTAGTGTGAGAGAGATACCAATCCACCAACAGTCAGCGCTGACCTAGTGAAGGGGCACTTGGAGGGGTTGGACATATTCAAGTTGGCAGACCCCGATGACCTTCACCTAAGGGTACTAAAGAAATTGGCTGGTGCCATAGTGAAGCCACTGGCACAAGTGTTTGAGCACTCATGGTGCTCAGGACAGGTCACAGAGGACTGGAAAAGGGCCAATGTGTATTTTCATGAATAGGAGGAAGAAGGACCCGAATAATTATAGGCCAGTTAGCCTCAGCTTTATTCTTGGCAAGACCTTAGAAAAAATCATTAAGGATGACATTTGTGGGGGGCCAGTAGGTAACACAATACTAAAGGGCAACCAGCATGGGTTTATAGTAGGCAGAATCTGCCTGACTAGCCTGGTTTCTTTTTATGACCAGATCACAAATTGCTTAGATGCAGGGGTTGAGATAGATGTTATTTCTTGTATTTTTAAAAGGTTTTTGGCGCAGTGTCACATCCAATTCTTATAAACAAACTAAGTAGCTGTGACATGGATTTTTTCACAGTCAGGTGGGTGGAAAACTTGCTTATGCGGCACACCCAGAGAGCAGTGGTGGATGGGTTGGCTTCTCCCTGGAGTGGTGTGGGAAGTTGTGTCCCCCAGAGCTCCATCCTTGGATCAGTCTGTTCAATATCTTCACCAGTGATTTGGATGAGGGTGTAGAAAGCACTCTGTCCCAATTTGCAGACGACATCAAACTATGGGGTATAGTAGACACACTAGAGGGTAGGGAGTGAAGTCAGGCAGATTTGTACAGACTGGGGAAGTGGGCAGATTAGAGTAGGATACAATTAAAGAATGATTAGTGTAAAGTGCTCCACCTGGGGAGGAAGAATCACCAATACACCTATAGACGGGGAAGTACCATTCTAAGTAGCACGGCAGCAGAAAGGTATCTCAGAGTTATAGTTGAAGCAAAAATGAACACGTGTCGCCAATGTGACAAGGTAATAAGTAAGGCTAACCACACTCTTGCTTGCATTAGTAGGTGCATCACAAGCAGATCCAGAGAGGTGATACTTCCCCTCTATGTGAGGCCACAGCTAGAGTACTGTGTCCAGTTTTGGGCACCGTGCTTCAAGAGGGATGTGGATAACCTGGAAAAGGTTCAGAGGAGGGCTACTCATATGGCTGAGGGCCTGCAGATAAGATCCTATGAAGACAGATTGAGGGACCTGAATCTCTTCAGCCTTCGCAAGAGAAGGCTTAGAGGAGGTGATCTTGTGGCCATCTACAAGCTCATCAGGGGGTCAGTTTTTAATAGGGGATACTCTGTTTACCAGGGCACCCCTCAGGGTTACTAGAAACAACAGCAATAAACTGAAGGAGAGTAGACTTAGATTGGACAGCAGGAAAAAATTCTTTACAGAGAGGGCTGCCAAAATATGGTATAGGCTTCCAAGGGAGATGGTGCTTTCCCCTACACTGGAAGCATTTAAAAGCAGGTTAGACAAGCACCTGGCTGGGTTTACTTAACCCCAGTGCTCTTTCCTGCCCAGAGCAGGGGGTCAGACTCAATGATGTAATAGGTCACTTCCAACCCTAGAAATGTATAAAATCTATGAAAAAAAAAGGACCCCACTCACCAGCTCCTGCCAGGCAGGGAGGTGATCCCTGTTGCCCCCCACTGCCCCACGCTGCAGGGGAAGCTCTGCCATGAGCCCCACCCCACCCTCCACTGACCTGCCTGGCCCCAGCTCCCTGTTCTTTAAAAGATTGGCTGAATCCGAATCCAAAGTGAATACTAGTTGCTTTGCACTTCACACAGGCCTACTAGATACTACACTTCTAAAGAGAAAGCTGGAATGGAGGTTGCCTTGTTCACTGATGTGGAGAGACTAGTAGCATTTTGTACACTTATAGACTAATTTCACATTCTTTAAAACCATAATAAGAATATAAGTTCAAGACTCTGCTTGAATACTCTAATAAGCCAACGGCAGAAAGTACATCATGACAAGTGACCAATGGAATTAAGAAACATTCAACCTTTTCAAGGCCAGAATAAATTGCACTGTCTACCCAGCAGTCCACCTGGAGAGCAACTGACTTAGACCAAAGTGATTTAATTGGTATAGCTAAACTCACCTCTGTTCATCAGCTACCTGTTCTAACTGTGTTGAAAAGAGATTTTGCTACCTCTAAAGGGGTGTTGCATACTGGTACATTACTTTCTCAACTTCCAGTGTAAAAAGGGGGATCCTTCTGTTCTTTGTTAAGTACCTGGCTTCATACTGGAGACTAACCTAATGTTATGTAGACTTGGCCAAAACAGTACTCCACAGTATAAACATTTTCTTTTTAAACACCCTCTGGTTTGTTTGGTTTTGTTTTTATTTTGTAGTTGGAGTAATATTGTAGCAACAATGGTCCAGGAATTTGTGAGAAGCAAGAGGCCCTGCTTTGATGGTCCCACTTTGAGCAGGGGGTGGGCTCCAATTCAGCCACCCCACCCTTCAGCACCAGCTGGGGAGCCCCAAGAATGAGCTCCCTCTGCTGCCTTCCCACCCCACCCTCCCATTCTGCAAAAAACAAACACTGGCAGAAAGCCCTGGCCACTTCTATGGCAAACTGGCTGCAGGCTCCCAGCCCCAGCTAGACTCCTCTTCCACCTCGAACCAGCAGTGAATTTCTGTCTGGTCTGGGGTAACACTGTAACTCAGAACACTTTGCAGAATTTGTTCTGAGTTACAGCTGGGAGCTGTTTTGGGAGCGTCCAGACGTGAACCCAAAGTTCAGAACCTAGGAATGGGATTAACAGCAGTGAAAATTTTGAATGATGGGAAACATGAACTACCAAAAGTAAGTATTGAATACATAATCCTACCTCCCTCCTGGTAACAGCATCCTCAGATATACTATGCTGTTCCAGATGGTTCCCCAGGAACAAGTAGTGGTGGTGCACCTTGTGCCGCCGCTTCTTGTCCCCAGGGAACACCTGTGCCATGCGTGCTTTGGTGCACAGCAAGTTGCCCCTGGTGGCATAGGGGAGACTGTGACTGGTACCATGATGGCTCGAGCAGCATTACCTAGGGTCCTGGGTGCCTTCTGGAGCTGAAGCCATGGTGATCCTGCTAGGCAGAGCCTGGCCAGCAGCCATAGCACAGCTCCAAGTGGCCTGGCTCCGCTTTTTAGCAGAGCATGCGCTGCTTCGGTTTTCTTTTTCATGGTTTTTTTTTGACGCCTAGATATCTAGGGGTCAAAAACAAAGATGAAAAAAATGGAGCAGTGCACACTCAGGCAGCATGCACTTGCTGTGCAGAGAACTTGGGACTGTGCAGTATGTGGTGCTGCAAATGTGTTTGCAGTGCCACATACCACGTGACTGTGCTCATCTGCACATGCCCTTTGTGTCTTTTGATAGTTCAGCTTCTATGTTCATCAGCATCTTGTTCTCTATTCAAATATTAATCTACTAAACCAGGGGCATCTAACCTGTGGGATGCATGCCACAGGTGGCAGAGGCAGCCTTTGTGTGTAGCATGCTACAGACTGGAGACAGGGCAGGCAGCACAGTGGCAAAAAGGTCAGAAAGCAGTGCTGCAGATTAGAGAATGAAAGGAGATTAGAATAACACCTGAGGAGACTATTAGCCTAATTTGTGACACGCCTGTCAAATACGTTGTTCCCCACTATCCTAGACAACATGCTGGTTTCTGTCAAGGATAACTGGTTTGGCAGGGACAAGGTCTTTGTGACAATGAAGCCATCTGGCAGAGGTTTGTAATCACCTGATGGGGTAATCAGGAAGTCAAGTGACAGAGGGACTGGAGGGTTGTAAAAAGGTATGAGCTGGGACTTTTACTTTCTTCAACCATCTTCACTAGCTCAGTTTTTTGAGGAGTTGCCTAAAGCAGCTTGCTGAGGCAGGGGAAGCATTGCATTTCTGAAGGCCGACAGATGCCTTGCCAGAAAGACTCCCAATGGAAATACAAACTAGAGTGAGTGGAATTTAATTCAGGATATTGTTGATTTATGGACATTATGTTATTTCGTGTTATCTGTCTGGTAAGTAAAGCTATGCTGTTTAGAAACTCTGTGGAAAGCTTACTTGTATTCACCTGTTTGCTCCTGGAGAGTTAAAGTGCAAAATAGAAGACTTGCATCTTTGGTTGGATTTTGAGTCCCCTGGCACACATTCAGTTAATGAGATCATGGGATCTGACCCTCATTCCTAACAATTATATCTCTTGCTATGCCACACACATGGCAGTATGTGTGATTTTGGGATCAATGATCATATTCCAATCATGCCATTACTACTTGCTGGTGCAGAGAGAGCCCAGGATCTTCCCTCCTCAGTGGCAAGAGAAAGCTAGGTGTCTGGTGAACTGGTGCAGCCCCAGGTCAGGGACTAACAATCAGCTGATTGCCAGTCTTGGCCCCAGAACCATACCAGAGTTTTGAACTGGATCTGGTATGGCATCGTGGCTGAGAACAACAATCAAATGATTGTGGGTCCTTGCCCCAGGACTGCACTGGGGCCAGTTTCAGATCTTCACCATACAGCTGGCATCAGGCATCGACATCTGTTCAGACTCCAGAATGAAAAGGCATATAGAGGATCAAATTTCTAATTTCCCAGGCAGCAGTCTCCTGAGGTGGGAGTGAGGGGGTGGTCAAATTCTATTATTCACGTGCAAATTTACCAATATCATATAACAATGACTATCTGTGGTCTACATCGGATAGATGGGGTGATATCTACAGGCAAGAATGAATGGACACTGATATGAGATCAGCTGCGGGAGGACACAAAGGCCTCTTGTCAGAATACTTTAACTTCCCTGGACACTCCATCACTGTCTTCAGGATTGCTGTCCTCAGGCAGCAAAATATTAAAAACCAGTTTTAGCAGGAAACTGTGGAACAAGAAATCATCCACAGACTAGTTTAAAAAGGGACTACATATTCTTATTCCATTACCTGTCTTAGATTTTGTGATGCCTTCATTTCTCTAGATTCTTTTGCTTCTTTGCTTCTCCAGCATTGTCCCTTTCCTCCTTTCCTCTTCCACCCTTCCTCTCCCTCTTTGTTTCCTACCTTTTGTGGGACAGTTCTATGCTGTTCTTTCATAGCATCTGATTAAATGAAATTGAGTTCATAACAGCTTGTGCTCTCTATATATCTAAATCAAGTGCCTGTCCCGTGGCCCTTGCCAACCTGGCTATCCTTGGGTCCCTCTCCATGTTACTTACCTTGATGTTATTAATTTCTGATGAAAGGGAAGCTTCCCCAGGGCTCCCCAAACCTGGTCCTATTCTTAGGACCACAGGTGCTTGTGGTCATTGCCTTAAGGGTTAGTTTGGTGGGCTCCATCTTCCCCAACACCCTCTTCCATGCCTTGCAGGTGATCTGCTAACATGCACCCTTCATGGGCAACAGGCTCCCAGCCTAATACTCTGCCCTCTGGAGTAGTGCAGTCCCCAGGCCAGACCGGCCTGGTCTGGACCAGGACCAGGACCAGAACCAGGACCAGGACCAGGACCAGAGCATCCTGGTTTATTGCAGGCATCAGACTCTCTTGCTATGCCCTAGTCCTACCTAGGCACCAGGCTCTCCTGGTCCCCACCCAGGCACTGGACCTTCTCCCAAGTACCTAGTTCTTTTTGGGCTCAAGCTGTCTCTGTGGGCCTCAGAACTTCTATTCTTCTGCACCCTCTATCTGTCTTGCTGGACCATCTGAGGCCTCCATACCTCCCCTTCAGTCCCTTCTACAAACAGGCATTATTCACCACCAGCCCTATTGAGCCTATTTTTTTCAAAACCTGGCCAGATTCTCTTGAGTGCTGGGCCCCTAATCCCTCTGCTCCCAGACCTATCTGTTCCAAGGCCTGGCTAGTTCTGTGGCTCAGTCTGTTTACCTCTGCCCTGCTGCAGCCCTGCTGCCGGGAGCTCCTCTCCCAGGGACACTCAAGGGTAGACTGCCTGACCAAGCCTGGCCCCTTTCCAGTCAGATGACTCTCAAATCACCCTCTGCTGCACCTGCAGACTGCTTCTCAGGCAGCTGCTCTTTCCTAAAATTACAGGTGCAGTTAGTCTATGAGGTGATATCTACCCTGCCTTCTTTCTGACTTCAGACTAACTACCTCTCTCAAATTCATTCATGTCATCCCATAGAGCAAAACAGGTGGGCAGCTTCATGTATTAGTTACTAACTTTGTCTCTCCAGCAAACCGCAGGTATCAGTGTCTGACTGGGTGTCTATTGTGGATAGTCAGGCTGCATGGTGTGGTGTTTAATTTTCCCTTGTGAGCAATAACATTAAATATTTTGTTTACAAATGAATAAAACAGTGTTTTTTAGCTGTTACCAGTCATGATAAATGCATCCTGAAGCTATTTACTAAGTCAAGCTCTAAGCCAGTGCGTAACAGCATTGAGTAAGTATTTCTTTCTAACTATAGAAGTAATGATAGCTATTGTTATGATACCGAAGTGGTAGGATGAGATAACCTAACAGGTCACTTCTGTGTTTCCAAGAACAATGAGCAACAGGAGTGATAATGGAGAATTCTAGCACTATGTGCACTTAAGTAAGTTCAGAGATTTTACAGTGTGTGCACATTTTTTAGATCTACTACAAATCAGGGTGTAATTATGTAATTTGCAAATGAAGCTACACTGAAAACCCTCTAGAAGTTCATTTAGCTATACAGAAAACTTTCAATATACTTGCATACTAGTTACACAAACACTTTTCTGTAATTAGTGTCATAAAATGTGAAGTGTTACCAAACCTCCTGTAACAGCTCCGAAAAAGTACATAGAGATATGGTAAAAATATAAATAGAATCCAAGCACGTACATCTGGTGCTGTTTGAAGTACTATTGTCAGCTAAATCTTATTTTTAAGGGAAAAAAAACATGAGCAAGGTATGACTTTTCATTGTTTATTTCATTACTTATAAGCTCTAATCTAATTAGTTCTTATTCACGTCTTTGTGAGAATTTACAGATGTACTTTCAATTAGAATTTGGCAACACAGGAAAGTGAACTTAATTGTTTTCAATTGAAAACCAAGATATACTATAGGAGCACCAATTATATCTCTCGAATTATGGGTCTGCTGGCATTTCAGTTACAAGGCACCTATTTTAGGTGATACAATGATGCAGGAAAAAGGAGTGAGGTTTGAGCCCAAACCTTAACTCAAATCAAAATGCACCTTTTTGTTAAAGTTGTGGATAAATTTCTTTTACCCGCTCCCAAACCTTCACTCATAATAGGCCTCCTGCCCCTTTTAAAATCAATTGTATGTTCTTAAATAGTTTCACTGATCATAGTGGACTGGCACTGTATCTAAAACTCAGGAAAGAAAATGCTGGACACAGAACTCCTTTCTGTCAAAGGTATTTTACCAAACATGCTAAGTGGTGATAAGAATGAGCAAGACGTTAATCAGATTTTCTTTTAAAGTGACAAAGGAAGTGGTGAATGAATCTGCCTTGGAACAGACATTGCTCCTTCCCTTCCTGTGTTTTGTGATTGTTTATTTGGCATGCAGTATATTATCCATAGCATTTTAAATGAACTTAAATATCTTTATGTTTCCCTAAGAGCAGCTCTGTGCTAGAGGTTTCCTATTTTACAATTAGGATAGGAAAGCTGGTAAGACCAGAATAAATCCATACTAACTCCAGCAACAGCTCAGTAGATCCTACATCTTACTTCCAGGCTGTGATCACTATACCTCTACAGTGTTTACGATGCATTATAATACTTTAGCATTACAGAAAAAACTAACTTTAATCAGACATTTGATCTCCTGACCCCAGATAAAAGAGCATAGAAAAATAAAGAAGAAAAGGAAAGGTGATTTACTTTTGGGTGCCTGGTCCCATCATTCATCACTAAGCTATAAACTTAGGGCCTCTGGTTAGAAAAGGAAAATTGAGAGGTACCAATCTCCTCATCAGTAATAGCTACAGTAATAGAACAACTTAATGTTTTCATTTTATTGAATCATAGAGTGTTAGAAACTGGAGATGGAAAATTTCGTATGTTTTCACTAACACCTGGAGGGCTGGTGCACATTGGTTAGAATGTATGTAACCAAATTCAACAAAAATCCATTTTCTGTAAAAAAGGTTCTTTAAAAATAGAAATCGGGCAAAGCTTTCAGAGCTCATCTTCACTCTGGGGTGCAGAGGAATGCAGCCTGAGGAAGAGACTTGCTTTGTTTTACTCAAATGGTGATGCTGCCAAATTTTAGTGGGTTTATTAAAGAAAAACTGCGGAACATTGCCCACTCCAGAACTTGGAACCATCTTCTCAGTTAACATTGAGCGTGGGGCAAAGACCCTGGCTGCCTATCCTTTCAGAGGCTGCTCTGCTCCCCTGTAGTAGGACCCAGGCTCAGAGTGGCCATGCCATTCCCTCTCCCCATTCCCCCCGACCTGGGACTAACCTAGAACCATCTGGGTGGTTTGTGCCTATGCTGATGTCTGCCAGCAGCTGGGGGTAATGAGTTGGTTCTGGAAGGTGAGTGGTGTCCCTGCCACCCGGCTTCATGTCTAAGGCAGCTTGGTTCTCCCCTGCTCCCACAATGCTGGGCCCTGGAGTGGGCCCCACTGGATGCCTTTCTGGTTCTTTGGACCATGGGTCAGTGGCTCTCACTTAATACATGTCTTGTCCTGGAGGCCTCTCCATGCCCCAATGTCTCCCAATCGATGCACCATGTGGAGTATTTCCCTTGGCCGTCATCCAAGGCTGGCCTCTGTGGGACCCATGCTTATGTTGCCCTGGGGAACAGCTCCTGGAGCAGGGCTCTCCATGCCATGGAGGGCTTGACATCAGCCTTTCCCAACACTCTGGCCCAAGAGGGCCACAGTTGCTCTGCAGGAGGCAGTGTTGATACCACTCAGGGGTGTTGTAGCTGGATCCCAAGCAATCTTTGACTCTGTCCATAAACTCCTTATCCTGGTATTATGACTCTCTCAGCTCCTCAGTGGCCTCTCTCAGACAGCAGGTGGCCATCTGGATCTGGTTTGGCACCGTGGCTGAGAACAACAATCAAATGATTGTGGGTCCTTGCCCCAGGACTGCACTGGGGCCAGTTTCAGATCTTCACCATACAGCTGGCATCAGGCATCGGCATCTGTTCAGACTCCAGAATGAAAAGACATATAGAGGATCGAATATCTAATTTCCCAGGCAGCAGTCTCCTGAGGTGGGAGTGAGGGGGTGGTCAAATTCTATTATTCACGTGCAAATTTACCAATATCATATAACAATGACTATCTGTTATATGATGAAGGTATTCTTTGACTTCATAGCACATTTCTGGGCCTGGATGGCTCATTCAAATGCCACAGGAGTGTGGGTATAAGCTGTCTATTCCCACCCATTGAGGGCTCCTTTTTATCCTTATGTTGCTGGCACCATCTACACATGTCTCATGTATTGTGCAGGTATCTGGCCAACCATCCTGGATCCAACCTCTTGGCCTACATGGCCAGACCTTTCACACACAATTGTGGAGTCTGCAGACAAGGGAGGCACTGAGGGACCTGTGGTGAGTCCCCTGTCCAGGCCCTTTCTGTACCTGGAGTTGGAAGCTGCACATGTGTTCACAGCCTAGCACTGAAATGCCTGCCATGGAATACCTGCATTCCACTTCCTAGCTGGGAAAAATTGGACACCTGGGTTCCACCACCCTGCTATGGGACCTGGGATGCCAATGCCTGGGAATGCAAGCATCCAGGCCAGGAGGGATGAACCTTCTTTGGTCCTCCAGGAGGAAAGAGAGGGAGGGAGTGGGGATGGGAGTTCACTAAGGGGAAATTTTCCTATTGCTGTTGCATCTTACCTTCAGCTGTGCTCATATGTGGGTGCTCTGCCAAACAGTGCTCTGGTGACAGCACTCAGAGGTGCACCAGTGAAAACCTGCAGTTGCAGCTCTTGGTTACACCTCAGCTGGGGGGCTTAAAAAAAGCTTTCAGTGTCTGTTTGGGTGCCAGCTTGTAGTAAGTGGTTATGCATCTACCCAGTGGCTTCTCTCAAGAAATGATGCAACCCTGAGGGATAGGGCAGCCAGTTGTCAATTAACCAGATTTGTGGACTCATTCAATGTAATGCAGACTGATAACCTATAACAGTAGGGGATAACAATCCTGGCACCCTAGCTTTATTCCAAGCTAATGGAATGGCGGGGGTTGGGGGTGCATGTTTGTAAGGCACACGGTCAGTGGTGAGCATCAATAAATCAATATCATCATTCTTCCACCTGAACAATCATCAAGGCAAGAGCATGCTGACTATCAGAGCAAGAAACCGCAGCCTTACCCATGAGCATACTCCAGCCTACCAAGGAATCACATTAGGCCATTCCCTCACCTATTAACGTCACATTCAGAAGGTCAGCAGTAAAAAAGGTCTCTGCATGGGTAGCTGCCTTAAGATGCTTAGCTAACATGACATGGGTTGCCAACTTCAAAGTGCTCAGAACACCACAATTGCAATGGTATATGCCCCAGTAGATTGCTGTGATCCCATAAGGTCTAGAAGTTGTCACACTAAAAAGCTCATCGCTGTATTTAACAGTGTGCAGAGATTCAAAAAGCACTGCACAACATACCCACACACAGATGTTCCGCCTATACTCTAGTTGCAGATGTGCGGCCTATAGATGTGTGGGGAAGCTTCTCCAATGTGCTGTAATTATAGTGCATTGAAGCAGACTTGATTAATTGAGTCTGCTGGAGCATGCTAATTTGTGCATTCCAGCAGCTTCTGCATCTTTTGTGTCAGCATCCCTGTACTTCAAAATGGTGGCAGGGGTGTTTTAACTAAAGCACATTCGATGAGCTTTAGTTAAAGTGTCTACATCACCATTTTACAGCGGAGGGACACATACATGAGACACTGCATGTGCTTTAATTGTAGCATCTCTTGGAGTCACTCTAATTAAAGCACCCCTTCACCCCTGGAGCATATGTAAAAATGCCCTAATGACATAAGACCAGGTGACATCAGAAGACAGACACTAACCACACCCCTGATGTCAGGTTTCTGGGACTGTGAAGAGCCCAGTAGGCTAGGTAACGTGGCCCCGCGTGTTGCACTAAATTTAGGTAAGTGGTGGGTAATTGGAAATGAAGTGATCATTCAGACTAATATGATCTGAAATCTATTCCTGCAGCATTTTATACCAACACCAAAAAAGTCCCCCATTGGGCACAAGCTTGACAGATGCATGTTTCAAGATGAACAGACTGAGATTTGGATACAAGCTCTTCAAATCAACACTGTGCAAGATGAACATCTGGGACAGCCCCCTGTGTGAATGTGGCGTCCAAGAAACAGCACGGCTCTTAATTGAAAGCTGCAATCTTTACAAATGCCCAGATGGGGTAGATGGAATCAGCATGGAATTACCAGACAATGGCTCATAAATGACGGTGGCTCATAACATGATTTTCATAGAGAAGTAAGGCTGGAAAGAACCTCAAGAGATCATCTAGTCCAACCAGGGATTATATCTTCAACATTGGTGTTATTAGCACCACACTCGACCAACTGAACTAAACAGCCGCTGAGAGTCTTAGTGAAACAGAAATATCCATCTTGGTCTTTTGTATTGTCAATAATGATGTTGGTGTCTGACAAATAGGTTGTTTTGTACAATGGGTTTTCTTAGTGAAAACTTTTATTTTTCATTCTGTGAGTTCACAGTTCCCATTAAAACCTGCCCTATAAAAAACGTTCAGAGTAAAGAATGTTCTGAGGGCATCTTTCACAGTGAAAACAAAATCTGGTTGTTGCCAGTGAGCCAATCTTGGATGTCTCCATCAGACTTTGACAGTGGTCATGTACATTTCTCAATGGCTACAGATTTCCAGTAGCCTCCAACAGTTGTACAGTTTTTTTTATTTGATGGGAAATACAAAGCAACCACATTTCATAGATCTGAACCAACTCTAGGATTAAAATCTCCCAATTGATAAAGTTGCTAGCAAGTGATAGAACAAAACTTTCTCTTCAGAGATTGATGGGTGTGTTGGGAGGCATATACAGAGGAAACTTGAATAGATCATACTCGGATGATTCACCGCCCATTTAATTCACAGTGTGAGAATTAGTTACTTTTATTCTTTCGCACATCTATGCTGTGATTTTTGTGAGTTCTTGTTTAAATACAAGTGTAAAGCCTTCATGCTTTTGTAAGAGGAAGCATATAGATTGTGTAAAAAGAGTTTGAATCAAAATCAAAAATATGTCAAGACAATTGAGTTGTTGCTACAATTGGTTTAATCAGGAACCTCATCTTCATAGAAGATTACTTCTGTTGTATCAACAACTTGACAGTATCATCAGCAAGCCAACATTTGCAAGCAACTTTGTCAATAGGATGATGTTAATGCTAGAGTTGATTTAGATATATGAGAAGTAGCATTCTCTGGTGGGTTGTTGACAGTAAAACCATTAAAGAAAATAAAATATAATTTGGAGGATGATTCTAAATTTATGGATTGAAGATTTAAGATGGAATAATTTGTCTTCAAGTGGCCCCATTATTTGTGAAAAAGCTGAAGTACTTTATTGTGCAATGAATCCAAACCATAATAAGGAATTTTCTGCAGCTTTTGGGTGGCTTTGGAGATTCATAGTCAGGTGTCATCTTAGGACAAAGATGATCTTGCATTTTCAGGGCAAAAATGCAAATGTGAATATGTATGCTAGTTAGGAATATGAAAAAAAAAGGTTCTAGAAATAGCAATTTTTTTAAAGATGATGAATCTGACTTTTTTGGGAAGAATATCTCCAGCAGTTATACATATTTATAACTTGTGAGGAAAAAAACTGTTTTTGGTTTCAGCTTAGGGACAGACTGGTCAATTCCTATGTTCTGAGTGAATGCATCAGGAGATTCAGCACCAAGACCTATGCTGGTTTCCAAGCACAACAGCTACAGGCTTTGAAGAAAACAGTTATGGGAAAGCTTCCTACTGTATGCAAGTGGAATAAAAGAACATGAATGATAGCAGCTCTTTTTGGGGAATAATTTATTAATGCATTTTTCCAATTGTCAGAAATTACCTAAGTAAAAAGAGATTGACGAAAATAGCTATTCTTCTAGTGGATAATACTTCTAGTTTCCTATATCAATAAACACTTCTGATGAAAAATTCCTATTTTCTTTTCTCTGTGACAATACTACCTTGATCTTACATCCAGTAGATCCAGGGATAATTCCTCAATTCAAGCATTTTCACACATAGAAGCGTCTCTCTTGTGTCTCTGCTGCTTCTGGAAGGGAAATCTACAGGAAATGTGTAGATTCTGGAGAAAGCCCACCATCAAGAATACAATCCACTTGGCTGATGATGCCTGGGGTAGAATTCCTTAAACTCAATGACAGTATAGTACATACTAAAGATTGAGAGTCAGTGTTGTTACCGATGTCCAAGAATTAGAGCTCATGAAAGCATTACAAGATAAAGGACTAAAGGACTTGGTAACTCAAATTGCCAGATAAGGGTTTAATGAAATAGCAGAAGATATGAATAAGTTTTTAGAAGAGCATCATCAGAAATTATATTCAAAAGAAACTTTGGAATTAAGCAAGATAGCAGAACCAGAAAACAAAGGAACAAGGCAATACAGTTGAAACAAAGGAAGAAGGCAGTGCAGATGCTTCAGGAATGTCCAAATTGATCTAGCTAAAATAATAGCTGGTTTCTAAAGTAAGTCAGATTACTGAGGGGTACAACCATGGACCAGCATGAAACTCAGCAGCTGTGAGATGCATGACTTTTTAGTCAAACTATGGAAAATTATATCATGTCATTTTCATCAAAAAAAAAAAAAAAGATAAAATATTTCCCTTCCTAAATTTAATAAAAAAAGTTGTTTATGTATATCACATTTATTTATATTATAATGACAACATGTCATCTGTGTTACACTGGGCACATCTACATGTGTGCATTTACTGTGCAGTAACTGAAATTACTGTGAAGTATAGGTGCATGTCTACACATGTGCACCCATACTGCACAGCAAAGATTGCAACTTAAGCAAACTTGAGCATAAATTTGATACCTGCACCATGCTCACTTGGGACTAACTTTAATCCCAAGTCAGACCACACACAGAATTAATGCACTTTAATGCCTGCATGTGTAGGCACCAGCGTATTCCCACTTACTGCACAGTAAATTACTGCACAGTAAGTTTAAGACAGCATAAATGCATGTGTAAATTCACTCTATATGTACTATATTTGTGTTTAATTCAGCTTCATCAGTAAGCACATACTTTTCCAGTCAGCATAAGTACCTCAATAGTTCTATATTTTTTGACAACAGCTAGGTGACCTGGTGCTTCAACTCCCACGTGCTCTATGTAATTATTCTCCTGCTAACATTGTTGAATTCTTTCTAATGGAGCACAATGAACTTTGCCTAAATATATGTCTGACTGGTTCACAAATCTTCAACTTTGCAAGGGCTAAGAAAGTGACCCCCTGAACTATCAAGTTCCACAATACTTAGAAAGAGACAAAGGTAATCTTGGGAAATGTTAGAGGTGGTTAGTTGTGTTAGTCTGAAGTCAGACAGAAGACAAAACAGGGTGGCACCTTTAGACAAAGCAGGATGCTTTAGACAAAGCAGGGTGGCTTGTAGATGTGCAGAGAGGCTACTCCAATGCTCTCTAATTACAGGCAGCATATTGGAGCAAACTCAATTTATTGAGTCTGCTGGAGCATGCTAATGAGCATGCTCCAGCAGCTTCCACATCTTGTGCATCTGTGTCCCTGCACTTCAAAATGGCAGTGAGGATACTTTATCCAAAGCTTGTTCGATGAGCTTTGAAGTGCCCCCGCCACCATTCTGAAGCTTGGGGACACTGTTACAGGAGACACTGTGGTCACTTTAATTAGAGAAGCTCCCTGTACTGCTTTAATTAAAGTGCCTACCCCTCAGCCCCAGAGGACATGTCAAAATACCCTGGGAGACTATCTTGTTCAGAAAAGCATAAGTAGTTGAGGTGAGAAAGTATTATTTTATTCAACTTATTATGTTTTTGTAATAGCATCTGACAAACTAGACTATTGCCCCCAAAAGCTTTTGCTTTTCTGAACAAGTTAGTTTCTAAGGTGCCACCCTGCCCTTTCTTCTATTTGGTAGATGTTCTTAGTGATAGTACATGTTCTGATTTTTAATGAGATGTTTGATCATATGTGCTATATAAAACCCACCTCATAGTCACTGTCCTATTATTTACTTTTTCCACGTTAAAATAAGGTATAAAGCATTTAGCATAGAAAGCCTGCATCAGGCAACCTGGTTGCAGAGAGATGGCAACATCAGTGTCAAGCATTTTCAGCTCTCTGTTAGTGATGGCTTTTTTTTCTAGGATTATTGACCTTCCTTAAATCTTGTGACATACTAGTACACATTCACCTTACATTCTAATACATAAGTTTAAAAATTAACTTAAAATTAATTAATTAAGTAATTAATTTTAAGCTCAGAAATGAAAATAGACCTAGTAACGTTAACTCTAACTTTTCAAGGATCACTCCTAAATTGGGCCAGACATTTACTTTTTAAAGAGGGTTGCTTGATTGTCTGGGCTGCTGCCAGACTCCCTGAGTGGTCCTTATTAATGAAGTCAACCACATGCACCTAGGCAGAAGGAAATAAAGAGGCAGAGGCTTGCCGTACAACAAAGGCCTTCCTCCTGGCAACACTGACTAAGCCCAAAGGCTTAAAAAACCAAGATGTTTGGAAGTCATTATCACTACAGGAGCTGCCAGATGGTAGAGTTAAGTTACAATGCCAAATACCTAATGCTTTCCCTGCAGCAGATTGCCTTCAGGGCTTATATTTACAAAGCACTGAACCAACATTACCTAACTAATTTCAGTCCATGGAAACAAAGGGTGTTGTGAATGTGCAGTTCTGTGAGATGTAACAAGTGGATGCAAGGAATCTTGAAAGAAGTTATTTCAAGTTCAGCAATTTATCCAGTGTAAACATGTTCACATTGAGGAAGGCCAACTGGGTTAGGTTAGAGAAGAGGATAAATGACAGTGAAGGTGGAGACTTTTTTCTCTTGTTCCCCATGCACAGTAACTCGCTGTGTCTGCACAATCTAAGGTGTGTGTGTGTGGGAGGGGTATGTGTGTGAATGTAATGTGCATGCATGTATCATATTTTCTCATGTAGCATGCTTTCCTTGTAGTATCTGAGTACCAGTAGTTAGGGAGCCAAACCTGCTCATTGTTCTGCTCCCTGTGGGTCACATGAGAGCCTTCATGTTCCCTGGTGTGTGGCAGAAGCTGCTGTTATGGCATGTCTACACTGTTGACTTGGAAATGGCATTTAGAGGTCTTTTGGGAGAGGGAATTAGTTTATAGGCATAGATATGTACATTGCAGGGGTTCAGGATGGGCAGCAGGGATTAATTAATTTCTAAAGAGTCTCACACAAGGGTCTCACACACAGAGTTCCATATAGCCCTGGAACCAGACAGGCTGTCTAGCATGACAAAGCCAATGGATGCACACAGCCTGATAATTGAGGGGGGCATCCCATAACATGAGCTTACAGCCTTCAAGGGAGACACGTTGTCTAACACAACAAGGGCACATAGCTTGGGAACCAAGGAAGTATATATGATACTGTCCCATAATATGAGATAAGTGACACCAGCTACAAGGCTCCAGAGCATCAGGGGGGAGGTGAGTCCCACTTTTGGGGGAATATACCAAATTAAGAGAAGGCCTAGAAAGCTACATGACCACAGAGAGACAACCAGCCAGAGATAGCCATGGATGAAGAGGCATCAAGAGTCATCAAGGGGGAAGGAGAATACAAAAGCAGAGACTTAAAAGTAGTAAAGTGGTCCCTCCCTGTCCCTTCTTCCCATCCTTCTCCTCCTCCTCCCTGAAGGGTCCCAGAGGCCACCATGGATCGAGGACATACCAGTAGCCTGTCTCATGCACCACACTGGAGGGGGGCTGCAGGCCTCAGCATCCCACCTCCAGGCTGCTGACACCTAAGAAAAAGAGCCTTAGAGTAGAGCCTGCATCCTGACTATATCCACTTTCACTCTGATGACAGCCCTAGGATTGGTAGATATAAAATTGCTTGATTGTTTGTAATGTCACTTTTTTGTTGCAACTCTGTATCAGCAAATTCACCTATTATCAACTGGCAGGTGTTGTGGTTGGTCTGCGGGTTGTGCTCACCTGGAACAAAGGTATAAGGGCTGGGTCCAAATCCAATGTCAATATACACATGCATTTAGGTGTGCCTAAATTTTAATGTGCATTAACATAATGCACATTAAAGTGATTTAGGCTTATGTATACACATGCACATACTACAGCACATTAATGCCATGTGTGCAGACTGACGTGGAATTAAAGTAAGTCCCAAGTCAGTTCATACATAGCGGTGATGTGCCTTAATGCATCTACATGTGCATTAATGTGCTTTAGCTATTTGAGCCTAAATTTGATACCTGCTTCTCCAGGTATCACATTTAGGTGTGAATAGCCTAAAATTACCATTTTTAAGGGTTATTAAGGGCATGCACATGTATACATCCACCCTTAATATGCTTTAAATTGGGCTAAAGTGCCTTAGGTTGGCATATGTAGATGCACCCTTACTGTATTTCCTTACATATATATAATGCACACTCCAGTTTCCAGCCTCTATTTTGTGGGGAAAACATATGCATTGTATGTGAGAAAATACAGAATATAGTGTGTGCATATGTGCTTTAAATTCATAAAAATCCATCGCAAGGTAAGGCATTTTATAATATATAGAAAAAAGAATATAAAAACTCAATTTGCATGACCAGAATTAAAATAAAGGCAAGTCTATAGAATGTATTATATAATAAAAAGTGGAATTGGAAAGAAAAAAAGTTTGAAATGATAGTGACACAGCTAAAAGTAACAAAATGACAAACATCAGAACTATAAATTCAATTGATCCAAGCACTCATTAGGAATATAACACACTATAAATGAAGAAAGCCCTGAAGAAAGAAGATCTAGGACATAAAAGCCTTGAACACAAAGTTGATAAAGACCAAATACTCCCCCCAAATATGGCAACAGCATTATGACGTTTTAAAAAAAAATCCTGCACAATTCTATTGTAAATACAAAATTCAATAAAAAGCATATTCAGTTGCATATGTTTTTTGAGTGCTTATGACATTTCTATTAAACCCTAATAGTTTTATTTTTATTTATTTTTAAAAACTCTTTCTATACCTATAAGGTTTCTTGGGGTTTATTTTATTTATATTATTTACAGTTCAAGAAAAATCACAGATCCCTATTAAATTTAACATTTCAATTCAACATTAAGTTATGTCTTTCTCAATGTATTTGTATGTGTTTGATCTTTTACAAATTTACCCTTCTGTTCTTCTGATAAAATATTAAACCTGATTGCTTTTGAAGACATGTTGCTGCAGTATAGTAATTGAAGTTGTTTATAAACATTTAGTGTTCCTAAGTGTAACATTATCCTCTATAATAATTTACTGATTGAACTGGCAGAAGACAATGGATTTTGATTAGGTGGTGGTGTCTCATTAATATGTATGTTTCTATTTCTCCATTTTGCTGTCACTTAATGGCTGAAAGTAACAGTCTTGGGGGTGAGGGCAAACTGTTTCACTTTCATTATAATGAATTCTCTATGATTGACAGTATTGCAGATTTTTATATATTAGGCCACTGCCTATTAGTGACCAATACACTCCTGTAAATCCGAGGAACAGTCATGTGAAACTGACAATTCATAAATCCAGCAAAAGAAACCTATTACCTGGATGGTGGAAGAATGTAAATTGGGATGAATGAAGTTGAATCTTTAGTCCACCTTTAACAGAGTAAAGCTTAACCAGTGTAACATTCACACCCAAATTCATCCTGTTTGTAGGATAAAGCTTTATTAGTAATTAAACAAACAAACAATAAAGCAAACAAATGTAAACTTACTTTCTGAGCATATTTGTTCATGGGGCTTTCCTTTTACTACCTGTACTGTCTTAGCTCCCTTGGGCCTGTATCCCTTTCTTTTTATAATCTGGCTGAAGGTAACAGGATACAGTGACCACCAGGCCCCAAAAGCTGTAATAATTTTGATGCACTTCAGACAAGGTAACTCATCAGATGATCATTTCATTCATATATACAGTCCCACTCTAGCACTCTTTTGCAGGGACTCAGCCATCTAAATTCACAAAGCAAAGTGAAAGGCAAGAGATAAGGGACAGATAGACAAAGGGACTGAATTTAGGTCCCAAAGTGCCATTAAAAAGTAGATTTTCAAAACACCCATCTCAGCAGCTGCTAAACTATAAAGTAGCCTAACATTTGCAAGTATTGATATTTGGATATCAAAGTTCTCTTGGTACCTAAAGGTTTTCTTATAGAGATTGCCCCAAAGTATCTCATTTTTTTAATTTCAGTTACCAACCTAATTGGGATTCCCAAACAAGCAGCTATATTAGCAACACAGGGATATGAACACAAACTTCCCTCCCAGCAGTAAGTTCCCTTACGAGTAATCTCCTTCTTTATCTTCTATCCCATGCAAATGTAATCCTCTAGAATAGTTTGCTTGCTAGGGAGCTCTCCTAGAAGGTAGGAGATGTGGATGTAAATCCTTTCGTCTGAAGGAGAGTATCTCAGTCTTGGTTTCAGTACTCTAACCATTAAGCATGAAAGGGAAGCAACCTCCATGGGCTCCAAGGACTAATTACTTTATATATGAAATAGTCAAAGGGTGCAAAACCCTTGCTACTTACAGAGCATGTCTACACATGCATATTAATATGATGCAATAAAGTCTGGCACTTATTGCGCTGTGGTTATTGCTCCCAGGTGCATGTTTACACGTACACCTGGGATCACAGCACATTGAACCAGATTGGAGCAGCCCTAGCTGGCAGGGTTCTGGGGGTCATCCTGCCAGCCCTAGGCTGCTCTCCCCAGCTCAGTATGTTGCAGAGGGGCTGACTGGAGCATGAAGGTGCTTCAATGCAGGGCTAGCCAGCAGCCAGTTCCCACTCTGAAGCACCCTTGTGTCCCAGCCAGTTGGGGTCGTGTCTACATGTGTGCTGCTGTGGACTATTTACAAGTACTACCCTGCTGCTGAGTAAATACTGTACTTGTAAGTACAGTATTTACAAGCATTATCATGCTCTGGAGTAAATTAGCTTACTCTACCCTAAAAGGAGGCATGTAGATGTGCAGGGTTTACTGTGAAGCTAATTAGTCTATGGTCCAGTAAACATCTCTTGTAGGTGCATCCATTGTGCTGCAGTATCATCTTATTGTCACCCTTTCAAGTAACTTCTCTTGCTTGTCTTAGTGTAATCGTTTTGTTTTTCTTGTCTTCCTGTGGTGTCACATGATGTTAGATGCCGTACAGTTGTAATTTCTGTGGGTTGAGAAGTTAAAATGTCTATACACTGCTCAGTACAGATGCTATGGTTTACCATTTGGGGCCTCAGATAGCACTATAAGGGTGTGTCCAGAAGAGTGCAGGCATTTGACTGCCCAGGGACAAGTAGCAGGAGCACACCTTGTGCTATTGTTACTTGTCCCCAGGCAATGCCCATGCCCCACGTGCTCTAGCATACAGCAGGTTACCCCAGGTGGGCTAGGGAAGGCTGGGCCTAACCTGGGGTTCTGGGGGGCTCCCAGGACTTCAGATATGGCAGCAAACCAAGCCAGCAACTGGAGTTTGGCTCTGGCCTGCCAGGTTCCAGTTTTGGGTGGCACATGTTACCACCACATGCACCCCCCTGCTTTTATTTGGCATGCTTTTTTTAAATCCCAGACTCTCTTGGAGTCAAAAAACAGCCCTGAGCTGCAAGGTAGCAGTGTGGTGAGCTCCTAGATGTGTGGTATGTGGCACTGCAGACAGGTCTGTGATGCCACATATCAGGTGTTTGCACTTGTCTGGACACAGCCAAATAGTCATAATCTCTAATAAAAGCAGTGTCAATGAAAATTTTGTAAGGTCGTGTGTGGGTTACTAGATGCACTCTAGAGAGATGATTTGCCTTTAAAAACAGCAGTACTGTACTCCATTAGTTGGAAGGAAATAAAGTGATACAGCGCATATTGTAATGGGCAGTAATAGGCTAAAAGAGAGGACTAGAAAGACAAGTGTACACATTTCTTTTATGTTCCAATGTTTATTTCTCTAACCCCATCTGGCAACAAAAGAAAATAAACTCAGGCAATAACATCTGTTGCTCCTGCTGCTCTGAATTAAGTTAAGTTAGTTTAATCATTTCACAATACCAAAATCTATTGCTCTACCTTTCCAGGTGTTATCCTGCCTTTTTAGAGTGATGCTTTGGTTTGGTTTACTAAATCTTCTCATAAACTATTCAAATCCTATGAATTATAAAGAACTATAGACAAATAACCTTCAAATTCCCTTTTGGCTAAATGCAATATTTGACCAGCTTTGTAAAAATCTATTTAAAACACCTACCAAACTTCCACCCTTTCCCTTACGTTTAAACTGGATGCATAATAGCATCCAATATATAAAACAGGTGGGAGATGTTTACTGGAGGTTTTGATTAAGCAATAGGATTCTGAGGTTTTGGAGAAGGTTATGGGATGTTTCTGTTTGATAAGGAATTGGGATGTAAGCTAAAGATTACAAAATGATTTTGAGGTTGGGAGTTTGTTAGCTTGTATATTGTCTTTATTATTCCTTGAACACACCATTTGCCTATAAATCTGTCCAAAGTCTACTGAACTCAAGGGTAATGCATATTCTCTAGAATCCCAGACTAGAGATCAAAACATACACACGCAAGGAATCTAAACATCAATCTCACAGCAGCAAAAAGGTAAATACTTGACTGTATTCTTCCAGAAAGTGAAGTAACTAACTTAACTTCCAGACAGCTGCTCAAGAATCTGACTGAAAAGAAGAGCAGAGATGACGAAGTGTTAGGGAATCAGGTAATGTTTGACAGTTTTGGTGCTATCTGTATTTAATAAAAATTAAAATGCCTATAATAATGTGAACTTTAGAAATAAGTAAGTCAGGTGACATTGAAGTCTATATAAATACATTTTATGATTTAGATTGTCTAGCTGAACAGAGATTGCATAGCTATAGAACTAGGGTAGAAAAATATTAGTTAGGGATCATAGTTACAGATATCAATTATTCTTGGGAAGTAAAGCAGTATTTCAGAGGGACAATTTCAAACCATTTAGTTGTTGTTTGTCATTGCTTTCTTGAAAATGACTGGCCAAATGACCCCAAAAATGTATCTTTACCTCCAGTTTCAAGAACTTCAAATTCTTGACTGTTTTGCTAGATAATGAACATAAAGTTTATTAAGTTAAAGGTTAAAACACAACTGTTACATCTGCCCATTTTCAGCAGATAAAAAATTAAAGGTTTTTAAAAAAAAATGAGACTACATTCTGTTTCATGTTACATTTAGGTAGAAACAAACAATGCTTTTCATTAAACAACAGTTTAATTTTCTGTGCTGATGTATCAACATAGTTTGTTTGCTACATTTTTAGCACTGCATCATTTTATCAATCCAAAGTATATGCCCATTTAAACTGAATTTTAATTATTTTTTCCAGAAACCGTGATTTACAAAGCAGATTTCACATCAAACAGTTTACCAGTAAAATACTCCACAGAAATATAGAGAAAAATGCCTGAAGATAGTTTCATTCATGTTGTAGAAAAGCAGAACTTAAAATTTATTTGTGTCCCAAATTTTTAAAATCCAAAGACATTTTCAGTAAATAAACAGGAGGTTCAGCAAAAAATAAAACAGTTGAGGTTTCGAAACTGCTACCTAATCTCTCCTCTTTTTCTGTACCATGCCACTCATCATAATCAACAGGAATTTTATGCTTCTACTGATTGGAATAACGAATGGAAGCAGTATCAGTATCAAATAAACAAAACTGAGTTCAACCTTGGGAAATGGTTAAGAGTAAGGGTCCACTTTTAAATCTACTGAATCGATGTTCATTCCCCTATAGACTTCAATATGCTTTAAATCAGCTCCCAAAGCCCCAACCTAGCAAAGTATTTAAGCATATCTGTGTTTTAATGAGTAGTCCTACTGAAGTTAATGGCATTACTTACGTGTTTAAACACTTCGTAAGGTCAGCTGGATGCCTTTAAAATACCTTATATAAATAATCTATCCAGGGAGATATAAACTGTGATTGTAAGAAAAACATAACCTGAGTGCTAACATATGCAGTCACAATAGAACATTTATTATATTGCAGTGTGAGACAAAGAACATATTCCCTCTTTTCCTGGTGCGTGTTGATAGTTTATGCTATAAACTAAATCCAGAGAAGGAGGCATCTTGGATGTTTCTTTTGTCTCTTCTTTCAAGTCAGCTTTCAGGAACTCTGAGGTTGTTTTTTTTCCACTAATTTCCATTACAGTGTATTCTAGAGTCTGTCATTTTTACTTTTTTTTTAAATATATGAAAACACAATAAAAAGGAGAAATATGTATTATAGAACAATTTATGTCCCTGCAGTTTGTTCTACCTTTCTTCTCTGTTATTTTTTTTCCTGTTGTTTACACATCTCCTTTTGGGACATAATCTGGCACCACTGATGCAATGGGACATTTTAACAGTTATAAATAAATGGTCGGATTTGGTTAATGGGCTATAAATTCCCCATACCATGGATTTTTGCATGTCTATCATCTGCTGTAAAGCCTACTAGCATTACATTAAAGCGAAACAAACAAATATAGTAATGGTAATGATAAAAAACTGTACAGGATACCATGTTTCATGGGCAAAGAGTCATACTTTTCAAACGTTGGATAGCCATTTCATATTTGGTTGGGTGAACACAAAGCTTATCAACCTAGTATCTGATAAAATCACATGAAAGTAGTCCTGGAAGAGACCATAGGCGGTCACTAGTCCAACCACCTGTTCAAGGCAGGACCATCCCTGTCTAAATAGCTGTCAAAGATTTATCTAACCTACAGGCACTGACTTTTATTTTTGTCAGGCAGGGAAGGTCTAGGATAATGGATATATGAAGAGTTTTATGCATTTCAGGTGACAGCCCTCTTCCTGAGCGGGGTGAGGACCCTTGGTCCCCCACATACTCAACACCCATGATCTAACCCACTCTTTGAAACTTCCATAGCTAAGCTAAGCAAAGATTCAGATTTCTTCCAGCTGCAAATGTGTGTTCCTTCTACACTATACATTTTTTGCCAAAGAGGCTTTTCTCTCATTTTTGTAAAGTCACTTCATGTGCTAACAAAAAGTCCAGGGGCAGGGGAACTTCGGTGGCTGTTGCCCTTATGTGTGGTTCTACTGCTGGTGCTGTTTCATACCTCTATTCTTCATTCCTACTACAGCATTTTACAAACCCATGTTTCGCTTTTCTTTTTCAATATTTTTAATTATGGACTTGGTGAAGAAAAAATCCACAGAAAGCCATGGAATCAACAGGTCAGATAGTACAAGGGAACTCTCTTCAACCCCAGTCCAAGGATGGGACTCTTCTAAGAGGACAGGGAAGCCCAGGGTTTCTAATGGCAGGCTTAGCTGCCTGTACACAAATGCTAGGAGCATGGGGGACAAACAGGAGGAACTGGCCCTCCTGCTCAGCAAAAATGAATACAATCTTGTAGGGATAACGGAGACCTGGTGGGAACGCCGGGTATGTCAGGAACCACAGGTATTGATGGCTATACCTTGTACAGGAGGAGTCATGTTACAAGGAGGGGTGAGAGTGCAGGTCTCTATTTGAAGGAGCAGTACACTTCCCTACATGCAAAGATTGGCACCTAAGGAAGGTGACTTGAGACCTTCTGGATTAGAGTATGGGGAGAAAGTGGTGAAGGGGATATAACTGTAGGAGTCTATTACAGGCCTCCTAACCAGGACAATGAGCTTGACCATGAATTTGCTAAGTAATTGGCAGAGGCTACATGTTCTCAGTGCATGTCATCATGGATGACTTCAACCACCCTGACATCTTATGGGAAGAGTATTCAGCCAAATATGATCAATCACAAAGCTTCCTCACTTGCATTGACAATCTCTATTTGACTCAAGAAGTATAGGGGCTGACAAGAGATAAGGCAATGTTGGATCTGGTACTGGCCAAAGGGGATGATCTAGTCAGTGACATGAGGATCAAAGGGAAGCATGGTGACAGTGATCACAAGTTGATCACTTTCTCTATTCATTGCAAAGCTGGCAAGTCAGTCAGCAATTCAGAAATCCTTGCTCAGGAGTTTAGTTGTTGAGGCTCTGAGATACCATGATCTATCAGGGAGGGGAATCCACAATGAGTGATAGTTCCTTAAGGATATGAACCTAAAAGTACAAGGGAAGTCCATTCCAGCCCATAGGAAAGGTAGCAAAAGGGCTGGGAGACACCCCTGGCTCAATAGGGAACTCATGGACCTCCTGAATCTGAAAAGAGAAGCTTATGGAACTACCACTAAGGAGGATTATGCACCACTGGCCGGCACCTGGAGGGAGCGGACCAGAAAAGCCATGGATGAAACAGAACTCAAACTGGCTATGGAAATCAAGGACAATAAAAAGTCCTTCAAATATGTGGGAAGTCAGAAAAAACCCAAGATGTCAGACCCTTGCGGAAACCAAATAGGGCAGCCAACAACCGACACCCAGGAGAAAGCTATCTCCTCCATGATTAGTTTGCGTTGGTTTTCCACCAGCCCAAGGGGATCACCCTGCCTGATAGGAGACAGGATTACTGGGGTAAGGATGATCATATGCCTATAATTGGCAAAGATCTTGTGAGGAAACAAATTGAGAAGCTGGACATCTACAAGTCAGCTGGTCCAGACAGAATGCACCTAAGAGTGCTAAAAGAGTTGGCTGACATCATAGCACAACCAAGGGCAAAGTTATTTGAGAATTCATGGTGCTCAGGAGAGGGTCCTGAAATGTAAACAGGGCCAATGCAGTGCCTCTCTTCAAGAAAGGAAGGAAGTAAGATCCAGGGAACTACAGGCCAATCAGTTTAACCTAAATCCCTGGAAGGATCTTGGAAAAAATCATGAAAGAAACCATCAACAACAGGCTAATGGAAAGCAATGTTCTGAGAGATAGACAACAGGGCTTCATTGTGGGTAGGTCTTGCCTGACCAACCTCATTTCCTTTTATGATGCATCACCTGGAGAAAGGAGAAGAGGTTGATGTCATATATTTAGATTTCAAACAAACCTTTGACTTGGTCCTCCACAATGCCCTCATAGCAAAAGTGGGGAACTGCAGTCTTGACATCCTCTGGTCTGATGGCTGGGGAACTGGCTCGATGGTCAGACCCCGAGAGTGATAGTTGATGGAGCCAAGTCAACATGGTGCATGGTGACCAGTGGCATCCCCAAGGGCTCAGTACTCAGACCAGTATTCTTTAATATATTCATAAATGATCTGGATTCAGGTGTCAGAAGAGGACTGGCTAAGTTAGTGGATGACACTAAAGTATGGGGAAGCATGGTCACTCTAGAGGATAGGCTGGCAATTCAGGCCAACCTAGACAGGCTCACAAGGTGGGTGGATTAAAACCTGATGACATTCAACACAGAGAACTGCAAGGTGCTCCATTTTAGGAGAAAAAACCCACATTGGACTTATTGGCTTGGCAGTACTACACTCGCTAGTACTACAACTGAAAGAGACTTGGGGGTCATGAGAAGCATGGGACTTTTCAGTCTGGAGAAGAGAAGACTCAGGGGTGACTTGGTGGCAGCCTATAAGTATATAAGGGGTGTGCATCAGGAACTGGGAGAACATCTGTTCACCAGGGCACCCCAAGGGAAGACAAGGTCTAATAGTCACAAACTGCTGGGAAACCATTTTAGACTGGACATAAGGAAAAACTTCTTTATCATCTGAGTCTCCAAAGTCTCAAATAGACCCCCCAAACACCTACTCTGGATACCTTTAAGAAACACTTGGATGATTATCTTGCTGCAGGGGGGGATCTGACCCCAGCTGACTTTCTACTTCTTGGGTAGGGGGCTGGACCTGATGATCCTGTGAGGTGCCTTGCAGCCCTAATGTCTATGAAATCTGTGAAATCAGCTTTCAGTTTTCATTCAATTCATTTTTTCAAAATTTTGAAAATTGCAGCAGCAATATTTTTTTTAAATGTTATCCAGATAAAGATGCTTACATTAAATTTGAATGAATTAATCCACTGAGAGAAATGCATCAATTTAAGTATGTATATAATAAGGATTAAAGAACTTTAATTTGCAGTTAGATTAGCTGGGCACACATCTATGTTTTAGATATACCTTTATAAAATTAAATATATGTTGCAAGATACAGACCTGTTGATTTTTCATGAGGCTGTTAGATGAGGGTGGCATAAGTATAAGATAAAGAAAAAACAACTTCATTATCAATGACAGCTTTGTTTAACATATACACAGGAAGACCAAATCCTATTTGTTTTATTTAATTTACACTCCTAGTCTGAAAATGAAGACAAGTAGTTACCCACAGTGGGTATAAATTACATCTTTTCATAAATAAGTTAAAAAATGTCTATGACTAGGGACATTATAGAGGATTTGTTCATTTTTGATTTTGGGAGTTTTGTTTTGTTTTTTAGGAAAACTTCGGTGTTAGAATTTAAGATAAATCTTTGTAAAGTTATATTTTGTAAGACTAAATGGTGTGTTGTTTTTCAATAATATTGGCTCATTCCAGGTATTTTAAAATCACTGAAAAACACAAGCTAACCTGTCTTAAGTTGTATTTAGTAGCAGCTAGAACACAGCCAGCTAAAGTGTTTCAGATGTGTTGGCCTGAATCTGGAGAGGGCTTTTCAATCATGATAAAACATGCAGCTGAAAAAAAAAATTTTTTCTGTTGCCAATCAAATAGAGATTAGTAGTGGATCATCTTATGAAAAATGAGCATGAGTCAGTCACGGGCATGAAGAACTGGAGACAACCCTATGGTGGCATATGTGTCTAAATGGAGGTTATGAAATTAAATAGGCCCTTTATTCTATCCCCAGTATTGTCATAACTTTATTGACAGTCCATAGATCTGGGTAAGAAGAAAGTCAGCTACAAAAGTAGTTTGTTACTAAGGATATTATGGAGTGGACCACCATCTTAATAACACTAAATTATATGTATGCAGTTTATGTATTATAAAATATGATAATGTTTTTATGCTTTTCATGGGTCTAAATAAAAATAAGTTATTATAACTCATACCTGATGTTTTAGCACTGTACAAAATCTATCCTTAGGCTAGAGAACATTGCTCTGCAAGTGAATATAAGACAGATGAAGTATCTTGTATTAATTTTTTTTTCCCTTCAAGTGGTCTCATTAATAAAAGATCTTAGAATATTACACTGTAATGCATACTGGCCATACCACTGGATCTTTGTATCTTTTTGAACTCTAACTAAATCTTCAAGGATAAAATCTATTAGATTCAGATAAAATGATATTTGTCATAAAATATCTTTAAAATATTTTTGCTGGTTGATTAGCTTTTGTGAAATCTGGCCATTGAAGCGCTCTGATTCTAGGGCTTGAAGTTACAATTGTGCAGCTGACATGCCATTATTAACTGTTCTGAATTATTTCCTGCTGCTTGAACAGGTGTTTGTTGCTATGCAGCTCATCACTGCTTTGGAATAGATCATTTTGTTTCAGGATACTTTTGGCAAGAAGAATCTCTCTATTTGTTTCTGTATACTTGTAAGAATAGTGGACTTGAGGTAACATGCTTAAAAACTGAGGCATCAGTAAACAATGAATGCTGCAAAAGGCAACTAAGCTTTAATATTGAAAACTAGCTGATAAGGAATTCCCTAGTGAGGAACTTACTTTGTTTATCACCGTCTTGAAGAAAGTGGATGGTACAAGTAATAGCAGTAGTAAACACATCAAATAATCATCTGCTACTACATATCTCTGTCTGTTGTACTTGCATATGGTTGTGGCTATCAGCATTTATGGTCTATCAGGAAGAGAAGCTGGCTTTGTGTTTCAATACTCAGTAATACCTGTAAGAAGTCATTTTATTTTTTAATGGGTAAAAAGATTCGTATACAACCTTAGATTGTTTTTTTAAAATGCTCCCAATTTACCATTGTAAAGTTTTATTCAGAATTGTTGGTATGTGTATAATAGAAAGAAGCTGTATGTTTGTACCAGTGACAGATTATGTTAGTCATTCCAAATTAATACATGTTGTGTACAGAGATTCAAACTTGTAAAATAGCATATGAATGCTAAATATCATTAATGCCATTGTTTTGTTTGTTTTCTGACATAACACAAAGGGGATGTGAAGATATTACACTTAGACTAACCTAGCAAGAGTTAAGTTGATCAAAGTGCCAACCTGTGTGGGTCCCTTACTGAATGGGGGAGGCAACCTAGTGATAGAGGATGCAGAAAAGGTTGAAGTGCTCAGTGCCTTTTTTGCCTCAGTCTTCACAGGCAAGGTTAGCTCCCAGGTACTGAACTGGGCAGCACAGTTTAGGGAGGAAGTGAGCAGCCAACAGTAGTGAAAGAGCAGGTTAGGGACTACTTAGAGAAGCTGGATGTGTACAAATCCATGGGGCCAGATGGGATGCACCCAAGGGTGCTGAGGGAGTCAGCTGATGTGATTACAGAGCTGTTGGCCATCATCTTTGAAAGCCCATGGCAATCAGGAGAGGGTCAGGATGATTCAAAAAGGTCAAACATAGTGCCCATATTTAAGAAATGGAAAAAGGAGGATCCAGAGAACTACAAACTAGTCAACCTCACCTCAGTCCCTGGAAAAATCATAGAGAAGTTCCTCAAGGAATCCATTTCTAAGCACTTGGAGGAGAAAAAGGTGATTAGCAGAGATCCTAGTTTTCTCTGATTCCTGTGGAAAAAAATCCCCAATTTTCAGTTTTAAAAAACTAACCTAAAATCCACATTTTTCCATAATGATATTTATTCCATAATATATATAAATTTTAGGCTACTTTTTTAAAGCCAAAAACTGGGGATTATTTTTTATCAGAGAAAACCAGGATCCCTGATGATATGGAACAATCAGCATACATTCACCAGGGGCAAGTCATACCTGACCAACCTCACTGTCTTCTATGATGAGATGACTGGCTCTGTGGATTCAGGGAGACTGGTGGATGTGATATACCTTTATTTTAGCAAGGCTTTTGGTAAAGTTGCTCCCACAACTTTCTCGCAGGCAAGCTAAAAAAATATGGGGTGGATGAATGGACTATAAGATGAATAGAAAACTGGCTGGAGCATCAGGCTTAGAGAGTAGTAATCAATGACACAATGTCTAGTAGGCAGCTGGTAACAAGTGGAGGTCCCTTGGGATTGGTCCTGGGGATGGTTTTGTTCAATGTCTTCATCAATGACCTGGAAGATGGAATAGAGTGCACCCTCAAGAATTTTGCAGATGACTCCAAGCTAAGGGGAATAGTAGATATGCTGGAGGGTAGAACAGGCTAGACAAAGCTCTGGCTGGGATGATCTAGTTGGGGATGGTCCTGCTTTGAGCAAGGGGTTGGACTAGATAATATCCTGAAGTCCCTCCCAACTCTAACTTTTTATGATTCTATGATTCTATGTTTGGGGAAGTTATTCCAGAAAATGAATGGCTGGCCTCATCTAACTTATTCCACCCAAGTAGATGAACTAAGTTAGTTTGGGAACAGGTTAACCTGATCTACTGAACAGCCGTACATGTTTGGAGTGCTGTCCTGGGGCTAGGAAAGCTCAGCCACGCACTCCAGCTCCAGGGCTGTGCCTTTACTACCCACCTCCAACCTGTTTGGGCTGTTTTTAATTTCTTGACACTCCCATCCATGGACAGATGTCCCCCTATGTACCCATAAATCTTCCCTACAGCCCCACCATGATCCTGCCAACACCCACCTTAGATCTACAAATCCCCCCAATTTCATCCCTCTGCCACTCCCCCCACTCAATTTACTTAAATCAGGTTCCTGGTGTGGCTCCTGGCAGTGGCAAAAGTATGCAAATGCCTCACTAGTGATAGTTCATACGCTGGAGCAGAAAACAATTGGCAAGAATACTAGGGGTGTGCAAGATGGGCCCTATTGAATTCAGGTTCAGATTCAGTCTGAATCAGGGACAGCAATTTGATTCGTTGATTCAGATCACTGTCCCCGATTCAATTCGGCTGAATCTGAATCTGAAGATCCAAAATTGATTCAGAGAATCAGTGATCCAGACACAGACACAGGTTTAAATGTTTTTTCTACATACCTCGATGTACCAGGAGCAGCTCGTAAATGATGAGGCAGATGGAGTGTCACACAGGAGCATGGGGGGGCAGGGCCCATGTGATTGGCAATGAACCCGGAAGTGGACCGGAAGTACTTCCAGTTCACTTCTGAATCCACTGGGGAGCACACTGAGGGTCTCCCCCCACTTCCCTCAGCTCAAGGATCAATAATGGGGGGACCCTGGGTGTCCCCCCAGACCCATGAAGCACCAGTTGCTGAGACAGCGGGGCATGGGGGGCCCCCAGCATGCTCTCTGACAGACCCGGAAGTAGACTGAAAGTGCTTCTGGTCCACTTCCAGGTCTGCTGCTAGGTGTGCTGGGGAGTCCCAACCCATGCTTCTGTGGGACACTACATGGACCCAAGCATTGCAGCATTCATGAGCCTCCTTCTACCTAGAGGTGTGTAGGAAAAACATTTAAAGCTGTGTCTATGTCCAAATGGCCGAATCTCTCCAGATTGATTCAGAAGGTTCTAATTCAATTTGGAGAGATTAAAGGGTTCTCTGATTCAATTTGGATTTGGAGATCCGGCCACTGAATCAGGCCAAGTCTCCACCAAATTGAATCAGGGAATGAAGCTTTTCACAGCCCTATAGAATACTATTACTGAATCAATTCAGCACCTATATGATTATTATTGGTAAAAGTGATAATTAGGGATGCTGGTTTTCTCTGAATTAAAAAAAATCCCTAATTTTTGGTTAAAAAAAGTAATCCTAAATCCACATTTTTCCATGGTTAAAATGAAGCACCACTATCTATATGTCTACAAATTACTGGTGTTTCATTTACATCAAGGGAAAATATAGATTTGGGGTTACTTTTTTTAAAACAAAAATTGGGGATTTTTTTTAAATCAGAGGAAACCAGGATCTTTGGTGATAATCCATATGCTTTATACTGCAGCAATTTAACATAAACAGAAAAATCAGCTAAGGAAAGGCAGGAATGGATCTAACTTCAATATCTGGGCTGAAGTCAGTACTGACCACTACATGACCTGGAAAAGGCATAGTTTCATAGATGTGCATGGCAGATCCAAAATATCATTTTCTTGATATAAATAATCTGGATGAGCGAGAGCTCTGAGACCCTTCAGAATATGGGTGGCCAACCTGCAGCATGTAAAAAAATTAGTGCAGGCAGTTACTTTGTGTGTCATGCAAGCCACAGGCACTCCATAAAGGAAACAGGGTGCCTCTACATGTGCACTTTACTGAAGAGTTGACAAATTAGTTCCATAGTAAAGTGTCACTGCCTACATATGCACCAGTATTAGGGAGCAGTAAACTCATTAGCCCTGCTGCAGGACAGTGGTATTTTATGGTGGAGTACTTTACTACACTGAAATGCATGTTTGAACCCTGACTGGGAGATTTAAATTACACCTGTTACGGTCAGCCAACCAGGGACCTGCTCCACCCTGGCTCAAATTGCTGCTGTCCTGGGCACACATGTAGACACTGTGCCCAGGAGCAATTAACTCCAGCACAAACTGCTCTGAAGTTTATTGAGTCCCATTAATTTCATGAGTAAATGACCCAGGGGGCTCAAGCCTTCTGCAGCACAGAGCAGAACTGAGACAGGCTATTGCTGTGAGAGGAAGTGGCAGATGTCACTACCAAGAGCCAAGTTAATACTTCCAAGATCCTGAAGCCACCACTAAATCTCAGGGCTTTGGATTCTTGATCTCCATGGAAATTGTGGCAGTTGAAGGGCCAGAGAAGGGTTAACTGGCTCCTGGCAGTGATACCTTTCTCACAACAACATCCTGGCCTTACTCTGCTCCATGAAGTCAGAGGCTTGAGCCCACCTCCTGCCTCCTTTCTAGTACCCAGGGTACAAACTCTAACAGGTATGTTTCTAGCAGGTGTGGGCAGAGCAGCATTTGTGGAAGTAGTGAAGCTTCACTTGTGGCATGCCTGCCAAAAAGGAAGTTCCTCACCGTGTTACAGTCTATTAGGAACACATTATTCTATAGATGAAAATATGAACACATGAGTTATTGGATTCCAAAAACTATGACCAAAAATGTTAAAATTTGACAAATGGGTTATTTTATTTGTTGATGTTAATAATCCTGCAGGTCTAAATTGTCACATTTAGCTACAACATGGAGTGAGAGGTGCTACAGAGATGCACCACTCCATCAACTACATGGAGAAATATTTTACGCAGATATGCTGAGGGGATATCATTTTACCTTTAAAGGCTGGTGGGGATTCCTCTCTTCTGTGTAGAATGGAGGTTTTCCTAGCTTTTATGTGGGATTGAGCCAGGGCTCTTCTCTCACTTGTGTCCTTGCTGTCAAGGGAGTAAGATAAACTTATGTCAAAGTATCTGAGACTCTTTCGAGCCCCAGCCTCACAGCCTGCAGGAGTAGCAATTTGATTTACATCTAAGTAAATGTGTGGCCCATGGCCACTGAATGTCGGGGTCTTGCTGAATGTAGAATGGGTGTATACCATCTGAGGGCTGGGCAAAGAAGGCATGGAGATTGATTGCTCTTTACTCCTTTTCCTACCTGCCCTAAATTAGTTTAAAATGAGCAACTACTAAATTCTGAAAATGTTCAAAGGAAAATGTAGAGGGAAGTAGTTTTTAGATTGTTGATAGTTTTAAAAGTACTGAAATACTGTCTGTGTATGAGTCAAATGGTAAAAGAGTATCCTATAATCCTTGTGCACAATGAATTATTTCCATTCCAGGTTGATGGAAAATGTGGTTCCAGATTGTATGTCCTTCTTCTGCTATTGCTGAACAGATGTTGATTTTTCAATTTAGAGGTCTGTTAAGAATTCATGACAGAGGTAAATTATATATAAGAGTTAGAATTTATTCCTCTAGCCTTTCAGTTTGGCATGTTGTGCATATGTATTTTTTAATTGCTAATAATTTGTCAGAAAGGGACATTCTGCTCTTTTCTTGTTAACTTCCCTCTCTTATGATTTTCTATGTCAAATTAATGTTTTGTTGCGATCCTTAACTGTATAAAGAAATGTGGGTTTGGCACAGAAGGAAAACCTTGCTGTCCTCCTGGAGCTGCCCTTTCTTTCAGTGGCAGAGAAGTTGGTTTGAAAGCCAGAAAGTTTAAATCAGTTTTCAGCAGTATCTTTATCCCATGTTTAATAATTTAATACATGTTTAGTGTACAGTTAAACCCATGAAGACAAATTATTAGCTTCACTTCTGCCCCCAGATTTCACAATCTGCTCTTACCTGAACTTCAGATTATTTTTTTCCTGGTACAAAACAAGCTTTCAGTCAAGGAGTTTACTTTTAGAAATAAACTTTCCATTTCAAAATAATTGTTTTGACCTGAAGAAGGATGTAGGTCTTTCAACGTAGAAAGTATTATAACAAGGGTACCAGACGGGATTCTGGCATCTTGCATCAGCTCTCTAAAATAGATAGTGCTTTATGTTGCAGTTAATGAATCTCATCACGTAGCACTGAGTGAAATGCTGGAGTGTGAATGAATCGCATGGATCAGATTCATTGTTGGTGTCAATCATACTAGGTGTGTGAGTTCAAATATTTTTCCTGCTGAAAGAGAAGTAATAACATCAATTAAAGTGAAGCCATTAGCTGGAACAGGAGAAGTGATTAGTAGGTTGTATTGCAATGCTGCACTCTGGGTGGTTTTGGTCCTTCTTTCTGGTTGTTTGTTTCAGGTCCTCACCATTTCTAAGCTAAAAAAGGCTAGGCAACTAAGGATTCTCAAGTATGATGGAAGAACTCCTAAACAGCACAGACTTGTGATGACCGGCTGCATGTTATCCCTCTAGCTCCTGTATTGAAAGACATACAAAAAGTTTACAGCAGGGTTCTAACTAGTTCCAGAAGTAGTCCTGACTCTGCAGTATTTCTTTTATCATTATTTACCTTATTAAAATTCAGTGCACCCAGGATGTGCTCTTTACCAGCTCTGTACCAGCCCAAGTGTTCTTCTTCTGATCAACTATAAGAAGCTTTCTGGAAGCCTGGCTTGTAGGAAAGATGCTGTGGGGACTTTGAGGGGTGGCATTCCCAAGCAGGGCTGTTCCTGCTAGAGTCAGGTAGAGAACCCTCAGCTGTACATTCTTGCAGTCAGTTTCTACTTAATATGCAATGCCTGATAAAACTTAACAGGATTGTATAATTATCCTGTAGGTACATACAGTATATTTGACATTTGATTGTGAACGAATGTCAAATTACTTTGCTGCAAAACATGAAAAGCTAGTGAGTTGTATCCAGGAAAGCTAAAAAGAACTGGAAAGCAGGATGAAATTATTGTAAGACAATATAAGGTGTTTAATTTCCCACTCAGATTCACATTGTCAGAGTGGAAATTGCATGTCAAATAATGTAAGCAGCTTAGAAAGAACAATGAAAATTCTCTACTGATGTGCCTTGGCTCCTACCTGATGTATGTGGCTTCATATTTGCTCATTTCCACCAGAATAGATTTCTGGGGTGATTTGGGGAGAAGCAGACCATATTGGGGTGATTTGGACAGAATTAGCATCTTTCCTTTTCCATTTAATAAGATGGGAAAGAGGAAGATATTGCACTTAAAATAAATAAGATAGGCAACACTGTATGAGCCTTCAGAAATCATTTCTTGAATGTAGTATAATATACTGCCTCTGTGCATACAAAGATTTCTACTAGCAATACGGGGGATATAAGGCCAATACATAATCCTTAAAAACATATGGAGAAAGGAAATCGCTCCCCCCGCCATTCTTGGCTATGAGAAAAGACAGTTAAAGTTAAGACTATAAAGTAATCTGATGTCATGTAAGTGATAGGCTGAAGAAAGTTTCTCTTTTGTTGTAGTAAGTAGTATCTTTCTGATGCTCAACTTTTGGCTGGTGCCTCTAGCATCCAGCTAGAATCTGAAGTAAGAGTTTTATGGACATGACAGCATCTACAGTTAAAAAACATCAACAAACCCTTTAAAACAGTAAACGCATTGATTTCTTTACATATCCCTATTTACACACACACACACACACTGCACTGAGAGATGATCCCTCTCTGCAGAGTTAATGGTAGATTTCTTTATTTTTAGTGGTAGGGATTTTTCCTAGTATTTCTGCTGTTATGATGTGTTTTTCTTAGTTTATAAGCTGCCAGGGCATGTACAGAGAGCTCTAGGGCTCTGCATCCCTTCAGTGAGCAACAAATCTGCACCACAAGAAAGCTATTGACAAATAAAATATGAAGAACCATTCATTCTTGCCCAGGGAAATGATTTGAGAGTAACTAGGAATGGGCAGCTGGGCCATTAGCCCCCGGCTGTTACCTCAGCCACTGTTACCTCAACCGCTGCTGTTTCCCAGGGCATGGAAGTTGCTTGTTGCTCTGAATAACTCTTTGATAACGTTCCAATAGTGTGGCGATGATCTTCATAGAAAGGCCTATATATGCATGTGTATATACACACACACATACGTGTAAATGAACACTATCATTTGTGGTAAGAAGTATGCATGCTTTTTCACTTGTAAGAAAATAACCATTCCTTGCCTGGGGATGTCCTATATGGGTCTGTAAGTCCATACATTTTCCAATTTTCCCTGACCACAGACCCAATTTAGTCAGGATTTCAAGCTCCTGGGTTTTTTTTTTTTTGGCCTGTTAAATGTTTTAATTCTTGATCACATGGATTCTCAAATGGATGGGGCAACACATGGGCTCATGAGTGGAGTTTATGCATCTTATTCTATACAAATAAAACTGCGTGCATGTGGTTAGACTTTTTCGGATGGAAAAAGCAGAGAGGTTATGAAGAGGATCCTGATTTTAAAAGTCTGACCTAGAATGGTAACTTCTGCTTATTACAAAATCCAGTCAATGGATTACTGTAACTGCCTGGATAAAGTACTGAATTATATTTATAAAAAACATGACAATGTTAAATGTCAGATAATGCTTAAATTTGAATTGTGTGATGTGAATACCTCTTTTCACTAAAAAAATTTTTCTGGACAAATGGCATTCAATTTCATAAAAAGGATACCACATAATTAATCCCGTTGTAGAAAACTGAGGACCTTAAATCGACACAAAGGCTCTAAGTCAGCACTAGCACATACAGTGATATTTATCTAAATCTGCTGCTACATGCATTCATTGATAAATAAATATAAATATTACACTGGGCCTCCAGTATGCACAGCAGGGCATACTTTGCTGCTTATATACCATTGCCTGAACCCATTACATTGCACCATCATATGCTCAAGTATAGTGGTGGTGAATCAGGCTCAAAGAGTTTAGTGTTAATAAAGCTGTCATGTATTCACTGCAGATGATGTAAACTCTTGAAAGATATCTGGCCACTCACAACTTTTTTGTTTTGAAATTCTGGTTGTCAAGACACACATCCTGTTTCATTGGCAGCCTGCCTATGAAGGCTTGCTTATATACTCTGGACCACTGGCCTGCCCTCATCACAGGCAGTATTTTTGTTGTTGTTATTGCTTGCTTGCTTATTTTTTTCTGCCTTATTCATTTGCTTGTCACAGGAAGGACTTAGCAGTAACTGAGGATAGGATTTGGATTTGCTTTATTTGCTGAGAAAAGCTGGAGGCTGTTGAACAGCTACATATGTTTACATAACCCCATTCAAGGAACTAATATTTGTCACGATCAAAGGCTAATGCAAATTCAGTGAGCATTGTAATATCTACACCAAGAATGAATATATAATTATTATACATTGTCTAGATAGCAGACAAAATGAAATGAAGAATCCTGAAATGTCACTGTCTTTTTTAATAGAGCAACAAGAAGAAAAGACTTAGTTACTGAGAAGGGAAAAAAAGAAGCTTTGTCACTACAAAGAAATTATGGTAGAATTCTGCTAGATTTTAGCTGGCATGCTCTATGTTAATTGAGCCAAAGGATGTTAAACTAAGATTGTATGGTACCTGTCCCCAAAGAAATGAGTTCCATGACCATCTTAAGTCAGTGTTTTTTAATAATTATATTACATAAATATAAATTACATGAATATTGTGTTAAATGCTCTTTCATTACATTTTCCCTCAAACATTTTCCTTGTTATGTGTTCTTTCTATAACTGGACTAATGACAGTCCAATAGACTTCGAAAGTCATCTCTATTGCACTCTCCACAGTGTTTAGAAGGCAAATTTTATGGAAGTGAACAGTGGTATTTGATTTAAAATTGTCTTGAAGTTGTGAGGAAAAGAAAAATACTATACTAGCATCAAACTGGGGAGCAGAAAGTACTCTTGCTACCACCAGCTACCGCATTTTGCATTTATGAAATTTCTGTCCCAGACCGCCGTGTGATTCAAGTTAAATCACAGTCCCCCAGCATCCCAGCATACTTTTCATCCTTGGGCTGGGCTGTGCTATCTGCTTGAGAATAGTGCTGGCCATGACCTTCTTCTCCCTACCTGGAGCAGTGAGGAATGGCTGACAAGGGTACAGGGACGCAAGCCTGGCTGGGGATGCAGCCCAGGCTGGGGGGGAAAGAGGGGCTGCCCCCCCCCAGGCAAACTGTGCCTGGGGGCTGGGGTCAGGGAGGGGCATTAAACACTCCTTTCCCTGCTCAAATTTACTGCTGGCTGCAAGCGTGAACTACAAATCCCAGAGGCACCTGGAAACAGGAAGAGGAAGTGATGAACAGGGATCCTAATTTTCTCTGATAAAAAAAACATCCCCAATTTTCATATTAAAAAAAGTCACCCAAAATCCACATTTTTCCATGATTAAAGTGAAACACCAGTATTTATATATCTATATATTAGTGATATTTTAGTTTAGTCATGTAAAAATGTGATTAAAACCTGCTTTTCTTAGTCCCCCTGTCCCCTTGTCAGCCATCCCTCACTGCTCCAGGTAGGGAGCAGAAGGTAAGGGCCAGCACTATTCTTGAGCAGACAGCACAGCCCAGCCCAAGGCTTGAAAGTATGCTGGGATGCTGGGGGACTTTGATTTCACTTGAACCAGGAAGGGGTCTGGGACAGAAATTCCATAAATGTAGAATGTGGTAGTTGGTGTCAGTAAGAGTACTTTCTGCTCCCCAGTCTGATGCTAGCATAGTATTCTTCTCTTCCTCACAACTTCAAGACAATTTTTTTCTTAAATCAGAGAAAACCAGGATCTCTGGTGATGAGCAACCCTGCAGAGTCCTGCTGCTGTAATTCTGGACTGCAGATCCCAGAGACCTCAGGGGCAGCAGGAAGAGGAAGCAAACAAATAGCCAGGAGCCATGCTCTAGCACCTCCTGCCTTCTGGCTCAGGCATGTGGCTACATTTCCTGAATCAAAAGTAAATGTCTGTTTATTTCTGTTTCAATTTAATCTGTGCATCTTAGACTAACCTGCAAAGACTGAATCAATTCAGCCTCGGGCTTTTTGACTGTCTGTACTTAGCCAAGAAGTCTAGAAATGGCTCTGTTGTAGCTTCAGATTATAGCAGTCCATTCCAAATTGCTTTACTGCTTGACTGCCACGTTCTCTGCCATCCTCTGTTTTGTTTTGTGTTTTGAATATAGTGGACTAACATGCTATGCATTATGGAGAATCTCCAATCATGCCTTATTGTGCATAATATGCTACCATGCTAAATTAAAAACCAGGAGGCATCAGAGGGCAGCTGGTGCTTGCTCTCTACAATAACCTTCTAATAATCTGTTTTATGTAGTCTATTCTAGAATTCTAGTAGAGATAATGATTCAACCATTTATCACCTAGCAAATTATTCCATTGTCTAACTTAACTGTACGTTTGGACTTTTCTCTATAATGTCTAGTTTTAATATTTACGTTTTGAATTTCAGGTTTTTATTTTGACTACAATAACAGTTATGAAAAGCAATTGAGAGCTGTCTAGGATAGATGAGATCTGAACTTAAGCAAAGTACCATTAAAGGTAAGCTGTGATGCAGAAATAAACTAACAAAAACCGTTTGTCCTTTACAACTGCTTTATGACGTAAAAGTCAGTGACCTAACCTCTTCAACTTTTTAAGATACTATTCTTCCTTTCAGGTATGGAATATAAAATGACCAATACTAAATGTTAGGAACCACTAGGTAAGCCTAAAAGACATGAAGTTACCTTACAAATCAGGCAATTGAAATAAAAATGATATGATTTTTAGTACTGGTTTTGCAGCTTCTCAGTTCACATTTCCAAACTGTTCTTAACTTCCAGAAACTTTCTTTTTAGTGAAAACCCATGTGATCACATGATTCTAGGATCACAGGCTTCAATAATGTTATTAATTAGCAAGGAGCCTGGTTTTCTCCGATAAAAATAATCCTCAATTTTTGGATTAAAAAGGTAACCCAAAATCCATATTTTTCTGTGATTAAAATGAAACACCACTCATATACATCACTAGGATCCCTGTTTATGAGGCTTGCAATATAATTGTAAGTATTAATAAGACTAACATCTTTCAGTCTTCTGTTTGGAACCCTCCAGAAGAGTAGGTGAGGAATGGTCTGACTAGTGATCATAATCTTAATATGAGGAGAGTAGTGGACGTTTTATAGGATGGTCTGAATAGAGATGAACTTGCATCAGGCAGGGGTTGGACTAGATGGCATCTGGAGGTGGGGGTGGCGAGTGGCAACTGCCTGTAGGCACTGCCAGCAGTGTTGGCGGTGCTTTTTTCAGGGGGTGCACTGCCAATCTCAGGGAGTGCATGCTCACCCATGTGCACCCCCTGTGCATCACCAGGGGTTCAAGAGATCCCAGATAGAGGGCTATGAGCTCTGCTACAATGGAAGGCAAAGCCCTTCAAAGTCCATATCAATATGACCATTAGGTAATTCCTTTCTGACCCAAATATGTTATTTGCTCTGATCCTAAGCAGAGGGGCAAGACCCTGTAACTAGGAACCTCTGGCTTTGGTCTCAGAGGGCATGTCCAGATAAGCATGCATGTGCAGTATGTGGCACCACAGACCTGTCTGCAGCATTTCAGACTGCTTGAGCTACATGTTCAGGCATTTTCCACATCGCTAATTTGCAGATATTCCATTGCCTAGGCAGTATATTCCACTGCCTCACCATTCTAACAGTGAAGAAGTTTTTTGCAAATTTCCAGTCTAAGCTTATATTGCTGCAACTTCAAACCATTGGTTCATATCCTCCTTTCTGCTGCAAGAGAGAAAAGGTTCTTTTCCTCTTCTTTATGGCAGCCCTTCAAGTGCTCAATGACTGCTATCATGTCCCCTCTTAAGAATCTTTTCTGAAAGCTGAACATACCTAGCTCTTTTATCCTTTCATATGACTTGGTTTCCAAAATCTTTATCATCTTTGTTGCCTGCCTCTGGGCCATCTCTAACTTCTCCATGCCTTTTTAAAAATGTGGAGCCAGAACTGCACACAGTACTCCCATGAGGCTTAAGCAGTGTCAAGGAGAGAAGTACTTCCCATGTCTTGCACCTAATGCGTCTACTAATTTGTCCCTAAATTGCATTCACCTTTTGCGTAGCTGAATCATACTGCAGGCTTATATTGATTCTGTGATCTATTAAGACTCTCAAGCATTTTTCAATAGTGCTGCCATCCAGCCAGGTGTCAGCCATGTAATATTTTTGTTTTTTGCTTGTTCCTTCCAGTGTAACAACTTGCATTTGTCTGCATTGAACTTCATCCTGATAGCTTTAGCTCAACTTTCCAATCTGTCAAGAGCCTTCTGAATTGTGCTTACATCCTCCAGCAAGTTCACAATCCTTTCCGCTTTCATGTTGTCTGCAAACTAGCTCAAGAATCTTTCTATGCCAGCATCCAGATCATTAATAAACATGTTGAACATCACTGGGTCTATGACAGACCCTTGTGGGACTCCATTTGAAACCTCCTGTCATTCTGACATGGATCTATTAATAATTATGTTTTGCTTGTGGCTATTGAGCAAGTTATCTATCCACCTTGTAGAAGTGTTATCTACCCCACTTTTCTCCAATTTGTATATTAGAAGGTCATGCAAGATCTTGTCAAAAGCCTTACTGAATCTCAGATGCACTATATCCACATGTTCTCTTCATCCATTCAAGTAGTTACTTTGTCAAAGAAGGAGAACAAGTTTGTTTTACATGATTTGTTTTTCAGAAATCCGTGTTTGTGATCAGCCTTTCCTACTCCAGATGCTTGCAAATGACCTTCCTTAGGATATGCTCCAGCAACTTTGCAGGTATTGAGGTGAGGCAAACTGGTCTGCAGTTCTGGGAGTGGGAAGCAAATATAGTCATGGATTTAATTCTAAGCCAAGCAGAGTTTACTATGATTATTTTTTCTGACCACTCATACTAAAGGAGTCCTGTCATCCTCTACTTCCCTGTCCCTCTGTTTACTTTTAGAATACTAGGTACTCTTGAATTAAGAGACCCAGAAAATGTGATTGTATTCCATTGAATAAAAGTACCATATTTTTTTCTAGATCTTAGATGGGTTGAAAAGGTGACAGCTGGAAGTGAAAGAAGGCATCTCATGTTCTCCCATAACACTGTATGCTCATGTAAGTGACAGACAAAATATTTCACTACATAACTTAAGCCTTTATGTATGAAAACCAAATACAGTAAACCTAAAATCTTAACTCAGTACAATACATCAAAAATAAATGCCTTTTACTCTAGCCCTAACCCTAAACTCTACAAAAGAAAATACTGAAAACTCAAGCACCTTGAAGTGACACAGTGTTATTCGGCCCCAGAATGGAAATTAAAAAAAAAAAAAAAGTTCCAGCCAACAGTTCTGAAACTTCGTTTTTCATTACAAAAGTATTGTAATCCATTTCAGCTGTAAGAAAATCCTACTCCAATTTCATGCTACAGCAGTGTCCATAACAAAAATAAATGTATGTTACCAACATAGATTAAAGTGCTGCTGATTGAATATTACAGTGAAGGGTGAGTTCAGCAGATAGTTCTGGACTGGATTCTTATTCTTTTGTCTTTTGTCAGCTTATGCCTCCCCTTTAAAAAAAAAAAAACAACCTCCCCCCCAAGCAACAATGCTCTGGAATAAAGGTCCCAAAATTGTACAATTTGCAATCTTGGTTACTATAGGTGCGACTTATTAGATTTAAATGCCATTTTCTTTCAACAGGATTATTTTTTAATGTAATGTTTAATGTTTCATTTGCTTCCTGTTTAAATGATATTATAAAGGGAAAGGATATTTTTTTTAAAAAAAGAATTGTATTAGCCTTCAGAGATGTTAAATTATTTCCTGTCTTTGCATGCTACTAACATCTTAATCTGTGCATTACTGGTATAACAGACGATAAAAGATCTTTTGGACATTACTATGGGTAGGAGGCATAAGGCATTCAAACACAGTAGGAAGATGCGTCAGTAAAGTCAATTTTAAAAGTACCGTAGAGCAGTATGTATGATAAATAGAACTTGTTTTTTGTAGACGGTTCTACAATCCTTCCTCATGTTGGTAATAGTTTTTCTAACAAGTGCTACTATTGCAGATTTGGGTCCCACATGACAAATATAATGGCACATCTATCCAAATTTCTAATTAAATAGAGTTCATGCCTGCATTCTATCTTCTCCATAAAACTCCCTATTCTAACAACATAGACACTAGTTTTATAGTAAAAGCGTGTTTTTTATTGTTGAATGCATATTTTTGCTGTACTAAAATGTGATTAAATTATAAGTAAAAACTTGTGTTTTAGGCAGTACTAACATCCATTTTTTTTCTAAGTAGGTACCTTTACTATCAACTTCAGTGTGGTGCCTTATCCCCTTCCTGAGGTTTGGCTTTCTTAACAATAAATCAATAGTAAGATAACAAAGTTGAGCTAACATACACTTCTCTGGCTTCGTGCTTGGGAAAGTTCACCTCTCAGGACTATTCAGTGCGCACCTGAAATCCTCTTTCCTCAGATAGACATTCATTTTAATGAGGTGGAATGATTCATTTACCTCAGTTAGCCAAAAGGCCCACCTAAACCTGCTGATAGGGTAGGTTGTTACAGCGTGGGGTGTCCAGGGATAGCCAGCATGGGGTGTCCAGGGAGAGCCCTAGGGCTCCATGACCAGCCCCTGCGAGTGCTTTCTATTCCTTCCTGCCACGTCTTGTTGATTGAAATAATAAGTTGGCAGGCTGCCCATGAGTTGTGTAGTCATAGTCCTACTGAACCCCAGTAGACCCTGCTGATTTTGGATCTCTTCCTGGATCTCACACAAAGTTAGTACCTCCTAAGGCACCTTAAGCCTTATGGGCTAGATGTGTGGCTCCAAAATATCCCCTTTACCATGCCCCATGCCTTGCAGGTGGCATTTAAATGTTGGCCCTTGTTATGAAGCCTCAATCTAGCTTGGCCTCTTGTCGTCATTAGGCCCTGGGCCCTTGTAGCTATGCCCTCTGGTGCTGGGGTCTCTAGGCCCCTTGTAGTGGCACCCTCTACAGTGCTGGGCTCTCTCCAGCCCTGTAACTGCTGCACCCCCTCTGGTGCTGGGTCTCTAACACCCCAATGAGGCCTCCTCCTTTTCAATTAGCCTCATTTTGGTCCACCGGTATACAAGCAACAACAAAAATCTGACCCCCAGGGCTATAATGTAATACAAATGGTGCAGAGTGCACTCTGTCTCTTTAAAAGAGATAAACTTCTCCCTGAGCATTGAGTGCCTCATAGCCCTAGGTACCTGATAAGCTCCCAGAGCCCCATTAGTCCTGTAAGCAGCATATCAGGTAGCCACAGCATCTCTGAGCAGTTCTTCTCTGCAGGAGCTCCTTGCCCTGGCAGCTACCAGGGAACTAACCCCTGTTAGCCCCAGCCCTGTGGTTTATATGTGGCCAGGACCCTACCTCCTGGTCAGCTGACTGGCTGCAGATGCTGGCTAATTCCCTCATTAGCCTGCTGCCAGGGCAACATGAAGCTATAGAGCTCTGCCTAGCCCCCAGGGGTTTCTAGCTAAGCTGCCACTGCCCTTAAAGGAGCAACCATACCTCAGTGCCCCATGACATACGGGTTTCAGGCAAACATTGCAAGCTTGTTACAATATTGTTTGGGATATCAAATCAGAGCTTTTTTCTGGTCATGTACTAATTCACATATAATTAATGTTACTTACAATTACATATTGGTCATTTTATCTCACTCTCTCAGAGGTCAAGGTCAAAGTTATGTACTGTATGGTACATTAAGTGAAGAACTGAATATTTTGTTGGAATTGAATGGGAAGTGTTCATGGAACTGAGGAATAATTTGTTAATATAGTTTGGTGAGAAGATAGGCATGTTAATTTAATTTGTGACTCCAAGATATTTCATTGAAATTCCATTGGTCTCCTCTCTCCCCTTGCCCTGTCCTTGTGATGCCCAGTGAAAACCAGCAGTAGGCTTATTGAAAGGATAGCAGTCCTTGTGTATAGAGAAGCACAAGCATTCTTGCTAACTGGAAAGGAAAATGTTCTGTCACTGCTCCCATTCACACCACATATAACAATTCTGCATGTCCCCTTACTTCATCCTCTGCTTAGTGCATACCCAGTAGGGGTGTGCAAAGCTTTGGTCACCAGTTTGATTCAGAGAAGATTCAGCCTGATTCAGAGGCTGAATTAATGAATCTGAATTGAATCAGGAGGCCAAAAAAACCCTCTGAATTGGTTCAGAGCCTCTGAATCAATTCCAAAAAGATTTGGAGATTCGGAAGGCAGTCTTTCAGAGGAACAGAAACTGAGAAGAGGGAGGGAGAGTGTGTGTGGGGGGGAAAGACTGACATCTGTAGCTGGCCGCTGACTGTGATCTTTCCCTGAGTCCCCTTCCAATCACAAATGCTGGGGAAGGGACATAGAAACGGCATATAAGGCTCTGTCTGCAGCCTTTCTGTCCCTTTTGTGAGCTGTTTCTGCCTGAGCAAAAGAGGAGTGGGCAGTTGGCTCAGAAACAGGTGGGTGGGTGGAGAGCTAACCAGCACTAGGAAGACAGTGTTACAGGTTACCACCTCTGCTGTTTTCATCCAAATCTGCCTCAGCACACAAAAGTGACACAAGTTTTGCTTTCAGCAGTATGAGATACAATTTCCCAGAAACCCCTGCACCTATCTCCTTTGGATTTGGCAGGCTTTATGCCCTTAGAAGGGGATACCATTCCTGCTGTTTTCTTCCAAATCTGTAAAATTACAAAGTTATAGGTATTTGAGTGATTCTCCATTATGGTCTACGGCCGAATCACTGAATCTCTCAGTTTTCAGCCCGCTGTGCCTTAACACACACAGGGTCATCTATGTAATGAGTTTTGCCTGTCAGCAGCTTGAGATGGAGTTCCCCCCAAACCACTTCACCTATCTTCTTGAAACTTGGCAGGCTTTGTGGGCTCACTAGGGGCTACCATCCCTACAGTTTTCACCCCCTGTGGTGTAACACATAGACGTGACATGAGTTTTGCTTTCAGTAATTTGGGGTGCAGTTTCCCCCAAACCCCTAAAACAAACATCTTGAAACTTGGTAAACTTTGTGGCCTCACCAGGGGCAAGTTTCACCCAAATCAAACATAAAACAACAAAGTTATAGATATTTTATTGATTCCCCGTTATACTCTATGGCCAGATCTCCGAAGTGGCTCTGAAGAGTTCCAAAATGGTTTGGAAACTCTGAGCCATTTCAGAAAGCCTAACAAAGCCAGCGCTTCATTCCAGACATGCTGCTTTGGATGCTGAAGTATCCAAAGCTTCTCTGGATCCAAAGCACGGTCCAAAGCCTCACATAGCCCTAGTCCCTGTCTGGGTCTGGCAGGTGCACGGCAGGTCACTTCCAGGCAGCAGCCCCCACTGCCAGACTGCTGCAGTGGGTAGAGGGTGCAGGGAACTCTCAGGGCTGCTTCAGCTGTCCAGCTGGCACCAGGGGTAGGCTGGGCTCCAGAAGCTCCTGAGAGCTAGTAGCCCTGAGCTACTTGCTAGGGCGGTTTTTTATACTGCTGGGGACAGCATAGGTGCTGGCCTCAGGTTCTAGCTCCCTCTGGCAGCAGATCCAGGAGGAGCCAGGCAGGGTGTTTTGCCCCAAGTCACACAATTTGCTCCATAACAAAGTGCATGTCCAAGCACATACAGTGAGGCAAAAAGCCCAGCTCAAATTTGCACTACTTCTATTTGAGCTGCTGCAAGTGCACATGTTTGCATGTGTGGACGCGCCCCCCTGTGTTTTCCTGCAGCAAAATATGGGGATTATGAATGAGCATTTTCTGCTCCCTACTGAAGCAGCAGAGACCAGGGAGTGACACACTGTTTCCCTAGGGAGTGGGGGTGGGAATGCTGGAAAATTATGTTTTCTTCTGAGAGAAGCATAGGATGTACAGACACACACGCTCTCTGTAGAAACTCTTTTGGGAGTGATTTCATCCAGTTGTTACATAGGTTATTTTTTCTCCCAGAGTAGCCATTTTTACTCTGGGAGAAAAAGTCTGAACTTCTGTATACCCATGTTTTCTCCTGGGAGAGTAGCAGCTCTCCTAGGAGGAACTGAATGCCTATATGAAGTCTTAGACTGAGTCTCAGAAAAGACCTGTCCTAACTGTAAGAAGTACAGGATGATAGAACAAGCTACTTAGAAGAATCTCTTTCACTGGAGATTTTCAAGAAAATGCTCCATATGCATCTGTCTAGGTTGTTTTAGGAACAATGCATCCTGCACCCGTGCAGGCAGCTGGACTAGATGACTTTTTAGGATCCTTTGAACCCTATGCCTCTATATATCCTCTGGTACAAGAGGAAGTTCCAGGAAGCACCATGCAGAAGTTGGGACAGCTGTTCCCTGTCTTGATTTGTGCCTAAATGAAACAATCTTCCCCTTAATGACTGTGTTAAGGAATTCAGTTCAGTAACCTTGATTCATTAGGAGAATGGATCTTCCTGTATCTTTTCCAGTAAATACTTCTTGGTTAGCTGAGAATATGATCTTTGTTCAACATGGAGGTCCTATATACTGCTGCTTGTTTTACAGCCATGTATGCCTGGGGGAAGATTTGGGGTAATATAAATACAGATTGATAAGCATATGAATTTCTTCAGCTATTTTGCATTCACTTAGGAGTTAGTTTGTATTTAAAAGTACTATGATTTATTTCTAAAGTTTTGTATCATTGTAATTTCTATTAAAGGCATTTCTTAGTTTACAAGTCTTAAAAACTGAATGAATGAATGAATGAAATAACAATGAAGATATGTTACATAACCATGGTCCCTCTTTAAAGCATATGCACATATGCAGGACATGAAATATGCTTTAGAAAAAGTAGCAATAGTGTTAGAAATGATGTAATATATTTCTTCATAGTGATAATTATGTTTTAGCTCTATCAGAAAGAGAATCTTTCCCTTCTGTTTCTTCCCTTGTTTTGTGGCCCCTGAACCTTGCTTATTTGGGAGAATGAATTTCATTTTGAGTTGTCTAATGAGCTTCCCTTTCAACAGCTTATCTTGATGTTGGCTTTTATATTTTTTATTTTCTTATGCACACTCTCACTATCTCAACTTCTGTCACAATAAATAATACACAGTGTTAGGCACAAAGATGAAAAATACTTTTTTAATGGAAGACTAGTTGAATTTTCAACAGGTATATTTCTTTTTCCCATGTTTTACTCTCCAAATGAATATAGCTTAACAGATCTTTTTTTTTATCTTCTACATTATCGTAGCATTATTCCTCCTTTGGTCGGGCTATCCAGATGCATTTACTTAAATAATTAATGGTTTAGCTTTGTAGATTTAGATGAATAGACAATGTTATTGGGTATCTTATTAAGTGCTTATTTACTGGAAATCATATACTCTTATCTGTAAGGTTAAACTTTTAAAGCAAAGAGGAAGATAGATTCCATTGCTGCTTCTGCATCGTTTTCCTCTCGTCAGTTGCCTGTGACATTATTCCACTTTCCCGTTTCTTGTACATTTTCCTAATCTTATATTTGATTCTGCTTTAGACTTATTTGCCCCTCTTCAGATTTTCATGCATTTCTTCACACATTTATGGATCACAGTAAACCCTCAGAGATAAATATGTGATCACATTTTATTTGTAGTAAACTGGCCTGGATATTGTAATGATATACAGTGAATCATGGTTTAAAACTTTGAAATTGTTCAGAAGTCATTAGCTATGGGGAGAGCAAGAGCAGAAAGATTTACCAAAGGAGATGATCGTTGCTGTCTTGTGCTTCAGGAGCTCTTATATCGTACTCTGCCAGCCCCATGTACAGAAAGTAATTCTTTAAACCTGGGAGAGTGGGCAATAACAATTGTTTCACATATACCGAGGGTGGCATCAACAGTTCAGAACAGCACAGACTGATAATATGAAAGCTTCTTAGCAGTCCCGAGTGGAGGGTCCTGGGAGATAATTTGATCAAGGGAAAAGCCTTATGTGATAAGACCCACAAGAAAGTTAGCTTTAGCTGAAAGGGCTATCCAAAAACAGTTCAGCAAAGCTCTTACACTGCAGACTATGGAAAATTCTGCACCCAGGTTCTGAGCTGGAGAAAAAATGGTTCCCAGCCTAGGATAAGGGTAGATAGCAGTTATAGTTAGAAGGAAAACTATTTTCTGAAAGGAGACAATAGGGTGAGTGAAAGAAATTGTGGAAACGGACTTTACATTCATAAAATGGCACCAAGAAAACTTCCCTACTTTGTGATGTTTTTTGGAGAGATCTAGATGATACAACAGGCATAGTCAAAGCTATGCATTTTTTTGCCAAACATGAAAACTGTGCTTCTTGAATGCAGACAGGTCCTGATATGTTAGCACAACCTCTCCAACTTTTATACATCCACCTATATGAATACAGCTAGGCATAGGTGTGGTGCTATAGGACAATTCCTCTTGCCCTACATTACTTTTCCATAAACAGATTCCAGAAAGGAATTTGATCAATCAAAATACCTTGTACATGCTCATTTAATGTGTTGTTAATTACCTGCATCATATCTCTAAATCTCTTTTTCTTTGTGATTTGCTAGCTAAACTTTTTTGATCATATCTGATCTGAGTATTATCTCACTGTTCATTTAATTTTGGCTCATACTGTTGTAACCCAAACCCCAAATCATCCAACACATCTTCATTTGTTTTTGCTGAATGAGGCACTTGTCTTGTAGTAAAACTTGACACGTGTTAGGGGAAAGGACAAAGTCCAGACTGATTACAAAGAAGGCATTTCTATGTAGTGTCAAAATGTCTCTGCTCCTTAATATGCATCTGGTACTAGAGGCATCTCCCTTCCTTTCTGAGTGCCTTAACCACTGGGCTACAAAGTCACACTTACATTCCTTCTTTTCCCAATAACTCTTGGATTTCTTTCTATGCAGTAATCCAGTTTCAACAAGAATGATGGAGGATGGTTTCAGCTCTACCTATGTTATCCCCTGGTAGTTTAAAGCCCTAAGTGGGAATTAAGAGATGAGTTGATACATTTTAAGGGTGAGATCGGCAAAGTACTCAGGTTTCCCACTATCCTGGGCAAGTACCTTAACCATTAAGCAGTTGGTGAGCATCAACATCAGAACCATGCTATTTAATATCAATATCAAAGAATCACTAGTTGTGTTTTTTTTCCAGTTAACAATCTGAGGATTTATACAGAATTTCTGCATATTCCAGGTAGAGTTTAATCAGAACAGATCATTCAGTGGAGCTGGGTGTTCATATTGGATGGCTTTTGAATAATTTTAGTAGGTCATGTTTAATCATGAAGAAATTTTCAGGTTAAAATGGGGGTGCATTAAAGAATGTAGGTGACTTAGTGGAATTTTAGCAGTTTCACTGAGTGGAATAGGACCATGTTTATTGTTTTGGAAGCCTACAGGCTGCAAAATGCCATTTAGATATCCTGGAAATGAAATAAGATCTGTATTTATTTGCAGTCTTTGGAGGGCCCTTAAATGAGATTTGTTGTTAAAGTATTACATATTTTTTCTGAGTAATTGCAGAATATAAATATGAAGTGCATTTATATTCCACATTGCTATATGCTCTTTGAAACTTTTCTTAGTTTAATCAAGTTTGCTCTCTACTTTTTTTTCCCAGGCTTTCAAGCCTTTTTGTCTCTTTTGGAGGCCTAAGTTTAATTAGTTGATTCTCTCTTCTTCCTTTCTAATCCCATCTACAGTTCAGAGGCACGTAAAACCACAAAGCAAGATAATAAGCAATAAATGGAATAATTAATTCAATGCACTGAAACTAATTTTAATTTATATTTCTCCAAGATTCTCACTAGGGAATGGAAAACCTGGAGTTCTAGGGACTGAAGTGCTCCAATTCTGGTTGTTTTGAATATGTTATGGAGGAAAAACATTTCTTTAAAATTGGAACTTGCAACAACTAAAATCAGAAGGGAAATTAATAACCCAAAAAAGCACTTTCAAGAAATGAATCAGAAAGAAAAAAGTTGAAAGCCATTTTAATCACAACCTAACTTGTTTGCAAATTACTCCACAAAATCTATTAGACAGATTTATACCTAAGTCTGCTGTGCAACCACAGTCTGAAGCAGAACATCTTTATTTCAGTGATGAGGTTTATAACTCTAACTGATCTATAAATAGGATGTTTTCATTTAGGAAAAGGTGGCAGCAAAATTAGTAGGGATATGCTTGAAAAAAATACTGGTGACCTTTTGAATCACATAGAGTAAGAAGGATAGTCCAATGACTAGGGACCTACCCAAATCAAGGAGGCAGGCAACCAATTTTGCAGGCGTATCACAGGGTCAGCCACCATTTTCATGGGTTTATCACAGTGCCTGCCCCCCATGCCTCTGACTGGCCAAGGGGCCCCTTGCTGCTGAATGGTTGAGAGGGCTGTCATACATCCCTGCTTCTTGTGACTGATTGGTGGATTAGACAGGGCTGCTTAACAGGCAGCCCTCTCAGCCAATTACAGGTGAGGGGTTGGGGCAGCAGCCATCTTGGTTGGTTCCCTTTGTGCCAACAGGTCCCATTCCCCCTTAATTTAGTGGGGCTGTACAACTGGGTTGCAGCAGCCATGAAGACAGCTGGCTCCCTCTGGAGAGCCAGCATCCTCTTTTTAGTGAGCATTTTTTGTTTCCCGTGGATTTCATGGATGTTGCCCAATTTCATGGACACTGCCTAATTTTGCAATTTCCATGAAATCTGCAAAATTGCAAATTGAGTAGGTCCTTACCAATGACCTGTCAAACAGCCCATAAACCCCTTGGAAATAAACTCCTCTGCTGTGATACATCTGATTGGGAAATGGAAGGTTTCTGAAAATGAGTCCACCCTCCTTCTACTTTTATATTCCATTCTGGAAAACAGTAAGGATGCACTTATTTTAACCTGAACTTCAACTTTCTTTGAGTTGAACGCAGCTTAAACAGATGGTAAACCAAGGATGGTTTTCCAAATCTGGACCTAAAGATGCTCTCTCCATATCTGTTATTGCTCTGCATATGCAGCTTTGTATTTTGTATTGAAGCAAATCTCCTCTCTGACTATCCTATATTTGGCTGCAGTTTTAAAAGGATGTTAATGTTTTGCAGCATTTGCAGAGATAAGTCACTAGGTTTTATTTTTGATACCCCAAAAATACTTTGTCTAATGTACTACTCTATTAAATATATTTAGATATGTAACACCTATCCTTTAAGCACAAGTCAAAAGATAAGCACCCTGTAAAGAATCCCACTCACATGTCAGCAATAGAAAATCTTTAATTACTGGAATTATCAAAATTTTCCTTTAAAGTTACCTAATCCAATTTCTAATTAAATCACAGTACATTTCAAATGGTACAAAAATAACAGTGGAAAAAGAAAAGTTCAAAATGTGACTCTATATCTAATAAATAACGGTGACAAAAACACTATAATAGAAAATTTCATAGGAATTATCCCACTGCACATAACAAAATAACAGGTGCGGTATAAAGCTAACAAATATGGTGTGTTAATAGTTCAAGCACAGTATTCTTTTAAAAAACTATCGAACAGTGACATGCTATGCAGGGAACCACAGCCTTATCCAATAGCTTTATGTAAAATATAGACACTTACAAAGTCTTAAATTCTGCCAATGAGTGTTATAACTTGCTCCTAAGCTTCATATCATGCTGCGGAATGCAGCATAAAATGAAGCAAACAAAATTCCTACTTTGTCTGCTTGGCATTTTCAGACATTTCTCACAGCTTTCATAATAGTACAATTTCCCAATATTCATTTCTCATTAAGCTCATCAGTGGCTTCAGTAGCTTCTTCATTGCTTTCTTTGGGTTGGCAATTCTATTTCTATGAACAAACTGCCAAATCTAGCCCTTTCCTTTATGTCTGCATCAGTACAAGCATATTTTTGGTGTATCTTCTCAAGAGCCTGATTGGTGTATATAGAGCTGTTGGACTCCATCTTTCTGTTTCATAGAATGACTCAAGAAAACAGCCTTCACAGTTATGAAGCAGTAAATAGCTGAGCTATAATAATGTTGCTAATTTGTTTCCTTTAGGTTAGAAATTACTGTAAACCACAACATTTCTATCTCTGATTTGAGATTCCAGATGGGATCTAATCAGGATATTCATGTCCATATCTGTGTCCAGATGTCAAAACTGCAAGAGTTTAGAGATTTAGATTCTGGTTCTTTTATATAATTTTATTTTGTATATTCAGCTTGTGGCTTCAGCGTTCACTGCTCTTTGTTGAGAGGTTGTGACTGCTCATTTTTATCAGTACTAACTATGGCTGTCTGATTTGCCATGCAAAACTGTGTTTCTTAAACCTCTTCTTGAAAACAGAAAAATGTTTTTATTGCACAAAAGGTTGCCATTTCTACTGTCAGTTTTCCAGTCTCTATATAGGGACACCAAATATTTTAATGAACATAGACTTTGTAATATCTTCTCATCTATGTCCATCTAGGGTAGGGTTCATCCATCACAGGGTACAGGCATGTTGGTGGGGCAATATGAGAAAACCTTGTATTATAATCCTTTCATGCTACTTGTGCTATGGATACACGGATATTTTCAACTTTCAGGGCTGCTGTGTTTTCCAGTAATTACTCACTGCAGAGAAGTCTGACAGATGGATACTTCTTTCAGTGTCTGAATTTTAACTGATCAACATTGCATAACATGAGTCTCTGCATAAGACAATTACTGGTTCCATTTGATTCATGACAGAGCCTAGCAAAAGTGCAGTTTCCCTCATCTTTCTTTTCCCAACTGACCTATCAATAATAACACTTAACAATATTAACATAAAGCAGTATTTCAAATACTTAAAAACTGTCTATTAATTAAACTATCTAGCAATGCTCAATTAGTTTTTGAGATGGCTTGCAGTGCTGTGTAGCTCTGTTGGTTTCCTCTGAGACATCAGCATCACTGTTGTCAAATGGAAGTTTTCTCCCTCCCTTCTGGGATTTGAAGAACATTACCTGTGCCTTCCTTGTGCCCTTTGAGGTGGCAGAGCCTAGAGGAATAACTGGACACCTGAGTGCCTTGGGTGGCAATGGTGCACAGGGAAACATCAGTGGCTGCACTGCTAATAGTGGCCAGACTGATAGCAAAGCTACTGTTGTTTCTGTGCCCTCCCTTTGTTATACTACTGGCACAACCATATAAGTCATGGGGGTACCTCTTGTGTGATACACTGTTGCTTGCAGCCATAACACATTAACAAAGCTTCATTTTATGATGAGTTGAAAATTCCCAAGACCCTCAAACATTGTTTTTAGTTTGGTCTTCAAGCCCTCAAGGCCTCTCATACCAGTTTACAGCATGCAGACTCAGAAATCAGTTTCTGATAATGGACACAAAAGAAAATCTTTCGCCTTTATGTTGAACAAAATATAAGCAAGAAATGACCCAGGCTTCAGAGCTAGCTTTCAGAATCTAATTCCACAGATTTTTAACTAGGCACTATTATTTTGAAACTCCTTTCACTCACCTACTGAGTTGGGAACGATACAGGACTAGATGTTATAAGGTTATACTTGTACTGTATTACAAACAGCTTAAACTCATCCCCAATCACATGTGGCCCAATATCAAACATCACATGTTAGATATCTTAAATGAAGCAAAAAGAAATTTGATGCAGATTATCCCTAATGTAGCTAGTTGTATTTTTCACTAAGGATGTCTCATGGCAGTACAGATAATGCTGTAAAGCTTTCAAGCCAACACAAATAAACCTATGCCCATTTTGCTTCAGGAAATTGTTTGGTCCTGTGGAGCCAACATGGCCTCTATTGTCTTGACTGGGATTACAGTTTATGTATCTATATACTAATACCTAAAAGTGTGTGTGTTGGTGAGGGGGAGGGGGGTGTAAGAACATTTTAAAGTATTTATGCTTACTGTATATCCACACATTATATTTAATTTCCAAGCTTATAGAACATAGTTTTGAACAAAATTCAACAATTGCAAGGAAGTCTAAAAAAATGGAAGACATGAATAAAAAATGTGGCTGTAGGACATCATGTGAAGCAGATCTCTGCCTGATTTTTACCTAAAACTCTAACACCACCCACTTAAAATGAACTTTATGCATGCACCTTTCAAACACATTTAATGGCAATTTCTTTTCCTTTTATTTCATTGCTTTTTATTAATATGCATGTGACAGACCCACTGCACATTCATCGCAGTGCTGGTGTCCTGATGGCTGGTCTGCTGGGGAATTGGCTGGCACCATGCGACCAGAAGAGGGCCTATGGAGTGGGCCAGCCCCAGAGGACCCCTGGGATAAAAGGAACTCCTCAGTGGCAGCACTGGGGAGAAAGAAAGAGGGCGCACCTCAGGTGCAACCTGAAATCCTCCCCACAGCTGGAGTGGGACCAGTACACCCCCATGGAGCCAAGTTGCCAGGCAAGGCTGCAGGAGTCCTGGTTGCTGCAGAAACCTTCCCATGGAGACAGGCTGCACGCTTACCTGCAGCACCAAAGCAGTGAATCCTTCCAGGGGCAGGAGGCCCTGCTAGCAGAAGAGATATGGGGTGCAGCCATGCAGCAGTAGGAGAAAGGGCTGATATTGGCACAAAAACTTTGATGGGTATACCCAATGGTGTGGACCTGACCAAGCCTTTTCCCACACACCCAGATGCTGAAAGGTAGTGTGAGGTCATCTAGGAGGGAAGGAGGCCAGCCTCAGAGGAACTGGTAGATCCGACCCAGGGAGAAAACCTGTCCAATGCCCCTGTAGCCACTGCTGCCATGGCTGGGTGGGTACAAAGCCAAAATCCACTGCTAGGGCAGCAGCAGTCATTGAGGACCCTAGGGAGTGTGACAGGATGTTGCCTGAAGTACTGGGGTACATGGCTGGGTACCAGTAGGCCCAGGGCCCCAGCTTGCCTGGAGAAAACCCATGAAGGGGAAGCCAGTGAGGGTTAGGTGAAGCCCATCTTACCAAACACAGGACACCGAAGTAAAGTGTTGGAGTGCAGGTAGCATCGATGCCCTACTTGCCTGCACCATATATGCACATTTAGTTTAATTATCTTTAAGTTGTAACTTTGTTGGCCAAGACATCACCACACTCCCAAATGGACTGTGTGGACAGGCCTGCCAGGGGAATGGGTAGTGCCAATGGCCTGTCGTAGACATCATCGAGACCAGAACGGACCATCTGAGAGGAAAGAGGTAAGGTATAGGGCTGGCAGAGCCTCACAGAAAACCTACCAGCTGAGCCACCCAGGGCCAGAGGGAAGCACTGAGAAGCACCTCCAACTAATCTCAAATAACATGGCAGGGGAGTAGGCCTTGGGGTGGCACCCAGGTGGACAGGGCATGCCTGCAGCAGCACTGCCACAATGCACTATAAGTAACTGTGCAAGCTACTACATTTTTATTTTTAAGCTATAAATAACAGCTTAATGTACTATATTTTATTTTATTTACTTACCAATGTCTACTCCAACTGGTATTACAGCAATATTACTTAAAGGAGGAAGAATTGTACATAACTGTTTTAAGCTTCTATTCAATTTAGCTGAAATTTCCACTTCAAGAATCGAAGTCCAAAGCACAGAGGGGAATGCTATTAACCAAGGTAAACTCATCCTTTGGGATGAAGTTCCAATGACTCTCTTTTGGCCAACTCTTGCATTGACCAACTCTTATGTGATATAATGAACACTGGGTGCAACTACACGTTTATTAATGGGCTCTAATTACTATGCATGTAGTACTTCCTTCATGTACTTCCTTTAGTACTTCCTTAATGTATTACTAACTGAAGGCACAATAACTAGAATTACTATGCAGCAGTCTGGCACATGGTTATATTGTGACACTTACTGCACATTAGCCTAATAAGACTGTGCAGTAGGCTATTAATACATTTTTAAACCACTATGTGCTACTGTGCAGTGTTATTAGGCTAACATGCAGCGAGTGTCTCATGCAGACATGCCCACTGAAATTCTATTCAGAGTGAATGTCTGAATAGGAGGGGTTGTCAGGCAGGTTTTGCCTGTTTCCTCTTGTCTCATATATATCTAAAACTGAGATCAGTCGTAAGACTTTGCTATTGTAAATACATTAAAAATACTAAAATTATACTATACCATGAGAGCAACAGCTGGAGCAGATCTCTAAAGCATCAGCTAGGGGACCAAGCTCTGATCTTGTAAGAGTACCAGAAAAATGCATTTAAACAAGAAGGCAAACTTAACTATTGTGTGATTTTTCAGAAGATACCATTGCAACAGTTCAAATTCTGTGATTCTTTTTCAAACTCATCAGTAAGAGTTTTGCCTCCCCACAGGCTCACACTTAAGGCAGGAATGATTGTGATTCTACTGCAAGACATGAATCCAAAAACTGGCTTAATCAAAGGTTGGACACTTATTGTAAAAATACTTTACTACAACTCTACCAACTTAGATGTGATAACAGGAGAAGCTACTGGAAAACACATTCTTTTGTCAAGAGTCACATGATGCCCATCAGATACAGCTGTATCTCTTAAAATACACAGAAGACAATTTACTCTCAGGGTTGCTTTTGCAATGAATATTGGCAAAAGTCACTTGATTAAGTAGGTATCTACCTGCCACAGCCTGTGTTTGGAAATGGCCAAGAGTGAAATCATTTGACAACCTAGAAATGCAAATTATACAGCTCAAACATGGAAGACATTTGCACAAAAATGTGATATTCCATAAAATCCTCCAATGAAATTTGTAGTTATAATATGCTCCCTCAAGATCATGTGCCACTTACCTCATCTTTATGACTTGTAAATTGATTGAATATGCCTATGTTTGTTTAGGTGATGCATTTGAATGCACTTCTGAAGCTACTTCAAGTTCAGCCAGTGATTTGAAAAGGTAAAGTAAGCACACATAGGACCACAATAAAAGTTTTTAGGAAAAAATTACTAGCTATACATTGTATTTGAGAAGTTTAGTATTTTCTTCCATGTTCCTGTTCTGGCCACTGTTCTTAAATTTTTCAATCAGTAAACTAACTTTACAAATCCTTTATAACATTTTTTTTTTGTAATTTCTGCGATTTTTGTGATCTATGTCAGTTGCTTTTCCACAAACTTCCATCTATTATGGATATCTCATTCTTAAACAGATATTAGAAATCTGCTGTTCTAGCTACACTGTGATATAACTGTACTAATTATTTTCTGCAGAGTGTTATATTTATCAATAGTTTTGGCAATCAGTGGCAAGATGTTGTGTAGAACTCATTACCACACGATGTTGAGAAGACCACAAATACAGCTAGATTAAAAATGGGATTAAACAAATTAGTGGAGAATATATGTATCAGGGGGCATTAAACACAGCCATTAGGGGTATGACTTGAAGCTTAGGATGTCCCCAGTTTTATGGCAGATGATGAATAGGACCATAAGGTAGGAGATGGATCAAACTATTCATACCATATTTCTTATACTGTTCTTATAATATAACTGCTACTTGCTAGTGTCAGAAAATGGGCAGAACCTTTGTTGTTATATGGAAGGATTTATGTGAAATTTCTTATATTCTCAATGTAGAGGTCTACATTTCCCCCCCCCCATAGTAATTATGAAGGGTACCTGTTTACAGTTTGCATTTCAACAAACTTATCCAACTCCTCTTTTAGTCTTTGCCTTATGGCAGAAAAAGTTTCCTATGATCATCATTAACTGTATGGCAGTTTAGTTTGTTTCTGAACTCAGTTAAGAGCTACCCTATAATCTTGAAAATATTTTAAAAATCTTTTCCAGTTGTGTTGAATTTCTACTCTGATTATATACTTCTAATGAAACTAAGAATTTGTCATATGCTCCTTTTCTCCCATGAAATTACAGATTGTGTCTTTTCCAATGTGTTATTGTTTGTTACCTATACATTTACTCTAAATATTTTCTTAGTGGGAATGAAACAGCAGCTGTAAGCCATGTATTTTATCTGTTTTCCTTGCAATACCTGTGGCTTTTCTTTCAGTGCTAATATCACTGTTTCTGGCACCATATTGGTGTATGCACCTGTGTCTAACTTAAAATTAATGAATGTTCCATTTGACTTCAGGCTGATAATCTGTTCCTCCCTTGCTGCAACAAAGTCTAATGTTGCTATGAAGGTTTTCTATGAGCTAGTTCCTACTCTGCTAGGGTCTGAAAACTTTTGCAAATTAATGGAATCCACTACAATTCTTTCATCTTTGTCCATATGTATAGTATCATCTTGGCTATTAAACTGCCACATGGTCTGCAGCTCTCTGCACTGTTATTTTTTGTGGACTGTGACTGAGTTCTGTCTGCCTTTCTGCCTTGGGTGTCTTTTATTAGTATGTGGATTCTTTAGCAGGTCTAGAGTGCCAAAGGGCTGTCTACCCTCCCCTAGCTTCCATCTTGATTGGATGACATATTCTACTTAGCAACTTCTAATTTGTTTGTTCAGGGTTAATTCTAGGTCTTCTGATAGTATCTCATAATAGTTTAACACCGATCTCAATCACAACTTGATCCCAATTAGCTCGCCAATACAAAATTGACTTTTTAAACTTAAATCAGTCACCTTATCACTGTTTGTATGTACCCAACGTTTACAGACACCTATATGCTAATATAGTAAGGAGCCAATGATCTAATGATATTAAGTTATTTATGCTTACTGTATATCCACATATTATATATCCTTTTTAAGCTTATAGAATAGAGATTTTCACATATCTCTCAAACAAAGGCAGAAAAAAATGTAAGATTTGCATTTAAAAAAGTAACTATAGAAAATCATTATGCAATGCAGCACCTACAACATGCAGCACCTACAAACTTTTAAGCAAGCTAGCAGGTAGTCCTCTATGAGACTTCATGCTAAGACGGTCACTTTCTGATTTTCACATGACACACTAATACCTACTTAGGACAAACTTTGTGTCTGTGCCTTTAAATATGTTTACTTGCAATTTCTTTGCTCTTTTGTCTTTTTTTTTGTTTTTTATTATTTAAGCTATAAGTAATTGTTCAAGTGACTACATTTTTATTTCTATTCTATAAATAGATATAAATGTTTATATTTAATACATTTTATTTACTTACAAATGTTTATTCCATCTATTTCATACATGCAGATGAGGTATTGCAGCAATGTTACTTAAAGGGGGAAGAACAATGGATAATTGCTTTAAGCTTTTATTGAATTTAACTGAAATTTCCACTTAAAAAATCAGAATCCAAAGTCAATGTAAACTCATCCCTTGGGAGGACTCTCCATAGGCTTCTTTTTGGGCATTACAATGCATTGATTGATTCCTGAGTAACGCAGTGAATGCAAAACGTCCATTCAGAAAGAAAGTCATAGCTTTAGGAAGGGATTTCAGGCAAGTTTTTGTATTATTTCTCATAGATGTCACATATCTATAATTGATATCTATCTTAATATCTTGATATTGATATCTTGATATGGATACTATCTTGATATTGATAGTCTCTGTTTTGGCGACATTTTAAAATACTGAAAGTTCACCTAGACATGAAAACAATGGCTGGAACAGATGAATTTGTTGTTTATCTCAAGAGGACTAGGTAGTTTCATAGTTTCATGGTTAGTAAGGTCAGAAGGACCTGAGCCATGGCAGGGGGTCATCAAGTCCGACCCCCTGCCATGGCAGGAAAGAGTACTGGGGTCAAACGACTCCAGCAAGGTGATTGTCTAGCCTTGTCTTAAAGACCCCCAGGGTAGGAGCCGGCACCACTTTGCTTGGAAGTTGGTTCCAGATCCCAGTCGCCTTGACAGTGAAGCATAGCCTCCTGATGTCTAAAGTAGTGCCTCCTGTTGTCCTGATGTCTAGTATGCTCCTTTAAGATCCCATGCTCTCTAGCTTGCATTCACGGCTTGCAGAATGACTGAACTTGCTTACATTTGGTTAAATGATGTGTTTGAACACCTTTCTGAACCTACACAAACTTCAAAAGGACTATTTCTTTGTATTTTTTAAATCCAGTGTTGACCTAGGATTCTCTGGAAATATTCTGAAGCAAACCTTAAATGTCTTGATTGGCTATACCAGGGACCCTAGTTATCTCTGATTTAGAAAAGTCCCCAATTTTCGATTTAAAAAAGTAACCCCAAATTCACATTTTTTCTGTGATTTAAATGAAACACCAGTAATATCTAGATATATCTAGATGTGTATATATAGCTATATGTAGATATAGTTATATATATATATATATATATAGATTTATATAGCTATAGTGATGTTTCAGTTTAACTGCAGAAAAATGTGGATTGGGGGTTACTTTTTTTAACCAAAAATTGGGGATTTTTTTTAAATCAGAGAAAACCAGGATCCCTGAAGATAACATTGAAAAAGTCAAAAAAAAAAGCTGCTTCAGACTGACTCAGTTTTTAGACAGAACAGATATATTCCATTTTACTGAAGATTTCAAGGTTTTTGACACAAACTTTACAAAACTTCAATGTAAAATTTGGCTGTAGATCAACAGCAAAATCAACAAAGAGCCAAACATTAAAAGAAAACCTGCATCACAGTGGGAAGAAGAAGAGGAGAAGTTGCAGGAACAAATGAAACAAGCTTGTGTTGATCAATGGCACAATGTATTTGATCATGTGTTACAACCCAAAGCATCTTTTAGCTTTGAGTCTTCAGAAAGCTTGTAGTTGGCAAAGAGATTCAGTATAAAGATTTATTTGAGAAAGAAACATATGTATAAGGAAACATGCATCCAGAATATTTTTTTAGAGATAATTTGTTGGGTATGCACTTGTCTCTCATGCTTTCTTTTAAACGATGTCAATACTCCTCCAATTTCCACAATATAAGTTTATACTTAGCCTCCTCTGCCAGTTTGAGTTAAGTAAGAATGACTGGAAACATCAAGTGCTTCAGAACCAGCTAGTGACTGAAATTAAACTTCCCCTTTTTTTTGGCACTCATGACTTCCAGAGATAGAGTGAAATACTGATTTTACATTTTCCAGAGATTTACAATGCACATGGGGCTTTACAATGCTCCATTCTTTTCTTAGCTAATTTTGCTCCCATGATATAGATCAATGACTTGCACCCAAGAAATCTGCAAGAAGGATGCTTTATTCATTGCCTTGCATTCTATATAAGTATTGTATAAGATGAAACTCTGCAAAACACAACAGTTCAGATAACTGAGAACGTTAGAAGTACCTTCCTTTAGAGCTGCCAGTTCAGAACAGGCATTGCAATTCACACATTAAAGGCACGACTCCGTCTTCCTTTTACCTTCCCCTTCCTTTCCACCACTACACTTTATAAATATGTGCAAATTGTTACTAAATATGTGTGAGGATGGAGGATTTACAGATAGGACTGACTTGGGTTTGAGCTTCACGTTAGATGAAGAATCAAGTATAAATTTTGTATTGAAAGGTTCCCAAATGAAGGCATTGCAAACTTTGAGACACTGCAGGCACAATTAGGGAGGCTATCAAAATTTGGCCTGTAACGTAGCGTGTCAATTGCCTGAAGTAAGAATTCATAAACATCAAGCCAAAATGCTAATCAAGTATCTAACATTTTCTATGCAATGCCATAATGCATAGATTTTCACAGAATATTATTGGTTACATTACACTATACACCACAGCTTACAATGACCAAATTTGGTTTGCGCTTATCACAGAGGTTTAAAGTGTCTTATCTTTGGTTAGAAGGCTGAACAGTATGCTATCGGTTGTATTTTTTGTAATCCGTGTATGTTTTGAAAGATTACACACACACACACACACACACACACACACATCATTATCATCGTCATCATCATTGGACCTTAAATATTGCAAGTCCACTATATGATCACTGAAATAGCTGTATTCACACATATTTCAATGTATGATGCTGCATCCATTTTGTAGATTTACTTGTAGATGTACTTGTTTGTTTGTGTACCTGATTCCTACATTGCCTTGCACTACTAAATTAAAAGAACGCAGGCCATACACAGGACAATTTTCAAACATTTATAACCTTGCTATTACAACTTCTTGCAAATGTATCACAGGCCCTTTTTCTCATAAAAAAATTCGATGTTTGAAAAATAAACTGTGCGTGAGTTCTCTGAGAATCCCAAAGTGATGAACATATTAATGTATCATCCAAACAAAACAAAACAGAACAAATAACACATTTTCATGTTTTGAATCATAAGCAGTCAAATTGTATTGTATCAGCCTTTTCCAAAGTGTCATTTTTGCACTGAGCAGATAATCTATGTAGAGTTATAAACCTCCGAAAACATGAGATTATAATGAAGTGCCTCCTGATATATAACTAAACCATTGTAACAATGGCACTTTTATGAATTCAGATGGAAAATATCAATTAACAGATAACCTTCTCATCAACTAAGATCTAAGATTTGCCTGAATTTGCAAAATATGTAATACTTCAGCAGTATTCATTCTCTGTAGAGGTAATCATAGTTTGATGATACAGTACAAAATGCAAAGTCACCCACTTAGGGAGCAATAAGAAAGATGTCAGCTATTAGATGGGAATGTACAGATGAGAGGCATCTGAGGAAGCAAGAGACTTGTTTGTTGATAGCCTATGGATGACCATGAGCCACGATTGCAATGTGGCTGTGAAAAACAACGTTTCTACAATTTTATTTATGTATATTATTCAGGGTATATGCAGTAGACATAAAGAAGTACTAGGGCTATTGATAAGACTCTTGTAGAGTATTTTATATAGTTATGGTCACCAGTATTCCAAAAAGATGAACCAGAACAGGGAAAAATTAAAAAAAAAGAGGGCTAAGGAATGGAGAACTTTTCCCAAGAACTTTTATCCAAGAATGACCTTGGCTTATTTCATTTGGCAAAATAGATATTGAGCGGGAATATGATCACCTATTATAAGCATGTTTGTGGGGTGAATATTACAAAAGGAGCATTAATTTCTTTGGTTATTTCAAAATGAGCACAAGGTCAAATAGCTATAGTCTACCTACAAGTGAATTTGTTTGGCAATTAGATTTCCCACTATAAGAGGAGGGAAGTTTTATGATGTTATTCAGAGCAAAGCAGTGGGAAGAAAGATCTTGAATCATTTAAGATTGCAGTGTTGTAACCAGGGCATGGGTCATAGAAGCAACTGCACACTGACTTGGGAGTGGGAGGACAGAAAAAAGCGCAGCTGCTTGCAGCTTCATATTTGCATTTATGATCAAGGAGGTCACCACTTCTGCTTTGCCTTGGGCGCTTATCCACTGAGCTAGATAAGTTTATGGAAGGATGATACAATAGGATTAATGAATTCTGGCTTAACAATTAGTATGTGGAATATGTTGAATCATGTGTTTCTGGTGCCCATCTTGGGGTAGAGAGGTAGCTTTCTTGTAGTATGGAAGGTATATAATGATCCAATGCTTTAAAACTTTGTTTGTTGCCGGTTGGGGCCCAGAAGGAAATGTGCTCCTTTCATGAACATTATTGACTATTTGGAGACTTTTTATACTATTCTCTAAATTTTTGGGGGAGTTTGCTACACTTAAATCTGGAGATTTTTTACTGGGTTCCTGCTAATACATAGAAGTCCCAGAGGTTCCTGGCTTGAAAAGGTCTTGCTTCCACTTAGGGTCATACCAATAGCCAATATTCTGCCTAGGTCAGGGACTGAGGCATGAACCAAAATATGTCTTTCTCTATAGTGTGGAGCATGGTTGTTTCCTATGCTTTTTGTGCAAATAATACCAACTAGTTCCCTGTCATTGCAATGGCAAGGCATTAGACATGTCCTAATGTTATGGATTTGTTGTAATATTTTTATTGTAATGTTTTTAACTGTGTTAATTTAATCATAATGTTGCATACATCAGCCCCAGGCCTCTGTCTAACTTATAAAGGAAAGAATGGTTTAAAGAGATAATAAAACCACTGGCCTACAGGCCTGGGCACCTGGTGCCTTCTGAGTCTGGGTGGGGGCACCAGATTGCTGACTGGGGGTTGGGATCCCTCAGCAACTGATCGTGCACTTCCGGTTTTGCAACTGGCACTTCCAGGGGGTGCATGGCAGATCTCAGGGGGTGCATGTGCACCTATGTGCACCCCCTACATGTCACCAGTGCCTACATGTGGGACAGGAAAAGATGGAGCTACAGTATCAATAGGCTCTGAATAGCTTTGTTGATATATCAGCAGAGATGGGATTGCTACCAACACCCAGAAGGCTTCGGAAAAGCTGAGGGAGAAGCAAGACAGTGGACAGCTAAGATTATGTTTGGCAGGGTTGACAGCATGAAAAGAGAGCAGCAGAGCCACTTTAGGGCTCAGGAGTTGGACAGACTGGAGAGAGAAGAGCCGAATTAAATTTGGGATATTCACACCTGTATAGGCTGCATTGGGGATAGAAACACTACTTAACACTTTGGAAGGAGCAGGGTCTTCTTGCTCTGTGTCCTTTACCAAATAAATTATTTTATTGAAGAGAAGCCATTTGTTTTGCTGCTTGGAACTTTGGGTTGCATTTACCTCCCCAGGAAGAGGGAAAGATCCTCTGTCAAGAGCTGAACTAGATGATGGCTCCTTCAGTCAGAACCAGAGATAACTAGGGAGTGTTGGGAACTGAAAGCCAGGATCTGGACTGGAAGATGCCAAGCCTCCCTTTCTGTTCTAGAAGCCATGCCTGGGCTGCCTTGGGCTGCCTTCAGGGGGCATGACCAGAGACCAGACAAGGTTAGTCTTGACCAAGCATGCCTCTGGGAGGACTCAGTGATACACTCTGCTTTTACTTCTAATGTATTATGTGATGGTACTGTTGTTTTGGGCTTTGGGCCTGGTGCTTTTGTGTGAAGATTTGAAATAGCTATTTTAGGGATTTCTTGAATGAGTGATTGACTGCAAATTCAGGGGACAGGACTTGATGCCCAAGGAGGCATCTTCCAGTTCTATATCCCCATGCTCTTTTAGTTTTCCATGAAGTATTAGCAGCAGTTTTGGCTTGGAACTGAATAGCCTATTTTAAACTTTAAGCTAAAATTTGTATTGTATATATCCCGGAAGCAATACATCTCATACACCAAAATGAAACAGTTCCTTTTATTTGGGTGCAGAATGTTGGGTTTTCTTAGCAAGATTGGAGTGTTATTGTAGCCATGACAATCCAAGAAATATACAAGAGCCAAGGATTTGTTTGGTGATCTTTTATTGAAGCAACTGTTTGGGTGATCCATGCTTTTTAGGGTTTTTATTTATTTATTTTTTATTTTGGCTGTGTGTAAATAAGAATTCATACACTTTTTTAACTATAAATTGGATGGAAATTAATTCTCATTAACACACTTAATTATAAAATACTAGGCTAAGTACTCTACAAATGTGTGTTCCAGGTCATAGATGTCTATGGTGTTATCCTGGGCTGAGTCCTATGGTACATCCCAAAATCTTGTCACCTGCAGTGAGTATCTGAAGAATGTTTAGCGCTTACAAAGGTGTTAACTTTGAATTTACCAACAGTCAGTTTTATTAACACACACACACACACACACACACACACGGCAGGGAGTGTGAATATTAGTTCACATATAAACAAACAGTTTCACAGAAAATATGAAGGTATTAAGTGGAAATGATTCTGATCTTTCATAATATCTTCAAAGACAAGGAGATACAGTACAAAATGATATTAAATTGGTGTTCAGGCTGTAATACATGCAGGACCAGAATTATTTACACTCTTACCTTTGTGACATTTTGTTTTCATGCTAGTGTTTATTGCAGAAAGAGCAGCAGCCACGTATTTTGAATTTGCGACTCTCTGAAAAATTATATTGCAACTTGTTACAATTACTTTGGGAGCCATATCAAAACTAGAAGGAAACCTCTCAAGGCATGTAGGATGCTAACTTTAAAACAGAGGTATATAGCAAAACATATTGATCCCACAAGACATTTGTCTGTATAACTTGAGCATGGGAAGAAATGAGGGACTTAGTGATAGTTGATTCCCAAGATACCTTATGTTAGTCTATTTTCGCAGGCAACCTGGGATAAATATGATGTGCATAGTGGAGATAAATGGTTTGCATATCTATGTTTCTCTATCATATATATAAACAACAGCTGTCTTTGTTATTTCACTAGTGTTTTCTTTAGTATTAAAAGAAATTCAAATTCACCAGCTGAAAATGGTTGGTAATGCCATGTAATAATAGGGAACCATAGCCCTGTTACTAGAAAGCAGGACAGTCATCAGGGCACAGCCTGCCTGCAGAGCAGGGGTTAAAGGGGGCTGTCACATGATCATGAGAGAGCTCAGGCCAGAGCTATATAGTCCTGGGTTGAACAAGCAAGAGACCTGTTGAGAAGCCTGGGAGATTGTGCAAGGCACAGAGACACAGGGGCCCAAGAGCCCAGTGCCAGTGGGATGTAGAGACATAGGGCCCCAAGAGCCCAGCACCAGCAGGGTGCAGTAGGCCGGGGCCAGGGGCCAAGCAACAGGAAAGGAAGGAGCTGAGCTAGCACCTTAGTGCTAGGTTCAACACAGTAGGCCTATGCTAGAAGGCCTAGCCACATTAAAGAGGCAGTGGCTGAATAGGCCAAAGCCCCAAAAGAGGTGACAACAGTTGTGTAACACCTGCAAGGCATGGGGCACAGTAAAGGACTAGTATGGAGCCATGCACTTAGTCTTTAAGGCAGGAACTTCTCACCTCTGGGTGTTCTCTGGAGAGACAACCCTATCTAGGAAGCCCTGGGGCAGCCTCCCCTTTGAGAACCAAAAGAAACATCAAGATGTGGCAGGAAAGTAAAGGGGAGACTGTTCCCAGAAATGGATGGAAATAAAGGGGACTCTAGGGTGCCTCCAGGAGTTCTTGACTGCCCTGAAAATGGCACCCTGTTACACACTGTGTTAAAGTTGCTCCCATATCTCAGCTCATCTGGTATTTTGAGATTATTATGTATATAAAAACAACAACAGCAATAACAGAAATAGTAATAATTATAATTATAATGATCTCTGCCACTGCACTTCCTGGCTGGCTACCCTGAAGAAAAATCTTTCTCCCCTAGCTCTTTTTTGCATTTAATCAAATTAACTCAAAATAGAAAAAGTGATATATGGATCAAAGGAAAATGTTTAACTGCAAATTACCTGGTTGTCTCCTGGGATAGTCATCACTCCTTCAGAGAAGAAAGCAAGTAGTGGAATTATTTTTGTGCCTCTGCTGTTTCAAGTCCATTATCGATATGTTACATAGTCTGAGACCAATAAGGGGATATTGCTCTTTGACTTCCAGACATCAGGGAGCACTTGTAATTGATCACTCAAGGTGTCTCAGCAGTGGGACATGAACAACTAAATGGTTGGAGTTGCTAGAACAAATCTGACATAGCCTGACAGTGACCAAAAAATCACTAATGCTTAGGAGCATCTTTCCTATATGCTAGTAGTTTAAAACTAGTATCTGTAACTGTCTTTGATGATTTAATTGTGTCTAGCTTGTAATCATTTAAGAAGCTTTCTGAAAATCTTGGGATGGGTATTTTTAAAATACATTTTTATTAAGTAAAATTTTTATCTCCATGAAATGAATGCATAGATTTATCAGACTGAGAAATCTCTGAATCCTACCTCCATACTATGGCTGAAACACAGAAAGAAAAGTTTCTTCTTCCATTAAAATACCAGCAAATCTTATGCAGATAAAAACTTGATTTAAGAGGTAACAGTTTGACTCCTTGTTTGCAAGTAAGAATTGCTTGTCCAATACCAGTCTACTTTCCTTAAGAACATTATATAACTTAATGTTCTTAAGTTATATCTTTCTACAACACCTCAAATTTAGGGCTTAACTAAATTAAATTTTGCAACTAAGTAAACATGTGTGTTTAACTTAGATTAGTTAAACCATTTTGGTAGATATGTACATTCAGAAGTTAAGTGGCCTTAATTTAACTTTCAAAATAGATTAAGCTAATTTGCATTAAGGTACATAATTTGCATAAAGGTATAGCTTTTTAATTGTACATAAAAGTGAGTTAATTCAGATTAATTTTCCCAAGCGTTTCCAGGTAAAACAATCCCTTAGTAATTTAATAGGTGCTTAAGTCATTCTTTATATCCTTCTCAAAATGCTAAATTGTTTAAAAAGTTTTAATCCTCTATACATCTTCTAGTAACATTAGTGGAAGAAAGATATCATAGCCATGTGATAGTCCAAAAATATTTCATAGGCAACAATTTCTTAGGGTGATATCTTTTCCTGGACTAACCGTATAGCTGGGATAAAGTTATACAGACTTTTGAATGCATAATATTCTTCGTAAAATCTCTGATCATAGGAAGTCAGGCACAGCATAGTGTAACACAGCAGAGTGGACGGCTGAGAGACTGCAGACCCTGATGTTCACCTACCACCCCACACTGGAACAGATTTGAAGAATCCCCAAATGACTATAGCCTTTACTTAACAAAGCTCTAACCCTGAGAGAAATATTCCCACCCTTTCCATACCTGGTTTTCAAATAGCTACTTAACCTTGACCCATTCAGCAAACTCTCTACAGCCCAACAGATGTCGAGTGGAACACTGCCTTGCCTTGGGAAGAAAACCTTAACCTGTCAGTACATCTCCACTACCACTAGTATAAATGCCCCCATAAGTAATAAATCAGAATTAATGGTTGCTACACATGCCTTTCCCAAAATTATGATATGCCTAATTCAATGAGTACCAAGCACTCTCATGGCAACTATGTAGGTGAAACTAAACAGCAACTGGGCACGTCTACATGAGAGGCTAAAAAGGCAGCAGAATAATTCTACTGAGCATTAGTGCACCATGCTGAAAGCCTTGCTAATGTGCTAATGCACAGCAGAATCAGTCTACTGTGCATTAGTGTCATGTAAAAGATGTGTGCCAGTGCTACTGCGCAGTAATGCTGATTATGGAGCAGTAATGTTGATTATGACTAAGCATAATGTACTGCGCAGTAATGTTGATTATGACTAAACTTAATGTACCATAAATATGGTGCATTAATGCATGTGTAGATGTACCCACTATGTACCAGAATGAGCACTCACTATATATATATATATATATATATAAATTCTTCCTTTCAGGTACTAACTAAGGGACCCTGAAGAAGGGTGTTTGTACCCAAAAGCTTGTAAAGGAGAATCTTCACAACTATTTTAGGTGGTCTAATTAAGATATTAAATGTACCAAAAGAACCTTGTCTGCCTATGTCTTTAGACCAACACAGCTACAATGAACACCTCTGAGTAATCTTGTTAGTGATTTTATGATGGAAGCCACATTGGCATTTCTATTTTTCCTTTATTCCAGAAACTCGTTATCAGCAACAGAAATTAATTCTATACTAAAGTTTGGTTTCTAAAATCTAGTACTGAATTACATTAAAAAATGGCTATTTAAAAAGAATTTGAGTGGCAAAGGAAATTAAAAACAAATGCATTTCTGGATCTGGGCTTATAGTAGTTGTGAAGCTTGTAATCCAATTCATATAATACTAGTTGAACCCGCTCTTCACTGCAGAAGATTAATTTGATTTTTTATTTTTTTATAACCGTTTGTCATAATCATCATCATCTTCACTTCATGGTTTATAGATCGTTGCTTGTTCAACTTCAAAAGCTTTCAGACCATTGTTTCAATCTGGTTTCTTTTCCTTTTGTAGACTGTTATTGAATTTTTTGACATGGGTGAGCTACCAATCCCCTGCCTTACCCCCAAACTGGAGGACTACACTAGAGCCCCTTTAGCCAAAGTTTTCAGTTAAACGCACTACATACACCCCACATACCCCCCCACACCACACACACCACACATACCATGCACACACCACATGCATACACCCTCCCCACAAAATATACAAAACTAAGAATATTTTTGAATTATGCAATCACCTTTATATACAATATGTAAACACAAATCACGATACAGTATCCAAATACATATACAGTATGCAAACAAATCTTCTAGACTTGGTCTTGGCCAAAGGAGATGATTTGGTGAGTGACTTGAACATTGAGGGTAGCCTAGGTGACAGCAACCATGAGATCATCATATTCACTGTCCGCCGCATGGTATATAAACCAACTAGCAGGATTGAAGTCCTGGACTTCAAAAATGCCGATTTCAAGAGGCCCAGGGCATTAGTAGGGGAGGTGATGCAGGACCAGCAACTGAAGGTGAATGGAGTACACAAAGAGTGGTCTTTCCTCATGGACACAATCCTTGAAGAACAAAAGAAGAACATTCCCATGCAGAGGAAAGGCAGCAGAATGGCTCTCAAGCCCCCTTGGCTCAGTAGGGATATCATGGTCCTCTTGAAAAAGAAGAAAGAGGCATATACTCAGTGGGACCTAAGGATAATCCTTAAGGAGGAATATATGCTCCTTATTCATGTGGGCACCAATGACATGGCTCGGAGCACCCCCAGCCAGGTCATGAGGCACTACAGGAATTTGGGAGCGGGGCTTAGGGGTCTGGGAGCTCAGGTGGTGTTTTTGTCGATCCAGTCTTGGGCTATGGGCTGAGGAGGATCCATGCAGTGAACCAAAGACTGCGGAGCTGGTGTCATCGGGAAGGCTTTGGCTTCCATGACCACAGCCCGCTCTTTGGCGAGAGAGGCAGCGAGCTGCTGGGAAGAGATGGCCTCCACCTCTCCCCCTGGGGAGGAGGCTCTTCTCAGCCAAGCTGGCTGACCTGCTCCACCGTGCTTTAAACTAAGCCTGCTGGGGGATGGGGGGACTACTGCCACTGCTGGCCCACTGAGCAACCCTTGCAAAGCCAGCAGACCAAGGCACTTAAGGGATCCCACCCCTGCCCCAGCCCTGGCACAATCTGTGGGCAAGGCAAGAGCCCCCAAGGGGACACTTGCCTGCCTGTACACTAATGCCAGGAGCCTGGGCAACAAGCAGGAGGAGCTCATCCTCCTGCTTAGTGCAAAGAATTATGATGTCATTGGGATAACGGAGACCTGGTGGGACTCCACCCATGACTGGACCATGGGTATAGAGAGCTATACCCTGTACAGGAGGGATTGTGTTGACAAAAGGGGCGTGGGTGTAGCTCTCTATGTGAAGGAAAGCTACATGTCCCTGCAAGCTGATGTTGGCGACCAGCATGGACAGCTAGAGACCCTCTGGGTAAAAATTCATGGGGAATACGGCACAGGGGACACAACAGTGGGAGTCTACTACAGACCTCCCACTCAAAGTCCTGAGCTTGACCAGGAGTTCGCCCGGGAACTGACTGAGGCCGCTTGCTCCAGGACCTTGGTTGTCATGAGTGACTTCAATTACCCGGACATCTCATGGGAAGATCGCATAGCAAAATCCGAGCGGTCGCAAAGCTTTCTCTCGTGCGTGGATGACCTCTACCTGACTCAAGAAGTCTGTGGGCCAACGAGAGGCAAAGCGCTCCTCGACCTGGTACTGGCTACGGGGGACGACCTAATTGGCAACCTAGTGATCGATGGGAAGCTGGGTGACAGCGACCATGAGCTGATCACCTTCACCATCCATCGTAAAGCTGGTGGTCAAGGGCCCGAAGGCTCGCTGCACCAAGGGCCCTCCCTCGCCGGAGCTTAGCAACAGGTTCGCACCTCTTGCAGCCCCAGCAGAGACTGCTCAGTTGCCGGCTCCTGCAGGCAACCCAGGCTCGACCGCAGCTACTGGCCCCGCTCTCCCCAAGACAAAGCGAAAGGAGTTTGTTGTGGGAGACTCCATCCTGCGGGGTACTGAGGGGGCAATCTGCCGCCCCGACCCCTTAGCCCAGGAAGTCTGCTGCTTCCCGGGGGCCTGCATCCGAGACATTGCGGAGAGGATCCCGCAGCTCCTCCGGCCCACAGACCACTACTCCATGCTCCTTATTCACGTGGGCACCAATGACACGGCTCGGAGCACCCCCAGCCAGGTCATGAGGCACTACAGGGAGTTGGGAGCGGGGCTTAGGGGTCTGGGAGCTCAGGTGGTGTTTTTGTCGATCCTCCCAGTCTCAGGCTATGGGCTGAGGAGGGAGATGAGGATCCACGCAGTGAACCAAAGACTGCGGCGCTGGTGTCATCGGGAAGGCTTTGGCTTCCATGACCACAGCCCGCTCTTTGGCAAGAGAGGCAGCGAGTTGCTGGGAAGAGATGGCCTCCACCTCTCTCCCCTGGGGAGGAGGCTCTTCTCAGCCAAGCTGGCTGACCTGCTCCACCGTGCTTTAAACTAAGCCTGCTGGGGGATGGGGGGACTACTGCCACTGCTGACCCGCTGAACGACCCTTGCAAAGCCAGCGGACCAAGGCACTTAAGGGAGCCCACCCCTGCCTCAGCCCTGGCACAATCTGTGGGCAAGGCAAGAGCCCCCAAGGGGACACTTGCCTGCCTGTACACTAATGCCAGGAGCCTGGGCAACAAGCAGGAGGAGCTCAAGAAGTCTATGGGCCAACAAGAGGCAAAGCGCTGCTTGACCTGGTACTGGCTACGGGGGACGACCTAATCAGCGACCTAGTGATCGATGGGAAGCTGGGTGACAGAGACCACGAGCTGATCACCTTCACCATCCGCTGTAAAGCTGGCAAGTCAGTCAGCAACACAGAAGTCCTTGACTTCAGAAAAGCTGACTTTGACAAGCTCAAGAGGCTAGTCAGCCAGGCCCTCAGGGACCATGACCCCAGGGTGATGGGAGTTCAAGAAGAGTGGTTGCTCCTCAAGGAAGCGATCCTCAATGCACAAGTTAAATCTATTCCAACATGGAGGAAAGACAGCAAGAAGGCACAGCAGCCCCCCTGGCTCTCCAGGGACCTAGCGGACCTCCTGTGGCTTGAAAGGAAAGCCTACAAAGGATGGAGGATGGGATTCACCTCCAAGGAGGATTACTCCGTGCTGGTCCGGTCCTGCAGGGAGCAAACCAGGAAAGCCAAGGCTGCAACTGAACTCCAACTAGCTTCAAGCATCAAGGACTACAAAAAGTCCTTTTTCAGATATGTGGGGAGCCAGAGGAAAAGCAAGGGGAACGTTGGACCCCTGCTAAACCAGATGGGGCAACTGGCAACTGACGTCCAGGAAAAAGCCAACCTATTAAATAGGTACTTTGCGTCAGTCTTTCATCAGTCACATGGGATGCCCATGCCCGCTATGGGACAGGGAAATCTGGGTGAGGGGGATCCCCTACCCTCCATAAATGCTGACCTCATGAAGGAACACCTTGAGAAGCTGGATACCTTCAAGTCACCTGGCCCTGACAATCTGCACCCCAGGGTACTCAAGGAGCTGGCGAGTGTTATAGCCCAGCCCCTGGCACGGATCTTTGAAAACTCCTGGCGCTCTGGTGTAGTGCCCAAAGACTGGAAGAAGGCCAATGTGGTACCGATCTTCAAGAAAGGGAGGAGAGTGGATCCAGCTAACTACAGGCCCATTAGCCTGACTTCTATCCTGGGGAAGATCTTAGAAAAGTTTATTAAGGAGGCCATCCTTGAGGGACTGGCCCAGGCTAACATTCTAAGGGATAGCCAGCATGGGTTTGTTGCGGGTAGGTCTTGTTTGACCAGTCTCATTTCCTTCTATGACCAGGTGACCTATCACCTGGACCAGGGAGAAGCATTGATGTCAGATATCTTGACTTCAAAAAAGCTTTTGATCTGGTATCCCATGATCACCTCTTGGCCAAACTTGCCCGTTGCAGCCTTGGCTCCACCACGATCTGCTGGCTGGGAAATTGGCTCCGTGGTCGGACCCAGAGGGTTGTAACTGATGGCAGTAACTCATTGTGGTGCCCTGTGACCAGTGGGGTCCCTCAAGGCTCTGTCCTGGGACCCATACTGTTCAACATCTTCATTAATGATGTGGACATTGGAGTCAGGAGTGGACTGGCCAAGTTCGCCGATGACACCAAACTTTGGGGCAAAGCATCCACGCCAGAAGATAGGCGGGTGATCCAGGCTGACCTGGACAAGCACAGCAAATGGGCAGATGAGAACCTGATGGTGTTTAACACTGAAAAATGCAAGGTTCTCCACCTTGGGAGGAAAAACCTGCAGCGTCCTTATAGGCTCGGCAGTGCTACGTTGGATAGCACTACAGAAGAAAGAGACTTGGGGGTCATCATTGAACACAAGATGAACATGAGCTTGCAATGCGATGCTGCGGCTAATAAAGCAACCAAAATGCTGACTTGCATCCATAGATGCTTCTCGAGCAAATCCCAGGACGTCATTCTCCCCTTGTACTTGGCCTTGGTGAGGCCGCAGCTGGAGTACTGCGTCCAGTTTTGGGCTCCACAATTCAAAAAGGATGTGGAGAAGCTTGAGAGAGTCCAGAGGAGAGCCGTGTGCATGATCAGAGGTCAGGAAAACAGATCTTACGATGACAAGCTGAGAGCCATGGGACTCTTTAGCCTGGAAAAGCGCAGGCTCAGGGGTGATCTGATGGCCACCTATAAGTTTATCAAGGGTGACCACCGGGATCTGGGGGAACGTTTGTTCACCAGAGCGCCCCAAGGGATGACGAGGTCGAATGGTCACAAACTCCTGCAAGACCGTTTTAGGCTGGACATAAGGAAGAATTTCTTTACTGTCCGAGCCCCCAAGGTCTGGAACAGTCTGCCAGTGGAGGTGGTTCAAGCACCTACATTGAACACCTTCAAGAGTAAATTGGATGCTTATCTTGCTGGGATCCTATGACCCCAGCTGACTTCCTGCCCTTTGGGCAGGGGGCTGGACTCGATGATCTCCTGAGGTCCCTTCCAGCCCTGATGTCTATGAAATCTATATGACAGTGGTCCGCACATGTAGGGAGAAGATTAGGAAAGCTAAGGTGGTGACTGAATTCAAGTTAACAAAAGGACAATAAGAACTCCTTCTTTTTGTATGTAGGGAGCAGAAGGAAAACAAATGGAAGTGTGGGCCCCTGATGAACACCTCAGGACAGCTGGTAACCGACATCCAGGTAAAAATTGAACTTCTGAATAACCACGTTTCTTTCATTTTTCACTGGACCTACGGGAAAAACATGTGAGATAAGGCTCACATGGGGCATGGTGAGAATGCCAGCCTTCCCACTGTTGATGCTCAGCTGGTGTATAACCGACTAGAAAAGCTAGACATTTATAAATCAGCAGGACTGGATGAACTTCACCCAAGAGTGTTGAAGGAGCTGGTTAAGGTCATTGCAGGACCACTGGCAAATCTTTTTTAAAAAATGTGGGCCTCAGGGGAGATTCCAGAGGATTGGAAGAGGGCCAGCATTGTGCCCATCTTCAAGAAGGGGAAGAAGGAGGACCTGGGCAACTCTAGGCCAATCAGCCTAACTTCTATTCCAGGGAAAATCCTAGGAAAACTCATTCAGGTATTTATATGTGACTCACTCATACAGGATAGGATTCTGAATGACAGCCAGCATGGTTTTGTCATGGGCAGATCCTGTTTTACCAATCTCATTTCCTATGACCAGGTATAGCGCCACCTGGGCATGGGAGAGGAGGTTGACATTATATACCTAGACTTCCAAAAGGCCTTTGATCCAGTATCCCATGATATCCTTATGGAAAAATTGGAAGATTGTGGGCTTAACTGCTTGATGGTTCAGTGGGTGGGAAACTGCCTGTGAGGTAGGACCCAGAGAGTTCTTACAAGTGGATGTGGTGTCCCTCAAGGGTCTGTGCTTGGTCCAGTGCTTTTCAACATCTTTATCAATGATTTGGATGTGGGGGTGAAGGGCCAAGTTCATGGATGACACCAAGTTATGGGGGAGCATGGTCATGCCTGCAGATAGACTGCAGATATAGGTGGACCTGGACAGACTGCAGAGGTGGGCAAATTGGAACCAGATGAGATTCAACACTGAGAAGGCAAATAATCCCCAACAGACCTATAGGCTCAGGGATGACAATTTGACTTTCACCACAGTTGAAAAGGACCTAGGGGCAATAGTTGACCATTGCATGAACATGAGCCATCAGTGTAATGCTGTAGGCGAACAACACTGGCATGCATCAAGCAATGCATCTCATGTAAAACCAATGAAATGAGTCTTTTACTGTACTCAGCACTAGTGAGACCACAGCTGGAGTACTACAGAGGTGGTGGGGGTAGTCATTGAATAAGCTTTAGCTAAAGTGTCCCTGCTGCCATTTTGAAGTGTGGGACACCGAATACACTTGACATTGTATGCTCTTTAATTAGAGCAGCTCCGAGAGTCTGTTTTAATTAAAGCTCCACCTCCCCCCAGAGGTGTAAAGATGCCCATAGTGACTCCATGCTGTAGAATACCACAATGTAGTTATGAGATATTGGGTATATTTTGCAAAATGACCCCAGTGATATAGAAGCTAATATCCCATTTGCAAAATGAGTTTTAGGGCTAGATGCAGTACTGGTTAAGTGTTTATCTCTTAAATGCTTGAGCCCCACAGAAGAATCCAAAACCCAGCATTAGGTGCTTAGGCTTCTTGTTCAGTGCCTGGGGGAAGGTAGGCGTGTCAGAAAAGCAATCTGACATGTTGAGCAGAGAGTTCCTACAATTGGCCAACATGAAAAGTGAAACTTTGGTGCCCAGTTTAGGACTATAGGCAAGCCCCTCCTTCCATCTGAGATCCAGAGACTAGAATCCTCTTCTCAAGGTAGACACCTACAATTTGTCTGTGAAAGAACTGCAGCGAGCTCACTCTTTTTCTTTTAAAATCAAACTGCCAGAGAAAAAACCCACCTTTAATACACTAACTTAGTGCTTAGAGCACTTGCCTAAGAAATAAGAGACTTAAGCTTCAGGCTCTTCTCAGCCTAAGGGGGTTCAAACCTGCATCCTCTATCACCCAAAAGTTCACTTTAACCCACAGAGGACGTAGGGTAGGCTGAGTGGGAGCACTCTATAGCCTTCCTTTGAAAGATGCACAGAAGATTCCTGGGGTGGAGAAAGACAGATCACAAGTCTAATTCTGGAGCCCTGTGGTTATGCTTGCAAAGGCAACTCCTAGGTTCTTATTGTGGGAATGTTTTGTTTGGCATGCCAGAGGCGCATTGTAGGACTGCCATGAGGGGCTTGATCTTTGTTGTAGTAGCACAGCCCCAGCCCCTTCACCACCATCTTCCCAGAGGCATGTGTTTACCCACCACCACCAGTGAACCGGGCTGGGGATCCATACAGTGACTTATAGCCTCAGTACAATGGTTTACAGCCTTTCTGCTGCCTGCTGCAAGCAGCCTGAGCTCCAAGACAGATGGCAGGTGGCAGGAGCCTGTGGCTGGTGACTGTGAATCTGCAAGCTTCTGCACCAATGGCAATGTGTAGGGGGTGGATGGGGGTGTACATGCACCCCCTCGCAGCCAGCGCTCCCAGGTTAGGTGTTGGGCAGTGAGCGGCAGGTGCCGGCTGGGGAGTGGGGGTGCTAGAGAAGGACTCCCCTGGTCAGTGACATTGGCTGCGGGGGGATTCCCCCCCGGTCAATGCAGTCAGCTGCAGTGGACCTCCCCTCTGGTCACTGACTGGCCACTGGGTGGGGCACATGCCCCCCCGACACAGGAGAAACCAGTCACCCATGTTCTGCACCAAGGTCTACGGAGTCCCCACCCAGCTTATTGCTGGTGACAGATGCACACACACCTCCTGTTGGATGGTGATGAAAGGGCCAGGGCTGTGCTGCCACAACAAGAATTGGGCCCCTCCAGGCTCCTCTGCTGTCAGCCCCAAGGCATGCATGCATCTGAGCTCTGGGCAGGGCTCTGCCACCTACCATAGAGCTTGGGATACTCTCAGTAGGTGTCAGGGAGGCTGCAAGCAGCTGCGTCAAGGTCTATGGAGCCTCAGCCCAGCTCATTGCTGGCAGCAGGTGCATGCATGCCTGTGAGTAGATGGCAGGGGAGCTGTTAGGAGCCCAATCCTTATTGTGGCAGTGCTGGTCCTGCTGTCTACCCTGGGGCAAGCGTGCCAAGCAAAATGCTTTTGCATACCACACTCTGGTATGCATGCTGGGGATTGCTGACCCTTGGCTTGGGGAACAGTTCTGGCACCAAGTCTATTCTCCCTCCCACCCCAGGGGTGGGAGCTTCCCACCCCCAGGGAAGCAGCCCCAAGCAAACAGCCTGCAGAGCACATGCCACATGCTAGCCAGCTAGCAAGCAAGCAGAAACTTTTCCTTGACATCCAGTTCTGCAGTCTTCTCCAGCATGAACTAAAGGATGGACCTCATCAGGTTGGCATCTAATTGGAGCTGAGGTGAGGTGCTGGACCTCATCGCAATCTGGGTAAAAGAGAGGGCCATTGCAAAGGTAGGGACAGGGTGGTGGAAAGGGGGCACCAAAGGCAATAGGCAAAATCAGGCTATCTATGAAATGATCACAGCACGGATACTGGAACAAGGGTATCAGTGAGACTGGCTTTAGATCTGGACCAAAATAAAGTCCCTAAAATCCCTCGCTGTGAGGGAAAAGGATGGCAACAAGGTGTCTGGGGCAGCCAGAACCCTGATCTCCTTCCACGATGAGTTTTCTGAGATCATGGAGAGGGACTACACAGTTGCTCCTCACCACATAGTCTAGTACACAAACTTGGGGGCCCATCCATTATGACAAAGAAGAGGAGGTAGCAATGAGGCAGGTTGCTCCCAGCAACTGTCTGCTGCCCTGCATGAGTTCTTAGTACTTGCTGTCCTCTGCGACTTTGTTACTGATTCCCCTTGCTGAACCTGGCACTCTGAAGATGCAGGAAGCAGATGAGGGACAGTATAGGGGCAGCTCAGATAAGACAGATGTCAGAAACTTAGCAGAAAGCCTTGCAGGTAAGTCAGGGTGGCTGATGTGTTTGGGAGCTTTGGAGGGTGGTGGATGGAGGCTTGGAGCTTTGGAGAGGGGGGTCTTGGTTTGGGATGTCTTTGGGCCCTCGTTTGGGTGTGGGCACCTTCGCAGATTAGGCTAGGCTAGCTAGGTGCTGGATTTGCTGTTGATGCTACTTGATCCCCCTCCCCAAACTCAGCAATTGACCACAAGGGTGAAGGAACTGTGTTGTGCACAATGTGTGACTAGTGTAAATCAATGGCACACCTGTGTGTTGGCCATGGAATTGTGTGTGGGTCAATGGCCAGCCAGGCCTATTCAAGAGTTGATGATCTGATTCAAGGACCATCCCCATTCTCACCCACCATTCCTTGGCTACAGTTCCATGTAGCCCAACCCTCCCAACACAGTGAGCCTGTGGACCCTGTTCCTGGCCTGCTCTACCTCTGTTTCCAGCCCCCACATACAGACTTGTCAGCTAGCCAGCCTCCTGGCCAGCCAGCCTCCACAATGCCAGGAGCATCCGTCAGAAAATTTCAATCAACTGGTTGTAACTGTGGTTCTTCTGAAATGTGCAGGGGTGTCTGGCAGGGTATGCTGGAGTGGGGCCACAGCTAAGGCACTCTTGGGCTGGCCAGGGTCTCCTCCATTCCCTGGGACTCAGGGAAGGGAGGTGTGGGAAGGCCAGGCACTGAGCAGTCACCTGCTTGGGCTAGGGACTGTTGAGAAAATATGCCCTACTCATTGCTATAGTCACAGGAGGCTAATTGGGGGTGGAGGGGGATGTCACAGCCACTCCGCTGCAGTCCCTGCCACTCCACTGAGCAGCTCATGATGGGTTGGAGAGTCTGATATAGCTGCTTGCACTGTTCCTCCATCCCACTACCTCCCAAGCCCCCACTCCTGGACCATTCCACTCCCTGGCTGGGGCCACTCTGGGGCTTGGGCTTGAGGGGGAGGTGCAGTGCCACTAAGCCTCTCCTCCCCACCACCTCTCTCCCACCTTCCCCACCCCCCAAAACTGCCTGAGCAAGAGAAAGCTGCCAGTTCCCCTTCCTTTCCCTCCAGCCTTTCTCCTTGTACAAGGAGCCTCTATCCCCTCCAACACTCTCCAACTCCCCACCATACTGGAGTATAAATGCAGCACAGTGAGAAGCAAGCAAAGTGTCTTATTTATAGACCACCTGTGAGGTCCTGCACTCCTGTCCCATGGCCTAACTTTTCCCATGACCTGAGACTGTCCAAGGTTTGGAAGCCAGGTATGCTGCCATTTTTTTAACTGTCATCTTTCTGGCTGGCAGGCACCTTAGGGACGTGGTGCAATATCATCCTACCTGTTGTCATCCAAGTCAGTCGGTGGGCAGGTGGGTGACTTGGGAAGAGATGGAGGGGTGGGCAGGGTGAATCTGGTTTGTCTGGCAGGCCTTGACAGAAAACAGTGATTGTATTTGGGCATGACAGTTGCACTGAAACAGGCTTCTAGTTCAGGGCACCATCAGGTTGCACTGTCAGGTTGTCTTCTAGTGAAAGGATGTTGTAGTGCAGCCACAGGAAGTTTTCATGAGTGAGCAGCCCACAGGTTCCATGGGATTACCAACTCTTCCAAAGAGCCATTGTAGCAAAATTCTCTATCTTATAGCTCCAGCACCCCTTAGGTACAATGGCTTGCAGAAGCAGCAGGGCACAGCATGCAGAGTAACCACTTGCAAGCTCGAAGAGGCATACTCTGCACTTCCCAGACACTCTTGCCAGGGAGATATGGCACAGGATGCTGAGAACCTGAGGGTCTTGTTACACAGTAATTTTAGGTGGCTCCTGGAGCTCTTAACACCTGGATTACCTTCACATTAACACCTGAAAGTAGTTTCAAGCACTTGTTAGGGAGCTCAAAGATATGCCACTCGAGGGCAGGATTATCTCTGGTCCATGTGACCCAGTTCATGTTACACTAAGATGTAGCCACTCTCCCTTTGGAGGAAGGGGATAAGCTCAGAGCAAAGGTTGATGAATGTTCCATGAGACGTTCTGAAATTCTGTCTCATTGTCTCATCATCCCAGGTCCCGAGCATAAGCTATACCCACCAGTTTGAATTCACAGGTAGAGCCCAGTGCCTCAATGGGGTCCAAAATTGGGCGTGCAGAGCTGCGGCTTCAACACAGTCAACGTGTGCCTTGTGCAGGATGGCCAGCAGGACACCCGCAGCAACATTGCTGTCCTTGATGTAGTGAGCTACTAGAGTCAGTAGTAAATGCTGCTGGTGCTTCTTCTGTCTGAGAAGTTTACTCAAGGCAATGATTACTGTGACTCTGATGATTGCCATCTCAAGGATCCAAAGCTAGCTGAAACAGTCAGCTTGGTCAGGAAGATTACTGGAGCAGACCTGTGCCCCTCCCTAGCCAGGGAATTTAAATTGCCAGTCATTGGTGGTTGACCAATCAGTGCATTTTGGTTCTCCTCAACAGCCTTGAGCCCCAGCCAGCCAAGCCAGGTAAAAATGAGCCGACACATAGGGCCTGGTATGTTTCCTTCCTAAGCTTGGCAGGGCAGAGACAGTACAGCAAAGCAAAGCAAAGCAAGACTTTGAAGACTGAAACCCAGGCAGCTGGTGGCAAGGGAACCTCAATTAGCACCATAATTGAAGTTTCTGAGCCTTCTCTGTGGCTCTAGGGACAGGGGTGAAGGCAACACAGCACCCAGGGAGTAGAGGAGCACCCTGGCCAATCCCAGACAGGCCCCAGACATGGCCGTACTCTGGCAAGACCTGTGTACTGATCCACCCTTATAAATTTCACAAGAAACACAGTTACAAGTGGCTAATTGAAATTTTCCCACAGCTACTCCTGGTAATTAGGAGGCTAACTGGCCAGGTCACAAAGCATGGATCAGTCTAGGAGTGGAGTTGGGGAAATGATCTAACAGGGCAAGGGGTCAGATCAGGCTTTCCCATGTGCCCAGGGCTGCTCAGTGGAGCAGCAGGAACTGCATCTGTGGTGTTTTTCCCCCCCATCAGCTGCCTGTGGCTGGGGGCAAAAAGACACTGGGGGCAAATTTCTCCACTGACCCCCATCCCATCCCATAAACTGCTCAGTGTCTACCCACCTCCCCCACCACTGGCCTGTCCTTAGCTCTGGGTACTGGAGGCAGGGAGTTGGATTTGGGTCAGCGTGAGCTGGGACTTCCTTTCCTGGGCACAGACAGTAGCTCCCCCAAGTGGCTTCCCTCTTTGCTCCCACCTCCCAACCACCCTGGGAAGCACAAGTAGCATTCCAACACCCCACTTCTAAATTCCAGTTTATTAAAACATGAGCCTTTCTTTCATTTACTTCTTTATTTCTTTTTAAATTATTATTTTAACCTCTTTTTATTTTATCCTTCAGTGGCTGATTTCCTTCATTTCATCATCCTTCAGCCACCCCCATTTCCTTTCCACCTCCTATTTCATTACCCACCTCCATCTCATTAACTCTCTGCCTCCCAGCATCAAGTTCCCACCCCCTCCCCCTTAACCCATTTCTCATACATCCCCACCAAGAGCAGGGATAGAAGCCTGTCCTGGCTCACCAGCTGTCTAGCAGTTCACAGCTATGGCTCCTAGTCCAATCTGTGCTTGCCAGCCTTCTAGTGGCAAGTCACAGCAGTGCTGGTTGGGGACAGACAAGACGTTTAACCTTAAGGTGTGACTGCTCCAAACTTGAGCTAGCACTAACACTGATCAACATTTGAATGGCGCAAAGTACAATGTGTAACAAGACCCTAGGGCTTGTTTGTATTTTAAAATCAATTCCTTTGTTCAGCTTAACTATTGTCTTCCATGTGGGGTTCAGAGCATAGAATAAAGGTGCTGAAGCCCTTTCTATTAAAAAATAGAAACATGCTTCATTTACTTCCAGAATACTGCAAGTGGAACAGTGCTCCCCAGATTCAAAAGAGCTTAGTATTTGGATCACTCCCGAGGGATGTGGAAGACCTGAGTTCATTCCTTCTTCTGTCTAAAGCTGTACCTAGACTGAAAACTACTGGTATTCAGCAACATTGCCCTTGCATATACTATACTGTTCAGTTGGGGGAGTAACATGGATGGAAGCAGTCAGTAATGCAGGCAGACCAATTTATACTGCTAAGAATGTTTATTAAATTGGACCCTTGGAGGAGATGGCAGAGAAATGGTCAGGTTATGGTTCTCAACAGGTTAAGTGTGATCATGCCCGGAGTTATTAGGATGTCAAAAAAAGATGTACCTGCAGAATTTGGGCACTTCAAGGTTTAGACAGCTGGGCACAGATTTTAAGGATCTCAATTTTGTTTCTGTCTGAAAATTCCACTTTAGGCACGTATGTCAATTTTTGGATCAGGACCTTAGGCATCAGTACCTGGGATCCTAAGTGCTTAAGTTAATTTTGAAGATGGACTTAGACTCTTATGTCCCCTAAACATTTTTGAAAGGTCTACCCACTGGCTTCCAACAAGTTCTGTGGTACCCTTCCCATTTTTACTAGTGCAAACTTATTTAACAATGTAATCAGTCCTGGATATGACTGTAAGGTGTGGGGCAAGGTAGCAACATGGTGGAGCTACTCATGGTGGGGTAGGTGCTATAAAAGACCACAATGTTGCAATCTTGAAAGTGAGGCAAGTATAGGGCACCACAAAACCCTAGCCCCCACAGCCTTGTGGGTACTCCTTGGTAGGAGAAAGGCTAAGGGACACATAACCCAGACAGAAACTTTCCCTTGTTGAGGTGTTAGGCAGTCAGCAGCAGTTCTTATCTCTTCCCCTCTGGCAGAAGCTGCAACCATTGAGGCACTGAATGTCCAGACTAAGTCTGGCCCTTGGATTCTGTCTCTGTGTTCTAAAGTGGGGATGGTAATTCTTGGGCAGCCTCCATTCCTTCATACTGTTGCTTACATGTACACATCTCAGGTCTTGGTATAATGGTCACAGGACTCTATGCAAGTGGATTTATCAGGCACCTGACTAGACCTCTTACACATACATCATGATTCAGAGGATTGATGGTTGCCTAGTAAATACAGTAACAAACATATCAAACTTAACAATGGCTTTTCTGTTGGAGGAGATGCTCTGAGCGTGAAGAAAACCTTTTCTTATAACATTCAGGTAGCCTTTAGTGCCATAAATAATCTCCCCAGTATGTTAGCAAACTACATTCTGGCTCATGATTCTGGCTCATGATTCATGTACTGATGAGATGTCAGCAACCAGTCAGTAGATGAGGATTTGGTCAGTCAATTCAGTGCATTGTTTGGCAAAGATCTGGTTCTTTAGAGATGGTTTTCGTTTAATTAAAGCTAATTGACACATTGATTGATCTATATCCATATATGTCTTTCAAGTAATAGTGGATTCGCACTGAAGACAGTTGTTGATACCATATGGCAATACCCAGTTTGGGTGTAAAGAGATTCATTAGAAAACAAACAAAACAGGCAAAAGCAAAACAAAGACAAGAATTTGGTCTTTTGGGACCTTTGGTTTTGTACAAATGAATCAAATTTCTATATAGAGCACATGACATATCATACAATTTTGTCTTTGCAAATGCTGCCACGTTTGAAAGGCGCATCAATAAGATTGCTTAAGTGCTGTTTTGCCCTGGTACCCCCTTTATATAATGATGAAAGTTCTTTTGCTGTGAATTAGTTCTGTCATGGTTCTACCACAAGACAAAAGACTTTGTGGGATAGCTCACATGGTTGGAGCACTGTTATGGATGGGTACAAACTGTTCAGGAAGGACAGGATGGGAAGAAGAGGAGCTGAGCTGCACTGTATGTAAAGAGCTGTATGACTGCTCAGAGCTCCAGCATGAAACTGGAGATAGGCATGTTAAAAGTCTGTGTGTTAAGGAGTGAGGGGAGAGCAACAGGGGTGATGTCATGATGGATGTCTGCTGTAGATCACCAGACCAGGAAGATGAGGTAGATGAGGCTTCAGACAAGTAATGGAAGTTTCCTGATCACAGACCCTGGTTCTCAGGGAGGACTTCAGTCACTCAGACATCTACTGGGAGGGCAAAACAGCAGTGCACAGGAAATCCAGGAAGTTTTTGGAGAGGGCTGGGGACAACTTCCTGGTGCAAGTGTTGGAAAGACCAACTAGGGGCTGTGCTCTTCTTGACCTGCTGCTCACAACAGGGAAGAATTTCTGGGGGAGGTAGAAGTGGATGACAAGTTGGACAGCAGTGACCACAAGATGATTGAATTCAGGATCATAACAAAAGAGAGAAAGGAGAGGAACAGAATAAGGACCCTGGACTTCAGAAAAGCAAACATTGACACCCTCAGGGAACTGATGGGTAAGATCCCCAGGGTGGCCAGGGTGAGGGGGAAAGGAGTCAGGAGAGCTGGCTGTATTTTAAAGAAACCTAACTGAGAACACAGGAACAAAGCATCCCATATTCAGGAAGAATAGCAAATGTGGCAAGCAACCAGCTTGGCTTAGCAGAGAACTCTTTGGTGATTTTAAATTACAAAAAGGAAGCCTACATGAAATAGAAGCTTGGACAGATGACTTGGGAAAGGAGTATATGACTATTGCTTAGGCATGCAGGGATGAAATCAGGAGGTCAAAGTGGAATTGGAGATGCAGCCAGCAAAGGATGTAAAGGTTAACAAGAAGTATTTCAGTAGCAAGAGGAGGATCCAGAAAAGTATGGATCCTTTACTGAATGGGGGGAGGCAACTTAGTAACAGACAGTGTGGAAAAGGCTGAAGTATTCGATGGCATTTTTACCTCAGTATTCAAAGACTATGCACCTGGCAGCACAGTTTGGGGAAAAGGTGAGCAGTCCTCAGTGGTGAAAGAACAGGTTAGGGACTATTTAGAAAAGTTGGATGTGTACAAGTCCATGAGGCCAGATACAATGCATCCAAGGGTGCTAAGGGAGTTGGCTGATGTGCTTGCAGAGCCCCTGGCCATTATCTTTGAAAATTGTGGTGATTGGAGGAGGTCCTGGATGATTGAAAATGGGCACATATAGTGCTCATCTTTAAGAAAGGGAAGGAGAAGGATCCAGAGAACTACACCAGTCAGCCTCACCTCAGTCACTGGAAAAATCTTGAAGCACGTCCTCATGGAATCCATTTCTAAACACGTGGAAAAGGTGATCAGAAACAGTCAGCGTGGATTCACCAAGAACAAGTCATGCCTGGCCAACCCGATTACCTTATATGATGAGATAACTGGCCCTGTGAATGCAGGGAAATCAATAGATATTATATATCTTGGCATAAGCAAGGCTTTTGATAGTGTCTCCCGCAGCATTCTTTCAAGAAAGCTGAGGAAGTATGGGTTGGATGAATGGACTGTAAGATAGATAGAAAGCTGGCTGGATTGTTGGGCTCAATGGGTAGTAATTAGTGGCTCAGTGGCAGCCGGTATCAAATACAATACCCCAGGGGTTGGTCCTGGGGCTGGTAGATCAATATCTTCATTAAAGTTCTGGAAAATGGGATAGATTTCATGCTCAGCAAGCTCATGGATGACACCGAGTGGAGGGTGTAGTAGATATGCTAAAGGGTGGGGTTAGGATTCAGAGTGTCCTAGACAAATTGGAGGATTAGGCCAAAAAAAATCCTATGAAGTTCAACAAGGACAAGTGCAAAGCCTTGCACTTAGGATGGAATAATCCCATGTACTACTACAGGCTTAGACCAAGTGGCTAAGCAGCAGGTCTCAAGAAAAGGACCTGGGGGTTACAGTGGACAATAAGCTGAGTATGAGTTAATAGTTTGCCCTTGTTGTGAAGAAGACTAATGCTGCATTAGTATTGCCAGCATATTGAAGGAAATAATTATTCCCCTCTGTTTTGCCCTGGTAAGGCTACATCTGGAGTACTGAGTCTTAGTTTTGGGCCCCCTACTATAGAAAAGATATGGAGAAGTTGGAGAGAGTCCAATTAAGGACAATAAAAATGGTTGGGGGATAGGGCAACTGGCTTCTGAGAAGAGGCTGAGGTAACTGGGCTTACTTAGTCTGCAGAAGAGACGACTGAGGTGGGATTTGCTAGCAGTGTTTAGCTACCTGAAGGATGATTACAAAGAGGATGGAGCTAAACTTTTCTCACTGGTAACAGATGACAGAACAAAGAGTAATGGTCTCAAGTTACAGCAAGGGAGGTTTAGGTTGGATCTTAGGAAAATCTTTCTTGCCAGAAGGGTGGTGAAGCAGTGGAACAGGTTACCTGCAGAGGTGGTGGAATCTTCATTCTTGGAGGTTTTTAAAGCCTGGCTCAACAAAGCCCTGGCTGGGATGATCTACCTGGGGATGGCCCTGCTTTTGAGGGGATTGGACTAGTTGACCTTTTGAGGTCCCTTTCAAATATAATCTATATAAATTAAATCTCTTATTTTGAATGCCAGATCTGTCAGGCTATGCCCAGGGTTGGGCAATTAATTTGGGTGGAAGGCCATTTAATGAGTTTTGGTGGGCTACTGAGGGCCTCGTGGGTAGTCCCATCCCTTGACAGTTGCACTGCCCCCTTGTCACCATCATAGGCCTGGAAGTCCCACCCCTTTACCCCTGACCTTTGCCACTACAAGTCATTCCCCTTGTCCACTGGAAATGCTCCTTTTGGGCAGGGGGTTGGAAACAAAAAAATCCCAAATTATACACTAAAAGTCAAACACTTAGTATAACATATTTTAACTGTATTACAAAAATTATTTTTGTCATGTTCTGTGTTTGCATAGTGTATATAGAGGTGATTGCATAATAACTCAAAAATAAATTCTTAGTTTTGTATATTGTGGGGGAAGGGTGTGTGTGTAGTGTGTGTGTGGTATGTGTATCTGGGGTGTGTGGGGTGTGTGTGGGAGTATCTGCAGGGTGTGTGGAGTGTATGGTATTTATAGTATGTGTATGTAGTGTGTGTAGTATGGGTGTGTGTGTGTTGTACATATGGTGTGTGTATGTGGTGTGTGGCATGGGGGGGTATGTGTGGGTGGTATATGTGATGTGTGTGTGTATGATGGATGTGTATGGTGGGGTGTGGGTATGTGGTAGGATGTCGGGGTGAGTGGGGTGGGCTGTGAGGGGGTATGGTTATGTGTGGTGGGGCATAGGGTATGTTGGGGGTCATGTATATGTGGGGGTTGTGGGACAGGGTGTAGATGTGAGGGAGGTTGCAGGGGTGTGGGGACCCCCACAAATTCCCTTCATGGCATAGCACCAGGAGAGGTACTCAGAGCACAGGCACCCGGTGGGGGCTCTGGCCAGTGCTGCACATTGCAGCAAGAGGTGCAGCCTCTGCACGGATGCCTGTATTACCAGCACTGCCTGCAACTCAATTTCAACCCCTGCACTAGCACAGCTGGGAGGGAAGCCCCATGTGCCTTCCCTGCACAGGGCTGCACAGCACCAGAGAGAAGCCTCAGGTTCTGGAGCTGGCTGCAGGCAGGGAAGCCCCAGGCAGGGAGAACAGCTAGCTCCAGAGCCTGAAATTATTCTCTGGTGTGTAACCCCTGGCTCCAGCACATGGGGCTTCCCTTTCTGCAGTGTGAGTATAGGGGCTATGCGTGAGTGGCAAGGAGTAGGCACCTGGTGATACAGGCAGCCATATGGAGGCTGTGCCACTTGTTGTGATCTGTAGTGCTGGCCGGAGCCACACACCTCTGGATGCTTAAACCCTGAGTGCTCTCCTGCTGCTGCTGCCACCACCTGCTGGGGCTGCATGCCATGGGGGGTCTGTTGAGGGTCCAAGCATCCCCCACTTTCCCTGACACCCACACTCTGCCCACCCCAGCTTTCCTACCTGCTGCCCAGAACCAGCAGAAGACTGGGGAAGTGAGCAGGTCCCTGAGAATGTGGCAGCAGCAGCTTCACATGGAAGCTGCATGCTAGCTGGCCAGTCCCTTCTACCCATGAGGGTGGGATCCAGGCAACAGGGTATGTTTTGGGGGCTGCGTGTACACGTGGGCACCTTGTTCCCACCCTCATGGGCAGAAGGGCTGGGCAGGGAATAATTTGTTGGGGGGCCTTGCAGGCTGGATTCGTCCCGCAGGGCGTATTTTTCCCGCCCTGGCCTACATGCAGTTCATAGTGATATAACGATGAAGGGCCATTCAGTAAATACTTTGCTCAAGATTCAACATTGCCTAGATACCAATTACAGTGCATCTAGTAATGTTTGTTACGTTGTTAAAGTGCCATGAACTGGGAACTGAAAACATTGGCTATAGGGGCTCTGGTTTGGTCCTTAAGGTTGGGGGTCATGCATGGGGTTGGTAGCTCACCCATGTCAAAAATTTCAATTACAGCCTACAAGCGAAGAAGGCAGATGGAAACAATGGTCTGAAAGCTTTTGAAGTTGAAACAGGAAATTATGCATAAACCATAACATGAACATGATGATGATTATGACAAAAGGTTATAAAAAATAAAAAAATCAAATTAATCTTCCACAGCAAAGCATGGCTCAACAAGTTTCTGTGATTCCCAGGGTTCTCGGGTCCCTCCCTGGAGGCAGGGGAGGGTTGAGCCCTTGTCCCCTTTACCTGGTGTCCAGCACTGGAGGACTTTCCTCGGCATGAGGGGAGGGGCCTTCAGTTCCTGGGGTGTTCTGTGCTGTGCATGGGGAAGCTGGACTGAGAGTGGCCATTGGACCACCCTTTCGTGCACCCTTCTGCAGAAACTCCTATGCAAACTCAAGCGCTGGGCCCAGAGAGTGCCTTTTTGCACGGCTCTGGTCATGTGGCTCCCTAGAGGGCTGGGCTAAGTTGGAGCCGGGTTGGGGTGTGACTCTCCTCAGCTCCACTCAGCTGCCCCCAATATCTAATTCCCACCCACTGTGGGTCTTGCCTACCTCTGCATTAGGGGATCAGGTCAGGGTTGTCCAGAGGTCTGCTGTGGTTCTGGGCTCATGGAGGCATGATGAGTTTTCACTCGTGCATTTTATGCTACAGTTGGACCCAGCTGCTCAAGAAGTGCTTGTTCTTACAGGCAGCTGATCAAGCCTGCTTACCTAATCATAGCAGCAGCAGCAGCAGCAGCTGATGAGGACCATGTGGGAGCAATACCACCCACCTGGTCTCCTACTCATATAAACACCCAAGCAGCCATGCGACCAGGGTTGCCCTGCATTATGGTGATGGGTTTCTGGACTGGATGGCCTACCCTCCCACCCTGTCTGAGTGGAGCCTTGGTGACCTCCACCCAGACAGAGCCTAGAGTCCTGACATCCACACAGACAGAGCCCTTGACTCCAGGCTGTGGAGATTGCTTGGCACATCTGCTGGATGCTGAGATCAAGAGCATGGGTGCTTCTACTTGTGGGATGTGCTAGTGGGTGGAAACTGGTCATGTCTAGATTGTTACCATGAGGGAGTCCTTGTCAGAAAGAGGAGTTTATTGAGTAGGTCAGCTGAGGACCCCCAATCCAATGGGGGCTGCTCACCTGACCAGAGGCCCAGGGAATATGGAGAAGTTAGCCTACATGAAATCATCCCAGAACTGGTGAGGGATCTTCTACAATGCTTGGACATTTTTAAGTCTGCTGAGTCAGATGACCTGCACCTGAGAGCCCTGAAAGAACTGGTTAAACTGGTTGAAGCTGGTCAAGCTGTTTGAAGAGTCGTGGAACTCAGGAGTGCTCCCAGATGACTCTAAGAAGGCCAATGTGGTGCCCATCTTTAAGAAAGGGAAGAGGGATTACCCCACAATCTACAAACTGGTCAGTCTGACCTTGGTCCTGGGTAAAATCTTTGAAAAGTTGGTTAAGGAGGCCATCAGCTACAAGCTGGTAACAGATGGGGTGCTAAAAAGCAGCCAGCATGGCTTTTGTCAAGGATAGATCATACCTGACAATACTTGTGTGAGGTGACTTGATAGCTGTCTATAAGTACATCGGGGGAGCATCAAGAACTAGGAGAGCAACTATTCAGGAGGAGACCTCAAGGGAGGACAAGCACCAATGGGCATGAACTAATAAAGGGTAAATTCAGGCTGGACATGAGGAAATACTTCTTTTCTGTAAGGGTTACCAGAATCTGGAACACACTCCCAGCAGAGGTGGTGCAGTCACTCTCCTAGATGGTGTTCAAGATGATGCTGGACAGGCTCCTTGTTGAACTCAGCTGAGCCCAATAACTTCCTGCCCATAGCAGGGGATTGGACTTGATGATATTGCAGGTCCCTTCTGATTCTATGTCTCTGTGATTCTATTATTCTATGATTAAAACTCATTTAAGCAGCTACACTGATCATGATTCTGTTCCATAATGAAAGAACCAGAAGCCAAAAAATTATGGAAGAAGCAGTTAGAAAGGATAAGAGATGTTACAGAAATAGTTCCAGGGATTCTAGTTGCTTAAGGTAGTGGGTCTTTGTATTTTTAACACAATTACTTAAAACAAATTTAAAATAAATTCAATTAGTGACGGGACTAATAATACAATAACAAAACAGACTAGATATATGATATAACATCTCTTCACTATTTATACTAAACACTTTCTAGTGATACCATGGAGTAGATAAATGGGACTGGGGTGTTTTTCAGGCTGTATCAAAAAACTGGAAGTCTTGCTTGGTCAGCTTATGCTGTAGACTTTGGGCCTACGTCTCCATTGCCTTATTCCTGCATAGGTATTTATACTTCTGTAAAATGATGGCAAAATAGATATTTACAAATACCTTGTGCTTGGGGATAAATAAATGGTGTACAGTTTCAGGCCAGTGGAAAATTACTCCTCAGACTTTTCCATGCTTATTAATATATTGTCAGAGATCATCCTGCCACCTCTTTGATTTTTAATACTGTAGCAGACATCCAGTTTAGCACATCCTCAGTAAATATGGTGACACAGTTTTTATACATTTATTTATTGCTATTTTATAATGATAAAATACGGTAATTCAATTGGCACTGTCACTCCTTACAGAGCATGGTGTATGTGCCAATGAGTTCTTTGATAGCTGCTGAGTCCAATGTACAAGTGACAGTCCTGTCCAGAAGTAAGGCATGCCTATACACTAGTCATGCTCTGAATCTGAGAAGCAGATGACCACTGACACTAGTCATCACAAAACTCGATCCAGTCTGCCTCATAGTGTCTTGCTCCATCTGCAAGTTGACTCCATCAAACTAAGTGGGATTCTGCATTCCTTTTCCAATCATCCACAGAGATTCCAAAGGATGCTAAGTCATTTTTTGCAAGCATCCCAAAATCTGTGAAGCAATTTGCCTCTAATTCTAGACCCTTCGCAAGCTTCAGAGTACAGCACATTCTTCAGGATGTAGTGATCTGGCATTTGCTTGACATGACCAAGCCACCTGAGTCTTTTCTTACTAAGCAATGTTTCCATGAATGGCATGCCAACATGATTTAACACTTCCACATTTGTCACCCTGTCTTGCCATCTTATTCAAAGAATTTTACACAGACATCTGATGTAAAAGCTGTTTAGTCTTTGATATGTTTGGCGTCCATGTTTCTGAGCCAAATAGAATAGTGGACAAAACACATCTCATAAATATGGATTTTTATTTTAGTTTACAGTTTGTTATTGTATCAGGCTCTGTCTTACAAAAGATCAAAGTTTCTGGCTGCTTTGCTGATTCTACTAGCAAGCTCAGCATCAAGATCTACACCGGTGGTAATAGTACAACCAAGGTAGAAAAATTGATCAACAATGTCCAGATAAGTACCATCTAGGGTGATAACTAGAACCAGCTCTCAAGAGCCTTGGTGCATGATAACTGTCTTCTTCAGGCTTATTGCTAGCCCAAAGATTTTGCATGAGTCAGAGAACTTGATAATGAGATGCTGCAGGGCATTGACTCGGTAAGCCACATGGGCTGCATTATCTGCAAACAACAGGTCCCTTATGGTCAGGGATCTGGGTTTTCTGTTCCCCACGGAAAAACAGAGAAAACCATGGATTTCCCCTTTATCAGAGAAAAATTTAGATTTTTCATTTTACCAGAGAAACACATGGATTTTGCAGTGTTGCAAAGATGTCTCTGAAGGCTGGCAGAGTTCCAGCCTGCAAGGGCCCGGGAGGACGTGTGAAGAGGGTGGTCAGGCATGGTCAGGTACACGTACATGACTGCCAGACAACCTGGAGAGCAGCTCCCACAGGTCAGTGAGGTAGGGGGAGATTGAGGCTTCCATAGGAAAGGGGGAAGGGAGTTGGGTAAGGCTGGGGATAGTGCCCAGCGAGGCTGTGCATGGGGACTGGGGCTGCAATGCCCAGGGCTGGTGGGGGGCAGAGGCTGGCTCCCCACAGCTGTGTGTACTCCTGGGGGGGCTGGAAGGACCTGTGCCCTCCCAGATCTCTGCATGGGGCAGAGGTGGGCCATAACCTGGTGGGTGCAACCCAACACTGCAGGGAACAGAGGGCTAGGTGGCGATCTTTGCCACTGCCCTGGCAATGTGTCCCCTGCATGTACAGCAGCAGTGGGCAGTGATGCAGGGTTGTGCCCCTCATTGCTGCCCCATGGGCAGGGGATGCCTTGTCAGAGCAGTGCAGAGCTTGCAGCAGCAAACAGCTTTCCTGTGTGGCCTTGCTGGGAGGGCAGTAGGGTGGGAGCCCAAGCCCACAGCAGGCAGCCTGTCCCTACCCTGCACACAGATCTGGGGGGCATGGGTTCCCCCGATCCCTGGGAGTGTGCACAGCTGTGGGTAGACACCCCCCCACCCCAGCCCACAGCAGGCAGCAGGCAGCAGGCAGCAGGCAGCAGGGGGGGAGCTGGGCTCTGCTCCACTATAGCAGCCACTGCCTTCTGCCAAGGGCAGGGGGCTGTGGACTGGGTCCCTGGACCCATAGGCCTGACAGCTGGGGGCCCCGTTTGGCAGGATTGGGGGGCACGAGCAGGACTGGAGGGGCTGTGGGGGGGAGTGAGAGGCACCAGCAGGGCTAGGGGGCTCTGGGGGTGGGGAGTAAGAAGTATGAGCATGGCCAGGGGGATTGGGGGAGGAGGGCAGTGAGGGGCCTTTTATTTTAATCACTGATTTGGGGACTTTTATCAGAGAATTTGTGATTTTTTTTTATCAGGGAAAACCAGGATCCCTGCTTATGATGATCCCCTTTACCTTCATCTTAGCTCTGAACCTTGCAGTGTTACACTCCTCCATCATGTTTAGTGCTGAGGCTAGACACCCTCTCAAACATCATGGAATGTATGTTGAAGGAGGAACAAGAAGTAAATGTTAAACAATGTGGGAGCCAGTACACAGCCCTGCTTCACTCTGTTGTCGGTGTTAAACAAGTCAGACCCTTGGTTTTTATACATTACAGTTGCCTTCATGCTATCGTGTTAGGATTTCACAAGGTTTAATAGTATAAATGAACAACCACGCTGCTTCAGAGGAGTGTAAAGCCTTGACCAACTAACTGTGTTAAAGGTTTTTGTTGACTCTATAAAAGCCATGTCCAGTGGTATACGCTTCTCTCTGCACTTTCCCTGCAGTTGTCTTACAGAGAAGACCATATTTATGGTGGACCTTTCCAAGCAGAAGCCACGTTGGCTCCCAGGATAGATTCTCTCAGCTAATGTTTGAAGTCCAGGCCAAAGAATGTGGTTTAAGATTTTTCCTGTGATGTTGAGAAGAGATATACCTCCATGGTTATTAAGGTCACTTCTGCCTTTCTTGTTTTTATAGAGTTGGATGAAATGATCATCATTGAAAGCTGGTGGAACAGTTTCTTCCTTCCAACAGAGTAGCAGTACCTCATGCAGTCTTTGCAGAAAGTCTTTGCACTGGTAAATAGTCAGATCCTGAAGCTTTGTTATTAGGAATCTTTTTGATGCATTGTGCAAGTTCCTTTCTTGTAGGTTTGGCATCCCACAAAGTCATAACTGCAAACCCAGGCAATTCATCTAGCACATGCTGGTCTACTACAAACTCCCTTGAGTATATCATTCCATAGTGCCCATTCTACTTCTCCAGTTGCTTCCCCATATGAAGTATGATATTACTATCTGGATCTTTCAATGGAGCTGTCTTGTACTTTGTCGGCTCAATGGTCTTTCAGATACTGTCATACAACTGTCTACTGTCATCCGCATCAGCTGCTTGCTGGATGCTGTCACAGAGATCCAGCCCAAATTCTTAAGCACACTTCCTGCACTCTGTTTGAAGAGCCTTATGAGCTTCTCTTAGGTTTTTGAGCAAATCAGAAGTAGGAGTAGACTTCTAGGTGATTAGGGCAGTTTTTTTCTCTCAATAAATGACAGCAGTACCTTTGAATGGTCTACAGACCAGTCATGTTTTTCTTAGTGCTCTGTCCAAAACTCTTGATTGCTGTGTTGTACATACTTGTTTTCAGGACTTTCCATGCATCTGATGCAGTTTTGTTCATTCAGGCTGACTTTGCTGCTTCTTCACTGAAAAACCATTTATTGACAGGATCATTGATTTGGCACAAGTCCATACAAGGTTTCCTGGCAGCCTTATTCTGGTGAATCTTTTTAGCTTGAAATTTCACTTTGCAGCAGGCAAGGGAGTGGTCTGTGTTGCAGTCTGCACCTTGAAAGGATTGTGTATGCAGGATATCTTTCAAGTGTGTACATCTTGTCAGTACCGAGTCCAGATAATTGATTGTCAAAATCCTGTGCCTGGAAGCTCTGGCCAGGTTTCCAGATGCAGCGAATCAGACATTCCTGCCGGGCAGGGAAAGCCAAATAGCTTCCTCTGCTGGGGGCTTTAAACCTGTGCAGAAGCTTCTAATCCACCCAGACATGTCAGAGCTTCCAGGCCTAGGTTTTAATGTCACTAGTAGGGAAACTGCCTTTAAAGATCCCCAAGTGCCAGTAGTCAGAGAGCAAAACACCACTTCTTACTCTGGGTCTGAGTGCCCAGAGTGTTTTAAAAAACACAGTTTGCAGGTTAGGACTGATGCTATCCCCAGTCCAATTCTCACTGATCATCATGTAAGGGACGACTCTGTGCAGAACTGGGATCTGCTTCTTGCTTGATCTCTCTACTCAGCAGAGCATTGGGATCTTTCATGGGTCAGCCCAGATTCAAGGCATGATACAAATAAGCCACAAAGATGTTATATGTTATATGTGAAATGTCTTTGTGGCTTGTTTACTGTAAATTGGCTTTAACATGTGGGCGGGTTGCTATTTATGGCACTAGTACACCTTAGTAGTATCCTAAATGTAACATGTACCGGGGCTTTTAGGTCTGTTTACCATATATACTTAGTAGGTTATGCACAACTCCTCCACTTGACCTTTTCTCCTGTTGGGTTGTTATTTTTAATCATCCGGTGACTTGGATACTACTACCACTGTAGGCTCTTAGGGTGCCTATATACCTGCTCTGACATATTCTAATGAGAACAATCAAGTCTGCTGGAGCATTTTAATCAGAATGCTCCAGTATGCTGCAGCATCACATGTATTAAGCATCCCGCATTTCAAAATGGCAGTGGGGAGAGCTTTTAACTAAATCTCATCAAATGAACTCATCCAAGAGCTGCTCTAATTAAAATGTCCCCCGACACTCCAGAGAATACATATAGACACCCTCCATCTTGTGCCCTCTTCTATAATTCCTGTAGTTTTGTATTCTTTCTTCCTTATTTCTCTTGTTTCTGTCCAATATCATTGACTACATTTCAGAACATTAGAATAAAGTGTTTCAAACATATGTACTCTACTTCTTTTAATTTTCTTGCTGAGTTACTTCAGACATGAATAGAGATGTGCTTAACCTGGGATTCACTCTTACAGGGCTGTCATAATGCATCTTTTGGTTTTGTCTACTTGTTTCAATTGATCACAGATTTCTTGTGGGATATGTACATACAGAAATAACCTTTGTTTTGAGTGTAATCATTTAGATATATATTGCCTGGTGAGCTTCAGCCAGAACAAGTTGTGTATGGCAACATTGTATTCCAAGATGCTACCTAAGGCTGCTTGTAGAGTGGGGAAGGGGGAGTGGGGAAACCCAGTGCTTTGCTTTAAACTTGGTGCACACCTAGAGGAGGCAGCACACTGGTTGCATTTGATTTTCCGGAGTCTGCAGAGGTTGGGCACTTTAGTGGGGCTTTTTTGGCACTTTTATCTAATATAGCTGATTGACTCAGCTTTAGATAAAAGCACCACAAAACTCTGGTGGAGTGCTCAATCTATACAGATGCTACAGAGCATGGTCCAAATAACATGCTGCCAGTAAAGCCCTTTTTTTAAACATCTGTAAGCAGCCTTAGAAAGCCAACTATCACAGTAGCCTTTTGAACATTCTCAGTCAAACCATGTACATAATCCATTAATCTCTATCTGAATTCTTTAGAAATTAAGCCCATCCTCCAAGCCATCTACTTAGGCTGACAAAGTTGCATTGATCAGTATGTTTTGATGTCCCAGTGTTGTAATAGTTTAAAATGGTATGGATAATTATCTCCTTGAATTAAGCAATCCAACCCTGCACAAACAGATCTGTTCAGGGAATTTGAAATTAGCCCCCTATTGTTTTATTTTTGCATTTTATAAACATAATTTCAGCTAATTCTTGTCCATTTACTAATATGTAACTTTTGGGAAGTGATGTTTATACTGAGGGCAGGGGTTTCTTTAATCAAGCAGGGACATTCTAATGAGATTTTTACTGAGTATAACAGATAATACTAAAAGTTTTGGAGCTCTCCATCCAAATTATAAATCAGATCAGGGCCATAGGAACAATAAGAGCTATAATTTGATAAACAAATATGATTTGAGAGACTTTCTATCAAAGTAAATTCAGACTCACAAGACTATGGCTCTACACAGCCCTGAAAGGGCAAGACCAGCATGTTGCTACAAGGAATACAATGTGTTCAAGTGCTGTCATAGCTTGCCTTCTACATCGGGGTAGCATTGAATTGCAATTTTAGTATCACCATGTGACTAAAGACTGATATGGTATTGTAATACAGAATGGAGCTCATGGCTCTGAGTAAAATAATTTAAAAATGCTTTCAAAATAGTAATTTTGCTCATATACAAATTAAAACATAAAATATAATCTATCATTCATATTGGTGTTCAGTACAGCAATGTTGAGCATGAAAGCATCTCTGATCTGTAGTCTTTCTGCTGTAAGTATTTATATATATTCTTAAAAATGGTTACTTCTAAGAAAGTACAAGCACTTTTATCTGATTATCATGGGGGACACAGGATAATGTAGATAATTGAAGTTGAACTAGACATTGAATTACTTGCCCTTGCATTTTTTAAAATGAGGACAGCCTCAAATCATGATTTGTAATTACTTTCCCCTATGACTTGCATAGTAGGGGCATGGCTACTAAATGAGGGCAGCTATTATTCTTTTTTCCTCTTTGCTATGATACTCTTTATGGGTCTTGTTACAACAGAATGTAGTTAACAAATGTAAAATATCATTTTAATGACACGCTGAATATGTCTGTATTCCAGGGGAGCTCAATCCCCTGCCTGTGGGCCAAATCCAGCACATGGAGCCATGGCATCTGGCCTGTGTGCTTCCCCATGAGTCAGGAAATGTGGTGGTGGGGAGCAGTGGCAATCAATATTGGCACCACTCCCACACTGCCAAATTCCCAAGCCCATGCAGCCAGAAGAGGGGCTGGACCACGTCTTCTTCACCCATGAAGCCAGACCAGTGCTGAGCTACATTATTTTCCCTGCATGGCTGGATTTGAGCCAGGCCATGCCCCACCCCATGTCTGCACCAAATGAAGCCCTCCTTCTAGAACCAGCCCATGGACAGACCAGGCACTGCTCATCTGGCCCGTGGGAAAAAAGGTTGCATACCACAGCTGAGTTCTATACTTCCTTAATATTCTTAGCGTACTGTCTCAGCTCAGTCTCACTTCAACCAATAACAACATTAAATGGAGAACAAAAATTTCCTGCATTAAAAAAGCGTTCTTGTCTATCTTTTTGTTTCTGGGGTTTACTGATTTTGGTCATCTGACCTATACATTTACCATGCATTGTTCTTGAAAGTTAAAATAAATATGGAAGGAGTTGTGTTTTCAGTGGGTGTGTCTACATGTGCCTTTATTCTAGCTTAAATTTATGGTGCAGTAAGTTAAGGCAAGCATCTACACATGCAGGTATTAAAGTGCATTAATGCTGTATGTGGACCGAGCTGGGACTGAAGTTAATCCCAAGTCAGTCCACACCCATAGTGTTACTGAGCAGTAAGGCATCTACATGTACATTACGGTGCAATAACTAATCGGGTGTAAATTTGATACCTGCATAATGCAAGGATCAAATTTACACTCAAGTCAGAATATGTTGCCATATTTACTGAGCAGTATGGGCATGCACATGTAGATACATATCGGTACTGTGCAGTAATTTCAGTTACTGCATAGTAAATATGCACATGTAGATGCATGCAGTGTGATTAGTTTTTAGCAACCATATTAAATTAACAATTAACCATTTATCCTGTTGTCATCTGTAACATTGATCATCATCAAGAGTTTTACAGGAAAAAAACACTTATGAACGCGAACTAAATATATTAATTCTATTTAATCAAAACACAAAAATCTTTGTTGTGTGTCACCCACACTGTTTCTGTGCAACAGTGACAGTAAAAAGGTATTTAAAGGAAGATCTTCATCTGTTGAAATTCTTGCAACTATGTTGACTTCAACACAATTCTGTCAACTTTTGTGTCAAATATGTATCCATTCTCATTCAGTCTTTATGGTACAATTTCAGTTAGTTGTGCAGAGCAACATTTCCAAAATCTAACAACTAACAAATTAAATTTATTTTTTCTTCAAAAGTCTTAGACTTAGGCATCTAAATCACTTGAGTGTTTTTGGGAATGTTGCTTGTAATTCATTCTCTTGTGGTTGTTTGTTGGGGGCTGGGAGGGGGTTCAAATTTTAATGTGAGTGTTTTGCTAGACAGAGCCTGACTCAAAGTTTTGTTGAAGTCAGTAGAGAGACTTATACTGATGCAGAGGCCTAGGGACTAGGATCAAGCATTCTATTCATATCAATCCAGATGATTAACTTTTATTTTTTTTTAGGATTTTATACTCATGGATCTCACTGCAGTATCTGATGTGCCTTTTGTGCAAATTAATAGTAGTAGCAAATGGACCTTATGGAGTCTCTAGTTCTCCTTTTCTGGGGTATTTAGGCTATGCTGCATTTTTTGTTGGGGAAGACAGATAGTGTTATAAGAGTTCCCCATATAATGGCTCTCTCATTGTCATTATAATGGTGTGTAGATATAAGTATGAGTAATTATTATTGGATAAGAATTTGGAAATTAATTGTGAATAGTATTTAATGAATAACACCTCACTTTCTGTTTGTGAATAGTCCAGGAACACAGTGTGATTTTCTTATTTAAAATGTGTTAATTGAAGCAAGATTCCAGATTGTGTTTTGGCTTATTCTCAAGCAAATTGTTTTGAATATCTGATATAATCCAAGCTGTTTTGGTTGGTCAGATAGATTGAGTTAGGCTCATCAAATTGAGGAATAGGAACATAACTTTTAGAATCAGTTTTCCAGTATCCATGTACCTAATAGGAAAGATACATTTCATAATGATTCCTTGTGGCAATGATTTTTGTGGCTGATATGTTTTATTGGACCATCTGCATGTTTGGAATAGACATATCATCCTTGCCTCTCATATATTTCCTGAACCATCACAAGTACAAGATCACTCCAACATTACTAGAATGATTGCTTATTATTCTTTTTTCTAGTCAACATCCTTTCCAGTCAAAAGTTTTGTTTGATTATCTCTGGTAGCACATCAAACAGGACCATAATCATAGCTAATAACAGAAATAAAAAGAGTGTAAAATTATCTGTGAGGTGTACTCATCTGTAGTTCTGACAATGCTGACAGTCCTTAATAAAGACAGTATTTTGGGGGCTATATCAAATACTGTGGTCACCTGAAGAATATATGATTATAAATCTCCATCAATTATATTATCAATTATATTGTATATAACATGTGATTATACATCTCCATCAATTAAAATAAGAACAAGAGTTCATTAGAATGTAAGCAGACTAAAGTTGCAAGAGGAATGGACTCAGACTAAAGTTGCAAGTGTAAATATATCTGTCTTTAAAATCTATTTTTATGCCCTCTACATGAATTTTCTTAATAATAAAATATTTATAATATTATTATAAATTAAATGGACATGCATGTATGAAGATTAATCTGTTTATTAATTGTATGTTTTACAATATATCTAAAATCTTACAACAAGCTCTTTAGTCAAGGATTATGGTACTATGGGGCATGCTCCCATGAGCAGGATTCTGTGTTTCCCCAGAGACGAATAACAGTGGCACATATTTGTGCTGCTGATAGTTGTCCCTGGGCATGCCCCTGCACACATGCTCTGGCATGTGGCAAATTGCCTGGGTGGGGTAGGGGAGGCTGGGGTAAGCACCTGAGCTGGCCTCAGCAGCCTTACCTAGAGTCCTGGGGGCCTCCTTGGGCTGCAGGGGTGGTATTCTGGACACACCAGAGTATGGCTGCCAGACTCTGGTTTTGGGTGGCATATACTGCAGTCACGTGTGCCCCCCTGCTTTTTTCTGCTGTAGGTTTTTTAGATACTTGGATTTCTTGGTATTTAATTTTGCCACTCTGCTGCAAATATTCAGCACAGTGAATAGAATCATGAGCTCCACATGCCTCAAATTTGAGGCGCCACAAACCACACATTCCTGCTTGTGAGGAGGCACCCATAATGTGTTTCTGTTGGTCTTTAAAGTGATGGTATTCATCCTAAATTTATCTATGTATTAAACTAAAGGCATCAAGCATATTAACAGTCTTATTAATTCCTAAGAACCTGTAGAGTTTATAGGTCAGGTATGCATGGAACTTTTACTTGAGTAAGGAAGATATTATCCTAATTTTCCTGTATGTTTGAATTAGGAGATAAAGGAGGAAAATCCTGCATTTTACAAGATAGATCTAAAATAAATAGTATCAAACATCAATTAAATTCCAGACACTTCACCCATCTTACAGAGAGTGTACTTAATGAACCTCCATTAAGTTTTCATGGGCTTCTTCTAGTTTATTTGCCTGTTCTTTTACTTTTCTGGTTTACATTTAAAACAGTGTCTATGACTGGGGTTACTTAAAACACCCTTGCATAATATAAATCTATTAGAAATCCAATTAGCAGAACACTAATTTCAATTGATTTGCATGATTTGCAATGGCTGCTAAACCTTAACCATTTATATATGGAAATGCTAACTGCTATCCTTGAAGAAGAATCCTAAAACAATAATTCCTTTTCTCTAGACTCTTTATCTTCCAGGGATTATGTATCTTTTGTCTTCCAGGGGATCCAGGTGAGATCTTAAAGGCTTTCTCAAGTCTGACTCCAGATGTTTGGGGGAAAATATCTATGGTCTTCAGGAATAGTAAACTCTTCATACTAACACCCTAGTGCATTATTATTCCAGTTCTGTTTTCATGAACTGAAAAACCCAGTATGGTCTAAGGCATCTGGAAGTCATTAAAATGAAACTTGGTAATTTCTGAGCATAGAGCCAGTAATAAGATTTACTGTGTTAGAGGGAGAATATTTCATATAATTGCATGCTTACTTTAGATGAATTTCCACAAAGTAAGAACTGTGTTGATCTTTTAGGTAAGCTGTATGTGTAATGCAAAGAAGTGGTATAGTGGGCATAGAACAGCAGTCCATCCATAAATCCTGATTGTAAGGCAGAAAGCAGTTTACATTTTATGAATGCAAAGCACTTAGAGTGCCTATTAAAGAATCACTTTGTTATATGTCATTGGTGGTGTGCAGCTTGTTCATAAACACTGTACTTAAAATATAAGGGCCCTGTAATGCACTCATGAGTTTCCTATTTCAATGCCTGTTGAATGCCAAAAAGGAAGTGTATTTAATATTCTAATACTTTCATTGTATTTAAATATTTTCAGAACAGGAAATTCACAAAAAGCTCCAGGAGAGCATGTATGCTTAGATTTCATTCATCAAGACTGGATTACTGTAATGGGCTCTACATGGAGCTGCATCTTAAAACCACTCAAACTTCTTCTGGTGCAGAACACAAATGATTACTTTGTCAGTTGCAAAAACTACCAGCCCCAGTATATTTGTAGATGTAACTTACAGTGTTCCTTCTTATTTATGAAGCACAAGGGGCTTCATCCTGCATGGAATGAAGTCAAGGGAAGTGCTATTGTAGACATCAGTATCTGAAGAATCAAGCTCTTAAAGTCAAGGAAGAAAGACAAAATTCACCCAATTCCTGCTTTATCTGTGTAATACTATGACCTTATACAGACATGTGGTTTCTCCTGGGAGAGCTACAGCTCTCCCAGGAGAAATCATGAAAGATTATGAGGCTTTCTTCCTCCCAGAGTAAAAATGACCACTGTAGGTGAAAAATAACCTGGGAACAACTAGGGTTAAAATACTTCAAGGAGAGTTTCTTCTGAGATTGAATGTCTGTACATGCTGTGACTCTAGGTACACTTTTCTACCAGGAGAACAAACATAGGAGAATTCTCTCAGATTATTTGAATGTGTCAGCCATGATCAGGTTCTCAAGATAAGATATGTGGGGTAACAAAAGTGGGTTTCAGGAAACAGTGTTAGAGGTGGTGGTGGTGGTGATGTGGGTTGTTACATCTGGAACCTGCTCTCCTGGCTAATTAAGAAAGCTCCAACTTTTATAGATGATTTTCTATTGGTAGAGATGAGTGGCTGGAGTTGGAGAGAGTCTTAAACTTGTTGATTTATCAGGAATTTACTGGGTTAAAAGCAATAAATTGTATAATTCCAACCTGTTCTGAGATGTTTTACTAAAACTTAGAGGTCTGGAAGGGTGAATTTAAAAATAAGTTTAAAAATATTTAAATAATCACCTACACAATTAACTGAGTAGATGATCAGAGCTGAGCAGACTATTTATAATGAATCATTTGCAAGTTGAATCTTGTCTTTTTTCCTATATGTAAATTATCTACAAGTAGACTTGATTTTAAAGAATCTGGTTGTTCAAACTCATTTGATCAGTTTATGATACCATAGATCAGTATATTTGCCTTGACTGGGTGTCTTAGTATTTGTGGTATGTGTTTATTAAATCACATAAAATTGTTTCTAACTCCTGGTTTGGATAACTGGAGGATGTGAACTGAACATTTGGTGAGAACTCTCCTGCAAAACCATGTTTATGGAATATTTGTGACACTAACTTTTCCATAATGTTCCTGAGTCTTCATGTATGAATGTTTAAATAACATGAATAAAAAGGGTTGTGGACAGTTTTCTTTGAATCGGTGAGACTGAGTATGAGGGAGAGAGAAGGTGGGGAAAGGGATTTCCCTCAGAGAAAACATTTTTCCCTGCACTGACCCAAAAAAACTGGAAGAATGCAGGAAGCAAGGACAACCAGGAAACACCATTCTGGAGTGAGTGCCACACTGGATTGGCCGATGGAGCCTGGAGCAATTCATTTTAAGCCCTGGGGAGGAGCTGGGGAGAGAGTGGGATTCAAGGAGAAGCAGCATGGCAAGGAACTCCCCAGAGGGACAGAGATAGCTGAGAATAAGGCTAGGAGCAAGTTTTCTGGAGCGGGTGAATGGGGATCAGAGGAACACCAAAACACAAGAGGCAGCAAGATACTGAGAGGATGAACTCCCAGGATGGGCAAGGGGCTCGCCTGAGGCTAATCAGAAAGAGTGGCAGCCAGGCGGCAATGAGTGGTATGTGGACTCTAGGTAATGTCATTGACTTTGAGTTCCCTTACAGCTGTGAGAAGTGGTAAGGCCTGGCTTTACTTTTTTTGGGCGGGGTTTCTACTGATTTTTTTCTTTTATAAAGACCCTGAAAGGAATCCTGGGTGTCAGGTGGCATGAGGATGGGGTGCAGGAGATGGTGGAGTCCCATATTTTTTCATTTGTTTTTGAGTCACTAGACACCTTTCTTCTGCCTTTGTTGTTTTGGGGTTTTTTTGTGACCATCCTCCTGTTGTAATACATACAAACTTACCATCAAAGTCATGGCAGGTGAGATTGTACCAACTGGGAGGGGCTACAAGTGATATATGACCCCTTACCCTTGATAGCAGAAGAAAAGATATCATCTTGGAAAGGTCATAAACCCTATTACACCTACAGTCGACATTGAGTTATTATGTAATACTTGTCCAGATCTTTCAGAGCTTCACTAGGTGTCTCTCTTCCCCGAGTCAGTTTTCAGTCATTGCCTTGGGAGGATTTTGGAGAGCACTCTGTTGGTAGATGCAGATTAAACCCAGCATTTACACCAATTTTGGCTATTAGAGATTCCATTGCTCTTTTCATAAGAATAGAGATGCCAGCCAGTGTCATGAACAGGGATCCTGTTTTTCTCTGATTTAAAAAAAAAATCCCCAATTTTTGGTTTCAAGAAGTACCCCCAAATCTACTTTTTTCCATATATATATGTACAGACATATATACATATGTATCTGTATATGTATTTGTGGTGTTTCATTTTAATTGTGGAAAAATATGGATTTGGGGTTACTTTTTGAAACTGAAAATTGAGGATCTTTTTTTATCAAAGAAAACAAGGATCCCTGGTCATGAAGAAATTCCAATTTAGATAATTGCATTCTGCCTCCATAAACTTCCCATCTGGATTCTTTTTCTGTTCCTTTCCTAAAACTACTGTAATAATGTTGTGAGGTTGATTATAGATTCTTTGGGAATTTATATGGACACTTTTTACAGATGGCTTTTTACCTGTTCACACAAACCCATCATTAAAGCTTTGCAAATAAGTCAGGGCTCAATCTTTCAGGCCCACATGTACAGAACTCATGCTGTGATCAACACAGTTAGAGTTTGTAAGTTCTGGGTAAAAAACGTTGTGAGTGAAATCACTTTGGGACTAATTGGTCCAATATATTTCAACATCTCTAAAAACAAACAGTATGACTTTAAAAATCAGCAGGAGAAAATGCCTGATAAGAACCTGTTGTTGTTATAGAATCAGAGAAATTTACAGCTGGAAGGCAACTCATAAGATCTTTCTTGCCCTTTCCCCTCCCCATAGTTATTTGTCTAACCTTTTCCTAAAAATGTTAGAAGAAAAAGATTGCACAACTTCACTATGTCACTCATTTCAGTGGTTTAACTAGCCTTAGAGTTTCTCCTAATAGCAAACCTGAATCATCTTTGTTGCAAATTAAGCCATTTTTTTCCTTGCCCTAATCTCAGTGGCTGTGGAAAGCAAGTTGATCACTGTACTTTTTAAAACAACCATTTTCATACTAGAAATTATATCCTTAGTCTTCCTGGCTCTATAATAAATATCCTGTTAAGTAAAGTAAAGCATTCTTATATATAATAACGTGGTGCAGCCCATGAGTACTAGAGTTCTAGATTAGTTTGTACATACAAGGAATATGGATGACTGGTAAATGAACTATTAAGGAAAAAAAGAAGAAGAAAAAAAAGAAAGACTTACTTTGGAAGTATCGCATTGTCTTGTTCTCTCAAGAATCTTAGTTTTGTTGCACATCATCTGCTATGGGTGCCATTGGAAAACACCTCTCAAATAGCACTTAAACTTTTATTCAGGAAGTGAATATACATGGACAATAGGAGTTACATTAGCATGAACAATCTGAGTTGAAGAAATTAGTTAGAACTGTTTTTATGCTCAGTTCCTTAAAAAAGGGTTGCTTTCTTCCCATGAGAAGGAAGGGGGGTCATCTGTGAAACTGAATACAATCTAAGAAAAGAAAAGAACGCCCTCATCTATGTTTTAAGGATCAATGGATGCATCTACACAAGACACTTACTGTGCAGTAGACTAATTCTACTGCACATTAGCACGCACGGAGAAAACCATGCTAATACACTAATCCACAGTAGTATTAGTTTACTACACAAAAAGCATGTGATCGCACTAATGTGCAGTATGGCAGTCTACTGCACATTTATTTAGTATTTGATTATACAAGTAGGTGTAATGCACAGCAGGCACTGTGCATTAATGAACGTGTAGACGCACCCAGTTATATGAAATAAATGTGGCCAAGAACTCAGGACCAAATTAAAACTTTAAGTCATAAGTGAAATGAGTCCAGTGGGCCCATGGTTGATATTTAATGAATTACAAAACTGAATATGGGGAATTTTAGCAGAAAAGTACTCTTTTTGCTCAGGAACAGTGGGGTAGGAATAATTGGATTCTTTATATTTTAGTCCTGATCTGTAGAAGTAGATCTGTGTGATATAGTCAGTACTTACTCTGGGTACTACAGTCACTTAAGAGACCAAGCATAAATACAGTCACTTTTATTGAGAACAAATATTCCCTGTGCAAATGTCAAATGTGAAAAACATACAAAGGTAAAAAGCAACTGACAGGTAAAAACACTGAATTAGTGTGACCTCTGGTAGAATTACAACTCTAGTTATCACAAGGGATGGGTAACAGAAAGATGTGCATAGTTGGATCTGGTTATCAATAAAGGAAGAGCTGACTATAAAGTAACACCACATCTTTTCTTCTTTCTAAGCATCCCTGGGCCTTTTTGGTCGAAAGATAAGATTTCAGTTAGTGATACAGCAGGAGACAAATTAAAATCCATTTGCCCACACCTTATTAGTTTCAAATGAGCAAGATTTGAAATGTAGCTGTGTGTTCTGGAATGGGCAATGGGGGAGGGCAGCAGGGAATTAAAAAGGTACTATGTATCAAACCAAAGGAATATATTTGGGGGCTTAGGCTATTAACCACCTTCATTTTGCCACACCTCATTTATTTTATATTCCTTGTCAATTATATTGTGAAGTATATATAAATCTTTGCAAATAATGTAGATTTCCAAAATAATATCTGTTCAATACAAATGATGCTTATGCTGTGAAAATGTATTAGAATCTACCTTTATGTGATGAGCTTGGTAAAAGTCACGAAGCATAAGGAGAAGATGGGCACTCATTACTTTCAGATTGTGGATGATCCTAAATCCAGTCTAGGTATCAAGGTCAAGGAAAACAAATGAGGGAGGACGGGTTGGAACTGTAATCTTTGTCTAGTTGGAGCATTCAAGAAATAAGGTCAATGCTCCCAAAAGCTGAGGGGTATTTGCATTATAATTATGAAAGATGGAAGTTTTTCCCTTTTATTTTGCTACATTCTGTTTCTCTTTTTTGGCCTATAACTTGCTCTTAAAAAAGTCTCATAAGTGGAGTCGAGAGATGTTTTTCCTCCTGCTCTTTTGCATGTCTGAAGCATGAAGAAATATGGAGAAATCAGTTGACAATCTCTTCATAACACACGACAATCTCTTCCTAAATATTCCTGATGCTATTAGACAACTTCTTACATGCTGTCTTAACCACACCTGTTTTCAAAGCCTAATTTCATATAATGGCAATATCGGTTGTTTCTGATTTTTCCTTAGACTCACCTGGATCTGCTATATTTATCTCAGATAACATGCATTATAACATAGACTTTTTTCCACATTTCTGGGATGAAGACTGACATTCCCATGCACCTAAAGAGTAGTTGCTTTGACACTTCATTTGTCTCAAACAAGCAGTTTTGCATAAACAGTGTACTACTTTTACACTTTAGTAGTCAACCTAAACAATGTTCAGATGCCTCCTTTAGCTTGTCGGTTACATTTATTGCACCTCACATGCCCCTAATTTCAACAAAATCCTCTTTTCTTGACTTCTCTGTCAGCTATTTTAGTATATATCCTCTCAGTTCAACACTAAATTGTAATCTTCTACTACTCTCAGGAAAGCACAACTTCTGCAGCCTCAATTTTTTGTTCTTTCGTGGAATCACTTATATAAACAATATGTATAATCAGTGAATTTGGATGAGGGGGTGAAAAGCACCCTGTTCAAATTTGCTGATGACACTAAGATGTGGGGGGATGTGGGCACATTAGAAGGATGGAATATGCTACAATCACACCTCTGACAGGTTACAAGGGTGGGTGGACGAGAATAGGATGGGATTCAACACAGACAAGTACAAGGTGATGCACCTGGGGAGGAAGAACCAGCACCATACCTACAGGCTGGGGAACTCCCTTCTCATCAGTGCAGAGGCAGAAAAGGATCTTGGAGTCATTATTGATGCCAAGATGAACATGGGCCGGCAGTGTGGGGATGCAGTCAGGAAGGCCAACCACACCTTGTCATGCATCCACAGATGCATCTCGAGCAGGTCCAAGGAGGTGATACTCCCCTTCTACGCGGCACTGGTCAGGCTGCGGCTGGAGTACTGCGTCCAGTTCTGGGTGCCGCACTTCAAGAGGGATGTGGATAGCATCGAGGGAGTCCAGAGGAGGGCCACTTCCATGATCGGGGGCAGCAGGATAGGCCCTATGAGGAGAAGCTATGGGACCTGAACCTGTTCAGCCTCCACAAGAGAAGGCTGAGGGGGGATCTAGTGGCCTGTTACAAACTAGTCAGAGGGGACCAGCAGGCATTGGGGGAGTCCCTGTTTCTCTGAGCACTACCAGGAGTGACTAGAAATAATGGTCACAAGCAGGCAGAGGGTAAATTGAAATTAGACACCAGGAGGTGCTACTTCACAGTCAGGGTGGCTAGGATCTGGAATCAACTTCCAAGCAAAGTGGTGCTGGCTCCTACCCTGGGGGTCTTTAAGACAAGGCTTGACGATCAGTACTCTTTCCTGCCATGGCAGGGGGGTGGACTTAATGATCTGCTTAGGTCCCTTCCAACCCTACTAACTATGAAACTATGAATTATAGGAGAGAGAGAGAAAAAATACTTTAAAATGATTTAGTTCATATCCCATAAAATGCAGGATTGTTTCCTGCAGTGAATATACAGTTATTTGAAGTATTCAAAGGAGGCTACAGCCTAACTACCTTAGGCCTCTGAAAATCCCATGTGCTATATTTAAATCATATCTATATGACTCCTTCCCAACAAAAACAACAATAAAATCCCAAATATGCTTGCTTGAGTCAAAGTATTGTTGCAGTGGTTGTATATCATTGGTCTGTGACACATGGCTTGCAGGCAGTGACACCTTCTGATATTGCTTGTGGCCGCATGAAATTTTGCTTCACAGATGCATGTTTCTTCTAGTTTATGGGTATAGTAAATTATGGTGTTGCCTAAAGCACATTTCTTCTTCATTTTTGTTATCTATGAAGTAGTGAAGATTGAGGACCACTGCTTTGTGCCATGGGCAGTAGGCATCCGTGAGTGTGTACAGAAGTTACATGGTTTTGCATAATGAGGCCCCTGAAAGCACGCTGTAGCCATAACACAAAAAAGGTTCATGGCTTCAGAGAACTTTTAAAATGACTGATTGGGTGCAAATTTAACCCTCTGCCACCTCTGCCATGCATACACCCTCAGCTATTCCTACTGGGGTCTTGGGGAAAGCTGGGCTGGGCCCAGGCAGTGGGTTTGGGTTCCCTTTCCCCTACCCCCATGCCAGCGTTTTGAAAATAACAGCCTCATGGCTGCCATGCCTGGAGGTGGGGCAGGGGGGGAAATGGAGCCCTCTCCCCTTGTAAGCGTGGCCCAGCTACCTCTTTTGGGATCTTGTGGGCCAAGCATAGCTCCCTCCAAGACCCTAGCAGGGGCAGTTTGGGGGAAGGGGCATGTGGTGGTGGTGGGGGACTCCAAGCTGCCCACACCCAACAGGCAAACACAACAGACAAATGCCTGTTGGGTTCAATGGCACTCTATCTCGTGTCATGTTATGCAAAGTAGTTATAGAGCCCCCCTCACAGGCTGCCTACACTTCTTTATGCAGCCAATATTCAACTGAGAAGACTGATGCAGACAAGATGTAGGGGATATGGGATGAATGGAGGAATTGGATGGATACAAGGGAAATAGGCAAAAGCTTTGAAAGATGAAGTTCTGGGATACCTGCAGTCATGCACTGGGTGGCAATGGAGAAAAATATTCATCTTGGGGCTCAGTCTTAGAGCATGGGGTGAATAAGGGGTATGCATATTTGAAAGTATCACAAGTGTCATCAGAAATTTTTGAAGCAAAGCTGAAACAAATATATTTAGAAGTACATAGAATTGCCTTTCTTTTATTTACCATTGTCCTGTTTCTGTTCTAGTGCTTGAAATATTAAACTTTGGGCATTGATGATACCTCTAATGGGTCCATACTTGTCTTGTAAAATGTGTTTAAGGAAAAAAGTCTTTCTTGCAACAGCAAAAATACATTCAGTTTTCCTTTAGACAATTTTCTTTGTACAGCAGAATTAGTCTAATCTCCTCATACCTATGCACAGAGCCAGAACATTAATATATTTAGACCTTTTGATTGGTTATTAAACATTTACACTGGCATAAAACATTAATACTAGCAACCAAGCATGACAATTCCAAATTAACTGAAACTCATACTGCCATTCAGCCAGCTCAAGCACTTCTGTGAGAAACTGAGGCAATTTTATAAAGCACGATGTAGCATGATATTATGATAATTTAAACCTGAATTTTCATATGTGATAAGCCAGGGCATTCATCCACTTGTCTACTCAGCTTCCCATTACATGACACATGAATGTAACACAATTTTTTTGCATGAAGTGAGCATTAGGACAAAATGACTAGTAAAGTGAACTGTTAAAGTTAATCTAGATTAATGTCACTGTTCTGCGAAACACACAGGATTTAGAAAAACCGTACATTTATGTAGCTTCCTCTTTTTTTCCTGCCAGCTCAGCATGCTGATAACATCAAAAAATGGGGAAAAGACAAACTACCTCAATCTTGATTCCTATTCACTCTCCTCTTTTAAATCCACCCACTTGACTTTTGTTGTTGCTGTTTCTTTTCTTTAGTTACCCTGTGAAAAAGCAACTGAATAGCCCTTGAACCAAGGCTGCTCAACCCTAGTTTACAGTGATGAGGTTGTATTTTAGACGCCACCCCTCCCCACCTATTCTTGGTGAGTGAAGCCACTAATGAAAATTAGCATTCCAAAAGAATCTTTCTGCAGCTGTCTTCATAAAAAGAAACTGATTAGTGGTTTGGACAGTGCTAACTCTGTAAATTATCAAACAAAATACAGCAGAAGCATCCATTTACGTATATGAAAATTACAATTTGAACATCACACTTAGAGCACATTAATCAACTTCATTCTTTGTTTTTATGGGTAATGAGGCTCTGCAGAAAGGTAAACAGCTTTCTAAATAAAGTTGCTTTGGCAAAAATGGATTAAATGAATTCTGGTGCTTTTTTTTTTGTATATAACTACAGTTTGGTGTGAGGTGGCTGGGCACATGAAACAACCTAGCTACTGCTTTATGCATGCAGGCATCAACAGGGAGACAGAAATAAATGTAGCCCATGTTTGTTCTCTCCCCTTCTTTTTATTGATTAAATCTCATTCACAGCAACACTTCCTCGTAATTGTGCAAGCGTGAGACTTTTGCAGGCTTCTTAATAGCCATATCTCTCCACCTTTTGTCTCTGCTTTCTTACTCTTCAAGTCTTTTTAAAGCTTAGATTGTCAAAAAGACAGTTAGTCTGTCTTCCCCTATGTGTGTGCAGGGGTAACAGCTGTTCCCATCCCTCTCCCTTCTGCCCTTCCTCCCCTCCCACCCCCATGTGCAAAGGAGCCACCTTTTGAACATTGCTGATGCTGTTCAGTCAAACCCTGAAACACTGCTACGTTAGTTAATGCAGTTAGGAAAAAAATAACAGGCTTCTGAATGGTGCGTACTTTGCTTGCAGTCTGTACTGATTGTTTTGTTAGGGTTTTAAATAGCATGCTCTTGCAGTGTGCTTCTAAGAATGAGTGTGCCAAGAGAAAAGCCTAATTTTTGAAAATAAGATGGGTTTCTGGAAATGACTGAAATTACTTTCATGTCAGGCTAAGCACCCTGGGCCTGATGCTTCAATTGGTTTGAGCAGTATGAGCTGGTGAAAATCCACTGAAATCAGTGAATCAGGCCGTATGAGCTCATTGCAAATCAACTGCATACAGGCACTGTACCAAGTCAGAAGATTGATTTGACTTTACTTCTGTTACTTGACTTTGGACTGAAAAACCTAAACCAAGTTTGTGCCCTGAATAAGGGACTGCTTGTTGACATGCCAGCCCTGGAGGGCTGGATATGGAAGGCACAATTCCCTCCCTACTGCTAACTTGCTCTGGCAGGTGTAAAGATAATCATTTGCTACTGCTCTTATACCAGCAGGGTACAACTATTCATCACTCCCAACCTTGTGCTGGATCAGCTGTCTTGGCTGGTACACTGGGGAGTGGATCCAAGATTCTGATTTCTTCCTGTACATCTCAGGGCAGAGGGAGAAGTCATGTGGGCAGAGGGGAGCGGGGTGCTGTAGCAGATATGCAGATATTCCTATAGGATGGGTCCAGTTTTAAGGGAGGCCATGTAGAAGCAAAGAAAGGGTGCCTTTTTGCATCTTATGCTCTTGTACATCTGCATAGCCCACATCACAATCTTGCTTAATGATTTGAACAATTGGAAAAATCACATATTTGTTTCAGTGGAGTTATCTAGATTTCAGGCTATGACATGCTATTCACCATCTTGGCTAGAAGTTACAAATAAACTGGTTTAAGTGATCATCAAGGAACCTGGTTTTCTCAGATTTAAAAAAAATCCAATTTTTGGATTAAAGTAGTAACCCAAAATCCATATTTTTCTATGATTACAATTAAAGGCCATATATATATATATATAGTATAATTTCATTTTAATCACAGAAAAATGTGGATTTTGGGTTACTTCTTTAATCCAAAAATTGGGGATTTTTTAATCAGAGAAAACCAGGATCCCTGCTGATCAGACACTGCTTTAAACCTGTAACAGAACAGAAGTTTAGCACACATAAACCAGATTCAAAATGGCCAAAAGTAGTTTAAGATAACCCTGGTTGAATGTAGTATCAGACATAGCTGATTTAAGACAAACTGGTTTATAAAACTTCTGTCCCAGACACCTTCCTAGTTCAAGTTAAAATATAGTTCCCCAGCATCCCAGAATGCTTTGCATCTCTGGGCTGGGCTCTGCTGTCTGCCTGAGCAAAGCAGGGGTTGGCTCTGCCTCTCTGCTCTCTAGCTGGGAGCCAACAAGGGGCTGGGAAACTTAGCTAGGAATGCAGCCCAGTCTGCCTGGCAGGGACAGAGCAACGCCTGCCAGACTTTTCCTCACTGCAGTGGAGGAGGTGTGTGTGTGGGGGTGGTAAGACAGCAGGCTCAGACAGAGGGGAGGGAGGGGGATTAAACCTCCCTGCCTCCCCTCTTCCACCAGAATAGGACCCCAGCTGAGGTCTGGTTGGCTTCCCCCCTCTCCTCGCTTGCTGCTCAAGTGCCAGGGTACATGGCCAGCTGGCAGCCTAGGTAGTGCCTCAGGAGCGGGGGGGGGGGGAAGGGAGGAGATTAAACCTTCCTGCCTCCCCTCTCCTACCAGCATGGGACCCAGCTGGGGTCTGGCCAGCTTTCTTTGACTCTGCTTGTTGCTTGGGTGGTGGGGGGCATAGTCAGTCCTCACAGAGCCTCATGTGAAGTGAGGGGAGGGAGGAGGATTAACTCCCCTGCCTGCCCTCGGCTGGGGTCTTCCAGCTTTTCTGTCAACTAGCTCTGCCACTCAGGAACAAACCTAGCAAGGGCTGCTTCCCCCTTTTCCCTCCAGGCACACCCTGGCTTGGGTCCCTGCAGGCCAGGTTGGGGGGTTTAAACCCCTCCCCAATCATACTCAGTGGTCTGTCGGGGCCTTGCCATGCCCACCCAGCTTAGCATGCCCACCCACCTCCAGCCTTCTGCCCACTGTCAAAGTGAAAGGACGGCTCAATTTAGCACGCCCTGGCTTTTAACCTGTGCCACTGCAGACATGCAGCTGCATTTCTGGAATCAAAAGGGTCTATTCATTTGCTTCTCATTTCAGTCTATGCAGGTTAGATTCGCCTGCAAAGATTAAATTAATTCAGGCTTGGGCTTTTTGAATGTCTGTACTTAGCCCTTCTGATTCCAATAACATTACTATACAATGTGGGGAATAAGTACCCTGTAAAAGGTGTAAATGCCATCTCATAATTTATAGATATATCTTGTATATATTAATTATGCATATTTTTCTACTAGTTCCATTACCAGTTATGATATTACATTAGAGTTACATGTTATAAGATTCAACACCCCCAAAATAAATAAATAAATAAATAAAGCAACTTACCCCTTAGGAAGCTGCTTTCACAGCAGAGTTGTCAGGAAAGACAATGAACTGAGAGGAGAATATGTGGTAGACAATACACAAGATTGAGGAGGTACAGGAATAGAAAGGGGGAAGGAAAGATGGGATTTAAATTAGAAAAAAAGAAAAAGAGAAAATTCTTGCTGAGGCATGGAATGAAAAGGATTGCACACAGAACTAGAGTTTGTATCATTTGGAGAAGTTATTCCAGACCTCTATAAGTTCTGCAACTTGGTCTCAAAATATTCTTTTGGGTTGGAATATGTATGTTGAAGGAACTTGCGAAGCAGATACAATAGGCTAGACCTCAGCTGGAATACCTGGGCATAGTTCCACTGAAGTCATGGAAGATTATGCCAGTTTACATCAGCTGAGGTTCTGGCCCTGTAGTTTCAGTGAAAAAAAATGTAAATTAAATAATATCATATTTCTGAGAGCTGGAATGAAGCTTTGGAGATTGAACTGCCTATTGATCGGTGGACTACCATATGGAGGCTAGTTAATGTTCCTTTAGGAAGCAAGTGCCCTGAGCTATTTCATATCTCTGCTGCAGATATACTGATCTAATATCATTCACTTAAATCCCCCCAACGTTTTATTTATTACACAATATTAGCAAGGTTTTACAACATACCGAAGTACATTTTCACAAAAGGAGATCAATATATTAGCTCAACATAAATGTTCATGGAGCTGCCCTTTGGAGTAGGTTTGTTTCTGTTTTTCGGTTTGTTTTTAATGTTTCAAGTAAATGAGTCTGTTGCCCTAAATAACAGGAACATGTTTCAGAATTCGGACCTGATGAGGACGGATGAACTTCTGGAGCCAGGTGTACACCAGGGTCTGCACAGACTACTGGCATCAGCTCTCTTGGTGGGAGTCTGCCAAAATGTTATTTAAAGCAGTGTAACATGGAAAAAGCCTACTTTCCATGAGGCTGCTACAAGCAGCTAATGCTGCCTCAAATATAGGCAGCAGTAGCTGTTAGTGCCTCAGAAACAGCCAGCTAGAATGCTTTTATCCAGTGAAGCCCAGCTGCAGCCGTTAGATGGCATATATCTTATGTATCCCTTAAGCTATGCCTTCTCCTGAAACATGGAGGTGCAGAGTGCTGCACCTAGGACTCAGAAATATCCAGCACACCTACTGTGGCTGGGAAGTGACTCTCTCAGCAGCACAGAAGCAGAAAGGGATCTCAGAGTCATAGTGGACTCCAAGGTGAGCATGAGTTGCCAGTGTGATGAAATCATCAGCAAAGCTAACTGACTTTATCGTGCATCAGCAGGTGCATGACAAGTAGATTCAAGGAGGTGATTACTTCCCCTTTATGCCGCATTGGTCAGACCGCTGTTGGAGTACTGCATCCAGGTTTGGGTGCCATACTTCAAGAAGGATGTTGATAGACTCAAGAGGGCAGAGGCGGGCCACTAGTATGGTTAGGGGCTTACAGGACAAGCCCTATGAGGAGAGACTGAGGGACCTGGACCTCTTCAGGCTCCACAAGAGAAGGGTGAGAGGTGATCTTGTGGCTGCCTACAAATTCAATAGGGGGACACAGCAAGGGATCAGAGATGCTCTGTTCACCAGGGCACCTCTTGGGGTAACAAGGAACAATGGTCACAAACTGACAGAGAGCAGATTTAGGGTAGATATCAGGAAAAACTTCTTCACGGTAAGGGAGGTCAAACTTTGGAATGGGCTTCCAAGGGAAGTGATGCTCTCCCCTACCTTGGGGGTCTTTAAGAGAAGGCTGGATAGGCATCTGGAGACATCTGACCCCAGCACTGTTTCCTGCCTAGGCAGGGGATTGGATCTGATGATCTGTTGAGGTCCCTTTTGTCCCTACCATCTCTGAATCTGTGAATCTATGGAGACCATGGAAATGCTGCCTGGTACCTGCCAAGGCTCAGTCTTGCCTGTGCTACAGTGAAGAAAGGTTAACATATGAAGGTCGAGGTTCAATCAGCTCTAGAAACAGGGGTGTACAGAGTCAGAAGACAACCCATATTATAAATGAAAATAGTAACTGCAATGCTTTGCATTTCTCTAGTTATGAACTAGCTCTGAGAAATTATCCTGAGGCTCTTAAGGGACTTTTAGGTAGGAGATTTATTAGCACAAAGGCTACACCTGTTATTTTTGCAAAGATGTTTTTCTTTGTTCTTTATTTTACTTCATAATATCACCCTTGAAATTTTGTCCAAAGGAATTGTACTAGATGGTGGATTCCGTGGGAAACTGAGTTCTCCATTCCCATACCTGGAAATCAAATTGAGATCAGATCTGTGGATGAAGTATAATGTAAATTTCAGTTACTTTTTGTTGCAGAGGTCCTGGATGTCAGCTGAGAAGGGCTTTGGGGTACTACCTATGAGTTGAATCAAATACCCTTCATATCAGGTGAAAATTAAAGTTCCATGGGTGCAGCATTTGATAACACTGACTAAGAGCTAAATTGACCTGTAGACACTGCATAGTGGAAGGGATCCCACTATTCAGTATTTTCTTCCCTTCCAGGAAAATCTCAGAGAATCTGGGAATCATTTAGGTCACTACTCATCTCCCCAGTAGTACATTTGATGCAGAGTTGCATTGTCTCCCTGCTTTTTGTTCTGCATGCTAGTTGAGACTGCTGGGTGAGATTATCAGGCATTTTGGGCTGGCATCTACGTCTATGTGACAAAGCCCTGCATTTTTTGTGACCCAGATAGTACAATGGCCAGCAGGGTCACATTTCATCTGTGTTTAGAAATATTTATAACTTCCTCAATTTAAGTAAAACTGAGAACCTGGAATACTTATGTCTGTGTAGTCTTACTAAAAAGTGTCCATAATAAATTGTTGTACATGAGTCCTTCATTTTTTTTTTAAATTTAGATCTTGTATGCTCAGTTTCCTACCACATTCTACAGTACTCCTGCTATTTAGAGATGTAGCAAGTTGTATCCCCTTCTTTGTTTTTACACTTGGCTCATTGACCTTACCTTTGTAACTTCTTTTCACCTGCACACATATTGGCAACCTAACTCACTTGATAAATGGGCTGCCATTGTTACAGAATACAATTACTAAGACTGTTTGGTAGGAAAAAGGTCTGATTACATCACACAAGAACTGTGGCCCTTTTCTATTACCACCATTCCTGGGGGAACAGTATATAAATACCTGGTTTTCTTGATGAGTTTGCATCTTTTTGAAACTTTAGATCCTAGAATTTTAGTTGGAATTTTTTGGTAGATAATTCCCATGGAGAATTCTCAGTGTGTAATTAGTGGTTAAGCAGTTCTGAGTATTCAGCATTTCGAATTCAGAATATTCTGATCACACACACAATGTTTGTTTCATTCATAGAATATAAATCTTAGAATTAGCTTTCTAGGGACTTCCTATAAATAGTCTGAAACATTCACTAAGTCTTGCCAGTGAACCTGCTTTTTTGAATATAGAGAGAAATAAAATCCTATTAGACACATTGGGCATGTTTACCATTCTGGTACAGATGTACCCAGCAGAATAAACCAATTTTATGGCTGCCTTGTGTCTCTAGAGCAGACCAAAGCAGCCAGAAAGTATTAACACATCTTGTCCTATGCATGTTTGAACAGGATGAAAAATGGTTAAGACTTGATTTAATTGCCTAAATACTTGGAAAGGACTATATAGCTCTTATTCCCAATCAGGTGTCAATTGAATCGTATAGTTCTGATGTCAGGAAATAAACATGATCAAATTATCTTTCTGCACCTATAGTTCTAAAATGTCATTTTGCTCGGTTGTGTATCTAACTTTGATGCACCAGTTTTAAGGAACTCATTACTGCCTATTGATAGTTATTATTGAATAAAGTGAGTGTGCTTATATCCTTTCCTTTCTGCTTTCCAGAGCTGATGTAGTTTAATATGGTTGCTGTGCAACGTTTCTATGCAGTGTTTTGAGTTTATGAAATAGAAAATGATTTTGAAATCCATCTTCAATGTAAGTTTGAAACACCATAAAATACTGTAGCATTGAAAACCAAAGAAATAGCAAAATCCTAATATGTAATTTCAAAAAATTATTTTTCCCAGCTTTGTCTAGGCTTTTATAATTTGCATCATGGTCATTATAATATTGTTCCTAGGAGTTAACCAATTTGACTACTTGTATATTGAATTTCAGTGAGTTGTGGTCTTAATGTTAGGAACATTGTTGAAGTATGGAGGAGTACAACTTCAGAAGGAGCAGAGAGTGTGCTACTGATTAGAGTTTTGAGACTTGTTTTTAACATGTATGGAAATCAGTGCAATATATTTCCTTAGCAGAGAGAGAGACTTGTTAATAACTGACCTAGGGTCTTGAACTATAGTTTTCCTACACTACTTTTGCCTGGGGTGCACACTGAATTATGCTCTAATCAAAAATCATAATTTAAGTAGAGAAGCATGGTTTAGTGTGAGTAGGCTATTGACTCTGAGAACAGTAATGCTGCATGTAGCCTACCTATGACACTGTAGAAATGGTAACAAGAAGATTAATGCTTGCTGTGTACAATGTTTTATTTGTTCAGAACATATTACTGATCAGCTAGTCCTCAGAGTTTCCTGCTACACATGTTGTTCTCCCCACTTCACAGATGAAGAAACTGAACTAAAACAAGTTAAATAGCTACTAATGTTTACTGTAAATCTAGCACAGTTGTAATGTTGAGATTTTCCTAGTCTCATGTTCAGACCATATATAGGCTCTAAACCTGCAGATAGGTGCTTTCATATGTGAAGTGCCAGTGATACCAATACAGGGACCCTGGTTGTCTTTTTTTAAAACCCCCAAATTCTCTGATTTAAGACCCCCAAATCCATATTTTTCTGTGATTTAAATGAAATGTCATGATATATACAGGTATCAATGTTTTATTGATATATTTACAACTTTAAAACAATTTAGAAGCCTACTAATGACTCAGTCATTATAATAAAATAGATTTTAAATACCTATATGTTTTGGTGTTTGAGTTTATTTTTTTATTATAGAAAATAAGAGTTCCTCCTGTTCCCTTTGCTCACCAGGATGTGGGTCCAGCTGTAGCTATGCCCCTGTTGTTTTGTGGCACTAAGCAGCCCAGATATGCCAGTGCCCCTCACTCCTGACCCACAGTCCCCCACCCCCAGGCCCCGGCCTCCCAGTATGGTGGGGGGTATGTGTGGAAGGGAGGTCATTTGAGGCAGGATGGGAGTGTATGGTACATGGGGGTGTGAGAGGTGGGGGATGTGAGGTGTGGGATGGAGCAGGTGTGTATGTGAGGCAAGGGGGTGTAAGTAGGGTGGGAGGGGGGTGTGAGGCAGGAGGGTGCCTGACCATAGGTGATGCCATTACTATGGGGCATAGGATGGTATGGGGGTGCATGTGTTCCCCAGATGTATGTGCTCACAGCAAGGCACAGGGCTGCAGCCTGGCTGGACTGGCATGGGCATGAGCTCCCTCCATAACCCAGGGGTAGGACCTGGCACGAGAGGGCAGATGGAAGTGACAAGACTTGATGCTGCCACTGATGCCTCTGAGACCCCTTCACCAGCCCTGGTCCAAGTGCCACTGCTGCTTCCCTCAGGCCACCCATGCTGCCCCTCATCCTGCCTTTCCTCTGAGGTAGAGCTGCATCCTGAGGAGAGCAGTTGTGGGGGCAGTAGCAGCAGCTGGACCATGGCACAGGGTAGAGCCATGACTTGGCATAGAAGGATCTGGCAGGAGGAGGAGATAGAACAGCGTCCCCCACCATTACTGCTTGCGCTGCTGGTGGCATGGTCAGTGCAGGGGTCCCAGCCACATTGGTAGGGCAGCAGCAGCACCAGCTGCAGCAACAAATCTCACCATCCCACTCTGCCCTCCCACACTGGGTCCCTCCCAGTGGGCTGTGTAGTCAGTGCCTGCCCATGCCAGTCCTGTCTACCTGAAGCCTCTTGCCCTCTGTGGGTACAGAAATCTGGGAGGGAACATGCCCCTCCATGCAACCCTAATGCATTGCTTATGCACCCCACCCCCTTCCTCCTGAAGCTTTGCCTATGCTCCTTCATACCTTATGCCTTGTGGGAAGCTGTGGGAGCTGCTTTCCACCATGCTACTTGGTTGCCATGTGCATGTGTGCACACGCACGTGGCTCTGGCTACCTATGATCAGCCTTCTCCCACATCCTCTAGGCCCTCTAGGAACTCTGCCAACCTGCAGGTTCCCATAGTTCTCTCTTTTAAAGGAGAAAATCTGCATTTTTCCATGGCAAATGGAAAACCCCGATCTATCACTCTTTATATACTTCATATACTGATAGTTCAGTATTAGTTAAGCACTACAGATGTGGAAAAATGGATCTATTCAGGTATACTTAAGCATGTGTGCAACTTTCGGTGAATAGTCATAGAATCATAGAATCAATGAGTCTGAAGGGACCTAGACAGATCATCTAGTCCGACCCTCTACCATGGGAAGGAAGGAGCACTGGGGGTGGCAGGGGTCATAAGACCTCAGCCAGGTGCCTATCCAGTCTCCTCTTGAAGATTTCCAGGGAAGGTAAGAAAAGAGACAACTGCCTGGAGATAAAACAGGCAGTGCGAGCCAGGCAGGAGTTGAACCTACAATCTTCTGATCCATAGTCAGATGCGTTATCCATTGCACCACTGGCCCAGGCACAATTGAATTTTTTTGAATTCTGTTTATGTGGCTTGCTAAACTGGATGTTAGAAAGGCAACTGATATTCCTCTTAGTGTGTGGGTCAGAGGTTCTGAAATGGGGTGTTGTGAAATGCTACAGCAGCCAAGTAAAACTGCTCTGCATGTATGCCTGCTGCATTAGGGCTCTCTGATCAACTCAAAGCAGACAGGTGACTGGGACTATAGTCCTTTTTAGTCCACCTCCCACACACTAGGGCTGTGCAAAACAGGCCAGTTTCATTTTGACTTCTGTTTTGCTGTTTCAATGAGACCGCATTTTGTTTTGAGTTCCATTTCGTTTAACAGAAACTGTTTTGCAGTTTCAATGCTGTTTTGAGCTTGAAATGAGTTGAAACAGTGTTGAAATGAAAAAGCTGGCGAAATTTTGCACAGCCTACCACACATTCCACGAGCATGCCTCTGTTTCTGGAAGGATCATGGGGTGGGGCACAGGACCAGAAAAACCTGCTGCACCAGAGCTCCCACCTGATTTAGGCTGATCAGAGAACCCTAATGCAACAGTAGCATGTGCATGTGCCCCAACCCTTCTCAGGTTTTCTATGCAGGAGGTACACAGAACAGTTTTATTTGGAAACAGAAGCACCTGGTTGAGAAGCAAAGGTAATTTGAGGCAGCACCTACAATAATTCCCAACCATGGGTGCCACCACATTCGAAGTGGTGGAAGGATGCCCTGACTCTAAAAAAGTAAGAACTACTTGTGTGGACAGCAAAATATTATCCCCACCCTGATACACTCCTACAGCATCAAAACATTGAAGGCTCATGGAAGACAAGAAAAATATGACATATTCCATTGCTTGCCCCAGCAAGTACCACTTATATAGTTTCATAGCATCATCTCCAGTTTTACTTCTGGTTGAAAAAAATGGTAAATTTAAAATGGATGCAAATCTTTGTGTTGCCTGTTGGTGATATAACACATCTCAAAACAAGAAAAAAGATCATGGACTGAATATAAATTCGTGGTAGTCATATACTTATTCAAGGACATATTTGAGTGAATTGCACTTCTTAGACTGGATTAAACGTAGTTCTTCAAGGATGAATCAAGACCAAATCTTTAACTTCTATGGTATTCTCTGCTTACAGTTTTTGCTAGTTCTAAATACTTTTTAGGGTACTGTTTATTTCAGATCCAGTAGAAAATGGTTATGCTAAATGACGGTTGTTTGAGACTTACTTCTGAAGGCTGCAGTTGTGTCCAGTTAATATATGTGGTAGAAGAGTGATAAGTAACAGTCTGATTTATTCCAATAAAATAATTTTCCTTTTATATGTTTTGAGGCAAACACAAGATTGCTGTTTAAAGGCAAGGTACATTTCTGCTTTTTAATAAAACAAGACCACAGATGATAGCAAGTCTGAGACATCACTCACAATTAACACATTCTCATTATAACTTTGTGATTGCTCCCTTGCAGGAGAGCAGGCAAGTGGCTGTCTTTAAAACTAATGACAAGACTGCTTTGTTAATTAGCCAGCAGGGGGTGGCCAATTTCCTATCTCCCTATGAACTAGATATCAAGTGTATCATTTCAGTGATGTATGTGGCATCTGATATATTGACAATTTAGAGAGTTCTGGTTTTCTGAATTCAGGGCTTTCATACAGGAAGACGACATGCTACTGCTATTGCAATTGCAAATGTTTTTCCCCATTAAAAACAGTCTTTTGTTTTGTAACAAGGCACAGAGATTTGAGTATTATTAAGATCACTACAATGAAAGCATTACTTTATCTTACATATTTCTTATATACTGCACCTTTTATGAAAGCAGAATTAAGGGCATATTCTCAAAAAACATTAGCATGAAGTATGACTCTTCCCTTCCTGAATAAAAAGCTAAAACATTTTTAGAACTAACAACAATTTCATACAGATGCATCATTTCCATTTACCCACAGTACATGTGATCAGTCATTCCATTCTTTTGTGTTTAGTACTTTTTCACTCTTGCAGAATAGATGCCTTAAGTGGGTAAAATGATTAAATGTCATCATGGTCCGTCCCCCACTTCCCTTGCAAATGAAGGACGTTACATTTAAAATTACCTATCATGAAGCTGGAAGGAAGTCTCCTTCTCTGATTTGTCAACCTAGAATGTGTATTTTGAATTGAAAAGCAATGTGTCATTTTGCAAAAAGAGATTAGCACTAAGCCCACAGACTAAACAGCTTGGGTGGAAAAAGGGAAGCTGATTAGCAATTCAGGCTTTATCTTTACTGAAAAGACACTGATGCCCAGAGAGTTCTGGCATTCTTCACCTTTTGTTGACCATCTGTATCTATGAGCTCCCCAGCAGAGATGCAGCTCACTTGGGGACAGAAGAGCAGAAGGGCATAGCCTCCTCTACAAGAGAGAGAAACCAAAAGCCACACTAAACACCATCAATTAAAATTCATTAGTCCTGTAGGAGCTGCCCATTAGAGTGTTGAGTGTGCACAGATGCCGCTATTACAAGCATGACACCAGTAATTAGGCACCAAAAGTAGGAGGACTTCACAGCCTATTTAGCAAAGATATGATCTCTCTGTTCTTGCATAAACTTTGCCATAACTTTAATTGCAGTAGATTTCACCTACATTGGTCAAAAGAAATATTGCCTTTCTTCTTATAACTGCTAGGATTGTTGCTTTCTAATTAGGTTTAAGGCACATAACAAAATAGATGAGATTACTGCATGGAAAAAAATGCTGTGCTATTAGAAGTGCATTAGTTATGATAGATGTCTATACTTAGTCAAGAAAAATTAAAGCTCAATTTATTCTTATACATTTTCATGTTGGCTGTCACTACTGACTGATGACTTGTCTTTTGAGTGCATCTGTAATGCTTTAAAATAAATAAAAAGACAGCTATCTCCATACAAGTTGCTGGGACATGCTTTTTAGTTATATTTAGGCCTTGCTTCTAAGAGTCTCATGGTTGCAGTAAATTGTTGCTTTTATTTGATATTTTTTCTCTTTTTTTTAACAGTGGAGGGGATGTCATGAAGTTTGTCTAACAAATAGTACCTTCAAATTCATATTTTCTCTATCGTTGTTCTTATCTTTACCAGAACAGTAATTTTTACTCATATTACATATATGGCATAACCTTAACTCTGACATTTAAGGGGGAAAGGAGAATGTAGAGAATTGCGAGAGTTGTGGTTTGCTATCACAATTACTCCCCATTGGACTGCTGAACATGTTTTATAGAATTTCCTAGAGTCATAGAAAAGTAGGGATGGAAGGAATTTCATTGGCCATCTCCTCCAACCCTCTTCTCGAGGCTATTATCATCCCTGCCTAGGCAGGCATTTGTCTAAATTGATCATAAAAATGTTCCAGGATGGAAATTCTACAGCCTCTATAGGTAACCTGCTCTAATGCTTAATCACTCTCATACTGATAAATATCCAACCCAATATCAATTGCAACAATTGAAGATCATTGTTCCTTGTCTTTTGCCTTTTAGCCACATAAAAATACCTTTTTATAGCTACCCTTCTATAATTTCTACACCAATTTGAAGACTGTTCTCAGATCGAGCTTCATTAAATCTTCTCCCAAACTAAATAATCTTAGTTCTTTCAATACTTTCTTTCAAGCCATTTTTCCAGGACTGCTGTTAATTTATGTTGCTCTTTTTTAGGATCTTTTCAGTCTATCTACATCTCTTCTGAAGCATAGTGCCCGATCCTGGACAGCTGAGCGTCACTAGTGTCAGGGTAGAAGAATCACCTCTCTTGATGGACAGGCGATGTTTGTATTAATACAACCTGGTATGTTTTGGCTTTTATTTCACAACTAGACCACACTGGGAACATTTACACATTCATTAATATGCTGTAGTAACTGTGCATTAAGTTTAGTACTAGGATAACCAAGTATTAAATCAATGTGCAGTAACTGGTACTACTGCGTGGTAGTGCCAGTGTATGGCTTTTTAGTGGCATTGACTGTGCAGTAGCATAATACTACTGTGGAGTAGTATATTAGCACAGGTTTTGCCCTGCACACTACTACACAGTGTTATTAGGTTACTGCGGAGTTAGCATCTCATATAGACACTCCCACTGTGGGTTTATTTTCAGATTATAGTCCACTATTCCCCCCAGGACATTTTCTGCAATACTCCAGCCTACCTAATCATTGCCCAGTCTATATTTGTGAATGTTATTGTTATGTCCTAATTGCAGGGCTCTCCATTTCTACTACATTTCAATTACCTCATTTTGATTCATTTTTCAAGTTGATAAGGGTCATTCTGGAGCCTAATTTTACCCTTCAGAATGACTGCAATTCCAGCCATATTGATGTCATCTGCAAATTTGATATGTATGTACTCAGTCCTATCCTTTAAATTATTAAATGAGATATTAAGCATTACAAATTACCCAAGACAAATTTTTAGGGAGCCCCACTTAATATTGGCTTCCAACTAGATATTGAGCCAATAATGACTGCTTTGAGTACAGTGCTCCAACCAGATATGTGTCCATGGCTGCATTTGCCAAGAATCAAACCCAAGCCTTCCATACAGCAGGCAAGAATTCTACAACTGAGATGCCAATGAAATGCCTTCATTCTCTAATTTTATTTAGGGAAATATAGCCATTTCCTTGTCTGATAATTGTCTTCCTGAATTGCTCAGGGAATAATCAAAAACAAAGCACAATCTTTAAATAAATCCAAAAAATCCCTCTGTCATCCCCAACTCTGGGGAGGGGAGCCCCTTTTGCTCTGGCCCTCACACAGTAGCCTGGCTTCTTCTTGCAACAATTAATTTTCTTCACAGCTTACTCTTTAGGGAGTTTTTGAAGGTCCCAGTAAGACACTCTTTGCCCCATAGCTGGTCTTTTTTGACAAGGCTGACTGTTCCTCCTTAAAGATGCAGACCATACTGTTGCAATAGAAAACCATGAATAACAAGAAAGATGAAGTAATCAGCCTGTTCTTATCTACATGTGTACAGAAAGCTGAATTGAAAAACATCTCAAAGTCAAGTTCAGTTCTACTATTAGAGTTCACACGACTCAAGAACCAGACAAACAATTTGAAAAAAGTAAAAAAGAAAAGAAAAGAACATTCTGATTCAGGTACCTACATAGCGGTATAGTAGAAAGCCTGAAAAATAACAATGGTAAATCAGGAAGTTTGTTATGGGCTAATTTGGTTCTCCAAGCTATGAAACTCATTGAATGTAAGCACAGTTTTGTAGGCTAGTCCTGTGGATTTATGAAGACATCTAATAAGCAAGACATTCACAATGCTTTGCTAAGATTTAGCATCACACATTTTTTATTGCAAATAGCTTTGCACATGCAACTCAGGAAATACAATGTTGGTGAGAAATTGTGCATCAAGAAAACACAAGAGAGCCCTATGTATAATGAAGCAATCATATGGCAAGCCCAATAGGAGGTACTGGTAAAACATAACAAACATGATTTAGAGTCTACCACTGTATAATTTAAGTTTTGCAGCCATATCAGGGTAGGAATTATCATCTGTAAAAATAATCTGTTTTTTGTCTGTGTTAGTATTCCTACTGCTTACTTCATTGGTGGTTCTGTATTGGTGGTAGCAATAATGGGAAAACTTTACGTGAAAAGGGATAATAATGGTAAAACTGTAATTTAATTGCATTTAATTTAACAGCAGTTATTGTACCTGCTGCTCAAATCTATTTGGTGTTTGATCAATGTATACAGCATGTAGAAATGGGGCACTCATATGCGCATACCTTTATAGGATTAATTGTGTAATTATGGTTAGTATTTTGGACTAAATCTGGCAGTGAGGCCTTCTTGCTAGTACCTTTCCTTATGCATTTAGTTCTATTGGGAAAAAAAAATCTTGCTGAGCCTTCTACAAAAGTTAAGAAACAGTTTTGTTTGAAATTACACTTTGATTGAAAGTGCAAAAGTTCAAAGCCAAAACAGCTAAATGTATAGTAGAGAAAATAGTCCACATTGTGTAGTAATGAAAAATGTATCAATTTATCACACACTATATTCTTTGAGTTTGACTTCCATTTTTTATAAAAATAAAAAGAAAATTATAGGTATATTTCACAGAGGCACAGAGAATTATTGAAGGCTCATTGCAAGCTGTGGCCATGCATGTAAAATGAAAAGGAAGTAGCATACTGGGTTTAAATAAGTGGAGCCAACTGTAACTGTAAATAATTGAAAATATCAAAAAATCAGCTAAACTAACTATATCTGGACACAGGTAAGCTGGTCATCATCATAAATAGTGTAGCATTACTGAAATAAAAGAAAGGTATAGTATTGAGACATATATGCAATAAAATTGTCACTCCAACCATAGGTTTAATAATTTTCCTCATATTCCATATAATCAAAATATAATACCTCACTATAAAGAAAAATATAATACATTATTTCAACAGAAAATGAAAATAATAGCTAATACAATGTAAACAGCAAGACTGTCTTTTCTTTTGCTGTTGAAAAATCTGTCAAACAAAATGTCTGATAGTTCTGTTAGCTTGGATACATACACATTAAAAAACTTTAAAAAGGGTCTTATAAAACCATAACCCAATTAGGAATCTTTTTTTAGGTACAAGTAATACTTATGCAGGTTTTCTGGGTCAACTACTTGGTACTTTGTGTTCAAGTTATTCTCATGATAATAAATGTATGGATATTTTTGTCCATCCTTCTCTCTCATTTATTTCTATAATATTGTATTGAGCTTCTGTAAGCCAGACATCTATAAAATAAAGTGATTTTAATTAAAACTTCGGTGTTTACCAATGTATTGTAGTGCTATCTCCTAAATGTACCTCCTATGTGAAATACAACATAATGTATCTCAGATGCATCCATGTAATAGTACACAGTGAGTATTAACTTTTTATTGTTGGCCACTGCAACACCTGAACAAACATAGTTTCTTGAATCTATATTAATTTAAAAGATGAGAATATAGGAATAATTACATTAACTAGTTAATATTATTTGACTTGAGCCAATTGTTGATAGAGTAATTAGGTTACAGTTAACTTCAATGTTTTAGACTGAATTTCATCCAGCTAGAATGCTAATTATCCTTTACATGTACACAAGCGGTTTACTGGTAGGACTTTCAACCCTTCCACAAAAAATAATGGGCCAGTCAACTGGTAGGCTGTTTGTAAACAATATTCTATTATCTGAACTCTATACGGAAACAGAACCATTTCTGATATCCTATACTCAGGTAAATACAGGTTAGACTTGGTTAATAGCTAAGATTAGTGGAGGTTTTTCATGTATCTGGCCTTCTCAGGCTATTAAATCACATAGCCACAGGTCATGGCTTATCTTATTAACAAAACATGCTTGAATCTTTTGTGCTTTCAATTTGTTGTAGACAAGCAAACCACCCCACAGCAAACCTGGATGCTGGTAGAGTCCTGCTGTCCTTTACCGCTGCCAATTCTACCAGAGTCTGGGTGGCCACTCATATGTATTGAAGCTGAATAGCACCGAGAATGCCTATGCTATTACTTATTTGACAAACCCATACCCTTCTGGCTGGAGACACCTAGCAAGCAACCATTGTGCCTACCACCAATGGGCAAAAATATATTAATATATTTCTCAGAAGTGAATCATTTTACTTTCCTTAGAGAAGGCATTCTGCTGACAAAGCTTCAGAAAGCCAGAATTCAATGCAGATGACTCAAAAAACAAGTTTTCTCAAACTTTCCATTCATAGGAAAATCAACTATGAAGTAGAGTTGAACTGACTGCACTATTATGCGACAATTGCCACTTTCCTGGATGCTTTGCAACTGCAATTCTGCCCAGCCTGTCCAAAGTCTGTCACCAACCAAATCCTTAGGAGAACATCTAATGCAAAATGCATTGTACCCAGAACTATCCCTCACAAAAGAGTGTTTTCCTTACTACCCTACAGAGGCAGATTCCCCTTTGCTTGTTCCCAGGACTGTTTATACTTTTATACTTGATAGTCATTGATTAAACAACAGAAATAAGCCTAGCAGCAGAGACCGGTGCCCAGGGCTCCCTTCTGTCAGGAGAATTGCTCTAACAAATGTATTACTGATGCAGCCTGTTGTTTGTTCCTTCTTCCCCTTTCTCTCTCCCTAGTTTTTTTTTCCATTCTTACCTACTGATGGCCCCAGTTCAACAGAAAGGGTGGACAGTGCAATTTAAGTCTCCCACATCATGGACAAATGCTTTAGCCACTAAGCTAGTGGGCAAAAGGTAAGCAGTGCCATCACATGTTTGGTAAAGCCCAACACCAGAATGTCATCCCTTCATATTGCCAACCTGGTTTTGTGAACCCTAAGTGAATGGAGATGAGTAATGGGTGCCTTGAAGGTTTAGCATGTCTAGATGCCTCTGGGCTTTCTGAATCACACACTGCAATCATGCAGTGCCACTCCCGGTCTGTCTATAGAGAACTGAAGACAGGGTAGTTTTGCACTTTATAGATTAACCAGCTCATGAAAGCTTATGCTATACAAACACACAAACATACACACACATACTTTCCTTAGATCAGGCCCTGTAGTGGGGCTTTTTGGCACTTTCATCAAATAGCTGATTGAATCAGCTATTAGGGAAAAAAACCGCCAAAAAGCCCCACCCAAGTGCCTGATCTAAACAGATGCTGCAGAACTAGGCTACACTAACAAGCTGCTTTTTCCAGGCAAGTGCATTTGTTTTAATGTCTGTAAGCAGCCTAACACTCTAGCCTTCTTTCAAGACCTGAGGGATGAGATTTTTCAAAATCACGTGGTTTTGATGAATTAAGTTTCCACTGAAAGTCATTGAGAGTTGAGTACATAACTGTTTTGTTGCAGAAAATTGCCCCATGATAAGCCTTCTATATTTGCAGTTATAATCATAAGCTGGTTGTATTAAAGGCTTTTGCCCAGCCTGTGTTATTTATGTTGTTAATATTTGTCTGCTACAGTATAAAACTATGACTGGGCAGGATAGCTGGTTAGTAAACATATAAGATCAGAATCCCACACAGATTCTAGATGATCTGATAATATACATGGCCACAGTTATCAGATTGTTCAGGATCTGATAACTATGGCCACTGTCCTGTCAGACATAGTCATTCTGCAAAAGTAAGCCAATTAAAAAAAGAAAAGAAAAAACCAAAGACAAAATGCCAAGGAAACAAAACTGATTGTAGTATAAACTTCTTGGAGAGTATAAACTTCTCTTTCTTTTAGCACAATTTACTAGCAACTTTAGATTTCTACATAACCACCTTCCTTGGAGGCTGTTTTTTAATATTGCAGTGTCACTGTTTAAAAGAATTTTGTTTACTGTGTTCTTTTAATACATTCAAGATGCCCTTGTCTAATGCAAAATATTATGTTCCTTAATAGGTTTTTGTTATGGCTGCTGTTAGGGGAAAAAAACCTTGATGGAATTAGACAACAAACTGGGTAGATAATGTACCATGTAGGTGACTTAGCACATACAACATGTGATTTAAATTTTAAATTTATGACCTGTTGTAAAAGGGAAACATATTAAAAAATCATTTCTTCCTCTAATCATTTATTTGCCCATTGCCTACTCAAATGGAAGATAAATCAGTAGATAAGTATGTCATAATATTCCCCTTCTATGATCTAGATCACATAAATAAATTGGTCTACTCATTTCCAAGGGTTGTTGCAGAAGATTTTCTGGATTCTTTTCCTTGTATTATTGGTTCAGCAGTTCTTTGCAAAGTTCAATGAGGTTCATTAGCTTATCTGAAGAAAATGGAACTGGTACTTTCGAGACAGATTCTCTCTGTGACTTTTCTAATTAAATCCCTTCCATCAGACGAAGAGCTGCCCTTTTTACTTGACAAACATTTGTTCTAATTTGGCCTTGGTTGATTTTTCAGTACTTTTAATTCTCTCTCTCTAGGCTCCCACCTTCTCTGCCAGCAGCTGTTAGTCACAGGATCACACTGGCTGACATTTACTCTGAATTTGCTTGCTTATTAAAATATTTCACTGTTAGACAAGCTTATCAGTTGAAAAATACAATAAAGGAGTTCCAATATATTAGGTGAGTACATTTTTAATTAAATAAATTCCTAGTACTATAGTGTACAACTGTTAATGTATGTATTTGAAGACATAAAATTAAATTAACCTTCTCTGGAAGTTTTTTTTTTGTCCCTAATTTTTTAAGCCAAGTAATCAAATGTTAATCAGGTGGGAAGTCCCAATCCACAGCAAGAAAGTATACTGTATATATCAGAGGCTGAAGTCTATTACGGAGAGCATGTTTGTCTTCCATGTTATCAGTATCTTCAAAAAAGTCAGTTCCAAGAGCTCTGTCTCAGAGTGAATTACTGCTGTGGGAGGGGAAAGAGGAAGTTCAAGAAAAGTTTAATCAAAGCACTTTTTCACAATCCTCAGAAAATCTTGGTAAAAGCTTTCAGTGGTCAAGCAGATTGCTGAATAATTCTTCAGGCACATACTTTTCTCCTTATATGAAATAATGTGATATAAGGTTAAGTGCTCGTTCAAGAACCAACAGTTCGGCTTTTCAGGTTTCACATTGGGATATAGGAAGATATGCTCAGCCAGTGACAAACATCTCTGCATACAGTTTATTCTGCTATTCTTTACTACTATCCAGTGTCATTAGCTTGCCAGCCATATCGTCTGTAAGTAATAGGTTGCAATAGCAGCTGAAATTGACAAGTGCTTAGCCCAGAGCATGGATTGAATGTAATTCATAGGGTTTCTGAGTTAATTTCCAATACCTATTTCATCAAGGCAGACTGATAGATGGCTGCCAGCATCTTCTGGCTTTATCTGTAAATTCCTGTGTCTTTTATTGCCACCATTCCAGGTTTTTTCACCCTTTTTCTTTTTTCTTTTCTTCTTTTAAAAAAAAATCCTTCCCTTGCATTTGCTCCTCCCCAATTCCATAACTCCAAATGGAGCTTACTCTATAGGCACATCACTCATTTAGATTAGAGGCCCTTGCAGCTAAATGCAAGACCTTCAGATGTTATTGAAGTGCATTTTTCCATGTGGCCCTGTTTAAAGTGATGTTTCTTTAGGGACTGCAGGCTGAAATATGAAGTTATCTGGGAGAGTAAATCTGAGATGTTGGACAGATGGTGAAGCGTCAGTGCATCCACAGAAATGCATTTCATTTTTATATAGGGGATGCTTTCAATCAATTTCAGCTTGAGAAAACAGTTGCTCTTATTGCATCACTAGCTTTTTTTTCTCAGATCAATAGCTAAGTCAATAAAACCATAATAGATTATAATAAATTCATTAATGATTTGAATATGTAGAAAGGAACACAACACAGACAAGGAAATAGATAAGGAGAAGCTATAAAAATTATTGAAATGGAAGAAAGGTTGCTATGGTGAGGTCATGTAAATACCAGCTTTAGTAAAAAGCATTCCATTTGCTTTGGATCGTGAAACTTCATTTCTCACTTTAGTTGTACTTTAGGAATAAGAATTTACACAAAATATATTATTGAACTATGTAAGGATCTTGTCCTTGCCAGCAACCAAGAAGCCAGTGAACAGAGGCTGTAAACAGGATAAGCAGTTTGCAGGCAGTTTGCTGCAAACAAGAAGAACGGGAAGAGAATCCAGGCACCAGGCACCAGATCCTGTCCAGGGAAGATATGTAATCCAGTGCTGCCTGTGCCTTTGGTTTGCTGAGTGTTTGTTTGGTGGGCTGTGTGTGTTTGGGAGGTGTGCTCTGAGAAGCTGGGAGGGTTGCTGAGTCATTGCTGATTGCCGACTGATTGCTGCTTGGGCCTGACAGAAGCCCTAACAAGTCCAGGCCCAGCCAGGTATAAATAGGAGATTCTGTGAGTGACTAGGGAGCCAGTGATCAAGGGCTACAAACAGGACAAGCAGTTTGCAGGACAGTTCACAGGTCAATTTGCCCCCCCTCCCTGTCTCCCCCCACGACTTTTTGAGGGGAAAGGGCAGATTAAGAGACCCAGGGTAATGGGTGGAGGATGTCAGAATGCCAGAGCCATTGCCACTGCTTCTACTTGCACCTGTGAAGTTTATTTCCAGGTAGGACCTCTCACCATCGAGGCTTCCACCTAGGTCCAGGTTTGGCAGTGTGGGGACTGTGGCTTGCAGGTTCCTTCAGATGATGACAAGGTGGGGGAGTGACTGTAGTTTGAGCAGTGCCTCCTGGTGGTGTCTCTCAGGGAACAGGCAAGAGAACTAGAGGAGGAGGTGGTGAAGCCATGAGAGGTTAATTAGTTCAAAGCTGGAGGAGACCTCAAGGAGGAGACCAGAGGCATCACTAGAGAAGAGAGAAGACATGGACTCCCAGGAGAGTGGAAGACAGAAATCTGAGACCTCTGTCAGCAAGCAGAAATCTTCACCTTCACCTGAAGCAGTTCATCTGGAGAACAAATCTTCAGTCCTAGCAATGGAGAGGGAGGAGCACATTCCATTGGTGGAGAAGGACAGGCAAGATTTCATCATGGTGGGAAGGATTGAGACAACCACCACCAAGGACAAGTGATGTGTGGTGGTGGTTGGAGACTCTCTTCTGTAGGGACAGAGGTCAGGCCATCTGCTGACCTGACCTGTTGTCTCGGGAAGTCTGCTGCTTGCCTGGAGCCTGGATCTGAGAAGTCAGAGGGATTACTGAGACTTCTCTGACTCCTAGCCCATGCTGCTTATCCATGTGGGCAACAATCATACTGCCAGGGGAGATCCTGAGTAGATCAAAAATGACTACAGGGCTCTGGATACAAGGGTAAAGGGGTTTGGGGCTCAGGTCATGTTCTCATCTATCCTTCTGGTCAAGGGAAATGGCCCAGGCTAGAATAGGTGCATCCTGCAGATCAAGACCTGGCTGTGTAGGTGGTGTTGCCAGCAGAAATTTGCCTTCTTCGACCATGAGATGTTGCTCAAAAGCAGGATTGCTGGGAAGAGATGGGATCCACCTGATGTAGAGAGGGAAGAGCATCTTCATAGACAGGATCGCTAACCTAGTGAGGATGGCTTTAAACTAGGTTTGCCGGGGGTGGAGAACACAGCCCTGAGGTAAGTGGGGAATTGGGAGACCTCGAGGAAGTCAGGAAGGCAAAAGCACAATTGGAGTTGCAGCTAGCAAGGGATGCGAAGTTTAACAAGAAGGGTTTTCACAAAAATGTTGGTGGCAAGAGAAAGATCAGGGAAAGTGTGAGTCCCTTACTGAATGAGGGAAGCAACCTTGTGACAGAGGATGCAGAAAAGACTGAAGTGTTCACTGTCTTTTTTTGCCTCCATCTTTACAAACAAGGGCAGCTCTCAGAGTACTGCACTGGGCAGCACAGTTTGGAAGGAGGTGAGCAGCCCTCAGTAGTGAAAGAACATGTTTGGGACTACTTAGAAAAACTGGATGTGTACAAGTCCATGTAGCTAGATGGGTTTCATAGTTTCATAGCTTGTTAGGGGCTGGAAGAGACCTCTCAAAATCATCAGGCCCCGGTACTAGGCAGGGAAGACAACTGGGGTAAGGTGATCCCAGTGAGGTGACCATCTGGTGTCGTCTTAAAGATTTCTATGGTAGGTGATTGCATCACCTCTAGAGGGAGTTTATTTCACAGTCTGGACACCCTAACTGTGAAGAAGTTTTTCCTAGTGTTAAGCCTGAAATGGTCTTCCAGGAGTTTGTGGTCATTACTCCTGGTTTTCCCCAAGGGTGCCTTGGTGAACAGTTGTTCACCTAGCCCTTAATGTATTCCCTTGATATAGCAGTAAGCTGCTACCAAGTCCCCTCTCAGCATTCTCTTTTTTAGGCTGAAGAGACCCAAGTCCCCCAGCCTTTCCTCATATTGCTTGCCTTGCAAGTCTCTGATCATACAGGTGGCTCTTCTCTGGACTCTCAAGCTTTCCCACATCCTTGTTGAAGAGTGGCACCCAGAACTGGACGCAGTACTCCAGCTGTGGTCTCACCAATATTGAGTAAAGTGGGAGAATCACTTCCTTGGTTTTCCTTGAGATGTATGCCAGAGTGTTATTTGCCCTGCTGGCCAAAGCATAGCACTAACAGCTCGTGTTCATGCTATGGTCTATTATTACCCCTAGGTCCCTTTCAGTCGTGGTGCTAGTCAGTTTGGCACTACTGAGCCTGCAAGTATGTTGGGGATTGTTCATGCCCAGATGGAGCACTTTACACTTCTCAATGCTGAACTTCATCTAGTTCTGATCTGACCAACTTGCCAGCCTGTCTAGGCTGCCTGTATCTGCAACCTATTTTCAAGCATGACCACACTCCCCCATAACTTGGTGTTGTCTGTGAACTTGAATAGTGAGCTCTTCACCCCCATTTCCAAACCATTGATAAAGATATTGAAAAGCACTGGACCAAGCATGGACCCCTGAGGAACACCACTGGCCCCTTCTTGCCAGGATGACACAGATCCATTCATGTGAACTCTCTGGGTCCTAACCTGCAGCCAGCTTCCTACCCACCTAACTATCAAGCAGTTAAGCCCACAATCCTCCATTTTTCCCATGAGAACAACATGCGATACCAAATCAAAGGCCTTTTAGAAGTCTAGGTATATAGTGTCGACCTCTTCTCTCTTGTCCATGTGGTGAGTTACCTGGTCATAGAAGGAGATAAGATTCGTCAGATAAGACCTGCCCATGATGAACCCATGCTGGCTGTCATTCAGAATCCTACCTTCTGCAAATGTATTGCACATAGTTTTATAGTTTCTAGAGTCGGAAGGGACCCGAGCAGATCATCTAGTCCAACCCCCTGCCATGGCAGGAAAGAGTACTAGGGTCAAACGAACCCAGCAAGGTGTACATCTAACCTCCTCTTAAAGACCCCCAAGGTAGGAGCCAGCACCACTTCTCTTGGAAGTTGGTTCCAGACCCTAGCCACCCTGACTGTGAAGCAGCGCCTCCTGATATCTAGCCTAAATCTCCCCTCTGCCAGCTTGTGACCATTATTTCTGGTCATTCATGGTAGTGCTTGGGGGAACAGGGACTCCCCCAGTGCCTGCTGGTCCCTTCTGACTAGTTTGTAACAGGCCACTAGATCACGCCCTCAGCCTTCTCTTGTGGAGGCTGAACAGGTTCAGGTCCCGTAGCCTCTATTCATAAGGCCTGCCCTGCTGTCCCCTGATCATGTGAATGGCCCTCCTCTGGACCCCCTCGATGCTATCCAGATGCCTCTTGAAGTGCAGCGCTCAGAACTGGACGCAGTACTCCAGCTGCGGCCTGACCAGTGCTGCATAGAGGGGGAGGATCACCTCCTTGGACCTGCTCAAGATGCATCTGTGGATGCATGACAAGGTACGGTTGGGCTTCCTGACTGCATCCCCACACTGCCAGCCCATGTTCATCTTGGAGTCAATGATGACTCCAAGATCCTTTTCCGCCTCTGTACTGACAAGAAGGCAGTTCCCCCAGCCTGTAGGTATGGTGCTGGTTGTTTCTCCCCAGTTGCATCACTTTCCACTTGTTGGTGTTGAATCCCATCCTATTCTCATCCGTCCACCCCTGTAATCTGTCTAGGTCCGATTGCAGCCTATTCCTCCCTTCTAGCATGCCCGCATCTCCCCACATCTTAATGTCATCAGCAAATTTGAACAGGGTGCTTTTTACCCCTTCATCCAAGTCACTGATGAAGATGTTGAACAGTGCGGGCCCAAGGACCGAGCCCTGCGCAACCCCACTGTCCATCCCTCCAGGCCTAAAATGATGCATCCACCACCACACTCTGGGTGCAGCCCTCCAACCAGTTGGTGACCCAATTGACTGTGTGGGTGTCAACACTACAGTCCCCCAGTTTCTTAATGAGAACAGGGTGAGAGACAGTGTCAAAGGTCTTCCAGAAGTCCAGGAAGACTACGTCCACTGCTACCCCTGCATCTAATGCTTTGGTGATCTGATCATAGAAGGCCACCAGGTTGGTCTGACAGGACCTGCCTCTAATGAACCCGTGTTGGTTGCCCCTAAGCATGCAGTCCCCTGCTGGCCCCTCATGGATATGTGCCAGGATAATTTTCTCAAAAAGCTTGCCCAGGATCAAGGTAAGACTAACTGGCCTATAGTTTCCCAGGTCCTCCTTCTTCCCCTTTTTGAAGATGGGAACCACATTGGCCCTCTTCTAGTCCTCTGGCACCACACCAGAGCACCACAAGTGCTCGTAAAGCCATGCCAGGGGTCCTGCAATGACCTCAGCCAATTCCTTTAGTACTCTAGGGTGGAGATCGTTTGGACCAGCTGACTTGAATACATCCAGTCCTTCCAGAAGTTCCCTAACTAGTTCTTCAGTAACCCTTGGCCTAGGTGTGCCTCCCCTGGGGCCTGAGGGGGGCTCAGCGGAGGGTGGGGGGTGACTGTTCCGGTCCCTGCTTAGGAAAATGGAGGCAAAGAAATCCTTAAATATGTTGGCTTTGTCATCTGGTGTGACGACCAGATTTCCTAACGTGTCTTACAGGGGCCCCACATTACCCGGAACCTTCTTTTTACCCCCTATGTGTTTCAAAAAGGACTTCTTCTTGTCCTCAATCTGGGAAGCTAGTCCCAGTTCCATCTCTGCCTTGGCCTTCCTGACTGCCCCCCTACATCCCCGAGCAACTGCAGCATAGTCATCCCTGGTGATGGCTCCTTCTTTCCATTGGGTGTTTACCTCCCTTTTAGCTAGGAGACATTCCTGGATGCTTTCGGTGAACCATGGGGGCTTTTGTGCCCTCCTGCTCCCTTTGATCTGCATTGGGATTACCTCCCTTTGGGCTTGGAGGACTGTCTCCTTAAGAAGTGACCACTTTCCATGGACACCTGGCTCCCCTCCCCTCTGGGACCTCAGTGCTTCCCCGACTATTGTCCTTAGCTCATTGAAGTTTGCCCTCCTGAAATCTAGGGCTGCTGCCTTGCTGCAGGCCTTTGCCACCTTGCGCTGGATGGTGAATTCCAGCAGGCAATGATCACTGTCGCCCAGGTGGTCAAGCATGTGCAGCCCCCTCACCAGGTCATTTCCTGTGTCCAGCACCAGGTCCAACAAGGCATCTCCCCTGGTGGGGCTGTGCACCTCCTGGGTTAGATGGAGGTCCTGCATTCTGGCTAAGAACCCACATAAGCGGTCAGTTCTGGCTGACTGCTCTTTCCAGCATATGTCTGGGAAGTTCAGGTCCCCCATGACTACCACATCCTTAGACTTCACTACCTCCATGAGCTGACCTAAGAATTCCTGGTTGAGCTCTTCCCCTTGGTTGGGAGGTCTGTAGTAGACCCCCACCGTTAAGTCTCTTTCCCTTCAACTGCTTTGTATTCTAACCCAAAGCACTTCAGAATGCCCTTCCTCTGATACTTTGTTAATTGTGTAAATGTCTTATTTTATTTTTGTATAACTGCCGCGTGGCACTCTCACATTTATGTGACCTTGTAGTTTTGGCTTCTAACCAAAATGAAAGCTTTATATTTCCCCACGCTTGTATTAAGCTGCACATGCGTACTTTGTAAGTTCCATTTCTTATCTATAAGTGTCATTTCTGCAGAAACGAAACTTACGTAGAAAATCTGCCTAGTAACTATTATGTAAAAGAAAACTATCCTATTTCTGTATGCTTAGCTTATATCATAGTTAGTGTCACAGAGGCAGTTCAATCAACATCTATAAAGAGGCATAGAGGCAAGAAGTAGCAGAGACGACGACTGGACGACCCTTCAGGCTTGATCACCCTGTAGCCAGTCCCCAGCCTCCCCGCCTGGGCATATCCTAGGGAAAACCAAGGCCTCGAAAATCCGACAATCGACAACGATTCACTGTGTTACAGTTTTGTTATCCACCATCCCGTTTATGAGCTGTTGACCAGCCCTAGGACTAACTAGTGAGCAGCTGCACCCATCCCTCAAGGGGTGGAAAGCAAGGGCTTGCTAGTGAACCCTGTGGGGCAGCAGACCCCCTTTTGTATCCGGCATACTGTAACTGAAGAAACAACGGAGACTCCATCTCTTGACTGCCTCTCTTCGTAGCTTAGACAGCATATCTACACTTTCTATACTTATATTTACTGCAACTTCATTCCAGCCGGTCTCCCCTCTTATTCGTAAGAGGGTGAGGCCAGGTCAGTGAATAAAACAAATTTTTACTTTACCTTATATCTACTCCATAATAACTTCTACCACTAACACCCTATCTCAATGAGCTGTTGACCAGTTTTGGGACTTAAGGAGTTGGCAGCCGCACCTAGCCCATCGGGTTAGAACGCAAGGGCTTACTCTGGAACCCCGTGAACCAAGAGACATCCTACAAACTTATTACAGAAAACTAACAACTTACTCTAAGTCGTCTACTTGTGCCAACTCGGTGAACCTCGAAGGTGGTCATAAAGCTACCTCCAATCCCACCCCACAAGCCGTGCGCTCGCCCACTCCATAAAGCCTGCGTCTCCCTAAGCGGTGCCGGAATCGCTAGTCCAGTATTCTGCCACAAATTGATGAGCATGGGTATTCCTCCTTAATGTAGAGTGCCACGTCCCCACCTTTCCTTCCTATCCTGTCCCTCCTGTACAGCCTATAACCCTTGACATTCACCGCCCAGTCATGCGTTGAGTCCCACCACGTTTTGGTGATCCCCACTATGTTCAGGTTGGTGTCAGCTAGCAGGAGGGTGAGTTCCTCCCGCTTGTTTCCCATACTACGAGCGTTTGTGTAGAGGCATTTGAGGCCTCCTGTGGTTGTGTGTATTGGCCCCCTAATCACAGCATTGCCCTGGCCCCTGTCGCTTACCTGTGTATATGGTTCACTCTTCGGTCTAGACGGGGCTGTACTTGTGGGTGTTGCTTGGTCTGGCAGGCCGATGATTCCTCCACCCTCGTCTTCTCCTTCCCCCAACAAGCCTAGTTTAAAGGCTTGTTGTTAAAGGCTTGTTGTTAGTTTAAATTCAGTTGCTGCTTTAGCCTTTCTAATCTACTCCCTCCAAGTACGGGCCATTGTTGTAAAGTCCTCCTGGTAATAGATTAAAAAGCAAACTTTGGTTAGAAAAAAAAATTGTTGCTTTGTGCCATCATATATACTTTTATGAAAGCACAAAGTGACAGCAGATAGATGTCCATACCTTTGGTTCTTCCACAATGTGGCTGTAAGAAAATATAATAATACATTGTCCTGCTTTATTGCATGGATATCTATCTTTTTTATGGAAGGAGAGCATGGAGGCCCAGAACTGACCATGGTCTTCTGCTACCCCAGATAGGTGCTCCCTGGGCTTGAGGAGCCTCATCCTTTGTGTCCTGAGAATTTCTGTGTAGGATCAGGCCTCTCAAGTCCAGCATCCACCTGGCTTTTTTCTTTTCCATATGGTTGGCACCCCCAACCATTTCTAAGGTGTGTTTCTGCAAGCAAGGGGAAGTCAAGTTTCCCTGCTTCCAGAGACATGCCCTCAAGATTGCTAGGTTTGCATCTTTGCAAGCAGGAAACTGTGGCTTTTCCCACTTCCAGAGAAATATGCCAGAGATCTTGGGGGTACATCTCTGGAATTGAAGAAGGCTGCAACAGTCCAGTACATGCACAATCCTGGAGCTTGGGCCATCAAGCAGCTGATTAGGGGTCCCAGCCCTACAGACTACATACAACACTGGAGTGTCCTATTCTTCACTGCTTTCACAGATGCACCCCTAGGATGTCTAGGGCATATCTCTGGAAGTGGGAAAAACATCACCCATTTTCCTGCAAGATCAATGGATCAGATGATGGGCAACATTTATTTCACTCAATGAAGTGGTGCATCTAATTTGCTTCTTCTGCCAATGTCTATTTCTAGCCTTAGTCTAGCGTAGCCCTTTCAGATTCAAGGCACCAAATACTGGCTTTTAGCTTGCACTTTGGTTTTTTTGACTAAAGGAAAATAATAGAGCAATTCCCTTGTGGCAAAAGACTGAAAAAGAGAATGACAAGTCAGAATGTTTTTGAATGGATTCCCGTTTGAAGTTTCTGGGTTTATCTTGTGAATCAGGTGTAGGTGTTACTACACTTAACAGTGCTAATATTACATAGCTCCCTGTGACATCTTTAAAAGGATCTCAGAGCAACAGTCTAGGATTTCACCAAGCTGTATACACCTTTACCTTTGGCAATTTCTTTATGTACCTTTTTGCATCAGGCAAATGAACCCATTATGGTTTTTATTTATTTATGTATTTTAAATCAAACAGGAAGGTATTCGTCATTTTTTCTTTCATACCACATATAGCAGAAGCTGATAATCTGGACTAGTGTTTGTATTTTTGTTAACACAATTAAAGTGTGCCAACACATTTCTTTATTTATCTATTCTTTTTAGAATCTTAGAAAGTTAGGGTTGGAAGGGACCTCAGGATGTTATCTAGTCCAACCCCCTGCTCAAAACAGGACCATCCCCAGCTAGTTCATCCCAGTAAATGTTTTGTCTAGCTGGGTCTTGAAAACCTCCAAGGATGCAGCTTCTGCCACCTCTCTGGGTAACCTGTTCCAGTGTTTTACTACCCTCCTAGTGAGAAAATTCTTCCTAATATGTAACCTAAACTTTCCTTGCTGCAACCTGAGACTGTTGCTCCTTGTTCTGTCATCTGTCAGCACTGAAAATAACCTAGCCTCATCCTCTTTCAGATATCCCTTCAGGCAGTTGAAGACTGCTATTAAATCCCCTCTCAGTCTCCTCTTCACTAGACTAAATAAGTGTAATTCCCTCATAAGTCATATCCCCCAGCCCCTCACCATCTTTGTTGCTATCCACTGAACTCTCTCCAATTTGTCCACATCCTTTCTGTAGTTGGGGCGGAGGGGGACTGAACACAGTATTCCACGTCCTTTTATGCAGAGCTGCTGCCCAGCCAGTCAACCCCCAGCCTGTACTGCTGTATGGGAGTGTTCTGTCCTAAGTGGAGGACTTTGCACTTGTCCTTGTTGAACCTTATGAGATTTCTTTTGGCCCAGTCCTCCAATTTGTCTAGGTCTCTCTGAATCCTAGCCCTACCCTTCAGCATATCTACTACTCCTCCCAGCTTGGTTTCTATCTACCTTACAGTCCATTCATCCAGCCCGTACCTTCTTAGCTTACAAGAATGCTGTGAGAGAGCATATCACAAACCTTACTAAAAACAAGGTATACCACATTCATCAGTCTGCCCACATCCACAGCCAGTCACCTCATCATAGAAGGCAATCAGGTTAGTCAGACATGACTTGCCCCTGGTTAATCAATGCTGACCTTCTTCTCCTCCAAGTGCTTAGAAATGGATTCCTTGAAAATATGCTCCATGACGTTTCTGGAGACTAAGGTAAGGCTGACTGATTTGTAGTTCTCTGGATCCTCCTTTTTACCTTTCTTAAATATGGGCAAGACGTTTGCCCTTTTCCAATCATCCAGGACCTCTTCTTATTGACATGAGTTTGCAAAGATGATGGCTTACTGCTCTACAATCACATGAGCCTACTCCTTCAGCACCCTCAGGTGCATCCCATCTGGCTCCATGGACTTGTAGACATCTGGCTTTTCTAGATAGTCTCTAATATCTACTGAGAGGTGCTCACCTCCCACCCAAACTGTACTGCCTGGTGCAGTAGTCTGAGAACTGAATTTGCCTATGAAGCCTGAGGCACAAAAGACATTGAGCACTTCAGCCTCTTCTGCATCCTCTATCACAAGGCTGCCTTCCCTATTCAATAAAGGACTCATACTTTCCCTGATTCTTGTTACCCTTCACATCCCTTGCTAGCTGCAACTCCAATTGTGCTTTGGCCTTCCTGACTTCATCCCTACATACCCAATCAGTGCCCTTATAGTCTTCCCTACTTATTTGTCCATGATTTCATTTCTTATAAGCTTCCTTTTTGTGATTTAGTTTACTGAAGAGTTCCCTGCTAAGCCAAGCTGGTCTTCTGCCATACTTGCTAGTCTTCCTCCACATCAGGTTGGTTTATTTCTGCACTCTCAGTAAGAATTCTTTGAAGTACAGCCAGCTCTCTTGGACTCCTATCCTTTTCAGTCTGGCTTCCCAGGGGATCCTGCCAATGAGTGCCCTGAGTGAGTCAGTCAGCTTCTCAACAAAGACATGGGGCACCTTACAGTAAGAGAACAAAGTAATATATAAAACAGGAGAGTGACAAGAGACAAAACAACTTAAAAGGAAGCTAGACTATCAACTTAAAATAGAGACCCTCAAACAATATTTCAGCCTATCTTTTTTTTTCTGAATGCCTGCCCAAGTAATCAGGTCTTACAGAGCTTCTAAAAAATGTCCAGGCTAGGGCTCTGGTACATCTCAAGAGAAAGGGAGTTCCAGAGATGAGGTGCAAGAGCCAAGAATGACCTCCCATGCATTTTCACCAAATGGACTTGGCATACTAATGGTACTTGCAGGAAATCTCTCTTAGCTGACCTTAAGGATCACAATGGTGCATATAGAAGAAGGTAGTCTCTTAGGTCCATAAAGCCTAGATTGTACCTTATAATTCAAAACCAGCACCCTTGAATAGCACCTAGAAAACTGTTGGGAGCCTATACAGATGCTGGATCACTTAAGTTATGTGCTTCTGGTGATGCCGCCCCTCCCCTCATGAGAAGGTGGGCTACCAGATTCTGCAGCAACTGCAATTTCTGTGTAGGTTTCAATGGCAGCTCTACTTAGGGAACATTTCAGTAGTCTGTCTTTTAAAAGACAGACTTTTCCTAGCCACTGCCACCACCTGAAGATCCACATGCAGCAGAGGCTCCAAGAATACTCTAAGGCAGCAGTTCCCAAACTGTGGATCGTGACCCCAAATAGGGTCACAACATCAGCAGATGGGTTCATACAGGTGTGGGATTGTGGGTTGGGAGTGAGGAGCCATGCTGAGGAAATGGGTTCATGCTGAGGAAAAGTTTGGAAAGTACTTCCCTGAGGCTCTGAACCTGAGTGACAATGCCTTAGGGAACCTCATCAAAGTAAGTGTTCCAGTCCCCTCCAAACCAAATGGTTTGCCCACATTGTCATCTAAGTCTTGTCTAGATTCAATTTGGTTTACTGGCATCCAGTCCCCAACTGCAGACATGCACTGGGAAAGGACCAGGATCAGAAGAGAAAGAGAGGTAGAGCTGGTTGTCATCAGTATTAATGATGGCACTTCACTCCAAATCTCCACACAATCTCACCCAGAAACCTCATATACGCAATGAAAAAGACAAGTGACAATATGAAACCATAGGGGAACCCACAAGAAAGGGCTCAAGGGGATGACAAACACTAACTCATAACTATTGTGTGGGACCTTTCTGCTAGGAATTAATCAATTTAATGCTGTCCCATGAATACCTACCAGGTCATGTAAAAGTTTTATTAGCCCCTCATAGTCAACTGTATCAAAGGCCTCTGAAAGATCAGACAAGATCAGAAAGGTGCTCACCAGGGAAAGATCATGATCAACCAAGGTAATGAACAGGGATCCTGGTTTTCTCTGATTAAAAAAAAAAAATCCTTACTTTTTTTAATTAAAAAAATAACCCCAAATCCACATCTTTCCATGATTTAAATGAAACACTGCTAATACATAGACCAATATACAGTGGTGTTTCATTTAAATAACAGAAAGATGTATATTTGGTGTTACTTTTTTAATCCAAAAATTGGGGATTTTGTTTTTATCAGAGAAAACCAGGATTCCTGGTCATGAAAGCAGTCCACATGATATATCTAGGATGAAAACAAGACTGACAAGGATCCAGGACACCACTGGCCTCAAGGCTTGCTTGCAGCTGTCAAAGGGGACTGGTTTGAGAAAAAGCAATAACTGGCTGGTGAGTCAGTGGCAAGTGATGACTTCTTGATCAGGAAGGCAGACAGTCATAGGCTTAAGGATGCGTAGCACCTTTCCCCCCTGATGGGAGTCATTGACAACCTCTGCCAGCAGTTGCTCCAGTTTCCTTTGTCTGGCTTTTAAAAGGCAGAACAAGCATAGATCCAGTTCACAACTGGTTGCCCTCATACTCCCAAGCACATCCTCTTTATCAGTGGGTGATGGAAATTTAAAATAATTCCTATAAACAGGACAGGACAAGACTTCCTTAATCCCAGACTTTGACTGTTTAGGAAAGTAGTAGTTCCCGAATAGTGTCATATATGGATGAATTTGTCTTACAAGTATCATAGAAAGTTAGAGTTGTAAGGGATCTCAGGAGGTCACCTAGTCTGACCCCCTGCTCCAAGCAGGACCAGCCCCAACTATATCATCCCATCCAAGGCCTTGTCTAGCCAGGTCTAGACAGATCTAAGTGATCCACAAGAGGTCCCCACAAGCCTAAAGAAAGCTATGATTATAGTACTCTGTTGACAGTCAAATCAATAAAGACTCATCTGCAAGAGAAATAAAGGTAATAGATAATCTTGTCACAGGCCTAAGGAGCCTATATGTTAGCTTTTAGGGGGTTTCACAACTCTAGGTCATTTAGCTACAGCGTGGGGAGGCAACATTTTTGTCAGGCATGCCAGAAATTAGACTTGCACCCTCTCCAAGTGTCATTGCCATCACCTTCCCATGCCCCATTGGCTGCTTAGTTTTCTGTTCCCGGCCCTGTGCCCCCTGCCTGATTTGTTTTCTGCTTCCTGCCTTATTTGCCATTGTGTTGCCTTCCCAGTATGCCACATGCCACATGAAGAAACTTCCTGTGCCACTTGTGGCACATGTATTACAGTTTGTCACCCCGAACTATAGCAATAAAAAAACAAATGTGCTATTTAAATATATTACTAGCTAGTTAATTTTGGAGGTTTTCAAGGTGAAAAAGATATTTTCTTGGAACACAATTGTTATTTATTTTCTGTATCTATTTATTTTTGCAATTTCTGCAAATCTGGGTTTTTAACAAAATTGTTATAAGCTAAACCTGCTACTTTTGTACTGCTTTGGCAAGAAAACAGCATCTGTCATTACTAGCAAAAAATGGACTGCTACAAGCACTTGACCCATACTTACCTTACAAGTAGAGGATATTTCTTGTACTTTGGTTTGCTTTTGGAAGTATGACTTTTTATAAGACATACATCATAGGAATGGAGTACACCTGGTAGCTTTCTAACCTATTTAGAACATTTTATTCTTAATTTATAGAATTTTGATTATATTTTTTGACAGCTGACCCAAGTCAAGGAATTTGGTTTGTTTCCATCAAGTAAATAGTGAAAGAAAGCATAATCCATAAGCTTTCTCCCTGGTCGGTCTTGTGGAATCTTCCCACATATTTGGTACATACTTCCAGCTTGTCTGTCTAAAACTAACAAAAGAGAAATTACAAGTAGCTCAGATGCCGCTGAAGAAGAATTTATATAAGTGCAAATAAATTATTGGAAGAGGTTCTAACTACTAAAATAGTCTTTGGGTAAGTTTACCTTCTAACCAGCTCTGATATGTTTAGGAAAAGTGAATGATTTCCCTTTTTAGCCCATAGCCACTAGCCAGTTTTGTAACTTGTTCCAGACATACAATTTCTATTTGAAGTCCAGCTATATGGCATATAGTAAAAACGTTAACACAAACCATTTAGTTTGTACTTATTTCTATGTTAACTTTGTTCCATTAATGATCTCAGACCAGCATAGGGCAACTGTGTCCATGTTAAACACCACACAAAAGTAGTCAAGTTTGGTGCACTGTAAGTCAGTGTGTATCAATTTTAGCTTGCAACCTGACAGACAAACCTGCAAACAGCAGGTGGTGGATAGCTATTTCATGCCTTGGGAGGCAGGAAAAATGATGGAACTTAATATTTGAAGGATGGATGTTCATCTAGTTTCATTTCACTGGATGTAGCCTGACATCAGATGGTGAAAAAAGTGGAATGTCAAGAAACTACAGTTTTATAAAATGTTTTATATAGGCTATTTACAAGGTCACCTTAAGTTTCACTACATATCTACTGAGATTTCCTGCTTTGTCAAGATACTATTATAGCTTAGTTTAGCTTCTGAAATATTTCAGCAGCACAATTATTCCTACTAGTATTTATGTCAGAGATCATTGTATTTAATAAAGCTATCTTGATAAACTTCAAGGCATCTTTTTATGAGCTTATGGTGCAGTTAATTGGTAATCAATCTTTGTCAAGATAAGCAACTTGATCTAACTTAATAGGGTAACAAGTTCAGTTGAGAAGAGATAAAACTCATTTTATATTAATGTGGTCTAAAGTATAGCAATTTATTTTAGTGTAGGCTGTACTTCTGTTAAACAGTTTCTCAGGTCACTGCAGCTGCTCAGTGGAAAAGCCACTTGCAGGGCATACCTTGGATATTTTTAAACAAGAATGATTGAGTACATTCTGAATAGTCCATTAGATTATATATTGATATGAAGCAATATACAATGTCACTTACATAACCAAAAAAAAACCCCCTAACAAAAAAACAAAACCCTAATCACATGGACATTCATGCAATACAAACATTTTTGAGACTTGAGAAGACTATGGGATAATAAATTATACCACCTTCATTACATGAAAAATACTAGAATGCAAGTTTCTAAACATCTTCAGGTCTTTAATTCAAGTCCTGCATATTTTGCTAACCACTTTAACCCTCTTTCTTTGAAACTCAACCATTCCTCATGCCATGGAATATATGTTCTTGTATAAATGCCCATGGCTACTAACTTTGTATCAATGGTACACCATAGGTGCATCTACATGAAACACATTAATTGCTCATTAGCCTAAATTAATGCACATTACAGGCACATTTCTATATGTTCACACCCTTAATGTGAATTAACTTAGGCTTATTGTGCCCAAATTTGATACCTGCAAATTCAAGTATCACAGTTAGGTACGATAAGTTAATGCTCATTAATACACATGTAGACATGATCTGGCACTAACTTTAGTGCCGTGTTTGCCCTTCCTCTATAGGGTAGCATAAGCCTAGCCCCAGAGAATATACAGGGGTCGGAGTGCTAGGCCTTGTCCCCCTATGCTCCTCTCCCCACCATGGCTTTCCCTCTGGGCTTGAAGGCCCAAAATATTGTATATAGTTTTCCCATTATTTATGGTTTCCCATTTGTAAGTGTGTTTTTTATTGTTCTTTAGGTGGGAAGGATGGTGGAGGGGGGGAGGGGTTCTGTTTGTTAAGTGAGGAGGGATAGGGGTGACAGTAATACATTTTTTTTTGTTTCATTCATGTGCACGTCCTGAGAGTGGTGCTGGGGGTGGGCAAGGGGGTAGAGGGTATGTGGGCAGTGGGGCAGGTGGGCTGGAGCAGGAAGTGCAGGAGGGGGGCCAGCCAGGGCCTCCCACAGCCAGTGTCCTGGCCTCTGCTGGTGGATGTGCTGGGTGGGCAGGAGGCCTGCTGGGGCCAGCAGAAATGTGGGGCACTGGTTGTCACTGTCAGGGGCCAGGCTGTATCACCAGGGTGCTGTGCATCACTGGCAGGGACAGGGGCAAGGGCAGGGGCTGGAGCAGCCCTAGCATGGGGAGGCAGGGTGGGCCAGGAGCCTGTTGGCGTGTTTTGCCCCTGTGCAGGGCACATGGTTCCTGAGCAAGGAAGGGGCTGGCCAGGAACCAGAGTTTCCCAGATGGCAGCCAGGTGCTGGCAGCTGACTCTGGGTTCAACATGGCTGCCAAATGTTGGCAGCCATGTGGCCAGAGGCTGGAGCTCCCCCCAGTGGCCACAGAGGCACATGTTAGGGCTGCAGAGACTGAGGACTAACTTTAGTGCCAAGTCTTTGCATGTGTAGACACCTGCCAAAAATCACTTAATGCACATTGGCTTAAAGCACATTAAATTTTGCGGTGCTTACATGCACATGTAGATATACCCCATTGGTTTGAAATTTTGCTTTTTAGCTCTTATTTCACTGTTGTAGTCAGTAATCTAAGTACATTACTTAAATTTCTAATGTATAGTGCTCTGCTAAATAATATGCGGAGATCTTCTCCACATTATCTTATCCTTAAGTCTTTGGCTCTTCCAGCAACATGCCAGAGAAAGACTCATAGTTTACACACTCACAATGTGGAACTCCAATCCTTTCCTCTCATGTCAATGACTGGAAAGCAGAACAATATCAGGGAGACAGCCAAAGTTATCTCAGACACAGAACTTTCTCAAAGTATGAAAAGGCCTTTTTGTGACTCAATCAATCTTACTAATAAAGACTGGGGAAACATATATATTTAAATTGTTTATCAGAATATTGAGGTATAATCAATGAAACCACATCCCATCAGCACATGCAGGATTATGAATTTCAGGAACATGATGTTCATGTATTGTATTTACACATATAGATTATAAAAGTGATATTTCATAACAAGAATACATATTATCACATGAATATGTTGATTACATAGAACTTCTTTTTGATATACCAGTGCAGCTCCACTGAAGTCATCAGCTGCGGTAGTACCTTTGATTCAATACCTGCTCAATACCTGCAACAACAAAAATTGATTTGTAGTTTTCTTACATAAAAACAATCAAATAGCTCGGGAAATACAGTTGTGCTCCTTTTCCAACAAGAAAAATTATGTCTAAGATGTTGATTTGCATAAATCATTTCAATTGGCCTAGTGTTTTCAGTCTATAGTTAGTAAGGAAAATGCTGTTTTCCAATTGCAGTAGAATTGCAGTCTTCTGTTACCCTTACTCTCCTACCTGCCCTCCTCAGCACCCCAGATCCCATCTCACTGCTTCCCTGGCCCTCACCCTTCCTCTGCCTTCCCCTCCCCTCTACTTTGGCAGCCCACAGCTCCATGTGAGCAGGCAGGAAAGGGCAGGCTCAACTGGAAGAAAAGCATCAGTCTGCCAGTAGCAGCAGTGGGGGCCAGGCAGGCAGGTTAACCCTTCCCTGCCTGCTTCCCTGGAAGAGACACAGGCAGCCACAAGTAAGTGGGGTAGAGGGGAACCCCAGGGGGCAGGGGGAAATCTGCAATGGGAGGGGGTTTGGGGGGATTTTTACCTTTCAGTCCTCCAGGCCCCTGCTGGCCTGAAGTATGATAGCTCCAAACTCCAACTATCACTCCGCTCTCCAATCTCAGCAGCTGCTGCTTCTCGGAGGTAGCAGCCAAGGCTCAGGTGCTGCTGGGGTTGGGGAGCAGGGAGTCGTGGGCCCTGGCTCTGGAGCACCTGGGGAGAGTGGGAGATTGTGGATTGGGAATGAAGGGCACTAGCAGGGTCAGGGGGTTGCAAGGTTGGAGTGAGGGGCCATGCCGAGGAAATGGGGTCATGCTAAAGAAATGGGTTCATAAATGGGGTCATGCAGAGGAGAAGTTTGGGAAGCACTGTCCCAAGTCTTGTGGATTGGGCTGTGACCAAAGATCTCCTCTCTATCCCTCCCATGTGTCAGGAGGGGACACAGCAGGGATGTTAAATCTATTCAAGCCACAAAGATTTCTGGGAACTGCTGCAGCTGTGTGCATGTGAATTCAAATTGTTTTTTTTAAAAAAATTGAGGCTCTAAAAAACCATTATTTGGGCCATAAAAGAGTGATTTGTTTTCAGAAGCTAGGAATAGTTGTGTGTGCACATAATTTTTAAAAATTAGATCTACATTTGAAAACTGGAGCTAATGTAGGAATTAACAATAACAGGAACTGCATATAACTTGCTTTATTAACTATTCATGAAAGGGAGCTAGAGTTAGCTCCTCTTCTGTGCCCATCATGTCATGTTCCATAGTCCTTTAAGTATGCAATTCTCTAACAAGCAGAGAACAGGCCCATTGCTGAATTCTAAAGTATGGAGCCCCACTGGGCTCATTGTTTCACAGAGTCAAGTGATGGCTGCAGTAATCCCCACAGCTCCCTAATCTGACATGGCAGTTAACCCCACCACCTTGAGGAGACCTGTAGTCCAGATCTGGCTGTGAAGAACCCCAAAATCCAGATGCAGCTGTTCGGGGGGTGGGGGAGGGGGAAGGCAAGCAACTTTGAAACCCATCACTTAACACAGGCTGAAAGGATTATTTGCTCCTAATAACCACCCCCCCAGTCTAACTACCTCTGAATTTTGTGAAAACATGAGTATTAGTTAGAACTTTGTGACACAGGTTGTTGCTTATATAATGAAACAATAAAAAAACTCTCAACATATAATATCCCTTACCCCTTTTCTGCCTTCTACTATGAGAATTCATCTCATGCTTGTCAGTCTCAGCTTTCTTTAAAGTCATTGAAAAGCCATGTAGAGTTTATTCTAGTACAATACATTCCATTTTGTTGGCAGTAAATTGATTTCCTATCATTCTTCAATGAAAAGTATTTTGATCAACACCTATTATTTTGTTTTAGTTTAGGAGCCAGGGCCAATATCTGTGAACAACAGAAACATTAGACTTTTCTATGGAAACCTGCTTTTTGTTTATTTGTCTCTGGGTGCACCTATATGTGCAATTAATGTGAATCAATAAACTCCGGTGCCTTTTGTGTTGGAGTTTTTTGATCCTGGGCATGTCGTTTGAACATGCACCTGGACCACAGTATAGTAAGCTGGGTCAAAGCAGCCCTGGCTGGCTGGGAGCCCCTGCCATCCCAGACTGCTTCTGCCCAGCTCAATGTGCTGTGGAGGGGCTGTGCAGGGGCTAGCCAGCAGGCATCCCCTCCACAGAAGTACCCTTGTCAGCATCTACATATGTGTTACTGTGCACTAAAAAAGTCTGCAGCAGAGTAGGGGTATATGTTATAGCTGTGTTGGTCTCAGGACATAGGCAGACAAGGTTCTTTGGGTGAATCTGGTATCTTTTATTAGACCAACTTAAATAGTTGGAAAAAAAGTTTAAGCAAGCTTTTGTGTTCAAAAACCCTTCATGAGGCTGAAGAAGTTTCAGCAGTTGGTGTTTGCTCATTCTGGATGGAATGAAAAGTAAAGAAGCCAGAGGCTGGTCTGGTATGCATACAAATTAGGCAGTCAGTGAAGATGTAGACTGAGGAGTCAATGAGTGAGAGACAGGCTGGGTGCAAGGGAGAGAAGGGGAATGAATAGTGGAGAGGATTGCCACCTCACCAATCTTAAAAAGGCTTTCACCCAAAAAGGACACTTCTTCAGAGAGATAGAGCACAAGTTTGAAAGAGCCACCCAGATACCATGTGAAGAACTGCTGCAGTACAGAAGAACCCCCCCAACAAATTGCACACCGCTGGTTATGACATATCACCCCTGCCTTGAACCCATATGGAAAATCCTCAAACAATTGCAACCCATGCTAGAAAGAGACCTATTCTTAAAGGATCTTCCCAGAGCCACCCATCCTAGCCTTCAAACAAGCACCGAACCTCACTAACTTCATCACCAGAAGCAAACTTCCTCAGGGCAGAACACACCAAATGGATCCAGTCCACACCATGGCAAGAAATGAAAAACCTGCCAACACATCTCCACTACTCCCACAATTACTACACCCCACAACAGAACCATCAGCATTCCCAGATCTTACAGCTGCACCTCCAAAAATGTAATATATCTCGTCCAATGCACCAAATGCCCTGATGGAAAATACATAGGACGGAGCAAACAACAGCTGCACACCAGAATGAATGCACACTGGAAATCTGTCAAAGACAGCAATACCCAATTACCTGTGGGGGCACATTTCTCACAAGATGACCACTCTCTCTCCAATCTCTCAGTCCTGATCCTCAAAGGAAACTTCCCAGAGACAAGCCTATGAACTCCACTTCATCAACTTCCTGGATACTAAAAATCATGGACTAAATATAGACATTGGATTTATGACACATTATAACCTGCCTGACATCTGACTCCCCAGGTACCTCTTTATGATTCATCCTCCTTCTCTCCCCCTCACCCCACCTGTCTCTCACTCATTGACTCCTCAATCTACATCTTTACTGACTGTCTGTCTTGTATGTATACCAGCCCAGCATCTGGCTTCTTTGATTTTCATTCCATCCAGAAAGAGCACACACCAACTGCTGAAACTTCCTCAGCTCGAAGAAGGGTTTTTGAACTCAAAAGTTTGCTTAATTTTTTTTCCCCAACTATTTAAGTTGGTTTAATAAAAGATAACGGATTCACCCAAAGAACTTTGTCTGCAGCAGGACAGGGCATGTATTGCTGAAACTTTATTGAGGAACGAATTAGGCAGCTCTGCAACAAATATCTTGTGTAGATGTGCCCTCTTAGAGACAGTTTGTTTCTCTCTCACATCTCCTTGTGTCATTACATAAGTGTCCCAGTTTTTATCCTAACTGGCTTGTCTCCTCATGAGGATTCTTTAATATCACTTCACAAGTATTGGGTTTCTTTCCTGAGTCTTGCTCCCAAAGTTTAACAAATGTGTTTCTAGATGCTCAGGACCTATAATAATAGATAAAACATCAATACATATACAGTGAAAAATCTCATGAGTCCTCTCTACTTTGTTCTTTGCTGGATGGCTCTGAATTATGAATTCCCATGTCCATTCTGTACCTACTAACACATTTTAGCTTTCTGTACTGTATGCTGTGCAAAGACTAGCTTTATTCTTGGCACCATCCTTCTTACAGGCTTCTGACATGTTAAAGGCATGATAGAATCTGATGCATGATCCCAACAATCACACTTTCTGTAGGTGCAATTATAGAATTAAGCATCAGATCCCAACACTCCATATTGCCTGTCCAGGAGGAGACTGGGATCATGATCTTGGGTTTTTCCTGCACCACCAAATAGCAAGTTTGGTTCCCATGTGCCCTCCATCTGGAAATACCCATCAGCTGACAGACTGTCCAGGCCATGAAGTGCACCATTCCTCTCTGGTTGGAAGTTTTGGTCAGCTGATGGGGGCTTCCAGCCAAGGGAGTACATCAGAGGCAAGGCTCCATGTACGTCCCCCACTGGAAGCCCCCATCAGCCTCTGAAGCACAAGGTAGTCTTGAAGAGCTCTGGTGTAGGAGCATTGGTCACACATTCAGTTAAAGTTGTGATAGGTGTGGCAGAATGCCACCTCTGTCTCTCCCCAAAAACTCAGCTGTGTGACAATTTGGTAAACATGGTCACTGCAAAGGGCAGACATCCCATGGTCTCATTATGTGAACCTGAGTTGTAACCTGAGTTGGATACATTCCTGAGGGAGGGGGGAAATCTGCTCCCTCTGCCTACGTGACTGGCATCACATACCTGAGTGAGGGGCTTGGGCTCCCTATTGTTCTGAGCAATGCCAGTCTACCCAACAACCAGTGATGCATTTCAAATTGGTTGGCTAGCAGTCAACAGGTTCTGGCCTCCATTGGACCAGTTAACTGAAGTCATAAGGGCTATATAAGTTAAGGACTGCCCAGGAGGAGGGGCAGTAGCCATGATGAAAACTCAAAGAGAAGAGCTGGATGATCTGAAACTTGCTCTCTCTCTTGAAACTTATGATCAATGAACTGCCTGCCTCCAGAGGGCGTCTCCACCTGCCTCTGGATGATACTTGTGAGTAAGCTACCTGAGATCTAACTAGATACATAGCTTGCAGTAACTCAGATGTGTGATTAAAGGCTTCCCAACCACCCTGTTTGCTCTATGGGATTTCTCTGACATTGCTCTACCCTGTACCCTATTCCAAACCTACTCCTTGTAGCCAATAAAGTTCTCCTTTGTACCTAGCATGGGAGACTTATTGGGAGCGGGGTTAGATTATGCCTTAGAGTCCCCTTAGTTCGGCTGACTAAGGGAGATCACTATTTGTGCTTCAGACTGAGGGAAGCACCCCCAGTTCTTGAAGTGAGCCAAGTACTCTCAAGGGGTACTAGGCCTGTTTCCCATGAGGCACAGAGCCAGGATCACTCCAGACCCTGGGTGGTGGCATCACTACCTCCAGGCTAGTGGGTGTGCTCCAGGAAGGGGGTCAGCTACACATGAGGTGCCCCCAGGGAGGCATTTGGAGCCTGGAAGGTAGTTGGTGCAGCAAGTTGGGTGACTCAGCACAGGAGCAGCCCTACTGCTGTTCCATGATAGGAACCAGCCATAACATTTTACACATACGCACTTTTAACATTGTAGCTTATTCCTCATTTTCTTACACTGTTAAGTGAATGAACGTGTGGGCAGGTCACTACTTAGGATGTGATTTGCCATTTAATCAGGCCTTATGTGTAATGTCCAGGGATCCTGGTTTGCTCTGACTGAAAAAAAAAATTCCTAATTTTTGGATTTAAAAAAGTAACCCCAAATCCACGTTTCCATGATTAAAATGAAACACCACTATATATATGGCATTTCATTTTAATCATGGGAAAATGTAGATTTTGGATTACTTTTTTTTATCCAAAAAATTGGGGATATTTTTTAGCAGAGAAAACTAGGATCCCTGGTCACTACAGATAATCTATTACAAATCTCTTGTTACAGTTATAGGCAGATGACTCAGCCTTTTCCCCTTGAATGATAACATCATCCTTTTCCTCCCTTAGCTGCACTCACTTTTCAATTAGTAATTCCACAAAAGATTTTTGTTGTACTGTAGTGACTCTATGTCCTAATCATGAACCAGAATTCTGCTGTGTGAGGTGCTTTAGAAGCACAGAACAAAAAAAAAGATGGTACAGGTTCCAAAGATTTTAGAATATAAGTATAATTCAAAAGTCAGATGGGCATAGAAATACAAGTATTGGTCAGCATGTGATAGGCAATAATACCACTACATCATCAGTCTAACTATGGTCATGTTCCTATGCATTATAGCAGCAGAGAGTTTAGGGACAATATAGGAGTTTAAAGGGAGTTTAAATGGAGGTACTCCAAATGTCTGAATAGGGGACTATATATACTGACTTCTAAGTATTTTTTAGTTCTTAAATATTAGGTCTGTTCACCTTTCAAACTTTTAGGAAATAAATAAAAAAACTAGTAAGAATCCTTCTAATTAATTTTCACATTTACTTATAATCACCTGTTTAAATATGCCCTTTCTTCTGCCTTTGGGCCCTGCACTGACTGCTATATGATATTGGTAGCCACATGGCATGGTGCCACCTAGGGTGTGCTTTCCTCTGCCACTTCTGGGGACTCTGATACAACTGGAAGCTCTTTGGCCTGTAGGGCTTCTCCCTGAAGGACCTGTGAGGGCTGCCAGAGTTGTACCAGGGCCTCCTCCAGACCGGGAGGCTGGTCTCTGCCTCCAGGTCTTCTGCAACACTCACCCAGGGAACTAACCTGCTCATCAAGCCCCTCCTCTGGAACCCCCAGCTGGATGTGCAAACAGCAGAGGCACCCCAGTTGTGACAGAGGTTGATATTGGCTGGTGTAACCCATATCAGAGGCCTCCTGGACAATGATAGGCAGAAGTGGGTGAGCCCCATTGTGCTGGCCCGGAGCATGGTTCGACCCACTACATGTGACCTGCCATCTGGTCCAGGAAATGAAATCTGCCCTACCTCCCAACATCTTTGCCCTTGTTGACCAGGTCCTGGGTGGTGGTGGTACCTGCCTGCCCCACCCCATCCTCCAGCCCACCGGAGTCTGTCATGGGGCTGGTGCCTCACTCAGCGCTCCCTGCTCCCCCACCTTAGGTGTCTGAGGAGGATGCCAGACCAGTTCATTTTTCCACTGTCCATCGCCACCATCTCTACATGCTCATGTACCACACAATCCATCATTGCACCCTTTCATCCCACCCAGACACCAGGTGGAAGGACCTGCTCAGAGAAGGTGTGGCTGGGGCAGCCCAGTGGCTGAGTCTACTCCACCCTCATCCCATGAACCACTGGTGACTTCAGCCTGTTGGATCTTCCACAGACACCCTGGTCTCCTGTCCCTTCTGCGGGCAGAGGAAGACCCTGGCACACATGACCCTTGAGTGAGGCAGGCTGCAGCTCCTTCACCTCCACTTCCAGAATGTCCTCCTTACATTTTGGTTGAATTTCACCTCCCATCTCAGTGGCAATGTATAGGGGGTACATGGGGGTGCATATGCACCCTCTGAGAGTGCCAGTGCACCTCCTGATCAGCTGTACTCACTGCTTAGGCAGCAGGTGGGGGGGAAGGCAGGAATGCCAGTGCTCCCCCTGCAAGTGCCAGCTGAGCAGTGAGAGAACCACGGTGCTCCCAGAAGTGGCGGTAGCCATTTCTGAAAGTGGCAATTGGCCACCAAGGGACCCTCCTCAGTTCATATGATCAGCTGTGGTTGGACACCCCTGGTCAGTGAGGGTGGCCGTGGGGGTACATCCCTGCTCCTGACTGGTTGTAGGAGGGGAGGTGGGGGGCAGTACTTGACCAGGAAGGAGGCTCTGGCTGGGAAGGTGCCCGGAGAATGCAGGGATGCTTTCATCTCACTTGTTCATGCACATTCCCATGCAGAGCACCAGTGGGCAGCATCCATCAGCTCCTTGGAGGCCTTTGAGGACTGGTGGGTGTGGCCTGAAGGGTCTCAGTTCGGTGCCCCCCTCAAGCACACTCATTTTCACATTTTGAGCCTTTGACCCTCATGTTACTCCTGTCTTGTTTTTTGCCTTTGTTGTCCCAAGTATTTTGTTGTGGCCCCATACAATAGGGGCTACAAGTTAGCTGGGTGTGCCTTAGGGTCCATGGTATTTGAATGTTACAAATAGACAGGAGCTTCTGGGGCCTGTACAGTTGGTATCTGGGGATACTAACCCTTGTTCCAGCTAGACTGCTGAAGCAGGCCTAACTGAGAGTTCCCTGCCCTCTCTGCCCACTGCAGCAGTCTGGCAGTGGGGGCTGCTGCCTGGTTATGACCTGTTGCCACCTGCAACAGCATGTTTTCCCAGGGCTGTACACCTACCAGACTCAGACAGGAACTGCACAGCTGCAGCAGAGGCATTGCACCTCTAGCCAAGCTGCCAGTGGGCTGTGGCTACACAGTTGGCCTTTGTGCAGCACTAATGCCATGTGTGCTGCCGTCCTGCCATCTGGGCAGCTATCACCCAGAAGATGTTATCACTGTGGTGGCCTGCTTTGAACTGTGAAAGCATCTTCCTGGCCCCTGGTGGCAGCTGGAAGTGGCCCTGGGTGCCAGCCCTAAGCAGGCTCCTCTGCCTGGGTTCTGCCACCTGCCTCACTAGCAGGAATGCTGGTGTTCCCTATTTAAAAATGGCAAAATCGCTATTAGAAAAACCCCAAAGTCACTCTTTAAAATATCCCAAAATTCATGTTCTTCCATAATTAGAACAAAAGACCACTATCTATCTATCTATCACACATATATATATAGAGAGAGAGATCACTTGGGCAATGTTATATTGCTATATTTACAATGTTAAAGCATTTTGGAAGCCTTATCAACATAATGAAATTAATTCAGAATATCTATATGTTTTGATGTTTGTTTTTGGTTTTCTTATCATACAATGGGTGTGTGATGAGGGGATATGGTGTGTGCAGGAAGGGGGAAAGGAGTGTGGGGGATGCAGGGGGGTGTGGGTGGGTGTGGAGGAATGTGGAGGGATGTGAATCAGTGTGTGGGTAGGTGTGGGGGGACCGTGGCTGTGGGGGGACCCACCACTCAGGAGGGGTGAGTCCCCTGCCCCCCACAAGGTGCAGCCCCCCCACAGAACAGACACTGCCCCCCACAGGGCCACAGTCTCCCCACAAAGGGCCCAAAGCTCCCCCCTGTAGGAGCTGTGTTCATTGGTGCAAATGTCTTTATTTTATTTCTGTATAACTGCCGCGCAGCACTCTCTCATGTGACCTTGTAGTGTTGGCCTTTAATCAAAATGAAAACCTTGTACTTTTCCACTCTTGTATTAAGCTGCACATGCGTATTCTGTAAGTTTAATTTCTTATCTGTAAGTGTCATTCCTGCAGAAACGAAACTTATGTAGAAAATCTACCTAGTAACTATTATGTAAAAGAAACTATCCTATCCCTGTATGCTTAGCTTATATCATAGTTAGTGTCACAGAGGCAGTTCAATCAACATCTATAAAAGAGGTAAAAAAAGCAGGAAGTAGCACAGACGATGACTAGACAACCCATCAGTTCTGATCACCCTGCAGCCGGTCTTCAGCTCTCCGTCTGGGCGTATCCCAGCGAAAACCAAGGCCTTGAAAATCCGACAATCGACAACGATTCACCGTGTTACAGTTTGTATCCACCATCCCATTTATGAGCTGTTGACCAGCCCTAGGACTAACTAGTGGGCAGCCGCACCCATCCCGTAAGGGGTGGAAAGCAAGGGTTCGCTAGTGAACCCTGTGGGCCAACAGACCCCCTTTGTATCCGGCATACTGTAACTGAAGAAACATCGGAGACTCCATCTCTCGACTGCCTCTCTTCGGAGCTTAGACAGCATATCTATGGTTTTTATACTTATATTTATTGCAACTTCATTCCAGCTGGTCTCCCCTCTTATTCGTAAGAGGGTGAGGCCAGGTGAGTGAATAAAACAAATTTTTACTTCACCTTATATTTACTCTGTAATAACTTCTATTACTAATATCCCATCTCAATGAGCTGTTGACCAGTTCTGGGACTTAAGGAGTCAGCAGCCGCACCCATCATTGAACTAGTTCCAGTGGTGGAAAGCAAGGGCTTACTCCGGAACCCCGTTAACCAACAGACATCCTACAAGCTTATTATAGAAAACTAACAACTTACTCTAAGTTGTCTACTTTCGCCAGCTCAGCGAACCTCGAAGGCAGTCATAAAGCTACCTCCAATCCCGCCCCAAAAGCCGCGTGCTCACCTGCTCCATAAAGCCCGTGGCTCCCCAAACAGTGCCAGAATTGCTAGCCCGGCATTCCGTCACAATCGGGCACTCAGGGTCTGCTGCTGTTGGTGCTCCCCCACGGCATGGTGCAGACCCAATGACCTCAGAACTGGTGCTGCCTGTGCCACTCATTGCTGGTGTGGCCCAGCTTGGTATGGTGCTGTGAGGTGTCGTGTGTCTTTTTGTAGCCCTGCATCACTTGCACTGTCACCTGGGGGGCTGGTGCTGCTCGCAGGACCATGTGTCATGCCTGGCTGGGTCCTGCCTCTATGGAACCGGCTTGGCCCAGCAGCATGTGTAGCCTATGCTTGCAGGACCCAGCCTGGCATGACACGCGTCCAGGTCCCAATCCCTGTTGCTGTTTTTCTGTTTGCCCTGGCACGCTAAGGGTGCATGCCCTATGTGCTAGGGCAGGAGAAGCATATAGAGATGCTCTGGCCAGAAACTAGAGCATCTCTATAGAGGACTGGCTACCCAGTTACATCATAACACATTCTGGGACCGTGCCCTGCCCTGCTTTTTTCCCCCTGGGTTATTTTTTGGATATCCAGGTATCAAATTTTGAGCCCATGCTGCAAATATGCATGCCTCTTGCAATGTCTCAAACAGGTTTGGGACACTGCAAGAGGCATGTACGTGTTCATCTGGACATGCCCATTGTGAATGTATTGAAACTATTTGAAATAAGGTGCTCTTCTCAATTCTGTCTTCTAATTATAAGCTTCAAAATTACATGCAATAGCATCCAGATCATTTCCTTGAATAAAAAATGCCATATTTATATGAATCCAAAATTGCCCTGAATTTAAGATGGCCACCCAGTAACTAGATTATATACATGGAAGATATACAATTTAGTTATAAGTTTACATGCATAGAATAAAGTTACCTGCCTTCCCCATGCCTGTATGTCCAGGACAGAAGTTCAATAAACCAGGCCAAGAAACTTTCTAGCTATGTTTGCTCTGGCCCCAACCCAGTCCTGTAACAGCTGAAAGAATTGTGGCAGTTCCAGCAGGGTCCTAGAGTCCAGGCTAGAGCTCCTGCCACTGCCACCAGCTGATCCAGGGCCAGAACAACCATGTGCTCTGTGCCCTACAGTGGAGCAGAGCAAGGGTAAGTGTTAGAAGTTACAGGTCAGGGAACAGAAGGAGGAGACAGTAGGGAGGCAGATGGGGTGCAGAGGCAGAGGGAGGCAGGCAACAAGGAGGGTCAGGCAAGGCCCCAGTTACTATGAGAAGACCAGGTGCTTTGTGCCTCCCCTGTAAAGCTCTCATAATAGGGTGGGCAGGCTAGCCTTGGCCCAAGTTGTCTGATCTAACTGAGCAGGAAAGCATGCTCTCGTGCCCCCTGGCTTCTGACCTGGGCCACTGCAGATATGTAGCTGTATTTCTGGAATGAAAATGTATATATGTCTGTTCAGTTGCATATCTGTTCGATCTATGCAATTTAGACTAACCTGTGAAGATTAAATTGACTCAGCCGTGGGGTTTATGATTGTCTGTACTTAGCCATGGTGCTTATAGGAACTGTTTGGCTTCTTGAGGATCTTATGAAATGTTTAGACTATTTTCAGTAGAGGGCTGTTGATCTATATTGGTTTCAATGACACAGAGCTATAGAAAACCATATTAGGTTTCTTCAGTCTATTAAAACTCTTCAGATAATTCATCACAAAATGGTAGTCAAGAATAACTAGAGATGAGTTGCTACAAAATGATTTTAAAATAATTCAATCTATCATCACTGACGAAGAAATTGTTCATATTACATTTTAGAAAGTGTTATTTAGGAGAAAACAGGGAAGCTAGGGGATTAGGCATCAGATTGAGAAGTGAGACTTTTCTGGACAGTCTTTTAGCACAAGCAATGGAGGGCCATGCCTAAAAAGCTAAACTACATCCAGTTTTTCCATTGATTTAATCACATTGGTATGAAAACAGATTTAGTTACATTGGTGCATTCCCAAAATGCATTATTGAGCTAAATCATTTTTCATCTTCATGTTCCAAAGCAGCTTTTATGTAGGTATATAATTGCAATGTTTAGTATTCATGCACAGTTTGAATTCTATTTGCACCCCTGGTGAAATAGGATTTCCCTACACACCAGAAGTAAAATGTGGAGGGAAAGGGACCCTTCCGCTTTTTATTTTAATAGCCTGGCAGACAGGACAGTTGTTCAGTGAGTAGAACATCTGGGTGCTAGGTCCCCCTCCAAAGTACTCTAATCATAAGGCACCAGGCCCAGGAAAGACATTGCACAGACCCTTCTGCAGCCTGCCTCTTGAAACTGGCCAGTGTCACTTTCCATTTAAAAGTAAATTGGATAAAGTGCAGAAACATAATTGGGACATTGGAAGTGCAGATCAAGGCTAGACCCTTATCCCAATCCTTACTCCTCACTCTGCCTTCGAGGATAAAATTCCTGAGTCACCTTCTTCTTTCGGATGTTCAATAGGCCAGATACAGAAGAAAGACTAGTAAGTAATCTGGGTCATGTCTAACCCATGACCTGATAGTGAAAGAACTTTGGAAGTAGGGCTTGGAGGTTCAAACCCCCCCTAGAGAAGGAGGACCTAGAACTTGTCTCCTGGTACTTGCATGTACCTTAACCATTGGACACAGGTTACAAAATAGCCCCTCACCAAAGGCTTTTAAAAGATGGTGTCACCAATGGGATTGGAGGTTCTTTTTGTATATTGAGAGCTGATTAAAAAAACAGGAAGGAGAGGGTAGAGCTAAATGCTCATTTTTCAGGATGGAGGAAGGTAAAAATGGTCTCTCACAAGTAATCTGTGCTTACACTCAATTTTGTTCAATCTTTTTCATCCACAGTCTGGAAATGTAGGTGCACAGTGGAATCTTTAATTTTGCAGATTTCATAGATTTCATAGACATTAGGGCTGGAAGGGATCTCGGGAGATCATCGAGTCCAGCCCCCTGCCCAAAGGGCAGGAAGTCAGCTGAGGTCATAGGAACCCAGCAAGATAAGCATCCAATTTACTCTTGAAGGTGTTCAATGTAGGTGCTTGAACCACCTCCGCTGTTCCAGTCCTGTTCCTTGGGGGCTCGGACAGTAAAGAAATTCTTCCTTATGTCCAGCCTGAAACGGTCTTGCAGGAGTTTGTGACCGTTCGACCTCGTCATCCCTTGGGGCGCTCTGGTGAACAAACGTTCCCCCAGATCCTGGTGGTCACCCTTGATAAACTTACAGGTGGCCATCAGATCACCCCTGACCCTGCGCTTTTCCAGGCTAAAGAGTCCCATGGCTCTCAGCTTGTCATCGTAAGATCTGTTTTCCTGACCTCTGATCATGCACACAGCTCTCCTCTGGACTCTCTCAAACTTCTCCACATCCTTTTTGAATTGTGGAGCCCAAAACTGGACACAGTACTCCAGCTGCGGCCTCACCAAGGCCGAGTACAAGGGGAGAATGACATCCTGGGATTTGCTCGAGAAGCATCTATGGATACAAGCCAGCATTTTGGTCGCTTTACTAGCCGCAGCATCGCATTGGAGGCTCATGTTCATCTTGTGTTCAATGATGACCCCCAAGTCTCTTTCTTCTGTAGTGCTATCCAACGTAGCACTGCCAAGCCTATAAGGATGCTGCAGGTTTTTCCTCCCAAGGTGGAGAACCTTGCATTTTTCAGTGTTAAACACCATCAGGTTCTCGTCCGCCCATTTGCTAAGCTTGTCCAGGTCAGCCTGGATCACCCGCCTATCTTCCATTAGGCAGTTATCATGTTCTTATGTCCTCAGACTTCCTGCTCAGTCTGCTAATTTGCAGAAGTGGGTTACCAGTCTTATAGCTAATGACAAGACTGGAGTATGCTTCCATTGCTCTCACTGCCCTGAGCAACTCTCTTCCCTTGCTAGGAGGGAGGGAGTTTGCCTGAATGTTCCTAAAGTTTCAAGCTGTTATTGCTCCTAAATGCTTAGATCAAGAAAATAACGGTTAAAGAAAGAAACAAAGGGTATTCCTTTTTAATCCCCTGGAGTATTTCCAGCCATCAACAAGAAAAACACAGTGTGTAATACCTAGAGGTATCCTCAGAAGGACAAAACTGACTGTCATTATTGCTCTCGTAGTTTCCAAATATTTTTGTACCCAGAAGAGCCTGTGATATTGAAGCATTCAAGAGGACTTTAAATTCTGCTTCAGCAAAGTCTGTGAGGGAGTCACCACCCTTTTCCAGGTTAGCTAAAATTACAAAAGAAAGCAAGAGACAATGAGTTAGCATAAACCAGGGAAAATGTCAAAAGAACACCAAAAGCTTTCAGATAAATGAAGTACAATGTTGAAAAATGGAAGTTGCTCTTTAGAATATTTTTTATAATTTTCCATAACAAGCAAAATCCAAATATAGTCATTTGGTTTTATTCCCCTCCCTTCCTCTCAGGTCAGTGGTGTTCAGTTCATTTAAGTATTGTGGAAAAAATAAAGTGGAGATGGCTGTTTATATTTAATGTGAAACACTGTACTCATTGAACTACATATAGCTCAAGGATACAGAATGCAGAAAGGTGATGGACAACATCTCCAAGGCATAAGACATGTAAAATGGATAAAACACAGCAGATATAGAGTCTCACGCTGTGGTTTTGTTAGCTCTTGCAAACTAAACAGTTGGGCAGATAATACACTATTTGTTTAGCACTGATAATTTGTTTCGTGTTGTGGAAGCCACGATTTATAACATTCTTAGTGGATATGAGTGTTTTCCTGGAAAATCCAAAGTGATGAAAGAAGTGCTTGTAGTGTTATAGTGACACTTCCTTGTCATTTAACACTGAAACAAATCCTCAACTGTTTTATGAACAAAATATAAGGTCCCCTTATAAAAACTGATAGTACTCTTCACAGGAGTAGGCAATCTGTCAAATTTCTCAGGGTTTGTCTTCCCAGGGATAAAGGCTGGCATAGCTCTACAGGAATAATAGTTCTGCTATAGCTGCACTGGTCTAAGTTTCTGTGTGGACACTCTCTGTTCCAGAATAAAAGTAATTTTATTTCAAAACATCTACTTTGAAGAGTAATTAGTACTCCAGAGTAATTATTGTGGAACAGAGTATGTCCACATGGGAACTTAGACCAGTATAACTAGCAGAATAATTACTTTTGTAAAGCTATGCCAAAAAATAGTTCTGTGCAGACAAGTCTTCATAGTTGATAACTGCATTCTTCCTACTTAAATTCCCCAGATACTCTCAACTGGGGATTATGTTAAGTTTAGCGCATATAATAGCTTTTCACTTCATATTTTGTATTATAAAACGTAAATCCTATGATAGTGTCCATCATTATTGGAGGTGGGTATCAATTTTTGGTATCTGTTTACATTTGCTTGAGTTCCAACTTTTTAATTTGGTGATATTATTATTTTAGACAGAGATGCTTTAAATTTTATCACCTGACATTAATTAATTAAAAAAGCAGGTGATAAGTTACCTGCTAATACCAGTTAGGGTTTTTTTGTTTCCCAAGTTGAGCAAAACTGGACTGAAATAATTCCCATAGGACTTAAACAATGGAAAATAGTGTTAGAACATTAATTTTAATATCACAAAAAGTTAGGGGGAACCTTATTGCCTGTTGTATGAGGGATAATGTCATGTTCCTTATACTGATGTTTAACCACTAACATTAAAGTGTCAGCTCGTGCATATACAGGGCGCGTCTGTATGTGCAATTAATGCAACTGAACATAATCTGGCTCAATTTGATCCTAAGTAAGGTAATCATTGTGTCGCTGTCTACACATGCATTTAAGTCCCATAATTTACTGTACTGCTGGATACCACTTGTATCTGATAAGGTTATCTGTCAACATAGTAAATTAGTCTACGGCACCCTAATTGACACATATATGTAAATGGTGATGCTTTACTGTGCAGAAAATTAGTCTGCTGTGCAGTAAAGTGTCTTGTATAGATGCATTTGCACATAATAACCCTTGACTATATGAATTCTGTGCTGGTAGCAGATAGCACTAGATTTAGTATATTTTTTGTAAATATTTTTATAGATAAAAAAAATCTTTGGTTTTGATTTTTCTGATGAAATCTGATAGTGTAAACTAAGATGATGTTTATTTCTCAAAAATAAAGATCTCATGGCCCAATATAATGGAAAAAATTAATCATAAACAGCAGTGGTGAAAGTCACTCAATACAAGAATGACAGACTTCCAGTAAATAGGGAAGTCATTGATTAGTCCATAGATAACTGAGAAGGCCAGTGCAAGATCTGCAAGTTTGACTGCAAATGTAGCAATACTTCAGGATGGAAGGAGTAGATCCTGGTCATATTAGGTCAAAGCTCTTTCCGGTTTTTCTTCTCTATCCACTTCCACAGTGAAGACAGTTTGCTCAAAATGATCGATGGCTTGTTATACATTACAATGGCAGGGGAGAGGATTGTGCATTTGAGTTTCCCAGGTATTGACATCAATATTGCATTTCTTCAGATGAGTCTTCAAGGTGTTCTTGAATCTCTTCTTTCACCCACTTCTAGAGCAGTGAACATCAGTAAGTTGGTAATATAGGACTGCACTGGTGAATATAGTCTGTATGGTGAATGGGACTGATTCATCTTAAGTGCAGACCTTTACACTTATCTTTATTGAAACTTATGACATCTTTTTCATTCGATCCTCCAATTTGTCTAGGTCTCTCTGAATCCCAGCCCCCCATCCAGCATATCTACTGTTCTCCACAGCTTGGTCATCTTCAGACTTGCTGAGAGTGCACTCCATCCCATCTTCTAGGTTGTTGATGAAAACATTGAACAAAACCAGCCCCAGGACTGAGCCCTTGGGCACTCCATGGGACTAGGGTAGAATGGGACTAGGGTGGAATCACAACAGGACTAGGGTAGAATCTCCTCTGTGAGGAAAGTGAGTCCGTGGAGGAGTATCCAGATGAAGATTTTCTGAGCTATGGACAGGAGTGCAATACCTTGATAATTGCTGCAACCTGATATATCTTTTTTCTTCAATATCATAATGACTCTGGAATCTCTAATGTCACTGGGAATCTGTTCATGTTTCCAGGTTTTCATAATAATGTAGTTGGTGAGAGACCGTTTTTACCCTGTGCTTAAAATTTAAACCGGTATTCCATCAGGACGACATGCTTTTTTGTTCTTCACCTGGCTTTCAAGGTCTTTGGATAAGTTTATGGATCTGTAAGGTAGTCCTTAATGGGCACATGAGTGTTCACGTAAGTCTTGCAGTGTCTCAAAGGCCTTTCAGATGCTGCAAGAGGCATGTACAAAAATGAAAAATGTTCCCCAAGGGAATCCCACACTGCAAATTTGGGGGTAAAAAAACCACAGGGGGAAAAAGCGGGGCAGGCACAGGCCTGGACTATACCCTGAGGCAATCAGAGGCTCAGTCCTCCACAGAGACGCTCTCGTTGCTAACTGGAGCATCTCTATGGCTGGCCCTCACCCCAGTGCTGAAGCACACTGCCTACCTGTGCAGGGCAGGCAGCATGATACATGCAAGGAGCTGGGCCTGGGCTCCTGCCAGTAAGTAGAGGGTGGGGAGAGTGGAGGAGGGGGCATGGGACCATTGGGGGCCCCAACCATCCCCACCTTCTCCCCCAGGCCCCTGGGTCACTACAATGCCTTCCCCCTTTCCCCTTCCCCCCCAAACTCACCTGATGGCTTCCTGGCCCATCCCCTGCCCCACCTGGCCCCATCCCCCACCTGTCCTCTGAATGCCCCCAATGGCTACCCTGTCCAGCCCCATTCACATCCACCTCCTAGTCCGTCTGATCAGTGCTCTACTCAGCCCCATGCCCTGCCTGCCTCCAGCCCCACCCAATGGCTTCCCCACCTGGCAGCATCCCCTGCTCAGCCCCCCCAAACTCCCCAATGGCTTGCACCTGGCCCTATTCTCTGCCTGCCCCCTGAGCCTTCCCAATTGCTGCCCCACCTGGCCCCATCCCACATCTGCTCCCTGAGACTTCCCAATCATTACTCTGACCAGCCCAACCCCTACCTGCCCCCTGAACCCCTCTTGATGGCTGTCTCACCTGGCCCCATCCCCCCCGCTCCCCAAGCCCCCTACTTACTGCCCTGCCTAGCCCCTGCATCCTGACAATTAAAAAAAAAAAGAAAAACCCCCACACTCACCAGCAGGAGCAGCTGCCATCAGGGTCACTGCGGCTTTGTGGCAGAGCCCTGCCATGCCGCACAGGGCCTGGGTGACAGCCACAGTGGCCCCAGTTGCCCTACAGTGTGTGGAGCTGTGCAGCACCCTGCCAATGGTGGGCACACCCGTGCAATGGGGCAGTTGCAGTGCATGTGCCAGGAGGTTGGGGCTGGAGCCTGCTGCCCCCCACTGTCCCATGCAGCTGCTAGTGCCAGTGAGCATGGGGCTTTTTTTTTTTGAGTCCCAAACTGCTGGGGCCAGGCGGGGTGGGATCAGGGGCGGGGATGGGGGGGTGATCGGGGAGCCCCACTGCCCCTTGCTGCTCCCCACTGCCTTGTGCTGCATAGGGGGGCTCTGCCACATGACCCCAGAGCCCCCACAGCCCCTGCTACTGTCAGTGAGTGAAGGCTTTTTTTGGTTTTCTGTTTTTTTAAGTGATGGGAGGCTGGGATTAGGGGGAAGCCATTTGGGGGAGATGGGGGAGCAGGTGGGGTGTGGGGCCAGGTGGGGCAGCAATCCAGGGAGCTGGGGGAACAAGCACAGGTGGGGTGTGTGGGCCCTGTGCGGGGGCGGGGGTTAGCCATGTGGTCCCTGTTGCAGAGGCAAAAAGCCCCAGCTCAAATTTGCACCACTTATTTGAGCTGCTGCAAGTGTACAAGCTTTCATATGTGGATGCACGCAATGGGGTGCTGTGGAATGGCTTTCATGATATAGTCTTTGATACCAGAATATAATTTCAGGAGCTCTTGAAAGTACTTCTTCCACCATATGTGGATTGGGAGCTGTCTTTAGAGAGTTTTGTACCATCCTTGGATATCAGAAGGATGGGTTTTTGTGTGCTTGGTCCATCAATAATGTAACAGGGCAGCCATTACAGTGTCCATTACCAGGACAACAGTGATGCTACCTGGAGGTGGGGAAGGGAATCTTACCAGGGACAAAGCTACTGAGAGATGGCACTAACCACAGGGAACACAGCTGTTCCCCATTGAGTCCCACCCCAACCTCGGCAGGAGAATGCATGCAGGATGGAACAGCATGGATTGGTTCCCAAGGATGAAGTCAGGAATTAAAGGATGTACAAGTCCCAGGACTAAAGGTCCCAGGCAGGATACGGCCAGAGCAGCAGGGATTGTGTGAAGCTGTGGCACAGAACAGAGCATGGAGGGAAGCACAGAGCTACAATTAGCTGGGGAGCTGGAAAAAACTCAAAAAAGCCCAAAAAGGCTTTTCCTGAGGGAAGAAAGACAGGAAAAGCTGGCTTGGCATATTACCCCACCCACTCTGAGGGAGGCCGGAGAAGGACAGACCCAGGAAAGGGATCATTGTGAAGGTAGTGAGAATTTCTACTAGACAGCGTGGATAGGGGTGGGAGCCCTGAAGTGATAAGGGCCCACCAGTAGGACTACCAACAGAGACCTGAAAGCTTTGCTAACAGTGCTGGGCTGTAAGAAGAGCACAAGAGAGAGGGAGAAAGAGAACAAGAGAGGGCTCTCAGAGAAACCAACATGCCTGGAATATCACATGTGTGGTCAGGACAAGGTGTAGGAGATGGAGAAGCCCTGTGAAGACACCCAGGATTGCTATCCTGGCTATAATTAGCAGGGATTGTGGTTTTCTCTGATAAAAAAAAAAATCCCCAATTTTCAGATTTTAAAAAGTAATTCAAAATCCACATTTTTCCATGATTAAAATGAAATACCACTAATATATATAGATATATAGAGACTAGGTTTAGATATAGTAGTGTTTCATTTTAATCAGAGAAAAATGTGGAATTTGGGTTACTTTTTAAATCTGAAAATATTTTTTTTTAATTAGAGAAAACCAGAATCTCTCGTAATTAGGGGATGCCACCTCCCAACCTCTGTTGTCTTTCTTTGTATATATCTGTTTCATCAAGGTGTGGCAGGACAGTAAAAATGGACAATGAGACAAGAAGCCAAATAGTGACAGCACCCCCATAGATACAGGCATAATTTTTACAGATGGCTTTGGTTGCATTGAATAAAGTATGCACGTCATGGATGCTGGCAAACTTTTGAATCTCTTTTGCTTTTTCCTTCTACCATTTGTTTTTTTTTTATCTTGAATTTTTGTGTCTCAGCTTTAATATGGAAAGAAATGTTCTGCTTTTCTTTTTGGACTTTATGTCATTCTGCCAAGCTTTTTTCTGTTAATGACAGAAGGAATTTCCCTATCATTCCCATCAAACCAATACTGATGCTTCTTTGTGGAGAGGTTTATAGATGTTTCACATGCTCATGGAAAACTTCCTTGATGCTCTCCCATTGAACAATTAATCCATTAATACAACTCTTAAAACTCACTGTTAGTTGGATTCCTAGCTCCTTTGAAAGTCTCCCTCTTTGTAAATTGTTGCCCTTTCCTACAAAGCTTTGACAAAGATTGTGACTGATGTAAAAGATCTTTTACTTACCTTTTGAATGAGCGTATGCTTATCAAATTTTTGCACACACTGTTGGGTGAAGCTGCAGACACTCCAAGGGGTAGAACTAGGATTGCAGAATGATCTGAGAAGACAAGAGAAATGGTCCACAATCAATTGGTAAGATTCAAATAGGACAAGTGTAAAGTTCTGCACTTGGAACAGACTACCTGCATGCAGAAATTCTGGCTTGGGTATGAGTGACTAGAAGCAGAGAAGGATCTATGGCTTACAGTATACCATAACCTCAACATAAACCAACAATGTGCACTTGTTACAAAAAAAACCCCAACAACACACTGGGTCACTTGCAAATTAAGGGTAGTGATTCTGCTGTTCAGGCCCCACCTGGATTACTATGTCTAATTTCAGACACCAGACTTCACAAAGGATTTCAACACTTCAGAAAGAGTCTAGCACAAAAATGATTAGGGGGCTGGGAAGCAAGATTTTTGACGAAAGACTGAAAAAACTAGGCCTACTTAGTTTGGTAAAAAAAAAAACTAGAGGGATGAGGGGCAAACTTTTGAATCTCTGAAACTTTGTGAGGGGGAAAGCCGTGTTGATGGCTGACTGCTTCTCTTGAAGATCTAGCACTATCTTAAGCCCTCATACAGCCCTCTGTTGCCAATTCTGTTTTAGTTATCACCACATTTTTACAGTTGCATTTAGCTTTATTTATTGGTTCTCCTGCTTGTTGCAGACATGCCCTGATGATGAAAAATGATTTCTGCAATCAAGAATCCTGCTTATTGGCTCAAGTGGACTTCAGACTTGAAATCTTGCTTCCAAATCATGAGCTTTTTATAGCTATGGAACATTTATTATTGATATTCTTATTTGTATCAATCAGTATGCAGAAACAGGCAGTAAGTCCCACTGGATTTAGTTTTGGGACAGGATCCAGGAATTACTAACTTGTATTTCTAGTTCTGCTAGTGATTCAGTGTGTGTTGCCTTGGGCAAGTTACTTTTACTCTTAGTACTTACCTGCAACATGAGGATATTGGGATGATTAATTAGTTAATGGTCCACATAATTAGTGGCATAATTCCATTTTCTTGATGGAATTACACGAGGAATTAATTTGATCCAATGTTTCTACAGTACTTTGAAAATATAAGAATATAATTGCTAGGTACTAAGCGTTCAGTGAATACTGATATCTATGATTTGGTATTCATTCAAATTGTGAACTCAATCATCCCCTGTGTAGTTTCAGTTGTAAATTTTTAAGTTTTGCTGTGAAAAATAGATAAAGGTTAGGGAGAGGCTGAAAGTGCTAGGAGGATGTTAACTACAAAGGAAAGATGACAATAATCAGTAAAGAATCAGGGATATATGGTGGGCTTATAAATGAAGGAAGAGTAGAGTTAAAAATGGTTATGTTTCATATAGAACAGAGGCAAAACATCAGAGGATGAAAACTTAAGAAGTCAATTAAGGGATCAAAATGCAAGTAGACAAATGCAGAAATGAAAGAGTCCTGGTAACACAAGTGGCACTGAAGATAATACCAGCTACTAGAAAAAGTAGTGTGAAGATTAATTCAGGGTTGATAGTTGATAACAAGGTCCAGTTAGGATGGAATGTGTAGTATATAGCTAATTGGAAAAAGGTAAATGATAAAAAGTGACAGCAAAAGATATTTCAAACCATCCAAAGGAATAAAGGTTAAATCTTGTCTACTACTCACTGGGGAGCTAAGAAAGTTTTTCTGTCTTCTTCAAGTTTTTGAAGTTGCCACAGCAACTCAATTTCTGAAGAAACATATACAACGTAAGCCACTTACTGTTAGAAATCAATTTACTAAAGGGGATTCTGGAACAAATTCAAACCCAATTTGAAAATTAAAGGGGACATGATTGTGGTAACAGTGGTATCCTACAGAACTGAAGTGTTTGAAGAGGAACGGTATTGCTACATTGATTGTCTGACCCATATTGAAATGGAAACATGAAAGTCAGACTACTACTAGGTATAAACATTGATGAATGGAAAGAAGTCCTTGTAGTAAAAGCATACCAGGGAACACCTTGGGTATCTCCACCTCCAGCTGCTGCTTCTCCATGAACAGGTCAATAATGATGACAAGGAAATAAGACCTAGGAAATAAGACTCTTAGGAAATAAGACCTAGGTTTTCTCCTGCTGTTTGGCCTTTTTGAAGTCAGAGCTTGAATCAGTGAAATACGTGATTGAAGAAAAAAAAAGTTGAAGAGGACCTGCAGTTGTTGTTTTTAAAACCTTTTTACCACTTAGGTAATCAACATAGAACAAGCCTGCCTAACCTTTTATCAGTCTGGGGCATGTTAAAAAGATAGATAGTATTGAATAGAACCTTCAGTTGTGGTACTTGTGGTTAGCAATTTAATTTTCTCAAGCAGTACCTGATTACATGCATGCATGTGATATAAATATTAAAGCAACAAATATATGTGCATGCAGAGTCTTCTCAGCTAACAGGATTGAGATAATCACATTGCCTTGAGTAGTGCACTTGATAGCTAGCAGAAGACATAGTAAACTCAAAGAGATACTTAAGACTGAATGTTTTAACTAAATCAATATGCATGTATTATGCTTTGCATCTTTCATCTAAGAGGACTCATATATTATAGCCTACAGAACATTGTTACCGACTGTTTTTAATTCCCACCAATTATAAAACCTGTGAAACACTTCAAGTCCACCTATATAAGTGCCCCAACTGATGACACAATTGATGGATGATATGACCTGAATTTTTTTTTCAGGGGACATCTGGTTGTACTGTCATGTTTTATATCGGCTTTCCATCATACAGATGGGAGGAAGGCACTTTCATTCTAAGTTGTACCTTCAGGCTGTGCCTCATTGTTCAGGAACTGCTCTTTTCAAGGATTTGATGGCAAAGTGTAAGTGTTTGGGAAGTACCCTACCAGGAACTAATACTAAGCATTTATTTCGGGTACCAGCACAATGCCATTAATCTTTGCTGCAATTTTGTGACATTACTTTCCATGATTTTATGTTCCCTATGTGGTTTTTAACAAAGAACTTCAAGCAAACAGAGACTGCAGGATGATAGGAAAGCCCTTCTGGGGGATATGGAAAAAATACAATCCAGAGGAGCTATGATAAAAAATACCAATGTGTATCCAATGGTGTTGCAGAAATTTGTTGAGCTGGGAATTGAGTCCCATGCAAAACAAATAAAACAATGGTGCTAATAGCAGGATTTTATAGGTTTCATAGATTTCATAGCTTGTAAGGCTGGAAGGGACTTTGGAAGATCATGGGGTCCAGCCCCCTGCACCAGGCAGGAAAAACAACTGGGGTCAGGTGACCCCAGCAAGGTGACCACCCTGTCTCCTCTTGAAGATTTCCAGGGTAGGTGATTGCACCACCTCTGCAGGGAGCTTATTCCACAGTCTGGACACACTAGTTGTAAAGAAGTTTTTCCTAATGTTGAGCCTGAAACACTTTCCCAGGAGTTTATGGCCATTACTCTTGGTTTTCCCCAAGGTTGCCCTGGTAAACAGTTGTTCACTGAGTCCTTGATTTACACCCCTGATGTAGCGGTAAGCCACTATCAAGTCCCATTTCAGCTTTCTCTTTTGTATGCTAAAGAACCCCAGGTCCCTCAGCCTTTCCTTGTATGGCTTGCCATGCAGGTTTCTAAGCATACGGGTGGCCCTTCTCTGGACGCTCCCTAGATTTACCATTTCCTTGTTGAGGGTCTAATTCACAAAAGCTTAAAGCTAATGAAATGCACCATCTCATTTTGCTTAAACTGCCCATCCCTTTCTGATTTTTCCCTTGATTTTTCAATTGCCGTGTAAGGTATTGAATACAGACATGATATGGAAGATATTTTTACAGTGCTTTTTTCAGTGATTTCTGGCAAATATCAATACCTTCCCTTAAGCCTTCCAAATTCATATTCAAGCATGATTGTGCTCCAGCGGAGGTAGAAATTCAAACTGCCAATCTCTGTTAGTGTTGTTTCAGTATTCTTTCATATGCTAAAGAGACGAGTATAATTAGGAAGCCCTACAATTGCCATGATAAATTATGGGATATTATATCTTTTTTACTTTTCTCATGTAGTTCAGATTATTTGACACAAAGCACCTTGTTGTTATCTTGTATCTGCCCTGCCAACATAAATGTAAATATCCAGGAACTAGCATTAGGGACATATGCTTTGGCACTGGATTTATGACCCAGATATCTTGTTCTTGTCGACCCAAGCCCTCAGACCGACCGCAACCTCTGCATTTGATAAGAGAATGGTATTGACACACAGTGATAGCAGATAAAAATAAGGCAAACAAATATGTATCTACCAGTCCCAGGGCTCACAGAGTCAAGGTACATCTGGTCAGTAAGTGAGCTTCACTCTGAAGTTCTTCCTTGGATGTCAGACATCAGCAGCCTGAAGGTTGAAGGCTGAGGCCCACCCCCTGTCAGTGGGGTAGGTGAGATGGGTTGGTGGTGTGACCTCTGTCCATGGTGGCTTTGGGTTCCCCTGTTGGGGACCTTTGCTGCTCTGAAATTACCCGCTTTGTATTCTTTCTGTCCTTTGATGACTCTTCATTTCTGGGCATCGCTGGTTGGTCTTCCTGTGGTTGTTATACGGTCCACGTTCTGTCCTCTCAGCATTTTCCTTTGTTTCACAAACCCAGCACATCCACACATCCTAATTTTGGCATTACTGGTCTCCTCCTGATTTGGTCCATTTACCAAAACCAGAAATCCCAAGGACTCTGCAGGTGGCTACTGTGACCTGGCCAACACAGCAGAGTCCCTTATTTCAAGTTATGGAACAGTGTGGTGCATGCCTTCAGTTTCTGCTTGCTGTTTGCCTGTGTCAGACACAGCGGGCCTTGAAGAAACTTTGTCACAAACAAGCTTTTGGAAATCAATTAACCCTTGCAATTGTCCTGAACCATTGTTCTAATGTCTATCTACTTTACCTACAATCCAATTCCCAAAAGCAGACCTCTATGTACCATTTTATAGCCATCAATACCCATTTTTCTGGTGAAAGTGAATCATCATTCTGTCATGCCATTTATTACATAGTGGAAGAAGTTAACAGCTTCACTGTATTTGAAGGAGGCCACATGCAGTGAGACCTTAATGATGTTCTTGACCATCTTTTCAGGAATTATGCTGGTGAAACAGAACAAAAATGTCCGAATATAAACTTGCTTGCATCGAGCATTTTTTGACTGTGTGGCCCCCTCGATATGTCACAGTTATTGTGCAATTAACTGGTTAATTGTGCAATTATCCTGAGACTAGCTACATGCACAAAGTATTTATCATCAAGGATCTTTGTTTTCTCTGATAAAAAAAATCCCCAATTTTGAGATATAAAAAAAATGCAAAATGCACATTTTTCCACGATTAAGATGGAACACTACTAATATATATATGCATGTATAGGAGTGTTTCATTTTAATAATGGGAAAATGTGGATTTTGAGGGGGGGTTATATCTAAAAATTGGGATTTTTTTAATCAGAAAAAACCAGGATCCCTGGTTATCATGCCATTAAAAAGATACAACCAGCTATACAGTTAGAACTTGAAAATGTGCACTAACTTTACAGCTGATTGCTATTGAACTTTCATTTGTAAACATAGCAGGGTCTCCACTGTGGCTCGGAGCCCCATCAGCTGACAGGGCTCCAAACCACAAGGGTGCACCATGCCCGCCTGGGAATGGGAGTCTTGCAACTGAGGGGACTCTCAGCCCCAGCAGCTGCCAACTCTGGGTTCTAGCTGCATGGGTACCCAGTGTCCCACAGCTACAGATACTGGGTGCTAGGAGCCAGTTGAATCCTGGCAGCTAGAAAGCACCGCTGCCCTGGGGGTGTATGAAATCCTCAGGGCTGGGGCATTCTGATGCGAAACCCCTGGGACTGGGGGATTGCAGCTGCCTTTATATCATGCTTTTCTATAGAAGTTATTCTTTCTTAATAGATTAAGTTATGTCACCTCTGCAGTTTTAAGTAGAATTTTCCACAGTGACAGGGGGGAGCTAGTTCACCATAAGTCACTTTGCTGATATGAAAATGTCCTATAATGTTGTAATGTTTTCCCCTATACCTATCCAAAATCCCTATTTCAGTAACTAATACTGATAGTCGAGGATACTGATTCCTGAGTTTTTTCTTTCCTTCATCCAGCCCCTTGAAGATAAAACAATATTGTGATGATAGCAAAGGTTATTCAAGGGCTCCTAAATGCAAAACGACTACTCACTGTCTATTTATAAAGCTTGAGAAAACATTACATAGTAAACCCCCTTTGATAAGAGGGGTTATGGATAAAAGATGAACTATTGCTGCAACAGCAGAAGAGGTTGCCTAAAAACAACATATCAGAGATCCTCTACACATGCAGATAAATGTGTGATGGGATCTAATGTGTAATCCATACACTTGCTCCTCCTGCCATGCTCCACCTGCATGGCAGGAGGCATGATTGTGGTATTGAGCATTTGATCCTATTGACAGTGCAGGTTTCCCCTTCCTGCTTTCCTTCCTCCCTCCCTCCATGCTGCCCAGCCCCAACAGCTGCCACCACCATGACCCCCTCTTTACCTCCTCCCATACTGCTCCCCTTCCTCCCTCCCTGCCCACAACCTCCCCCTCCTTGCCAACTGTTATGGGGGGCATTAAGACAGGAAGCGAAGGGGGCACCACCACCATGACCCCCTTCTTCATCCTCAGGCAAGGAGGCATGGAGAAGCCCTGCTGCTCAGGTGGCTGGGGTGTGTTTACCACTGCCACAAGGTCCCTGGCAGTGGCCCAAACTTGGGCCTGTGCAGCCCAGGCTGCACAGCCAATCACCACCTGCCCTCTCAGTGGTGCATGTGCAATTGGCCAAAAGCATTATGGACAGACAGACACACAGACAGATACACAGATTAAGCCCTTTATTATATTAGAATGTATTAGAAGGATTCAAGATGAGCAGCAGGGGTTCATTGATTTCTAAGGAGCTTGGGTCTCACACACAAGGTTCCTCTGGAAGCAGACAGGCTGTCTAATACAAGAATGTCAACAAGGCTGGGAATGGCAGGAGTATGTACCATATTGCCCATAACATGAGATAAGTGGCACCAGCTAACAAGGTCTCAGAGCAGGAAGACCTGAGTCCCAGTTTTGGGGGAATAGACCAAATTAGGAGAAGGCCTGGAAGACTACATGGATGTGTGACCACAGAGAGACAACCAACTTGAGATAGGCACAGATGAAGGGTCATCATGAGGGAAGGTGAATACAAAAGCAGAGACTTGAGAGTAACAAAGAGTCCTTTCCTTTGTCTCATCCCTCCCTTTGTCTTGTCCCTCCCATCTCTCCTCCTTCTCCCTGAGTGGGGTTTTCATGCCCATACCACCCCCAGGAAGGGTCCCTGAGGCCACCATGGAGGGCACATGAACAGCCTGTCTCATCCACCCCACTGAAAGGGGGTGTAGGCCTTGGCATCCTTCATCCAGACTGCTGGACATCTGACACCTAAGAGACATCCTCAGAATGAAGACTGAATCCTGGCCAGATGTACTTTGACTCTGATGACAGCCCTAGTACTTGATAGGTATATAGAATTGCTGGATTGTTTGTACTGCTTCTTTTCTGTTATCCTTGTGTATCAATAAATTTGATCCCCTGACCCCAGGAATAAGGGTGGGTCCCTCTCTCCCCACCCCAGGGACAAGGCCTCTGGTTCCTAAATCCAGAGCCAACTCTACATCCCCCCCCCGGGGGTGGTGGAAATTGAGCAGCTTTAATCTCTCAGCCCCAGGGTTTCATGCACATCTGAGGCTGGAAGATCATAGCATCTACAATCCCCCGGCCCTAGGGGTGTGTGGGTGTAACAGGGAACCCTAACCCTGTTACCAGAAGGCAGGCCAGTCCTTTAAGACCAGAACTTTCCAGGCACAGCCTGCTGGCAGGGTAGAGTTTAGAAGCTGAGCCTGGCCAGCTAGTCAGATGACCAGAAGGGTGCAGGCCAGAACTATAAAAACGCTGGGCTTGGGGGCAGTAGGAGGCAGTGGCCAAAAGGGAAGGAGGTTGTGTGAGAGAGCTCCACAGAGAGGCTTCACTGCTGGTCCAGCTGCTGTGAGAAGGGAACTGCTGATGACTCTCAGAGAAGCAGCAGCAGCACCACAGGGAGGAGATTCACAGGCAGTGGGGGAAGCAGAAGCACCAAGCCACAAAGAAAATGTAAGCTGGCATGTAAGCTGGCATGCTGCCTTCTTTGATTTATATTTTTTGTGTGGTTAGAACCCACTGACTTACTGTGTGTGTATATATATATATATTTGTTGACTGATGCACTTGTGGTTTGTGGATGAGGCTGTAGGGGAGGAGGAGACCTCATTAGTGCCTTGGGCACAGTCATAAAAAGCCAAGGGGGCCTGGTGCACCAGTATGTGTGGTTGTGTGCTTTTGGGCTGGGTGAGTGTGGGTTCGGAGCTGCTGCCTGGGCTTGGGCTTGCAACCCTTTGGCTGTGAGGCCGATGGATGGGCCTCTAGGCCAGAGAGCCTGGGCTCCATATTAGAAGCAAAAGAAGGGCCATGAGCCCAAGATTAAGGAGCTAAAGCCTCAGAGTCAAACCCTATCTGGTGGGTTTAAACTGGTAGGCATAGCTAGAGAAAGACAGTGGGGCAAGACCCGTGGTGGCTGAGAACCCCACCATAGAAGTACAATAGGCAATCTCCCACTTGTAAGAACATCTGTATATCAAGATATGGCAGATGAGTAAAAGTGGGATACGAGAAGCATTAAGGGATTTCAGGGGTACCCCTCATAGGCCACAGATAGCAAACAAAACAAAAAAATGCCGCTGGGGATGGTAACCTGGTACAGTGGGGCACCCCTACAACTGTAAGCCTCTCAACTGATGTGGCTCCCAGCCACAGGAGCTTGCTTTTTGCTGGTGCAGGGGCTAGCACAGTATCTTCAAGGGGCTTTATCTTCAAGGGGCTGGGTGATAGAAAGAAAAAACTCAGTAATCAACATCCTGGACTTATCAATATTAGTCACTAGAATTGAGTTTTTGAACAGCTATAGAGGAGAACATTACAAAATTATAGGGCATTAGAACAGTCATCAAAGTGACTTACAGAGAACCAGCTTCCCCCTGCCACTGTGGAAAATTCTACTTAAAACTGCAGAGATGAAAGAACTTAATCTATTAAGAAAGAATAAGATTCAAGTGAACTTCCATGGAAAAGCATGCTATAATTCTCCAGCTGCTTAGTTCTGCTTATGGTATTAATACCATCAAAAGAGACCTTAAAAACTAAAGAAATATGGTAGAAAAATAACATTAACAAAATAAACATTAAACTAGTAGAGTGGCTGAAATATTTTTTGGCCCATAAAAATATTTATGTTTGCATAGCTACATTATCCTGAAGGATCCTTAATCACTTTACCATCCATATATAGTTCCAGTTAAAAAAGAGTTATCTCTGGGATGACACACGGTCCACAAACTAGCATAATGCCAATGGCACAACAGGGAGGAATGATGACATTTTTACTGAGGGTATTGGAACAGGTCATTCCTCTTATAAAAACTGCCATAGAACGTTACAAAAAAATTTAATGAAAGAGTACTCCTGCGGATTAGGCCAAGATGCCTGAGGACTTGTCGTTTGCCTCACATTTTTTGTCTCTCACAACTGACACAACCCAGTAGGAAAAAAGCCTGCCATCCTCAAGCTTCAGGGCATGGGCCTATGTCTGATTATAGGGTGGCAACAGGAAAATTTACCTTGGGACAGGCATGTCAGGACTGTCTACTGCTTTTTTTTTTTACTCTTAAATAGCCACTACTGGAGATGTTCCAGAGATGTTCCACTGACTTGATTCAAAATGGAATTTCTTGTATTCCTAACTGTGAAGCCTGTGTACAAGGAATGTAAGTGCAATTTGTGAAAAAAAAATCAAAAAACTGTTATGATGACTATGAATCTTACTGTTGCTGGAGAAGCAGATCAAACTCACTTCTTCATCCTACTCTTCCCACAACCTCTCTCCTTCTCGCTTATGCTTTGTACCTGTCACCTGAGAGTATTTCGCAGCTTCTCACTGTTGACTGAAAGGGGGGAAGACAAAAATCTATACAATGTCTACATAGATATACAATCTATACAAAAATCTATACAATGCAATGATACTGGTAGACAGGGTGTATTCACATTATATACATACATAATGTAAAGCTCACACATATTTTGTTGAATTCAGTGCACAACACTCTGATCCTTGGAAACTTGAAGGGCTGATACAAGCCTGCTGGTTTTAGGATTTTTAGGTATTTCCAGCCATATACCTTGACTACTAAGCCATTCTTTTGGCCAATATATTTAAAGAAGATTAGATTAAGAAGATTAAATAAACTGAATCTAACTTGAATGTAAGGTGGTCACTAGGGGAGTGTACAGATATTTTGATCTTGCTCATGCAAGTTTTTCAGGCCAAAGAAAGAAATATGTTTCTGAAATCCTCTTAGCGCACTATAATTGCTCAGTGCAGAGAGTAGGTGAGAAAAAAAATCCATCTTATTATTTCACAGGTTATAGCTCCTCCAATCCAACTTTCCTCAGCCTTCTGATGCTTTGTTCTGTTTGCTACATTTCTTCTGTCCTTGTATTCGTGCTCTATGGTCTCTCAGCGTGTGAATATGTGAAATGCCCTCAAGGTACATATCCAGCTTTGTGTATTCAATTCAATTTCATTATGTTTGTAGATTTCACTCTAGAAATAATAAACTCTGCAGCATGTGGTGAAACAATAAACTTTGCAACTTGTGGTGCATTCTGAAACTCTAATGGTATTGTTACTGATGTACCTGTCTCATGCAGCCCTGGCTTTTAAATCTCTCTAGTTCTTTTCTGTGCACTGGGCTTTTTTTTTATTAGCATGCAACAAAAGCCCTTTCTTCTTGCATTTATACATTAAATAACATGTTTATAATTTCATTATTAGAGCAATAGCATTAAAATGTGAGTGTATTAGTCATTCCATATTTATTTTACAGGAATAGCTAAAGAAAGAAGGAACAAATGTGAAGTTTTGAGCAAAAAGACTAACAAAATGATTGCTGCCATTATTATTCTTACTGTTCTGTAGCACCTACACTGTGTCAGGCAGTTTTTATACATAAGGCTAACAATGTAGGTACTGATATGCCCCTATTACCATGGTGTCGGAGCACCTTGTAATCTTTAAATATAGTTATTCCCACAACTGTTATCCGTATGAAGTAGGAAGTGATATTGTCTCTATTTCAGGGATGAGAAACAGAGCCATAAAGGTAAAAGGCCATATTTTGAAAAGTAATTAGCCATCTAATGAGGCAGTTAGGTGTCCACTGGGATTTTCAAAACGTACCTACCCACCTGTGTTTCAATGAAAGTTACATATCTTGAAAAATCTCATGGGGATTCTACTTCCATTTTGGCTGCATCCAGATGAGCAGAGACATGCACTTGCAGTGGCACAAATAGTAGCAGCACAAATCTGTGCTGCAGCTATGTGCTGCAATACACACCCCTGCACATGCAGGTTGTTGTGGGAAAAATTGTGCCCTCCCTCCCTTCCTGGGGCAAACTGCCCTTGCCCAGCTCCTCTCTGCTCTTCAGCCAGGGAGAGCTGGAGGCTGAGGCTAGCACCTGGCTCCAGCAGTATTGCCTGGTGTCCTGGTGCCATGCTGGAGAAGCAGAGGCACAACACCAGCATCACAAATGCCTGGCTGGCAGCCAGAGCACTGCTCTGGAGGGCCAGACCTCTGTTTGTGCCAGCACATGCTTTTTTTGCATGTGTTGTACTGCTTTTCTTCCAGCATTTTTTTTCTGCCACTAGGAAATCCCAGTAGAAAATATGCAGCGTGGCACATGTTTTAATGTTAACCATATGCACCACAAACTGCATGCCCCTGCTCATCTGGACATGACCCTTGAGGTTTTTCCAAATACTTTCAAACATCTGTCCCTATATATCCTGGCCAAGGATACTTGAGAAGTCTGTGGCAGAGCAGGGAAGGGACCCTGTGTCAAAGAACTTAAATTCAGAGCCCTGATCAGAGCTTTGTTTTGCAGAGCTTTAGGTGTACATGGAGCATTACTAGCTTTAGTAAAATATCAAGCAAAAGTGAAGGTCAGTCTACATGAATCATTTTACGAATGAGTGAATTTGGCGTGATTTTATTTATCCTTTGTGTTACAAAGCAGACAGTACTTATGTTAAGAGCTATATTAAAGTGGTATCTATACAGTGTTGTCAGTCAGTGAATATTTGGCAAGGGGCATTATCTTCACTTTATGGATCTTGAATTCGCCATTTACAAGGTGAGATTATTTTCCTCTGTGGAAAAAAATATTTCTGCCAGTAATAAGAAAGATACTCAAACTCCTAGTGACTTTTCTACCCAAACTTCAAACTTCACTGGGGGAAAAATAAACTTTTAACTTATAGACAGATCACCACCCCCAACAAACAACAGTATACTAGATACACTCTGTTTCACCAGAGTCCCATGCAAATATTTCCCCATCACCACTCTGGAAAAGGAAAGGAGCCAGATATTCCCTAAGGTCCACTAAGGACTTCACCACTGTAATTGATTTTACATAGAAGGGACTCAGAGACTCAGAGAAAATGCTAAAATAAATAGATTAATAGTCTATCTAATTCCATAACTTACTTCAACTAAGATCAATGACTGAAAACTCATTTCCAGTTCTCCACTGTGTATTCATCCAGGAGAGCCCAGGAGTCCTGCTAAGAAACATGCCCATCCACTCACTCCTCCTACTCAATGCATGACAAGTTCAAAAAAACAGGCCGTTTATTGCAGCTCCAAGGGCATACCAAAAAGCATGCCTAAGCCAGAACACTTGAAAGGTACTGGGTATGTGCTCAGGACCTTAGTAAACCAATCACAGGGGCTAGTTTCCAGTCATTGGCATGTACTATCTGGGAGTTACTGGGCAGGACGTGTTACCCAGCAACCCTTCTATTATAGAAATGCAAAATCTGATCAGGTGCAAACTGTTATTACAACCTATTTTCTTTCTAAAATAACACACACGTACAATGTAATATTAAGTATTTTACTGCTGTGTGTACTTTAGCTGATCTTCCCCTATACCTGCATAATTCATTTTAAAATATACCATAGTTTATCATCATTTCCCACTTCTATTCCTTTTTCATTGAATCATATGATAGGATGCCTATTATAAGGCAATTGTTGTCCAGACTTCAGTCCGAGATCATTAATACTATAATGCTGTCCCAAGATCTTGAATATATGTTCCAGACTTCACTGACTAATAGTGTTGGCCGGCCTATTATTTATTCACTGGCATTAACTTGGTAGACTAAGCATGGTTTGTATTACGTAAATATTGATTAAATATAAGTTATATCAGCTACCAGCACTGGAGTAATTTAATGTGTGAAGTAGCTGAAAAATAAGTGAACCATATGATCAGAACTTATATTTTATTTAAATAGATAGTAGTGGGAAGAGGAAGCACTAGGTACATATCTAAAGAGAAAGTTTGGAGAAAGAAGCTATAAATAACGAAAGTTGGGAACTTCATGAATACCTCATCAGCATTTAGAACAAATAATTAAACAAGAACCAAGTGAACAAAATATTCATTGGAATTAAAAAAAAAAAATCACTCAATAGGTGTTCACTGGTTAATTAATCCAAGGACCTAATAAAAAAGTTAATTTCATTCTCTTCAGATATTTCCTAATGAAAGCTTATCACCGAAAGCATTTATCCTGTGCTGACTCTGAATTGTTTTAGAGTTGTGCTGGAATTTGGCAAGTGGCTACATCAGATAAATCTCAAGGTTTTATGAAACATTTAAGTCCATCTGAGCAGATCTTGGTTTAATTCCTCTGGGTCAAGGATTTTTTTTTTAAAGAAACTTATCTTTAGACCTGTAAAATGGCTGTAACTCTCTTTCTGTAATTGCAGTCCTGTCATATGTTTTCCTTCTGACTTGCTGACAGCGTTATTTTTACACACATTTTTATTTCTACTAGTAGCAATTTTGGACAAAAGAAGATACAATACTTTTATGAACATTATTAAATAATGTGTTTGTTCTTCAGCTGAGATATCTGATAATGTCTCATCACAGATTACTCTGTTTATTTTTTAATGAGTGCTTTCATTTTTAATCTAGCTGTCTATAAAGTGGCAGATTGACTATAAACTGCTACCATTGGGTTTTAGAACACTTAATCATGACAAAGTTGAAACTTGAGGTTTGAGTCTAATTTTAATGGGTTTCTGCACTCATTTACTCCCACTATTTATGAATCCCATGTCCTGAGTCCAAAGGCCACAACATCTTTTTTGTCACAGGGATTCATTATTATTTTTATAATTATACTAGTTGCCATTGTATGTGGAGGGCAGGATCCCACTCTGCTAACCACTGCACAAATGTGCATGAAGGAAATGGAGCTTGCCCAAGTGCTGTGTAGATATCACTCCCACTGACATAGCCTTCTTTGTATTGCCTCCCTTTTAAACAAACTATAACATTTCCTCTGTGCTTTCTCTGCAACAGGATTGCTTTAAAACATAACATTTATTGTCCCTATACTGTACTTCTTACACTTCCTTTAATTATTTTTCTCAGTCTTTCTGAAATAGATGCTCCTTCTACACATCAACCAACATTTGTTTTAATTGGAGAGTAGTAATTTTTTATAATGGCTACAGAATGTATCAGGTGCTCATGGCTTGCTTTTGGCCACAACTGACATTTTATACTGCTGGAGGACAGCTAGAGGATGGCACTTTTTCCTCACCACCTCCGATCATCTTTTCATGTCCCAACTCCACATTTGACCATTTTGTTATGTATGCTTATGCCTGTTTATTGTACTGTACAAGATATTTCATTATACAGATGACTTCAAGCAGTGGGCATTGCTGAAGGTGTTGCATAGTCTGAGGCTCTGTGCCACAGTCACAGGTAGTTCTTCATTAGTTCCTTGGAGTGTCCACTGCTGGGGAATAGGAGATTGAGACATTGCTACCTTTGCCATGGTTTGTCAGTTTTTGGTGGTAAGGACTCAGCTGCTGAAACATCCATCTTTTCACTGTCAGATATTTTTTCAGCCTCGTGTTCCACACCTGTAGTCATATCTCCTTGAGTGTGGCATCAAGCAATTGGATGCTGATGAGGAAGGTCCTGCGTGACTTCAGTTGTTTGTGTTTTGCAGGATGGTCATACAGTGGGTGTCTCACATCTTCAGTTTCTCTCTTCTGATGTTGGGTGATGCCAGCCAGCAGGTACACATTATTTAGTTTAGTCGGCTTCAGAAATCCTGTAATGTATCAGCAGCTCTCATTTAGAGTCGGCTCAAGGTGTTTAGCATGTACAAATTTCTCTCAAACAGGCCATGCATACTTGGCAGAAGAGGAGCTGAGAACCAGAGAAGTGATTCAGTTGGTTGAGGGGCTAGATACCCATCCATTTCGAGTTGGTGAACTTATATAAAATGTTATAGGTTTGCCCAACCCCCTGGATTTCTGGCTCAGTTTCTCATATGGGTCTTTTAGCTTCCAGATTTTCCTACACTGGGACTCTGCACACTCCCCTCTATTCTCGGTTGCTTCTCCTGACCAAGACCCCAGCATGATACTCTGGAGCGTATGGGAATCTTGAAGGGCCCCTGCATGCTCCAGAGATTGAGGACACTGGCCACACATTACAAATATTTTTGTAATAACTTTATGGATGTGTGCTCTTTTATCTTTTAATTGATTGAATATGTGGCCGGTTCACTACTTAAAACACGATTAACCAGTTAATCGTGTTTTAAGTATAACATCTGTCAAGGGCCTTTGTGTTTATTCTGAAGGAAGAGTGAAGTTTTCTAGTTCATCCTGAGTCTTTTTCTCTTAGCCCTATTCCAGACTAAATGTGACCACATAGTGGGCATGTCTACATGTTCATTAATGCACTGTAATTATGTCACATTAAGTTTAGTACCTGTAATGATGGGTACTAACTTACTGTGCAATTATAGGCACTACTGTGCATTAGCACAGATGATCACTTTTTTTTAATAATGAGTTTCCTGCCACAGTAATGCGCAATAGAATTAGTCTTTATTCATTAAACATCTTGTATAGATGCACCCACAGAGTTATAAACTATTTTTGCATAATCCAATGCATAGGCATGTCTTGAATGGAAAAAATTTACTTTGTGAAGTAAGGTAATGGGGTCAATGTAAATCATTATCCTTAGTACTTGGCCACATATGAAGGCCTGACTAAGAATTCAGGGAGAATAAAATTAGACTTACTGCAAGGTCAGTAGAAAATCCATCTTACCTACTGCAGAAGACATTTATGTATCCTGGACAGAAGAGAACCTCAGTATCTTTGGTGTTTCATAAGATAAGCATAAAAAAGTTGCTTCTTTTTAATTGTCTCTGCAGCCTTCCATCCCTATTCTATCCCCTCTAAAAGACTTTCCTCTGTGATATTATACTGAACAAATACTTTTGGGGGGGATATATTTCCCTGTAGAATGATTCTTTCCTGATGGTCCTAATTACCCCTTCAAGTTTGAAAAACCAGGCCCTGATTCCCCTCCAGTCTTGGAGTCATATCACACATTCAACACACTCAAATGCTTTCACATACCACAGGCCTCCTATTACCCTCCTCATCACCCATACCTACACAACAACATCCACCCTTTCATCCCTAGAAAAATCTAATGTTTCCACATGTAGCAGATGAAAGGATCTAGAGGAGTGTGGCAGGACACTTAGGGCATCTGCCAGTTTTTGGATGGAAACAGCCTGTAGAGTAGCCTGCAGGTGGAGCTGATAATGATTTACACTGACCCCATTACCTTACTTTACACAGTAAGTTTTTCCATTTAAGATATTCCTATGCATTGGGTTATGCAGAAATAGTTTATAACTCTGTGGGCGCATCTATACAAGATGCTTAATGAACAAAAACAATTCTATTGCGCACTAGCATGGCAGGAAAAGCATCACTAAAAAAAAGTGTATATATATTTTTAAAAAGTGTACAAGCATCATACTAGCACCTGTTACTGCACATTAAGTTAATACCTGTCATTACTGGTACTAAACTTAATGTGACATAATTAGGGCATTTTCTGACCCAGGGAGCCTGCAGGTGGAACTAGGGCTAGTTAGGGACTGGGCTGGAACTAGGGCTGTCATCTGACTGAAGAGGAGAGCTGGGTGTAGAGGTATAATCCCAGGCCCTGAGCAAAACTGCCAGTAACAGCTTGGAGGCTACCAGGAGAACACCACCTCTGCAGGATGACTGCAGCTCCAGAAGGTCAGCATGGTGCGTAATCCCTGAAGCAGCTGGGAAGTTTGGGAAGGAACTGAAGGGATTAAGGAGGTTGTTAGGGATCCAGGGAGGGGTCCATCACCAGAGAGAAGAAATGAGAGTGTCTGAGACTTGATGAGCAGGGATCCTGTTTTTCCCTGATTTAAAAAATCCCCAATTTTATATATAAAAATATATATATATATATATAAATAAAATTAGTGGTGTTCCATTTTAATCATGGAAAAAGGTGGATAGGGGAGGGGGTTTATAAACAACAATTGGGGATTTTTTTTGTCGGAAAAACCCAAAATCCCTGATGATGAGGTCTGCAGCCCAGGAGCGGTCCATGTTAACAGGACCAGGGGCCCAGGTCTCACTGGCCTAGAAGTGAGGCCAAGGTCCAGTGAAGGAGCCAAAGGTCCTAGAAGGACCATGACTGGAGACTTTTAGCCCATGAGTCTTGACTGCCCCAGGGGCAGGGGCAGGACCCAGAGATGGTTCAAAGCCCAGGGAACACAACTGGAGATAGAGCCTAGAAGCCCATAGCCCAGGAGGGGCTGAAGGAGCCCTGAGAGACTAGGGGATGCAAAAGCTGGGGCCTAGAGAGAGTCCAAGTGTGTGGGACCTGATGAAGGACCCACAGATAAGAGAGAGAAGGGGCCAGGAGGCCTGGAAGTGAAAGACCAAGCACAGAAGGAGTAAAGCTTGCCAGGGTAGGATTGCTTGGAGGTAGATCCTAGGTCTGACTGAAAACTCCCCCATACTGGAGTCTGTAGTCATGGTGGTAGGGCTATTTGTGGTGGGATAACCCCTAGAAAGCCCCAGGGAAGGGTGAGTATGGGGTGCCAGAAACTCCAGCCCCCATTGCCTTGTGGATCACCTTTTGGCAGGGGAAGGCTACAAGAGCATACCCTGATACAAAAGCAGGGGAAGGGAGTCTCTGGCGGCTAGGGCCCAAGAGAGGGCTGAGTAGAGAGACCACACCTGAGGCATCTAACAACAGTAATCTTAACTGTAACCTCCTCCTTCCTCATGCTGCCGTCACTTCCCAGGAGCGATGAGGGGGAGTTTGCCGTGCTGTCCCCACTGTCCCCTCCATTTCTTACCACCAGCACCCCGTGCCACCACTGCCTCCAAGGAGTGGGGTGTGGGGGGACTGCCCACCCCCACCCCTACTCCTTCCCCTCTGTCCCCACTGTCAGGGGGGCACTCTGTTGGGTGTAGGGCCAGGGGGACAGGGGCGGTCAAGCCTTTGATGCTTGCCTCACCTACCCACTCTGTTCCCTCCATGCTCACCATCATGGCAGTGCTTTGCAATGTCATCACTGCTGCCTCCTGTCCGTAATGCTCTTGGAGCACTCTGGTTGGTTGTTTCAGTAACCAGAGTGCTACAAGACCATTACAGAGAAACAGACAGACAGACTAAGCCCTTTATTATATTAGAATCTCTTGATTATTTAAAACCTCTGGGGAGGAGTTCTGTGGTACTGTCACTAGAATATATGGCAAGTTGTTTGAACTCCTCACATGCAGTTTTACTGGGAAGATAATGCCTTCCTAAGTACTAGTTGGGCAACTGATAAGCTGACATTGCTAAAGAAGTCTGCTTTTGCAGGTTCTCTCAGGAAATCAGCTATGGGTTCATTTCACTTTTATAGGTCACTTTGAATTGTGTACAGCAGTCCTGCATAACTAGCCATGGAGAGGGAGAATGACTTAGCTACCTTTACACTTAGGTGAGGCAAGGGAAAATAAGATATTATGAGTTATTCTTGGCTCCAGTATGCTTATTTATCAAGCTGCATGTTTCTTTCAGATAATAATTGCTGGTTAATTTTTTGTAGGCCTGGTAAATCATTTTTGTGATAGCTGGACTGACTGTGATGCCTCCAGGTGAACAGACACAGTGAATAACGTGTAGAGTAGCTAACTTAGTATTCAGTTTAGAAAGGAGAAAAACATACATTTCAAAGGAACTTGTGACTGGTGAAAAGTCTTGATTATTAACTTAGTCAAGAATAATCCATGCACAATTTTATCAAAGTTTAGACACATTTTTTCTAAACCACTGTGCAAAGACCATTTTAGTTTCTTCCTCCATTGTTAAGAGACTTCTTGAGTATATTAATGATTATCTATAGTATTACACAGATGTTACAGTACAAAGTGACCATAAAAGAACACCATAAAGTATGTGTGTATGTGGGGGGAATGGTAGTGGTGGCGGGGGAGGGCGGGGGGAAGAGTCAAGGACAATTTTACTTAGACAAATGGGTAGGATAAGATCTACAGCCAGGAAAACAAATGAGTAGGCAGAGGAAGAAACAAATGAGCAATAAAACAAAACCCCACAGTGCAGAACAATGTTTGTGATGAAGGGAGCCAGCAGTATATTTTAAAGGTACAACAGCAGAACAATTTTATTTACAGTTTTGCTTATAAAATGGCATAAGGAAAACATGCAGGTTGGTAGTGATATCCAGCTATTACACCTATTTCCTATGCCATACAATGTAACTGTGCAGCCTATGAGTTGATGAACTCTGACCACTCAAAATGTAGGGTTTATGCTACATGCTACAGTAATATTTTGATGCCTATTGTTTGAAGCCTGGGCACTTTTGCAGTAAAGCAAAAGAATAGAATCCATGAAGAAAAGCATGCAATGTCACATTGGATAACTGGTTGGAGAGCAAGCTGAGGAGATGAGCAAGGGATCATACAGCAAATGGCTAATAGGTCCCCAGGCCTCTTCCTGATGTTGTTCACTAAGGGACTATATCAGGCCTTTGACTAAAAAGCCACCATAAATATAGGAAGTGAAAATCTGCTTAGGAATTATTCACTGCTGTTAACATTCAGAGCAGACAGAAGTTATAGAAGGTGCTGTGTTTTGAAATGTCTTATTTTGACCCCTCATACGATGAGGATTCAGATTTTCACCCAGCTAGCCACTTTTGAAGTTATCTGCAGCCATGCACTCACGTTTGGTCTGCGGCCATATCAGACAAAAATTGCCACTTTTGTCTGTGCCTATTATGCTCTGTCCTGGAGTATTGGCTGTAACGTTGCTGAGCCTTCTGTAGTGATTGAGAACAGTGGCTGCACGTCACCTGTTCTGGAGCATCTGGGATCTGGTTTTTCTTTTTCACGGGATGGGAACTTGCACTTGAACTATGGCTATAATGGCTATTCAAAGGAGAGGAAGTACTAGAATGCCCCAGCCACACCCTTTGCCTTCATGCTGGAGGTTCCCAGGTGGGAGGCCATTGCTTTCAGATTGTATCAATGCCAACTAATTTCAGTGCAACTTCTTTTCCCATGAAGTGATGGCTCTTGCAGTGTCAGGCCAAAAAGGTCAGGGTCCTCAAGGAATCAGAGGAATTCATTTTAATCATGTGGAAGGGGCAGGAGAGGAGAAAATGAGGATTCTTGTATGGTTATCTGAACCCCCTGAAATTCATGGGATTCTTGTATACCTGCATCTATATATGAAAAGGGGGCATTCAATTCCTTTGGAAGTACCAGTGCCAATGACTCTAAAGTTTTGTCTGTAAATGTCAAGAGTAAATCACTGGCAAGCAGAGCTTCTGCTATGTGCCTATCTCATTTCCTGAGGCAAAAGAGAGGGATTCAGCTCTTGTATCCTATTTATCTCTCCTGCCTCTTCTCTATGGTTAGAATATATTTTTCTGATTGCTTGCTGTGCATGAGCTGAGGATCTTGATTCTTTAATGCCAACATGCTGTCCCCCAAATACATTGCAGCAGCAGCATAAGTCACTTTAGGATAAAGTGCTCTTAGATACAACACATAGTTTTTATCATTAGTCAAATAAAATAGATGGTGAAGCTCAGACCACTACTGTTGTGGCTTATTATGACTGTCTTCTTAAATATACCTTGGAAAATTACATATGAATATAGAACTGAATTCTGCCCAGCTTTCTGGATTGGTGGGCTTTTTATACACACTTTTCATAGGTGCCAATGACTATGTGAAGTGTGAGGCAGGTGAGGAATCATGCCCATTATTGCCATAAAGAATCCAGTCATCAGATAGAGTGCTTTTGCTCATCCTCCACCTATCCTTAGTATTTCAGAGACTCTAAAGGCTTAGGCCACAGAAGATCTGCTGGAGATTTTTCTAAAGACTATGCAGTTACCTTCATCAACATGCAATTGCCTCCATCCACATAGATTCTGTGATAATTTGTACCAACTATAACAAAATTCTTACACATATTCAGTCATGATGCATACAAAACCAACCAACTATAATAAACTTTGCTGTCCACAGTGAGTTGTTGAAACTTAAAATTGTCTTTTTTATGTAACCAAATCTTGATTTAAAAGAAAACAATCAAAAAACACAACTCTAATATATATATGTTTACTCCCTGGTCATTACCCTCAGACATTTCTACTCCTATCTTAGGAGAAAATTTCCGTTTCTCCTAGTCATTTTTTTCTCTTTTTGGTAAATACAGCTTGTCTATACCACCTCTGGGCCTCAGGAGGGAGCATTGCAGTGAAGCATGGCATACTGCTCCCAATTCACACAAACTAGCCCCCATAACAGATACAATTTTACAGAGGTGCTGGGCATGTGCCAATAAGCTAGCTTTCTACCTCCAGAATGTGTATTGGTGAATAGCCAGAACTGCTCTAAGGCATCTTCACTCGATCCATTTTAGGGCTTGGTACACTTGGAGGAAGCATGTCCTGTATGATATGGAGTCAATGAAGACATGCCCTGAGAACCTAATTCTGAACTTACTCCTACTTCTTGGTTAGAATTCTTCTGGATTTCCTTGTTTGTCTGTGGGACTGAAATGAGGCCCCTGATCTCATGTTGTGCATGAATGTGTTTATTTCTTTATTAGTTATTCAATATTTATATACATTTATATGATTTGCATTCCAGTAGTGCTTAGCGATCTCTTTGTGCTGTTCAAGCACAGGTATAGATATTCAAGGCAAGCTTTTCATTGCTTTGAAAAGCTAAACAGCTAAGAACATATAGGGCAGATTTTTATTTCACTTTACGTGCCCAAATGGCAGTTTTCCAGCCACGTAAGTGGCACTTTTGTTACTTATGCACAGTTTGGGTCCACACAGACACTGAATATTTTCAATGAACTACTCTCTGGGACATGGCTACGTGAGTGCACAGACTTGATATATGTAATCCATAAAATTTCACTCTTGCAAAAATCCATAAATTGCTGTTCTTAGCTGCCTTCCTTGTGTTTTAGCACTTCCCAAGAAAATAGAAGGTGCAGGTTGTAAATCCCCTCACTCACAAGAGTTTGAACCTACACATTTCCAACTTCACAGTGCTCTAACCACTACACCACAAACCTCTAGTCCTGCTTTTGGAACTGGCCTTCTACACAGCCAAGAGAGGGAAATAATAATATATGTGGCTAGAAGGAAGGTGACAAACTAGAGAGTGTGTGGTTTATGAGGAGGGCATCTTGGACTCTACATGGGCACAAAGGTTTGTGATGAGATATATCCAGAATTGTGCTGGAAAGATTTTAGCATTTTACAGGTGCCTAAGAGTTCCTTACTGAGATTCCACTACCAAAATAAAGGGAATATTGTGGTGGTTTCCTTAGCTTTTTCCTCTCCTCTGGATATGCTTCATGAACCATTTAGGGACTACATGGTCTTCATTCTGAATGCAGGGATGAACAAACACACATAGTTGTTAACTAGAAAGGTTAGACAGTTAGCTGTACTCTTTATGTGCTCAGAAAAAAACTTTCAGAATACAGGTAAGATGTATCCATTGTGTTTTATCCCTTCTTGATTATAATTGTGCAAAAATCTGTTATTTAAATAGGGAACTTAATTGTATGGTGATGATGATGATTGCTGAGAGATCCCCATATGGAGTAGGGACTGATTGTACAAAGACCCATGGAAATAGAAATATGGGTTAGTTAGCTGAATGGACCATTGTTCTGATCTCTTTTAGCTATTCTTGTGCTCCTAAATAACTTTTGGACTCAGGTGTTATCACTGGCTAAAGGAAAAAAATGTTATAGGAGTCTAGTTCTTTCAGTACATTATTGATGTTTCTTATACTGCGCACAAATTCCCACAGCCTAGATAACAATAAGACTAGAAACCATAGATGAAAGACTTATTCCCACCTGTGTAATACTCCTGGGGAAAGATGTGGAAGAAATACAGAACAACAACAAAAAAAAGTTGGAAGCCATTTTTGATCCTCTAGTGGAAGGGGAACTGAGCCATATATTTACCACTGTATGACAGGAGCCAAGTCCTTGGTGACAAAGAACCATTTCTCCCCATGGTAGTTTTTTACAACTGTAAGAGGTTATTGTATCCTCTAATGTAACACACAGCAAATGCACTGTATGAACATTTTATATAACATACAGGCCATAGGATGCTCATTTAATAGGAAAATCTTGCTCTGTTTATTTTTTACCTGAGATAAAGAATGAAACAGTGTGTACTGGTATCAAAGCCACAAAATGTATTTACATTTTTCAAGTAGTTACCTTACATGAGCAGAATTTCATCCCAAAATTCCCCAAACAATAACTAATGCAGGAATATTGGTGAGTAAGTGTTATGGTGTTGAAGACCTTAAACATTCACAGATACAGCTTCCACATATAGCTAGATGTCTCCCAAAGCCTGGCTTATTGTTGCCTAGGCAGTTTCCTCCATGCTTAGGATGCTTTTAGCAGAAATGCTAGATATTCTGCTAATTCATGTGGTATTTCATGAGTTCCTCAGAATTCTTGAACTTTGAAAATGAAAAGGACTATAAAGTTCATAAGGTATATTTCAGACAATTTTGTAATTAGTATGCAGGTTGTAGGGATGGTTTCTGTGGTATTTTGTTGCCTTTTCAAATGTTCCTTTGGTAGTAGATTATATCATCTGATGGGCAATTTACCTACATGTCTTGCTTGTCAAATCACTTCCCTTAATGTTAGATCTGGATGTGAGTAAGAAATGAATAATAGATGTTATGTCATTCACAGTCTGTCCTGTTCTCACTTGAGTCTTTGTATTGATCCTTCTCCCTTTCCCCTGTTATGTGACTAGTGCATTGCTACCAGAGTACAAAATTCAGATGGGAAATACATTTTTGCATGCCCTTCCACCACAATCTGGGGCTAAGCTGTCTGATGCTCTTTGCTACTAAATGTCACATAATCTTTGTAGTCTCATTTCTCTAGACATTCTACATTTCTGTGCTATTATGTGGTACGAGCACCTTACAAAGACATACAGGGTGCATCAATACAAGTAGCTGTGTCTCAAAGTACTTTGAGACACCACGAGAGAAAACAGAAAAATGTTCCCTGTGCTGCATATTTGCAACGTGGGCTCTAAATTTGATACCTGGAAATCCAGGTAAATCCAGGAAATCCTTGCCCCACTCCTGGATTTCCATGCTGCAGCATGACCTGGACCCAGACACTGTCCCCAGTAAGTTAGCAGGGATGTGGGGAGTGGTGGGGAGGCATGGGGGGCTGTAAGGTATGGGGCAGTGGAGTTTGTGGGTGGGTTTGTGGGGGGTGACCTTGAGCAGGGGCCATCACAGGCCTGCCCCCCCGTGATGCTGGCAGCAGCAGCCAGCTGAGCCATTGGGGCCATGGCCTGGCTGCAGGCACAGCTCATGGCAGTGCAATAGTGCCTGACACAGGCTCTGTGCAGAATGGGCCTGGGCCGGCCAAGTCCTGTTCTGTCCTGTCCCAGTCCTGTGCAAAGACATGCACTAGTGGGCCACGCCACGCCGGGTCCATTCATACTGTACATCCCCCCACCCTCCGGATGAGGAAGTGCTGTGCCCTGTGGGGCTATGGCTCCAGCCCCAATGGCCTGGCTGCCTGCTGCTGCCAGAGCTGCAGCAGGTGGTGGGGGGGGGAGGTAGGCGTGTACCAGCACCCCCTCAAGCCCTCCCATAAACTCACCCTCAAACCCCACCCCCACACACCCTACATCCCTCCACATTCCCCCACCCACACACCCACCCACAAACCCCACATTCTCCCTATACCCACACCCCTACAAACTCCTCCCCACATACCCAGCCAAGAACCCCAAATGCACCCCCCGTACACCCCTTCTCACCCCACTCCTGCAAACCCCACATCCCCTCCACATCTCATAACCTGTGTGCACAGCTGCCTGGGATGGGACCTGCTGGTAAAAGCTGTGGCTGCAGCAGCAGCTGTCCCCACATCCTGGTTAGTGAAGGAGCCAGGGGGAGCTCTGATTAAAAAGACCCAAAAACAAACACCAAAGCATATAGATATTTATAATTTATTTTATTATGATGATACAGTAACTGGTAGACTTCCAAATTGCTTTAAAATCATAATTATATTTAAAAAAACATTGCTCAACTGATCAATGAATCTCTCTCTCTGTATATATGTATATGTGTATATATGTATATATTTGTGTATATATGTATGGCATTTCATTTTAATAGTGGAAGAACACAGATTTTGGGGTATTTTAAAGAGTGAATTTGGGATTTTCATATCAGAGAATTTGCAATTTTTAAACAGGGAACACCAGGGTTCCTACTAGTGAGGCAAGTGGCAAGACCCAGACAAAGGAGCTTGCACAGGGCTGGCACCAGGGGTTCAGCTGGACGGCAAACAAGATGGCTGACCTCCTGACTATTTGGGGCTAGGAGGACATGCTTTGACAGTTCAAAGTAGGCTACCACACTGAGAACTTCTTCCAGGCAATAGCTGCCCAGATGGCAGGGTGGCATGGCAGCAGCGCCTCATGAAGGCCAACTGTGCAGCCACAGCCCAATGGCAGCTGGCCCAGAGGTGCAGACGGCTCTGCTGTAGTACCCATGCCTGAGCCTAGGCGGCTATGTGGTCCCTGTCCAGGTCTGGCAGGCATGCAGACATGGGTCTGCAGGTCCAAGGGGATGGATGCTGTCGCAGGTGGTAGCAGGTCACATCCAGGAAGCAGGCCCCACTGCCAGTCTGCTGCAGTGGGTAGAGGGTGCACTTTAGGTCAGGGCTGCTGCAGATTGACTGTGGGGACTGCCCTGCCCCAGTTGCTCCCCCTGGCTTTAGATCTGGAATGTGTTGGCCCTAAGTGGCACAACTTGCCCCATACCAAAGTGCATGTTCAGACGCATGTGCTGAGGCAAAAATCCCTGGCACAAATTTGTGCCACTCTTAATTGAGCTGATGCTAGTGCACATGCCTGCATGTGTGGACGTACCCGTAGATCTTCTTACACATAAGACGTTTCATTTTCATTAAGGATTTATGTCATGGCTACTGGTAAGGGGTTGTGTAAGGATACCTAAGTGCCCAAGATATTTCTTCCTCTATCTCCCTAGAAAAGCCTAATCTATTAGGTGTACTGCTCAGAGTACTACTGTTGGCTGACCTAGGCATCTCTACACTTAGGGTGCTTGTTTTTGTGACTTCCAGCCCGAAAGTCTTTAAATCTCTTCTTTTAAGGTATAGAAGGCTAGGACGAGTCACTGGGGTTTTATCATTCTATTCCTGGATGTGAACACTTAAGTATGAGACAACATACAATGTCACCTCACTCTCTCACTTTTATACCACAGCTGTTAGCCCTTGAGCTCTTGCAGCAGCCTCACGAGCCTTGTCCCACAGCACTAACATTTCACAAATTTAATTTTATGAAAATCATTTTTTTTTAAATTAAGAGAAACTTGGAGTCTCCCTCACTGTTTTCCTGAACATGAGGTGGATAACAGGGATAGGTGTACTTCTTTTGTCATATCTGCCCCATTTGGTCATCCTACATTTTAAGGAGAAAGGATTTGGTCCCTTATTTAACCTTGTGGACCTGATTCAATGCTGTGCTACTGGAAGTTAACCCTGGTGTAAACTTTTCCCTTAGCTGAGTTGTCTGGACATAAATTGAATGAATGCAATGGTGAGTCCAGCTCTTTTGACTTGTTGTGTCTCCTACTTTCTATTATTATTGCTTCATGTGTAAATGGTTTCCTTATGCCTTCTACTTTCTGTGTCCCCTTCAGACTACCACTCTTCATCATGGTTGACTCTTTCATCACCTTCAAGCTTGCTCCACAGTTCTCTCCCACACTCCCTCAATAAAGCCATCTAGAAATGAAAATCTTTTGCTTCCTTTTTCATACACTGAGCATACATTAAAATAACTGACATCATTATTCATTCTATGAAACCTCCTTTCTCTTCTTTGTGGTCTGCCTTTATGAAAGTGAGTTCTTTGATCATAACTGTAAGATTCAGATTGAGATCATAAAATGCAGCAAGCTGACTTGCAATCAAGCCAGCGCTGATGGTGCTTAACATTTCTCCAGAGGTGCTTAGGACCTTGCAGGATTCTTGGAGCCTGGATCTTCACCTCCCAAGCCCTGTCCTCTGTACCGTGACACAAATTTTCCAGATTTGCACACATACAAATCTCACTGCAGGAATCACACTTGCAGAGCAATAATCCTTTCAGTTTCCTCTCCCCTGTTCTAAATGAAAGCTCCACTTTCCTTAGCCTGAAGTGTCTTTGGATCCTCATTCAAGCTAGAAGAGTAAACTATGCTTGAATAGCAGCACCTTTAGCACAGGCTGCTTTGGGAACCAATAAACCAATTTCCCCAGCCCCTGATTGGTCTCTTGAGGAGCACAGCATGTTCACAGCCATTTTCAGATGCCAAAACTGTCATGACAGAGGCAATTAATATGGTAACAAGAGAGTTAGCATCCAAAACACTGTTTCCTGAGGGGCTTGACACATAAGCTGTGGAAAACATTCAAAACAGTTACAATCTGCATTTCTTTCCCCAAATGCAAATTTCTACAGACCCTTATAATTACACAAGTTTGGCATACATGGAAGCAGAAAAACATCAAAAGTCTCATCCAGTGAGGGCCTGAATACCCTGAACTCTCCATTTAGTTGAATCTCAGGGTAAGAAGTGCCCTCGGAATAAGGATTAAATAAACATAAAGGAAAAGAAAACATCCAAACTTCTTAAAAGCAAGTATTATTACAGTCATTGCATAAAATAAGAACTGAATGATATGAAGCCAAAAGGGAGTCCAGGAGTGTTCAAGAAGTATGTACATATTTTAGGACTTCAGATTTTCTGATGTTTGTTTGTTTCGGCTGTGGGGGAGCGATATCTGTTTTTTGTTGGGTTCAGTAATCAATCTTGCCATTAGATTTTCAGCAGAGTCTGTGCACACTGGACACGAGGGAAGTGAAATAAAGCAGCCATTGGAAGTTCTTATGGGACCAGCTCTACAATGGTTGGATTCCCAAAAGAGTTTATAAGCTGTCTATAATTAAATAAGGTCATTATGATAACTGTGATTTCCCAAAATACAATGGTGCTATGACCCACAGAACCTTTCAGTAGGTAATGCCTCATTTTATACCATAGAGCAGTCCTAGCATGCAGCCCCTAGCAAGTGGTTAAGCTGTGACTCCTGAGCTCCCAGTCTGGATGTTGCTCCCTCCAGCACTTCAGCTGTTGCTGTTTCCACCACAGTCTCTGAACTTCCACTCCCTCCTCCAGCTTCTGTTTCTTGCTCCCTCTCTTGGGACTTGGGTAACACAGTGTGGTGCAGTGGCAGAGGCAGCCTGCAGCCACTGGACTCAGAGGACTTGGGGTATTATGCTGTGTGGGATCATGGCACAGTGCAGCATGGAGCAAACATTCAGGAGGGGCATGAGGAGCGATGGGGGCCATGCATCGCAGTCTGTAGGAGTGGGGTTCTCACATGCTGTTGTGGAATGCAGCCCATTCTGCAGTGTGGGGGGTGGGATTTTGCTTCCATTGTGAGGGGCCAGCAGGCCTATAGCCTGCAGCCACTTGAAGGTGGACATCCTTGCTATACTGCAAATAATGGCTGTAGAGACATTTCAGACTCTCTCCACTCAAGAGAATGGTCATCTGGTTGGTTCAGGTGAAGTAGTGCAAAAGGGCAAAGCCAAGAATCTGTCCCATTTTTGTATATAACTGCATTTCATATTTTTAATGAAAGAAAATTATATAGGAATTATTTATTTTCCTGGTAGATTAAAGAACAGATTTTCCCAAGAAAACATCTTGGTCCCTGAGGTATTAGTAATTAGACATTTTTGTTAAAAAAATTAAAAGATGTATGTTATTCCCTTGATAAGATGGAGTAGAGCTGTTCTGGTCTCCTGGGTAAGTCTATAATTATGCAGCTTTATGAAACAGGTATGTGAAGCTGTTCCAGCCTATCATTAAATCCTTTTACCAAAAAAAGGGGATTATATATACAATAGACCTGAACACTGCTTAACTGTCTGTTCCAGTCTGTCATACAATTATGTTTGAGATGTGTGTTCTCTATAGAAGAAAAAAAAATCACATAGGAATTTGTGGAAGCCAGATTTTAACTCATTATAAGTCAACTCTTTGCCATTCTTCTATTTTTAAGTGTTGATAAGCCCCAAATCTGCAAAACTCATAAACTTATCTGTTTCTATAGCTAAGTGTTTTAAGATTAAAGCTATATTGTTGTTTCTTAACCACATCCAGATAGAGGCTTTAGCAAGCAAATAGATAGGAGGGCAAAATGATCAACATTTGTAACTATAATATTGTGAGTGCAAGTCTTTTGTTCTTGTGGTCAATTGTCATTAAAAAAGCATCATGTGTCAAACTGGTATTTGACAGCCTTCCTATACCAACAGTAGGGAAATGTAACTGTATATTACATACAGTGGGATAGCAACTGTTGATAAAGTCTACAGTGTTATGGATGTCTCATCACACTAACAGGCATAACTTCTGCCAGGTATTGTCTCAAGGGGAAGGGCTAAGTTGAGAAAATAATGATTATTCATAAAATTATAAAGCGAAACTGGTTCAAGCAAGTAGTAAGTCTATATACAAAACAACAAAAATTAATTAAGAAGAGAGGGAACTCAACAACAATACATCCTCGTAAAGCATATATACCCCAATGGTATCTTGAATAGCAGTCTCTTGCCCTATTTTGACCATCCCTTGGATACACTGGGATAATCATAGAGACATACCTTATGGCATCTAGGTCCAACTGGGAAAACTGTAAAGTTACTGAAGTACTTCTGAAAATTGGACTTGGGCTTCAGGTTGAAAATATTAGTTACACTTGAGACTAAGAAAACTCTTTCCCTGAGAAGGCAGTTCTGCTCCATTGTTATATGGAAAGAGTAAGTTTCCCAAAGTGTAAGTTAGAATGAAGATAGAGCAAACTTTCATAACTAGTCTTCCAGTTTTGGAGGATTTTTTTTTTTTTTGATCATACAGCCAGCGCTACTAGCATTGCCTAATTCATATGAATACAACATTTGTTTCCCTCTCCAAGGAGTACTTTTTTGATTTGTTTTTTTTCTTTGATGCTGACAAATTATCTCCTTCATGGTCCCAGGATTTACTGGTCTTAGGATCTAGAATCCCATTAGGTTTGAATTCTTATTCCACTGTCTTCTCACTCCAGGCATGCATCCTTAAAATGAATTATAAAGAATTGTAGATTTAGGCAAACTGAATCACTCTACATAAATTTATTTATCTTTTGGAAGTTCAGCCATAAAAATTTGTATGAAGTACTTCTGTTTTTGTCCACTCTCAAAGGTTTTGCCATTGGAGAGCAGTCAGAACCATATAGGAGCACAGCCAAGAGTGGCTGGCTGCCTGTAGGATTCCATAACTCCTATCTCCCGTGTACTTCTTCCTCATCTCCTCCAAGCTAGTTCCATCCACTATGTGGTTGTGTTGGCTGAATTAAGATGTGTACACTGAAAGCATGGTTGCCATGTCCCCACCAGGAAGAATGTCTGCAACTGAATGCCATCAGTACAAAAGTTTCAGACATAGCAGATAGATACCTAACAATAGCAATTGAATGACATTATATTTTATTTTATGTAGCATTGTTTTTGTAAAGCTCCACATCAAGAAGAGATATAAAATCCATTTGTATATTAAAAAAGCCTGATTCTAAAATTGTAACACCCCATGAACTAAAGATGACTAAGGAATTAAGACTTTAACTTCTCTTTGTGCTGAAATGAATGAGCATTGCAAAAGACAATTATATCCTCTTGTTACCTTTCCAAGGGAGAAAAGTTTAAAACAAAATATATTTTTGTCACTGCAAATTGTTATTTGGAATGAATGGCTAAATATAACATTTGGGAAGAGCCAAGGGAATGATAGAGTGAGAGGTAGGAGATGACCACCTGTGGCAGGATTCCACAATTGTTACCATTTGTTCTTAGGATTGTGCTAAAAAGAACAGGTTAGGGACTACTTAGACGATCTGGATGTGTGTAAGTCCATGGGGCCAGATGGGATGTACCCAGCAGAGCCATTGGCCATCATCTTTGAAAACTCATCAAAACGGGTCCTGCATGATTGGAAAAATGCAAACATAGTGCCCATATTTAAGAAAGGGAGGAAGGAGGATCCATAGAACTAGAGACCAGTCAGCCTCACCTCAGTCCCTGGAAAAATCATGGAGTAGGTCCTCAGGAAATACATTTCTAAGCACTTGAGGGAGAGGATGGTGATTAGAAGCAGTCAGTATGGATTCACTGGGGGTAAGTCATGCCTAACCAACCTGATTGCCTTCTATGACAAGGTGACTGGCTCTATGGATGTGGGGAGACAGGTGAATGTAAGATTGGTGGATGTGATATATGTAGCTTGATTTTAGCTAGGATTTTGATACCGTCTCCCGCAACATTCATGCGGGCAAGCTAAGGAAGTATGAGCTGGATAAATGGACTGTAAGGTGGATAGGAAACTTGCTGGAGCATCAGGCTTAGAGACTAGTAATCAATGAATCAATGTCTAGTTGGCATCATATATCAAGTGTAATGCCCTAGGTGTCAGTCAAGGGGCCAGTTTTATTGAATGTCTTCATCAATGACCTGGAAGATGGCAAACAGTACACCCTCAGCAAGTTTGCAGATGCCATCAAGCTGGGTGGAGGAGGGGGAATAATAGGTATGCTGGAGGGTATGGCTAGGATTCAGAGTGACCTAGACAGAGTGGAGGACTGGGCCAAAAGGAATCTCATGAGGTTCAACAAGGAAAAGTGGAAAGTCTTCCACTTAGGATAAAACAGTCCCATGCACCGGTATAGGCTGGAGGCTGACTGGCTATGCAGCAGCTCTGCAGTAAAGGACCTGTGGGTTACAGTGGACAATAAGCTGAATATGGGACAGCAGTGTGCCCTTGTTGCCAAAAAGGCTAAAAGCATACTGGTCTGCATTGGTAGGTGTGTTGCCTGTGGGTCAAAAGAAGTAATTCTTCCCTTTATTCAGCACTGGTGAGGCCACATCTGGAGTACTATATTCAGTTTTGGGCTCCCCACTATAGAATGGATGTGATCTAATTGGAGAAAGTCCAGAGGTGGACAACAAAAATGGTGAGGGAGCTGGGGGCCATGACTTAAAAGGAAAGACTGAGGGAACTGGGATTATTTAGTCTAGAGAAGAGAAGACTGAGGTGGGGATTTAATTGCAGCCTTCAACTACCTGAAGGGGTGGGGGTTGAAAGAAGATGAAGCTATACTGTTTTTAGTGGTGGCAGATGACAGGACAAGGAGTAATAAGCTCAAATTGCAACAAGGGAAGTTTAGGTTAGATATTAGGAAGACTTTTCTCACTAGGAGGATAATAAAACACTGGACCAGGTAATCCAGAGAGGTGGTAGAAGCTCCATCCTTGGAGGTTTTCAAAACCCAGCTAGACAAAACATTGGCTGGGATGATCTAGTTGGAGGTGGCCTTGCTTTGAGCTGTTGGACTAGATAACATCCTGAGGTCCCTTCCAAACCTAATTTTCTATGATTCTAGGACTGGAATACACAAATTCACACTTGTATTTTCACACTGTAAAAATTTGATCTTTAAGGAAATGACTAAAAAGAAGCATTGGTATATTAAAACATTCCCACTCAGAAACTGCTCCTGTGTACTTTTAGCTGTTGCTTGTGAACAAGCTGAAAGACAAAGTTTTTATGTCTAGTATTATTGGGTTTTTTAGTAGTTGCATTCACTTTTATGCTGCTGAAGAAGGATTTCTTTTTTTTTTAATTCCCCAAGAAAATATGCCACATGTTATGACATTATTAGGTATTTAAAATTCAGAAAACTGGTCAGTAATCCTATCAAGGTGCATCTATATGAGCATGGATGTTTGTTTCCCTGGGGACAAATAGCAACAGCAGGTTACCTTGGGTAGGGTAAGGGCTCAGCAACTATGCTGACAACAGTAACCTTATCTGGAGTCCTGGGGGCCTCAGGGAGCTGCAGCCACGATGTTCCTGAAGCAGGGAACTTGGCCAGAAACTGGAGTTTGGCTCCAGCCAGCCAGGATCTGGTTTTGGGCAGCATGCACTGCTGCTATGTGCACCACTCCACTTTCTTTCAGAGTGGATTTTTTTTTACCTTGGGACTTTCCAGGGTCAGGAAAATTTCCTTTACTGCAAAGTAGAAGTATGGGGAATGCCTGCAAGTGCAGTGTGTGGTGCGACAGACAGGTCTGCAGCACCACATACAGTATGCCCATGCTCATCTGGACGGGGCCTCAGAGTCCATTCTGAAAAATATCTTCATTATTACATTGCACCACAATCAGATTTAATGAAGGATTATATAATGTTGCTGCTGTTTATGGGCATATTCCAGTGATTTCAATGAAGTTGTTTGTATGTAATAGCCCCATAGTTTCATAGTTTCATAGTAGCTAGAGTCGGAAGGGACCTAGGTAGATCATCTAGTCCGACCCCATGCCTTGGCAGGAAAGAGCACCGGGGTCAGATGACCCCGGCAAGGTGCTCATCTAACTTCCTTTTAAAAATCCCCAGGCTAGGAGCCTGCACCACTTCCCCTGGAAGCTCGTTCCAGGCCCTAGCCGCCCTGACTGTGAAGTAGCGCCTCCTAATATCTAATCTAAACTTACCCTCCGCCAGCTTGTGACCGTTATTCCTGGTCACTCCTGGCAGCGCACGGGGGAACAGGGACTCCCCCAATACCTGCTGATCCCCCCTGACCAGTTTGTAGCAGGTCACAAGGTCCCCCCTTAACCTTCTCTTGTGGAGGCTAAACAGGTTCAGGTCCCGTAGCCTCTCCTCATAAGGCCTGCCCTGCTGACCCCTGATCATACGAGTGGCCCTCCTCTGAACTCTTTCCATATCGTCCACGTCCCTCTTGAAGTGTGGCGCCCAGAACTGGATGCAGTACTCCAGCTGCGGCCTGACCAGTGCCGCATAGAGGGGGAGGATCACCTCCCTGGACCTGCTCGAGATGCATCTGTGGATGCATGACAGGGTACGGTTGGCCTTCTTGACTGCCTCCCCACACTGGTGGCCCATGTTCATCGTGGAGTCAATGACGACTCCAAGATCCTTTTCCATCTCCGTGCTGGCAAGAGGGGAGTTCCCCAACCTGTAAGTGTGGTGCCGGTTCTTCCTCCCCATGTGCAACACCTTGCACTTATCAGTGTTAAACCCCATCCTATTCTCATCCGCCCACCGTTGCAACCTGTCAAGGTCAGCTTGTAGCCTATTGCACCCTTCTAGTGCACCCACATCCCCCCACATCTTAGTGTCATCAGCAAACTTGAACAGGGTGCTTTCTACCCCGTCATCCAAGTCACTGATGAAGATGTTGAACAGTGCGGGCCCGAGGACCGAGCCCTGCGGAACCCCACTGCCCACGTCCTTCCAGGTTGAGAAGAACCCATCCACTACCACCCTCTGGGTGCGGCCCTCCAACCAGTTGGCGACCCATTTGACCGTGTGGGCATCGACACCACAGTCTCCCAGCTTTTTGATGAGGACAGGGTGAGAGACAGTGTCGAAAGCCTTCCGGAAGTCCAGAAAGACTACATCCACAGCAACCCCTGCGTCTAATGATTTGGTGACCTGATCGTAAAAGGCCACCAGGTTGGTCTGACAAGACCTGCCACTGATGAACCCATGTTGGTTGCCCCTGAGCATGCATTCCCCCGCAAGGCCCTCCTGGATGTGTGCCAGGATAATTTTTTCAAAGAGCTTACCCGGGATTGAGGTAAGACTAACTGGCCTGTAATTTCCCGGGTTCTCTTTTTTTCCCTTTTTGAAGATAGGGACCACATTGGCCCTCTTCCAGTCCTCCGGCACCTCGCCAGAGCACCACGAGTGCTCATAGAGCCGCGCCAGGGGTCCCGCAATGACCTCGGCCAGTTCCTGTAGAACCCTAGGGTGAAGATCGTCCGGACCAGTGGACTTGAACACGTCCAGCCTCTCCAGAAGTACCCTAACTAACTCCTCGCTAACCCCTGGCCCAGGCGTGTCTCTCCCGGGGCCCGAGGGGGGCCCAGCAGGGAGGTGTCTGAACTGGTCCCTACTTAGGAAGACAGAGGCAAAGAAATTGTTAAATATGTTAGCTTTGTCATCTGAGCCCAATACATATAAAAGGTTAGCTAAGAAATAAAAAAGAAATCTGTTTCTAGGCTTCACTAAAAACTGGGATATCCAGGATGGTATCTACTAGGGATGTGCAACACAGGCCCTATTTGATTCAGATTTGGCCCAAATTAGGGACAGTGATTCGATTTGTTGACTCAGATCACTGTCCCTGATTCAATTCAGTTGAATCCAAACCTGAAGATTTGATGCTGATTTGGAGAATCAGCGATTTGAACATAGATGCAGCTTTAAATGTTTTTTTTACATACCTTGAGGTTGTGAACACTGCGATGCTGGGGTGCAGGGAGCATCCCACAGGAGTGCAGGGGAGCCCTTCATGTGCTTGGCAGTGAACCCAGAAGTGGACCAGAAGTGGACTACTGCTCCCCAGTGGACCCAGAAGCGGACCAGAAGTGCTTCTGGTCCACTTCCAGGTCTGCTGCTGAGTGCACTGGGGAGCCCCCAGGATCCTGTGGGATGCTCCATGCACCCCAGCATCCCAGCATTCATGAGCCTCTGCAACCTAGAGGTATGTAGAAAACCCATTTAAAGCTGTGTCTATGTCCAAATCTCTGAATCTCTCTGAATCAATTCAGAGGGTTCTGATTTGATTCAGACAGATTAAAGGGTCCTCTGAGTCAATTTGGATTCAAAGACTCAGCCACTGAATCAGGCCGAATCTCCGCCGAATTGAATCAGGGACCAAAGCTTGGCACAGCCCTACTATCTATATCTTTAGGCTACATTTGTCATCATGGCATGTAACTATGGATTTGATGGGTTGGTTTGATGGTGCTGGCTGTGAAAGTCCACAACAATATATGAACAGAGTTTGGGGGCAATATTCTTGGATCACTTCCTTATATGAAGGGTTCATTTTTCCACACAGTGTTCTAAGTTTTCACCAGCAGGTTTTAAGTGTTCTATTGCTATACGTGTAAAATCACAATCTGAATGTAGAAATGAATGCAGTCGATTATTTATCCATTTTTTTGCACATCAAGAAATGACTGAGGATGGGACTAGACTTTTCTTAGTGGTGGCGCATAATAGAACCAGGAAAAAAATTATCTCAATTTGCAGCAAGGGAAGGTTGGACATTAGGAAAAACTGTGTCTTGAGGAGGATAGTAAAACACTGCAACAGGTTACCTAGAGAGGTTGTGGAATCTCCATCCTTGGAAGTTTTTAAGATCCAGTTAGACCAAGCCTTGGCTGGGATGATATAGCTGGGGCCAGTCCTGTTTCGAGCAGGGAGCTGGACTAGATGATGTCCTGAGGCCCCTTCCAAACCTACTGTTCTATGATTGTATGATCTACAAGCATAAACTGTAACATGCTGAATGGATGCTGGAGGGCAGTTCCTGTGATTCTAATTTGTCTGTGAACTGGTTTCCAGGTATACATGTTACTTTTAAGTTACATCAGCTATCACCGATCACAAGTGAAGCCTGACCATGCTACTGTTTCTTATACCATACCAGTATGCTGGCAGAACAGATGTGGGAGGCCCTACATCATTTAGGACCTGCTCTGGTTATTTATACTAGCCTTTGGACTAGATTTAGCCAACAGCAAGGTGCAAAGAGGTTGCACCCAACCCAACAAATTCATCTTAAATATTTATTTGTGTTAGACTTCAGAATCAGGAATGGGTATCAGGAGTTTAGGATAAAAATACCAGGCATGAAAAGCAAGGCATAAGTGTAAAAAAGAATGGATTAGGAGTCTGACAGAATAAACCAGGCATCATATTTACTTTGCAGAGTACAAATGCAAGATTGATGGTTGGCTGAAACCAGTTGCATACTGCTTGGACAAGTCGACCGGTTCTGTGACTTAATATGTTTTTTTTTCAAAAGGAATGAGTAGCTGCCTGCAGGGAAATGAACAGATTGAATAATACTTATGTATATTAGATTGCTATATACTTAGTACTGAACACAAGCTTCTTGTGTCCTTGATAAATAGGAGAGAGAAACGTGGTGTGCTAGGGAGATGTCAAAAACTACTTATGTGCATGATGTAGCACAAGCTGCAGACAAAGCATGTGCATGGTAAGGTTCTATAATTGCTGGCACTGTGTCTAGACACTATTACAATGTAACTAATGCAGGGACATTTCAGGTGTTTTAGGACATAGAAACTTAAGAAAAGATTTCAACCTACATTAATATGTTGCCAATATCAGATTCATTGTTATCACACAGGCAAGCTGCTACTGAAAATCTGGAGCTCTGATTTCTTATACAATACCTTGAAAAGACCAAACTACATTAGCAGCATACCCAGAATTCCATGGAAGAGGAAACCTTGTACATTATAAAGGAATATAATTTCATGGAGGAAGGAAAGTGAAGCAGCAAAATATAATTTAGAGAGTTCACTAAGGCTGTTTGGGCAATACTTTATGCCATAAAAGATCAGACGTGTTTGTCCAGGGATTGAGAAAGACATCAACATGGTTAAAGCCAAGTGTGAATTTTGTCAAGGAACTGACATAAAGAATCATTAATAGTTACTCAAATACCAGTCTGACCCCAGAAAATTGGGTAGGAGTTGACAACTGAGTGACAGAGGAAGAAGTACTTGGCTGCAGTTGACTAGCTTCCAAATGCATACGCACCTGACTTTGCTAGTTCAAGTTGTATAAATCTCTGGAGGAATATGTTTGCATAGTGGAGGAATCCATATAAACCTGTCACAGTCAACAGCATATGATTTGTTATGAAAGACTTCATATCCTTCGTGGGCAAACAGAATTTCCAAATTAAAACTGGACACTTTTAACTTCAAGCTATTGGTGGAGGTTAGTGTGATGTGCACATAGCTTATCTTTGAACAAGACGATGCATTTTTATTTTTACTTCATTTTCTAAAAACTCCAATCAATGCCACCTGTGTGTGGTCCAGCTAAGCTGGTTTTAGTGAGAGTGCCAAGGACACTGGTTTCTTCACTATGGGATAAACCATATTCTAAGAGATAATATTTCAAATAAATCACATAGACTAATAAAAGAAAAAAGGATTCCTGCAAACATCGTGCTGAGTGGCAGGGAAATAAGATGTTGGGAAGCACTGGCCAATCCTTGCCATTTAATGCACTTGACCAAGACTTCTTGACCCTCTGCTAAAAAAAAAGATAAAAAAAGATGGGGTACTGAGGGTTTGGGGTTTTTTTTAACCCAAGGTATACTACTCAGCAATTCAGTTTCTGATTTGGTTTCCTGCCGGTGCAATCAATTGAAGCAATCAAGCATGCAACACAGGCACTTCTATCAAGGTGTCGAGATGCAGAGTCAACAATGGCTGATTCTTTTTCAGGCCTCTTGATGAAAATCTTGGGAAGGCATCATTGTGAATGTGGAACATTTGAGGAACCTGATTATTGCACACACTGATAGTTAAGTTATAAATACCAAATACAACTGATGTCGCATATTCTTCAATTTGCTACTGAGATAACCGATAATTTACTGTAACTCCCATACAAGGTATCAGTGTGAGTGCTAGGGAACATGAGTCCATCTTAGACATTTGGTAGTGAGCTGTGAGATTGGAAGCAATGATTTTTGTACTCAAAGCATTAGATTCTATAGACTCTAGCTCTTGACTTCCCAATAAGCATTCACATACTTCTAATTAGTAAACGATAATCTTTTACCAGATCCAGGAGAAATGGGGCACATGTCTTAAACAGCTGTAATTACTTCTAATGAGCATTTCCTAACTCATCCTGTAGGCACAATGTAGTAGAATATGCACCACAGGAACTGTGACCCACCCAATTAACCCACAATCTCAGCTGTCTCTTTAGTTCTTAAATGGAGGGCAGTTAAATCTTAACTAGTAAATCCTGCCAGTTAGAACTCTGTGCTGTTGTCTGTAATCTCCCTGCAGGATTCCTGAAACTGCCTATGTCAACCAGAGTCACCTGTCTGTGCCTCATCTATGACCTGATCACACTGGACATCGAGAGGCAGATTTATGCAATCTGCAAAGTGATTTAAGTGCCACAGTAGCTGCACGCTCCAGTTAATTTGTATGCTTTTCTTATAACATAAACTTACTATTGTTGTAACCTATTATGTATGTTTTTTTCATCATCATAATGTGTGTGTGTTTGTGCATGGACACATGTGTATGTTTGATGAAGTGTCTGCTTTATGACACCCATGCATTACTTGCTGGCACAGCAAAATATAATCTCTTATTATGTTGCATTTCATAATTGTATAAGTGACCATTGTTTAAAATTGGCAGAAGACAGGGTAATGATGATCCCTATGGACTAGCTGATACAGATAAACAGAAAGATGGTTAAGGTCAATTCCTGAAGTTCATAATTATTGTTTGGTATACATATATGGTGGGTATTATTATTTACTTATTACAACTTTTGTGAGTTCCCGAAGAGCACTGCCAAAGTAAAAATTGGATAAAAGTTTCAGGATTGTTCCCTTAATTAACTGGCCCTTGTGGCCTTACTCTCAGGTGCACCAGAGCTCTGCCTGTGTGCCTGAGGAAAAGCTGGGTTAAAATGGCACTGAGCTTTAAACCCTGCATCCTAAGAATAGGAGGTGGTTGGGCCCCACTGTATTATATGCAAGATTTAATCTTGTAGAAGACATCTAAGAACATTATACTGCCAGGGAACAGCTGTCTCTGGCCACATTCTCTGCTATTGTCAGTCTCACTACATCTTGAACTAGCCCTACGCCAAATTAGAATATATGTGCCTTATGACAGGTTTATGTCCAGCTGCACTGTTAGGCATCTATAAGAGGCCTCTTGATTGCTGCTGTAGAGCAAAACAGACGTAACATAGTGCAGGATCTGATTCGTCCATTGAATTGATCTTTCTCTCTGCTTCACACAAGCATATGATAAATCAAATATTTTAAATGAAAGTTTGTTTTCAAACAAGTGGGCAGAAATAAGAGAGCAATATCATGTTGGTATTTGAACAATCTGTACAGAAAAGAAGAACCTATTTGCTGTCATAGAAAAGGTCATAATTTGAAAGATGTTGAAATGTTTATATTTCTATTCCTGTTCCCACTAAAATCCACAGCTCTGTAAACAAACTCCTGGGTCCTGGGGCTATTTGTTGTAAATGGGATTTTTTATGCACAATCTAGGGTGTGGAATTATTATGTCCTACATTTTCATGACTGATTTGTCCAAAGTCCCAGTGTAACAAAGGAATTGGTCTTTCAGAGGAAAAATTTTCAGCTGCCATCAGAATATTGCTACTTTATTAGAATGCCCACTTTCAATTCTATAAAGAGCCCAAGGCTAGTACTAAACTATGCCCATACTAAAATTTATGCTGCCACCAAAATGCTACCACTTTAGACAAACCCATATTGTAGCATTTTTTTCCTACAGTGCATTAAGGACGATCCATCTATGTTGTTATAGGAGCAGGTTGAACGCGCTGCTTCTCTTTTTTCTAATATTACTGTTCGTTTAATGATACATAGCAATTTGCCCCTCCATTATAGCTCTTTTTTTCTACATGTAAGAGGCAGATCCCCATATCTGTCAGTGTGAACAACTCAAACTTTGCTACAGAATCTAAGCTTTTATTAAATCAAGCATAGTTATTTAGATACTTTATGGCTGTAGAAATAACCTTCTGAACATGGAATCCAAATGTTATACAATACAATGCCTTCCCAAATCTGCCTGCAGTGTGAAGCAATAGCACTAAACTCCCAATTCAAAAAGTTATATAAACACACACCTAACTCTCAATATATGTTTAGTCATGCTGAATGCCATGTGATGACTCACATGTTGAAAGACAGTAATATGACTGTATTTTTTCTGAATCAGGACTTCATAAAGAGAAGAAATGTCTTCATTTGTCTCAATGTGATATTAGCTCTGAATCTGTATTAAAAGGTGAAATATTTTACTTGTGATTATTTTTCAGAAGCATCGGCTAATATAGCTTTATCTTATTTATGTCAAGGAACATGTGCCTGAAAGATAAAGGTCAGGTTCTCAACTTGTATTGACTGTCATAGTTCAAAATTCCCATATAGATGCTACTGTCAGGCCAGGCTTTTCTTGGTTTGCTATCTGGTACCATGTAAACCAGTACAGCCTGGTCCATGGTTGGGTTGTTGGCCACTAAACTGGTGCCCCCATCTGGGCTAATCTGGGTGAGGAGGGTGTGTGGACACCCAGCAAGTATAAAAGCAAGACCAAAGGGTCAAAGGGTAGATATACTCCATACTAGCCAATGACCGTCCATATCTGGATAGGAGAAGGGAGTCAGCAGGTCACTTTGCCTGAATAATTACCTATGATGCAAACCAACTCAACTAACCTCATATGGGGTGGAGGAGGGTTGTTACAGCATCTAAAGTCCCCCAACAATAGTAATATCTTTGGGACTGACTTCACTTGCCTTGATACATGTACACTTAATTGAGTTGTGTAGAGGCTAAAAGGAAAGATCCCAGGAAAATACAGACACCACAGGAAGGCTGAGAGGTGGATGGATAAGATGATGGCATTAGTTTCATAGATGTTAGGATTGGAACGGACCTATTAGATCACCAAGTCCGACCCCCTGCGCTGGGCAGGAATGAGTACTGGGGTCAGGTGACCCCAGCCAGGTGTCTGTCCAATCTCCTTTTAAACGCATCCAAGGAAGGGGACAGAACCACCTCCCTTGGAAGTTTATTCCATATTTTGGCAACCCTCACCATAAAGAATTTTTTCCTGATGTCCAACCTGAATTTGTTCTATTCCAGTTTGTGGCCATGATTTGTAGTTGTCCCAACAGGCACCCGGTTAATCATTGTATCTCCTATTTCTTGCTGCCGCCCCACCCCGATGAGTTTGTAGGTGGCCACGAGATCACCCCTTAGCTTCCTCTTGTGGAGGCTGAAGTGGTTCAGGTCTCCCAGTCTGTCCATATAGGTTTTTTTCTGTAGGTCTTTAACCAGACAAGTGGTGCTCCTCTGAACCCTCTCCAGACCATCCACATCCAGCCAGCGGGAGAGATTATGCTTAGGGGCAACCAACAGAAGTACATTAGAGGTAAGTCCTGTCAGACCAACCTGGTGGCCTTCTATGACCAGGTCACAAAATCCTTAGATGCAGGGATAGCAGTGGACATAGTCTTTCTGGACTTTTGGAAGGCCTCCGACACTGTCTCTCACCCCGTTCTCATTAAAAAACTGGGGAACTGTGGTGTTGACACCTACACAGTCAAGTGGGTCACCAACTGCCTGGAGGGCCACACCCAGAGAATGGTAGTGGATGGGTCATTTTTGACCTGGAAGGACGTGGTCAGTGGGGTTCCACAGGGCTCGGTCCTCGGGCCCGCACTATTCGACATCTTCATCAGTGACTTGGACGAGGGGGTAAAAAATACCCTGTTCAAATATGCTGATGACACAAAGATGTGGGGAGATGTGGGCATGTTAGAAGGAAGGAATAGGCTACAATTGGACCTAGACAGGTTACAGGGCTGGGTGGATGAGAATAGGATGGGATTCAACACTGACAAGTGCAAGGTGATGCACCTGGGGAGGAAGAACCAGCAGCATAACTATAGGCTGGGGAACTCCCTTCTCATCAGTGCAGAGGCAGAAAAGGATCTTGGAGTTATCATTGATGCGAAGATGAACATGGGCCAGCAGTGTGGGGAGGCAGTCAGGAAGGCCAACTGCACCTTGTCATGCATCCAAGGTCCAAGGAGGTGATCCTCCCCCTTTATGCAGCACTGGTCAGGATGCAGCTGGAGTACTGCATCCAGTTCTGGGCGCCGCACTTCAAGAGGGATGTGGACAACATGGAAAGGGTCCAGAGGAGGGCAACTTGCATGATCAGGGGGTAGCAGGGCAGGCCCTACGAGGACAGGCTAAGGGACCTGAACCTGTTCAGCATCCACAAGAGAAGGCTGAGGGGGGATCTAGTGGCCTGTTACAAACTAGTCAGAGGGGACCAGCAGGCATTGGGTGAGTCCCTGTTCCACCAAGCACTACCTGGAGTGACTAGAAATAACGGTCACAAGCTGGCAGAGGGTAAATTCAGATTAGACATCAGGCGGTGCTACTTCACTGTCAGGGCAGCTAGAATCTAGAACCAACTTCCAAGCAAAGTGGTGCTGGCTCCTACTCTCGGGGTCTTTAAGATAAGGCTGGAAAATCATCTTGCTGGGGTCGTTTGACCCCAGTACTCTTTCCTGCCATGGCAGGGGGTCGGGTTTGATGATCTGCTAAGGTCCCTTCCAACCCTACTAACTATGAAACTATGAAACTACCCCTCCCGAAGTGCAGCATGCAAAATTGGACACAGTACTCCAGCTGCGGCCTAACCAAAGCCACATAGAGGGGAAGTATCACCTCCCTAGACCTGTTTGTGATGGAAGAAAGGGTGCAGTTAGCTTTACTTATTACCTTATCACACTGGTGACTCATGTTCATTTTGGAGTCAACTACTAGTCTGAGATCCCTTGCTGCAGTTGTGCTACTTAGAGTGATACCTCCCAAGCTGTAGGAGTGTTGGTGATTCTTCCTCCTCAGGTGCAGCACATGACACTTACCCTTGTTAAACTGAATCCTATTCTGTTCAGCCCATTTCCCCAGCCTGTCCAAATCAACCTGGATTCGCTCCCTGCCATCTAGTTTGTGGACCTCCCCCCATAGTTTGGTGTCGTCAGCAAACTTGGACAGGGTGCTTTCTATTCCCTCTTCCATGTCACTAATGAAGATATTAAATAGTATTGGTCCCAGGACAGAGCCATGGGGGACTCCACTGCCTACATTTCTCCAGGTAGAAACTGACCCATCCACCAACATAAATCAATTTTATACCCACTGGACTGTGTAATAATCTACACTGCAACTGTTAGTTTCTTTACAAGAATTGGGTGTGAGACTGTGTCAAAGGCCTTTTTAAAATATAACTCAATAACATCTACCTCTATTCCTTCATCCAAGGACATGTGACTTGGTCATAAAATTAAACCACGTTAGTCAGGCAGGATCTGCCTGCTATGAATCCATGCTGATTGCGTTAAATATGCAAAAGTTTTTGCCTCCCATCCAGTCAGCAGCAAGCGATGGGACCCCTCCACTGATCAGCAGTGGGAGGCAAAAACCACAGTAATATTTAAAACCACAGTTTTTTTCCTTCCCACTGATCAGAGATGAATAGCAAGCGGTGGGGCCCCTCAACCAATCAGCAAGAGGGAGGTACATAGGGGAAGCTGCAAAATTAAAGGAGCCACTGTGTAGTGAACTTTCAGCACAAATTCCAGTGGTCCCTAGTTATAAAACCTAATCGAGGTAAAAGGTTAAAAATGGAGCCTTTCTGTTGGAACCATACTTAATACAATGCCATCTGTGGATAATTTCCTGATCTACAATTTTATATTCAAATTTTGTTGTTTAAGAACAGCTACTCTGAGGTCAGTGATGAAATGCCCAGAGAGGCTGAAATATTCTATCATAGGTTTTTGCATCTTTTATGTCAAATGTGTGTTGATTCATTTTTCCACGTAGAGATCACCCTGCTTGTGCACTGTAGGCCTCAGAGGGGCTCCATAAGCAGATGAGGGTAGAGGAAGAGGAGTAGGTAAATGTCGGTGTTATTCTGTAATACTCATGCAAAATGAAACACCATTATATGTGTGTATGTTTGTGTGTGTGTGTGTGTGTGTGTGTGTGTGTATAACTATATATATATGTACAGCTATATATTAGTGGTGTTTCATTTTGATCATGGAAAAATGTGGATTTTGGGTTACTTTTTTAAATCTTAAAATTGGGGATATTTTTTTTTTTATCAGAGAAAACCAGGATCCCTGCTGATCATTTATACTGATCTAGGTATATGGTCTGTACCTAGACTCTCACATTTAATTAAATTAAATTTTGCATCATGCTTTAAATTGCTGCAGAAAATCCATTATGCTTCTGTATTCTGCACCAATAATCCAGGGTTCTTGTTGCAGAAGAGAATATGCTACTAGCAAACAATGGGAGAGGGACTGGATGTGCTCTTTGATATTTCACCCCTCTGCAGCCTATGTGTATTACAGAATAACATCAACCATCCAGCAGTCGCTTCTCTCCCAAGGTGTGCCTCCTTGTTTTATATTTTTCATCCTTAATATCTTGTGTAAAAAATGACATGCCCTTTTTCTAAAATCAGTTGCTTTTCCTCTCTCATACAAATCACAATAGTCCACCAACAAGACACTGCCACTGTGACAAGTGTTTCTTAGAGCTACATCTTTTTTTTGTCTTGACTTCTGTCTAGCAGTTTAAAACCTGACAAAATCCCAAGCTTGCATACCTTTTATCACAATATGGACTTTACAACTTCCTCTACAAAATCGGGCTCAAAGGGAAGTGAATTGATCTGTCATTCAGATCAACTTGCCTTTGACTATTTTCACACTTCCTTCTTCACACTTCCTTTCAGGTTCCTTGCCTTGTATGGCTATATGTGGACACTCTTTCTAGTTTTACTTAAAGGACCACTCTAAACTTTAAAATTGTCCTATTTTTTATGGTTGCTATTCTTGGAATAAATAGCTATCACCCAAAGGGATTTGAGATGTTTCTGTTCATTTGTTTTCACTTTGTTTGTTTTGTGTACTCATGGGCAGGACTATGGCTTTTATCATTGCATGTTTTAGTTTATCCATAAAGCTCCTACATAAGGGAAAATGGGTTTAAGAGAAGTAAAGCAAGATAATTAAAGGAGACAGGACACAACTGGAGGAGATAGGACACAGCTGACCTCTAGCTTCTACAGGGACTTGAATAGCTAGGTTGCATTTGTTCTACCTAAGACAGGTCTCCGGAGTGGAACTGGATGCTAGGAACTTGAATTGGGGCCACAGATAACTAGGGAGGGTGACAAACTGAAAAGCCAGGATCTCTAAGTAGGAAGGAGCTTGGGATGGCTTCAGGTGTACATTCCAAGACCAGACAAGGCCACAGTGGTGTCAAGCGAACACCTGGAGGGACTCTGTGACAACAGTCTATAAAATAAATCATGGTGGATTAAAATAAGCCAATTTCTTCTGCTTGTATGGGGAAAATGATCTGCTTGTAGGGAAAAGTGATCATAACATCTAAAAAAAAAAGGGTTTTCAGGGGAACATGGGAATTATTATAGGGTCTTACTGTCTCAGATAGGTTTCTAGGAATTGAAGAATAGAAGAGAGAGTATAGTCTCTTCCCAGATGAGCAGCAACAGGCAAAAAGAGGGAGGAAGCTAGACAGAAGCCTATATTTGCTTTCTTCTCACTGGGAGTGTCTACACATGCCTCATGTAAATGCTCTTAGCCTAAAGTCATAATTTTCAAGGTGCATTAAGGGTGCATGTCTACATGTATGCACCCTTAATGCATCTTAAAATGACATTAAAGACTATCTGAGCTTTTTGCAGGTATCAAATTTAGGCTCAAATAGCTAAGTTGCATTAGCGTACATGTAGACACACTAAAGAGCAGTAATGAGCAGTGGTGTACATGAATAGATAGACACTGAGTTAGCATGCCTGCACATGTGCTAATGTGACTTAGCTATTTGTGCCTAAATTTAACGCTCCTTAATGTGCATTAACATGTCCATGTGTAGATACATGCCGAAATTGTCTTACTACCTTAGGCAAAGGCTCATTAAGTTTAGGTGCGCATAAATACATGTGTCGATACACCTACTGTTCCAGTCAGTAAAGGTACTATGCAAGGTGTAAGCCAACCACATTTTACTTCTCTAGAGCACAGAGGGGAGCAGAAGGCAGACTTTGATTCTCAGAGATCCCAGTCTTTACTTCCCAGGTTTACCCTGACACAGCTTCCTTTTGTGCAGGACTGAGAGTAAAAAACAATTTACTAAAAAAGATCAGACAAAGGTAGTAGGGGAACCACAAGGTACAGGGTGAAGAAGTGATAAACCAGAATCATATAGTAGGTTAGACACAGAACTGGAAATTTGACCCTGATATCTTAAATCTCAATCCACTGCCCTAACCACTGTCTTCTGATTGTAGTAGAAGTAGATCCATCTATTTTTACAGGCTCGGGTATGAATGCAGACTTTGCTCTCTATTAAGTGATAATGTACTCCTCTTACAATGCCTTCGGGTTTGTGGAAGAGTTTCAAATTCCAATTTAACCCAGATGGAGCTAGTTTATATATTGACTACTAGTACCAATAAATTAGAACCAATAAAGGGAAATTAGTCTTTATGCAGGTAAAGTGAACCTGTGGAATTTGCTACCTTAGGCCATTGAGACAGTTACTGTGACTGAACTTTAAAAGGCCTGTATAATTTTATGACACCTAGTAACCTTTTTAGTTATGAAAGCTACATAGTTAGGCAACCCCATCTCTTGTAACAGGACTTCAATTGGTCACCTAATAGGTCAGTAAAGAATTGTGTTCCCCATATATACTATTGTATAATTGGCTAGGTTTGGCTAGAGGATATTTTTTGTGTTCCTGAGATATTGTCAGAGGCAGTGTACCATGAGAGAAGATTGAAACTTCAGAGTCCTAAGCAGCATGTGGAGATTCACAAACTGGGCTTTATTGCTCAGCCCACAGAATAGACTTAGAAGCCATCCTGACTGAGCACAGCAGGATACATTTCTTGTCAGACTATTGTGGTATAGCGTTGTCTCTTGCTTCTACGCATCAACTCACGAGAGGGAGAAGTAGCCAATATGATTATAATAAGGGGTACAGCATATACCTAATGAATGGGAAATGTTACTTGTTCCACACTCTAGCTGTATTTTGCAAATTAGAATTTGGTAGAATTAAATACTTAAATACTTACATATTGCAGCACAGGTAGTATAAAAAGCACTGGCCATAAACTACACACTCAAACAGCTTGATAAATTTCTTTCACATTATGCCTTGCAAAATGTGACCACAGGAGGCTTAGTAGCGGTTTTATTTTTAGTATCTTTTATGGGAACTTCCTGTTATACAAATACCTTAGTAAGCATAATAAAAGAACACAAACACCTGGCTTACAAGAGGCATTGTGGGATAGCAGATTGGCATTTCTAAGGGAATAGATCATATGCAGGCATGCATGAGCCACAGACAGCACATTAATAAAGAGTCCCCCAAGCCAGGTTTCTTGACACTTTAACAGCACTATCAATTGCAGATCTCTACAGCAGCTGAATAAGCTGGGTTAGCTTTACACTGATTTTTTGTTGGGAAATAGGAAGCTTGACTTGTCCTGTCACTGACCCAGTAGACATGCTGGCATTCTAATGTCAGATCCCTTGGCTCTTAGAGCATGCAAGACAAGAGAATAGTTTTAGAAAGTCTCATGGTCTGCATCTTCTAAAAAAAGAGAATTTGAATGCTGGACAATTTCATAATGACTTCTGATTTTTTAAATTCAACTTATTAATTGCCTACTTGAGATAATTAAAGCACTTGGTGCTCATCTAATTGGTGTCATTGAAAATAAAAGGTTTAACCTTGATAGTAGATTCAATCTGTCTGCTCCAATTCATTCCTACAATACAGGAGGAAATACGCTTCTTCCTCTTTCAGGACTTGAAGCAAGGATTTTAAAAGTGAAATACATTCCTCATTTAAACAAACTGGCCATGTGACAGATGTATGTAGGCCCTTATTGTTCTGTTTTAAGAGGCAGGACTAGATATGTCACTTCTCTTAAGGCCTGTGCATAGGAAAGCTGGATAGATAGGATGAATTAATTCTTCTAGTCAAATTTCAAATCTACTAGAGGACTGTGCATTTGACAATGTATATATTTTGGGGGTTTTGCTCTACTTAGTAGGTAATGGGATAGGATGGGGAGAAGGAAGGATGGGCCAGTGGTTAGAACCGGGGAGCCACAGAAGACTTGGGCTTAATACACACTCTGCCGAAAACACCTAATGTCACTGAGGGAAAGTTATGTATGCCTTGATCTAAAAAAGGACTATGAAGTCCTGGCTTCTGGAATCCAGATCTCTACAATGGCTGAGGGAAATTAAGAATATCAGATTGGGATTTTGAAAGAAAACAGCATGCCCGATGGGATCAAAGAAAACATTGAGAAGTATATGTCATAACCTCTCTCTGAGGTTAAGATGCTTTACTCAGCACTGCTGGCAGGCACATCTGTTCACCAATGCTCTACAACACATAATTCTTTCCTGAAAAATGCACTATACTCTTTCTTCCAAAAAGTTGTAGTTTAAAAAGCAGGAGGAGGAGTCACAAACACTGACCTGTAAGGACTCTTGGGTAGAAGGAGGAAATGGAAGGTTCTAGTCCTCCCTTTTAGGACTGTTTATGTATTTTACATTAAGCAATCAATGGATAAAATACAACTCTTCTTGCACCTGCTCCCCCACCAAATTTTTGTGGGTGTGGAGAGATAAGGAGAGAGAATATAATGTAAATATAACAGGTAATTCAGAAGGCACTCAAAAGGACTTTCAGAATAGCTTTCACATGACTATTTTATGCAAATATGGAGCATTATATTCTATAAAGTATTCATATAAGTTATTTTGAAAATCCTTTTGAATACTTTCTGTATTACCTGCTATATTTACATTACATTGTCTCTTCCTCCTCCACCCCCATCAAAAGAAAATAGGGAGCAGGTGCATTTTGTATTTGTTCTGCTCCTTGTTCCTAACTTTCATTCCTCTTTATGGATTTGGCATATTCACCAGATAAAATGCAAAAGCTACACTGGAAGCAGCAAACAGAATTGATGCTTTGGAGGGAACCACTTTGCAAAAATGTGCAAATGAAAGGGAGAGGCTCCAAAGTCTGAAAAAGAGTCAGTACCCTACATATGGACACAATGTCAGCAAAGCAGCACTCACAGACTTTTGATAACCTAAATGTCTGGTATAGCACAGTTATGATTGCTGACTTGCCAGTCTATTTTAAGTTAGATAGTGGAGTGGAAGTGAACACTATTCTGGTAGATGTAGCAAAGGCCCTGTGAGGTAAAGTATGCATGATTCAAGCTCAAGTTACATTGGTTGTATTTGGCGCATCAAACCAAAAGGTGCAATCATTGCACACTGCAAATCTGGTGCTAATGAATCTGATTTAACTTTTTCTATAACAGACAATTGTTACCCACCAATAATTGGTAGGGTGGCATGTACCACCTTAGATGAGTCCATGCACTGGCTCTGACAGTACCTACAAGCAAGGCAGACCTTCTCAAACAATACCTGGACATTTTCAAAGGCCTGGGCCAATTTCCCAGTACCCACCACATCTATGTTGATCCGGGCATACACCCAGTTGTGCATGGGTGTAGAAAAATTCCCCATGCAACCCTAGGCAAGGTGAAGACTACCCTCAAAAGGCTGGAAGCTATGGCAGTCATTACGAAAGCAACTAACCCTACACCACAGGTCAATATCCTTGTGATCACACAAAAGGAGGATGGTTCGCTACAACTTTGTCTAGACCCATGAGACCTCAACAAGGCAGTGTTGAGGCAACACTTTTCTATTTTCAGTGTAGACAATGTGCAGAAGAGCTTGTCTGGTAAAAACTGTTCACCATTCTTGATGAAAAGGATGGCCATCAGCAAGTGAAATTGGAAAAGGAATCAGCATAGCTATGTATCTTTAACACCCCATGGGGATAGTACCACTTCAATCACCTTCCCTTTCATATTAACTCATCTAGCAAAATATTCCAACAAAAGTATCACGAGTGCTTTGGTGACATTCTGGGAATCAACATAATCGTGGATGACATGTTCGTTGCGGCAGCTACCAAAGAGGAGCATGACACTATCCTGAAACAAATCCTGGAGAGAGCACATCTGAAAGGAGTAAAATTTAATAAACATTAAATACAGTTTTTAGTCACCAGTATTAGGTATATGGGCCATATCTTCTCCAAAGACGGTGTCAAACCAGACAATGACAAAATGGAAGCCATCAACAGGATGCCCACTTCAATAGATATAAAAGACCTTTAGAAACTCCCGGGAACCATTTAGTACTTGGCACAAGACATTCCAGATGAGTTAAACCTGCTGGCCCCACTCAAAGCACTTGTCAGGAATGATGTTATCTAGCAATGTGGACCTGAGCATCAGGAAGCCCTGGATAAGCTCAAGCAAACCATCACAATGGTGCCTGTGCTCAGGTATTTTAACCCAACAGAGCAGCTAGAAATTCAAGCTGATGCATTCAACTATGGCCTAGGAACATGCCTGTTTCAGCAGAAGCAAGCAATTGCATATACTCTGAAGGCTCTAAAACAATCTGAGAGAAATTATGCGCAATTTGAAAAAGAACTTCTAGCAATTGTCTTTGCCATGACTAAATTCCACCAATATGTGTATGCCACCCAGGTAAGGGTCCAGTTGGACCACAAATCCCTGGAAGCAATTTTTGAGAAGTCCATAGAGAAGGCTCCAGCATAGCTGCAGAGGGTGCTGTTGCAGCTCCAAATATATGACATCCAGATTTTCTATACCAAAGGCAAAGATACGTTAGTGGTTGACACGCTTTCTAGAGCCACAATGCTCACCCCTTCCCCTGAACTTGATCTTTTCCACTCAGAAAAGGTGGTTCCAGTCTAACTGAAACAGCCACTTAGTGGCCAGTTACTTCAGCAGTTACAGGAGCAGTGACAGGAAACTACAAGCTCAGCATCTTAATGGATTGCCAAGCAGGCAAAAACAAGTTAGACCTGAATTAAAGCCTTACTGGCCTCTCAGAGACCAAATCTGGATTCAGGATGATTTGCTCATGATTGGGCCAAAAATAATCATTCCACATGGTACAAGGAACAACATGTTGACATTGCTTCCCTCTCAAGGCATACAAAGGTCAAAAGTGCAAGCTCAACGAATCATGTATTGGCCTAGGATGAATGCTCACATTGAGCAATGGATTGCAAATTGCACTTTGCCAAGAGCTTCAACCCCATACTCAGAAAGAACCTATGAGCTCTTCAAAAAAGGGAGGAAGGAGGACCCAGGAAATTATAGGCCCATTAGTTTTACCTCGGTCCTGGGGAATCTCTTTGAGAAAATTATCCAGGAGCACATCTGCAAGGGACCAGCAGGGGAAATTATGCTTATGGGCAACCAACATGAGTTCATTAGAGGCAGGTCCTGTCAGACCAACCTGGTCACAAAAACCTTGGATGCAGGTGTCATGGTGGACGTAGTTTTTCTGGACTTTAGGAAGGCCTTCGACACTGTCTCTCACCCCATCCTCATTAAAAAATTAGGCAACTGTGGTCTCGATGCCTACACAGTCAGATAGGTCACAAATTGGCTCAAGGGCCACACCCAGGGAGTGGTGGTGGATGGGTCATTTTCAATCTGGAGGGATGTGGGCAGTGGGGTTCTCCATGGCTCGGTCCTCAGGCCCACATTGTTCAACATCTTCATCAGTGACTTGGACAAGGGGGTAAAAAGCACCTTGTTCAAAGTCGTGGATCACACTAAGATGTGGGGAAAAGTGGGCATGCTAGCAGGGAAGGACAGGCTACAACTAGATCTGGACAGGTTACAGGGGTGGGCAGATGAGAATAGGATGGGTTTCAGTACTGACAAGCGCAAAGTACTGCAGCTAGAGAGGAAGAACCAGAAGCATAGTCTTGGGAACTCCCTTCTCATCAGCACAGAGGCAGAAAAGGACCTTGGAGTCACTATTGTTTCCAAGATGAACATGGGCTGTCAATGTGAGGATGCGGTCAGTAAGGCTAACCACACCTTGTCATGCATCCACAGATGCATCACGAGCAGGTCCAAGAGGTGATCTTCCCCCTCTATGTGACATTGGTCAGGCTGCAGTTGGAGTACTGCATCCAGTTCTTGTTGTCACAGTTCAGGAGGGATGTGGACAGCATTGAGAGGGTCCAGAGGAGGGCCACTCACATGATCGGGGGCAGCAGGGCAGGCCCTATGAGGAGAGGCTACAGGACCTGAACCTATTCAGCCTCTACAAGAGAAGGCTGAGAGGGGATATGGCGGTCATCTATAAACTTACCAAGGGGGACCAGCAGGGAATGGGAGAGAACCTGTTCCCCTGAGCACTGCCAGGAGTAACTAGGAATAACAGCCATAAGTTGACTGAGAGTAGGTTCAGGCTAGGCATCAGGAAGCACTACTTCACTGTCAAGGAGGCTAGGATCTGGAACCAACTTCCAAAGGGAAGTGGTACTCATTCCTACTCTGTGGATCTTCAAAAGGAGGCTAGATAATCACCTAGCCGGGGTCACTTGACCCCACTATTCTTTTCTGCCTGTGGCAGGGGGTCGGACTTGATGATCTACTTAGGTCCCTTCTGACCCTACCAACTATGACACTATGAAACTATGATCTCAGACTTGCCTTGGCTAAAACTGGCAGTAGACATTTTTGACCTACGGGGACAGTCTTATTTGATAATAGTCAACTATTACTCCAGGTATCCTGAAGTTTTGCACCTGACAGACAAGACAGCTGGCACAGTAGTAGCCAAAATGGAGTCTGTGGTTCCTCACCATGGCATACTTAAAGAAATTGTTTGTGATCAGACACCATTTGCAAGTCACATGATGAAACATTTTGTGATTGACTGGGGCATAACCAACACTCATTCGTGCCCGGGTTATCTACAATCTAATAGTCAGGCTGAACGCATGGTTCAGACCATCAAATCAATGTTTAAGAGGACTCTACAGGATGGCTCAGATCTACACCTGGCTTTACTCAATCTGTGGAACACACCCATTATGGACCTTGAGTATGCTCCAGAGCAGCTTCTGATGGTGAGACCTTTGTGCAGTACCCTCCCTGCTACAACAGTGCTGACTCCTAGGCTACCGTTGAATGCCTCCCGCAAGTGGTGGTAACTTCAAAGGTGCTAAAAGAAGCACTTTGACCACATGGCTGCATTCTTGCCACCTCTATGAGAGGGGGAGAAAGTAAGGATGCAAACAAGTACAGGTTAGATACCAGGGTCCACTATGACAAAAAGGGATGAACTGCATTCTTATGTGGTAAAACCCTCCTGTGGTAATGTCTACAGGAGGAACAAAAGACGCAGGAGGAACAAAAGACACTTAAGAATTGGTACCAGCAGAGGATTACTCATTAGTACCAGCAGAAGATGTTAATGCACCTCAAGAGATGGCGACAGAGCAAACATTAGAAGTAAAACTAGGCCACCAACAGCAAGAGTTTTGCTACATTTCAGAGAATCCACCAGTATCCACAGAGACACTTGATGATACCACCCAAACTAAGAGTAGATGTGTGGTGAAATTGCCTGTGAAGTATGAAGACTATGTAATGGGATAGTGGTAAAGGCTAGACTTCATTGGTGAGCCAAGTGCCTCTGGCTCCACAATCCTGAAGTGTTATGACTTAAGGTAGCTACTGATGAACATCCAACTATTTAAGAGGAAGCTCCCAGAGTAAATAAGCGGGATCTGGTATATAGAATGTACCTTTAAGGGGCCTGCGGTGGAATGGTCCAGTTTTCTCCCTGATACTGTGAGGGTGCAGTTTGGTGGTGGTGGGTGGTTCTCCCTGTAAGCTGGAGTGTGTGTGTTGCTGAATCCTGTTTTCCATAATACAGATGAAGCTGTTTATCATCCCACCGGTCTCTGCTGAATGGTGATTCCACCAAGAGACATGGAGGTCTAAGTGAGTACCCCATCCCAGGAACCAAAAGGCCTAGAGGAAACACTGTAGAAGTAAGTAAGGCTGTGCATTGAGAGAACAAGAGAGCTGCATGTCTCCCTGGACAGGATTGTATTGTGGTCTGAAGTTACATAATATTGTCCATTTCTAGACTGAGTGTGGTATGCATCTCCCAATCCAGGAGAGGATTGAACTCCTGGGGCATGAGACATCATTTTGAGGCAAAGTCCCTCAAACAGCTAAAGCATTTAGGCAGAGTCTACTGCCCAGAAACAATCCCATACATAATAAATATTACTATATATTTGTTCCCTTTTACAACCTAGTCACTCTGACTCACAGAATTCTACTTAAGATTACCTTTTCATTTTTTCATCTTTAAACACACAATTTGTATAACCCACTTTACTACTGATAATCAGCATGACAAGACGACTTGTGCACCACTACCAATATAGCCAGCAGAACTCAATAACAACATGAGACCTACTGAATTCCTAAAACCTTTTTACTTTAAAGTCATATGTGGGAATGAGGCAGGAATATTTAGACGGGCAGGAATATTTAGAAGGGCAGGCCCTTTTAGCCCAACTTCTTTGTGTCACAGTCAGCACTGAAGCTGCCACAAGTAATTTCCCCACTGTTCAGTGAAAGTACACTTAACACAGTGAATATAGCTCGTATGTAAGCAGATAATTTCAAGTGGTTCTTGCCAGCTCCTGGACATCTAAATTAAGATGGTACTGGCCATCTTAGTAGATATGAGTAGATATTGAGTCTGAGTTTTCCAAAGAAAGTTTATGTAAAAAGGAGTAGAAGAGACATGTCTAACTTTCTACATTCTGTACCCAAAATCTCAGCTAGTATATCCATAGCCTGTGTTCACATGTATGATGGAGTAGAGAGACTGGGCATATGGTTTACATACACAATAAAGAATCTTATTTTTAATGAAATAAATATAACTGGAAGCTTTTATAGGAAGAGAATTAAATGGATTTAAATTATAGTAGAGGTTCAGAGAGAGAAGTTCATAAACTCAGTGTATTCTTGTAATTGCTTGAAGGAATAAAAAACCCCACACCAGTCTTCATTATTCTTAAGTTTCCCGAGATCTACCTCTCCTTACTAAAGATAAGTTCTGACTACAGGGTAAGATGTATCAATTTTTAAATGTGTAAATGTTGCAAGTCTAGAGAAGCAGGCACAAATACACTTTTTTATACTGCAAGAATTATCTCTTTTTTCCTGGCTCAGTTCTGAGCTTATATGATCCTAGAGTGAGTTCTCACTTATCTCTCTCAACGTCAATTCACACTCCCCACCAAAATTACACAGCTTAAGTAAATCTTGCTCATATTCTCTCCATCTTCATTTAAGAAGAAGCGGTTAGTGACATGAGAATGATATCGTTGTTAAAGATGATTTGTTTTTACAATGCAGCTTTATAAAATATTACTTGTAAGAGAATATTTCTTCATTTTATATTCCTTCTCAGCAGCATCTCCACAGCATAGGTTGATTTAGTAGCATGAAAAAAAATTGTCCTTTCTCCTTTTTTGAAGTAAATTCATTCTAATAGAAAGTGCCAGGTTTTCAGTTTTGGTGTCCTAGGTCTACCATGTTCAGACAAAACATAAAGTACTGGCAGTATGAGTGCCAAATGCTTTAGTTTGAACCAGTGAGATAACTTCTACAGGTAATAGAAAAGTTAATCTTCCATCCCACATTGTGGGAAACATTTTTGTTTTGCTAGAAAATCTGTCATTTCAAATACAAATAGACAGACAAACAAATAGGTCCAAGTCTATTCCAAATCAGAACGAAAGATTCAATTTCAAGTTTTCCTGCCAAACCAAATGTCAGAAAATTAATCATTATACAATAATTTTGTTTAGTAAGCAAAACTATTTCATTATAACTATGTTTGATTCATTTTGTTTAAAATTGTATATTATGTTGTATAGAAATGCACAAAATAGCTCTATTACATACATACAAAGAATTTTAAATGTAATGCAAAACTATTTAGTGAAATAAAAGTCAAAACAAGGTTAATTGGAATGTTCAATGTATTTAAAAAAAATCATTTTGGCTTTTCCATCTTGAAACTTTATCTCTGTAAAATATTTTATTATTTATAAACCCTGCCTTTGTCAGTGGAAAACTGTTTTGTCAGATATTTTTTGAACCAGCGATATTTCTTTAGTAAGCAAGTTGTGCTGGTTTTACTTATGCCTTTTGTGAGCTTAGACCAAGATCAGAGACTCAGTTCACTTGTACCACTGAACATTGAATGTTGACAAGTGTTGATTGTTACTAGTACCTGACTTCACCTCCATTTTGAATTTCTTGTGGGGTCATGTGGTCTGAGTTAGTGGAAACCTCACTATCATGAATATAACAGTCTTAAATGACAAATACAAAATGCTGAATTTGGTGAGAAGTGTTGAATCACTGCCAATCTGACCTGAATTAGAATTGTGATATACAAGTTAAAGAATCCTTTACTAATCATTACTAATTCTCCAAGCCATCCCAGTGTTATCCATTTTCAAATAACAAGTACCAGTCCATTTTACTGTATATTACTACAGAAGTCAGCTAATAGGAAATGCCTTATCTATAAAGTGTATTTAACATCTAACTTGCTAAAAATACCACCCTATTTTACAATAGCCTGAACACGTGGGAGTGGTATGATAAGCTGTAACATTTTTCACCTATGCCTGTACAATGTTGCAGTATGAGTTATGGTATGTTTAATGTTACCCAGAATGCTGGGCCCCAGGTCTACTGCTGAGCCCCTTTGTAATGAGGTAAGCACTATAATATATAAATTAATTTTTGAAACTGCGTACCACTTAATTCACGAAAGTTACGGAGGGGTGCCATAAATTCAAAAAGGTTGAGAATCACTAAACTAGGGATTTTAATAGTGGCTGGCCTGATGGTAGCTGAGCAAAATGGGTGAAAACTCACCTACATTGCAAGGCACCTTACAAGGACATATAGGCTGTAAAGTGTTGGGTTCAGAGAGAGTGATCAACAGGTCTGTATATCCACCTATGTAAAGGTGGCTAATGTTTTGTGCAGGTTAGCTGTAAACTGTGAAATTATATTTTCAGGAAAAACAATGTATTCATAGGTGATCATATTATAAACAGAGATCCTGGCTTTCTCTGATTAAAAAAAAAAACCCCTTATTTTCAGATATAACCCCCCCCACAATTCACATTTTTCCATGATTAAAATGGAACACCACTAATACACACACACACACACACACACACACACACACACAGAGTGGTGTTTCATTTTTATCTTAAAAATATAGGATCCCAGCTTATAAACAATCAAGTAGGGCAGACAGATTAAAAATCCATGTAAAGTCTGAGAAATCATGCACCTGCAATCCTTGTGAGTTTGGAGCTATAAATATATATAATATGCAAGTAAGTTTGTTTTGATTTCTTTCCTTATAAGGGAATGTTTCATCACAATGTAAGGATAAATATGGTATATGTAGAAACTGCATAATGCAGGCAATTCCCAGATGAAGACAAAGGAAGCTATGAGTGTTCTACTTTCTCAAGATTAGGTCCCTAGAACTGGAGTGAGACCATGTACAGGCATTATGTTTCCATCTTGAAAATCATTGTTCTCCCAGTAAAAATGACAAGCTGTAACAGTAGCCTCAGCCTCTGGTTCTGAGACCCCTGGCACAGATCTACTTCAGAAGTAATTAACCAGTTAGTCATGACTTTTGAAGTTACCTGGCCACAGGCTACGGTCATTAAAGGCATGATGAAACAATCGCAAAATTATTACACAAAATATGTGAAATCTTTATGCCTGGTTCTTATCATACCATTAACTGAATGCATGGCCAGGCTGGGGCTTCCGTGGGGACATGCTATGGAAATGATGGGGCAACCATTAGCTGATGGGACTCCCAGCCCTGGGAGTATACTATGCACCCCTGTGGCTGGAAGCTCCATCAACTGATAGCTCCCAGCCTTGGGGACACGTGGTATGTCCCTGTGGCTGAGAGCCTGGATCAGATGGGGTTCCTAGCTGTGGAAGAGCATGCTGGAAGCCTGAATCCCGGCTGGGATCCCAGATGGCTCCCAGCTGGATCTCAGATGGCTCCCAGTTTTGAGAGCACATTGGAGCCCAATGTGCTACTTCCTGGTGCAGGGGGAGCCCAGCATCAGGATCCTAGGATTCCTCTGCACCAGCAATAAGGTATGATGAGACCTGATGCCGGATCTCACAATCATGCCTCCTTCCATGCATGTGTGGCATGGTAGGAAGCACAGTTATGGTAATTGCAATCAGATCCCATCACACCTTTAATTGCATGCCTGCCAGGGGCCTCAGAGCACAGCCAGGCAGCAAATTCAATATCTGCAGATCCTCAGATGGTAAACAGCAGCCAGCACATTAGGTAATGACTGTAACGGAACTGAGGGCACTGCTGAGGCCAATAGAAAACACCTGTAGCCTCCTGGGACAATCACCAGTCAGGTTACCAGAAGGGGGGAAAAAAAGGGCCATATAAGTCTGGCTACTGGGGTGGAGATTAGCCTCTGCTAGGTTCAGAGAAAGAGCTCCGCAGAGATGGGAGATTCTGCGGGGAGTCTCACACCGAAGCAATTTAGGATTCATGTGTGTTTACATTACTACTTATCCTGTGAGGCATGAGGGTTTCTGAAATGCAGGGGAGGCCATGGATGGAGTATCCTGAGGGAGAGAACTGATCTGGGCAGAGCTAAAACAATCTAAATAAGCCATTCTTGTCAACTAAAGGCAGCTTTCCAAATTCGTATCAGTCTTTCATCAAAGGCATGGCAGGAGGTGATAAAGGGGGAAAGAATGGCTTAGCGTAGCTGCTAGGTGGTGCCACAGGCACTTTCAGTGGCACGTCCCATTATGCAAGCATTCAAGCTTTCCCTTAGTTTTTCATGGAGAGAAAGAGCTTCCAGGAGCTTCCACATAAGAGCAACTCTCTCATAAGAATGACCGCTTGTATGATTGCCTCTGGCATAGTCGGGGAAGGGGATCCATGCACCAGTACTCCCTGCTTCTTTCCCAGATGGGGAAAACTCAGCAGAGCTCTTCCTGCCACAGTTGCTGTCTCCACATGCTTTGAAAGTGCCACTTGTGCCACAGGTGGGTGGCATTTAAGGTCTCAGGGGCTGGGGATGATTGTGTGGAGAGGTCTTTCTGGATCCATGGATTTTGAAAATGCCACCCACACTCTGGTCAGAGTGATTGAAAAGCTAGGGGTTGCAGCTGCCTCTTGACAGCCTGCCCCCTTCCCAGGTGGATGAGAGGACAGGTTATCAAATAATAGTCTCCCCTAAGGGCTGGGGTGGTTCAGAGAGCCACTCTCAGGTGTAGCTCTTTAGCTAGGGGGCTGGAACATATGCAAGCTCCTGTTCCCAGGTTATTTTTCTACCCAGGAATTTCTCTAACATTCTTAACCATAGAAATAAACCCTTGCACATGGCCTGAGCCATTCTTCTTAGCCTTAAGAAAGAAATGTTGGATAGCCGACCTTTTGCTTTTGAAGGAAAGCAAGTTACTAGTTCCCTCTCTCCACAGGCTGGCTCAGCTCAGCTGACTAGCTTATTGCAGAGGACAGCCAAGGGTCTTTGTACTCTCCATCTCTCTCTGATGCTTTATGCCTGCTCCCTCCTCCTCCTCCTGCTCCATGTTCACATTCATGATCTTATGTCCCCTTACTGCCTTGAGAATGTGGAACAGACTGACAATATAATTAATAAGTTCCAGTGGAAAACTGTAGATAAAAAATCATGCAAAGATTTCTTTAATAAATATTGAGAAAAATTCACACTATAGCCCAAGGTCTGGCTAAACAAGCTTTGTTCAATTAAATGCATAAAGGGAGAAAGTGACCCCTCATCACTGACCCTTCATTCATCAGTACAACAGCACTGGCAGACTGGGCCTGTAGCTAGCAGCTAAACTCTGCTATTTCAGTGTGTGGAAGAGATTCAAAACACAGATTCTAGTGACGATCATAGGATTTATGTACCATTTCAGACATGCTAGTGTTTAAGTGAGATTGAAAAGAAGTATCCCTATTTTCCATTCTAGCTTTCAGTAAAGAAATGATTTCACCCTGTGCTTTGACCAAATGTTCATATGTTCCATTCCCATGATGCCTCTCTTCTTCCCAGTTCCACTTTCTGTACATGTTTGTGTGTGAATAATGGGGAGACGCTTCTTTGGAACATATGTAGGAGCTCCATTAGCTGTACTTGCTCACTTCCCCGCATGATGGTCAAGTGATGCAGATGTACGTCTGCCATCTCTCTATCACAGGCTCAGTGGCCACGTCTACAGGAGATGCTGACTGGGCAGTAGCTTGTTACTACCATGCAGTAGCGTCGCATGGTACGAAGCATGACATAACATGACTGAGCAGTAGTAATGGGCTACTGCACCATCAGCATCACCTAAAAGGTGTTCGAGGGTGCTACTACACTGTAACTCTCATTACTTTGCAGGCATTTAGTACCAACTTTGCAGGCATTTAGTAACAACTGCATAGTCAGCGTCTCATGTAGACAAAAGTAACACCCATTAGACAAAAGTAACATTAGCCATTGTGGGAATGTAATAATATATAAATAAATGGTACAATCTGAAGAACATTTTTCAGAACAACAGAGGCCCAGCCTCCATTTTAAGGCATGTATTTACACTTTAAAAAATGTACTTGCATTTCTATTTTTGCAAAATGTATTGCAGGCACACATCAGAGAACTTGGAGCTTTAATGAACTGATTTACAGCTGCCATCTAATTTCTAAAAGTGCAAGAATCTGTAGGTTTGCTTGTGCCCAGTGAAATGCAGGTACAAAGGTAGATTGGCCTATCAAAAATCCAGTCTATTTATCTATTGTCAAGGAAGCCCAGACAGAGGAGAAGAATGAAAACTACAAAATAAAATATAATGGGAGGTATAGAACAGATCTCTAAAACTATACCAGCATATTGTGAGTGTTTGGGCAAGGTGCCTTTTATCTTATTCCTCTGCACTTCCGTTATTTCTTTTTCTGAAAAGAAATCTAAGGTCCCAGCACTAAATTACAGAAGCAATTCCTTTATCAGGGCCTCTGATAAGCTTTTTCTACCAGCTTTTTAGGAGTCATGATCTCAAAATATTGTGGCAAAATGACAACTTTGAACTAAAATATAGCTTTAAGTAAGAATTTATGTCCCCATAATGTATTGCTTAATATGCAGTTACTAGATTACTAGATTAGGGTGTTGACAAACTATATGTGAGAGGATTTTAAAACTATTATAATTTATTTTTTAAAAATCAAGAAAATTAGGACCTGATTTAAATAAGCTAAAGGTTCTTTTTATAATTTCCTAGAATACACACGCACACATAGACATACACACACACACACACACACACACACACACACTACTGATCTCACTTAAAGCCCTGGAAATTCCTTTCAGTCTCTTTCACACTGTAGTTGTATGAATGATGGGGTGTTTTGTCCTCTCCACTGCTTATTTTTTCTTTTTTTTCTTGGCTTTGATTCTGAGGACAGCATACTCTTTTCATCTTGCTAGAGATATGTCTGCATAAATCTCTCAGGAGATCTCACTCTACCCAGGCAATTTTATGGTAAAAAAGGGCTGCTTCCTTCTGTCTGTATAATTTTCCTTGTGTAAATCTGTGAGTTGACCTCAAAGCCAACCTGATTTTACTGTGGATCCCCCCACCCCATCCGCCAAGTTTGCTTTGTGAATTATAGTAGCTGTAACATTTTTTGCCTCTGTGTTATGCAGCACTAGATTGCAATTTTTCAGTAAGTGTCTGCACATAAGCTTTTATTTTCCTTGTAGAGAGACAGCCTTTAGGTTAAAAAAAGCTCTAAAACTGAGACTTGTTGACAAATATTTTTCTGTTGAATTGACTGAAGGGAATGCTATCTAGTTTGGAAAATATCAGGCATATTTGCTGGTAAGCTAAGAAAGCCAGGTAGAGAATAAAATATGGCTATAAAGCTTTATGTGAAATGCAGAAACAGCATCATAAAATACCATAACCTCTATATGCTAATTATGGGGTGTACTCTAAGGTTTTCTATTTTCATGAAGCATTCCTATATTCATTCGATTGGCTAGTAGTTTAGAGTTTAGAGACCTATGGAAAATCCATTCACTTGTATTCTCACCGAGAGCCTGGCCCTGCAAAGTCATATGGACCTCTAGGTCAATACACTTTCAGTTGCCACTGACATTCAGTGACAGCCAAAGATACTCTGCATTGCATAGCAATGCTAAGCACCTTGCGGGGTTAAACCTCTAGTGCTATTTTTCATCTGATGGTTGTGGAGCTCCCATATAATTAACAGGAATATAAAAACTCTTCAGTGATTGGAGAGTTTGGCCTAAAATCATGTTTAATAGTAGGAAGGGATCAACCTTTTTTTGCAGGGGGTGGGGAAGGGCTATCAACCATCAAGACTATCAACCATAGTCTGGGACTGGTTAGCATGTAATAGGGCAATTGCATTTTTCTTTCATACAGAATAAACTCTCAACTTCAATGACATATGGTATATATAAAATCCAGCTTTCATTAGATCTCTAAGAAGAAATCCTAACCTGTGAATTTACTGGATGAATCTAATTTCTTTTTAGCCAATTACATGACTTCAAAGAATTGCACTGAGTTTTCTGTTGACAGTCTATTTTGCATAAACTTTGTTTGATCATTGCATAGAGGATCTCAGATCACCATTCCTAACATGTCAGGGAAAGGGTGAAAGCTTAATTTACAAACTGTTTATATACATATATATTATGCTTCCCACTCAAAAAGAGCAAAATATTATCATGTATCACTTGTAGTAGGAATCACTCAATGCTCTCAGTATAGCAGATTTTTTTTCACTCTGTACTGTTTGTTGGTATTACTTAGGAGAGTGGAAGAGGTTCTGTGTCTTACATGTTTTGCCAATCCAGCATGTGTAATTTGCCAGACCAGTAACATGCATGGGTAATCTTTTTGTATTTAACTGTTGTTTGATAATCCATTTTCTAGGTTTTCCACAAAATTAGGCAAAACAGCCCTTTTAATCTGTTAAAGCAATCATTAATGCATTAATCAAGTTTTTTGAAAAAGCAAATAGAAGTGAGAGGTAAATCTTTAGACAAAATACATATAATTGGAAATTCTGATTTTATACTTGATTTTTAAATTATGAATAATGATCATTCTTTCACCATCTGCTAGGTTATTCATTTATAAAGGAATCAAGCTTTAGTAGTTGTTAATTATTAAAAGATTTACAGGACATTTAAGCATTGTACATAATAGTAAATGGTACAAAGAGGTGGATATTATCCAAACAGCATGGAAATAAGTGCTGCATTTAAAGATAAGAAGGGTTGTTTTAATTCTGTTATTGCTATTACCATTTTAACAGCCACACAAGTGTGTGTCAGCCAGTATCATTATTGTTACAAGTTGGAAGTTTGCAGGAGGTAAGAACACTTTTATAGATTAGCAATCTCCTATGGCCACAGAGGTCCAAATGTGTTTCTTCTCTCTAGGAAGTCAAAAAAAGGGACTGAAAATGACTAAATCTGAGAATCCTGGCTTTGGTATGGAGATCCTAACAAGAAACTGAGGTTGAGCTCCTGAAAAAATCATCCAATTCAACTACTGTAAACATTACTCTGCAGCAGTGAAATTGTAATTAATGTTTCCTTCCAGTTAACCATTCCAATGGGTAAGAGATGCCCTACACCAATTATCATCTTGTCACTCCTGCCCCACTCCCCTGCCTTTTTTCACCTAAGATTTCCAGAGGGAATGCTGTCTATAAATTAGAACTAACTGCCCACAGTGTTATATGATTATTGTCTAAGTGAAACAGATTTATCATCTTCACTTTTTCATTTCCTGTTCTAAGATTTCAGTTAAATACGTATTACTCATGAATTTCAAAAGGACTAACAGGATGACAGGCTATTTCCCAGGGGGTAGGTAAATTTGGAGAGTGTTTATTACAGAGTTAATGTTCCTCACCAACACCCGATTGTGCATTCTATTAGATTTTGTGTTCTGCTCTCTAAAAGCCTATATACTATAAGGTGAGGCTACAGGTGTTTGTCAGGTGGAGGCAAGAGAATCTATTACCCTCTTAGCATTTTGGGACATTGCCGTTTTTCACCCCAGCCTCTCAGCACCTTTTCTTCCCTGTCTCATACTTGCATGTTGGTTTAGGGAATATGCAAATAGAAACATCAAGAAGTTCATTACCCTCTGTTACAGAATGCAAATGAGAGAACCATGGAGAATTTCACCTCTTAGAAAAACTCACTTTAAGGTACCCCAGGTTGAATTAATCATTATTAGTGCATTTCAGTCTGCTTTAATTAATATAGTCTATTAACATATAATAAAAATTCAAAAATGTAATTGGAAATTGTCGAAAGAATCTGACTGATAATGAAAGATCTATGCCCTGGTGATATTTTCAGTTTTAAGTACATACGGACAATGTTAAATATTCTTCTGTGTTGGGTAAATATGCTTTCATCTGGAGGACTGCTTAGATCTATGTCACAAAGAGTCACCCATAGATTAGCTTCTATTTTGACCCTCTTTATCTTTAGCAGGCATGTCTACACGTTTATTAATGAGCCATAAATGGCGCTATTGTGCAGTAGCCCTAGCACACACTTTTATGATGCTAATGCGCAGCAGACTAATTCATTAGCACAGTTTTTGCCTGCTGCTCTAATGTGCAGCATAATTAATCTACTGTGCATTTAGCATCTCATGTAGACTCATCTGGTAGTGGAATGAGAGAGAAATGGCTTGCTGGATTTTTCTTCTTCCACCTTCTTCGTCTTCATAGTTTTTTTATAGGTGGTACTTCTAATGATCTGACCACACAAACAGCCTAGATGGATAATGATTATATCAGTATGGACATACCCAGCCACCACATAAGCAGTATGTTTGACTATTATGTTAATAGCCAAACAATAGCCAAACAGAAGCCCAACATAGTGCCAAATAGTAGCCAAACAATAGCAGTATGTTTGCACTATTTTATGATTATAGTCACTCACACATTAAAATTATGCATTTCCTTTCCATTTTTCACTAACCTATAACTCAGGAAATAGGGAGAGTAGTTGAAAAAGGCAGATATAGGAGTGAAAATCAGGATTTGCGTGTTCTGTTTCTATTGCTCACCTGTGTTGGGGGAACAGCTTAACTTCTTTGGACTAGGGTTTTCATATCCATAAAATGGAATAATGAATTTAAGCTATGTCTACATTGAAATCACTGCTGTGAGTCAGCTGCTCACACTGTCAGTGTAGCTTTAAACTGCCTCAGATATTTAGGTCTACAATCAATTTAGCTGCAGTAGCACAGAGCTCAACATGGACTAACCATCTTAGCCTAGATACAGACATTCAAATAGCCTGAGGCAAAATTGATCTCAGTTGTGTGGTTTTCTGCAAGTGACACAGTTTAGATTGGTAGTGAACAAAACATACGTTCACCCCTTGTTGGAGGAGGGGAGGTTAATCTTAGACCAGGTTCAATCATTTTAAAACCAGTCTATATGTGCCAAACTTCTGTTTTGTTACATGTATATACCTGTTTTGTGTGCTGAACGCCTGTTCTGTTATGGGTATAAACTGGTTTCCAATGACTTATACTGAAAAAAATGTAATGTCTGTACCTGGCCTAAATATTTTCGAGACCTCTTGGGGCTCCCTCACTGCCTGCACTGAGTTTCATGCTGCTGCAGCTACACTCTTCACCATATCTAAGTTAATTTGTTTAAAGCTAGGGTATGATTATACAGAGCAATCATAGCAGTGACTTCAGCACAGAGTCTATGCCATAGACGTATCCTAGATTCATTGCTTTATTTTACAGATGTGAAAATTTAAGTACAAAGAAGTTAAGCAGTTCAGGCAACACAAATGAGTGGTAGAGGCAGACAAAGGAGATTTTAGATTTACTGATGAAAGGGTTACGCTAGTTTTAATGATTTATTCTTACTGAAGGCTACTGATTCTCACAGAATCATAGAATCATAGAAGTAGGGTCGGAAGGGACCTTGTACATCTTCAAGTTCGACCCCCCACCTGGGCGGGAGAAAAAAACTGGACTCAAATGACCCCAGCTAGGTAGGCATCAAGCCTCTTCTTAAAGATCCCCAGGGTAGGAGGCAGCACCACTTCCCTTGGAAGTTGGTTCCAGCTCCTAGCCGCCCTGACTGTGAAGTAGTTCTTGTGGATGTCTAATCTAAACCTACTCTCCAATAATTTGTGTCCATTGTTCTTTGTCATGCCAGGGGGTTCTAGAGGAAACAAGGTCTCCCCCAAACCCTTCTGGTCTCCCCTAGTGAGTTTATAGACAGTCACCAGGTCCCTTATAGACAGTCACCAGGTCCTGAATCCTTCTCTCAAATCAATCCAGCATTTTTCAAGGTTTTTAGGGTATGCACAGATGTTACACTTAGATCGACCTAACTAAGGTTAGGCCAATCTAAGTGCTGATCTGTGAAGATGTTTGGCCAAAAGATGGCTGGTCCAATCTAAATTAGTTCACCCAGGCTGTGCTCTTTCTACTCCTCCCAACCCGAATGGGGCATTTTTAGTTCTCCCACTGCCCCAACCCCCAGATGCAGCTGCACAGAACTCCATATGTAGGGGATTTCTACATGGTTCTGAGCACTGGATAAGGGCCCTAATATTGCTCATTAAAGAAACATGATGGTAAGTGGGGAGGATAGGGAGAGCAACAGTGAAAAGGTTTTGTTCCACTGCGTACTTCACCTAAGCTCTGATAGATTAAGGAAGTTTTTCTCAATTTTTAAAAAATATAGAGTAAATAGCTTTCTATTGGAAGTGGAAACAAGGACCAATTTAGTCTTATAGATAATGGATTACAGTGCCCTGGCTTACTATAATATTATCCCTTTATCTTTTTACCCACTTTTATAATAATTATTCTGCAAAAGATTAACACTTTTTTTCTGTTTCCTGGATGAGATCATGTAAGCACTCTCGGCCATAAGGGATCATCAAGCTGGAGAGTCTTTGGTATCCATTTTTCAAGCACAGTTATTAAAATTTCCCCTTACTCACCTAGTTGCAGCAAGATTTTGCCCATAATATGTGCCTGCACTTGATTGTCTTTCTATTTAATACCATACCTGAACATTATTTTGTAAATGCCTTTTGGATTTGATTTCCTTCTTTTAGAATAGCAAATAGGACTATTTGGCAATTGATGAAACGGTCCTCTCTTCTAAGTGTACATAATTCACATTATTGGTTATAAAAGCCGGAAATATATAGCCTGTGAAGTTCAGGGTCAATAGCCAAGGAAAGCATATTTAGTTGTGGAATGTGGGCATTTTAGAAATGCAGGGTTTTTAATCTCAACTGAGAACGTTGACCTCATCCAGAAGAAGAGCTCGTGTAAGTGTCTTTCAGGTTATCGGACACTAGTGAATGTTAACAGATGACAAAAAAAAATCTAGTTCGATTGGCCACCTCCTGTGGTTGGCATCCTGCCACACTTAATTACACTTAATTATATTTTGTCCTTTATTTTTTATGCATTTTGAATAGTGTTTCTTATATAAGCCATTTCCAGTTTATCTTTTCTAATCTTTTCCAATTTATCTTTTCTAATCTTTCATCTCAGTTTTCACCAGTATAAGAAGACTAGACAATCAAAACATTTTTATGACCACATATCATAAAATCATAGAAAAGTGGGGCTGGAAGGGATCATCAGAGGACTTTTAGCCTGGCAGGTGTCCTGATAAAGGACATTATTTTCTCTTTCAGTTCTACAGTGATGTATCTTCATTCTCCTATTCCCACTGTCCATCCCTCCATGGGAGATTTGTCTTTATGGGAGGGAAAGTTATTAAAGGAAAATTCAGGTTTTAAAATAAACCAGAAACATTAAGGTTTGGCTGTACTTTTGTATAAGCATGTATGCCTTATAAAACATATAGAGAGCATAAAAGTGAAGGAGTCAGTTTTATGAGTGTGGAATGATTTTTACTCATGAAATCAGAATTAGGTCTTCATTCCATGTCATGTAGTGTACAACATTTTGTGCTTCACTGAGAGCTGGGGATAAAGACTCTTATAGCATCCCTAGTTTATATGGGAATAAATTGTTGTTTGAATGACCTGTCATGGAGCTAAGCTGTAAACATCATGCATGATCCATAGTTCACTACAGCAAACAACTCCTCGGTGGGAATGATAAAAACTTAGAAAAGCAGGAAAGCCACAAAAATGAACACCAGGTCTTCCATAGCCTTAGAAAAAATTCTGAATGCAGTGAATTTTAATGCTTTAAACCCTAATACTGCAATTAGACTTGTCTGTACAGACAGGAGTGACATTCACCTTCATTTTGCTATGGGGGACAATGGAGGGTTGCACAGTTCATTGTCATTTTTTATTAAAACAGATAAGAATGGACTCCGGGTTGTGACCCTTCTATTCAATGAGACCTCCAAAAAATCACTCAGCTTCAGAGATAACGTTCAAGATCACCCTCGAGGCTGCATGTGCTCTATAGCATGAGAACCAAAGAGCCTAGTGAAAAATGAATATTTTTCCTGGCTTCTTCCATATTTTCTTATTCTGTATGCTTGCCCTAGATGATCAGTTCTCAGTGTTGTGCATGGTGAGAGTAAATTTGACATCTCATTCTTATTGCTAATAACAATAATGTTAATTATAGTAAGCACCATACAAATAACAGCAGCAACTTTATCTCCATTTTATGAATGGATATATGGGGCATGTAATACCAGATGCATTAATGTTCATGAGACTAATATAATGTGCATTATGGGCATGCGTCTACATGTGAGTGCTCTTAACGAGCATTAAAAATGGTAAATTTAGGCTAATTGCACCCAAATTTGATACCTGCGTTTGCACACACACCAGGATCCCAGCAGGCCCCATGTGCCTCCAAGGACAGGCCACAGGCTGTTCCCCCTGCAGACTTGCTTCTTGACCACAGGTGAGTGTTGCAAAGGCTTACAGCTTGCTGCATCCCTTGCCTAGCCCTGAGATCCCCCCAGTGCTGCTGGCTGGCTGTCTCCGCCAGCAGTGGCAGCACCTGCTCTCTGCTACTGATCACCCCCAGCTGTCTCCTGTGCTTGCAGGTCCTGTGGTGAAGTGCTTCTTCCCCATGGCTCCCAGTCCCCGGCTGTGCCCCTGTGCTGTGCACTGCTGGTAGCTGTCCAGGGCTGGCCACAAAGGGACAGCTGTGTGGAGGCCCAGAGAGCCAGCACGGGATGACCATGTCATCACCCTCCTCCCCATTAAGCCCCAGGCCCACCCATATGCATATGCCCATGCCACTGCCAGGGCCCCCAGCTGGACCCAGGATGAGGTGTATGACTTTGTGGCACTCTGGGGCTATTCCAGTGTGCAGAGGCAGTTTGATTCAGGCAGGCAGGCCCCCTCAGCCTCCACAAACAGCTCATCGCACACTGCCTGAGGCATGTGCAGCAGAGACATATATGGGCACAGCAGCGGTGTGGGGGGTGGGCTGTCCCAGAGAGGCCCCTTGTGGGGAGGGTGCAGCCAGCCCCTTGCGCCAGTTGTCCAGGAGCCCCACATGCCCTGAGCCCAAGCACTGTGGGATGGACAGCAGTGCAGAAAAGCAGGTGGCTTAAATGTGCGGGGTGGGGGGAAGTGGGGCCTAGAGCCGTGGCAGCAGGTGTAGCCAGCAGCTTGGTCTGGCTCATCCTGGGAAGGATGTGGGGGAGGCAGGTTACCTGTGGCCAGCACCCAGTGGGAGCAAGAGGGGATGGGGGGGGCTCTTCCGGTGACTGCCAGGGCCCAGGCCCGCCCAGCTGAATAACCATGGTCCCTGGGCACCTATGCATGTCTGACCCTTGACCTGAAGCTGGGCAGTACATGGCCTCTGATGCAGAGCATCTTATCTCTGAAATCTTGCAAACTCTCACAAAAAGCTTCTGTCTCTTGCCTATGAAGAGTTAACATCTGGATGTAGGGGAGAGCCTACCAGCCCCAGTGGGGACGCTGCCTCAAGGCCACTGCCACCCACTGCTGGAATGGTCTGTGCATACCTTCTGTAACTAGAGTCATACAAGGTCTGCCCCTATAAAAAGAGGCAGTGAAGACAGACCCAGTGGGATGCTCTCTCCATCTGGACCAGCACCATGCCACACCACCTATCCACCCAGAGGCCCTGCTGGCGACCCCATTCTGGACAACACCTACTGGACAAGGACCCCTTTCCAGCCCGGATAGGTAGATATTACCTGCACACCTCCTACAATTCGGATTCTCTCTCTCTCTCTCTGTCTCTCCTTCTGGACTTCAGTGGACTTCAGCCCCTGCACCAAGCCTCTCTAAACCCTGCTATCACTGTGTGTGTGTGTGTGTGTGTGTGTGTGTGGGTGGGTGCAAAGGAACCAATAAGACATTGTGTCACCATCTCCCCTGTTCAATAAAACCACTGTCATTTGCAACCCCGAGTTGGGTCATGTCTTATTGAATCTCAGCCCCTTTCCTATCTTAAATTCCAGCCTCATTCTCTCTCTCTCAGCTCCAGTTGCCACCCTTTTCTGCTAGTTTCTACATCTTCTCCCAATTCCATCTCCCCTTTTCTGCCACCACTCAGCCTCTCCTTGCTTTCCTTCTGTCCCTGCTGCCTTTTCCCTGTGACTTTCTGCTGCCTTTCTCTGCTTTCCAGCTGCTCTGCTGCCTTTCAGTGTATCCTGCTGCTTTTCCTATGATTTTAAGCTCCCTCCCTGCTCCTATTGCCTTTTCCCTGTGACTTTCTGCTGCCTTTTTATGCTTTCCCACTGCCCTGCCACCTTGCAGTCTCTCCTGCCGCTTTTCCTGCGATTATCTGCTGTCCGTCTCCCTGTTTTCAGGCTTCCCCCATACCTCATGTAGTCATTCCCACTCCCCCGCACAGCTTCCCAGGTCCTCATGGCTGTCCTGCAGTTTTCTTCAGCAGCTGGAGCCTTTCTCCAGCTCCCAGCACCTAATGCCACTCCCTGCAACTTCTCTAGCTGCCCTGGAGCCATCCTCTGGCTCCCCACACCCAGAGCCCCTCTTTAACACCCACACTTTCCCTTAGTCCCATTTTCCCTCTCCCACCTACTTTTTCAGCTCCCCCGTAGCTCTGGCTCCAGTCCCAGCCTCAGTGTCTGCATTGCTCCCCTGTTCTGTAGACTTTGGGCATTGTCTTTTAATCAATTAAGATCAATTAACCTAAAGTTACCCCTGAGCCTCAGTTCTTCAGCCCAGGCCCCTCTAGTCTACTGGTTCTAATCCCAGTCCTGGTGACTTTCACTTCCAGCAACTTTCACTCCCTACACTTCTACTTTCTTACCTTAACCTTTCCCCAGGTATCCCAAGTACACCAAGCACATACTTACATTCATACATACATACATACACATCACAACACCCAACTTAGGAACTCACATGTGTGTATGTGTAGGTGGGTGGTATGTGCGTGAATTAGTGAATACACATATATAGATATCATTGTGTGTGTGTGGTATTTGAATTAGTAATCCACGTATGTGTATTGGATGTGCAGGTGTTGGTAACTGATTCTGTCTAAATTTAGTGTGTGTAGCATGTAAGGGATTAAACTGATGATAGATGTGCATAAACCTAGATTGGTTATTAAACTGCCATAATTAAGATGCATTAATGAATATGTAGACATGCCCACTGTTCACCATGCAGATTCCATCTACCCCATCTATGCATGTTTAAAGATTGTAGCTTTTGATTAAGTGCTGTCCTACCTGCTGGACACCACATTCACACAGGGGGGTGTCCATCGTGTTTATTTTGTACAGTGTTGCTTTGAAGTATCCATATCCAGATCTCAGTCTATCCAATTTGACCCATATTTCTCTGTTAAGGTCATGCCCAATGGGGATTTTTTTAGTGTTGGTATAAAATGCGGGACAAAGAGCATTTTATACCATTTTATACTAGACCAGATTACTCTGAACAATCATTTCATTTTCATAAACACCACTCCTTATATAAATTTAGCACAACACACAAGACCACAGTACCCAGCCTACTGGGCTCTCCATGGGACCAGAAACCTGGCAGAAAGGGAGCAGTTAGTGTCTGTCTTCTTATGCCACTTGATCTAAAGCCCAATTGTGAAGAGAATATATCTCTGTGTGCAAGTTGTGCAGGCTGTTATGAATCTCTGTGCACTATTAAGTACAATATCCAGGTTATTATTTCACCAACTTTTGGACCACACAGGAGCACAGTAATCTGTTGGGCATATACCATTGTAAGTGTGGTGATTGTGTGCACTTTGAAGTTGGCACCCCATGTAGTGTTGGAAAAATATCTTAAAGCAGCTACCTATGCAGCAACTTTACTGCTGCCCTTCTGAATGTGATGTTTATAGGTGAGAGTATAGCCTAACATTACTCCTTGGTAAGTTAGGATATGCTCATGGGGAAGGCTGTGGTTGCCTGCTCTGATATTTAGCATGCCGTTGGCTCAGAGATTGTTCAGGTAAAAGACTGATGTTACTGATTTATTGGAGCTCTTCATTGACCTTGTGCCTCTAACAACCCTCTCCCCTAGCCTTTGTGATACTGGCCTGGAGTGAAGGTGAGTCCCCATGCTCAGTCATCCCCACTGTTGGTGCAACCAACAGGCAATACTGTATGTTTTCACTGGGAATTCTGTGGGTGCCATTTGGCAGAACAGCTACAAGTGAGCACTGCTGCAGGTAAGGCACAGTGTGAAATGGGATCTCTCCTTAGCAAAAACTCCCCCAATGCTTCCCTTCCTCTCCTCCTGGAGAACTGGTGAAGACTCATCTCTCCAGGCCTTCACACTTAGGTTTCACAGCCTTTCTGGCTCCCACAGCAGGGATATGGAACAAAAGCATCTGAGTTTTCCCAGCTATGAGGTACAACGTGGGCATTCTGTGCCATGGTCAGCACTGGGTTGTGAATAGCTATGCAGCTTCCAGTCCCAGGTTGGATAAAGGGTCCAGACAAGGGACTCACCAGAGGTCCCTCAATGTCATCTTTTTCTGCAGGCTCCACATTTGTGTGGGAGACCCAGTCATGCAGCTCAAGATGTTGGATCCATGGTGTGCCAGAGAGTGCTGGAGATGTGACTAGGTGGCTCCAGTGATATGAAGATTAAAGGAGACCATCAGTGTGGGGAGTTGGAATGGACAAGTTGGTGACTGCTTGCACCCATGGTGCTGTGGCACCTAGGAAAGGCCTGAAAACAAGGTCTACAGATGGCCAGCTGTTCTCTGAGGGAGACTGCATGTGCTGCTACAGAGCTTAAAGAGTTGCAGCACCAGGTTAAGGAATTTATGCAAAGGGTCAAAGACTACTTGGGATCCATGTATGACACTCCCGAGTAGCCACAGCTGGAAACTGGGGAGACCGTTGCCCTCCTGGGGTGGAATGGTGTGGCAGGCTGTCTCCCCCAGCATGGAGAGTCCTGTTCCAGGGACTCCTCCATGAGTTACATGCCTGAGAGTCCTATGGGGGAACAGAGGGGTTCTGGATAGCAGCCACAGGGGAATGCTCCATGCTGCACATGTTTTGGGAGATGCTTGAATATGAGGGAGCCCTATAACAGGAGAAATGGTACATGGGAACTGCTGACCCATGGTCCAAGGAGTCAGGAAGGCATCTGGCGGGGTCTGCTCTGTGGGGCAGCAGTATGGAAGGGGAGGGAGATCAGACTGCCTGAGACCCAATGCCAGAGCCTGCACTGACTCAGCCTGCCTTCCAGGACCAACTAACTATGCAATGTCAGTTAATAGCATAGGCACAGGGACCCAAAGAGAATGGGGATGCAGGTGGCCTGTCAGCCCAGTAGGCCAGGCAACTGTGGGCCTGGGTCCCACTGCAAGGGAACAGCGCAGTCTCTGTGAGGACAGGCAGCCCCCTGGGCTCTGGCCCAAGTTCTGGAGCAGACAAAGTTCCACAGTTTTTCTTTATTATGCACACAAAAAGTTTGGCAGCTGTAAAATGTAATTAAACTGAAGAGTGGCAGTTTCACTCATTGCATTCCCTCTTCTGCCTCAAGGTTTCATGTTTATTAAGATGAGCCCCCATGGTTGCCCAACCCCCTGCTCGTATCAATGTCATAACCAGGATTCTTTGTTTTCTGTGATAAAAACCAATATCCCTAATTTTCAGATTAAAAAACTATCCCAAAATCCACACTTTCCCTAAATATATATGCCTATAAGCATATATATATGTATATATGTGTGTGTATACATACATACATATCTGTGTATATATATTAGGGCTACGTGAAGCTTCAGTCACTGATCAATTTGGCAGAGATTCAGCCTGATATGGTGGCCAAATCTCCGAATCTGAATCAAAGCAGGAGACCCTTTAATCTTTCCAAATCAAAACGGAACCCTTCAAATTGATCCGAAGAGATTTGGAAAGATTTGATGATTTGGACATAGACACAGCTTTAAATGTTTTTCTACATACCTCAAGGTACTAGGCAGCTTGTGAATGCTGAGATGCTGGGGCAGATGTCCCACTGGAGTGTGGGAGGGTCCCCAGCACACTCAGCAACAGACATGGAAGTGGACCAGAAAGACATCTGGTCCACTTCCAGGTATGCCAGGGAGCATGCTGGGGGCCCCTCCCTGTGGCCCCCGGTTCAGCGACTGGTGCCTCCTGGGTCTGGGGGGCACCCAAGGTTCCCCCCATGGTTGATTGCTGAGCCAGGGGGATGTTGGGGGGGGGCTCTCTGCACGCTTGGGGACAAGAACTGGAAGTGGACCAAATTTACGTGAAAGTTAGAGCACTTCCACTGTGGGTTTCTTGATCACTTGTACTTAGCCTCAAAGTACATACTTCAGTCAATCTTAGCACTTCTGTTCTATTCTGCTCTGTACTCTCTCTAATGAATCCAATAGCCTTCTGGTAAAGATTTTAGTGATGTAATGAACCTCCATCACATAGAACAGAAGTTCTTAATAAAAAATTCTAGCATCCAAAAACAGATTCAAGAACAACACCTCAGCATTTCTCTACTTTTTCCTCAAAAGCTTCATGAAACAAAAGGGACTGGCAGAACAACTTGAAAGAAGAAAACTCCAGGTTATTTTAATGTGCCATCAATCACACCTTTTCCACTTAGCTGAACAATGAAAAAGATACCTGCCTCCAAGAAGATCTTTTTATAACCCAAAAAGATGAATCACAGACTCTTCAAGTCCTATTTTTGCTAAGTGTCTTCTTCCCTGACAAAAATCTTCAGTCCACAGTAATGTACCCAAGTTCTTCTATGCATTGCAAAGGACATGAATGGCATGGCCTAAAGTAGTTAGAGGTGAAATACAGAGGAAAGGGACATATGGAACAGCATAACTTGAGTCTCTGTGGAACATCTATCCCTGGATATTGTTTAAGAGTGGGTGAGGCAGACACTTGACTGGGATGTTTTATTCAGGGATGATCCAGCTTTGAGCTGCAGTTGAACTGGGTGACCTCCTGAGGTCCCTTCTAATTCTACTATTTATTATATCATTCAATGAAGTTTTAGAGACTTTCAGGCAGGCAGTTCTTTTGGCTTGGGTTCCAAAACCATGAATCATCTCCTCAAGTTAGCTACCTATGCCTAGTTTTCCTGCTAAACAGAAATAGGAGAGAGAGTGCTAATCAAGGACAGCCAACAGTTAGAAGATTTATCTGGGATGCTGGAGAGACAGCTACAGACTCCTGATTCAGAGAAGGTCATGAACCTACAATTCAGAAAAGTGCACCCAGGTATTGGGTAGCATTAGGTGGATTTCACAATATCTTCTCCTAGAGCTATTTTTCTTAGTAGGTAAATATTTGTTGGGCCAGAAACTATAGTGTAGTAGGTAGGGTCCTTGGTTAGAAGCTGGGAAATCATATTTTAAGTCTCTATGACAGAGCACTTAGCACGCCTGTGACTTGAAGAGAAGAGGAGGATTTAGAAACAGGTCAGGAAGCAATCAGAGAAGACACATGACCAGATGTTGGTAGAGGCTGGGGTTCCAGACTCCTCCCTCCAGGCTCCATGCTCTAGGTGCCTCCTCCCTACTGTTCCCCCCATAACAGCTGAGGCTGGGTGGGGGTCTGTTGTTGTTCTGGGTAAAGAAATAAAGGTTGGGATTCATTGACAACTGTCTGTAGTGTATGTGTTTTTGGGGGGTGCACTGTGGGTTTGGGGCTTATGGGTGGCCACGCAGGCAACCTAGTGTGAGGGAGGGATGTGTGTGGAGGAAGTGGTGATCTGCGAGCACCTCATGGATATGGTGCACATAGCCATTTCTTCCAGCTGGAAATTGAGAAGCATACCTGGTGTCCTGGGTACAGGCTTTTGGCACAGTGTCCTGGAAACCTGTGTCAGAAGACTGCAGACTGCTCTGAGCCAAAAAGGCATGTGGCCTGGGAACAAAACATGGGACAGCCTTTTACAGAGCAGGGCTGGCCCTCAGGCAGCAGCAGCCAGGCTGGGCAGGAAGAGCACTGGCCTAAACTACTCAATTTGCTGCTGTTCCAGATGCATGTGTATACACTGTGCCCAGGAGTAGTTTATTCCAGCGCAAATTTGTTCAGTCACATTAACTGCATGTGTAGCTACACCCACAATGGAGAGGTAGGTAGTATGAGAGGTGGGAAGTAGAGAGTTGCATTATTATGGAGGAATACTAATCTTTTCTGGAGGAGTACAATGGAGATGATTTGAGCAAATGTAAATGTCATGACCAGTCCATTGGTCTATTTCTAGCTTTTTAAGTCAAATTTTTCCCCTTCTCCTATTTAGGATTGTTCTTTTCTTGCTTATTATTTCTTTCTCTCTTTCTTATTCTTCCATTTACATTTGTCCTCTTTCCACTGATCCTTTATGCCCCTGCCTCTTCCTTACTCCTTCCATATATTCCATCTATTGCAGGCTTATGAAGTACTCAGTTCATGCAGAAGAGAATTTAATATTATTGTTTTCCTCTGAAATCAATGGAATCTGAGGATTATTTCAGTCCTTTATAGAATCAGGCCCTTTTCTTCTTTTCTTTTTCACTGTTCCAAGCCTCTCACCCTACCTATTGTTTCTCTTGTTCTTTACCATAACACCATCTTCCATTTTCCAATTTACTTTTGAATTTATTTGGTTCATACATGTCCACCGATATTTGATTTAAATGAGCTGGTGCAGGTCTTCTAGCCCATATAGATTAGTAGTGAGGTGGAACATTCCAAAATGCCGATTCAGCATAGTGGAGGTGGGGGGAGGAATGCGGGGGGAGTTGCTTTCCACAAACATTTAAACAGTGCTGATGGCTGCTGAAAAAAAATCTGCATAAAAATTACACAATCCATGAAATTTATTACACCTGCAGTTTGCCAGTTGCCTTCCTCATTTGCATATGCTGTTTTGGCTTAAAGCTGAATAATATTTTACCACATACTTTTACATATAAAAATCTGTTCTAATCTAATTGAGATAATGTTGTGTGTTACCTATAGTAAACTGTCTATAAGTTGAGCATTAGCGTTTCCAAACAATATTTGTTCTTTTAAATCACTTGTGTTTGGAAAGATCTTGCAGCATTTCCAATCTGTTCTTGTTAAGAACATTTGCATTATGAAATTCTTCAGCTACCTTACTCTCTAAATCTTCTGTCTTTGTTTCATTGATTTACAGCTTCTAAATAATTTGGGAAACGCAGTTCGCAATTAAGTGCATTCTCACTCTCATATGCAAATTCTAATGAATACTTGTCATCATTCTTCTATTTTTAATAACATTAGTACTGCTATGCTGAAATGTCTTAAAGATCAGACCAATTTTTAATAGGTCAGTGTTCTTTTTATAATTACCTGACTCATTTATTTTGTTTGCCATTGCATGAATACTAGGTGTTTGTTTTAATTTTATGGTGCTAGCAACAGATGAAGTAAATATCTTTTCAGGTTTCTTTCAGGGAATAATTGTAAATTTTAACCTCTACAGTACTGTGTGCACATTCAACAGAAGGTGTGAATAATTTTTGTTCTTCAAAATGAATGGAAATTTTATACCAAAGCAAGTACATTCAAATGCAGTCATCATTTTTTTCCAGCTCCATTAACACTTGTAATAGATTAACCATTAAGAAATACACTGAATTAGCTATTAGAGAATGCTTTAGATCTCTAATATATTTTGTACAGTACTGTAGTGCTTTGTATTTGGTCACAGTACAAAGGAACCCAGTTTGTTCTTTCCTCTACCTGATATTCATGGAAATGCATATTACCACCATTCTTTTTCAGTCCCAAATCTAAACTGAATCAAATCTGAATATGACCTCTGTGCTAAGAAGAGAGGTGGCTTTTCCCCAGTAACAGTTGTTTAAATATAGTGAATTGACGCTGAAGTCATCCCCAGTAGCAACCTTTTGATTGTAATCTCTCCAGTACATTTAGTCAGGATTCAGTGGAAGTCTCTAGGGAACTACATAGGATCTCCAGATGACAAGACTGAATTTAGAAGTATTTATGCTCTTAAATCACCTCAGTATGTGTGTGTGTGTGTATCTATATATAGATATATATCTATATCTATATCTATACTGCATTACCCCTGTTTTGCACTGACTAGGCCTGAGACAGCTGCTTGTCATTGAGGTCCCTGTTTTGCCCAAGACAAGGAAAGAAAGAAACAAGCAAGAGGAAGCATGTTTCATTATTTAATACACAGCTGCACATCATAGGAGTATTGGGCCACATTGCAAAAAATGAAGCAGAAACATAAACAAAACTATGCATTAGACAGCCAGAAAAAATGTTATTAAATAATCTCAATAGGGACCTAGCATGTAGGTTCCAACTTGGAGCATAAGCCATGGGAGCAGGAGGGACCTCTTATCTAATGAGTTGAGCCCCCTGCCATTTCAGGCAAACACATCATGTAATCACTTTCATAAACCAATTAAGTTCCATGTAAAAAGCCATTTGTTTTTTGTGGTGTTGTTGTTTGTTTGGTTTTTCCCTTTACTATGTTTGCTGGAAGACTGCTCCAGAATTTCACTCTTCCAATGGTTACAAGGCTTCCCATTTTTGTTCATGATTTTTGTTGCCAATGTGTTACCCATTTGCTTTTATGCCAACATATCCCTTAGCTTAGTTTTTCAACACCCTGGCATTTAATTCCCAGATATATTTAGAGAGAAGAATCATGTGGCCTCTCACCCTTCGTTTTGCTAGTCAAAACAAGGTGAAATCTCAGTCTTATGTTGTAAGATAAGCTTTTCCCTAAACAACTCAGCAGCTATGTCTTGCACCTGTTTCAGTTTGAAGTAATCTTTTTGGGACTGTAACAGGGGAGCTGGAGGCTGTTATTTTAAGGGAGAAACAACTGAGAAGAACAGCCCTGCAACAGGCCAGGAGAATGCCTGGCCAGAAAGGGAGGAGCCCAGGCAATATAAAACTGGGTTTCTGAGGAATAGAGGTAGTGCAGTTCTGCATTTTGTGTGAAGGAGAACTCATGCCAGCACACACAGGCAAGGGGCAGAATCTGTGGGCCAGAGCAGGAACCCTGGGGGCTCAGAAAGGGCTAGAGAGTGGGGAAGAGGCTTCTGCAATGGCCAGGTAACCCAGATGGAGCTTTGGATGATTTATTTAAAGCATTCGGCTTATATTATTTGTTTTAGATTAACTGGAGGGCTGGTTGTGGCTGAAACAGGTGCATAGGAGGCCACAGGGGTGCCTGAGGGACAGCATTTAGAGGCAGGAGATGGCAGTCCTAGAGTTGGGGATGCTGGGGGCTTAGCCTAGTTAGAGGGTCAAGGGCCAAATTAAAGGGTCAGGGCTGTCAATAAACCAAGAGCAGCTTTGCCTGGGTCAAGGGCTAGGACTAGCTGAAAAAAGCCTTGCCTGGTCCAGGGATAAAAGGGAGCTGGGATAAGCTGAGACCAGCTTCGTTTGGGTCAGTGATACCACGGGGGCTGAGTGGAATTGTGAGTAGCTTTGCCTGGGCCAGGGCTGGGACAAAACTTGAGCCAGGACCAAGGGGCCCAAAGACTGAGACAGGACCAAGGGGCCTGGAGACCTGAGACACAGAGGGGTCTGAGGCCAAGAAAGCTGGTTAGAACAAGTGAGCCAGGGATGAAGAACTGGAGGCAGAATAAAGGTGGTCCAAAGCTAAGAGGGCTGAGGCCCTCCAGAGGCAAAGAATATCAGCTGCAAGGAATGGGCATGACTATAAGGGTGGATGGAAGCCACAACTTGCCCATAAGGAAACTGGTGCCCTGAGGCACCAATAGGGCCAGGAGAACCATGACTGAAGAACAAGGTAGAGACAGACTGGGCTCACTTGGGGATGCTGGGGAAGCCTCCTTTTCACACTTGAAATAATTACATCAAGGTGTGGCAGGAAAGGAAAAACGGAGGGGACCCAAGGAGCTGAAGTGTGTGGCGGGGTAGAAATCAAGTGGCCACCAGGGGGAATCACACCATCCCTAGGGGGCCTAATCCTAGTACAGGGACATGAGTAACCAACTCATAGGCCACATTCACACAAGCATGGATTTTTTTTTCCCGGGGACAAGAAGCGGCAGCACACCTTGTGCTACTTGTCCTTGGGGAATGCCTGTGCCATGCACTGTCTGCCACACAGCAGGTTACCCCAGGTGGGATAGGAGAGGCTGGGCCCAGCAATTGAAGGCCTGACTCCACTGCCCTTTATGAAGCTGGGTAGTATCTTATTACATGATTAATCCAATTAAAGACAGTAAGAGTAAGTTAACCACTCAGAGTAAATTCATCAATTGGACCTCAGCTTATTATACTTCAGTAAACTCTTCTGAACCTTAGATATTACTAATGCAGTATAACTGTAAACAAACACAGCCTCTAGTAGTTGCTTGACAATGATACATCAGCTTGGGATAAAAGAACTAGTTTTACTACTACTGATTAGGACACACTGGATGCATCTACACATTCATTAATGCACTGCAGTTAATGCACATTTAGTTTAGTACTTCCTTATTGAAGTACTAAACTGAATGTGCAGTAACTACATTTACTATGCAGTAGCACCAGCACGTTTTTTTTAATGATGGTTACTGTGCAGTAGCTTGAAAACACTGTGCAGTAGCTTATTAGCACAGTTTTTGACCAGCTCGCTACTGCATGGTGTTATTAAGCTACTGCTCAGTAAGCATCTCATGTAGATGTGCCCACTGAAGCTGATACGTAAATATCTGTATTTTCCTTTAGAGAATTTTTGACCATGGCATGAATTTGGTTAAATGGTCAGATATTACCAGTGAGAATCCTTTACTCTTATCTTCAGTTTAGAGTTTAGGCAAGGCTTTTCCCCTCCTCTGGGCAACTTCAATTCCAAAACCTTAAATGTACTATGTCGTTGCAAGATCCTGTATACAACCAAGAAAGCTAAGCATAGCGAGTCCAAAGCTTTCCTCAAATCCGAAAGAGAAATATTTATACAATACTACTGGGAAGACTATATATATATAGGGTAACAAGGGTAATGAAGATTCACAGAAGGAAACACTTTAATCTGTAGTCATTGATCCTGTATTTGTTAATGTAGTACAATCCTAGTTTCCAACCAGACCTGCTTACACTTCTGGGTTCTTTGATAATAAGCCATGACCAAGAATGCTTCTTCCCATGGCAAGGCAGATGACTGTGCCTTTATCTATTAGATAAGGACTTAGAACCATTTTTGATAAGCCTAGTCAGTACTACTTAATAAATTGTGCTTCAGGTAGGACTGGCCATGAAAGCCACCTTGAAGTTTCAGTTGCTGCAGAAGGTGATGGCTCAATATCAGTGAAAAACAGAATGTGGAGAATAGATCTTCTATTCAATTAGTATTTGAGTAAAATAGAAATTCTTTCTATTCTTTGATACAACTTGTACAGTTCCTGATATTTATCTTCAATGTGGACTCTAATTCAATTACTTCAATTACCATTTCTCACCCTGTGCACTGATGTGGTAGCTTTGCTTCATCAAGGCCCATGGCTGAAAGATTCTAGTGTAAACCATGGGAAAAACTCAATCTTGAGCATTGCTTAAGGCTTCAGATTGCATCTTGTGCATACTACTGAAACTACATAGCATAAATCATCTGCAGGATCAGTCATCACTGACATTGCATTAATAACGCAAAAGTCTTGCACCTTGACTGCTGCATTTCATGTTAGGGAACTGATACAGAATTTGCTATGCAATTGTTTCAAGTATTATTGTGAATCACTTGACTACTGGGGGTAAAAGTGCTAGATAAATTACAATTGTATTGTATTATGTAACCTTGTAGCAAATTATATAGCTGAGGGAAAAAATGCAAATTATTTTGATAAAAATGATAACAAAGACCATAAGACATAAAGTAGTTCTCATATCAATTTCAGCCATAATTATATCATTTATAATTATATGAATTATAACTGATGTATGCTATATCATATTCAGCTTCAACCTCAGTTTCATGTACAGAGAGGACAAAGGTTGTCAACAGTGTCAGCAAACCTGATGCTTGACATTCTGCTCCCAAAATCTTCAGGCTATGAGCAGAGGTATGTACCAGTCAATCTGTTTCCTTGGTTCTGTTCCCTGCTATTCATTGTACAGGGGTCATGACTAATGCTGAACTATGCTTGCATTAATTGTGAGTCCTACAAGGCATATTTATATATCAGGATAATAAAGATGTATACAGGCAGTCCTTGACTTTCAATGTTTCGAGTTACAATGTTTTCACAATTACAACATTGACAATTGAAACAAAATTGACACCCTGTTTCAACTTTCTGACGTCAGTTTTGACTTTACGATGCTTGATCTGATGCGACGCCATGTCAGCAACCAAGTTCGCTGCATCACCCATCTCCCTGGAGAACATCTGTCCAAACTTCCTTGGACACTTTCTTTAAGAAAGCAGACAAGACTACAGTAAAACCTGCAGTCAAGAATCCCGAGAAGACGCCAGCTAAGAACCCTTTAAAAAGTCCAGCAAAGTCACCTCAAAGAAGTTCTTCCAAATCAATGTGATTGCTATTTACAATATAAATAAATTAATGTAGCTATATTATTCATCTATAATTGACTGAGTACAAAATTCTGGATTATTTTTGGTGAAAATAGGGTACCAGGCCTTGGTTCAGAAACCAATCCCCGTTTATAACATTGTTTCCTATGGGAAAAATGGTTCTGAGTTACAACATTTTGACTTAAGATGCAGTTTTCAGGAACTAGGTATGTCGTAAGCTCGAGGACTGCCTGTATAGTAGATGGAAGGCATTATTATTTGTACAGTCTGTAAATTGGGCCTTACGTGTGTAATGATTCTGCTAATACAGTGGTGGCCAACCTTTTTAGCATGCGTGCCTCAGTGTAGCCCTCCCCAAGTGCCATTCCATTTCCCAGTCTGCTCTCTGGTTTCTTTTTCGAGCCTTATCTGCTTCACTGCTTCCTGTCCCTTTCTGGGTCTGATGTGGGCTATACGCAGAGACTGCCTGTACCACTTGTGCACTCAGGCCACTGGTTGGCTACACCTGATTTATACCATCATGCTACTAAATGTTCTGAGATGAGGGGAGCTCAGGTGTTAGAAAGGCAGCAAAAAAAGGAATTACTACCAAAACCAGGAATGCCCACAACATGATGGTTCAAGCAAATGAAGTTAATAGGGATTCTTGGTAAGGTTATTAAGATTTCAAGCTGAGTGAAGTCTACAGATTGGAACACATAAGAGAAAGAAATACAGAGTTCAGGACTGCAGCCATCTGAGCTCAACTCCTGTTGAAGTGGTTAAAAACTATACAAATCCACTTGTGCTCTGTATTTTGATTACTTCCTATAGTAGTGAGTTTGATATACATCAACATCTTCTTCCTTTTATTTGTTCCAAACTTTATATAATTGAACAATGCTATTACCTTGTTCTGGTGGAGTAAATGTTCTGAATTTCCAGCAGCAGGAAGCCCTGTAAGAAGCAGGACACTGTGGCATAAGCTGTTTCAGGCAGGCCTGCAATTCAGAATACAAGCTTCCAAAAAGAGCAGGAGTGGAACAATTAGCACCTGAAATATGAGTCATAAGAAAGTAAGGTTGGAAAGAACCTCATGAGGTCATCTAGTCCAGTCCACTGCTCAGAAGCAGGTCCATTCTTGACTAAACTATTCCAGTTAGTTGTCTATGCAACTTCCTCTTGAAAACTTTGAAGGAAGGAGATTCCACAATGTCTTTTGCTTGCCTATTCCAATGCTTAACCACCCATATAGTCAGAGAGTTGACAGTTCCTCCTAATCTCTGAAGCTTGAGGCCCTAACTCTTAGTCTTGCCCCTACAATCACAGAGAAAAGCCATTCAGGATCCTCCTCCTACCCTCTGGAGTATCTGCAGCTGCACCCAACTTAGTGTGATCTGCAAATTTGCTAAGTATGCACTCAGTCTCATCATCCAAATAATTAATGAAGATATTGAACAATACCGGACCCAGGAAAGGTCCACGAGGAACCATAAGCACTCTCTTGTGCTCTTCTAATTTGGTGAAAAATGTGGGTTTGTTCAATTTCTCAGTAACATTTTTTTAAAGAAAGGCATAGATTAAATTACACCAAGAACCAATCCCTCACAATTTGTGTTTGATCTGCTCTGCCCAGGACTGCAAAAGAACAGTTATTGATTTTGGAAGGATTATAATAATATCATGAGGTGTCTCATTTATGTTTATATTCTTTTAAAAAGGAGTATTTCAAGCAAGAAACCAACATGAAATCAGATCTACTTTTTAGATGGATTTTCAGATTCTTTCAAACTGGGTTGTTCCTTTAGAGGGAAGGTTTTAATGCCAAGTATTTGATTTTTAAGCCTAGACTGATTTTCACCATTTCATACCAAGAAGTTATATAATGTATCTTTGTTGACCTTTTCCAAACACAGATTAAAGTATTCAGCCTCAGCAGTCCCCATAGTGACCTTGTATCTCTTTCCAGCTCTGTCTTCACTAATTGACCTATTGCTGAAAAAGGTCACTTTGAATAGGTGCTTAATATAATCTAACAGCACATATGGGACAAAACTGTTTTCAGTGCTGCTGCAGAGAATAGTGTTGAGTTGGAAGGCACCAGCTGGGTGCAATTGGTAGGACAAGGATTTCAAACTGGGGCTTTGGAGGTGCCAGAATGGCTACTTTCAAATAAGGAGATAAGGACATTCCTAATAAGATGCAGGTGAAATCTATGGAAGTTGCCACAGACGTCTTTGGGAACTTCAAGAAGGCTGAAGGGAGAATTAAATAATGGGTTTTTTTTCCAGAGGCTAGAGAGAGAAGACACTGCAGAGAGAGAAGGGCAAGAAAGATAAAAAAAGAAGTGGAAGATGTAAAAAGTTTCAGTATAATTCTCAGGACAGGTATTCTCAGGGGACTGACTATTGAACAGGATAAAAAATAGGCATAAATCTAGTATATTGGGCTTCCTTCCACACTGTTTGTATTATGAAATATGTCACTTCTCAGCAAGAAGACTCCAAAGGTTCTAGATCTGAAAACATCATTTTCAAATGCCTTCAGTTTACTCATGCTGAGAAGGACTTCTTACCTTACGAACTTTCACATAACTGTAGTGAATAAAACAGAAGTTGTTATCTTTTATGATAGCATTTCAGCCATGAAACTTTCTTGCCACATTCTCAAAATTGTTGCAGTATGGTTATATATTTGTATACCTTTACATACTGTAGATCCACAATATTACATGTCCAGCCAAAATTGATGTGTAAAAGAGCAACTGCCTTTGTGTAATAACTGTTTTAAAACTAGTGGGGCAGTTTCTATTATTGCTTAGGTATGTGTATACCTATACCAAAGTGCAAAATTTGGCCCTGCAGCTCCGATGGATCACATCTCATATTATAAGAGAAACAATGCACAAGGTATAGCTGCATAAACTGAATCTGAAGCCAATAAGGTTAGACTTCTTTATAATACTGTTCACTTAAAATTGGACTAATGATTTTTTTTTAGAATGCATTAAAAAAACCCTCACTCTCTGACTAAAATCTTATTTCAAGTTTCAGCTGCTAGTGAATTTTTATGACCAAATTACAAGCCCCTGAATATAGGGGTTTATATAATGAAAATGCTGACAGCCCCTTAACTATCACAGCAAGAGCAGACACCGGTATAACATAAAAGGAACCCTTATCCAGTAGAAGGGTGAATATATAAATCATTGTTATGAAAAATTCCTTTCTCCTTAGTTATATTCAATCTACAAATCATAAACTTATTCTTGCTAGCAAAAAATAGACTGGATTGGATTTTAATGTGTTTTTTTCTCCCTTGCTTCTCATCATTCTACATCTGTACTGAGTCTTCTTTTCAATCATTTCCTTTGTGATTGTTCAGCTTCATGTTTCTTATATTTTGTTAGGCTAAAATGTAATGTGCTTGAAGTTTATATTGGGAGTCCCATGCAGCTACTCGGCTCAGACCCTGGCTTTCATCTTCAATGGGCAAAGCAAAAATACAGCAGAAAATGGAGGCAGAGGAGAAGAGAAAAAGCCATTTATATTTTTGAAGTGGCTAATGTTGTAAGAGTTATTCTGGAATAGAATACCTCTCTCTTCAGATAAGTACTGGCAGCTGAGCCATCTGCCGCATAAGATACCTACTTCTAAAATATATAGCAGATCTTATTTTTTAATAGTGTGATATCTGTCGCATGTTTACTTATATATGGTAAAATATACTTTGTTCTGCTGGATTCATTCTGCTTTCATTTACTCTGCTTTGCCATTCACTCTGTGTACTGCTGTCAAAATCTGACTAATGGGCCTTTGAGAGTCAGCTGGTCAGTAAATCTTTCCTTTGGAAGCTCCTTTGGCTTTGTTGAGCTGTTTGGTCATTATAGTAACCAATTGAATTACAATTGTATTTTATTTGATGGATCTTTCTCTATAGCACAGACAAAAATTACAGCAGCATCATGGTAACAAATTAGACTGAAGGGAAGAAAAAAAGCTTAATTTATTTTTTATTCCTCCCATGAATAAAAGCCTTAAATTTCCAAATATTACCTGAGAAAACAATAAAAAAATTCAACCTGTTTATGTGAGCAATAATTATATATTCTGTGTTAGGTGAAAACATTCTGCTGTGCACTGATGAAGATTGTTAGTCATTTCATCATGTTCTGCAGCATCGATCCTCCTGACTGCACACAGTACTAATAAAACAAGTTAATGGAGTTTATTTTGTCACAAACACTACAATTTCAAAGAGTTGATTGCAGTCTATGGGAAATCAGTGTCTAACAGTCTCTTAAAGATGTACAGTAGCTTTTATATATTATCGTACAGAAGATATACATTTATGCCCAGTAATCTAATATGCAAGTTCACATTAAAGGGAAAAGAAACAACAAACTGTACACTTGCTAAATCACAGAGAATTTTATAATGGCAAAATTTGCACGATGATCGTTCTTTCACATTTCCAATATTTACAAATTCTTAAAATGATGGTTTGTTTGAAAGTCAAATTAGCTAGAACGCAGACATGAAAAAAATCACATTTTATAAGATCCATTTAAACCAAATTGTACTATTTAATAAGTAACTTGCAGCTTGGATTGATGTTGATAAAGATGTACAAACCAAATGTTATTTCCCAAGCTCTGAAATTGCATGTTATTCATGCTAAAATATGAGGCTGATTATAAGATTCAATGGTAATCAGACTGAATTAATAGGAGCCCTTTAACAAACCTTAATTTCCTCAAGACTCATGACAATCCTAGTAAGTAAATATTGAGAGGATGTACTTTCCCAGAAAATAGATTTGAATTGTTACATGAAAATTGTGGTATTGGTTCACCTAATCAATATAACTTGCTAATTTAAAACATTCTTTAATAGACTTGAAGGTTTACTAAAGGATAATATGTCCTCCCACCCATTCAATCTAATTGCCATTAAAGTCTTAAGGCAGAAAAAAGGGATGCTTCGTTGTTCACTAGCACTAAGGATCAAAGAAATCCATTTTCATTATGGAAAACTGGTATTTTACTTTGGTATCTCCTTGTATAAGGCTATTCTAGTTGGTTCATGGTATATTAACTAGGGATAAGAGAACTTAGTAGTTGAAATCTATGACCCACTGAGAATTTGTGAACTTCAGATTTCCAGATAGATTCAAATCATGAGGGGACTTTACCATGTATAAAACTGCAGCACATAGAAATTGGTTGTGGAGTTACAGTATTAAGGACTGTCTAGTTCATAAAATCAGGGTTCTGATGGAGAATAGAGAAATTGAGGTGACTTATAGCTGAACCGTATTCATTATTAGTATAGTTCCCTATCTGTTGCTGATTGGGAAACAGAAAAGAAGATGGAGATGGTGGATTACACATGTAATTAATGTGAAGCAATAAACTCTGGAGCAGTTTTAGCCAGAGTAAACTATAACTACACATGTGGCCAGGACAGCACCAATTTGACCCAGGGCAGAGCAGGTCTGGGCTCGCAGGGAGCACTGGGAGCCAGCCCTGGCCTCTGGGGGGGCAGCAGCAGGTGGTTGAGAAACTGGCTGGGTCACGAAGGTGCTGAAAGTGAAGAGCCATGTGGCTAGACAGCAGGCAGAAGTCTGGCCCCCAGCTGGCTGGGCTGACTGGGTTCAATTTACACCCATGGTGAGCATTTACACATGCATTTCACTACAATAAATTACCCTGGCATAAGATAGTACTGTCTCCCAATGGTACTTATCTTATGATGGCATAAATTAGTTTACTGTGGCCTAATGGTATCACTCATGAAGATGGTGACACTTTACTCTGCAGTTAGTCTACTCTGCTGTAAAGCACGTGTGTAGATGTGGCTGATGACACCAAATGTGGGCCAGTTTCTATTTTACTTGTTACATACACAAGAAAACTTAAACACCAAAAATGAAATCCTATTCTACCCTGCTCAAGTCCCTGAAAAACTGCTAAGCTGAAGCATGGGAGAGTAACGGCCTAGGGATGTGACCAGGTGCCTGGGGCAAAAAGTCAGCAGTTACTTCCTGTTGCTGCCACAACCATGATTGTGCATGTGCAACTGCTGGCAGAAATCATGTTTTTTCTCTGCCCCTCCCAAGCTTGTGTCCAGGTTGCCCCATTCACCCTACTCTAGTTACACCAATATGGGTGAATCTTCCTCCTTCCTGCTTTTTGTGATTCAGGCCACATACAGAAGTTAGTTTCTATCCAGAGAAGCATTGGTCTCTTGGTAGAAATATCTAGTGTACAGGCATTCATTCACTTTCTCTCTGAAGAAGCATGCCCCACTTGGGAGAAAGATCTTCCAGGTCAACACCTGAAAGATCTCTTCTCTTGTTCTTTCCTCAGACCAAGTGGACCAGGTAGTCTGGGAAAGGTAGAGGGGCAATTTCTCCAGCTTAAGTCCTCCTGATTATGGACCTCTGGAGCTCTGTGCCCCCCCCCCCATGTGCTTGGCTCTCTAAAGGCCAAGGTATCCTGGACATGCAAGGAGCAGAGCCATGCTCCTCCTACCCCTGCTGGAGACTGGGAAGGGAGGCACAATGGCTGCACTCCACACTTTCAAAGACCAGGGTAATCACTGTCTGAAGAAGGCACAAGAAGTCTTTTTGGGCAACTCCACTTTCCCTGGGGACTGGGAGGATTGGAGAAGACACTGTTCCCCATACTTTCCCCAGATCAGGACCCTCCTGGTTTGAGGAAGGCACAGGAAATAGGGTTGAGGAGATAGACACAACCTGGAATGCCTATTTTTTCCATCTCCCAGGAATTTCTAGGGCTAGAAATGAATACCTACTTAGGTTTCAGTGTCTGATGACAGTCTGTTACAAAATTAAATTCATTAATACATTTTGGGGGACTTGAATAGGGTGGCATAGAATCCCCTTAGGCATTTGAGTCCCCCTAGAGATACAATAGGTGGAATAGGATTTGGTCTTAAATCATATAGGTTGTTAAAAATGGGACTTGCATATTAAAAACAGAACAGTGGGAAGGAGGAGACTTTTAAAATATTGGTTCTCAACATTTCCCATATTGGGATTTCCTTCATGGACACATGGAGTATTTTTATATGTGCTCCAGGGGTGGTGTGTGTGGCGGGGGCGGGGTGCTTTTTAATTTTTTAAAATTCCCACAGCCTCTCATATATCAGTATCCCCATGCTTCAAAAAGGCAGTGGGGGCACTTTAACTAAAGCTTGCTGAACAAGCACTAGGACACTGATACACGAGACATGGAGGCTGCCGCAGCATGCTAATTAGTATGCTCCAGTATACTTGATTAACTGAGTCTGCACCTATGCTTTGTAATTACAGCATGTTGGAGCAGCCTTCCCACAAATCTACAGGCACCTATGAGGCATAACCCTGCAGTTGCAGAATGAGAAACCCTGGTTTAAAGCAAATGTTGGCTATATCATTTAAATATCAGTAGTGCATGTGCCCTCTAAATGTTGTTTTCCTTCACCTTCCCATATTGTTTTCAAGGTTAAGGATGTTTTATAAAGGTATTTAACCCCATACAGTCAATAGAGTTGTTATTCTCTTTATTTCCATTATTTCATTTGCAAACTATCACATCTATTTTTGGGGTGGGGGGGCAGGATAGTTTCAGTGCATTCAAGTACTCATGCATTAAAAGACTTTATTTTTCTCTGAAAGTTTTAAAAATTTTTTATGTTCTTTAAGTCATTAATTTTTCAAAGTAATTTAATGCTTAGAGCCTATTAAGTATCCCCTGTCCATAATACTAATTACTAGTACTTTCAGTTATTATATTGTGCCTGTGTCAATCTGCCTCAGTTATATTTAACCTGAAAATCATCTAAATCCATTTTCACTGACTAAAATAGACTGGGGTTGATTTTTAATGTTTCTTGTATGCTTCTCATTATCCTATACTTATGATTAAGGGGCCTACATTACCAACAGAGCTTCAATGGATTTAGATACAGACACAAATGCTTCTCTTAGCTACATTGGTGTATATCCTAAATAAGCATATTGAAATGTGGTTTGAAAGAGGACTATTTAGAGCTTAATTCTTCTGCAATATAGAGATGCAGTCTTGACTGTCTGAATACAAAGTAAAAAGTGATGAGCAAGACAGGATATGCGAAGCAGCCCCAGACTACAGTAATGAAAATGTTGTTCTATGGGCACTGATTTACTTTTGCCTTGTATGGTAAGGTGACAAAAGAGGTTATCTTGTTAAGATGGTGACTATTGCATTTAAACCCATTCTCTATCAGAAATGCCCATATTTGTGTCCACTTCTCACCCACATTTTCCCTCAGCCCTCACAAGGCATAGAATAGACATATAAAAGTTTCAGATATTTTAAGGTCATGATGTAGTCCTTGATTTGACACAGCAATAAAGCACAGCCTTAACTTCACACTTGCACATAGATCTTGTTGAATCCAAAGAGAAGCAGGAATTCAAATTGACCTCTTTGCTCATAATTTCCCATTGGCTAGATCTAGGTGCCTCCCCACAATGTGTATGTTTTTACAGATGGCACCTAATGTGGCTCACTCATTCTATCAGGAACTTATGTGCCTAAATCTGTTTCTCTGGGTGTGTACAAATGTTCAAAAGATCTGAGAAAACTCTACTGATTTTGTTCTTCCAGTAGAAATACTGAATATCTAGAAAGACCAGTACCTGGCTGTTTGCTCCACAGACAGTCTAGTCCACTGATGGTACCCATGTCTTTCAGGCTTCCCTGGAGACTGCAGGGTAATCCTGGAGGGTTGGCAACCTTACTGGCACTAGCCAATGGATCTAGTTCCAGTGTAGTCTGTTCATGGTCAGGTGCTAGCAGGTTGGGTTCTGGTGGTTTCTATCCTGGAACCAGCCTGCCACCCCCATCCCTATTCCTAGACCCTCCAATGTGCCCCCACCACACCTGAACCTGGATGGGCTCTACATGAAAGGTTGCTTCATGTCTGTGGAGGAGGGAAGGTCTCGGAGTTCCAGGAACAGCAGGGGGCCACATCCATGATGAATGTCCATGATGCATACAGGATGGGATAGGGTTTGACTGATCAGGCCCAGTGTGATTAGGACCAGAACAGCCAGTTCCTGCTCCATCCTATATGCAAATATCATGGATGTGGCTCTCCTCTTCCCATTCTCAGGCCCCCAGATGTACCTTCTTCATGGATATGAACTAGCTTTTCATGTAGGGTTTGGGTCTGGGTGTGGGAGGGGTGGTTTGAGGAGCTTCAGGAATGAAGCATGAAGGGGGTGGGTCAGTGTGCTTCAGAGCCACTCAGTATCTGGGGGCTCTGGGAGCAGTAGGACTGGAGTCCAGGGCCCTAGGGAGGTTGGGTCAGGGAGCTCCAGGAGCAGCAGAAACAGGGGCAGGCTGTTTTGGATCTGGAGGGCTGCTGGTAGCTTGCAGTCTGGTGCTGGTGAGTCAGTTTCCCTGCCTGCTCAGGTTTGGGAGGGTTGTCAGCTTACAGTTCAAGGCTATGGAGAGGGGTTGCACTTTTCTAGTCCAAAGCTGAATGGAGGTTTGCTCTGTGCTTGTCCAGACCAATGGAGTCTGGCCAAGTCACAGATAGCATCTCTTGATGGTAGGCCTGGAGGAACGAACTCTGGGATGTTGAGGTTAGCATGGAGGCTAAGTGTACACGTGTTCATTTCTCTGGCAGAAACTGTACCCAAAGCTATGTGTACCTCATCTAACCACCATTTTTGGTCCTATAGAACCTGCTTGAACACTTGTACAATTAGGCTACCTATACACATGCTCTGGAATGGGAAGGGGTGGGAGTGTTTTAATTAGACCAGTTCCTGGACAGCCTCTTTAATTAAAATGTCTCACTGTCATGTGTGTTAAGCACCCCTATGTTTAAAAATGGCTGCAGGATGCTTTATTTCAAGCTTATCCAATGAGATTTAGATATAGCACCACCACAGCCATTTTAAAATGGACTGAGGCTTACTACCTGCTAGTGAGGTAATACTGGAGTATCCTAATTAGAACATGAATGAGCATGTCTATAGGCAGCCTTAGTGTTGGTAGAACTGCAGTTGCCAGCAGAAATATAACACATGTACACACCCTTAGGCTGCATCCAGATAAGGAAGCAAATGTCTGTTTTGCATCTCAAAGAAGTTTGAGAAGACACAGGATGCATGTTAGAAATGAAAATGATGTTCCCTGTGCTGCAAATATGCAGCACAGAGCCTAACTTAGATATCAGGAAACTTCGGTATTAAAAAAAAAATGATGAAAAAAAGTGGTACAGGGTGTGGTCCTGGAGTGTGCCCTGAAGCAACAGGAGTCTGGGCCCTCCAGAGAGATGCTTTAGCACCCATCCAGAGTCTCTCTAAGTCTTCCATGCATCCCTGTTGCTCCAGCATGCTGTCTTAGCAAATAAGAGTGGGGTAGGTCTGGTAGCAGTGGCTTGGACCCAGGCTTTGTCCCAGATAAGCAGGGGCATGGGGGTAGGGGAAGTGGTGGCGAGGGGGTAGTCTGTGTGTGGGTGGGAGAGACTGTGGATGGGGGGACTGTGTGGGTGAGGATGAGTCCCCCATTTACCCCCCTGCATGGTTCACAACCCCCACCACAGCAGCAGCAGCCATGAGCAGACTGTCAGGAAACTCATGGCCCACAGCTGGCACAGAACCCCAGTGGAATATGGAGCTTCCTGAAACATGAGAGTTCCACATGGCACATGGTGCTGGTCCAGCCCTGTAGTGCACACCTTCAGGCAGGACCAGGCTAGCTCCTGCCATGACCCAGGGTTCCTGGCACTGCACCCAGGAGCTGCAGACTATCAGGCCTGGCTTGCTTCTGACTTTATGTGCCCCACACACCATCAGGCCAGGCCAGCTCCACGGAGGCAGGAACTGGCCTGAGCCAATGGTGTACAGATTCTGCCTGCAGTGCTGGGAGCCCCAGGTAGCAGTAAGAGCTGCCCTGGTCCTGGTCAAAGGCATATGCCAGTGGGATGGGCCAGCATTGTGTGCCACATGGAGCCCCCAGTTCTCAGGTGGTGCTGCACCCTGCTGGGGGTCTCTTCCAGATATGGGCCATGAGCACCGTGACAGCCTACTACTGCCTGCTGTTGCAGAGGAGGGGGAGTGGCGCATGGTGCTGCACACCATCCTAGGGCATGGGAGGGGGACCCACTCCTTCCACACAGTCCCTCCAATCTTCAGACAGTCCCTCCACACCCAAAGTCTCCCCACCCCCACACAGTCCCCCATGCCCACAAATCCCCCACAATCTACCCACAAACCCTCCATCCCCACCCACATACCCACCCACAAACTCCATTCCCACAATACCCTGCAAAATACACCCCAAACCCCCACACAAGCCCCACACTGCCTCCACAAGCCTTACCCCTACCAACCCTACACTCACCCTACACCTACCAACAAACCCCCTACACTTCCCATAAACCCCACCCCCACCCCTTTCACCTCCAAACCCCACATCTCCCCACAAATCTCACCCTGCATGCCAATCTGCCAGATGGGACAGTACCTGCTGATGGGAGTCATGGCTGCAAGGGCAACTATCACACTGCAGCCCTGCCCCATGGCTACACCAGTGCTGGGACATGTAGTACTGGTCCTGGGAGCCACTTGTGTGTTGTAATGGGCTTGGGGAGGGGTGGAGGTGGAAGGAGGGATGTGTGTGTGACAGAGAAAGAGATGGGGGTTGGGGATGGAGGAGCACTTTGGGTAGGAGAAGCCTCCAGAGCCAGAATTAGAGCCCCTTGACCACCTACAGCAGCCTGTGTAGGGGGAGGCTGGCCTGGAAGGAAAGGGGCTTGTCCAGCCCAGTCCCTGAACCCCAGTTAAGGGCTTCCCAGGAATGGTGTGGGTATCACTGGGCCCTGGGCACAGGTGCAGGGGGCACAACAGCAAGGGCTGGCACTGCTCAGAGCCACAAAGTGGGTGGGACAGCTGTAATTGGACTCATGCTGGTGCTGGAATGAAGCTGTCATCAGGAGGGAGCTAGTGGAGGGAAGACAGTGGCTGTGGGTAAGGGGCACTGGTGGGGATGTGGGTTGGGCGTGATAGGCAAGGGCATGGGCAGGGCACTGGCATCCCAGTGCTTCTCAGTTCACATCCTGGTGAGCTAAGGGGGCAGGGGCAGAATCTGATTTTTCTATGATAAAAAAACCAAAAGCAAACACCAGCATGTATAGACATCTAGAATTAATTTTATTATTCTGATAGAGGCACTGGTAACGTTCCAAATTGCTTTAAAATTGTAAATATATCAATAAAACACTGCCCAACTGATCTCTGTCTGTATAGTGGCATTTTATTTTAATTGCAGAAGAACACAAATTTGGGGTATTTTAATGAGAGAATTCTGGTGGCAGCGAGTTATCAGAGAATTTGCAGTTTTTAAACAAGGAACACCAGGATCCCTGCTGGTGAGACAATTTCATAGATTTCATAGACATTAGGGCTGGAAGGGACCTCGGAAGATTGACTCCAGCCCCACCCCCCCGCCCAAAGGGCAGGAAGTCAGCTGGGGTCATAAGATCCCAGCAAGATAAGCATCCAATTTTCTCTTGAAGGTGTTCAATGTAAGTGCTTGAACCACCTCTGATGGCAGGCTGTTCCAGACCTTGGGGACTTGGACAGTAAAAGGGGCTTATGTGCAGCCTGAAACGGTCTTGCAGTAGTTTATGACCATTCAACCTTGTCATCCCTTGGGGCGCTCTGGTGAACAAATGTTCCCCCAGATACTGGTGGTCGCCCCTGATAAACTTATAGGTGGCCATCAGATCACCCCTGAGCCTGTGCTTTTCCAGGCTAAAGAGCCCCATGGCTTTCAGCCTGTCGTCATAAGGTCTGTTTTCCTGACCTCTGATCATGCACGTGGCTCTTCTCTGCACCCTCTCAAGCTTCTCCACATCCTTTTTGAATTGTGGAGCCCAAAACTGGATGCAGTACTCCAGCTGCGGCCTCACCAAGACCTAGTACAAGGGGAGAATGATGTCCCGGGATTTGCTTGAGAAGCATCTATGGATGGAAGCCAGTGTTTTGGTAGCTTTACTAGCCACAGCATCACATTGCAGACTCATTGCAGGGTGGACAGTTGTCAGGATCTGGGCAGAGGATCCTGCTCAGGGCCAGCACCAGGGACCCTGCAGGAGGGCAGATGAGGTGGCTGACCTCTTGGTCATTTGGGGCCAGAGGACATGCTTCAACAGTTCAAAATGGGCCACTGCAACAAGCACATCTTCTGGGCAATAGCTGCCCAAATAGTAGAGCGAGGGCACCCAGAGACATGCTGGCAGTGCTGCATGAAGGCCACTGTCCAGTTATGCCCCGCTGGCAGCTGGCCCAGAACTTCAGGAGGCTCTGCTGCAGTTCCCATGCCACAGCCTACACAGCTGTGTGGTCCCTGTCTGGGTCTGGCAGGCATGCAGCCATGGGGCCGCAGGTCCAAGGGGGTGGCTGCTGTCGCAGGTGGCAGAAGGTCACCACCAGGCAGCAGCCCCCGCTGTCAGACTACTGCAGTGGATAGAGGGTGCAGAGGCCACTCTAGGTTTAGCAGTCTAGCTGGCACAAGGGTCTAGTGTCCCCAGATACCAACTGAATGGGCCTCAGATGCTCCCTGAGCTGCTCAGCAGGGCAGCTTTTTACACTGCTAGGGCCAGGACAGGTGCTGGCCCCAGCCTCTAGCCTCCTATAGGTGAAGATCTGGGAGGAGCTGGGCAGGGTCAGTTTGCCCCATGGCACAATTTGCCCTCCAGAAAAGTGCATGTTCAGTCATGTGTGCTGAGGCACAAATCTCCAGCACAAATCAGTGCCACTGCTATTTGAGTTACTGCAAGCTCATGTGTTTGCATGTGTGGAAAGGCCCTTAGAGTCCCCCTCCTAGGGTTAGATGCCTAATATTTGTACACAGCAAAATTAAATTTGAGTTTCTTAGGTCTTATGTCTGTCTGGATCTCTTAGTGCCTCATCCTTAGTATCCCTTATCTTGAGGAGACCTTGATTTCCCAGGAATTCCTGAGGTGTGAAGAACCAGCCCCTCAAGCCTCTGGAGCATCTTCCCAGAGCAGCTGGAAAATATGGGCAGCTCTTGCTGCCTGTGCTCTTCTGCCAAAAAGCAAGCAGAAGTCCACAGCAATAAAGTGGCACAACCTATTACTACCTTCACTGTACCCACAAACTTTGGGCATGTGTGGAGCATCAAAGGTCTGGATATCTGCTTTTTTTTCACTTTTGGGCTTCAATAAAAATGTTATGGCAGCCCAAAAGCAAGGAAATGTAAATTCTGTTTCCACCCTTATAAGAATATGGTTGGGCCTCTCGCTACCAGTCCAAGAAACACAAGCTTCCCTAAGTAAATGTAAGGGGGGAAGGGAGAGGAAGCAAACAGAAATACTAAACTTGTTTCTCAGAGAAGTGTGCCTGATATTTATGTGACTTTCTCTTAACACTGCAGGGGTTGCTTTTGTTACAGTGTTGGTTGCTTCTGTTACAGTGTGGGTTTATTCACGAGTAAACAGCCCCAAGAAGGCATCCACACATGCCTGAGGCCCTGCAGTGTCTCCTTGCCACCACCTGGGGGAGCTCTAGGCTCTTCCTGGATGCTAACCCAGGGCCTGGCAGGGAGTTGTCTCCAGGTGGGGGCTGGGACATTACATCTTGCCCCCGGGGGGCTGCCTGCTGCTGGGGAAGGGATAATGTCTCCTGATCCAAGGTTGTAATTGGGGAGCAGAGGCAGGAAGATCTTTGTCTCCCAGCCCCCACTTTACCATCATGATTGGGTATGTAAATGTGGGGCTATAAGACCATTATCTCCCAATGCAGGCTCCATGACTGCAGAGTTGACACTGGGAGATAAGGCTCTCCCAGCCCTGCACTCCCTGTTCATGATGGTGGTAGGGGAAGGGGGCTTGGAGCTCCTTGCTGCTGGGGCAGAGAAACATAGTCCCTACCTGGACTCCTGTGGTGGAGCCTGCCCCGGCCACAGGCTGCTCCCAGGAGCAGGGAGCAATCTCTCACCCCCCAGTGGATAGCTGACCAGGAGCAGATTTTCTCCTGGTCAGGTGTCTACATGAGTGCTACTGCACTGTTATTAATCAAGAGTAAATTTGCTACTTGCATTTTCAGGCAGCAAATTTACTCACAATTAGTGAGGTTTACTGCATAGTAAACGTGAGCATGTAGATAGACGTGTACTGTGCAGTAAACTATGTTACTGCTCAGTTAAGCATCTCACGTAGACGTGCCCTGTGTGAAACTCCCAAAGGAAATCTTTGTCTCAGCTTCACAGCCCTATGGAGGAATTCCCCTGCTGACCTTCTTCCCCAAGAGCCCACCTCTCCCAATAAGCTGATTGAATCCAGCTTATCTTTTTAGTGACACTGTGGCAGTGGTGCAGCAGGCAGGTGATGGCCCCTTTGGTGTTTCAATAGCTTTATATGAGTATGGCTCAAAAGCAGAACCATTTATTTCAATATCTGTATAAGAATTCTTTGCTCATTACTGAATTCCTCTCAGGGGGAATACAGCAGCTGTTTAACAATACTCGGTATCAGGTTACAACAGATTAAGGCAAGAAGTGATGAGCCAAAACCCGTCAAATTGAAACTGCAGGGGCAAAGTAGGTATGCAAAATAAAAATCCTCAATCAGAGTTTGGCGACCCAACAGGGCTAAAACCCCTACTCTTGCAAATAGGACTATGGAATTAAAACACTGGAGGTAGAAATGCTAGATAGAAGTATTACTAATCCCTTTGTTCAGGAACTTACTTAGAAATATTGACTGTCTAGATACTAGCCAATTTATTGAGGCTGCAGCCCTAGGGAGCAAGGAAATAAAATATATTATGCTGCACTGCTCCATGGCATTAGTGCAAAATGTATATACACACAAAGTCAATTTGAAACACATTTTTTCCTAGGATGAACAATAAAACTTTGGAGCTACAAAATATTTGAAAAAAATCTCATCTTCTTTTTATCTCACTTAAAAAGTAGAACTTTTCTCACATGTAGTAACAGGCATATGAGGTTTCAGTGAAATAGAGTAACATAATAAGTGTCAGTAGAACCACACTAACTTTCATTAGAATAAGGATCCGATGCACAATGTGAAAAGACATAGAGAATTGATCACACGGAGTTGTATAGAAGAGAGGTTAAAATGGGTGGAGTTGTGGAGAGGTAGGTTCCAACTGCTAAGACTATGAAAGGACAGAAAGGAAGCTGGCACTGAATAGGAAATGGTAAAATAGGAGAAGATCTCCTAGGCAAGCCACAAAGGGTGCTGATTTTGAATGAGATCTGAGAAATGAGTGAGCAAGCAATGAAAATGAATAAGGGAGTGGATGGGACAGTTGCACTGTTTAGTACTTGTGAGCATGTGCGTGGGAACAGTCTGCAAGTGTTGAAGTCTGGGAGAGGTCACAAGAAAGTATTTGCACTATTATGGCTTATATGAAGGTAATGTGCATAGATAATATTGTTATGGAGTATAAGATAAACAGAAAATGAAGAATTCAAGGTCAACAGTGACCTCAATGTTAGGCAAATTGGACAAATATAGACAGAGCCAAAAAAAGTAGAAAATAATGTGATTTGATTGACCCCAAACTATTTTGAAATATGTACATTATATCTGGATATAATGCTCTGAGCATAATATTTTAGATTCATATAATGAGGAGAGAGTTTATATGTAATTATGCAATTAAAAAGAAGATAGACTTGCAACTTGGACAATAGTTGACAATAAAAGGGTGACTGCAGGTAAAACAAATGGATTAAATTGAGTTCAGGCAGGTTAATATGGCAAGTAAAGTCAATCTGATACAAAGGGCAAAAAGTTAGCACAGACAGTATTTGTATAAAATGTACTTCTTACAGAGAACATATAAATTTTAATTTACAACAAGACTTCTCTGGGAATGTGGATCAATTAATTTTCATCAAATGAAAACACATTCAAAGCCAGGTGTTCCCTAAGGCTCACCAAACTGCCAGTTGTAGGCAGAATCATTAAAGATTTTGCCATCCTTGATTAAAATAGAACAGAAAAGCAAATATGCAGTTTACTAACTAACACACACATGTCAGCGTAGAGCCAGATACTATTTCTTTACAATTTTGGAAGTATACATAGTTACAGAGGTACATATGTCGATAGTCTATACATGTAAGCATTCACATTACTGTAGAAATGGATTCTTATTGATTTCAAAGTTTGTTTAGGATCCTAGGATCAAAGGAAAGTAGGGATGGAAGGGACCTCACAAGGTAATCCAGGCCAGGCCCTTATCAGGGCAGAATCGTCCTTGACTCAAACTTCCCTGCCAAGTGTCTATCCTGATTTTGAAAGTTTCCAAGGAGATTCCACAAGTTCTCTAGGTATTGTGTTCCAATGCTTGACCACCGTCACCATCAGAAAATTTCTTTTATACTCCAACATAAATTTCCCCTGCTTCTGCTTGAAGCTGTTGCTCTTAGTCCTGTCCCCTAAAGCCAAAGAGAAAAGCACATCTCCATCCTCTCTATAATCACCCTGGAGGTATTTGAGGACTTTTATCAAAGCCCCTTTCAGTCTTGTCCAGACTAAATAACCCTAGTACTTTCAGCCTTTTCTCATAAGTCCTGCCTCCCAGGCCTCTGATCATTTTTGTTGTTCTGTGCTGGACTCTTTCCTAATTGTCAGAATCCTTCAAAATGGGCATGTCTACATGTGCCAATTTAAAGCTCAATAGCCATTTTTAAGGCAAAATGAGGGCGTATGTCTACACATGCATGCCCTTTAATGCGCTTAAAATGGTGATTTTAAGCTATTTGTGCCTAAATTTGATACTTGTGCCTAAATTTGATACTTGTGCCTAAAATTGCAAAAGCAGGTATCAAATTTAGGTGCAAATAGCTAAAGCACCTTGACACACGTGTAGACATGCTAAGGCACATTAACATTGTGTATGTTGACTGACTTGGAATTAACTTTAGTGCCAAATTGATCCTCACACCGCATCAATGTGCCTTAGCACGTGCACGTGTAGACGTGCACCTAAAACACCTTAATGCACTTTAAGCAAATGTGCATTAAATTTAGGCATGCATAAAAGCATGTGTAGACATGTTCAGTGTCTCCCAAATTAAAGCTGTTCCACCAAGTTCAAGCCAGGCAGACCTTCTTACTTACCAGCACTTACAAGACTCCTCCGCAGGCAGCCACAGCTTCCTCTACCAAGCAGAACTGCCGCTCAGAATCCACTGTTTGCTGGTTTGTTCATGGGTCCTGTGCTGCTGATCCTTTCCCATGCTCAAAGTAGCTTTGTGGAAGAATTATAACTAGATTATATGAAAGCCAGGGCATTTCAAATCTTCTGAAAAGCATGACAAGAATCATTGCAGGCTGTGTTTGAACTTCCAAGTTTCATCTCTTGTGAATTATTAGCATTATAAATTGGTGATCAAAATAAGAATTAGTGTGTATTTTAACTAAAAATATGTTAGCCCATACAGTTCAGTATTTTAAAAAAATCTCACATTGTCAGTCGTATCAAAAGGAAATCCTTTGAATAATTTGGTGTTCCCAAATAAACAAATCAAAGTGCCAGGTAGTTATTTTCAGACTGCTTGACTATATGTTTGCCTGCTACCTTTTCCACAGCTACTGAAGCACTTAGTCATTCACAGGCTGGGAAGCACTCCAGAGTAAAAGCAGGTGATACCCAGCAAATGTGGTAGGTAGGCAGGCATTGTTTGCAGATAGAAATAAGAAGAGGAAAGGGCCTGAGGGTAGGTGGGAATGGAAGTGAGAGATAGCATCATCAGTTGGCTGGGAGAAAGAGTAAAGCCATGGAGTGGCACAGGTCAGGGTTTACACTGTATAGCTATTGTCAAAAGAGCAGGGCATGAGAACAGGGGTGCTAGAAAGCTCTGTGTATATGAACATGTGCATATGAGCACTCATGTGTGCATCTGATAGAGTGAACAAACAAGTTAAAAACACTTTGATTTTATGCTTTGGAGCCTGCTGGAATATGCAGTGCCCTGGTAGCAACCTCTGGTTGGTAAGTGCTGAAGCTTAATGGGAACTACTGAAACAAGAGCTTTCCATTCATTATCGTACACATTTCAGCACTACAGACAAAAAATATTGGCTAAAGTGCCCATTAAATATTTGAGCTTTACAGTTCGTTTGAGCTGTACAGACAGAAAAAAAAAGCACCAATAAAAATTCCTGAGAACAACCTTGTGCTCCTTCTTTTACAAAAGAAAAAAACATCTGCCGAGTAGATGAATTAGAAGATGGGGCACCATGGACTGGAGTTTAACTAAAACTTTACAAATTACACTAGTTTGACAATAGGGATCCATCAAAGTCCAATAGCACAATACCAAAAAAAAATCATTTTTCTCTTTCTACTTCTTTTCCTTTATCTCTCATCCTCTTGTTTTTGTTTCTGGTTTTTTTCTCTTTTTCCCTTTCTCTTCTTTTTTATGGCAGTAGTAGTAAATGCTAATAAGGTCATTTTTGGTCTTCACTCAGTCAGCCTTTTTGGTATGATTAATTCTAGAACTGAACAAACCTTGTGGTCTAAATGAGATGTACCCAGCAGGGGCCATTTTTAGAAGATGACGATAAACCCTCCACTACTAATTCACCTTTGTGGGACTCATTTTTATGTGTTGCTAGTTTTCTTGTGGTGGTCTCTGTCCAACAGCTTATTCTAACAGTGATTTCAGTGGTGGGAATGTTTCCTTTTTTCACATGCCTATGCATAGAGGAAATGTGTCTGCTTCCTGACCCTTCCAGAGAGGGTTTCTAGATTTGAGTTGCCATGGCAGCAAATAAGATGTGGGAGTGGACAGCCCCTCACAAGAATATGAGGAATGACCACTAGACCACAGTGGTGACTGTAAGGGATCGTCCAATCAGCAGTGATACCATAAAGGTACTGAAGGTAAAGCTGGGGTATATTCAAGGGAGTAGGGTTTTTTTGGCAGCATGGTCAAATCCCCCAAAAGACATTAGCACCTAAATCTGAGTGAGAAATCAGTAAAATTCATGCCTTATTTTTAAGCACCTAAGAATTCAGAGATGACTATAGTTCACCTGTAACACTGCTGCTTCCTGCTTGGCTGACCAAAATATTTAGGTACCTAAAGCTTTATGGGATTCAAAAACTTTTATCTGAGTATTAGAAGGGCCCAATCTGGTAGGCGCACACAGGCCACTTTCAATATGTACTGATAGCACTGAACCCACCACTTGGTGTCACTCTTACATGGAAAGATAGTCAGTAGTAGTGGTGCCTACTTTTACATAGCAATATAGAGGTTAGAGCATTCATTCATGACTTAGAAGATCAGAGTTCTAAACTCTTTTTTACCAACTCACATCTCCTTTTTCCCAGGCCATTAGACAATAATGCAAAAGCCATGAAGCCAGAAAGAGAACAATCGATATGGAATAGCTTTCCCAGTCAACGTGGAGGTCACTCCCTTGGGAGTGCAAACACCTGGTGCTGCCAGCATTATCTCTGATTTTTTGGCAATAGCCACTTAATGTAGAATTCAAGAAGGGTCTTGGCAGCTCATACCAGAATCCAGGTTCCCTACTCCTGTGGGAGGACAAGTGATCTAGCCAGGAAACTGTTAACACTGGGGCCAGCACCAGCAGTATTTTAGGAGGAAAGAGTGAATCTAGCCCTTGTAGATGAAGTTCTGACTTAGGCATCTAAGTTTAGATGTGTATTTCAGATTGTGAAATGCATGGAGCCAGATTCTATTCTCCTTATTAGGCATGAAAGTAGAGTTAGGCCTTGTTACATGTTGCACTTTGAGCTACACTTTGAGCTGTTGACTGGTGTTAGTGCTAGCTTGAGCTTGGAGCAATCACACCTTAAGGCTAAAATCCTTCTTTGACTGTCCACCGTGCACACAGCTGTATCAGCTGGTGAGCCAGGGCAGGCTTCTATCCCTCTTTTAGGTGAGGGTGTGTGAGAAATGGGTTTTGAGTATAGGAACATGAAGCTGGGAGACAGAGTTAATGGGATGGAGATGGGTAATGAAATGGGAGGTGGAGTAGAAATGGGGGAGTGGGTGGTGAAATGAAGGAAGTCAACCAGTAAAGGATAAAATAGAAAGAAGTAAGAAAAATAAAAAGAAATGGAGAGGAAATAAATTAAAAAAGGTCTCATGCTTTAATAAATTGGGACTGAGATAGCGATTGGGGATGGGATATGGGGAATGCTGGTTGTGCTTCCCAGGAGGGCTGAGAACAGGGAGGTAAGGCAATTTTGGGTGAGCCTTCACACAAGGAAGGAAGCCCCAACTCATGGGGACCTGGTCTGGCCCCCTACTTTGCTCACCCTCACCCTCCTATACCCCAGTTTCAGACCTGTCCATGCCCTGTGATCTGGCTAGCTGGCATGTGCCCTGATGCTGTTTGCTTGGGGTTGCATCCCTAGGTGGGTGGGAACACACCCATGGGCAGGAGGGGGAGTCAGCTTGGTGATAGAACCCCAGGTAGAAGAGTTCTGGGGGTGGTACATTTGTCCACACAGAACAGGAGCACACAGAGGGGACACTGCATCCTGGGGTATTGGAGGACTGAAACTTGGGAGGTTCATCTGCAGGGCATGGCTACTCATTAATGTAACAAGAGATGGGTAACACGGATAAGAGGTAAACCTGTTCTTGAGTGGCATAACTTTAAGTCATCTAAAGTGTTCTTATAACTAGATTCAGGTGTTCATGTATGAACAATCCAGGGGTTAAGAGCTCCAGTGCCTAAAATTAATCTGTAACAAGGTCCTAAGAGTGATTCTATTCCACTCTACTAAATTCTCCAACAACAGCATCAACTAGATTGGTAACAAACTGTCATCTCACTCTTAACTAAGTCACAAAATAGCATACAGGAGGAGAAAAATCCATCCACAGTTTATGGAGTCTATGGCCACCTAGATGCCTAGTAGGTAGAACAGGATCTGTCCCAGTGTCCCTAATTGCATCTTAAGTCTGCTGGGATTTCAGCCTTATGCCCCTCTTTTGCACTTGACTGTCTTTGGCAGCTGTCTGCTTAGTACGTTTAATGGTGTAAATCCTAATCTTAGGTGCTGAATTCTCCCAAATCAATTTAAGTGCTTATTTTGTCTTCATGTATTCCATGAGTAAGCCCGTTATTGCACCTGGGTTTATGAACCTAAGGATTTGGGAGTATGAATACTTTTATACTGGATGTAATTATACTGTTTGTATATGTGAGTTGGTAGGCCAGAGGTTTGGCTTGTGAAAAAACAAAATCTGGTTCATCCTGAGATTTTTTCTACTTCTCTAATTTATTTTTATTTCAGAGACTTGACTTACTTATTCAGAAGAAAAGTTTTTTCAGAGTTATGTTTGACTGGTTGACCAAGTTATTGCCTGAGCTATAGTAGTTTACTGAGCTCTGGAAATGCAGAACTAACTGAAAACTGCCTTACCTATCCACTTAAGGATTCCTTTATGACTTAGAGAAAAAGATGAGCCCAGTATGAGGGAAAATACTGTATTTTCTCACATTTTGCTACAAAATCAGTGCACCACAACTTGGTGTGCATGTCTGAAGAAGCAAAGCTGTTTTCTTTGCTGGAAATGAAGCAAGCCTGGAGACACTGTGTATCTCATGCAGCTGCCAAGATGTTTACCAAGATGACACTGTCCTATGTTAACCCTCTCACTTATATTTAAAACTGTTTACAGTAAAGTACTAACAGTTTTGATACCGCTTTTGCAGGAGTCTGGGGAATAACTTTGTGTGACATAGTTAAGTGTTCTGGGAAACATAGAGGGTCCAGGATATGTGGCATCCTAAAAGACAGTCTGGTTGAAGCAGCTGGCACCAGGAACTTTATGAACAATTTGCCAGTAGTGGCAACTGCACCTTCCAAAAGCAACCCCTGGCTAGAAAACAAAATCGATGATAAGCAAGATATTGTTGGCAGTGATATCACTTCTGGCTTCTTATGCAGCTGTTGGAAAACAAATCATAAAACTGTGGCAGCATTTCTATGCAGATGAAAACAGAAGATGCATCAGTGCCAATCCATGACCAATCCCTTCAAAATAACTCTTACTTCTTCCGCTCTTTATCATTCCTTAATCAGAAAAGATACCTAGATGCATAATAGTCCCAATCCTACTCCCTATGAAGCCAACCTCAAAGCGCCCTTTGGGCATGTCCAGACAAGCACACATGTGCCTCATGCCCCGTGTCAAACCCCTTTGAGATAGGGCAACAGACACGTGTAGGAATGAAAAAATGTTCCCCCCGCTGCAAGTTTGCAGCATGGGGAGAAAATGAGACCCCTGATACAGGGGTCTAAAAAAATTGAAGTTTAAAATAGTGAAGCGGGGCATGATCCTGGACTGTGCCCTGAGGCAACAAGAGGCTGGGTCCTCCATGGAGGTGCTCTGGCTGCCAAAGCATCTCTGTGGTTGGCCCCTTGCCCTGGTGCTGAAACATGAGGCTGGCCAGGCCGCATGTTCAGCACCAGGGTTCCAGTGCCAGTGAGTAAGGGGTCAGGGGAGCTGGAGAAGTGGGGAGGGAACCATGGGGGGGAGGGGACCCAATGGCTCTGTCCACTCTCCCAGTCCCCCTGATCCCTGCCCTGGCCGGCCCCACCCCCCTGCCAGCCTCCCAACCCCTGCCTGCCTGGCCCCAGCCCCCTCAGCCCCCCAAGCCCCCCACTCCATACTTTAAACCCCCCTGGCACTTACTGTCAGTTCGAGCTGCCGTCTGGCCAACTGGGTTTCCACCCAAACAGTGCGGGGCAGGGTGACAGCCCCAGCTACCCAATCCTGGGCCTTGCTGCCCCCCACTGCTACCCTCTGCTGCATGGGGGGATCTGCCAGGAGGCCCTGGAGCGCCCCCATCCCTGCAAAGGGGTTTGAGGCAGGGCAAGAGGCATATGCATGCTTGTGTGGACACGCCCTTTGAGTCCAAAGGGAACAGAAACAAGCTTATTTGAACTTATTTGCTCTTTCATATGTACCAGATTTTTTATTTTTTCTGAGCTATTTTTTTTTTCTTACATGCAATACCTTGCTTCTCAATGTTCCACAGTGTCATCAGTACAACACAGGGGGTGAAAAGAGGGCAAAGCTGTCTTTTATTTTTAGGAGCTGATAACATGCTCCTCCAAGGTAATGGAGCTCCATGAGGTGGGCTCTTGCATATTACTTCCTTTCCTAATTAAATTGAATGTGATAGTGAGAGCAGGTTGACATTGTTAAAGTAAATGATCCAATGCTATAGTAATGAAGACACATCCAGAGTGAAGTTTATTGTTTTAATTTTAATCTTGAGTAACCTGAACACTATTGAGTAGGTTGTTCCAAATGTCCTGCAGTGCATTTCCCTATGAACTAAATTCAAGCATGATTCATACGCAACCATTTCTAACAAGTTGATTTATGAGTGGAAATGGCTTATTCATATGCATTGTGAATTCTTATTAAGCATTTACTACTTTTTCTTTTTACTTGTCTGTCATAAGTAATAATTCCCTGAAGGAGAAACAAAAGAAAGTTGTTGGAGGATGTTTCACTCATGCCCTGTCCATGTACATGGCATGCCTTTTATATTAAATATGCATTCCTAAATGCTTAGTTGGATTTTTTCTTTGAGACTGAAAATGTTTGCCAGGGAACACATCAAGATTTTATGAAAATTAGGTCTTTAAAAACCTTGGAGACATTAAATAAATCATTCGGGCTGGGGATAAAGCATCATTCAAAATAAAATGGACCTTTGTGTTTACCTGTTTATTACATGATGTGTTTTACTTTTTTAGACTTACTGGACATGAGTCCTGCTTCAGTAAACTCTCACTGATGTACTTGGACTGAAACAGAATTCATTTGAATTGCATTGATCTAACAGGGTAGTGAATCCGGCCCAGTACTCCTTGCAGTATTAACCAACCATTTAATAACAGATACTATGGCTGGTATCCTACATTTCTGCGGCAGGGCAGACTCATTATGCACTGTTGCTTAACAACTGTTGCTTAACAACGAATGATGGTAATCCTGACTCTTCCATCACACAGCCCTCCAAAAGAACATCAGTAAGGATGGAGGAAATTAAAGTATGTGAGGTAGAGATTATAAACATCCTCTCACTTCAGTCATATATTTCCATCTCCACCCTTCTTACCTTTGACTGTAAGGGCCAAGTGCCTTATGGGGGATAGACAAATGAGACTAAATGTAAATAATAACCATTACCTCTCAACTCCAGCTTCCGGCACTGCTCTCCATTTCTTCCTATTACTTTTCCTCTTTATTCGTTAACTTGCTTACTATTACTGTAATTATTTATTGTACCAGAAAGATTTTATCATATTAGCTAGAGACTATTGTGAATCTGTTAGTCAATAAGGATATCAATAACAAAGAATAAAGGAAAGCAACAAGTCAAACAGTAAATATGAAAGCATGGCGTCAGATTTTATTATGCATATTTGCAGCAGTTCTTCAATGATTTCAAAACTGACAGAGTCGTCAGGGTTTCAATAATGCTTCCTGCAGCTGTGCTCTTCTTTAAGTTTTGCTCTTCATTTAAGAAATAACATCTCAATCTAAATCAAGCATTATGAACTCACAATTTAGCCATTTCAATAGGAAGGGAAAGTTGAAAGCTGGCTCAGTCATGAGTAAGCACAATGGAAAGCTGCAGACTACAACTACAATTTAAGACTAATGGAAGGAGAAGTTTTCAGAGAAACAGAAAAGATGTAGGGAACCTGGGGAAAAATATTAAACTAACATTTAAACTTGTAAAAAGTTGGGTTGGGTTATGTCCATCCATCTTTCGAAGTGATGAACTTAGTGTTGCTCCTGGCTGGGCCATGAATTTCGTATAATTCCACAGGCATAAAACTGAGACACCTGAAATGACTAGCTTTAATCTCTCTATATACCATTTTCCTGTAAGTGTTGGTGACCCTAATACTTCCCTAATTCATAGGGATATTTGTTTAATTAATTCATGATTATGAAATTCTGAGAGATGATGGTATGAACTCCATATGAAAAAGATGCTCCAGTTCTTAGCATTAGCTGATCTCTATATAGATCCTTATGATTCTTGAGGCTGTAATTATTTTTTAGGAGACATAGAAGTGTGTAATATATTACAGTCCAAAGGTCTGTTAGATGATTGGGGATCAAACTGGAAACAATGTTATTTGTCTTTACCTAATCTCAAAGGGAACGTCCAGAAGAGCCCGCACGTGCTTCTTACAGCATCTCAAACCCCTTTGAGATGCAGCAAGAGGCATGTGCAGGAACAAGAAAATGTTCTGTGCACTGCAAGTTTGCAGTGCGGGGGCAAAATTAGACCCCTGGATATCCAGAGGTCAAAAGCCCCACAGAAAAAAAAAACTGGGCCAGGGCATGGTCCTGGGGGAAACTGGGGCAGAGGCTGGATCCTCCATAGAAAGGCTCTGGCTGCCAGAACGTCTCTATGGTTAGCTCTCACCCTGGTGCTGAAGCATGATGCCTACCCATGCAGGGTAGGCAGCCTGCCAGCGGCAGGGAACTGGACCCAAGCTCCACTGCCAGTAAGTAAGGGGTTGGGGGGCTGGAGGAGGGGGGAGGGGACCATTGGGGGGTCCCCCACTGGCCCTACCTGCTCCCCCAGCCCCCCCAATCCCTTCCCTGCCAGGCCTCATCCCCCACTTGCCTCCCAAGTCCTCCCAATCCCCGCCCTGCCCACTGCCCCACCATCCCTTCCATGCCTGGCCCCATCCCCAGCAGGCCCATCCCGGGCCCTGCTGCCCCCTGCTGCCCTGTGCTTCCTGGAGGTGCTTTGTCAGGAGGCCCCAGAGCCCTCACAGCCCCTGCTTGGTGAGTCAAAGCTTTTTCTTTTTTTTTTAAGTGCCAGAAGCTGGGGTTGTGGGGCAGCCGTCGGTGACAAGGGGTGCAAGTGGGAGATGGGGCCAGACGGGCAGCCATTGGGGGGTCTGGAGGAGTGAGGGGGTTGGGCTCGGTGGGGCCACCATTGGGGGGGCTGCAGAAGCCAGCGGTGGATGGGATCAAGTGGGGCAGCAAATCCAAGGGGATGAGGGACCTAGTGGGGGTGGGTTGGGGCATGTGGCCCCTGCAGGAGGAGTAGCCCCTGAAGGGGGGGGGCATGGCTCCTGTTGGGGGATGTAACCCCTCAGGGGAGGGGCTGTAGCCCCTGTGGGGGGCAGCGAAATATATATTAATGTAGTCATGAATTCAACACACGACACATGTATTTAGAGTTCACTTTAGTATTATGATAGCAACACTGCTGGTTTTCCAAATTGCTTTAGCACTGTAGATATATCAAGAAAACATTGCCCAACTGATCGCTGTCTCTCTCTCTCTCTCTTTATATTGGTCTTTTGTTTTAACTGTGGAGGAACATGGATTTTGGAGTATTTTAAAGAGTGACTTTGGGATTTTTTTTATCAGGGATTTTTCAGTTTTCCAATAGGGAACACCAGAATTCCTGCTAGAGAGGCTAGTGGCAGGACCCTGCCTGCTCAGAGATGGCACCTTGGACCCAGCTGGCTGTGGCTGACCTCCTGGCCAACTGGGGCCAGGAGGACATGCTTTCACAGTTCAAAGCAAGCCACCACACCGAGAACATCTTCTGGGCAATAACTGCCAAATGGTCAGGCAAGGGGGCACACATGGCAGTAGTGCCACACAGAGGCCAACTCTGCAGCCACAGCCCACTGTGAGAGGCAGAGGCCTCTATTGGCTGTAAAGTCCCCATTCAAGTCTGACAGGTGTACAGGAGGTCACAGCAGCCAGGCAGCAGCCCTCACCCCACTGCTAGACTGGTGCAGTGGGTAAAGGTTGCAGGGAACCCTCAGGGTTGCTTCAGGGGGAACTAGAGCCTGTGGCACTGGCACATTTATATGCATTGTAAATTCATATTAAGCATTTACTACTTTTTCTTTTTACTGGTTTGTCATAAGGAGTAATTCCCAGAAGGAGAAAACAAGAAAGTTGTTGGAGAATGTTTCACTTATGCATCTACAAGGGGTAGTGTCCCCAGGTACCAATTGGCTGGGCCCCAGAAGCTCCTGAGAGCTAGTAGCCCTGAGCTACTTGCCAGGGCGGCTTTTTAAACTGCTGAGGCCAGGACAGGGCAGGTTCTTATACTGCTGGGGACAGCACAGGTGCTGGCCCCAGGCTCTAGCTCCCCGTGGCTGCAGATCCGAGAGGAGCCAGGCAGGGTTATTTTGCCCCAAGTGGCACAGTTTGCTCCACAAGAAAGTGCATGTCCGAGCACGTGCACTGAGGCAAAAAGCCCTGGCTCAAATTTGCACTGCTTCTATTTGAGCTGCTGGAAGCTCACATGCTTGCATGTGTGGACATGCCCAAAGAGAAGAAACAGAATCATGGCTTAAAAAATAGGATTTGTAACAATGCATGGGATTATCAACAAATTAATTTTTAGGGCTTTGACATTGACTTTAAATATTTCACAAGAAGGCTTTAGTTTATGCTGAATGACTCTTTTCAGAGAGCTTTATTGTCCCTTTTTTCCCTTTTGGGCACTATACCACACCCCTCACAGTACAACTTGGTACAATATGTTCCAGGACCTTGCAATTACCTCAATATAACAATTTTAAAAGTAAAGTATCAGAAGTTTTGCAAAATAATCTATAACCGTCTCACTAGGTGATACTTTTTCAGGGGCTTCTTATCTTGTGGAACTGTTGAAATGACATTGGCCTATTTTTGCATCTATGTTTTTAGATCTTTAGATTGCTCCTGCTCTTGACATTAAGAAGGTTTTGTATTAAAGATTTGATCCAAAGCCTATTCAAGTGAGTGGCAGCTTTGGATCAGGGTAGGAGTGTGAGTTGAACCCACTGAATCAAACTGTAAGGGATTAGTTGCAAATGGATTACTTTGCATCCAACTCATACTTTTCTTCAAAAAGGTAATCTTCTTTTAGTTCACAGTACACTGATTTGGTTGATATATTCTTTATCTGATATATTATTTACTGTTCTGTTAGATTTGATACCTGTCTTTTTCCAGGGTATACTGAAGCAACTTGAACTTTATATAATGGATAGGAAACATATACTCTTTACATATACTGATTTTTGTTTTACAAATTAAGCCTATAATTAGAGATGAGACAATACTGAAATCTTCTGATGATGAATTCCAGAAAGTTTTTTCTGTCAACTTCATTCAGTAACAGTCTTCAAAATGTGTTAGATCAAAAACTGGCCTAGGTCTGAAATACCTTTTATACTGGCTCAGTAACACCCTAACTTAACTTATACAACTTGTGGAAATCCAAACCACTACAGTTCACCTTTCACAGAACAAATCCATAGGGATGGGATAAATATGTAGGATTCTGGTTAAACTTCTGAGCAATTAAATGAACCTGGATCCTTTACACTCATGGTTTTGCAAAGCGAAACACTATTGGCAAGGTATAGGATAAAGAGAGTTAGTTAAGCATGTTAGTCTGAAGTCAGGCAGAAGACAGGGTAAATTCACACGTTATAGATTAATTAAATTAGAGATGTATGGTATAAGGTTTCATAAGCAGTAGGCTTACTTCATCATATGCTATGAAGGGGAGCGGTTGAAGACAGGATAAACAAACACAACCTGACTTTTTTGCCCAGGCATTTCTACACCTATAATTAATGACAGGCTGAGCCCGTAGTTTCCTGTGACATCTTTAAATCATTTATTATTTGCTTTCCTGATTTATGACATATCCAGAACCCATGATAAAGTGATAGCTTTATTATGAACAGCCTTGTATATTAGGGCTGTGCGAAACAGCACCATTTAATTTTGACTTCCATTTTGCCATTGCAATGGGATAGTGTTTCATTTCAAGTTTTGTTTAGTTTTGATAGCTCCATTCTGTTCCATTTTGTTTTGTTGAAACTGTTTCACTGTTTCAATGCTGTTTCAATGTTTGGCCCATAGGCTATAATGAGGAAGCATGAAACTGCTTATAACGTTGTCATTTATGCACTGATTCAGATTAAACTTCTGAGGCCAGAAAGTCTGCCAAGTTTCAAGGAGGTAGGTGCAGGAGTTTCTCAGAAGCTGCATCTCAAAATCTTGAAAACAAAACTCATGTCACCTGTGGCCGTGTCCAGATGAGCGCGCACGTGCCTGTTGCCCTGCCTCAAATCCCTTTGAGGCAGGGCAACAGGAATGTGCAGCAACAAAAAAATGTTCTCCACACTGCAAGTTTGCAGTGCAGGGAGAAAATTAGACCCCTGGGTATCCAGGGGTCTAAAAAAACCACTCCAAAATAGATGTCATAGATTTCATAGACATTAGGGCTGGAAAGGACCTCGGAAGATCATTGAGTTCAGCCCCCCCGCCCAAACGGCAGGAAGTCAGCTGGGATTGTAGGATCCCAGCAAGATAAGCATCCAATTTTCTCTTGAACGTGTTCAATGTAGGTGCCTGAACCACCTCTGATGGCAGGTTGTTCCAGACCTTGGGGGCTCGGACAGTAAAGAAATTCTTCCTTATGTCCAGCTTGAAATGGTCTTGTAGTAGTTTATGACCATTCGACCTCGTCATCCCTTGGGGTGCTCTGGTGAACAAACGTTCCCCCAGATACTGGTGGTCACCCCTGATAAACTTATAGGTGGCCATCAGATCACCCCTGAGCCTGCGCATTTCCAGGCTAAAAAGCCCCAAAGCTCTCAACCTGTTGTCGTAAGGTCTGCTTTCCTGACTTCTGATCATGCACGTGGCTCTTATCTGGACTCTCTCAAGTGTCTCCACATCCTTTTTGAATTGTGGAACCCAAAACTGGATGCAGTACTCCAGCTGCGGCCTCACCAAGGCCGAGTACAATGGGAGAATGACATCTCGGGATTTGCTTGAGAAGCATCTCTGGATGCAAGCCAGAGTTTTAGTTGCTTTACTAGCCACAGTTTCGCATTGCAGGCTCATGTTCATCTTGTGGTCAATGATGACCTCCAAGTCTCTTTCTTCCCTAGTGCTAGCCAGCGTAGCACTGCTGAGCGTATAAGGGTGCTGCAAGTTTTTCTTCCCAAGGTGGAGAACCTTCCATTTTTTGGCATTAAATACAATCAGGTTCTCGTCCTCCCATTTCCTGAGCCTGTCCAGGCCAGCCTGGATCACCTGCCTGTCTTCTGGTGTGGATGCTTTGCCCCAAAGTTTGGTGTCATTGATGAACTTGGCCAGTCTGCTTCTGACTCCAATGTCCACATCATTAATGAAGATGTTGAACAATATGAGTCCAAGACAGAGCCTTGAGGGACCCCACTGGTCACAGGGCACCATGATGAGTGGCTTCCATCAATTACTACACTCTGGGTCAAACCACGGAACCAATTTTCCAGCCAGTAGATTGTGGTCGACCCCAGGCCACAATTGGCCAGTTTCACCAAAATGTGATCATGGGATACCAGATTGAAGGCTTTTTTGAAGTCAAGATATATGACAACAATCTCTTCTCCCTTGTCCAGGTGATAGGTCACCCAGTTGTAGAAAGAAATGAGATTGGTCAAGCAAGACCTACCCACAACAAACCCATGCTGGCTATCCCACAGCATGTTGGCATCTGCCAGTCCATTAAGGATGGTGTCTTTAATAAACTTTTCTAAGATCTTCCCTGGGATAGAAGTGAGGCTGATGGGCCTATAGTTTGCCAGATCCACTTTCCTCCCTTTCTTGAAGATAGGCACCACATTGGCCTTCTTCCAGTCTTTGGGCACTACGCCAGAGCACCAGGAGTTCTCAAAGATCCGTGCCAAAGGCTGGGCTATGACGCTCGCCAGCTTCTTGAGTACCCTGGGGTGTGGATTATCAGGGCTGGCTGACTTGAAAGTTTCCAGCTTCTCAAGGTGTTCCTTCATGAGGTCAGCATTAATGGAGGGCAGGGGATCTCCCTCACCCAGACCTCCCTGTTCCATAGCGAGCATGGGCATCCCATGGGACTGATGAAAGACAGACACAAAGTACCCACTAATAGAATGGCTTTTTCCTGGGTGTCAGTTGTCAGTTGTCCTATCTGATTCAGCAGGGGTCCAATGTTGCCTTTGCTTTTCTTCCAGCTCCTCACAGATCTGGAAAGGACTTTTTATTGCCCTTGATGCTTTAAGTTAGCTGGAGTTAAGTTGCAGCCTTGGCTTTCCTGGTTTGCTCCCTGCAGGACCAGACCAGTGCAGAATCATAGAATCATAGAAGTAGGGTCGGAAGGGACCTTGTAGATCTTCAAGTCCAAACCCCTGCCTGGGCAGGAGAAAAAAAACTGGGCTCATATGATCCCAGTTAGGTAGGCATCAAGCCTCCTCTTAAAGACCCCCAGGGTAGGAGCCAGCACCACTTCCGTTGGAAGTTGGTTCCAGATCCTAGCCGCCCTGACTGTGAAGTAGTTCTTATGGATGTCTATTCTAAACCTACTCTCCAACAACTTGTGGTTGTTATTCCTTGTTAAGCCAGGGGGCTCTAGGGGAAACAAGGTCTCTCCCAAACCCTTCTGGTCCCCCCTAGTGATTTTATAGATGGCCACCAGGTCCCCCCTCAGCCTTCTCTTGTGAAGACTGAACAGGTTCAGGTCCCGCAGTCTCTCATTGTAGGGTCTGCCCTGTTGTCCCCGGATCATGCAGGTGGCCCTCCTCTGGACCCCCTCAATGTTGTCCACATCCCTTCTGAAGTGGAGCACACAGAACTGGACACAGTACTTCAGCTGTGGCCTGACCAGTGCTCCATAGAGAGGGGAGGATCATCTCCTTGTCCACACTAGAGATGTACCTGTGGATGCACAACAAGGTCCAGTTAGCCCTGCCAATCGTGACCTTGCATTGTCGGCCCATGTTCATCTTGGAGTCAATAATGACTCCAAGATCCCTTTCTGCCTCCGTGCTCTCAAGAAGGGAGTTTTCCATTTTATAAGTGTGCTGCTGGTTACTACTGCCCAAGTGCAGCACCCTGCACTTGTCAGTATTGAAACGCATCCTGTTTTTGCTAGCCCACCCCTGTAATCTATCCAGGTCTTGCTGCAGTCTTTTCCTCCCTACTAGCGTGCTCACCTCACCTGAAATTTTGGTATCATCAGTGAATTTAAACAGGTTGCTTTTCACCCCATCGTCCAAATCGCTGATAAAGAGATTGAACAGCGTGGGCCCAAGGACCGAGCCCTGGGGGACTCCGCTGCCCACTTCTCCCCAGGTTGAATATGGGGAGAAGTCCCACCAGGTCTCCATTATCCCTATGACATCATAATTATTTGCATTGAGCAGGAGGACGAGCTCCTCCTGCTTATTCCCTAAGCTCCTGACTGTCTTGTACTCCTCCTGATTGTAGTGCCATAAGCACAAAGTCTCTCACCCAGTCACCCCCCTTACTAGAAAGGGGTGCGAAAAAACAACATACCATCTGATATCAGCAGTGACAAGGGGAGAGAAAGGGTGAAACCTTTAAAAACCGCGCCCAGCCCGAACCCGGCAGAAGCCATTTTAGGACTCAGTCAATCAGTCCTGCCTGTTGTGGTCCAGCCAACCATGACACTGCTTCTCCACCATTGAATTTCCCCGGCGTAACCCCTCCCCCTGCGCATCGATCTGATTTACAATCCATCAACAAAAAGAGAATTAGCAGTCTGCTTGTAACTTAGATAGCTGAAACAGAAAGTGTTTAATCAAGCTGCTGTGCCTACGCATCTCCATCATCGCTGTGTAAGTAAACAAAAATAAAAGCTTCTTTACTACAACTCGTAAATTTTGTACCCTAGCCTGCTCTCAACAAACTCTGTGACCCATAGCTAGAGAAAATCTTACTCCCTCTCTTAAAGGCAAAATGAACCTCTGCACAATGCCTCAGGTTTTAACCCTGCAGCACACAACACTGGCATTTGTGTACAGGAAGGCAAGTGTCCCCTTGGGGGCTCTTGCCTTGCCCCCAGATTGTACCAGGGCTGGGGCAGAGGTGGGCTCACTTAAGTGCCTTAGTCTGCTGGCTTTGCAAGGGTTCCTCAGCAGGCCAGCAGTGGTGGTAGTCCCGCTGTCCCCCAGTGGGCTTAGTTTAAAGCCCAGTGGAGCAGATCAGCCAGTCTGGATGAGAAGACCCTATTCCCCAGGAGAGAGAGGGGGAGGCAATCTTTTCCCAGCAGCTTGCTGCCTCTTTTGCCAAAGAGCAGGCTGTGGTCATGGAAGCCAAAGCCATCCCGATGACAGTCTTTGGTTGACTACGTGGATCCTCCTCTCCCTTCTCAGCCCATACCCCGAGACTGGGAGGATCGACGAGAACACCACCTGTGCCCCAGACCCTTTAGCCCTGCTCCCAAATCCCTGTAGCGCCTCATGACCTGGCTGGGAGTGCTCCAAGCTGTGTCATTGGTGCCCAAATGAATAAGGAGCATAGGATACTGGTCTGTGGGCTGGAGGAGCTTAGGGATCTTCTCCACAATGTCTCGAATGCGGGACCCCGGAAAGCAGCAGACTTCCCAGGCTAAGGGGTCGGGGTGGAAGATTGCCCCCTCAGTCCCCCTCAGGATCAAGTCTCCCGCAACAAACACCTTACGTTTTGTCTTGGGGAGAGCAGGGGCGGTAGCTGCAGTTGGGCTTGTGTTGCCTGCAGGAGCTGGCAACTCAGCAGGCTCTGCTGGAGCAGCAAGAGGTGCATACCTGTTGCTAAGCTCCAGCAGGGCAGGGGCCTTGGTGCGGTGGACCTTAGGGCCCTTGACCACCTTGGTCCATGTCCCTGACTGGGCAGAGCGGGAGGTCCCTGAGTCCTCCTTTGTCCTGGAGGGAGACCGTGATCTACCCTCTGGCTCCCGGGCGAGAAAGGCCTGGCAGTAGGAGTCTATCTCCTGCTCACAGTCACTGATGGCACAGTCTCTGGACTGTGGCCTGGAGCTCCTCCAGCTGGTGTGCCAGAGACCCCAAAAGAGAGCAGACCCCAGGCCCCAGAGCCTGAAAAAGGGCCAGGCAACCCTCACAGCTGAGTGCCAGGGGCTCCGTCTGCATGGAGCCTGGAACCATGGGCTCCATCTGGGTGGCCATCTCTGAGGTGCCAGGTGGGTGGGCGTAGAGCCCAAGGGGACCCTCAGGGTGCGGCGAGTGCCCATCTGTGTCATGCCTGTGGTAGGCTGGCTATGGCTGGGACTGTGCACCTTGCGGGGCTCACAGGCAGGGTATCCGGCCCTCCCACATGCCGTCCTGTGTGAACTCTGTGCTAACTCACGCACCAGCAGAAAACCACACCTTTTTGCACAGCCTGCTCACGTGGCTCTGGTCGCGTGGCTCCCTGGGGAGCTGGGCAAAGTAGGGGCCTGGGCGGGGCTTGACCCAGCGCGGTTCCACTCAGCTGCCTCCTCCTTCTCATTAAGGGGTTAACCCCCTCCCACCACAGGCCCCACTTGCCTCTGGCTGTGCTGGGGGTTGGCGGGGGCTCCACAGCTGCTGGGGGGTCTCTGGGGGGCTTCAGAGGAGCGGGAGCACAGTGGACTTTCACAGTATAGAGCAAAGCAAGGCACAGTTCAAGACCACACCCGGACCCAGTCCTCCAAAAGAGATGCTTTGGTTTTGGCCAGGGAGTCTCTTTTGTGTTACTGCTGCCCCTGATGCTGTCCAAGGTAAGCTGGGGGGGGCTTCATGGGTGTTGTCGGGGTGAGGGGTGGCAGGGGGGTGTGGGGGGGTTTGAAGAGTGGTGTGGGGGGATGTCCCTGGGGCTGTGGGGGGGATGAGGACCTGGCCCAGATCCCTGAGGCTCACTAGTCTGGCTTTGCACTGGAGCGGTTCACACGGCTCCAAGAGGCACACACAGGAGCAGTGCCTCCCAGATCCCTGTGACCTGCTCCAGTGTGAAGCCAGACTAGCAATCCACATGGGGCTGGGCCAGGTCCTCCCCCACCTACAGGCACAGGGAGAAGAAGCAGGAACTGGCCCAGCTCACGCTGACAGGAGCCGGCACAGCATGCAGTTCCCACGTGCCACGCTGGGTCCTGCTGTGGCTGGGCTTTTCCTATAGCTGCAGGACCCTGCCTGGCATGTGGGGACCATGTGGAGCCGAGCTGCATTCTGCTGGCCCCAGGCAGCTTGTGTTCCCCAGGTCCTGCCAGCCTTGGGGCTGCCTGTGCCACTTGGCTGCCTGTTAAAGGTTAGTTATGGTCCTGGGAAGGGGGGCTGGGGCCCTGGGGGGATAAGGGTTGTGGCCCTCCATGGGGGAGCTGGGACCCTGGGCAGGGGGGCTGGCACCCTGTGGGGAGTAGGAGCTGTGACCCTCCAGGGGGTTGCTGGGACCCTGGGTGGGGGCGGAATTCCATGTGCTGGGGGGTGTACCTTGTGGGGGCCAGGGGACCCACCCTTCATGAGCAGCCTCCACACAAGGTCCCCCACACCCACAGTGCCCTCAGGAATTGCCCCGCTCCTACCCACAGACCAACCCACATCCCTCCACATTCACCCACCTGCCTTCCCCCACACCTCTTATCACTCCCTTTCTACAAACACCACATCCCCCCATCACATACCCATCATGTATGAAGAAAACCAAAAGCACAGATCAACACATATAGGTATTTAGAATTTATTTTTTCATGATGATAGAGACACAGGTAGGCTTCCAAATTGCTTTAACATTCTAAATATACCAATAAAGCATTACCCAACTTATCACTGTCTCTAGATATATATATATGTGTGTGTGTGTGTGTGTGTGTGTGTGTGCGCGCGCACACACTTAGAGTGGTTTTTTTGTTTTAAATGTGGAAGAACATGGCTTTTGGGGTATTTTAAAAAAATGGATTTGGGATGCTGCTGCAGCATTCCAGCTGATACAAGGGGAGAATGAGTATCCCCAAGCTGCTTGCCAGTGCAGCTTTTTGGATGAAGTCAGGACAGGGCAGCTTTTTATACTGCTGGGGATATCACAGGTGCTGGCCCTGGGCTCTAGCTCCCCTGGTTACAGATCCAAGAGGAGCCAGGCAGGGTTATTTTGTCCCAAGTGGCACAATTTGCTCCATACCAAAGTGCATGTCCAAGCATGTGTGCTGAAGCAGAAAGCTGTGGCTCAAATTTGCACCTTTTCTATTTGAGCTGCTGCAAGTGTACGTGTTTGCATGTGTGGACATGCCCTGTGTATGTTAAGGTACAGCGGGGTGAAAACTTCAGGCCTGGTAGCTCCTGCTGAGGCCACAAAGCCTGCCAGGTCTCAAGGTGTCAGGTACAGGGGTTTCTGGGAAACTTCTTGTCAAGCTGCTGACAAGCTAAACTTGTGTCATGCATGTGTTTTAAGGTGCAGGGAGGTGAAAACTGCAGGCATGGTAACCCCAGATGAGGTCATGAAGCCTGCCAAGTTTCAAGGAGAAAGGTACAGGGTTTTCTGGGAAACTGTACCTCAGGCTGATGACAAGCAAAACTCATGACATATGACTTTGTGTGTGTTAAGATGCAGTGGGGTGAAAACTGCAGGCATGGTGACCCCTACTGAGGTCATGAAGCCTGACAGGTGTCAAGGAGGTAGGTGCAGGGGGTCCTGCGAAGCTGCACCTCAAACAGTTCAGAGCAAAACTTGTGTTACTTGTAAGTGTGAAGGCAGAGAAAGCTGAGTTCAAATAATGCTTTTAATGCTGTTTTTTCATCCCTCCCTGAGAGCATTAGGATTGGAAGGGATCTCAGAGAAGGATCACGGTCACTGGTCAGATACACTTATACACAATATGAGAGCAGCCCTTCCCCCCTTCTCCCCCTCCCTCTCCTTAGTTTCTCTTTAGCTGCAGGCAAGCCCAGCTTTGAAACTCAAAATGTTTTGAAACTTTCAAAACATTTTGACTGCCCTCGTTTCATTTTGAGGCTGTTTCAAAACCTTTCATTTTGTTTTGATTTTGCTGTTTGGAGCTTAAAATGAGTCGAAACAGCGTCAAAACAAAACAGTTGTTGAAATTTCACACAGCCCTATTGTATATCCTTTATTTATTATATCACTATTACTTTAAACTGGAGCAGCTTTTTCGATTCTATTTTGCTACTGTGTGTTTCCAGCTCTCAGGGATTAGTAATTTTAGATAGTCACTAGACCATATATTTCCTTTGTGAACTCATAAATGTTATTTTGATAGGAGAGAGAACAAATATCTGCTCGGAAACAAGAGATTATTTCAGATCCTCTGCAGCATTTGTGAAATTCCACATGATTACACACATCAAGAGAATAAACTAAACAATGAAAAGTATTAAGATAAAGCAGGGGTCTGTTGCAACATTTGAGGAGAACCACGAGATTATAGTCTTAACACCATAATGAGACACTGAGACAGAGCTAAATACAGTACAAGCTTGCAAATGCCAGAACACTACTTTTTGGCTCCATTTAGTAACATGCATATATGAAGCACATAATTGATGGGATGGAAGGTTGAACTGGTGTCAATCATGCTATGTCTATGGTAATCATTTGAAGAATATTATTTAAAGCTAAATTAAACAGGTATTTTTGTATAATTACAGATACCAGTGACATTAAACCTATTACAGTGAATACTAATAGAATTAATAATCATTAACTACTTATTGTAAAATATTGCCCATGAAGTTTTCAGGGTAAAATAAAGGATTAAGAGATTAATAAAGTTCATTGAATGGAACCCTACGCTTTGAAATGTTCTATTCAAAGGAGAGAGGCTTTTACATTAAAATCTGCATTGTGTGTAAGCTTGTGAAATGGTAATTGTTTCAATTATCAATCTACAGTAGCATTTTTTTTCATTTAAGAAAGACTTCCAGTTACAACTTTTCAAGTGCCACATATGCAATGTTGTCTAATTGTTTCAGGCACTAATATTTCATTCAAGATGTTTAAGCGATGGTTTCAAAGAACTGATATGAAGATTTGGTATGGCCCTGTACCACTTCCATGTTTTTTTTCTTTTTTTTAATTTTTCTTAGTGTACTAATTGTAACATCTCTAAGTATCATTACTGCAATTTTGAGGGCAGAATGTGGCTATGCAGCTGGAACCTATCTTGTGGTTTTGTTGATTTTGCAAAAGTAGAAACAGAATACTCCTCATACTCCCATCGCTATATTAATTCTGTGAAAGTACAAGGGGCATCACTAAAACTAGCTAAACATAATTTGTTTAAGATCTTATCTACACAATGAAGTGAAACCTTGTTTAACTATGTCAATAGAAAACATTAATGGGGCTCCTGATGCCTTTGTACTTGAAGTACAGCTATGGTTCAAATCCAGTTGATAAAACACAGGGGAGGATCCATAGAGGCTGGAGTAGTGCAGATGCACCCCACTTTGATCTCTGCTCTACTCAAGACTTTTAAAATCAAGTGCCTGGGCGGGGAAGCAGCATTTCTATTCAGGCAATGTTGAATAGTCAATTGACAGTTCTCTCTAATCAATTGACTTCATGGCTCATTGTCATAGCCCTGACTTTTATTAATCTCTCTCCATTCCATAGGTGCTAACAACCCTCTATCCTTTTTAGTGGTTTTGATGTTCTGCTATTCAAACCATCCTTTCTTCTGTAATTTTGCTGTTTGTTAGCCACTCCTGGTAATGTTTCTTTTTTGTTTCACAGCCCTGCAGCCTTAAATCAAGTAAAAGCGATTAAACAGATAAGAATAGATACTATGCTTGATTACTATTAACTAACATCTTCCATCTGCTTCACCCTTGCGGACTTGTATATTCATAGCTGGGGGTTGGGTAGGCTTTTTTACAGTGGCAACCAGTACACAGTACATCATAGCACCATCAAAGGAAATACTTGGCTTTTTGCCAACTGCTGTCCTCGCCACATCCTGGTGCTGGTGTTGTTCCCTGGTCCACAACTGTTTATTTGTCAGAGTTACCCCTATTTATTTCACAGCTAACTTTCCCAGAAGGTTGTTCCACTATCTGTTCAACTGTTAGAATCTCAGTGGCAGTACAATGAGATCCCCAGTTGTTTTGGTCTCCTTGCCATTGGATTAAGGTCCTGTTCTGTCAAGAGCCATGTGGAAGCTGATATGCAGCAGCTTCTCCATGATAAAAGAAGTCACACACAGGTGTCTTCCAGGAAAACAGCTTGTCCAGCACATCCCTCAAGCCCTTTGGTGACCAGCTAACCATGACAGGAGAAGGACTGTGAAGTCTGGAAGCTCATGAAGGTGGCAGTTACAAGAAGGTTGTCTAGCACTTGGATGAGATAGGGGTGTGATTTGGCAGCTGTATCTGTGACTGAGCAGTCAAATTCAGCTGTATTGAATCTGCTCTGCTTACCTCACATAGGAAGGGGGCTAGAAAGGAAGCTGGCCTCACTCACTGAGCTCCAGTACACTGATGAGGCTGTAATCCAGGGGTCAGCAACATTTTTGGGTAGAGTGCCAAAAACACCCACAACTTCAAGTTGTAGGATGTTGGTGTGCCAGGGTGGATGATGGGGAGCCAAGAGGGGTCCAATCCTTGCTGTTGCTGTGTAGCCCCGGCCCCTTCCCTGCCATCCACCAAGAGGCACATGCACCAAGCAAAATGCCTTTGAGTGCCACACTCTGGCACTCATGCCAAGGGTTGCCTGCTGTAGTTTGTGCTTGCTCAGAAGCAAACCTTCAGGCAGTCATCCATGTCTCTACCAAGGCATTATATGAAAATGGGATTGATGCATAACATCTAGAAGACTAAGGTCCTCCATCAACAAGCTCCTAATGAACAGTCCTCAGCTCCAGTAATTCAGATTCATGGTGAGAGTCTGGAGAATACCGAGTATTTCCTATACCTCAGAAGCCATCTCTCGCAGAAGGTTGACATCAACAAAGGAAGTCAACATCACTTTAAATGTGCAAGCACAGCCTTTAGATGCCTGAAGAAACAGGTGTTTGAAGATCACTGCTTCAGATCTGAAACCAAACTCATGGTTTTTCAAGCAGTCATGATCCCCACCTTGCTGTGTGGAGCTGAGACATGGAGACAACATACAGGAGACATCTAAAGTTGTTGGAGAAGTACTATCAACAATGTCTATGGAAGATCCTTTGAATCCAGTGGGAAGGGAGATGGACCACTCGTACAAACAAACACCAGGAGTACTTGATAAATAATCTAGCAAATTCAAATGTTAAACTTCATATGTTAGTATAGCAAATTAATGCCCCTTGCAATAAAGTTATATTTGTTTTTGCTTTGATTTTAAACTGAACAATATCATGCTATCCCCGTAACATATTAGTAAAGCACCAATTTTCTCTTTAAAGCTGCTTCAGTTTAAAGTAATAGTAGGCAACCATCAATCCTCTGAATCATGGTGCACATGTAAGAAGCCTATTCAGATGCCTGATGAATTTGTTTGTGGCTGACAAGCCCAATTCAAGAGCAACACTGCTTTTTACAAGTTTCGCAGATCCATATGTTTTCTGAGTTGGAATCCAAGTTTACAGCATGCTGCTTTCTCTTTATCATTTTGCTTTCATCCTCTGGATCAAAGCTGCTTCATGCACTCAGTGCCAGATGTTCCCTTCAGGTTGGACAGAATTCTCTGTGCTCCTCCCAGCTTTCTACATGGATGTTGAACAGATTGATATCATTTCTGGATGCATGATGGTACCACCATAGACGGTAACCTTGCTTTCTAGAGCTGTCTTGAATCTTGCCATACAAAATATTTTTGGGGATACCATCTCTTTCTATTCTTCTGATGTGGCCAGTCCATTGCAACCTCCTCAGCTTGAATGAAGTTTCTAAGTGTGTCAGACCTGTGTATTCCAGTACCTCTGTGTGTGGTATTCCATCTTCTAACTTTATTTTCAGGATCTTACACAGAAACCTCATGTAGAAGCTGTTCAATCTCTTGATGCGCCTAGCATATGTAGTCCATGTTTCTGAACCATAACGCAGGGATGACAGCACACAAGTCTCATAGATTTGCATTCTCACCTTAGCTGTATACAGCAACACTGGTTCATAGTAAGGGTATTGCTCCATCATGGATCCTAATTGTATTATAAATGAGGAAAACAAATAAAAGAGAAAAATGTGTTGTGTTATATGATGATATGCCACACCAGTCAGTGCCAAGGGGTATGATCTGTTGAGTAAGCGGGCAGGTCTACACAAGATGTTATGTTGCCATAGCAATATGCTATGGTGACATTGTGTCAGCAGGCACAAAGCATGATGCCGCAGCTACATTGCTGTAGCAATGCACTCCCTCTCTATAGCACATTGCTACAGTGATGTGGTGGCAAAAAAATAACTGGGCTGCTGGCATGGAACAGTATGAGCTGTTACTACACTGTCATTTAGTACTTCCAAAACTACTGGTCTGCCTCTATTGCAGGGAATCCTCATGGCTTATCTGAAACTTCCCCACTCACACTGGCCCCATGCTGAAGCAGGCTGCCTTCCCTGCCATGAAGGTCCCCAGACTCTAACAGGAGTGGAGGGATCCCTGCACCCTGCTTCCCCGTAGAGTCCAGCATGGGGCTTCTACCAATGTGAGTGCAGCCCCCGTGATAGAGGTGGCTGAGCAGGCTGTGCTCTTCACCCCCACATGCAGTGCTGGCTGGAGCCATGACCTGCTGGGTGCCAGTGCCTGCACCAGGCATAAACACCCTAAGTATCCCTGCTGCCTGCTCCTGCTGCCAGCAGCAGGTGCTGTGTGCCATGGTGGGGGGCACACCGCTCAGCCTCCCTCACACCCCATAAAACTCACACACCTACACCCTGCCCCCAGAACTCCCACCAACAGAGACACACACCTCAGCATACTCTATGTCCCCCTACATGACACCCGGGCAACTATGGCCATAGTCTGCAGCTCCCTTTGGTTGCTGCAGGAGGTCAGAGCAGGGCAGAAGCAGCCCTGCATCTACTTAATCTTATAAGAAGGAAATATGCTCCCAGCTAGGCATGTCTACCCATAGGCATATAGTGATGTTGCTATGGTGTTGTGCTTTAGTGCTTCCTTTTGGAAGTACTAAAGCATGGCATAGTAACCACCCATACTACACCATGCACACAGTGCACCATGATTTTTGCTGATAAATCACCATATAAGCATGCTAAAATTGGAAGAGTGCACTGCTACAGAGAGGTAGCTGCCAATAATGTGTAGACTTATGTGAGTGCTACATCGTAGTGGCGTGCCATATGGTGGTGTAGCGCATCACTATGGTGATGTAGGACATGTGTAGATGCACCCACTGGGTGCACATATAGATGAGTTCCAAGGCTGGTTTACTATGCAGTGGACACATCTATATGTTCATTAATGTGCCATAATTAGGGCACATTAAGTTTAGTACCTGTAATAACAGGAAACTGAATGCATCATAATTGGCAACACTGTACTTTAGTGTAGGTGCACACTTTTTAAGTGACACTAATGCACAGTAGACTAATTCTTCTGTGCATTAGCAAATTTTTTTCTGTGCCATGCTAATGCTCAGTAGAATTAGTCTAATGCACCATTAGCATTTCATGTAGACACACACAGTAATTTACTGCACGATAAGACTAAATCACATTATTTGCATGTATAGATGCACACAATGAGTGCACATGTAGAGGAGCTCCTGGGGAAGGCTTACCATTCAGTATTTTACTGCAGAGTAAACCTATATTGCAGGGTTTTTCAACCTTTTTAAACAAGTGCACCTCTTCTGTCTCAAAGTTCCAGCTCAGGTAGCTCTTTATATTTTTTTCTTATTTTTAAAGGAGGGAGAGGGCAAATCGAGGCCCCCGTGGTAAGGGAGGGAGTAGGGCTGGGGCTGCATAGCCAGGGCAGAGAGCAGAATGGAGCTGCAAGTGGCTCATCCAGAGGGCAAGTGGAGGGGGTGGCAGCTCCCCTTCCACATGAACCCTGGGAGAGCATGGGGCATATGACCCTGGAGCTGTGTGTGGGGTGAAGGTGGTAGGGGAGGGAATGGGGCTTGGGCAGAAGGTGCCCAGCTGGGGCAGGGCTCAGGACTGAGTTGTATGGGGTGTGGCACCTGCAGCTACACACATCCTTCAGAGGGCATGGGGATGTGTCCCCCTGGATCTGTGTGTAGGAGGGTGGGCTGCCACTGTGGGGTGGCTGCACCAGGCTCTCCCGGCAGGGACTGGGCCATGCTGTGCTCAGGTTGAGCAGTGGTGGCATTGGAAGGGGAGGCTATGTGAGGGGCTGTAGCAAATTCTGGAGTGGCTGCAAACCTCAATAGTCTGTTTGCAGCACTGCTGCTGCTTGCCCTGAGTGCAGCCCAGCCCCCACTGGGAACAGCCTGGCACAACCCCAGCCCCAGCCCCAGCCCCAGCCCCAGCCAGCAGTGGCATCCCACCCTGCCCCACACAGATCCAGGGGCACATGACCCCATGCCCTCCTGGGGTGCATGTAGTGGTGGGAGCCTCCACCCCCTCCCCTGCCCCTCAGATGTGTCAGGGCTCCATCCCGTGCTCCATCCTGGCTCCCTCCACTGTATGCACCCCCAGGAGGGAATGCGGGGTGTGTTCCCCCAGATCTGCACATGGGGCAGGGTGGGCTGCAGCTACAGGCTGTGGCTGGCACTGGGCTGTTCCCGGCAGAAGCTGGGTTGGGCTGCTCTGTGGGTGGGTGGCAGTGGCACTGGGATGTGGTTATTGGGAGGGACTACAGCAAATTTGGGGTGGCTCCAGCCCCTCCTGTGGCCCCCTCCCAGCACCACTGCCACCTGCCCAGAGCACTCTGGGGCCAGGGCTGTGCTGGGCTCTTCCCAGCCCACAGTGGCATCCTGCCCTGTGTCAGATCTGGGGGCACACGCTACCCATTCCCTCTTGGGGTGTCCGCAGTGATGGGAGCTTCTCCCTGTGCAGCTCAGTCCAGTGCCCCACCCCTGCTGAACTGCCCCTGTCCCTGTCCCTGCCCTTGCCCCTGCCCCTGCTCCATCCCCACTCCCTCCCCCACTGCTGGACCTTGATCTGCTTCTTCCCCCAGCCCCCCAGCCCCTTCCCTCACAACATACTTATCAGCTGGACTCAACTGCTCTCTTGGCTACCTGCATGCTGCACTGCAGCTGAGCACACGCAGGTGGCATTTAGTTGCCAAATTATGTCTGAGTATCCCCTAGGAACTTTTTAAATACCCCTAGGGCATGCATATCACCAATTGACAACCACTGCTATATCGCATTAATAGCACATGTAGACGCACCCAGCTAGACATGGTACACATTTGTTGTGTTTACACACACAGTGGATTGCATAACCATTGCATAACCAAGTACTAAATGACTGCACAGTGACTGATGTTACTATACAGTATTGTCATTGCATAGTTGTTCCCTGATGCTATTGCTCAGTAGCAATAAGCTACTGCATTCACAGTAGCTCATTACTACTGTGCAGTACTGTTGCCACATGGTTAGTGCTTGGCAATGCTACTGTACTGAACTCTGTGTGTGTGTGTGGTACTGAACTCTGTGTGTGTGTGTGTGTGTGTGTGTGTGTCATAGTTTTGCAAAAAAGTAAAGTAATAATATGGTAGGGACCCATAAGCAAGTTTGTCCAGTAGCAGCACAAGCACCATAGAGATGCTCTGGCCAGAAATTAAAGCAATTCTCTGGAGGACCAGCTTCCGGGTTACCTCAGGGCATGCCTTGCCTCACTTCTTTCCCCCATTCTTTTATTTATTTATTTATCTATTGGATACCTGGATTTCCAGGTTTCAAATTTTTATCCCGTGCTGCAAATATGCACAGCAGGAAACATTTTTCATTCTCAGTGTGTTTCTTGCAGTGTCTCAAACTGGTTTGAGATGTTGCAAGAGGCAGATGCATGTCCTCATCTGGACCTTTAGCAAGGTCTTGGATTTTAGCAAGGCCTTTGATACAGTATCTCATCCCATTCTCATAATTAAATTAAGAGGCTGTGACATAGATGTTTACACAGTCCAGTGAGTGGCAAATTTGCTTAGTGGTTGCACCCACAGAGTGGTAGTAGATAGGTTGGTAGCAATCGGGAAGGTTGTGGGTAGTAGGGTCCTGCAGGATTCAGTCCTTGGACCTGTACTCTTCAATATCTTCATCAGTGACTTGGATGTGGATGTGAAGTGTACTCTGTCCCAGTTTGTGGATGATACTAAACTGTGGGGTGAAGTGCACACTCCAGAGGGCAGGGAGTGATTGCAGGCAGACCTGGACAGGTTAGAAAAGTGAGCAGTACACAATAGGATGCAGTATAGCAAAGACAAGTGTGGAGTACTGCACCAAGAGTGCAAAAATATCCAGTACATCTACTGGCTGAATGAAGTAGCTGAATTTGCTTCTCTAAGTGGTTACATTGTCAAGTTCAACATGATGACACCCCTAGAACAAAACTGCTTTATTTTAAACCTGCATTTTCTACATTTCCAAGTCTGGTAGCTTGGTTTGTCAGTACTTTGTGGTTATGCAATTTCATACCATGCACATATATATGATATTCATATTAATATATGAAGACTAGATTGGTTTATACAGATGTGTTTTACAAATATTATATAAGCTACAGATTTTCATATATATGCTCTGCAATGATTTACATAACAAAATGAATATATCCTCCAAAACAAGTGAGAAAGATGTCTTGGTTAAGGGACTGATTTCAGTCTCATAGGATGCAAGTAAATGACTCTAAATACAATTGTAACTGACTTGTCTGTTCTCATTGTCTTTGCTGAGAGAAATACAAAAAGTCAACAAGCAGCTTAAGCACTACCCTTTCAGTTTTAATATCCTCAGGTGCTGGTAATGGGGAATATACCAGCTTTCTGGAAGCTGGTAGAGAAGAGATTAAAAAAAATAATAAAAATATTTGATCATTTACTTTTCCAAATAGCTTTTCTGTCTGCTGCTTCTTCTGAGAGTTGTATCAAGTTTGAGTTTAAACTATGAATAAAGGCTAGCCTGAACTGCAGCCTGAGATGCAGTGGGTGTAGACATAACAAAGCAAGTTTTAATTGTGCTGGTTTGGTCATTGATGGCAGTGAAATTGACAAGAGTTTCAGTAACCATGGTCCTCAGCAGGCTTCTCCAGCCTGAGCAGAAACCATGTCATGCTTTACAGCTATAGGCACTTGAGCTAGCTGGATTAAATCAAGCTCTGGGGTGTCTTACTTTTCTACAAATATACTTTATGACTGTTTAAAGATATAATCCATGGGCCCCCCAGCTTCAGCAGCCTTTGCTTGCATACAGTGAATAATAAAGCATGGTGGGTTTTCACTGTATTAGTGACGTAGATAGTACAAAGATTTTGCATCAGTATGTCTATATATAGAAACAATATATATAATGGAAAACAGATACCCTATCACAAATTGGCATAGTGGATCCGAACATTACATAAATTTATACTGAATAGTGGAAAGACGTAACAGGACATGCTATCCTATGCCCTGTAGCAGCTGGCATTGGTACTACTTCATGAGCTATGTTGTAAGAAGTATATAGAATCTATTATTATGTCTTGCCTCTACTCTTCTCTCTCTCTCCTAGCTTGCTATAAAGCATTTTTATTTGGATCACTGCTTCATTTTACAGGATCGTGCAGTAAAACTCAGCATTATATAATGTTATGGCCCAAGTGATAAAGTGAAGCTAATACTTTGTTGAACTAAAATCTTTGACCTGGGATCAGAAGGGGCTTCTGTGACTCCACTCAACTCTTTATTATCACAGGTATTATGACCAGATGCTTACATTTCTATTGTCACATAGGAGAGTTCAGTATCTTAAAGGCAATGGATCTTTTCCAAAGTGATAGATTTAAGTAGGTGTTCCTACCGAATACTAGACAATATTACTTCAGCTAAAAAATCACCCATATTGAGGCACACTCTTACAAGAAGGTGTGTATTAGTAAAATTAAGACACTGAGACTTATCACTAGGAAACAGAAGTGACTGGCGCCTCCTAAGTCTCGGGGTCACGATTTGTGGTTGGGCCTAGGGGCAGGCCCAGGGGTGAGCCAAAAGCCCCATATCCTCTCCTATACTTCTATGCCATGACTTAGTGTCCTCCCCCTCCCCCAACAAGCCACTGGCCTGCATGACAAAAAAACTGTGGCAAAAAAACTGCCCCACTTTAGGGGGCCAATCTCAGAGGGGGCATGTGCCGTCCTCCATATCCCGCATACCAGTTGCCTGTGCTAGGAAACAGCATTTGGAAGAAGTAATGGACAGGGAAGTAGTTTGGCTGGAGACTTTAATCATATAGCTGTGGAGCTCTATGTGTGTAAATTTTGCTGGTACATTTCTTGTAAATCTATATGTGTTTAACAGTAACAATACGTACTATAAATTAAACTAGACCAGAAAAGGCTGCCCTGGGTCATTTCTCTCCCAATGAATTAGATTACTTAAGGAGTCCAAACTACATTCTCAGTGGAAAATGTCAGACAAACTGATTATTTAGAAAGACTGCTATGACTGAAAGCTTGAATTAGCCATGTAGCTGACTTCCTGCCCCCTGGGCAGGGGGTTGGACCCAATGATCTTATGCAGTCCCTTTCAGCCCTAATGTCTATGAAATCTATGAAAACTTACAGTAATACAATAATACAAATAAATAGTAATAGTCAAACACATTGCCATTAAGATAGTCTTCCAACCTATGTTTGCTTGATTATTTTGTGTGCTTTAATACTCTTCATTTGACTTCTATTTTTCACAAAGGCAATACTTCAAAATGAACATTGCATCCCTGATTTCCATAAGCACAGATGGAATTCATCAGGGAAACATAATTCCAGTTCTTTTCCTCCTCCTCTCATTTTGAATGACAAGTGTAATAATAATGAGATCAGAAGAAGACATAATCTCTAAAATGAGAGGAGGAATGGATAAAGAGAATGGCTGTATTAGCGAACTAGAAATTACATTTCCATCAAGACAAAATTAGACGCTCTGAGGAAATGCTTGGACAGAGCTGAAAATCACAAGTTTTGGGGGTGGGGGGTTTGGAAGCTTAGGTGTAGAAATGAGACAGGACATTGCTTTATGTGTTGGGAAAATGATGTGACATGAGGATGAGGATGTGATGTTTAAAGAAAGACAAGATTGGGGGGAACAAAAGGGAAGACAGCGTTATTATTTCTGCAACTATCAAAACTAGGTAAATGGTCATAACTGCAAAGCCCAATCCTGAGTAGATGTTTGATATATTGCATCAACCACTGATAAGTATTAAAGTCTCTTGGTTTTTTTATTATTAAAAGTTTGTAGAGATTCTCACAGCAATAATTATATTTGAATTGAAATTAGCTATTTAAGAATGCTTTTTATTTCTTTTTTACTTAAGGATGGACTAAACTACTTGTACTTCAGAAGTCAAGTACTAATCAGTTGTATGCATCCCTTATGATGATAAATTATACTGATTGCCTTTCTGAATGAAAAAACAGCCCTTCTTGCTTATATCTGTGGATTCCCAGATTGAGTTACAACACTTTCTTACATCAATGAGCAAAGACAGGGATAATTGTGTATCATTGTTCCTCTGTGTTGGAGGAGCATGAACCAGTAAAGACAGTTTTGTTTTTCCTACAGCTTAAGTGGTATAAAAATGTTTAGTGTCAATGCCAGGCAACCAGTAATCTAACCTGTCTCACATTAGTATGGGAGGTTAACAGGTGCTAAAATCCAAATACATTTGAATATATGCCACCTGTATGGATGAGGGCTAGTGCCTGGGGTTAACCAGTCAAATAATGCTTTATTTATCATTATGAACTATAATTATAAAATTAATCATTCATATTTCTTACACAGTTTTAAGTCTTTCTAAAAGCCTTCAACACAGAATGCCCAGCCCTTGTCTATGTTTTAAAAAAATAATGAATTACACAGAAACGGAGGAGGAAAGAAGTCGACCGACAGATACAGGATAAAACTCTCTCAAGCAGGAAATAAGGCATGCTGAGACATGCATCCTCATGCATCCTCTTGTAATTTGCAAGCCTCCAAGTCAGTGCAATTTTCCCCTTTAGCCTGCTTTTGAGCAGTACATTGATCAGCTTCTTCCTTTTAAAGGATGGAGAAAGCTGAAGGTGAAAATACACTGGATAACTAGAGAGCTAAAGTATTAACTGAGGTGAAGAAGACTTTTACTCTGCCTGTTCCACCTGATCTTACTATTCCTTTTCCAGACATAGCTTATTATGCATGAAACAATTTGTTCTGAATTTAGAAAATCCAAGCAAGGACTGTGGGTTCTTCATGAAATCAGCACCAGACCTAGACTCCTGATGGTCCTGGGCGAGCATTTAGAATTGGGCCCCCCTTTGCCAGAAATAAAAATAATAATAATTAGACAATGGAAATAAAATTACCACTTTTGGGCCCCCTTTCTTTCCCAGTCCCAGGAGGCCGCCCAGTTCGCTTATGCCTGTGTCTGGCCCTGGAATCAGGCTGGAAACTGACAAAGCACAGTGCTGGGCAGAATATAACAGAACTATTATGAACAATGTTCAGCCATTGATTTAGTTGTTTGGGTACTAAATCTGATTTTTACATGTACTTATTACTTTTTATTGGCTACTTTGATGAATACTTGTTTGGGTTATTAGCTATTTGCCTTCTGTTCATTTTGTCTATTCATCTTGTCAACTAAAGCTCAGTCTTTAGCACCCTCTTGGAAAGTGGTGTAATCCCTTGCATTTCTCACATCCTGTCCCTTATGCTGGGCATTACTTTGGTCTGTGGTAGTTGTCACTGTGTTTGTACTCCATCAGCTGTTTTCGTATGACTCGAAACCTTCCATGCTTTTCTGCTTCTGATCTCTTTTCTTATATTAGTTTAAATTTTCTTGTATGTCCATGGTATCAGAGCATTGTTCACCATCCCTGAACAGAATATCAAATATGGAAAAGGATATAACAGCTTTCTAGTAAATGTTTTGGGATAAAAAAATATTTTTGATACAATCATGATACTGGTCAGGCATTTATAAATGTTTACATGAAAAATGGTCAACTCCCTTGCTAATAACAAATATTGGTATCTCTTAGTCACAAACTATGAATGACATGTTCCTACAAATCATAGGAAACCAAACTCATATTTATTCACAAAAATATTAAAAAATACTACTATTCATTGAGCAGTCCAGCACTACTGGCTGAGTAGCAAATTGTACATAAACTGTTTTATTACTCATTTTGCAGTAGTCCTATATTTAGAATAAGAACCAGAAACTTCTATGTCATGAGTTCCATTTGACTCTTGACAAAAAATAACTTTTGGCAGTGTGTGGAGCTTTCTATTTTTTTTAGATGTTATTCCCATGATAGTCCTACAAGCAGGGTAAGAATTACTTTCAAGGTAGAAACATTATTATTTGCATAGCACAGACTTTCATTTAGTTAGAAATGCACATTTTTATTACAATTCCCTTGTAAAATCAACAATTTAAATTGAGGGAGAAAAAAAAAGTTTAATGAAATTCCCAATAGTTTTGTTAAAGCCAAAACTTTATATTAAACAAAAAAAGATATAAAGCTTTTCATAAAACTCAAAACATTACCATTGTATTGCTCTCATGCTTTAACCAATGCAGTGTATGGTGGTAACTGTGCAGCATGTTGGGCTGGTGAACTACCTGAGGCTTTTTTGGAATTATGTTCTTTATATATATGGGGTTAAAGTGCTTGCAGAAAACTGGAAGGCCCTGTTGTGAGGTGCTGCTCCAGCAAACTTACGTGATGCTAGTATGTATCTCCCCAGTATTCCTCAGGAAAGCAAACTCACTTTCTATTTGACTTGTTTTTTTCACCAATAAAACTCATATGCAATGTGGTGTGAAATTGGGTCACTCCTTCCTCAACGTCTTCAGTAGCCAATCATTTCTTCCCATTTCCACAGCAAAACTGTCTGTGGGGACACAGGGATATGAACCCTCAAGAAATATTTGAAAAACCATACAATTCCAATTCTCCACATACCCATCTTTTCATTGCACCCCAATGTCACAACACTGTCCTCTGTTTCCACTGCTACTAACTGTACATACATATACACACAGACATGCATGTACTTACCAACATTCATACAGAACAGGCGTTATTCTTAATTTAAAGAGCTTTACCCTTTCACCAGTCCACTCCCTCCAAAAGGCATATCTTTGCTAGCTATTTTTCAGGCCCTTCCCAAGATCGTGTCCCTAGATCCCTGCAACAGCATACTTTGGGATTAGACTGTCAATATGAAAGCAAATCAAACATTTGTAAATTTTAGATTGGAATAATGTACAATAAAAAGATCTTTTCACTTAACTTTACACAGTACCAGGAATAAAAAAAGAAGTAAGATATTACCTTGTACAGAAGATGGAGCTGTTAAAAATCCTGCAAGAGTTAAAACTGTCTAGGAATATTTAAAGCAACCGTATGAAGCTTCGTCCTTCATCAGCAAGCAGTAGTTAGCAACAAAAAAGGAAAATAGACAAAAGGCAGTCTAAATTCTGACAAAAGCTGCTTTTGAAGCCATTGGTGTAACAGTTAACTGCGGCATAGAAGGCCATCTATGAACTATTAAATAAATGTGAATTGTACTTTATGCACTATAAAAATGAAACTCATGAGAAAGAAGTTTTCAATAGGGAGAGCTTGTAACTATTCTAATGAGAGCCAACCTTCTAACTCTGAGGGATCAGTCTTTTAGTTTTGAGAGGATACCCAAATTCCTAATTAGAGACTAATTTGTGACTAGGGTGAAGGGGCTGGGGGCTGGGGGTTGGGGCCTAGGGAAGGGAAAGAACAGGAAGGAGGAACATCAAGAGGGTTTGAATTAATCCTTGACAAAACAGTTAGCATTTGATAAGCAAAGGACATTATCTATTCCAAAATGAAACTAATAGTTGATGAAAAGTGCTGTATGAAAAGACACCAGAAGCAGAAAGGCTCATGGGGCGCATCCACACATGCAGGAACGTGCACTTGCAGCAGCTCAAATAAGAGCAACACAGGTTTGTGCAAGGGATTTTTGCCTCAGCGCACGTGCCCGGACATGCACTTTGGTGTGGGACAAGTTGTGCCACTTGGGGCAAAATGACCCTGCTGCAGCCAGGGTGGGCTAGAGCCTGGGGCCAGCACCTGTACTGGCCCCAGAAGTATAAAAACCTCCCCTGATGAGCATGGCTTAGGGCTACTTGCCCTCAGGAACATCAGGGGGAGGAGCCTCTGGGAGGAAGATGACCATGCCCCTTCCTGTCGCAGGCTGCTGCTGTTGTTGCTGCTGCCACTGTTGCAGGCTTGGTCTCAGGAGCTTCTGGGAAGAAGATGGCTAGGTCCTTTCCTGCCTTTGGCTACTGCTAGATACTGGCTTGTTCTCAGAGCTTTTGGGGGTAAGCTGGCTGTACCCCTTCCTGCCTTGGGTTGCTACTGCTGTTGCTGCCCCCCACCTTCATGGGGGGTCCTCTGCTGCACAATGCTCCCTTGGGGAGGGGCTCACTGAACTGCACCCCGTGAATTGAATGCTACAAATAGGCAGGAGCTTCTGAGGCTGAGTAAACTGGTGTTTGGGACACTAGCCCTTTGTGCCAGCTGGATTGCTGAAACAGCCCTAATCGGGAGTAGCCCCTGTACCCTCTACCCATTGCAGCAGTCTGGCAGTGGGGACTGCTGCCTAGCTGTGACCTGTTACCACCTATGACAGCATCCTCCCCCTTGGACCTGTGGCCCCATGGCTCTGCACTTGCCAGATACAGATGGGATGCTCCCGGTCTGCCATCTGGGCAGCTATCGCCGAGAAGATGTGTTCCTTGTAGTGGCCCACTTTGAACTGTCAACACATGTCCTCTTAGCCCACAATGGCCAAGAGGTCAGACATCTTGGATGCCCTCCAGCTGGGCCCCCAATGCTGGCCCTGGACAGGCTCCTCTGCCTGGGTCTCACCACTTGTCTCACCAGCAGGTATCCTGGTGTTTCCTGTTTAAAAATGGGAAAATCTTTGATAAAACCAAATTCTCTCATTAAAATACCCCAAATAGTGTTCTTTTCTTGTTGAAATGAAATGCCACTATATAAAGAGAGATCAGCTGGGCAATGTTTTGCTGATATATTTATAAGTTTAAAGCAATTTGGAAGCCTACCAGTGCCTCTATCATCATAATAAAATTGATACTAAATATCTATATGCTTTGGCATTTACTTCTGGTTTTTTTGTCATAGAAAAATCAGAGCTGACCCTACCCCTTTGCTCACCAAGCTGGGGCTGCATGTCCCAAAACTGGTGCAGGCATGGGGCAGGGCTGCAGTGTGGCAGTTGCCCCTGCAGCCACAGCTCCCACCATCAGGACTCATCCCAACCCATGTACCTGACTGGGCATGCAGGGTGTAAGATTTATGGGCAGGATGTGGAGTTAGGAGGGGTTGTGGGTGGGTGTAGGGTTTGTAGGGAGTGAGGTTTGAGGGGGTGGGGCTTGTGTGGGGGTCTGGGGTTTGTGGGTGAGGTGTTTGTGAGTATGGTTTGGGGGTGTGGGGATTGTAGGTGGATTGTAGGGGGTTGTGGCTATGGGGGGACAGTGGGTATGGGGGGCTGTGTGGGGTGGGGAGGCTGTTCAGGAGGGATGGGCCCCCCATACTCCTGAAAGTTGCAGCCCCACCAAACAGCTCACTGACAGCCCTCCTTGCATGGCACATGGTGCACAGCCCCCAACAGATGGCACCCCCCCACAGGGTATACATGTCCCCCCCACAGGGTATACATGTCCCCCCCACAGGGCACATATGCCCCCCCCATAGCACACATGCCTGCCCTACAGGGCAACCCCTCCCCACGTGGCCCAAGAAAAGTAAACCAAAATCTACATGTTTCTGTGATTAAAATGAAACACTGCTAAGATATAGATTGAGCATAGCATAGTTTACTGCGAAGCAAGCATGTGTATCTATACATGCACATGCTTACTTCACAGCAAACCTCCTTAATCCTGAGTAAGTTTGCTACCTGCAAATGTAAGTAGCAAATTTACTCTGGATTAGTAATGGCATTGTAGAGTTCATGTAGACACCCAACTGGGAGCAAAATCTGCTCCCAGTCAGCTGTTTACCAAGGGGCAGGAGCTGCCGGTTGCCAGGGCGGGCTCTATTATAGGACCCCAGGTGTAGCTACATCCTCCTGCCCTGGCAGCAGGGACCTCTAAGCCCCCTTCTTCCAGATTGCAATCTGGCAGTGGGGGCTGGGAGATCCTTCTCTCTCAGCCATGTTTCACCATCACAATTGGGGAGAAGAGGCAGGGACAACTTTATCTCCCAGATTGAACTGGGAGATAGGGGCCTGCCAGCAGTGGCTGCATGGTCATGGAGCCAGGGCTGGGAACTCCTCATTGGTGGGGGCTGGGGATCTTGTTTCCCACCCAGCTGTGCCCTCACAAAACTGATCATGGAACCAGCTCCCCAGCCTCTGCTGTGCATGCCAGGGTGGGGACAATGTCCCCTTGCTCTGGTAGCAGGAAATTTCCAGCCCCCTCTCCCTGATCACAGTTGTGGAGTGGGGGCTGGAAGCTTTCTGAATGGGGAAAGATCCCTACCCAGCCTGGAGCTGGCTGGGACCTGCCCCTGACCAACTTAGTTCCTACCCTCAGCCAGCCCCAGGCTGTGTGGGGAAGCACATTCAGCCTGGAGGTGGGTGAGGACAGTCCTGTTTTGGGCAGTCTCCAGCCAGCTCCAGGCTGTACATGCTGACTTCCCTGCACAGTCTGAGGTTAGCCCAGAACTATACTGGTCCAGGGCAGGTCCCAGCCCCATACCCCAATTGGGTGATTGAGGCACAGAGCTTGGAAAGAGCTGCAGGGGCTGGGTACGTCCCAACCCCTGCTCCAATATATGGCTGGGGCAGCTAGCAGTGAAGTAGCTACTAGCTGCCCCACTGGTGCATGGGGCAGGGGTTGGGACATGCCCCTCCCCTGCAGTGCTTTCAAAGTCCCCTGGTCCTGATCAGGGTCAGGAGCTTCCTACTACCATGGCAGGGGGACATTGTCCCCTCCCCAGTAATAGGCAGCCCCCAAGACCAGGAGACAGCTGTCTCCTGGCCCAGTGGTCCCTGCCAGCTCCTGGGCTAGCACCCAGGGGGAACCTGGATCCCCTCTCAGTGGTGCAGGGGCCTATTGCAGGGCTGCAGAAAATTAGATGCAAATCTTCTTCCTAATTCCTGCATGTGTAGATGCCCACCCAAAAGGGTTTACCCCAGATTATTTTACATCAGTGTAAATTTAGACCAGAGTAAATGCATGTGTAGATGTGCCCAGTGGCCATTCTACAATGAATGTGCTCTAGGTCATGTGTATTAAATCTATTACCTCCATTGTGAAGTACTAGAAAATGCACATTAACTTATTTTAATGTGAATTAGCTAAAGAACATGGCTTTTTGTGATGCTTTAATGCAGAATGAAATAGGTAAATATGCAGGGAGCAAACCAGGAAAGCCAAGGCTGCAACTGAACTTCAACTAGCTTCAAGCATCAAGGACAACAAAAAGTCCTTTTTCAGATATGTGGGGAGCCGGAGGAAAAGCAAGGGCAACATTGGACCCCTGCTAAACCAGATGGGGCAACTGACAACTGACGCCCAGGAAAAAGCCACCCTATTAAATAGGTACTTTGCGTCAGTCTTTCATCAGTCCCATGGGACGCCCATGCCTGCTATGGGACAGGGAGATCCGGGTGATGGGGATCCCCTACCCTCCATAAATGCTGACCTCGTGAAGGAACACCTTGAGAAGCTGGATACCTTCAAGTCAGCCGGCCCTGACAATCTGCACCCCAGGGTACTCAAGGAGCTGGTGAGCATCATAGCCCAGCCCCTGGCATGGATCTTTGAAAACTCCTGGCACTCTGGTGTAGTGCCCGAAGACTGGAAGAAGGCCAATGTGGTGCCAATCTTCAAGAAAGGGAGGAGAGTGGATCCAGCTAACTACAGGCCCATTAGCCTGACTTCTATCCTGGGGAAGATCTTAGAAAAGTTTATTAAGGAGGCCATCCTTGAGGGACTGGCCCAGGCTAACATTCTAAGGGATAGCCAGCATGGATTAGTTGTGGGTAGGTCTTGTTTGACCAATCTCATTTCCTTCTATGACCAGGTGACCTATCACCTGGACAAGGGAGAAGAGATTGATGTCATATATCTTGACTTCAAAAAAGCCTTTGATCTGGTATCCCATGATCACCTCTTGGCCAAACTGCCCAGTTGTGGCCTTGGCTCCACCACGATCCGCTGGCTGGGAAACTGGCTCCATGGTCGGACCCAAAGCGTAGTAATTGATGGCAGTCACTCATCGTGGTGCTCTGTGACCAGTGGGGTCCCTCAAGGCTCTGTCCTGGGACCCATCCTGTTCAACATCTTCATTAATGATGTGGACACTGGAGTCAGGAGTGGACTGGCCAAGTTCGCCGATGACACCACACTTTGGGGAAAAGCATCCATGCCAGAAGATAGGCGGGTGATCCAGGCAGACCTGGACAAGCTCAGCAAATGGGCGGACGAGAACCTGATGGTGTTTAACACCAAAAAATGCCAGGTTTTCCACCTTGGGAGGAAAAACCTGCAGCATCCTTATAGGCTCGGCAGTGCTACATTGGACAGCACTACAGAAGAAAGAGACTTGGGGGCATCATTGACCACAAGATGAACATGACCCTGCAATGCGATGCTGCGGCTAGTAAAGCGACCAAAACACTGGTTTGCATCCATAGATGCTTCTCGAGCAAATCCCGGGACGTCATTCTCCCCTTGTACTCGGCCTTGGTGAGGCCGCAGCTGGAGTACTGCGTCCAGTTTTGGGCTCCACAATTCAAAAAGGATGTGGAGAAGCTTGAGAGAGTCCAGAGGAGAGCCACGCGCATGATCAGAAGTCAGGAAAACAGATCTTACGATGACAGGCTGAGAGCCATGGGACTCTTTAGCCTGGAAAAGCGCAGGCTCAGGGGTGATCTGATGGCCACCTATAAGTTTATCAGGAGTGACCACCAGGATCTGGGGGAACGTTTGTTCACCAGAGTGCCCCAAGGGATGATGAGGTCAAACGGTCACAAACTCCTGCAAGACCGTTTCAGGCTGGACATAAGGAAGAATTTCTTTACTGTCTGAGCCCCCAAGGTCTGGAACAGCCTGCCATCGGAGGTGGTTCAAGCACCTACATTGAACACCTTCAAGAGTAAATTGGATGCTTATCTTGCTGGGATCCTATGACCCCAGCTGACTTCCTGCCCTTTGGGCAGGGGGCTGGACTCGATGATCTCCCGAGGTCCCTTCCAGCCCTAATGTCTATGAAATCTATGAAATCTATGAAATCATTAAAGTGTATATGTAGACATGGCCCCAATAAAAGAGCTTTCTGGATGTTTGGAGTTTAATAATCAGAGAATCATAGAATCATAGACAATTTGGGTTTGGAAGGATCTCAGGAAGTCATCTAGTCCAACCCACTGCTCAAAACAAAGCCATCCAGGCAAGACTTTGCTTAGCCTTCTTAAAAACCTCCAAGGATGGAGAGTCCACAACCTCTCTGAGTGACCTGTTCCAGTGCTTTACTACCCTCCTAGTGAGAAAGTTCTTTCATAATACCTGACCTAAACTTCCTTTGCTGCAACTTGAGACCATTGCTCCTTGTTCTGTCATCTGCCACCCCTGGAAACAGTTTAGCTCCATCTTCTTTGGAACCACCCTACATAACTGTAATTATACCACATACCACATTATACCGCATTCCACAGGAAACTTCTGATCCTTTTTCACTCTGCGCTTGCCTATGGATTCACAGGATCCTGGGAGACAGTGATAGATTTTGTGCTTGGAGCTCCATGCAACAATTTATAAAGTGTATGCATTGCCAGGTTAACATCCTTTGACTTCCTTTGCAATTTTTTGAGGTACTTGATATGCTGTATCTCAGCACTGTAACTTGCTCCTGTAAGCATCCAGCTATGTGAGCTAGCTTGAAATTGAATTGCAATGATGAATATTCCTACAATTCTGGCTGAAACCACGATGCTTGAAGTATCCCCTCCTGATTTTTAGCAAAATGCATATATGCTGTTCTGACTAGGTAAATGCATACTGACAACATACCTTCAACTTAAGAACTGATGAGCCTGGAGCTGGTAGGGGACATTCTGGGAGTCTGAAGCAGTCATCAAGAAAAGTAAAGAGCTAAATACCAAGCAGGACAATCTAGCTTTGGGGACTGGAGGGCAGAGGGGGAGGAGAAGTACAGAAAGGCATAAAAATAGGGAGCAACGGTAATGCTAGTGAAGTACTACCGCATCTGAGCCCCATAACTTGATGCTACACTGCAATTATGCTTCAGTGTGGCTATGCACATCTAGTACCAGAGGCAGGTACAGTCCTGAGAACCTGAGCAGAGCTCAGGCTGGACTCCCTGGGGAAAATGAGCTTTCAGTGTAGATTAATATGGAGGTAAGGGGCAGAAATGGGAGCCTGAACATGCCTAGATGTACCCTTAGGTGTCTAAACAGGAGACTACTGATCAGGAATAGGGAAGCAATTTTATGCTTGTATATAATACTCATGCTACGTACAGTGGCTTATGTCCATATTTTAAAAAATAGGAATAAGAAAAAAGTAGGGCATAGGAAAGAGTCATAAAAATTATTTTAGGGCAGAAGAAAATGGCTTTCAGTGAGAGCTTTAAAGAGTTCAATCTATTTAGCTTATCAAAAAGAAAATTGAGATGTGACTTGATTACAGTGTGTAAATACTTTCCTCGGGAGAAAATATCAGCTTTTAAGGGACATTTTAATCTAGCAGAGAAATGAATAGCAAAGAACAGTGGCCAGAAGCTGAAGGCAGACAAATTTGAGTTAGAAATTAAATCCATATTTGTTAACGGAGTAATTAACTATTGGGACAAACTACCATGGGAAGTGGTGGTTTATTCATCGCTTGATGTCTTCAACATGGGGCGCCTATCCAGAAATGATACTTTAATCACATACAAGTTTTAAGGCTTGATGCAGGTATAATTGGGTGAAGTATGGCATATAGGAGTTATAGATGAGTAAATGATTCTTAATTGACCTAAGATCCAAGAATCTAAACCTATGAATCAAAGCTGTATGTACTGTCAAAAGAACCTTATACATTTCTTTTATAGATTCCTTCTTCCCACTTCTGATGTAATTGTCCCTAACTTTCCACTCACCATGTTTAACTGATAAGCAGAAACCCTGGATAAAATCCAGGCTCTACTGAAGATAAAGCTCCTATTAAATTAACCTAAACAGAACCTAGATTTCCTTCCTATGGGTGTGGATACAGAATACAATTACTCTGGAGTAATTTATATTGCAGACATCTTTTCTTTTCCAAATAAACCCTTATCTGGATGATTAAATGACATTGATATTCTTCTGCATACAAATGGCCTGGAGAATTCACTGAGTCACTGACCCAATATTTTCCCTATTTTTAAAACAAGCAATAATGTAACTAGGGCAGGGCAAATGGGACCTGCCCCAAGTGGTGACTATGAAAGGGTGCCGGTGTCCCCCATGCTGGGAGTCTTTATGTTGCTGTAGAAGCTGGGCAGTCAGTGTTGTATCAAGCAGTGTATCTGAAGGGGGTAAGTGGAGCAAACAGAATGGCACTCCTCTCCCCACCCTGCAGGAGCTTTTGTAGCACTTCCTCTTCTGCATCACACCAAACAGTATACCAAGAAGCAGAAAGGTGCCTTGTCTCCCTTATCTACTGCAGTCATCATCATATGCTTTCTATTGCCATCACCCACCCCCACTCCAGCCCCAGGTGCTCAATGAGCTGCCTAAGAGACTAAAAACAATCAATAAATTTAAGACTTAAAGATGCCAGCATACAGGCAGACTTGGAGGCAGTGAGACTTTCTCAAACATTCCCTTTTTTGAGCTTAATAAAGCACTCTTTTGGCCTAGAAACCTGCCTATCTGCAGTACAAAACTACAAACAATGAGAGGCCATTACTAGACTGCAATTCACTCTAATGAGATCTGCAGTTGTCATGGGCAGGTGGTGTCAGATACCCATATTCAGGCAGAATATGTTTGTGTGGGAAGAATGAGATCAATTATTTAAATCACTATTTGTGATCTTGTTTGTACTTTGAAGAAATAAGCCATGAGTGGATCTGTCCATTAGTGGAAAATTTTAAATACTGGGAAAACGAAGAAAAAACCATTTGACTTCTAACAACTCATAGCCTGACCCATATTCCCTAGGTGGAGTTTTATTGAATGCACAAAGGATGAAGGCAAAATCAAACAGAATTCTCATTTTACTTATTGTTTACTGCTTCATTCTATCTATTTTTGTATCACCATATACTGTGTTCTATTTTAATGTTGTTAAATGATAAAATATGCAATCTTTAAACAAAAAATGATAAATTATATTTTACTGTATTATATATGTAATTTTAATATTAATTTTATTGTGTTGTTTTATAGTAAACGTTTATAATAAACCACTAGTACAACTACTATAACTGCCACTGCCACTAATGCTACCACTGCCACTTCTACAGGGAATAATTCTCCCTGGATTTTCCTCTGTAGTAAATTTACTGTTTGGTAGGAAGAGAAATAATCAGCTCTCTGTGGTGGGCTGTCTTCAGAAAGTGCCATTATAGCTATTGGCCCCTAGTTTGTGAAGGACACAGTTTGCACTAAGAAAATGACAATGTGACATGGGGAGTAGAAACCCAACAACACATCAGAAGTACTTACACTGGAATATAGTTCCTCCTCATTTTTTTGTATGGGTTGACTTTACCATAGAGAAAAAACTATTTACAGTGGAGTGATGATGTGTGACATGTATCTGCTCTACATTTACTATGAAATAAAGTAATTTTACTGCATAATAAATATGTACCACCTATGTAAAGCATTGTGTACTCCTAATCATAAATAATATTAATAAAGCAGTTTCCAAGCTTACAATCACCAAAGGTTCCTAACTATTTCTCATGAAGTAATTCTCATCTTGCTGTTATTTTGTATTATGGATTTCTAGTATTACCTTCCAGAGTCCATAGCTATCACTATGACCATGGCTAAGGTCAGAAATTACATATGAACCAATGTAAGGGATCAGAAACTGGTTCAAATCTGGAACACAACAGAAGTTCAGTGCACATAAACCACTTTCAAAGTGGCCCAAACCAGCTTAAGATAAACCTGGGTGGATGTAGTAGCAGAAGTACTTGATTTAGAGTAAACCGGTCTATCAAACTTCTGTCCTAGATCCCATAGTGAATCAAGTTAAGTCAGTTCTCCAGGATACCAGCATGCTTTGTGGCTCCAGCTGTCAGCTCCAAGCAAGCTGTGTGGCCTGCCCTCTGGATGCCACAGAGCGAAGGCAGTAAAGCCTCTTCTCCCCAGTTAGGCCTGTGGGCAGCATGGGGGGCATGCAAGGGCACGACTGACTTCCCCCTCTCCCCAGCTAGGTTATGAAAAGTACTTGCAGGGGGGGAAGTCCCTAGGCATAGGCTTTTCCTCTCCCCTTCCCTCTCCTCTCAGTCTAGCTCCACCAGCTGGGAACACCAGGGCCCCACACTCTCACCAGTCCCTGGCCTGTCATATGAGGAATTGTACCCTTGCTCTGGCCCCTACTGGGGGGGTGAGCCAGGCTGGGCCCCACCCCCCACATCACCTTCCCCGTGGCTGACAGGCTGGCAGGACCCTCAAATTCCCAAGTGGCAGAGCTCGGCTGCAAAGGAAGGGGAGGGAAAAAGCCCATGTCTGGGGTTTTCCCCTGCAACTGGCTCCTGCTGGGTGGGGGGAGCTGAAGCAGGTCCCTTTCCTCCCCCTGAGGGCCCTCACAGGCCAGGGGCTAGTGGGGGGGCAGGACCCTGGGAGGCATTTCTGAGCACATGGGAGCCCCCCTCCATCCAGCAATGGCCAGTGCAGGCATTTGCCTATCTTGGCCAAGGAAAGACTGAGCATCAGTTCAGTTTGGTATTAGTTCAGTCTACACAGATTAGAAAAAACCTGCATAGATTAAATCAATTCTGCTTCAGGCGACTTGACTGTCTGTACTTAGCCCATGTGTCTGATTGTGCCCATCTGCAATCCAAAAACAACCTTTCTGTTTAAAAAAAAAAAATCACTTAAAAGAGGGACTTGCCACTTTCTCATTCCCACAAACATAGGAAATGCTCTCTTGGAGACAAAAATTTGACAAAAAATGAAGAGAAAAAAATATTAGACTCTTTTGGCTACACTCCCAGGGTCCTGTACATTGTACATGTCTTCCTTGCCTTGTGAAATAGAAGTTCATTTTGGTTGGGTGTTTTTTTTTTAAACTCAGAGAACAGAGAGATGTTTGTTACACTCAAGAGGCTGAGCAAACATGCTGTGTGAAAGATAAATCCAGTGAGGAGTAAATCAACTGAGTGAAAAGGAAGAAAGGGAAAGGAGAGAGAAACATGCCTTTTAACTTACCAGTGTGGGAGATATGTCTACCGGAAAAACATACCAAAAATTAGTAGGACACAAACATTAAAATGAGGCGTAAGTTACTGTTGAGTGATAAGGCCTTTTATACATTCTTAATTCAACTTCTAAGTTATAATTTATAGCAACATGTTTTTGCCAATGGAAGATTTGGCTGGGACAGAGGAAATACTGCATACTACAAAATATGAAATAGGGAGGAGCAGACTGTGATGAATGGATAGTTAGAAATGCAAACAGATCATTTACAATTATTACATTTTGAATCAGAATTTTGCTAATATTAAACATCCTGAAGCATTGACTTACTGCGACTTAAAATCTTCTTTGACACTTGTACTCTCTCTGGCATCACATACACATGAGGGCTATGTGAGGCTTTGGATCGCGCTTTGGATCTGGGGCCGCTTTGGATGCATGCCTGGAGTGAAGCACAGATTCAGTTAAGATGTACGAAGCGGTACGGAGCTTCTGAAGCACTTTGAAAATGCTTCGGATGCTTTGGATGCTGAAAGTGAAAGTTAGAAGAGAGAGGGGGAGCGGGGGAGGGAGGAAGAGTTGAGGTGGAGGGGGAGCAGGGGGGAAGACTGACATGTAGGTGGCCAGTGAAAAGGATTTATCTCTGGCTGCCTTTCCAATGACAGAGTCTGGGGGAGGGACCTAGAAATGCATGTAACAGAGGGAATAAAACACACAATACAAAAGGACTGACACACACACACACAGACCTTTTGCAGCACAGGAAAGAGCAATATGTAGTTTGCTGGAAAGGCAGGTGCCGGGTCTTCTGGCAGGGAAGGGAGAGGGGGTAGGGGGAGAGCTAGAGCTGCAAGCCCTCCCACCCCCAAACACAGATGCATTCTCTTCCCAAGCAGTCATGACATCAGTGTGGCCTGTGGAAGCAAGGAGGTGGGAGCAGTGTCTGCACCTGATGTCCCTGCACCTGCACCACCTCCGCTCAGTCCAGAGGTGGGCACCAGCAGTGGAATCACTGTCTCCTCCACCCCAGTGTCATCTCTCAGCATGAGCCTCCCACTGACAAAGGAGGAGCTGGAACCAGGGATGCTGAGCATGCTGGCTGAAGCAATTCTGGGGACTGAGGGAGAATCAGAGTTTGTGCTCCATGCCCCTCAAATTTCTCCTAGGCCCAGGTCTTCTCTGGAAAGCAGCACCTCAGAGAAGGCTGAGGTTGTGAAGGCAAGTGGCTCAGCTGGGGCAGCTCCTCCTGCTGTTGAGCCTCATCCTGCTGAGGAGTGGGATAAGGCAGGATCCTCATCCTCAACCCAGAAGTAGAAGAGTAGTGTAATGTGGGAGTATTTTGAGCTGGCAGATGATCCCAGGTTTGCCATCTGCCAGCACTGCTGAAGGCACATGAGCCGTGGCAAGGATGTGAGACACTTTTCCACCACAGCAATGCTGCTGCATCTGAGGAGGCAGCACCCCCTTGCCCTTCTTGCTGCTCAGCCTGGCATCAATGTGAATATGCCAAAAGGGAAGTCCCCCACTCACTCCAAAGCCTCTTCCCACCAAAGGAGAGGCAGGCTACCCTGGACCAGTGGGGGAAAGGTGGACAGAAAGGGGGGCATGTTCCCAAGATGAGCGAGATCACCCAGAGCATTGGGGAGATGCTTGCTCTGGATAGCCAGCACTTCTCCCTAGTTGAGCAGCCAGGATTCAAGTGTTTCATAGCACTTCTGGCCCCATTTTACAAAGTGCCTGCACACACCACCTTCAGCAGAATGGTGGTACCTTCCGTCTATAATGCATGCAGGGAGTACTTGAGGGAGGAGCTGCACAAGGCAGGGCCACAAGTAGCCTTGCACTTCACTTTCAACATCTGGAGCAGCCAGGGTGGCGATCACGCCTACCTCTCCCTCACCGGGCACTGGTGCAATCAGTCAGGCCATCGGTGGGCTCTACAGCAAGCTGAGGTACTGCATGAGTCCCACACGGAGAGGGAGATCATGTGGGCCATGAACTGCATGATGCAGGGGTAGCTCACCCATGGGTTCATGTTCACTGACAATGGGGCCAATATAGTGAAGGCCTTCCTTGATGCCAACTTTGTTGACACCCACTGTGTGGCACACAGGCTGCACCTAATGGTGAGGGATGCCTTGGAGGGGGGCAGCGCTGCCTGTGACAGCACCACCACCACTACTGCTACAAGCCAGCTGATTTCAAAATGCAGGAAGGTGGTGGGCTACTTCCACCACAGCATGAAGGGGGGCAAGATGCTGTGGAAGAAACACGCAGAGCTGAGCATCCCACAGCACAAAATCATACAAGATGTGGAGACTCGGTGGAACTCCGCATACCTCATGCTCAAAAGGTTGGTGAAGCAACAGAAGGCCATCCATGAGATGGCCTTGCTTGAGGAGATTGGGATCAGCGCCCCCCAAACAGATTTGAGTGGGGTACCATCTCCCAGATCTTGCTGGTCCTCAAGCCCTTCCTTGAGGACACCGAGACCCTTAGCTCTGGTGATGCCCTCCTCATCCAGGTAATCTCCCTAGCAAGGGAACTGGAGAACCAAATGGAGAAGTTCCAGGGGATCAGTGTTCCTGGCTGGGGCAGACGTGCAGGCACTGGTGAGGCAGCTGAAGGAGGGCATCAGGAGATGGCTGGATCCCTTGCAGTCCACTATGGTCCACATGATGGCAGGCATGTGTGATCTGAGGGTGAAGGGCAGCATATGCACTGGCAGCCTCAAAACCCTTGATCACTGGATGCAGGTGCTAGTCAACAAAGTCAGGGAGGCTGAAGTGCAGAGACGAGGGGATGTGGAAGAGGGGGATCCACTTTCCCATGCCAGCACTCCCAGCACCAGCACCAGCACCAGTGCCAGCACCAGCACCAGCACCAGCACCAGCACCAGCACCAGTCAGTCTCTTCCATGCCAGCCAGTGCCAATGTGGGCCATGGGAATGGCTTCAATGCTGTGGTCCAAACACACCAGACCCCAGCCTCGGGCAGGTAGTGTTGAGGGTTTGGTGGCTACCTATCTCACTGAGGATGTGGAGCCACTGGTGTGCGACCCCTTGACCTACTGGTCAAACCACAGCCAGATGTGGCAGGATCTGGCCACAGTTGCCTGGCAACACCTGTCCTGTCCACTGACCAGTATTCCAAGTGAGAGGGTGTTCAGCACTGGTGGGGTGTTCAGCATTTGGTGGGGTGTCACACCCCACCAAACCTGCTTGGATCCTACATTAGTGGAGCAGCTGGTGTCCCTAAAGGTGAACCTCCCGGTGCTGGGGTTCCTCAAGCTCCACCTGCAGACAGACTGAGTGCCATCCTCCTCACTCTGTGTGCACCAATTTCCTTTTTTGAGTTTTTTAAAAGCCAAAAGCTCTCAGCTGGAGGGGGCACTAACTGCATCACCAGCCATCAGGGGAAGAACATGTCCCTGATGAGCTCATTCCCCTGCCAGGATGAACCTGGAGGTATGGGATTAGGGCTATGGGGAAGAAGGAGGCTCCAGGTCCTGGGCATGAGCACTAAAACTGCACATTCCTCACGAGGCCTGGTGGGACTACTGGCCCTGTAAATGCCAGGACCAATAATCCCCTGGTGAAAGGCGGGTAGGAGGCACCATAACCTCCAGCTAATGCATGCACACACACAGTCGTGGCTGGGGAACACCCAGACCTGTCATGTCTTTGACAGGCCTGATGCTTGCTAGTTGCAGTGCAGTTGTGAGGCTGCCAGTGTGCTCAGCTTAGCTGCCCAGGATACCAGCTTTAGTGTTGAAAACCCCTTTCCCAGGCTGAGGAAGTACCTGCAGCTGGTCCTGGATGGAAGGAATAGTAAAGAAGCCAGAGGCTGGCCTGGCCCAAAATGCAGGCAAGAAAGCCAGTCAGTGAAAATGGAAATGGAGGGGTCAGGGGGTGAAGGGCAGGCTTGGGTAGGGGGTAGGGAGTAAAGGGGGATGTAGCAGTGCAGGTAAGAGTTCAGAGGTGCCCGGGGTGTCAGATGTCCAGTAGGTCGCAGTGTGCCAGAACTCCACTGTGTATATGGAGTCCACGAGTTTCTGTATCTACTACCTAGGAGGCTGATGAAGTGCAGTTCATAGGCCCAGCTCTGAAAAGTGGTTTGCACTGTAATTTGTTTCATCTCAGGATCAGGCCTGGGAGACTGGAGGCAGAGTGTTTTTTTTCGTGAGGAATGTGCCCCCACAGGTAGTTGGGTTTTCCTGTCTTTGATAGATTCTGGTGTGTAGTTTGTGGGGGTACTGGAGATAGTTGGCTGGTTTTGTGTTTTGAGTTGTAGGAAATTGACTTCAGTTTTGTGATGAAGTTAGGTGCTTGTTTGAATGTACGAACCACTTTTCAGAGCTGGGCACACTTTAACACACACACAGGGTCACCCACCCACATCACGAGTTTTGCCTGTCAGCAGCTGGAGATGCTGGGGTCCAGAAGACAGACTCCCCAAGCACACAGCTGGCAGACTTCATGGCCTGACAGGGCCCAGCACCCAGGCATACACTAAATACCACTCCCATGTGCCCCAAGACAGATGCAGTCGCCCAAGCACCCACCTACATCACAAGTTTTCCCTGTCAGCAGCTTGAGGTGCAGTTCCCCCCAAACCCCTGGACCGATCTTCTTGAAGTTTGGCAGGCTTCATGCTCTCAGCAGAGGCTACTGTCCCTGCAAGTTTCACCCAAATCAGATACAAAACAACAACGTTATAGATATTTCATTGATCCCCCATTATATCCTATGGCCAGATCTCTAAGGCGGCTCCGAAGCTCTGGAGCCACTTTGGCCAGATCAAAGCGGTAAACTGATCCAGAGCTCCAGATCGGACCACTGACATCTGAAGTGGCTGAATCCAAAGCTGGATCAAGTGTCTGCCTACTCGCACAGGCCTAATATACACACAAACACTTATCTGAAAGTACAAAGTCTAGATGCAGTCATTTTGATATCAGAAGCAGAAGAATTACTATCTCTGAGCTCAAAGTAGGAAACAGGATCAGATGTTTTCTCAGCCACATTTTATATGTTCTGTTGCTGAATGCTTATAAACATTACCTGAGAATAAATCTTTGCCTACTGGGATAATAATTGCTATTATTTCTTTATAAATAAAAAAATAACCATTTTGTTGTATGATTATTATATTTTACAATTACTTTATTATAAGAATTTTATTTTGGGGGGGGGGGAAAACAAACAAGCAAGCAAATTCTGGAGACCCACATAAAAGATGTCCCAGTGAGAAAATATCTAATATCTCAGATTTCAGAGAGAGGGCCTAATACACTAATAGTAAACTGGCTTTAGTGGAAACTAACCTGTTAAGACTATTCATAGGATAGTAGCAGTTCTAGATTTTAGCGAAACTTTATTTTATATACACACACACACTCACATAGACCTTGACTTTTAGAGTATTTAATAATTCAATTAAAATCAATGTGAATAGTGACTAAAGGAGACAAATATTGTCATAAAAAGAACTGGAATAAGAATGCAAATTCTTGATGCTGTTTTTAAGTTGTAAGGAAAAAAACTTACATGAATTATAGTAGCAACCAACTGAGACTGAGCTTGTCTACACAAGATGCTTTACTGTGCCGTAAGCACATGCAGCTACATATGTGTATTCTTACTGCATAATAAATGATGCTACTCATAAGTAAATTTGGTACCTGCAACCACAAGTAGCAAATTTACTTGTGAATAATTACTGTGTAGTAACACAGTTGTAGATGCCAACTGAGAGCAGATTTGCTACCAGTCAGCCCTGTCACTGGGAGACCAGCCTGAGCTCAGCCCCAGAGCTCTGGGGCTGGAAGCCTCTCTTGCCAGGGCTGGGCTGCCTCTACGGCATCCCCAGCCTGAGGTTCTTAAAACCTTTCAGGCATTTTGAGCCCTGGGACACATGCGCAGGGAGCATGAGGCCACTCCAGGCCCCTAGGCAAGCCACAGGCTAGCTGTACCAGCCTGTCTGCACCCAGGTGCCACTGCCTGGCACTGCAGTGCTGTGAAGCTGCCAGGCGCATACTGTCCAGGACTTCAGGGTATGGAAGGGTCCTGCCAGGCATGACAGCACCCAGGCTCAGTTACAGGCAGTCTGTAGCCACTGGGGCCAGTTACAGGTGCCCACAGCCCACCCGCTGCAGTTTGTAGCCTACAGGTGCTGTGGGTCCTCATCCTATGCCTTGCTCCTGTGCTGGATGCTACAGGTAGCTTCCCAGGCTCAGCAGCACAGAAGCAGCCATGCAGAGGCCCAGAGTGGGACTGAATGGGAGCCCCAATGGCCTCGTCATCACTCATGCCCTTGCCTACCGTCCAGGACACCAACTGGTCCATGGAGGAGACTAGTGACCTCATGGCCCAGTGGGACGAGGTGAAGGTGCAGTTCCAGTTTGCACAGGGAAGGTGCTCCAACACCCATATGTATAATGGACTGTCAGGCAGTATGCAGAAGCATAAGGTACAACCAGTCAGTGCAGCAGTGCTGCATAAAGATCGAGACCTTGTGGGCACAGAGTGTCACTGTGATCAACTGCAATTGTTAGTTGGGGAACGCCCAAAAGTCCATGCCCTTTATGCAGCAACTGATAGAGATCCTCATGCTCCAAGACTCAGGCCACAGTTGTGCTGTGTACAACAGCATGGGTGGCCTGCCTGAGCCCACACCCTGACTTGGTATCCCCAGTGACTTGTCACCAGGGGAGGGCCACTTGGGATGCCACCCGCACTCCCTGCCTACAGCTTCCACCAGCAGGTCAGGGAACATGGGCCAGAGCCTGCCCTTACAGCTCTGCAGGCTCATCCCTAGCCATGAGGCACAGCCAACCATGTCACTGCCAGCCACCAGCTCCTCCCTGGGCAGAGGGGTCTGGATGGGCACCCATACACTGAGCCCAGCCATCTGAAGACAATGCTCAGAATTGCATGTTGTCACCACCAGCCAGGACCAAATGGAGGCACCAGCCACACAGGACCCGGCCATATGGTCGCAGAGCCCTCCCACCCCAGCCCTGGTCCCTGCTGCTGCCCCTGCCCTGGCCCTGGGTCCCACCAATGGCCTCTGCCCCACCCCTGCCCCCTCCCCACCTGGCCCACCCAGCATAATTGAGCAGCCTCTGTCCCCACAGGGACTCTCACACACTAAAAAATTCATTGATACAGGCAGTGATGTCCTCCTCAGCTGCAGGGAAGGCGGGGGGGGGGGTGGCGGGCAGGGACATGTAGCTCAGCCACAGGTAGACCTCCAGGCAGCAGCAGAGGTTGCAGGTCAGCCCAAGCTTGCCCAACATGCCATTGAAACTCAAGGTCCCATCCCAACTGTACAGGTGCACCCGTGACACCATGTTGATCAGCAGAAGCAGGGTGTAGTGGGTCAGGAACCTCTCAGTATGTTCAACACCCCTCAGGTCCTTATACAGTTTCTGGGACAGGCAGAGGATGTGGATCATGAGGATTCATGGGACTGGGCAGACTGGGAGTTCTGGGCACAGCTCCTGGACCCAGAGTGTGAGCAGTGGAGGCCCTGTGGGAGTAGACCACAGTCCTGGGCAGGGCAGTACAGGTCAAAGATGACAAATACTAGGTGCTGGACACTGTTCTGGCCCTGGTGGTCTCCGTGCCACCCATTGCCTGTCTTCTGACCATAGACTTGCCTGTCCACTGGCATTCACCTGCTACCCAGCAGCAGGCCCACCCCCAGGTTTGGGAGGAGGTGCAGCACTGCCTCCACCAGCCAGGAGCTGGTACCCTTGCCTTGGCCGCTACCCTCGGTACCCCACCATCCAGCCCCCCAACCTGAGCCCAGGTCCGCTACTTACCCCGAATGCATGTGAGTGAGTATGTGGACCACATGCCAGCCCTTCTGGCCTTCAACACCAGCTGCCAAAGGGGGAGCTGCCCATGCTGGGGGATCCCAGCTACCATTGCCTCTGGGAGACCCCTCCACCCACCAGATTTACCATGGCATGCTTATCCACATGGCAACAGCCAGAGGCCAGGGTGCTGGCCATCTGTCCCCAGGCTCTGCTTCCTAGGTGTTCCCACCCCATGACCCCCCACCCCAGGGTGGTTATACAGAAACCACATTGTAAATGACCCCCCCACCCCAGGGTGGTTATACAGAAACCACATTGTAAATAGTTTGTATAGGGAAGAGGCTGTTTTACTTTTGGTGGGTGGTGGAGAGGATTTGTTATTGTGGGGGAAGGGGGAATTTGGGCACTTTTTGTTGGGTAGGGATGGGAAGTGGGTGGTCTCTTTGATTTAAGGGGAATAAAAACTGGTTCTTCTGAGATGTGTCTGCAGTGATCATGGTGCGGAGAGGGAGGAGGGTCTGTACGCAGCTGATCAGATGGGCTACAGCAGAAAGTGCAGGAGGAAGTGGTAAGCCAGTGCCTCTTGCACCCAGTCTCCTGGCCCCCAGGGACAGGTGTGCAGCTTGCCTGGGCTCCAGGTGTGAGGGGGGGGCACCACTGTGACTGTTGCTGCCCCCTCAGGTAGCACTCCCACAGCAGTAACCCTCTGCCCACCATGCCTCCTCCAGCCAGGCCTCACAGAACTGCTCTTCCTGGACCTTATAGATGTTATACAGGTGCCTCGATTTGCCCCCCACCCCCAACACCCCTTCACTTTCCCCTCCCCTTCCAACACAACAGACTTACCAGCCAGGCACTGCCTGGCTGCGTATTGGAAATCATATTGGTATCGGGCAATATGACTCCTTAAAAATCAACTATCAGTATCAACTCCAAAAATCTCTATTGGTTCACCCTTACTAAAATGCATTTGAGATTCTGCTGTTCTGTCCTAATGTCTAGTCAGGGCTCTGTCAAATAAGCATGCTATAACCTGGTGCTTGTCAATATTTGTTCTCAATTGAGCATGAAGATCACTAAAAGAAATTCAAGACTCTTATTTTCCCCAGAGACTGAGAGCACTGACTGTGAGTAATTATGACCTGTTAACATGTTTCTGTCTTTTTCTCAGCTATTTTTAGAAATATATACACCATCTCTTCACTGTTCTCAGGAAATATTTGTGCCACTGTATAAAACTAAAATCAGATCATCTTAATGTGGCTAACTGTAAGACCAAACCTAGATCCTAAACTGATGATGTGAGTATGGGTTTGAAACAGAAAATACAATAACCACAAATCTGTGATTGTCATTACAATTTTCACTCCAGTCAGTAAAAATGAATGTCTTGGCCAAACAACACCATAATATGAAAAAAAACCCAGCAGTGGACATATCCAGTCCCAATCAAACAGCAGTAGAAACTGGAGCAGAACTCTTAGCTCTTTATCAGTTTATGAAAAAGAAGTCACCAAGGATCAAATTTTCAATGAATCAAATTAAAAACCATTGACAGAAAGCTGCTCACTTATAAAATGGTATAAATCTATAGTAATATCATCAGATTCCATCAAGCTATTATATATTTCCAGTGCTGTGACTCAAAGTTTAGTCTCGCATCAATACAACCAAAGATTTCCATTGGTTAAAATATTCAGATCCAAATGTTAGCTTTGGAAATATTTTCTGATTACTTTAAAGCTGGTTTATTTTATGCTTACTTTACTATTTTCTGGTTACTTTAAAGAATGATGTATAGCATGTACATAAAAGGCAGGCAGTGAGGCCTACTGAAGTGAGCATAATAAGTAAAGCCAAGAACTACTAAAATTTATTCTCAGCTCTTACCTTATTTACTTACTGTCCTCTGTTGAGCGTGTGGTGCTATTTCTTTACATGTCATAATCAAAAAATAAAAATAAAAGCTTTACAAAGGGATACAAAGGCCACAGAAAAACTAGCAACCATCCTGACAGTTCAGACTCTTCATACTCATTTACAAACCTACCCCAGCCCTGCAGCTCTTTCTAAGCCCCGTACCTCAATCACCGAGCAGGACATGGGGCTGGGACATACCCCTTACCCAGACAGTTCCCAGCCTCCACTCTGAGATTGAAGAGTGGAGGCTGGGGATCCCATTCCCTGCTCAGCTCCATACTCACAGTACTGAGCAGGGAACAAACTCTCCAGCTTGTTCCCCACCCAGCTCCATGAGGATAGAGTTGGGCTGGGAACAGGGTTCCCAGCCTCCACCAGCAAGCAGCTCCCAGCTCAGAGTCTGCAGCTGCGGAGCTCAGGCTGGGAAACCCTTATTTCCTGGTGCCATCTCCCAGCACTGGCCCCATGAACTGCAGAGCTGGTGCTGAGAGATAATGGCCTCCCAGCCTTAGCCTCACGACTGCAGAGCTCCGGCTAGGAGATAAAGATCTCCCAGTACTAGTCCCACCAGTGTGGAGCTGGTCCTGGGAGATGAGGGTCTCCGAACCTCAGCCCTGCTACTGCAGAGCTTGGGCTGGGTTATTAGGATCTTCTAGTGCCAGCCCCACTGTTTTGGAGCTGGCACTGGGTGATAATGGTCACCAGCCCCTTGCTCCCCAATCAGGATGGTGAAGTGGGGGCTGGGTGATAAGGATCTTTTGCTTCTGCTCTTTGGCTCCTTATCACCCCTTTGTTGTTGCATCTATATGAGTGGCCAACTGTGCAATTGTTAGTGTAGTCATTTACCACTTGCTATTTTAGATGCTACTGCACAGTAGCAATGAGCTGTGGTACAGTAGCTTGTTGTTACTATGCCTTAGCAGCTCATGTAGATGCACCCAGTGAAACTAAGCTGAATGGATGGAATTGATTGGAATTCAGCCTGAATAAATAGTGTGGTCTCAGGGTCATTCTAGTAGTTTGGTGCTTACTTTTAGGGAAATTTATATACCTGACTTGGTTTGGAACACGTAAGTGCTCAAGAGGTACCTATTACCTTTTTATACAAACTATGACATCCATAGGTCACTTTTGGATCTCAGGTGATATTATAATGATAAATGAGATCTAATTATATTGCTTTTCAATGGCATTAATTTACATGTTTGTAGAAGCCTGGTGGGGGTTTTTTATGACTATTGTAATTTGTGGGCTTTTGACACCACTTTGGCATAACTTGTTTAATTGTCATTTTCCTCTCCTCAGCATAGAGAATGTTTTGAAGCTGACATTGCTGTGAATATAATGCTACAAGGGGTATCCATTGCAGGATCCGAAGCAGGATTTTTACTTTTGTGAGATATTTATTCTGCACAAACAGGCCCCCCCTTTACATAATAAGAACACTGTAGAAAAAAGGAAAAAACATCAAATCAAAATTCAAGAAAGGACCACCTATCTGGCTATCAGCTGGGGGACAGGATCACTTCCCCTAGTAATTCTGATGCAGATCATTCCACAAAGATACATGAACCATGACAAAATGTGATAAAAGAGCAAAGTATTATGTAATCTTTCGAATGCAGTTTTTTTTTTTATAAAGGCAATTTATTTTCAGAAATTAACTGGTGGCATATCTGAGATTATAGTTCTGATACAATTTGAGTTGTAAGAGGCTTTGGATAATTAGAAAATTAACCCATTTTTGAGTACATTTTGTGAGCATTCAAACTATTTATTAAGAAGGATATTTGAGGTCAAAGGTAAACTGAAGATTAAACCCTGTCTGTAACTTGCTCAACTGTGAAAATACACAGGTATCACCATATGGGATAGAAAGTAATTGATAGGGGTGTGCAAAGTGGGCCCTATTCAATTCGGATTCAGATTCAGCCTGAATCAGAGACAGTGATTCAATTTGTTGATTTTGGTCACTGTCCCTGATAATGATTCAGCCAAATCCAAATCTGAAGATTTGATGCTGATTTGGAGAATCAGTGATTTGGACATATATACAGCTTTAAAAGTTTTTTCTTCATACCTTGGAGTACTAGTGTGGGTAGTGAATGCTGTGATGCTGGGGTGGATGGAGCATCCCACAGGAGTACAGGTGGGGCTCTCCACATGCTTGATGGTGAACCCAGAAGCAGAACGGAAGTACTTCTGGTCCATGTCTGGGTCTGCTGGAGAGCTTGCTGCCCCCCCCCCCACATTCCACCCCAGCTCAGTGATCGGCAGCGGAGGGACCCAGGGTGCTCCCTCCAGACCCAGGAGGCGTGAGTCGTCGAGCCAGGGGTGCACAGGGGGGCCCCCAAGTACACTCCCCAGCAGACCCGGAAGTGCTTCTGGTCCACTTCTGGGGCTGCTGCCGAGCATGCTGGGGAGTGCCCCCGTGCTTCTGTGGGACACTCCATGCACCCCAGCATCACAGCATTCAGGAGCCCCTGCTACCTAGAGGCATGTATAAAAAGATGTAAAGCTGTGTCTAAGTCTGAATTGCTGTATCTTTCCTAATCTCTCCAATTTGATTCAGAGAGATTAAAGGGTCCTCTGATTTGATTCAGATTTGGAGATTCAGCCACCAAATCCAGCCAAATTTCTACCAAATTGAATAAGGGACTGAAGCTTCACACAGCAGTAATTGAAAAATTTGTTATAGCAGCTTAGACCTATTATGAAGTGCCAGCCCTCCTTTTCTTTTGAATTTCCAGGAAATGGCATGAGTAAGATACTTCCCCCTGAAAACTTCATTTACAAAGACACATTTTTTTCTTTAGACCCAACCAAGCATGCCTGGGCCATTCTTAAGATGCTTCTTTCTCTCCTTTATTGGCTAGTGCTGTTATTAGTGCTAACTTTCTAATACCTGAATTGCTTGCCTGAGTGTAAGGACTTCCATTTTGCCAAAGTATTGCAGGAAAAACAGGCAAATGAAAATCCAGTGAAACTCTTTCTTGCCTTTCTCTTTTGTCCCAGTGGCAATCTATAGTATAATCTAATAAAGGTGCAAAATCAGAGCCATGCTTTAATTTAAGAAATAAAAGAAGGTGGCGGAAGTCTTAGACAAAGGATGTATAAATTTAAGTCATTTTAAAAAGTCTGTGGAACTGTGAGCTGTTTTGATTTAATTGTTCTATTTTTTTCTGGTCCCTTAGAAGTATGAGTGAACTAAAACTCTGTAATGTTAACCCTAAATGGAAAAAGGTTAAAACTGTGGTAAATGTGCTCCATTTATGCCACTTTAAGAGTGGCTAAATGTTACAGATATATTGAAATATCTTATACCAGTAGAAGTTAATATCAGTGTAACTAGTACATCTATCTATAACCTGCATTTCTATTTACACAATTGTCTTCACTTCACAGCTGTACATTTATAAATAAGCAGAGTAGGATACTCCCAAAGACAACAAGAAATGGCAGAGGAATGCCTGCAGAAGTCTTAATTTAGCAACACTGGTCAACAGAAGTCTAATGAAGGAAATATTTCATGAAAGTGCTTCACATAATAATCAGAGATCTCAAAAATATAACCATGTTGAAAGTTTGAAGGAATTGGATTTCTTCAATCTAGAGAATAGAAAATTGAGGTGAGAGATGATATTAGTTTTCAAATATGCATTAGAATTGTCATGTTGCTGCAAAGAGGACAGTGATATATTGTTCTCTATGCCTAGTGCAGATAGGGCAACATGTAAGGGACTTAAATTACAACAATGGAAATACAAGCTAGACACAAGGAAAAAAAAATTTCAAGTGTAAGGCTGGTTAAGTACCGGAATAGATTACCTATAGGGGTTGTGGTATCTCCATTACTGGAGGTTTTTAAGAACATGGTAAATAAGCATGCAAGGAGTGTCTTAGTTGTTCATATCTAGATGCCTCTGTAGGCAGGAGATATCTAGATGCCTCTGGGGGTTCTCGGGCCCATACTATTCAATTTCTTTGTTAGCAGCTTGGACAAGGGGGTGAAAGCACACTGTTCAAATTCACTGGTGACACCAAGATTTGGGGTGAGGTGGGCATGCTAGAAGGGAGGGACAGGATACAACTGGACCTGGACAGGTTACAGGAGTGGGTGAATGTGAATAGGATGGAATTCAATACTGTCAAGTGCAGGGTACTGCACTTGGGCAGAAAGAACCAGCATCATATCTATAGGCTGGGGAACTCCCTTCTCATCAGCACAGTGGCAGAAAGAGATCTTGGAGTCATTATCAACTCTAAAATGAACATGGGCTGCCAATGTGAGGATGCGGTCAGTAAGGCTAATCACACCTTGTCATGTATCCACACATGCATCATGAGCAGGTCAAAGGAGGATGCAACACTGGTAAGGCCAAAGTTGGAGTACAGTGTCCAGTTCTGGGTGTTGCACTTCAGGAGGGATGTGGCCAGCATCAAGAGGGTCCAGAGGAGGGCCACTCATGTTACCAGGGGTCAGCAGGGCAGACTCTACAAGGAAAGGCTATGGGTCCTGAACCTGTTCAGCCTTCACAAGAGAGGGCTGAGAGGGGATCTAGTGGTCATAAACTTACCAGGGGGAACCAGAGGGGAATGGGTGAGACCCTGGTCCCCTGAGCACCTCCCAGAGTAACAAGGAATAATGGCCACAAGTTGATTGAGAGTAAGTTCAGGCTAGACATCAGGAAGCACTACTTCACAGTCAGGGTGGCCAGTATCGGGAACCAGATTCTAAGGGAAGTGGGGCTAGCTCCTTAGGGGTCTTTTAAAGGAGGCTTGAGAATTACCTAGCTGGAGTCATATGATTTCATAGATATCATAGACATTTGGGCTGGAAGGGACCCAGAGGATCATCGAGTCCAGCCCAGGGGCAGGAAGTCAGTAGGGATCATAGGATCAAAGCAAGATAAGCATCCAAATGTGTCTTGAAAGCGTTCAAAGTGGGTGCTTGAACCACCTCCAGTGGCAGTATATTCCAAACCTTGGGGGCTCAGACAATGAAGAAGTTTTTTCTTATGTCCAGCCTGAATCAGTCGCAGCGGAGTTTGTGACCCTTCAATCTTGTCATCTCTTGGGGCGCTCTGGTGAACAGACATTCCCTAGATCCTGATGAGGACCCCTGATAAACTTATAGGTGGCCACCAGATCACCCCGAGTCTGCGCTTTTCTAGGCTGAAGAGTCCCATGGCTCTCAGCCTGCCATCATAAGGTCTGTTTTCTTGACCTCTGATCATGCACGTGGCTCTCCTCTGCACCCTCTCAAGCTTCTCCACATCCTTTTTGAATTGTGGAACCCAAAACTGGATGCAGTACTCCAGCTGCGGCCTCACCAAGGCCGAGTACAATGGGAGAATGATGTCCCGGGATTTGCTTGAGAAGCATCTATAGATGCAAGCCAGAGTTTTGCTTGCTTTACTAACTGCAGCATCACATTGAAGGCTGTGAGGGGGCCAGGACCCCGCGGGGCCCGGCCCGAGGGAAGAACCCTGGAAATCCGCCCCGTTTCCGGGTTAGGACCCGGAAACCCGGCGGGGAACTTAATGTGGGCCGGAACCTGAACCGCGCCGGCGCGGGACCGGCGCGGGAAGATAAAAAGGAGACGCTTACCCGCAGAGGGGGACGGAGGCTCCACCTGGAGCCCACTCCAGGAGTGGCGGAGCCACGTGCGGTGAGGCCGGGAGACACGCGGCGGGAGCCGGCGGCAGCGGAGCCAGGAGCCGCGGACCCGCGGACGGTGAGTCAGGGAACGGCGGAGCCGGGAGCCTCGCGGTGGGGGCCGGCGGCGGCGCGGCCGATACCGGCGGAGCCGGGAGCATCGCGGCGGGGGCCGGCAGCGGAGCAGCTGGCGGAGGTGGAGTCGGGAGCCCCGCAGCAGAGGCTGACCGCAGAGCAGCCGGCGGAGACGGAGCCGAGAGCCGTGCGGCAAGAGGCAGCGGCGGCGTCCTGGAGGGCGGCGAAGCCCCACACGACCCCAGACGGACCAGTGGCGCAGGTGACTGCGGAGACAGCAGCGGCAGGAGGCCGCGAGGACCGGAAGGTAACGCGGACCCCGGGGGCAACCGGGAAGGGGGCCACCGACGGGGGAACCCTCCTGCAGAGACTTCGGGACACGTGGTCGCGCAGGACGACCCGCGGGCGGGGAAGGCCGGCCGAGGAAACCCCGCTTGGCGGGAGACATACGTACGGGGGTTGGGATAACCCCAGACCTTAGGAGCCAGCGGCGCCAGGGGGACTAGGTGCCGCGGGAACACCGGTGAGGGTCCGGCCGGGGAAGGCCCCCCCTTTCCCACCGGATTGGGACTCTACCAAGGGAGCCCCTCACGGAGGCTCAACCCGGAGGACCGGGCGAGGGTGTAGGGGAGGAGGAGCCCTCAGGACCCCTGGACTTTGGAGGTACCGTACCCCACGTGGACCGCCAGCTTCCCGGCACGGGTGAACCCCATAATTTCCATCAAGTCGTGGCAGGCGAGAGCGGCAAAGCGGGACGGTCCACGGAGTACCCCTCCTCTCCAGGGGACACCCGGGGTTCGGGGTCCCACGGCACGTGGTACACCCCCAACCCTTACAAAGGCTTATGTTCTTCTTGTGGTCAATCATGACCCCCAAGTCCCTTTCATCTGTAGTGCTAACCAGCGTAGCACTACCAAGCCTATAAGCATGTTGCAGGTTTTGCCTCCCAATGCAAGAACCTTGCATTTTTCAGTGTTGAACACCATCAGGTTCTTGTCCTCCCATTTCAAGAGCCTGTCAAAATCTGCCTGGATCACCCGCCTGTCCTCAAGTGTGGATGCTTTACCCCAGAGTTTGGTGTCGTCAGCAAACTTGGCCAGTCCACTTCTGGCACCAATGTCCACATCATTAATGAAGATGTTAAATAGTATAGGCCCTAGGACAGAGCCTTGAGGGACCCCACTGGTCACAGCGCACTAAGACGATTGGCTCCCATCGACCACCAACCTCTGGGTCCTAACGCGGAGCCAATTCCCCAGCCAGCGGATCGTGGTGAGATTGAGGTCGCAGTTAGGAAGTTTAGCCAAGAGGTGATCGTGGGATCAAAGACTTTTTTTAAGTCAAGATATACTGCATCTATCTCTTCCCCCTTGTCCAGGTGATAAGTCACCTGGTCATAAAAGGAAATGAGATTGGTCAAGCAAGACCTACCTGTAACAATCCCATGCTGGGTATCCCTCAGGATATTGCCTTCAGCTAGTTTGTTAAAGATGGGCTCTTTGATAATCTTTTCCAAGTCCTTCCCCAAGATAGAGTTCAGGCTGATGGGCCTGTAGTTTGATGGATCTACTTTCCTCGCTTTATTGAAGATAAGCATGACATTGGCCCTTGTCCAATCATCAGGCAATCATCAGGCACTTCACCAGAGTGCCAAAAGCTCTCAAAGATCCGTGCCAGGGGCTGAGCTATGATGCTCGCCAGCTCCCTCAGTACCCTCAGTACCCTTGGGTGTAACCCATCAGGGTCGCCGGACTTGAAGGTATCCAGCCTGTCAGTGTGTTCCTTCATGAGGTCAGCTTCAATGGAGGGCAAAGAATCTCCACGTGCAGGTCCAAGGAGGTAATCATCCCCCTCTATGCATCATTGGTCAGGCCACAGTTGAAGTACTGTGTCCAGTTCTGGGCACTGCACTTCAAGAGGGATGTGGATAGCATCGAGAGGGTCAAGAGGAGTGCCACTCACATGATCTGGGGGCAGCAGGATAGGCCCTATGAGGAGAGACTATGGGACCTGAACCTGTTCTGCCTACACAAGAGAAAGCTGAGGGGGGATCTGGTGGGCACCTACAAACTTGCCACGAGGGTTCAGCAGGCAATGGGAGAATCCCTGTTCCCCCAAGCACTACCGGGAGTTACAAGGAATAACGGCCATAAGCTGACTGAGAGTAGATTCAGGCTAGACATCAGGAGGCACTACTTCACAGTCAGGGTGGCTAGGAGCTGGAATCAACTTCCTAGGGAGGCGGTGCTCACCCCTACCCTGGGGATCTTTAAAAGGAGGCTAGACAATCACTTAGCCGGGGTCATTTGACCCCAATACTCTTTCCTGCCCATGGCAGGGGGTCAGACTGACCTTCTTAGGTCCCTTCCGACCCTACCTACTCAAAACTATGAAACTATGATTCTATTCTTTGTGTAGGACTTTCTAAGCCATACCATGACATCATATCGATTTTTGATCTTCCAAAGTTATATAGCATGCATCACACCAGACAAGAGCAAAGGAGCCATTTAAGTTTTATCATGTCAGTGAGATAGGCCTCTGAAATGCCTTCCAGGATATGTGTTGCTTCAGGTAAGGATGACTGAAGATCTGTTATGCATTCTATTTTTTGAGACAATTTATTTCTAAAGTCATAATAATACTGGGCATCTTCAAAGAAAATGTTTTTCTCACATCCTTTCCAGCATTTATTCAAATTCTTAGGGAATGGTATCTCAAGAGTCACAAAAAAGTTAGAATTAAACCACTACCATACCTACACAAGAATAAAAGGATTTGAGTTCTAACATTCCTAGGACACAACACTTGAGTCCCCAGTAAATCTCATGGAAGAATGACGAAAGCCGAATGTGCACAGCACACTGATCATGTGGGGGGATGTGTTGTATGGCTATAATACTATCAGTTTATCAGTTTGGGTTTTTTTTTTAATAAGAAAGAGTTTGATCATTCATAAATTGCAAAGGGTAAAATTGAAAAAAAAAAAAGAAAAGGAAATTACAGAAGCTTTACTGTATTCCTCATATCTAACAGGCACTCAAAACCTAAAGTGATGGTTAGATGATAAAACCTGAGAGATTTTTAAAAAGTTCTGTACAAATAGTTGTCCATAATGGCCCCATCCAGATGAGCAGGGGTGTGTGCTTGAAGTGGCACAAATAGTAGCAGCACAAATTTGTGTTGCAGCAGATGCCCTTGCACATGTATTTTGTTGTGGGACACTTCATACTGCTATGGGTAAACTATAGGTGATGCACAGGGGGGCATGTGCCCCCCCTGAAATTGGCCCTCACTGGCTGGGGAGTGGGGGGGGGCAACAGCTGGTGCCCCTCCCCCCCGAGATTGTCAGGGTGCCAAGAGAAACACCAGCAGCACTTCTGGGTTTGCCACTGACACTTCTGCCAGCAAAGGTGTCTGGCTACTGTGGGACACCCTCCAGCTCCTGGTTGGCAATCAGCCACTGGGGGACCCTCCCTGGTTGGCCACTGGTGCCCCACAGTATCAGGAGGCACCAGTCACCCATGGGGTAAACTGCCTGTGCCCAGCTCCTCCTGGCTTCCGGCATGCTGCTTCAGTGGGTCTCCATGTGCTGCTAGTAGGCACGCTGCCCTTGCGCTGAGACACCCTGTGCCACAGACAGCCAGGAAGCAGCCTATGGAGACAGGGGAGCAGGCAGCCCTGAGCTGCCTGCTCTTCTGCCTCTGTATTTTGCCTGGCACATGCTATTTTGGCATGCTTTGCGCTGCTTTTTTCCTCAGGATTGTTTTTGCTACAGGGAAACCCATGTAGCAAATGTTCCCCTTGTGCTGCAAATAAGCAGTGAATGTTTTCACATTCTATATGTGCAGTTTGTGGTGCCACAAACTGCACGTGCTTGCATGTGTGGATGTGGCAAGTAGCCTGCACTATCATGTTTATTTTCTTTAAAATTATGTATTATTTTATCTCTCTAGATCTCCAGGTTAGAATCGGTGCAAGAATCCATTCTGTCAAATCAATGAAAGTCCAAAAGAAGATCAAACTGAGAAGTCAAACCCATCTCCATTTATGGTGTGAAATGTGATTAGAACCCTCTCTTCTTTCTACATCTCCCTTTTCTATAATAATAGCAAACATTTTTTTGGTCTCATTTCTCTTCTGCCCATCTCCTGCCAGTGATGGTGTAGAGAGGGGAGTCTCCAGATAACCATTGTTTTCAGATGAATTGCTAAGTAACATAAATACAGACGGAATAGCAACATACCCTCCTCCAACATCAACTTTTCCAGAGTTCTTAGTTTAATATGAACTCTCTCCCCTGCTCAAAGTCTGCGCTATCATGTTTATTTTCTTTTTTAAAAAATTGGATTGATTATCTGAAGCATCCAAGAAGAGATGATTTAGTCTGGGAATCCACATCATACAGACTGTGTTTATTTAGTCACTCCAGCTAAAGAAAAGTGGCTTCCAAGAGGTAAGTGTTTCTGAAAGAGTAAAATTTGTGCATGAAACTTGGCCTTGAACCATATCTCAGGGTAAGAAGTAGTATTAACTGCTAAGCATTTAACTGAGCTCTGTGTCAGTCTGGAATTGAAAGATATGTGCCAGATGGCCCCTCATTTGTCTATTCCCTCCTATAGCAAGAGTATTACATGCAGGTTAATCTTGTAAACAGACAAGGTAATTCTAGAGGAGACAGATAACAGTTTGAAAAGAGTGGTGTATAACTTTAAGCTACCTTAACGTTTCAAATAGCAACAATATGGATTTAATGAATGGAGAATGCAGGAGGAGGAGTGATCCCTGACATACATTTTGACGTAGTGATAGCCTGACAGTATGGCAAGCTTTACCTAAAGTGTGAAACTTTACCCATGTCAGGTGGATCTGTTGGCACTTGTACATCGTTTTGGAGCTGAGAGATAATGGCACATATTTTAATCAATTTACTGGGCTGGCTGAAAGATGTTGAGTGTCTACCTAAGACAGAAAAGCCCCCAAATCATACTTTTCTACAGGTTTAGGGTCTTACATTTGTTTTTGGGCATCTTACTAGAAATCACCTGTTTTTCATTGGTTCTGAGCATTTACAACAGTGACTGAAGACAGTTACCACTGTTGTGCCAGCACAACAGGTGTTGCTGGATTTTCAACAGGAGCGGATATAAACATTTCCAAACAATTACAAAAGAGTAATGTAGTTGACTGTGGACAATCAAAAGCAAAAGTATGGGGAAAAGTATATGTTAACTGCAATTTATGGATCTAATATAATTGTAAAATTTCATTTATTTATGTAAAATGCATTTATCTTTTAAAACTCTAAGCCAAAATACAGCCATCAAAATGTAAATGAGAGTAGCTCCATCCTGTGGATCAGCACCACTCAAGACTTGTTTCCAGTCCAGCTATAGCAATGGTAGAGCTCAGCCATTCATCCCAGTCCAGCAAGGCACTTAAAAAGACTTAAATTCCATTGACTTCAATAAGTTTAAGTATTCTTAAATACTCTACTGAACAGGGACACAGTTAAAGCACATTCTTTACCATATTGAACTGCAAAGGCAAAAATGTTGCCTTTCTATCCCATTCATACCTCGCTGAGGTATGTGCATGCCCCCCTCCCTTCCCCTTGAAACCCTATTCTTTAACAAGGTGAAAATTTAAAAGTCTATTGGAACTACTTAAATGCTAATATTGCCAAGTATGGGCAATTTTTCTTTCCCTTCATTCAGTCTCCTCTACAAGGATATTAAACAGGGAAAGCTATGTTAATGTAATGTAAAGTAGTATAGCTAAGCTCGAAAAAGTGAAAAAAAAATCATCAGACTGTCTGTTTTCTATGGCAGCATTAAGCCAACTATTCTGCAGTTCCTATCTCTCTAATAGCAGAATAAACAGAAATACACATTTGCTGCAGTAAGCCAGAAGCAACTGTTGTCCATAGCAAATTCATTTATTCATGGAAAAACAAAAGAAAGACATAACTAGCCTGCATACATAGCATAGCCACAGCCAGTTCTGGAGATGTCAGGATTAAGGAAATGATCTCATACTCTTTGATTCCTGGTGCTCCAAGAGGCAAGAATTTCCTGTTTTTTTTCTCAGGGACATGGCCATGGCTGAACTCCCCTAATTTTGATTTATAATGGTATGCAATCCTTTCCCAGGATGTATATCTCATAGCCATCTTATTAAATCTATTTGGAGAAGCAGCTGCAGGCCTACAGTGGATTTTTTGGCTGGATGCAGATGACATTTACCTTTCAGCAAATAAATACATGGCTTTTTTATGTAACTTTCCAGTTTATTTTTTCTATCATTCTTTAAGAGGTGGTACTTACCAACACAAACAAAACAGATAATGCTGGATTTGTGTAAGACAGCCATATTAATATTGCTGTGGCATTACCTTTTTGCATATCCTGAATGTTATTTGACTAATGAGACGTTAATTATTATCAATGTATTTACTGTTTCTTTAGTATCTGGTATCTATAAAAATGCAAAATGGCCATTATTTGAAAAAGGGTTCTGATTGTGAGGTATAACACTCAAGCAACAAAACCTATCAGACACAAAGGGTTAGTCTAGCAATGCTGAAGCTTCTATTAACAGTGGGGAAAAAGAATAACAATAACAAAAACCCGTTTGGTTTGTTTCACTGAGACTATTCTCAGGAAAAATTAGAGTTTGACTAAATGAAAATTTTACAAAATACTTTTTCTGCAGGTTAATTTTTATCTAAAATAGATCTTTAGAAGACCAAAATATTCTGACCAAAAGTTGAAATATTTTGAATCTGAAATACTGTTCCATGGTTTTATGGAGTTCGTAATTTAATGAGTCTCGTGATCTCTTTCAACATTATCGGCTGTATTCCCCACTAAGATTGTATCTCTCATGAAGAAGTACTGCACCATTATAGCCCTCAGATATTGTGTTCCTTCAAGAAAAGGGAAGTTGATTGTGCATGATGGGAAATAAAATCAGACTGTGAAAATTAGTCATCAAAAAAGAATCGAGAGGCACCTGACCAATACATATCTTGCAGCATCATGGTGGAATTCCAGAATCAAAATATATATCTGTTAAACTGAAAAATATGTTTTTGGATAAAGAGGTTTATTTTTTATTTATTTTCTCAAAAACTTGCAATTTTATGATCAAGTCTAATAATGACTTACATTTCTTACATAAAGACAATCATTTTACCATCTGTTTTCCTTGACCTATTCAGAACTAGAAGCAAGAGCTATATATCTTTTTGGGAAATCAGAATGTTTCATTTGAAAGGCTATGTTGCTTCCATTTCTGGTCCTGCAGAAACGTGGGGAAATAGACTTTTAAATAACAGCATGTTTATATATAAAAACTTTCTACTAATATAGGACTGATTTTTGCACAGCCTGGGCCTCAAGCCCATTTGCTTTTGAGAGAGAAATGCCAAATTTGTGAAAAGGAGGAAACAATTTCCGCGGCAGATTGGTTTTAAGAAAAAGTTGCCTTTTGAAGGTGTTCAGAGATTAGGAATGTTAAAATAAATCTTAGCAGTGCATCAGTAACAGGGCCAACAAGACAGCCAAAGGTCACCAAAAAAGTAATGTATTTAACTCTTTAATTTATCATTTAGTTCTATACTGTATAGAAATGTAACTCTTTGTGAATATGGATATAGAAATGGATATAGAAATGGATATATTTATATATATATTTATAAGGATACATGTAATAGCTCTATCAATTATGACTTCCATGCATGTATAAGTTAGTACTTGTGAGAAGTTTAGCCAGTAGCATTGAACAGTTTGTGGGAATTCACTTAGGTCTGATCTACACCCAATTATGTTCAACTAATCTTTGTTCAGGTTGCCTAGACCTTGGCTTAGACTGCTATTTTGATGCCAGTGATGATGATGAAGAAACAGTGTATTCTTCGAAAAATATGTTTTTTGTTCATCCAAATGTATTAATAAATTTGAATTGGCTTCTATTTGCTAAATAGTTTCACTTTTTCCTGCCTGGATTATCAAAACCAGTAATGAAGTGCTACCACTGTCTTATACTCAGTAGCCAATTTGTTCAAATCAAGAGTTCAAATCCCTCCTCTGTGTGAGAAAATTTGTACCTCCCAGAAGATATCTATAACAACTTGGTATTTTAAATTTTTGTCCAATTTTATTGGAACAGTATGATGATTAGTCAGTGTTGTCATTGTTTTTATAGAAGTAGAGATGATTATGATATATAGCCATGATACCATGAAACCAAGGTCCCTGAATCTGGACTAAATAGCTTGTTCCAGGAAGGAATACAGCTTTGTAAATTCTGGCAATAACATAAAACTGGCACTAGTAAAGTTATGAAAGTATTATGTAAAAGCAAGATGGAGGTAGAGAAAACTTATGATACTGTTGTGTAGTAGAGAAATGCTTATTATGGAAGATCTCTAAAAAACATACTACTACTGCATGAATTTTTAGCAATTCTTTGAAGTCAGAGTGACTAGGAAACTGAGTTTCAATCAATTCAAAACTGAGTAGTATATTAAGTAAAATACCTCCTCTCAAAATGTTGGAACAATTCTGAGAGGTTATTAATAAATAATCAAATAAGATTGTCACCAGTGCCTGGACTGACCACCTCCAGGCTTCATGAATTAAACCAGTTCTCTCCTTCTTTATCTGCTACAACTAATACTTAATGACCTTCAGGGCATGCTGTAAGAATCCTGGCTGGGAAGGACTGGATGGGGATAAATGAAACAATGGGGAATATAGATGTGAATTTATTTGGGCACTTCTCTAAGCAGGATTTTGTTTATATGTTGCTTTCTATTTGTGTGTATTGAATTTACTGCTCTCAGCAAGTTGGGACTAATTAAAAGTATAGAAAGTTAGGGAGGGTAGAACATAGTTTGGGGACAAAGAAATTCCTTGAATGCGTTTCCTTTTTATGTTTAAATGTATAAGAAGATTCCATTCATTTCTCATTATTAATACTTGATTAACTGATATTTTAATGAATGGGTAGTCACTTGGCATAGGCTGCTATAACATACAACTGCTCAATAACTCAAGCCTACAGCCATTTATAAAGGTTTCCACCTCCACCTTAAGAAAACCTTTTCACTGTAACTGTTACTTCCCATTAAAATACATTTATTTTCAGTCACCTCATAAAATCTTATCCCCAAGAGAATATAGAGTCCAAAATGAAAGAGAGACAGAGGGTGCATCTACATGTTCATTAATGTACAGATAGAAGTACTAAATAAATATGCAATAGACTGCCCTCCTGTGCATTAGCACAATCACACACTTTTTTTCATGACTGTAAATGCGCAGTTGGCATAATAGCACAGTTTTTACCGTGCTGCTGTAATGCATGCTCAGTTTGCCTATAGTGCATTAAACATCTCATGTGGATGTGCCAAGATAGTCTGTGGAACTCACGTTTCTTTTACTATTTATTTTATATGGAAAGTGAACACAAGGGGACACTTGCCTGCCAGTACACAAATGCCAGGAACTTGGGGAATAAGCAGGAGGAACTTGTCCTCCTGCTTAACACAAATAATTATGACATCATAGGGATAACAGAGACTCCACCCAGGACTGGACCATGGGTATAGAAGGCTATACCCTGTACAGGAGAAATCGAGTAGACAAAAGGGGTGTCAGTGTAGCTCTCTTTGTCAAGGAGAGCTATGCGTCCTTGCAAGCCAATATTGCTGACCAGGGTGGATGACTGGAGACCCTCTGGGTTAAAATCTGTGGGGAACAAGGCACAGGGGACAGAATGGTGGGTGTCTATTACAGACCTCCCACCCAAAGTCAAGATCTTGACCAGGAGTTCACCAGGGAATTGGCTGAGGCTGCATGCTCCTGGTCCATGGTTGTCATGGGAGACTTCAACTATCCAGACATCTTGTGGGAAGAGAGCTTGGCTAAATCTGAGCTGTTGCAAAGCTTCCTCTTATGCATTGATGACCTCTATCTGACTTAAGAAGTCTACAGGCCAATGAGAGGTAAAGTGCTGATCAACCTGGTATTGGCAACTGGGGACAACCTAATCAGTGACCTAACAATCGACGGGAAGCCAGGTGACAGCAACCATGAACTGATCACCTTCACCATCCACCATAAAGCTGGCAAGTCAGTCAGCAATTCAGAAGTCCTTGACCTTAGGAAAGCTGACTTTGACAAGCTCAGGAGGCTTGTTGGTGAGGCCCTAAGGGACCACGACTCTAAGGGGAGGGGGGTTCAGGAAGAGTGGTTGCTCCTCAAGGGAGTGATCCTTGATGCACAAGCTCAGGCTATTCTGTCTCGGAGGAAAGGCAGCAAAAGGGCATAGCAGCCCCCTTGGCTCTCCAGTAAACTAGTGGACATCCTGCAGTTAAAAATAAAGGCCTACAAAGGGTTTTATAGATTCTTGGAAGTGGGGTCAGAAGGGACCTTGTAGATCATCAGGTCCAGCCTCCTGCCCTGGGCTGGAGAGAAAAACTGGGCTCAAATGACCCCAGCCAGGTAGATGTCAAGCCTCCTCTTAAAGACCCGCAAGGTAGGAGCCTTCACCACTTCCCTTGGAAGTTGGTTCCAGAGTCTAGCTGCCCTGACTGTGAAGTAGTGCCTTCAGATGTCTAGTCTAAATGTACTCTTTAACAGCTTGTGGCCATTATTCCTTGTAATCCTGGGGGGCGCTAAGGGGAGCAAGGTCTCTCCCAAACCCCGCTGGTCCCCCCTAGTGAGTTTATAGATGGCAACCAGATCCCCACTCAGCCTTCTCTTGTGAAGGCTGAACAGGTTAAGGTCCCATAGCCTTTCTTTGTAGGGTTGGCCCTACTTTCCTCAGATCATGCGAGTGGCCCTCCTCTGGACCTTCTCAATGCTGTCCACATCCCTCCTGAGGTGCGGCACCCAGAAATGAATGCAGTACTCCAGCTGCAGCTTGACCAGTGTTGCATAGAGGGGGAGGATCACCTCCTTGGCCCTGCTTGAGATGCATCTGTGGATGCACGACAAGGTATGGATAGCCTACTGACCGTGACCTCACATTGTCACCCCATGTTCATTTTGGAGTCAATAATGACTCCAAGATCTCTTTCTCCCACCATGCTCTCGAGAAGGGAGTTTCCCAACTTATAAGTGTGCTGCTGGTTCCTCCTGCCCAAGTGCAGCAGCCTTCACTTGTCAGTATTGAAACCCATCCTGTTTTTGTTAGCCCACCCCATAACCCATCCAGATCCTGCTGTAATCTGTCCTTTCTTACTAGCGTGCCCACCTCACCCCAAATCTGGTATCATCAGCAAATTTAAACAGGCTACTTTTCACCATGGTGTCCAAGTCACTAATAAAGAAATTGAACAGTGTGGGCCCAAGGACCGAGCCCTGAAGGACTCCACTGCCAACTTCCCTCCAGGTCAAAAAAGACCCGTCCACCGCTACCCTCTGAGTATGACCCTTCAGCCAATTTGCAAACCATCTGACTGTGTAGGCATCAGTGCCACAATCACCTAGTTTTTTTAATGAGAATGGGGTGGGAGACCATGTCAAAGGCCTTCTTGAAGTCCAGAAAGACTACATCCCCTGCAACACCTGTGTCCAATGCTTTTGTGACCTGATCATAGAAGGCAATCAGGTTGGTCAGAGGGGACCTGCCCCTAATTAAACCATACTGGTTGCCCTTGAGCATCATCCCTGTTGCTGGCCTATTGTAGATGTGCTCCTTGATAATCTTCTCAAAGAGTTTCCCCAAGATTGAAATAAGACTAATGGGCATACAGTTGCCCAGGTCCTCCCTCTTCCCTTTTTTAAAGATGAGGACCACATTGGCTTTTTTTCAGGTCATCTGGCACCTGGCCAGAGCACCATGAGTGCTCATAAAGCCATGCCAGGGGCCATGCAATAACCCCTGCCAATTCCCTCAACATCCTGGGGTGGAGAGCATCTGGACCTGCTGATTTGAACATGTCCAGCCTCTCCAGAAGCTATCTAACCTGGTCCTCCCTGACCTTAGGCCTGGTGGTGTTTCTCCTGAGTTCATCTGGAATCTTGGTCGGGGAGTCCTGGTCCCTACACAATAAAATGGAGGTGAAGAATTTGTTAAAGAGGTCTGCTTTCTCCCCTGGTGCAACCACCAGATTGCCAAGCATATCCTCCAGGGGCCCCACATTACCCGGTACCTTCTTAATTCTCCCTATATATTTAAAAAGGACTTTTTATTCTCTTTGATCCTTAATGCTAGCCCTAGCTCAATATTTGCCTTAGCTTTTCTAACATCCCCCCTACAAACCCCAGTGGTGGAGGCATACTCCTCTTTGGTGATAGCTCCTCCCTTCCACCGGGTGTATGCCTCCTTTTTGGCAATCAGGCATTCACGAATCCCCTTGATGAGCCAAGCGGGATTTTGGGCACTCTTGCCCCGCCTTCCTTCTTGTTCGGATTGTCACCCCTTGGTCGGAGATGTGGAGCCCTCTTACCAGGTCGTCACCTGTGGCTAGGATGAGATCCAGGAGGACATTCTCCCTTGTAGGACTTGCACCTCCTGGGTTAAGTGGATGTCCTGTATCTCAGCCAGGAACCTCTGTGAGTGGTCTAACCTGGAGGAAGGTTGGGATCCACCTCCAAGGAGGAATATTCCACACTGGTCCAGACCTGCAGGGAGCGAACCAGGAAAGCCAAGGTTGCAATGGAACTCCAACTAGCTACAAGCATCAAGGACAATAAAATGTCCTTTTTCAGATATGTGGAGAGTCAGAGGAAAAGCAAGGGCAACATTGGACCCCTCCTAAACCAGATGGGGCAACTGATAACTGATGCCCAGGGAAAAGCGAACTTGCTAAATGGGTACTTTGCATCAGTTTTTCACCAGTCCCATGGGATAGCTCTGCCCACTATGGGTCAGAGAGGCCCAGGTGAGGGAGATTCCTTGCCCTCCATTGACCCTGACCTCATGAAGGAACAGCTTTACAGGCTGGATACCATCAATTCAGCTGGCCCTGATGGGTTATACTCAAGGGTACTCAGGGAGCTGGCGAGCATCATAGTTTCAAAGTTTGTAGAGTCAGAAGGGACCTGAGCAGATCATCAAGTCCGACCCGCTGCCTTGGCAGGAAAAAGTACGGGGGTCAAACGACCCCAGCAAGGTGTTCATCTAGCCTTGTCTTAAAGACCCCCAGAGTAGGAGCCAGCACCACTTCACTTGGAAGTTGGTTCCAGATCCTAGCCGCCCTAACAGTGAAGTAGCACCTCCTGATGTCTAGTCTGAATCTACCCTCTGCCAGCTTTTGGCCATTATTTTTAGTCACTCCTGGTACCACTTGGGGGAACAGGGACTCCCCCAATGCCTGCTGGTCCCCCTTGCTCCCCCCTGACTACTTTGTAAATCCCCCCTCAGTCTTCTCTTGTGGAGGCTGAATAGGTTCAGGTCCCTGCTGCCCCCTGATCATGCGAGTGGCCTTTCTCTGGACCCTCTCCATGTTGTCTACATGCCTCTTGAAGTGCGGCGCCCAGAACTGGACGCAGTACTCCAGCTGCAGCCTGACCAGTGTTGCATAGAGGGGGAGGATCACCTCCTTGGACCTGCTCGAGATGCATCTGTGGATTTTTGGCAAGGTGCGGTTGGCCTTCCTGACTGCATCCTCACACTGCCAGCCCATCTTCATCTTGGCATCAATGATGACTCCAAGATCTTTTTCTGCCTCTGCACTGATGAGAATGGAGTTCCGCAGCCTGTAGGTATGCTGCTGGTTCTTCCTCCCCAGGTGCAGCACCTTGCACTTGTTAGTGTTGAAACTCATCCTGTTCTCATCCACCCACCCCTGTAACCTCTCTAGGTCTGATTGCAGCCTATTCCTCCCTTCTAGCATGCCCACATCCCCCCATATCTTAGTGTCATCTGTGAATTTGAACAGGGTTCTTTTACCCCCTTGTCTAAGTCACTGAAGAAGATGTTGAACAGTGCAGGCCTGAGGGCTGAGCCCTGGGGGACCCCACTGCCCACATCCCTCCAGGTCAAAAATGACCCATCCACAACTACTCTCTGGGTGTGGCCCTCCAGCCAGTTAGCAACCCATTTGACTGTGTAGGTGTCAACAAGACAGTCCTCCAGTTTTTTAATGAGAATGGAATGAGGGACAGTATCGAAGGCCTTCCTAAAGTCCAGAAAGACTACGTCCACTGCTACCCCTGCATCTAAGGATTTTGTGACCTGGTCATAGAAGGCCACCAGGTTGGTCTGACAGGACCTGCCTCTGATGAACCCATGTTGATTGCCCCTAAGCATAATCTGCCCCACTGGCTCCTCAGCACTCTGGGGTGAAGATCATCTGAACCAGCTGATTTAAATATGTCCAGTCCCTCCAGAAGTTCCCTGACTAGATCCTCACTGATCCTTGGCCTAGGTGCGCCTCCCCTGGGGCCTGAGGAGTTCCCAGTGCGGAGGCTGATCCAGTCCCCTGCTCAGGAAAATGGAGGCAAAGAAGTTGTTAAATAGGTTAGCTTTGTTGTCTGGTGTGATGACCAGATTTCCTAGCATGTCTTGCAGAGGCTCCACATTACTCTGTACCTTCTTTTTGCCCACTATGTATTTAAAAAAGGATTTCTTATTGTCCTTGATCTGGGTAGCTTGTCCCAGTTCTATCTCTGTCTTGGCTTTCCTGCCCTCCCCCCTGCAGCCCTGAGCACCTTTGGTATAGTCCTCCCTGGTCCCAATGGTCCCTCACTTCCATTGGGTGTTTGCCTCCCTTTTAGCTGGGAGACATTCCTGGATGCTTTTGGTGAGCCATGGGAGCCTTTGTGCCCTCCTGCCCCCTTTGATCCATGTTGGGATTACCTCCCTTTGGGCTTGGAGGATTGTCTCCTTAAGCAGCGACCACTTTTCTTGGACACCCGACTCCCCTCCCTTCTGGGACCTCAGTGCCTCCCTGACTATTCTCCTTAGCTCATTGCAGTCTGCCCTCCTGAAATCTGGGGCTGCTGCCTTGCTGCAGGCCTTTGCCACTTTGTGCTGGATGGTGAATTCCAGCAGGCAATGATCACTGTCACCTAGGTGGTTGAGCACCTGCAGCCCCCTCACCAGGTCATCACCCATGGACAGCACCAGGTCCAACAAGGCGTTTCCGCTGGTGGGGCTGTGCACCTCCTGGGTTAGATGGAGGTCCCACATTTTGGCTAGGAACCTACCTGAGCGGTCAGACCTGGCTGACTGCTCTTCCCAGCAGATGTCTGGAAAGTTCAGGTCACCCATGATGACCATGCCTTTTGACCTAACTACCTCCGTGAGCTGACTTAAGAATTCCCAGTCTAGCTCTTCCCCTTCGTTGGGTGGTCTGTAGTAGACCCCTACCATTAAGTCCCTTTCCCCTCGACTGCCTTGTATTCATAGCTCAGCCCCTGGTATGGATCTTTGAGATTCTTGGCACACTGGTGAAGTGCCTTGTAATTGGAAGGGGGCCAATGTTATGCTTATCTTCAAGAAAGGGAGGACAGTAGATTCGGCAAACTACAGGCCCATCAGCCTGACCTCTATCCTGGGGAAGGTCTGGGAAAAGATTATCAAAGAGGCCATCCTTAACAGACTAGCTGATGGCAATATCCTGAGGGATACCCAGCATGGGTTTGTTGTGGGTAGGTATTGCTCATCTCCTTCTATGACCAGATGACCTATCACCTTGACAAGGGAAAGGAGATTGATGTCATATATCTTGACTTCAAAAAAGCCTTCAGTCTGGTATCTCATGATCACCTCTTGGCTAAACTGGCCTGGGTCCAACACAATCCTCTGGCTGGGGAATAGTCTCTGTGGTTGGACCCAGAGGGTGGTGGTTGACAGAAGTGAATCATCATGGTGCCCTGTGACAAGTGGGGTCCCCCAAGGCTCTGTCTTTGGACCTATATTGTTCCATATCTTCATTAATGATGTGGATATTGGAGCCAAGTTCACCAACAATAGCAAACTCTGGGGTAAAGCATCCACACCTGAGGACAGGAGGGCAATACAGGCTGGCTTTGACAGGCTCAGGAAATCGGTGGAAGAGAACTTGATGGTGTTTGACGCCAAAAAATGCAAGGTTCTCCACCTTGGGAAGACAAACTAGCAGCATCCTTATAGGCTTGGCAGTGCTATGAATGAAAGGGACTTGAGCATCATCCTTGACCACAAGATGAACATGAGCCTTCAATGTGATGCTGCGGCTAGTAAAGCGAGCAAAACCCTGGCTTGCATCCATAGATGCTTCTCAAGTAAATCCCAAGACATCATTCTCCCACTGTACTCAGCCTTGGTGAGGCAGCAAATGGAGTATTGTGTCCAGTTTTGGGCTCCACAATTCAAAAAGGATGTGGAGAACCTTGACAGAGTCCAGAGAAGAGCCACATGCATGATCAGACATCAGGAAAATAGACCTTATGATGACAGGCTGAGAGCTATGGGGCTCTTTAGCCTGGAAAAGCACAGGCTCGGGGCAATTTGATGGCTACCTATAAGTTTATCAAGGGTGTTCACCAGGATCTGGGGCAATGTTTGTTCACCAGAGTGCCCCAAGGGATGACAAGGTCAAACAGTTATAAACTACTGCAAGACCGTTTCAGGCTGGACTTAAGGAAGAATTTCTTTACTGTCCGAAACCCAAATCTGGAATAGCCTGCTATCAGAGGTGGTTCAAGCACCTACATTGACTGCCTTATCCATATCTTGATCTGGATTCTATGCCCTCCCCTACCTAAGGGGATTCAAAATTAAATTTCCTACTTCCCAGGAAAGTATCTGACAATTAGGTTATAGAAGGGGGTGGGGTGAAATATGAGGTGAGGATGAGGTGAGCTAGCCATTGGTCCAGAAGGAAAGCAATTGGAAGGAAGCTCACTTTTGCAGTATAGCAGATAGGTGATTCAGTTGAGTGGGGTTCTGACCTCTGTTGCCAGGAATGTTCATGTATTTTATATTGGAGAGTTTTTGGACAGCAAACAAAAAGTAAACTTGAGGGTAGGTACCAAAAGCCAAAGCCCATCCCTTTTAAATCACCACTGGGTTATGGATTCATACTCTCTCTTGATTGCTTTCCTTTTGGCTCTTTAGTCCTATGGCTCTTGCACTCTTGGTTGCCCAATGGCTCTGTGTCAATAAGAGAGGAGAATCCTTCCTCACATGCAAAAAGTTCTGAAGCCTCCATTTACACTGTTGTACTAAATAGTGGGGGATTTGGATTTGAATCCTATAAAACTGATGACTTTTCTGATTCTATCTTCTATGCTGTTATGCAAAAGGTAGGCATCATAGCTCACCCCTGCATTATGAGCAGGACTTGAGAGTGAGTTTTACTCAGATGGGTGCCTACTCAGAGAAGAGAACACTGGATGCTGAGTGGACAGAAGCATGTGAAAGCCTATATTGGGTGCAAAAGCTCCAAAATATGACAGATAAAAAGCAAGGGCAATGCCAGTGCTCTTCTGTTATACTGACAGAGAAGTTATTAAGTTAGTTCAGATCAAACACAGGCTGGGGTCTGTATGTTAGTAGCAGGATGAGAGTAGATAGCTCATACTTTGTTGCTAAACTTCCTATCATCTGATATGAACATCATAGAGGAGGAATGACAAGGTGGAATATTGCAGTTCTCCCTTGTGAAACAATTCTAAAGAATTCAAAGGACCTCAAAAGATTGGACCTACGCTTCATCTTCCATTATGTTATAGGAAAGCATCAACTTATGTCACCAATGTAGTTATTGTACCATACTCAGACCTCAAACCAGACTGTAAAGGGTCCAAAACAATCTTAGGACTCCAAATACTGCCAGGACTGCTTCCTTTAAAGGGAATGTTTCACAACGATCAGTAGCTCACTCAATTGGTCTGAGACTACAAGAGACAGATTATTTAGAGGGGAGTCTGCCTGTGGAATGACATCATCTTCACACTGTATTGATGAGCATGAGTGCAATATAAAGCATTGGATTGCCAGATGAGGCTGGTAATTTAAAGTAATAGACTTTAAAGGGAATGCAATAGAGTGATAAGAGGCTAAACCAGATTATTGATAATGCAAGTAAATAGACTGCAGCAGAGATATAAAAGTGACTGGTTACAATGAATAAGGGTGTTGAAGTGTGATTTGTGAAATAAGGATTAGAGCTCCATTTGTATGTGTCCTTTATCATTTAATCAGGCTCATCCTGACTCTCCTGAAATTGGGTTCACATCCTTACCCTACCATTATAGTTAATCAGTCAGAAGATGTTTTACCCATTATATAGTGTTCCAGGGCTTGAATTAAATTTGTTTTACTGTATTATAGCTTCATACAGGTGAGTTGCTTTTCAGCAGATGATGTTACTGTCACTGCACAACATGCTTCCTGAAGTGCAGGGAAGAAGAGGAATTAGTACCTTGAAGGGTGTCACTGGTGCATGCAGTGCTTCTGAAAAATTGTGATATTGCTGGTGCTACCAAGATTGAAGTTACCTGGTATCAAGAAGGATTAAAAGATTCGCTCATAGCATTTTACACATGTGCTTTTGACTCTTGTTCAGTATCAGAAACAACAGGGGAACTCACAATGCTACTGGTGAATGGTTTGGCCTGTTTGAATAATTTTTTTACTCTGTCGCCAGTTTTCTCTTTTTATTCCAGAAAATGATTCATCATATAGGGCAGGGTTCATGTACGGAGGAATACCTACCTAACTTGAACATCTGCCTTAGGAGAGAGATTTACAATGGACCACTTAGTCATTTGGCATCCTCTTAAAGTCAGTGGAGATACTTGGGTAATCTTAAAAGACATTTAAGCTTACAAGAAAATGGGGAGAGATACTCATCCCCAAAAGATTTTTAAAATGTGCAGGTACATAGATGTAGCTAGTGACAGATGCTTAAGACTTCCTCTCAAGATTTCCACTACAAATCTCCATTGACTTGTGATTCATAAAACCAATCTGTACTAAGTTTCTAAAGACAGGAGATTTAGGATAATGATGCTGCTGGTGGTGGTGGTGGCACTTAACAACTTCTTCCATTAGCACTGTGATTTTAGCATTGACTCTAGACCACTTTCACTATGAAGGCATTTGAACATAGATCTCCTGCTTCCTCTCCTCAGATTTAAGCGAAGCCCAGTCACCTTCTAGGGCCCATTTAAATTGCTAGGTATCTTAAATGAGAGTTAGCTACTAAACTACATGCTTAGGTTGCTTCTGTACAGGTGTGTGGTTAGCTATGACTGCCTAGGGAAATTTGTAGTCACAAATGGGTATGTATAGTTGATTTAAGTGTGTAATGAGTTTTAAAGATGTTGATGCCAGTCCAGTTAGAACAGTTTCTTAGGACTTGGGTATCCAGTTCACCAAATTTCTGTTATATACCTATAGAGGAAATTTGAACTGGGCTAACACACACACACACACACACACACACACACACACATACCCCTATTTATCTGAACATTACTGCACATTTAAATGTAGTCCCTTTCATTGATATTCCCAAAACAGACATTTCCTTAGGCTGATATGGTATTTTGTCCTCAAACTCATAGGCCATCCAAAAAAAAAAAGAAAATCAACAAAGCATCAGAAGAAACTTGTTTTCAAGCTGTGAACCACAGCCTATTTTATCTACAGTGTCATGGTAACACTGAAGACAAAAGTCAGCTACTAAGATAGGCTGGTCCAAAACCATTTAGGGCTGTCTGGATTAAAACTGAAACCTTAAATTTTAGTGCATTATTCTATCACAAAGTGCTATAGACTTGTATAACTGTCATGAGGTCAGAAAAGGTTGCAGGCTCCTAGAGCCTAGTACTATTCCTGTTCCTAAAACACCACTCTGTGAACCAGTGTCATGCACAAAGGATACATTCTCTAAATAGGGCAGATGAAATATCATCTTTAGAAGTTTTTTAAATGTATTTCACATGTATTGTTTCAGCTGTATCTGGTGCAGACACAGCCACTTTACCTGTATCTATGTCCCACTCTAAGACAGTAGGTAAATAGCTAAGGCAGAACAATTCAGCAATCAAATGTAAATACTCCCTGTGCTCTTATTCTGCTGACCAGAGTCTTGTCATTGGCTTAACCTAGGATCAGACTAGGCCATGAGTAGTCATTCATTTCTATTGTGGGAAGCTACCCACTATCCCCTGCTCTCTGTAGGGTGATCCCAGTCTGGGGAAGACATGGGGACTAGTGGCTGCTCCACTTCTGGTTTCTGGGGTGGGAGAAAGATTTTCTGCACCTTTCCTAGACTGGGTTCTATTGAATGGGGGGAGAGTAGCCTCCTCTGCCTTATTCCAGATCTCTGAGAGTAGATTAGAGGGAGTAGCAATTCAAAGACCCCAGTCTGTTACTGAAGGTGAGCAGTACCCATTTTAGAGATGAGGCAGGAAGCCGTGGTGGCTAATCCGCCATCCTTCTCAACTGGTCTGGGAAGGAAGGGAAACAGAAGAACACTGCCTGCTCCCTAGACTGGGAACTGCTGATCTAGGGAGTGGGAGGGCAGCAGTGAGAAGCTCCCAGAGACCAGGAGTAGAGATGAGGAAGCAGCAGGGTAAACCCTCCACCTGGTCCCCAGACCTGGGACTCAAGTTGGGAGAGCAGCCTACAGAAAGGCAGAGATGCCTTTCCTCTCCCCTTGATTCTCCCTGGGATGGGGAGAAGTCAAGCTGCCGGTGATTCCCCATGTCCTCCCCAAACTGGGGTCATCTCAGTCTCAGGAGTCTGCTGGGAGCAATTCCCAGTTGCTCCACTCTGAGTCCCTGGGAGGAGGTGAGTGGTAGGGAAGCTACAGGCATGCTTTCCTCTAGAGGAAACTCTCTCCCAGGAGAGATCGTTCTTGTTAAAAGAGTATGATCTTTTACTTGCAGAAAAAACTTGATGACCAACTTGTGATGTCTATCAGGCAAGTGGTGATTCTGGCCCCAGTCTGGTGGCTGAGAAAAAAAATTCCTATCTTCCCAGGAGCGCTCTGAAGAGCCTCAAATATATTTATATTTGTCATATTTCTTTCCTCTTTTCCATACTATCTATAATTATGCCAGAACAGCTGGTGTTATGACTGCATCTTTTAGCAGACAAAAATGCAAAGGAACTTACAGTCAAGGATGGTAAAATAACTCCTCCCACTGAGTTCCTCTTCAAAGAAGATACTTCTAAGGTTTAAAGTAATCATTAACAAATAAACATACATATGCAAGTGAGGAGAATAGAAGAGAAAAAGGACAGAGGAATGTAGGGATGTGACAAGCATAATTACTAGCATCATCATGCATTTCCTCTCTCTCTAGCTAGAAAGAAAAATCCAAAAGTTTAACAGATGTGGTTAGCTAATTAAAAATGTAGGAGGGCTTACTCTTACTGGCAAACTGCATGTCTTATTGACTAAATTCAGTGTCAGATGCAAAGGATCTCTACCCAAGATCTTAATTCAGGGACTTATCCCTTTTCAAGAAAGTCCATAAGCATGTGGATAATGGGTTGGAAACACATGTTTATAGTTAAGCATGAATTTAAATTCTTTCTGGAATAGTGATGAACCTAATAAGATCCTAGTCTCTTGAATGGGGTAGGCCGATAACACTGTCAGGCAGCAGCTTTGGAAATATCAACTATTAAAACCTCAGCCCTTTCTACTCTGGAAGTATAAACATTTTTAAGGTGTCCCATAATGAGGAGACAAATTCTTTATTTGTTTGTTTAAGTGGAAATGTCCAAAAAAATTACAACAGCTAATTGATCTGACACATTTTGCTTTTTCTGTTCTGTTCCTAAATTGTCCGTGAACATATTGTGAACATCTCAAATGTATTCACTATTAAAAACGGTTTTGAGACTTTTTTCTAGTGCTTAGTTTTTGGTCTACAGCTTGTTTGCAAACATTTAATTGTGAATATTCACAGTTTGTCCTGTGCTAATGAATTCCAGAAGGCATGTGGAATTGTTTCTTTTCCCTGACTGGATGACAAATAGAAAAAACAAAACTGGTTGATATTATAAAAACTCTCTGGAGATACAGGATTTGAAATTCAATTTCTTTGAATATTTCAGCTTTTAAGAAATCCATTTTCAGAAGTATTCCTTATGGTAAAGCTTACGCTTTCAAAATTGTACAGAAAGAGTTAGAAATATGGTAGAATATTGTTAGGATTCAACTTGCCTCCCTTTGCAATGCAGCTCAAAATTCCCCTTAGTACAGTTTACCTTCTGCTGTAGACAACTTTCTCGATGATTAATTTATTAACAGTGACAGTACATTTTTGATTGTCTTAACTTTACAAAATGTACTTATGGCCTCAGTTGGGAATTAATAAAAATATATCAGATGCATTTTCATTAGCAGGACCCATGTCAAGTCTACCCACTCAGTCTTTCCTAATTCTAATTTTAAAGGACCGTTGGCCTTTCCTTCTATGTAAAGCACAATATGTGCACGATGAAGTTAAGAGCGCTATATGGTATTTCATTATATGCTTGTCATATCCTCAAGAATAATTTAAACTACGATTTCTCCACTTCTTATCTCTCCTGGATTTCAGTCTTCTGAAAACAGCCTTGCCATTTTCCTGAAATCTACAGGTGAAAGGTTAACTCACAGGAATCTCATTTATTGTCTATTAAAAGCAGAAGGGAGGTTTTTCATCACTGCATTTGCCTTTTAAGAGGGCTTTGCAGTATATCTCAAATTGTACTTAGGCACTTATGATCTTAAATCTCTATCACATCTTTATAAACCCATTTATTATATTTTTTTAGGGAAGAAAATTACAAATGATTTACTTAAACTGCAGACATCAGTCCCTTCCTCTCTGTAATTAGTAAGCTCCAGGAAGACTTAAATTATCACTGTCCGTATTTATTTTATTTAGCCACATAATTTCCCTTCCTCATTTTCCCTTCCCCTCTTTTCCAGTTATTTAAGCAAGGTGACACTAGGAATTTCGCAAAAACATAACTGGAGATGGCCAATTCCCCTGTATGAAGGAAGTCTTGTATTGTTTGACCTATGATCTCATTTTGGACTTCAAGGCTATCTCACGTAATGTCATTGTTCATTGAAGCAGACCTAGTTTTTGAAAATTAGTAGTTGTCATGCAGTTTCTCTTTTCCTTCAAGAATTGCTTCCCAGGGGAAACATGTTGTAATGAAAAGAGGGGGACGGTCCATATTTAACAAATCCTTTTTACAACAAAACATACTGTGACCACGTGTTCTTTAGACTTAAAATTCCTGAAAAATAATACTATGTTTGGTATTTATTTTTTTCTGAGCAAGTGTTCAAGAAAGAGAAACTGCACTCCTAAGAGCAGTTGTGAAGGCCTCCCACAACCAGGAGTTGGGAGAGGCTGGACAATCTGGCAGGTATTTTTAGATGTTCTGTGGCTAGAAAGAGGTTGTGTTCTTATGTGGAAGTGGGTGCAAGGGAAGGAGGGAGCTTGGAAAAGATCAGGGCTGTGAACTGGACCAGCAGGCAGATGGAAGGAAGTATGTGAAGGGAAAGTTATATGAAAGGCAATTAGAGAGAAGCTGCATTGCAACTTTCAGCACATTGTTTATTTGTCATCCGTTTCTGTTTGTCTGTCTTGTCTGTTTCAGTTGGGAGCACCTCAGGGAAGGCCATACAGCACATACCACAGTGGGATGTCATTCTTGGTGGAAATCCCTAGGTACTATTGTAATAAGCATAAGAATAATAAATACGTGCTGCATGTCACTTGTACAAATTCTGAAAAGTGAATTGTACATTTTGAAAATGTATTCAGTATTTTACAAGGCCTAGTACAGTTGCATCCTGGCACATTCTACCCATTCTAGAAAATGTCCACATAAATACAAGGGAACAAGTGAAATTGCTCATTAAGGTCTCTGTCCTACAAGGGTCTGAGTTTCCTGTGTGAGGTGCCGATCAGCTCAGCTCTTCCTGGTTTCAATGATTGAAGCCAAAGAGGTCTGAGGTCTTTCACTGGACTCTAAATTGTGCCTGCTCATTGCTTTCTTTACATACTTACCTCCTAATAAAGCATACATGGGGGTCTGGCAGCTGGTTGCTGTCTTTACAAAAGAAACAGAAGAAATGATGTTATTAGTTATTTCAGTTTTGGTAAGTGTTAGGTAAATATTGTAACAATTTAATAGTCACCATTTCTTATTATGTAGTCTTCAGAAAGTCTGTATTTACATTTAACACTACATGCCTTAATGTGATAAATACATTTCATGATGATAATTAAATTCATTTGTCATACCAATGTATGTTATTGTGGGGCCTATATAACTTACAACTATCAATGTGAGCCACAGAATAGTCCTAAAATGCTGCCTCATGTTAAGATGTTTACACGGTCTGCTATCCCATGTAATCATAGAGTTTTATTAGAGTATTTCATACAATGACATTAGCTGGAGGCTGGTGGCTTCACAACAGCTTTGACATCCAAGAAACATTTTCAGTTCCCAGCTAGAAACCTTGATACTTCCAGCACATCTCAGGATTTCGATTTATGATCCCATAGGCCTTCCATTTTTCAGCTACCATTATCATGTGATCATAATCAAGTTTGTTAGGGGTGTGGTGGCCAGTGGCTATGGTGTCTTGCTGTGCCTTAAAGGCAAGATTTTAACACTTGCTTTGGCTTTTGTTATAGATTGCTATACTACAAATCAACTGATGCAAAAGAGTTCTTGGTCTTTATCTGGGGAGTCAAAGGTGAGCTAGCATGATATTAGCCATATCACTCCTTTTGGTGCTGCTGCGTGAAGAAACTGCTAAGCTAACTAATGTTCTAGGCCAACTAGATGGTAGGCTTGGGTGGACTTTTTGATATGCAAGCTTCTTGGACCAAGATCATGAATTTATAACGTCTATTGTTCTGTATATATAAAACAGAATATAAAAGGTGTGATTTTTGTATCTGCCAAGAAGAAAAGATCCAGAGGTAGTGGAATAGCAGCATGAAAGGGGTGGGAGGGAGGTAAGGGGGCGGGGCACCAAGGCACTAGCCCCAGCACCAACTTAAAGGAGGAGCAAGAAAGGCAGCCATCACTGCAGCCAGTCCAGCAACCACCCCGACATAGCTGGACCAGCCTCTGCTGTTACCTCTACCATGTGTTGTTATGCCTCTGGTGGTGAGTCTATAATCTTAAAACTAATAAACAGGGCAGGGTAGCACCTTGAGCTAAGTACAGAAGTTACACTTATTGTGCAGTAAGCATACAGAAAATGCTCTACAGCTGTAATCCAACAGATGGGCAGGGCACAGAGAGCACTGAAAAGTGGTGGACTCCACTCTAAGATAAACCTGGATGGATGTGGTATCAGACTTCAGTACTTTGGTTAGAGCACCAGAACAAACATATGTACCAGATCCCCTTGCAACATACAATAGTTCACAGCCTGCCGACATCTTATGATACTTTATGGCACCCCACTCACCCCTCATCCCAGGGTGGCACTCTAGCCTGGGGCAGAGCTCATGTGGTATGCCCAAGCATGGGGCCAACCCCTCCCCTGGGCTTTCAATAACCTGAGGTGGGAAAGCCCCTGTTGCCAACCTCTCCCCCAACCTGTTCCCTCCAGCTAGCTATGAGCCACTGTCTGGTATTATCACTTAGTGTAAAGGTTCAATCTACCCAGTCAGGGTGTTTGTAAAGATTGCAGCTTTTTCATTAAGTGCTTTGCTGTCTGCTGGACACTGCATTCATATAGGAGGCTGCCCAAGTTGTTCACCTTGTACAGTGTTGTTTTGAATCATCTGTATCCAAATCTCTGTTCAGCTTGACCCATACTTTTCTGTCAAGGTTGTGCCCAGCAGGGGACTCATTTGGTCTTGGTATAAAATGCTGTAGGAATAGATGTTAGACTGATTTACTTTGAACAATCATTTCATTTCCATGTTCTCCACCTTGTACCTAAAGTTAGTGCAACACACAAGGCCACAGTACCTGGCCTGCAGGGCTCTCCATGGGCCCAATCTTATGTCAGTTGGTCTAAAGCCCAAGACAGCAGGGAATGCATCTGCATGTGTGTAAACTGTGTAGCCTGTTATTAATCTCTGTGCACTAAGGATTGTCCTTAGCTGTGTTGAGCTTCTGGACCATATAGGAGCACAGTAATCTGCTGGGGCATATACCATTGTAAGTGTGGTGGTTCTGAGCACTTTGAAATTGGCATCCCAGTTTGTGCTAACTAAATATCTTAAGGCAGCTACCTATGCAGAGACTTTACTTTTGACCTTCTGAATGTGATATTTATTGATGAAGGAACAGTCTAATGATACTCTTTGGTAAGTTGGGGTGTGCTTATGTCCAGGTGGAAGACTGATGATACTGATTTATTGAGGCTCCCCACTAACCTCATGCCTTTTACCCACCACCCCCACAACCAAATCACTGCACCACTGGCCTGAAGCTGAGACACCAGGGTCATTCCCCTCTACTGTTGTTGGGGGTTTATCAGTGTATGTTATATTGAGTGGGATCATAAATCTAGTTAACTGACAACTGGCTACCCAATCCCTAAAGGCTGTGCTGCTTTCCTCAGAGAGGTCAGCATATTTACACAGATCCACATAATGCAAACTTGGACACAAACACACCCTGAAAGACAGTGTAAGCTTTTTCCAAGTCCTACAGCTGAGGTATTACAACAGTTGCAACTCTGGGTTTTGGTAGTGCTCCTCTGGCTGCCTTTTGGCAGAGCACCTACTGGGTGGTGTTTGAGGGCCCCTGCTATTTTCTGGGCTTGGCCTATGCAGGCAGGCTCTAAGCCCTCCTTTCCTCCACCCCCTGACCCCAAAAGGGCTAACATGTTGTGTTTCCTCCCAACCAACCTAGCCTTGTCTGCTTAGAGTCACACCTGAAAGTTAGAGCACTTCAGCTTCAGGCTTCTTGAATGCTTTTGCTTAGCCTTGGAGACTAACTAGTTTTCATAAGCATAAATATCTATAGGCAAGTTCTGTAGCCTACTTTAGTACTATGAAACCTCCCTCTATTTAAGACTAAGCCTAAAAAAAGTAATCAAGAGGATGACCCATCTACTTTTTGCATTAACGCATGGTGAGTAGGTAGAATAGTATCTGGGTCTGAACTTTAATTCTGAGGATTTGGGGGGGTTTTCTTTCTTTCATGTCTAACTTGTGGTGTTCTTGTCTTGATTTTTACTCTTAGATTTCTAACAGGTTCCCTCAGCCTAAACAAAATGTTCTGTTTGAGAATTCTGGGTATCATCTATAGCCCTAACATGGAATGGGTTAAAGAGTAATCTTACACTAACTGATGCTTTAGTTATTCTTGTAGGATGGAAATACCTCTCTTATGCATGTCTAAAGAGCCTAAGGAACTGGGTACCTGTCTTGCAGTCTTAAATGGTACAAATGAGAAGGGATTTCTTTGATGTTATAAAAGCTAAGTATGGGAAATGCAAGGCGATTTTGTAAGGCAACATTTCTAGTGCCGTCAGACATTTGTACACATCTAGCTTCCTCTTAAAGACCCCCCAGGGTAGGAGCCAGGATGACTTCTCTTTGAAGTAGGTTCCAGATCCTAGGTGCCCTGACCAGTGAAGTAGTGCCTCCTGATATCTAGTCTAAATCTACCCTCTGCCAGCTTGTGATCGTTATTTCTTGTCACTCCTGGGAGTGCTCAGGGGAATGGCTGCTGGTCCCCACCGACTATTTTGTAAACAGCCACTAGATCCCCCCTCAGCCTTCTCTTGTGGAGGCTGAACAGGTTCAGGTCCCTTAGCCTCTCCTCATAGGGTCTGCCCTGCTGCCCCCTGATCATGCGAGTGGCCTTCCTCTGGATCCTCTCCATGTTGGACATCCCTCCTGAAGTGCGGTGTCCAGAACTGGATGCAGTACTCTAACTGTGGCCTGACCAGTGTTGCATAGAGGGGGAGGATTACCTCCTTGGACCTGCTTGAGATGCATCTGTGGATGCATGACAAGGTGCGATTGGCCTTCCTGAAGTGTATCCACATTGTTGCCCATGTTCATTTTGGCATCAATAATGACTCCAAGATCCTTTTCTGCCCCTGCACTGATGAGAAGGGAGTTCCTCAGCCTGTAGGTATGCTGCTGGTTCTTCCTTCCCAGGTGCATCATCTTGCACCTGTCAGTGTTGAAACCCATTCTGTTCTCATCTGCCCACCCCTGTAACCTGTCTAGGTCCAATTGGAACCTATTCCTCCCTTATAGTGTGCCCACTTCCCCTCACATCTAAGTGTCATCTGCGAATTTGAACAAGGTGCTTTTTACCCCCTCATCCAAGTCGCTGATGATGATGTTGAACGGAGAGGGCCCAAGGACCGAGCCCTGTGGAACCCTGCTGCCCACATCCCTCCAGGTCAAAAATGACCCATCCACCACCACTCTCTGGGTGTGGCCCTCCAGCCACTTAGTGACCCATTTGACAGTGTAGGTGTCGACACCACAGTTCCCTACTTTTTTACTGAGAATTGGGTGAGAGACAGTGTCGAAGGCCTTCCTAAAGTCAAGAAAGACTATGTCCACTGCTACCCCTGCATCTAAGGATTTGGTGACCTGGTCATAGAAGGCCACCAGGTTGGTCTGACAGGACCTGTCTCTAATGAACCCGCGTTGGTTGCCCCTAAGCATAATCTCCCCTGCTGGTCCCTCATGGACATGCACTATGATAATTCTCTCAAAAAGCTTTGCCAGGATCAAGGTAAGACTAACTGGCCTATAGTTACCTGGGTCCTCCTTCCTCTGTTTTTTGAAAATGGGAACCACACTGGCCCTTTTCCAGTCCTCTGGCACCACACCAGAGCACCATGAGTGCTCGTAAATCCATGCCAGGGGGTCCCGCAATGACCTCAGTTAATTCCCTCAGCACTCTGTGGTGGAGATCTTCAGGACCAGCTGATTTAAATACATCCAGTCCCTCCAGAAGTTCCTTGACTAGATCCTCACTGACCCTAGGCCTGGGTGCACTTATAGAGGTCCTGGTGGTGGGGGTGACCCGGTCCCTGCTCAGGAAAATGGAGGCAAAGAAATTGTTAAATAGGTTAGCTTTGTCATCTGGTGTGATGACCAGATTTCCTAGCGTGTTTTGCAGAAGCCCCGCGTTATCCAGTACCTTCTTTTTACCCCCTATGTATTTAAAAAAGGACTTTTTGTTGTCCTTGATCCCAGTAGCTAGTCCCAGTTCCATCTCTGCCTTGGCCTTCCTGACCACCTCCCTGCAGCCCCGAGCAACCGTGGTATAGTCCTCCCTGGTGATGGCCCCTCCCTTCCATTGGGTGTGCACCTCCCTTTTAGTCAGGAGACGTTCCCGTGTGCTTTTGGTGAGCCATGGGGGCTTGCACTGAGCATTGCTTACACTGTGCTGAGAACACGGCAGTGGTGAGCTTTTGAACCTTGAAGGTATTTTATTTCAAAAGCACACCACAGCCATTTTTAGTGTGCTGACCTGCATTTTGCCACTTATGCAACTGCACACAATGCAGCACAGTGATCATCATCTAACATGCTCAGTTAATTGAGTCTGCTCCAACCCACTGGATCTCTAGCATGTCACAGAATGAAAAGGTGTGTGTATAACGGCCCCTAACTTGTAAATTGGTACTCTAAACTATGCTTGAGGTCATTCTGTCCTTCTAATGACATATAAGACATATAGACCAGGACGAGAAATATCAACGGTATTGCTAAAAATCTAGAACTGTTTCTTTTCATCTTAATGGTCATTTATAGACATGCTCACTGTTTTCTAAACTGTCTTAAATGATTCACATCACCCTGTCCGAATCAAATTTCAATTTGAATTAAGGGTTAATAGACAATCAGTGACCATCATGGCAAGGTGTGCTGACTATATAGTCTATACACTAGACAGACCCTTAACAGCCAATGCACAGCCTCTGTGTGTGGGCTTATGTGCTTAGCATTTGCAGTTGGAAGTAATTAGGAGGTGATAATAAGCCTGTTTAAGCTGTGTTACATTGTTGCAAACCTACTGACAGTTATCTAAAGTGCTGTTCCAGAAGCCCTAAAGGGTGTATTTGACCTTAGTGTTGATGATCAGTGCAGGCTAGCTGTGCTTAGGCAGAGCTGGGGGCTTAGGAAGGATACAAATACTTATTCAGGGTGAGGTGTTGTTGACACATTTGACTTTGTAAAGGTGTTATTTTGTGCCTGATAGCCTCCATTGTATTACAGAAATACAACTGAGTTTCCATTGCAGGGAGTGATATTTGTAATGCTTATCTGCTGAGTTCCTAAGGACAGCTTTTTCTAAAAGTAACACCATATATGTATGTTAATGAACACAATTTAAATTGCCTAGTTCAGGCTAACCTAGGCTGCATTACCTTTAATTCTCATTCAATGAGGATTCGTTCATTCAGACTGGAGTCAATATTAATTATAGACTACAGATGTCCACATATATACGGTGATGGCCAGGGATCCTGGTTTTCTCTGATAAAAAAACACCACAATTTTCTAGTTAAAGAAGTAACCCAAAATCCAAATTTTTCTGTGTTAGTGGTGTTTCATTTTAATCTCAGAAAAAATGTGGATTTGGGGTTCCTTTTTTTAACCTGAAAATTGGAGATTTTTTAAAAATAAAAGAAAACCAGAATCCCTGGTGATAGCTGTAGTCCAGATTAAACCTAGAAAAATGCCACATCCACAAATGGCCAATGTGTACAGCTTCCAATTTTACTGTGAAATATAAACATGAATCCATTTATAACCTACAATGCAATTTCTTTTGGTGCTGTGTGGGGAAATTTGTAGTTAGGAGCCCACAATATATTTCAGAAGAAAAAGAAAATATATTCAGGATTATGAGAAGCTAATGGGTTTGTAGTGATGGTAGGTTTTCATTTTCATTTCATGAATTGCTATAAAATTCATGCAGACAATGTGTGCACAATAAGCATTGTAGAAACATTAAACACTTTAACAGCCTATTAAGGGGAAATCAATTGTTTTTGCAAACAAAGTAAATCAGGGAACCTTCATGAAATGAAAAAGGGCTAATACAATAAAAAATTATGCTAGCATAAAACAAAATCATATCTGTTAACCACTGTGAATAGGTGCAAAGATGATGGACGTTATGCCACTTAAAAACAGTGCATCTTTATTGCTCACCATGTCATTTACACAAACTCTGTGATTCACTGATTTAAATAATTTAGGCCAGTGACAATAAATGGTATAAATTACAAAAAGACAGTGAGGCGATAAGGTCATCTGAAGAACTGAAACTGATATTTCCTTCTGGAGCACTCATGAAGTGATTAGAATGAGGACATTGTAGTGAAGGGGTGATATGGAATGATATGCAGTTATAGCTCTTTGGTGTACTTCATATTCTGAGCAAGACAACCCTGGATGTAGAGCAAATCCCCTCCATGCAAGTATTTTGTGTCCCCTTAACATACAATCATAGAAAAGTCGGGCTGAAGGGGCCTTCAGGAAATCTAGTCTAGTCCCACAAGTCAAAGCAAGATCATCCCTTCTTGACTACCTCATCCAAGTGTCTGTTTAACCTGCTCTTAAAAAAATTCAAGGATTGAGATTTCACCACTTCTCCAGGTAAGCTGTTTGAGATGTGCTTGATTGGATTCTAAATTGCCAAGAATTGTCATTATTTATTATGTATAATAAGAGATGGGTTATAGAACTCAAGTGTTTTAAGGTTCCCATTGTGCAAATATAAAAGAAAATACAGTCCATGCTTCAAAGAGGTAACCAAAGTTCTCATCCAGGTTTTCATCCTCTCATGTCTCAGTCACAGCAATATTATGTTCTTGTACCTAATAATAAAGGTAATTTTACTTTGTTCAACCCATTCAGAATGCTACCGCTAATACTGTTTCCCTATCCTATTACTTTGACCATGGCATCTTTTTTTTTTTTTGTGTCAGCTTCCCACCTCTCTGTTGGATGAAACACATGCCACTTGTTTTCACAACACCCCTCTGGGTTTATCCCCACTCTATTTCTCATTTCCTTTTCATTGTTGAATTTTTTACTTCCACTTCCGACAGGTCCAGGATTCCAATTTCATTGCCCACAAATACATTTTCAAAGAAGCACTCTTACCTTCTATCATGCAGCCCTCACAGCAGACAGATGCTCCATTTAAACATGTACAAAATATGTTATCCTCCTTCAGATCTCTTAAACTTTCTGTTTCCATGATGCCTATAAGGTATAAGAAAAACAGTTAAAACACTGCTGGGCTAATACCACTATCTGTCATTGTAAACATACTGGGCACATCTATATGAGACACTGGCTGCACAGTTGTTACTGCACAACCATTTAGTACTTGTATACATAAATACTAAATAGCTGCACAGTAACCAGAGTTACTGCACAGTAGCATTGCTGAACAGCTTTTAGGTAACGCTGACTGTGCAGTAGCTCATTACTACTACACAGTAGTGTCATGTCATTCTTCCTGCCACACAGCACTACTGAGCAATATTAATGAGCTACTGCGCAGTCAGTGTCTTGTGTACATGTGGCTACTGTCTTGTTTTCTGTCATATCCATTCCAGACGCTTGTATGCTTGTGTGGTCTCTTCTCTTCTATTTAGATGGTATTGTCCTTGAAGCATGAATAATCTCTTTGTTCTGTGTTTGTACAGTACCTAGCACAGTGTGGTACTCATCCATTACTAGTAATGCCCTTAGGCAACAAAGCAATGGTAAGTAAACAAACAGTAATGATAAGTAAACAAGATAGACAAAGCAGTAGGTTCAATTTTTTCTTGCAGCTGTGATGAGCCAAGGTATATGGATGGTATGCGTGTTAATATATTTTTATTGGACTAATTATATAGTTGGGAGAGATGTTAAATACCTTTTTCTTGGTTTTAGACTATTCAGATAACTTATAGCCTTATTACACATTAATTTTAGACAGTCTCTGGATCTCTTAATCCCTGGATTGTCCACACATTCTGCAGCTGCTTTCAAGTGCACTTTAGTCAGCTTAAAGTTATGCCACTCCAGGGCAAGTTTGCTTCTGATCCATGTTATCCTGCTCATGTTCAATCAATGTTTGGCCACTTTCCAGAGAAGAGCCACCCACGTTGCAGTCCTTCAGCATCCCAGGATGCAGTGTCCCTTCCCCCACCTTCCTGTTCTGTGTGGGCAAACTTTCCATCCCCTGAACGCTACTGACTGAGGGGCAATCCTGGCACCAAGCCAACTCTGTATCCCACCTCTGTGGATGTGCCAGTCCCACACCTAGGGTGTAACCCTGTGCAAACAGCCTGAAGAGCACATGCTAGCTAACTGGGTCACAGGGCTTAGACAGGTCTGAGAGTGGGGTCTAGGGAGGTGGGGAGGGGACAAGGTAGGGGACTGGATTGAGTCCTTACGAGCTGGGGCTTTCTTCCCAGGGCAGTGGCAATAATTATCCCTAAAGCTCCTTCCCTCACCATTCCCACCTCAAATCCATCACAGGAAGCATGATCGGCATCCATCCACATCCTAGTCCCAAATCCCAATTTATTAAAACAAGAGATCTTGTTTAATTTAGTTCCTTATTTCTTTTTAAATTCTTTTTTTCTTTTTCTTCTTTTTATTTTCTCCTTCAGTGGCTGACTTCCTTCATTTCACCACCCTTCTTCTAGCCACCCCATTTCCTTTCCACCCCATTTCTTTACCTACCCACATCCCATTAACTCTCTGCCTCCCAGCTTCATGTTCCTGCCCTCCACCCCAACACATCTCTTTCACACTCCTACCTAGAGCAGGAATAGAAGCCTATCCTCGTTCATCAACCTTGTAGTGGCAATTCACAGCTGTAGCCCTAGTCAGGCCTCTGCTTACCATCCCTCTAATGTCAAGTCACGGCTTGGTGGGGGGCAGTCAGAGAAGGTTTCCAACCTTAAAGTGAGACTGCTCCAAACTCAAGCTAGCACTAACACCAATCAACATTTGAGCAGCTCAAAGTTCAATGAGCAGCAAGGACCTTATCCTTGTTTGACAGATCTACTGCTATCTTCCCCTTCCTTAATTATTTTCATTTGCATAATGGGGTTAATCATAAGTCATTGTTTATTTAGCTTAGTCTGTATCTGCTTCTTTCCTAGACTGGAGGAAAGGCCTTTTGATGTCTGAAATTTTATTATAAAAATACAGAAAAGTAGGAATGCTATTCCCTGCTACGATCCCCCACTTTTAGGCCCACCACTACAGAAAGGATGTGGGCAAGATGGAGAGAGTGCAACAGAGGGCAATGAAAATGGCTAGGGGGCTGGGGCACATGATTTATGATGAGACTCTGAGGGAGCTGGACTTATTTAGTTTACCGAAAAGAAAACTGAAGGGGAATTTGATAGCAGCCTTCAACTACCTGTATGGTGGTTTCAAAGAGGATGGACCTAGACCAGAGGTTCCCAAACTATGACAAATTGTGCACCACCAATTTAAAATGATACAAACGTGAGTACCTCCAGCAAATTTTTCAGTTCAGCCTTAAGTACTACCAGCAATTTTTTGTCATATAAAGTAATTATAATAAATCTGTTAACGTGTACCACTGACAGGTTATCTGCACATCACTGATGGTACCCCTATCACAGATTGGGAACCACTCAGCTAGACTGTTCTCAGTGGTGGCAGATAACAGAACAAGGAGCAACAGTCTCAAGTTGCAGCAACAGAAGTTTAGATTGAATATTAGGAAAAGCTCTCTCACAGTAGGGTGGTAAATCAGTGGAATGGGTTACCTAAAGAGGCGGCAGAATCCCTGGCTAGAATGATCTAGTTGGGGATGGTCCTGTTTGAGGACCACTGCAGTTTCCTGACACACATTTTGCTGCATATGCAACAGCAGGCGTTGCAGCACCCAGCGCTGCAGGGCTTGCATTTGTAAAAATGCCAGTAGAAATTATGGGCCATACCTAAAACAGTTCTAGCCAAGGTGCTGCATGATATTAGAAAGGAGGAGACGTGGATCTGAAGGACCTCATTCTGAGTAGGAATATATAACTCTCATCTCTCAGTTCCTCTGTGAGTGCTCTAACCTCTAGTCTGTAATATAAATTGTGGTAGCATTGTCCCCGTTAAAAAGAATGATCCAGTGCAAAATGAAACAATCTAGGCGGAGGCAAAGATGTGAATTGCAATCTCACCTATATACCTTAGCTTAGGGAAGAGATGAAGTTTCAAATATATTATTTGCTTTGATGTTTCCTATTGCCTACCTTAGACATGCCTTCCCTTAGTTTTCTGAATGTTGTTATTGCCACCCACATGCCTATTTTCCCCACTTTAAAATAAGTTTATTTAAGTCGCTAACCTCAGTTTGTGGATTCCTCTCTCTGTTTATGGAGCTGGGTCCTTAACATCTAGGCATTCATTGTTTTAAGGAATCAGTGAAGGACCCAGAAACTGAGCTGAGACTTCCTGTGTCCCCATCATGTGCCTCAACTACAGGACTGTCCTATTAGGTTTAGATCCACAGTAGCAGCTAAACAATAGTCAGGTGGATTTTATAGGGCCTGCTACAGTGTAGGATCATGGGGCCCTGCTTTACTTCTAAAGTAAATGTATTGTAAAGGCACGTCCAAAGAGGCACAGCACAGGCAGTCACATCCAGTAAATCAGTATGTGCAGGAAATATCTTTTAAATAAATACATCAGGTATTCATATTTTTCTATAAAGTTTAAAGACCTATTCATGAAGGGAAAATCCGTCTAATGTCCGGTCATTTTTCCTTAGAACTTTTAAAATCCTCTTGATTTGCAGATTTTCAGTATGTATTTCACAAGAAATACTGAATGCAAACTGTTGCCCATAATATTAGAAAAAATATATATTGTCCATTATTAGATTAGAAAAAATACTTTTACTTAACTTTCAAGCATATTATTTGCAAGTCACTGCAAAATGAATGTTTTTCAGGCTATAACTAATCCTTTTACACACATTTTCTTCTTAGCTTTGATTATAATTCTTATTATACTAAGTTTTTAGACTAATATGTTAATATCTTTTATGTATTCCTGTGACTTTATGTCTTGTATTTTGTCTTTTGTTGAATAAGCGGTCCTTAGATACATGGGTCAAAATCAGAGCATGCAGGTAGAATCCGGATCTTGTAAGTGGTATTTACATGATGACATTTAAATAAATAGCACTTTGGTGCACTAAAGGTGAAGTAGGATTTGGGCCACTCTCTCAACTGGTCAATTGGTCCACAGTGTTTAAGATACTGGCTCGTATGCCTTCCAAGGGAGTACCATAACTACTAGAACAGGGGTGGGCAAAATACAGCCTGTGGGTGGAATCTGGCCTGTGGGGCCCCTACATTTTTTAAATTGATATTTATCATTAGGACCCAAGGGAAGCCACGGCAGGCCCCTGGAATAGCAGGGCCTACCTGGCCCGGCCCTGCACCCCCAGCCAGAAGCCCCTGCCTAGCAGAGGGACTGTTCATGTCTACACTGTGGGAAATTCAGGTAAGAGTGGAGGACAGGGAAGCAGGGGAGGACCATGGGTGATTTCCTCAGTCCTCCTGCTGCCTTGCTCTGGGCCCCATTGGGGTTGGCCCCAGGGCACCACTGGGCTGTCGCTGGCTCCCGTGCACCTGCTTGCTCCCCACCCCCACTAGCCTGGTTCAGGCAGGGACCAGCACATGCACTCCCAATCCCACATGCCCCATGTTCATCTGTCTGGGCAAAAGGATTGGGCCCCAGGCCACCCAAGCAGGTTTCCACCTCCCTGGCAGCCTGGACTGGGGCCAGGTGGCCGCAAAGACTTGCATTGGGCCTGAGGCCACACTTGCACTCCTGTTGCTGCCAGGAGGTTGTGGGCCACCAGGGAAGGGTCCTGTCCAGCCCTGTCAGCAGCACAGGGGGCATTCAGAGCCACTTGGGTTGGCACAGGCTGGCGGGGATGCAGCTCGGGGTGCAGGAAGTGTGGGGAGGTGGTGCGGAAGTTATATTGCATGCCTGATGCTCAGGGCAGCAGTGGCCCAGATGCCCCCCCACAGCTGGTTAGTGTCTCGCGCCAACACTAGTGCCTTCACCATGCTCCACACCCAATGTTTCCAGGAAGCCACAGCCCAGCTCCTCTCTGGGCAGGTGTGCAGCATTAAAAAGTTACTGGAAGCAAGATTTTTTTTTGTGCATGGCCATGCACATGCACAGCTTAGAGGGAACCTTGGGTCGGGGGGAAGCCACCTGCAGCTGGCAGCAGCAGAGACTAACAGCGATCATGGACCACTCGCAGATACCACTGGCAGTGTTGATGGTGAGAGAAGGTAGTGGTGACCACCCACAGGCGCTGCCAGCAGTGTCGGCAGCACCTTTTTACAGCGGGGTGCACAGCCATGCTCAGGGGGTGCACATGCACCCACGTGCACCCCCTATGCATCACCAATGCTTCAAGACATCATATAGTCTAACTGTGCTCAAGGCAGTAATAACCCTGTCTAACCCATTCCAGGCAGCTGTTTAATTCAGTGGTTAATACATAACATTTTTTAACTCAAGACACCCCTTGAAAAATACCAGCTCTTAATTTTCACTCATTTTTTGACTACAGAAAAATAATAAGAGAATTTTCTGTTACAAAAATTTAGAAAGACCACCAAAAAGGGTTTTAACATTCAATTCACTTACACTCAGTTCTCTTGTCTATAAAATATTTACCACTATAACACTAAACAACCTCACATTGGTGTTGTGAACTTTTATTACTTAAATCTTAGAGAAACCTCAAATATTATTAACAGGTTGGATGCAGTGGTATACCAGCCAGTACCTTAAACACTGTGGACCAGTTGATCAGTTGTGAGAGAGGCCCAAATCCTATTTCACCTTTAGGCATTGAAATGCTATTTATCTGTTTAAGGCTAGGAACAGACATTCAAAAAGCCTGAGTCTGAATTGATTCGACCTTTGCAGGGTAGTTTAACCTGGCTTGGCTGAACCGGTTTCCAACCATACAGACAATTCCTTTGGACTGAGGAAACTCAGGCACATGCCTGCAGTGGCTCAGGCTGGAAGTGGGGGTAGGGGTGGTGTGCTAGAGCAGCCCTCCCTGCCTTTCCTTAGAGCTAAACTGAGGGGGGCATGGCCAGGCCCCAGCAGGGCTCTGATTAGGGAGAGGTGTGAATCCCCATCCTACCTATAGTCCCAGGCTTTTCTCCACTCACTGCTCAAGCGGTGGGGGTGTTGCCAACCTGCAGCCCTGGGTTAGCACTCTGAGGCAAAGGGAGGTATGCAATGCATATGTTTGTTGATGATATGGAGCTTTTCACTCTCTCACCCTGGTTCTGTATACCATCTGCAGCAAACTGACAGGCAAGCAAGTTGGGAGAGGGCAGCTGATAACAGTGTTTATCACCTTTATCTCAGTGTTTATTGCCCCATTAAGAGAACAATAGAGAGACATTATCAGCTATCTGTTGATTCAGCAAAGACCCAGCATGTGGTCTGCTGGCTAATACATAGACACCTCAGCAAAGGAGGGGGTGGGGGGAATTTGTGCTTAGCAGAGAGTGGTGAGGGGGAGAGAGGGGAGCAAACAGCTCTTCTCAAATGTTTCCAAGGAAGGATATTAAGGTACTTGTTGATTAGCTCCAAAAATCCTGTCTGCCTTTGTCTCTCCCACAACAGGGACTGTAGCCAGCATGCTAGGTAATCCGTAGGTGTCTGCTAAAGCAAAGGGGAATGGGGAAATAATCCCTTCTTAGCATGGAGAAGCCAGGCAGATGTAGAAGGGAGAGGCCAGCCCTGATGTGGAGCACCCAGTTCTTCAGGTGATACGTCATCAATGTTAACTTGGAATACAAGAATCACCTTCCCCAACTTGTAAGTGACATGCTTCATTTTTTTGGAATAAGGGCCTACTGTTTGATCTACTATACTTTCCTGGTCCATTTCGAAGCAGTGCAGCCAACCAAATATACCAGTCTGTATTGTGCAAGTGACTGCTCTGTCCCAAGGGTTGGACCTTGCACTTTAGCTTATTGAATTATATTCAATTAATTTTGGAACTTTATTCCAGTTTATCATCCTGAATCCTAGTCCTATTCTTCAAACTGTTTGCTATTCCACCCGGCTTGGTATCATTTGCAAATGTGCTAACTGTTCTAACTGTACATTCTGTAAATGTGCTAACTGTACATTCAATCCTGTTCTCCATCATAAAAAAAAGTAGGGCTGTTGAATGATTAGAAAAAATAATCATAATTAATGTGAAATTAAAAAAAAACACTTGCGATTAATCGTAATTTTAATCGCATAGTTAAACAATAATAAAATCTCAATTTATTATAAATATGTTTGGATGTAGACACATGTACACAAATCCTAGACAGTCCCCAAGATATGGCCCTGCAGCCCCTGTCCCTCCCATACACTTGCCTGCATCCAGCTGCTGAATCTGCTCCCAGGACACTGTTTGGTTGGTATGTGTGTCTCTGTGTGTGTGTCTATGCCTCTGGCTGGACAGCAGTGAGGGGAGAGGAGTTACTTTTCCCCCAGTACACAGGCAAGCTTGCAGCAGCAAGGGGACAGCAGCATAAGCACCTCTCCCTCCATTACCAACAGCAATTAACATGTTAAAAAATAACGCAAAATCAAAAATAACACATTAATTGCTGGTGTTAATTGAAATTAATTGACATCCCTATAAAGAAGATTTAAAGAGTACCAGACCTGAGACATAACTATGGAAAACCACACTTGATACCTACTCCCAAATAGACATTGAGCCATCAATGACCACCCTTTGAGATCAAAGACCAAACAGTTATTATCTGCCTTATGGTACTTTTGTCTAAACTGTAGCCTGTTGCTCTCTTTCTGGCTTCCTTTTTCTTTCACTCTTGGCTTCTCAATGGCCTACCATCAGCAAGAGTGATGGAAAATATCCTTACCTAGTCTGTTCTGTAACCAGGTAGTTAGGGCAGTCTTTTTGGAAGCAAGAGATCCAGGTTCAAATAATCTTAAAATTAAGGAAGGACTGTAAGTCATTTTACTCACTTCCCAGGACTACCCATTCAAGCCACAAGGCTATTGGTGAAACGTCAGAAAGAGGCAGCAGTAATGACCACCATAAGGCATGAATCTCCATGCCAATCTATCTCCATAAAAACTATTCTGTGGCTGTCTTCAGAAGTGAACTAAGGAATTATAAGGAAGACATGGGTATCCAGAGGCAAATACTCAGGGAGGGGCTGGCAGGTCTTGTGTATTTGGTGACTCCAGAAGGGGCTAGCTAGTCTGCAGCTGGATTTGGTAAGTCCCTGGGTTGGGCTGCCCAGTCCAGGTAATTGGGATCATAAAAATAGCCTGCTCAGGGTCAGGAAGGAAGGAGAAAAACAGCACAGACCTAGAGCTGTGGCAAATGTGGCAATACCCTGGGACTGTACTGTGAAAGTGTCCCCACGTATTTACTAGGCATATTTAATGCTCACTAGATTGGGTTCACCCTTTGTCAACCTAAATTAATTCACTTCTGATGCAAACTAATTTTAGATTGAGTGCATCACTTTTTGACCACCTAAGACCTGTTAACGCTTGCACACCCAGAAATTTATATCACCCTAATCTTATAGCTTTATGACAAAAATAAAGAGTACATGTATGAAGAATTTAGTTTTATATACAAAACATACCAATCATAATTGTGCTTGCAAATATTAACAGCTAGTTTTAACCTTTGATTTAATGTGCAACTGTATGTGCATAATTTAAACAAATCTTATTTCTGTGCTCTATAAATATACAACAAATTTCAATATTGACTATAACACTTAGAAAGATTTGAATTGAAGTGCCAATGATCTGAACTATACCATCTGTAGTGACAAAAAAAGAAAAACATATAAAAACCTTGATATGTATTTGCAGATCAGTTGATTTCATGGAATACGTACTTCTAGACTCGTGTGTGCTGCAAATGCAGTCCTAGGAACACAGACTGATTTGGGATAATCTAGCAGGTTGAAAACTGATAAGTATCTTTTTAACCACTCATGTTTAGAGGAACATCCCTTTTTATTATTTGACTTTATATTGAACTTACTGGTATGTATAGTATAATATAGAGGATAGTAATTTACATACATTTTACAACAGCACCCATTCAATTAGTCAAGCTAAAACTATTCTATGTATTACTGCTTTGTAGTCAAATGTACATACAAGTTAAAAAGAAGCTTGAAATGTTCTTCATTTTTGGAGTGTATACTGGCTCATGAGACATGAACATGGCTACGTCTACATGAGAATGAACTGGAGCCCAGGTGCTCATACTTCAGTGTTTAAAATGAGATTCCCTGGTTACCAAATTAGACACCGTAATACATGGATTAACTGAGCCCTTCATTTTCCATTGATTGTTCCATTAATTGTTTTCGTTGAAAAAAGATGCGGCAGTCATATCAGCACTATCATTACTTTTGTTCTACCCCTACATAACGTGTCATTTGAATATTAAAGGGAACAGGGGGCAAAGGGGTTTCAAATGGGTTGTACCCCTAACCTTTCCACTGCTATAAAAAACATGACTGGAAAGATTGCTTAGCCTAAGAAATCAAACCAAACAAAGGACTCATATCAGGGATGAAACCAGAGTAGGGGAGACTGTTTTCAGGACTTTGTTTTTTTCCATAGAACTATAATATTCTTGTACTTTAAAGGTATGGTGCTTGTGGTTAAGAAATTCCTTTGCTAATATTTTTGTGTCCAGGCTTCAACACCCTAGTCCCACAACTGTGAATCTAGGGAAGCCAGAGCTCCATGGCCATATGAACTTTGTAGTGGCAATAGAAAAATGAATTTGAGCAACTGAGATGGCTAAGGTTTTAGTTTGTTTTTTTTAATGTAGGATCTCTTTCTCAAAGTCGACTGGTAGACATGAAGCCTGTACTTGGACATGTGCTTTTGAGACCCAAAACTAGAAACAATGATTAGTCCAGTGGTTGGCAGTGTTTTTGGGCAGAGGGCCCAAAACACCCAAAACTTCAACTTGTAGGATGCTGGTGTGCCAGGGGTGGATAGCAGAGCATCCATGAGGGGTGTGATCCTCACTGTGGCAGTGCAGCTCTGGCTTCTTCCCTGCTATCTGCCCTGAGGCACATGTGCCAAGCAAATTCCTTTGCGTGCTATGCTCTGGTACCCATGATGGGGGTTACCTCCCCCCTGGATTAGTCACTACCTAAATTTAGGAGGCTTACCCACATGTGGGATTCAGTAGTTGGAACCAATCAAAACACTGTGGTCTATCCCAAGGGCAGTATGGGACTAGAGTGTATGTAACTTAGAGCCACAAAGAAAATATCTGAAGCTGTGTGTTTGAAGGATACATGAGGTATTCTATATATCCTATAGGCCTAAAGTTTCATCTAGAGAAAGCTCACAATACAGTCCCAAAGGGTCTTTCCTGAAGTCACTATCATTTGAGATAAAGATAACCAACTTTGTGACATAAAGACTCATATAGATGTTAGATGCAGTGCTTATTGATTGTAAAGCAAATACAAATTAATTATCAAATTCAGTCCAGCTAGTCTTTAAGACTGGGATTGCATCACATTGTATTGTTACAGCATTAAAGCAGAAAACAAATCAGTAAACAATGAAGGCTGTCTTATTGATAATCTAAAATTCTAGCAAAAAAAAAAACTTGTCAAAAAGAAAGTACTGCAAATTACATATTTTGTACTAATTTGCTTGCTGTGGTCCTAAGGGTGATTTTCCTGTAGGTATATTTTTTTAAAAGGCATTCTTTTTTCATAAACAGCAAAGGCCAATCCCAGCTACAAAATATATCACTTTCCTTACTGACAATAGAATAATCCCATATTGTTATCACCCTAGCAGCATCACACATCATAAAATCATAAAAATTAGGGTTAGAAGGGACCTCAGGATGTCATCTAGTCTAAGGATTCCCAACATTTTTAGAGTGAGGACCGGCAAACTGTGGCCTGAAAGTGGCTGTGGACTGGCAAACAGCAGACCAACAGCCAACCCTTTTTTATACTCACTATACTCTGATACGCTGTATGCTGGTCACTTCCAGTCCATAGTTTGCCAGTCTGCAGTCACTTCTGGTGACACCGCATGGAGCCCTGAGGCCAGAACTTCCAGCTGGAACAACGGTAAAGACACTTTCACCTGGTGGGTGGGCAGGAGGGACCAAATCTCAACTGTGGCAGCCACTGCCATAGAATAGGATAGGCTGGCCCTCCTGCAGACTGGCAGCCAACCCTTCATGGCCCAGCATCCAGCTGTGGCCTGGGGTTGGGAACCTCTGATCTAGTCCAACCCCCTGCTCTCCTCCTAGTGAGAACATTTTTCCTAATATCTAACCTACACTTCCCTTGCTGCAACTTGAAACCATTGCTCCTTGTTCTGTCATTTGCCACCACTGAGGTCTTGCTCCATTATCTTTGGAATCACCCTTCAGGCAGTTGAAAGCTGCTATTAAATCCCTTCTCAGTCTTCTTTTCTCTATACTAAATAAGTCCAGTTCCTTCCAGCTCTCCTCATAAGGCATGTGGCCCAGCCCTTTATCCATTTCCATTATCCTCTGCTGGACTCTGTCCAATTTGGCCACACCCTTTCTGTAATGGGGGACCCAAAACTGAACACAGGACTCCAGATGTGGCATCACCAGTGCTGAATGGAGAACAATAATCACTTCCTTTGACCTACTGGCAACACACCTACCAGTGTAGCCCAGAATGCTGTTAGCCTTCTTGGCAACAAGGGCACACTGTTGGCTCATAAGAAGCAATTATAGTTGCAGATTCATTTTCTTGTGAGCCACAAGATTCCTAAGTAACAAAAATAGTACAAAAGGCTGCTTGCTAATACAAATAAGCCACTCTACATCACACTTGCCTACATATTGCCCACTCCATTGTAAACTTGTTTTTTCAGATGGTCCAATGGCAAATTCAAATGATGAAATCTATCTAACAGCATAATAATTGAATCTGGGAAAAAAGCATACAAATCAACAACTCCCCCCCCCCATGTCTAACATAAATAAAACCAGACAAAAGGAAACAGTCTGAGAAAGCAGAACTGAATAAAGTTATCTCCCACAAGAATAGTACTTTTTAATGCTTGTTCTCTACAACACAGGCTTCTTCCCCCCAAGTATGGCCTTCTTCAAAGTTTCTCCCTACTAAGCACAGCCCTTATTGACACTTTCTCCAATCACTGATCTTTGAAGTCAGAAATATTTTGCTATTTCCCAAAGAAGGCATACTTTAACTTTGTTTTCCCTAAGGCAATTTTAAGTTTTACAGCTTTAGACATGTAAAGCAGACTTGTAAGGTAAAGTTTATGATTAAAATGAAACAGCAGCAGCAAAAACAACAAAAATATCAAGTAAAACTTTCTAAAAGCAGTGGCTTTCAACAGACCCCTGGGAGTCTGTAGACTATGTCTAGGGGCCCCATGAAAGAGGACTATGGTTAATCAACAGAATGTAAATATCCACACTTACGAATTCAAGGGGTCCACACCACCATTCAAAATTTACAAAAGGGTCTGTGCCTCCATTAAAAAATTGTTAGGGGTCTGCAAATGAAAAAGATTGAAAACCAGCACAGTGGTTGTAAAGCACCACAGTGGATTTTAGAAGCACAGACCAATGGCACTTACCCTTCCCATGAAGCTGGCACCTTAACACTTCTGGAAATTTCATTACGTACTTATCTCAATCGTTTAACTCCTAAATACCTGTGACCAACTAGACTTAAGTACCTGTACACATCTCAAAACATTTCATAAGCTTCTTAGTCACTTTTGAGAACGTTAACCATTAGAATACTGTACTGGGTATCCAGGCAGACTTCTTGCTGTTGGATTTGTACTTCCGCAGGTTATTAGAAAAGTTTAAATTGCACTCTAGCTAGGGGCACAACATGGATATATATTTCCAGAGAACACTGCTATCTCTAGTAATAGGATAATATTTAAGGTAATGGTTGTAACAACAGCATTTCAACTTCTTTTCCTACAGACTACAGGGTATTACAGAATGCTTTTATTGAGTCTCTCTTGTTAAAGCTGTCTTACTTTGCACAAGCCAACTACAGTGGGCCAGAGAGAGAGAGAGAGAGAGATGGCCAGTATGAGAATTATCCGCAGTATGCTCGTTAAGGCATTCATTGAGGGGTGGGAAAGACTAGGTTCCAGTTCCCGAACCAATGAATGCTTAAGAATGTTATACAAGGTAGGACAACAAATGCAGTTGGTATCAAAGATAGGGAAAGAGAAATGTCCCCAACTAGATGAGATTCAACAAGAAAAGTTCAAGTCCTGTAGTTGAGATGGAATTCTTGCATGCACAAATATGGAATGAGGAATGATTAACTAGGCTTCAGTAGTGCAGTGAAGGACCTGAGGATTACAAAAGACTAGGAATATGACTGTGTTCTCACTGCAAAAATAGCTAGCACTGGGTTATATTAATAGAAGTGTCAAGGATCTGAGGGTTACAAAAGACTATGAATATGACTGTGCTCCCTTGTAATCAAGGGCAGTCATTCTTCTGCACTATTCAGCACAGGAGAGGACTTACTTGGAGTACTGTGTCCAGTTTTGGACCCCACAGTTCAAGAAAGCTGTGGAAACATTGGGAAGAGTTCAGTGGACAGCAACAATAATAATTAGAGTAATGGTTGATTAGGGACCTGAGAAACGTGACTTATAAGGAAAGGCTAAAAGACCTAGAGTTATTTAGTCTGGAGAAGAGAAGACTGAGGGGAATTTGAGAATAGTTTCAAAGAGAGGATGGAGATAAACTAGTCTTTCTGTGGTCCCAGGACTAGGCGCAATGCCCTCAAGCTACAATAGAGGAGATTTAGGTTGGCTTTTATGGAGAACTTTCTGACAGTAGATTGGTCAAGCAAGGCTACTTAGAGAAATTGAGGACTCTCCACCCCTGGACATTTTCAAGAACAGGTTATATAGACATTTTCCTGGTATGGTTTAGTCAGGATTGATTCAATATTAAGAAGAAGGCTGGATCTGAATGATTTCACAAGGACCCTTCCAGTACTACTTTCCTGTGATCTTCAACAGGAGAGATTCAGAGAATATTCCCTAGCAACTGACCGCTTGGTAGTAAGGGCTATCTCCTAGAAAATAAAAGTCCTGGATACAAGTACTGTTGGGCAGAGGAGGATCTTAAACCATGATCTTCCATAGCCCAGGTCAGTGTCCAAACCACCATCAGAACAATATTTTATGTCACATTAGCGACAGCATGAGGACATCTATCAGATTGGGTCCTGAAGATGAGAATGGCAGAGAAATGCCTATTTTATGATCTTGGATCTTAGGCACTGAGCAACTTATTGTATTTCAGGTCTTAAGCAATTTTTCACATGGGTGACAACAGCAAATCAAGTGTCTAAGAGACTACCAGCAGAAACCTAGGTGGGTTTAGGCGCCAATGAAGTTTATGGGCAATATGAATGTCCCTGGTGCCTGAATCTTGCACTTAGGTGCCTATGTTTGGTGCCTAAACTCCCTGGGGTAATCTTCTGATTCCAATCTACTGGACTATGCTGACTTTAACTCAAAAAATAAAAAGTATTCAGCTGTACATCTTGAAAGAATGCTAAAACACTGCTAAAAACATGCTCACTGGGGCCTGATCAAAGGTCTCTGAGATCAATGAATGGGAGTTTTTCCTTTGACTTCAATGGCCTTTTGGTAAAGACACAAATTAGCCAGTAGAAAATTAACCACCGAAAATACTCATCATGTTAGCACACTCAAGAACTGTGAGCACCAAAAGGCCATGGGTAAGCTTCTAAATAAAACAGTACTTCTCATATTAGAGTAGATGCAAGTACAGTATTTCATCCTGATATTTTATAAAAATGCCACAGTGGTGATAGATGACACAGTTTGATTGACTGGTTTGGTATTTCTTCGTACTTGAAGCAGACAGCAACCAGATCAGAGTCTGGCAGAGAGCCAGTTCCCTTTCACAGTAATGGGGCATCATATAAATATAAACAGGGTTGCATCCAAAACAGCTGTTATTATTAATTTCATGTGTTTTAAGAGGGAGAGAGGATTTTAGCCATTTGTAAGGATTTTAAAATGGATAATTATAGCATATAGCAAGATTTAATTTCTGTTTATCTCTAAACGTTAGGATTTTCCATATATTATTTTAGATGCTAGTTTCTCCACACAGCTATTAAAGTTGAAACTAGCACTCCCATTTGAGTTGAATTTTGATGTACAGTTTCTCTCCAAATTAAGCTGATTCACCTGACTTTCACATACATGATATTTTTTACAAGGTAAATTTTCCAGTGCTGCTTGAATCCCATCATATAACAATTCTAAACAGTAATCTGATTTTTAAATATGTTTTAGGAAGTTGTGCAGAGACTTAAGAAATATATCTTTTTTCTGAGGGGGGAAATCTTTAATATTTGCTCTACAGGCAGGACAAATGTATATTTTGTTCACTGGTTAGAGACTAGACTTGAGCAAATCATTTCCAGTCAATAATTTCCATCAAGTAATGTCCAGTCTGAACTGGTACAGGTATTTTTTTTGTATGCTAAACCTACCTTTTCACAATAATTATCTTAGGTTGGTTGACTGACTACTTCCTTTTTAATAAAAGGAATTGTGTATAATTAATTTATCATTACAACAGTTCTAACAGACATGCCAGGTACAACACAGAAAACCATAGGAAAAAGCAGGCCCAGACCCAGAAGGGCTAAGGAGCAGATATGAGATTGAAGATGATAATATAACTCTATAGATGGCAGAAAAGGAGTGAGGAAGAATGTTCTGTTACAGAATAAGATACATCATGATGATGATGATGCCATTATTCACATATAGACATGTTACTAGATCCTTAGCAGATATAAAATCTCACACCTCCCCAGAGTACAACTAACCAATGGCAGTTTACACAAGTGGAGGTTTTGGCCTGTGCTGTGCAGGATATACATTACACAATTTAATATATATTTACACACACACCAGTGCACACGTATACTCCCCTTTGCTGTATATTATTTTAGTGTAAAATTACTCAATAGTTTAGTGGGGAAAACATAGCATTATTGTGGGTAAACTAGTGTGGTGAATAGATTTCAGAGGAATAATATTACCATTGGGCCTCAAGGAGACATAATGAAGTACACATTTTCAATATGTTGTGAAGGAAGAAGCGAAAGCAGTTGGCAGCCACTTGGTCAAACAGGAGGAGATGGAGGAGTCAAACAAGACTTCAGGTTGTGGACCTGGGTCCACAACCTGAAACCAGGGTGGTAATTCATAGGCCATGGAACAGGGTGGGCCACCTAGGCCATGGCCCGACCACTTTTAGCACCTTAATTTAGCTAGCTATGCAGTTAAAAATTAGCTATACAGCTTTAACTGGACTGACAATTGTACATTTGTGGGTTATATAAATTAATGTGCTAAAAGTTGGTCGGGCCACGGCCAGGGTGGCCCACCCCTTTCCGCAACCTATGGTGGTATTATTAATTATTATGAAAAATGGGGGAGGCGGGGGACGAGCTGACTTGGAACATGCTAAAGTGGGGAATTCAGTGAATTATTCTAGATAATGTGACAGAGATGGCAGGTGGCATGAAAAGAAATAGGTCTGCTTGGGAGAGTTTTACTTGAGAGTCACTGGCATGGATGTGACAAGGTCCTGCAAGCTGACAAGGTCACCAAGGTGTCTCTGGGAAGAAAAAGAGGGAACAAGAAGGGATCTGCTAAAAGAAAGAAACAGATTAAGAACATCAGGTAGAACACCGAAAAAGAGACTGAAAATAGAGCTTTACATATAGATAGTGTTTTGAAACTTTAATTACTGTAGTGACTGCTGCTACAATTTCCCTCTGCTCTGGAAAGTTTATTTGGTACAAGTTGTAACTGTTATCTAGACAAATAATGTGATGGGTTCTTGTCCTTGTCAGGTTTGAGTACTATCTCTAAATCATAATCTTGTAATCTTAGTCCCTATCTTTCTGTTTTTACTTGCCTTTTTATCTTTTGATTTCCAAATTAATGAAGTCAAACTTTAGTTGTCTGAAAGAACGGTACTAAAAAATAAGCTCTATTTGAAAGTAAATTTGAAAGTGTTAATATCCCCAGACTAAATCCAGTGCATTTTCTCTATGAATCTCTCTGGTACACCCCCTGAGTAAAAGTGTAACCTGTGTATGAATTATATTTTGGTTTTTGTTGTTTTAAAACTACTTCTAACCCCACCGGACAGGCAGCTTGTAGTAATTCACAATTATTGTTTATGCTTCCAGGTTAAAATAAGGTAGGACAAAGTTGCAGATTGATTCAACTGAAATTCTGAAATGCTGTCTCATATGTTTTAGTCCACTGAAATACTGCCTTATTTAGTCAAATTTCTCAAGGGTGCACTTTGGCTACAATAGTACTTAATAAATCTAACCCAGTCACTTGCCACATCTAAAATGCATACCCAAAGATCTACAATCCATTTACTACAAAATTGTAATTTCCTTGGTTGCTGGGGTTTGGATTTTAAAAAAATTCAAATCTCTTTTGTAATCACTTGTGCTTTTATATGACCTTTCCTACATCAGAATATCATCTATGATATATCAACATTCTCCATATTTACTACTGGTTGCATTGCCAAAATAAGAATTATCTTACAGACTTTTGTTTGCACTAGAGAGTCTATCTGATAATGTTTCATATCCTATTCAGTCCAATCGGAGGTGACAAGGGGAAAAACTTCTTTACAAGTCAAGTACTAAGGGTACTTTGCAACAGGCTCCCCCCAAAGGTGGTACAGTTAACCACCCTGGCGATCTTCAAAAAGCGTCTTGTTGCCCATCTTGCTGGGGTCATCTGACGTCTGTAGGGGGGCTGAACCTGATGATCTCTGTAGGGTCCCTTCCAGTCCCTAACAACTATGAAACTATGAAAATGAATTATGGATCTAGATTTTCTCTTTACTTGATGTTAAGGTTTGTTAGATCAAATTTTGAAAGCAAAAACATTGCCTCCATTTAACATACAAAGTTTGTAATTCATATTGGTAAGAGACATCTTTCTTCATTTATGGCAATGGTTCTCAACATTTTTAAACTCAAGGCACTCCTTGGAAAATGCAGTTTTTTAGTTGTCACTAATTCTTTGACCATGGAAAAATAACAGAGCACTTTCTTCTGTTGCAAAGAACTTAGAGAGAGACCACAACAGGTCAGAATGTTGTTAGAACTATGGATTCCTATCTGAACTCTCTAGGAGCATCCAGACAAGTGAGCATGTGCTGAGAACCCCCTCAGACAGGTCTGCTGATTGAGGTATCCTGTGAAGAGTGTGTCCCTTGTGGCGGGCCAGTAGGGGGTGCTCCTGCGTTGAGCCGCCCACCTCCCTGCGCCCGACCACCTTCCAGACTCCGAATGCCTCCCTAGGGGCGCCTTATGCTTGGCCGACCCCTCTCCCGGAGCACACTCACTAGTCCAGGGGTAACGTTGCTGCCACCACCCCGAGAAGGGACTGACTCGGCCCTGCGTCCTCGGGGAAACACAGGCCTAATAGTCTGACAGGTACTCGACCCGGTACAGGCACTTGGGGCACTTCCCCAAGTCAAGGGGGCAAAAAGTAAAGTCTCCCCTAGTCCACAGACCTAAGGGGTCTCTCTGGCGTAATTTAGACCCACCCCTCAATAAGTCTCCCACACCAGTCAAAAAGGAGAACTTTATTGATTAGAGGGGTTAGGGTAAACTAGGGTACAGGGTTGAGCAATTTCTTAGAAATCCTAAAGAGCAAACAGTGTGGCTGTGGTAGCTTTTTGATTACACATCTGTGTTACCGCCAGCTAGATAGCTAATCAGATTGAGTAGCTTACTCACAAGCATCTTCCAGAGTTCTTCCGTTCCCCTCTGGAGGCTTGGGGTGAGAGAGAGAGCTAGGTCCCGATGGCAAGGCTCCTCTGTCTCCCCTGCTTTGCTGCTGCTTCACCTCATGGCCGAAGAGAGAAGAGCGAGCCTCCTCCCCCTCCCAACCTATATAGCCCCTGTGACCTCATTCACCTGGTCCAGAGGAGGTCAGCCCCAGTTGGCTGTCAGCCAACCAATTTGAAATGCATCACCTGTTACAAGGCAGATTCCAGCTCCCCAGGTAGAAACCCCCCACCCAGGTAATTGATGCAAGTCACGTAGGCAGAGGGAGCAGGTTTCCCCCCTCCCTCAGGAATGCAGCCAGTTCAAGTTACCTAAAGAGACCGGCCAGGGTGTGGTCTCCTCCGTGCTGACCCACCCTAATCAAATGGTTGCTGCTCAGAGATTTTAGTCACAGTGTCACAGGGCAGAGATTTTGGGGAGAAACAAGGTGGCTTTCTGCCACATCCCTCACCTTCACCACCCAAGAATTTGCCCTAAGCCAAAAAAAATTGGTTTCTTTATTATATACAACTATATACAGAAAAGAAATGATTAAGCAAAAAAAAACAAATTACACACACACACACACAATGTTCATGAGTTGCTTGGTACCTTGAGGTACGTAGAAAAAACATTTGAAGCTGTATCTATGTCCAAATCGCTAAATCTTTCCAAATTGATTCGGAGGGTTTCAATTCTGTTCAGAGAGATTAAAGGATCCTTTGATTCAATTTGGGTTCAGAGATTCAGCCACCAAATTGGGACAAATCTTCACCAGATTGAATCAAGGACTGAAGATTGGCACAGCTATTAGGTGTCACCTCACCCTCTTAATGCGAAAATCGCGGTTCGTTTCTTTTGGAGGCTCGCGAATAATAATTCCTCAGGCACACACTATTAGCAACACAAAAGGTATATTTGCAAATAGGGTTGGAGTGAAGACAAAGGACCACTCCGCTCCCGAGGAAAACTCTCAGCTGGCTTTTATCTCCTTCTCCTGGGCACGTGTACAGAAACAGGAACTCTTAAAACTCATTTCCGGTTCATACAAACATATATGTAAATACGTCACTTCATACGTCGCATGTTCATTATAATTAACTACTTAAGTATGCAGGGCGGATAGGCATATATGCATCAGCTAATTACGCACGCTCAGAAAAGCCCCTAGGTCACCAAAAGTTGAAATCCTTCTCTCTTTTAAGGACACAGTCAATTGAATTACAGGTTCTGTAATCTACATGAGAAAAGCAGAGGGAGGCTGAAGGTATGTGTGATTTAGTATAGGAAAAAGATAGTAAATTAGCCAAGAGAGAAAGGGAGTGATACTTTAGCAGAAAGGGTCCTTCGTAGTGTTTCTTCTTATCAGGTACGAGATGCAAACTGTGCAGTTCTAACAACACTCTATTCATTATGCATTCCTAATAATATTTCTAACACTCTCATGAGGTATGTTTCTCCTCAGCCCGCTCCTCCTCTTGGGCTATCTCACCTCCCAGCACTTACAGCTGCAGACAGGGGATCCCTCCCACCCCCGGCAGGTCTTGGTTCCTGCAGCCCCAAGCCTTCCTGGCTGAAACAGGCCTCCCTCATTCAGGTCTCTGACCCAGCATCTTCTCCCAGCTCCCATCCAGCCTACCAGCTTCTGCTAACCATTCCCTTCCCTACTCCGCCCCCCCGGGGCACCTGTGTCCTCAAGCTCCACACCCAGTGGGGAAATCAGCTCCTTGTGGGGCAATGCAGGCTCTCCCTTACCCTGGTATCTGCTCCCTGAGCAAGTTTCAATTCCCGTTCCAGAGGCAGGGGAGCTGCATCTCTGCCTCCCTCTCTCTGAATGAATTGAATCCTCTTCTCTCCCTCTTTTCCTGCTTTTGGCTGTTTTATGGAGCAAGCACAGCCAATCAGAGCCCTCAGTTTGCAACGGGGGCTCTGCTCACAGTGTAAATAGTCCAATAAAAGCATGCACAGTGCACAACATACTTTCCTGCCTGGAAAAACCATGGTATCCTATGTAAGTGTTTTGCCACCCTTTTTTGCAAAGGTTCCTGAGCATGGCATGTCCACTTAGCTTGCAGCCAAGTGAGCCGTGCAGGTGTTACACTAGGAACTCCTAAACAGTCCCCAGATGAGGTGCTGCCATTCTCTCATCTGCTTTGTCCACCCCAGCAGTTGATATTAAAACAGCAGCAGCTTTGAACTGTTTTGGAGTTCCTGGCATGGGTATTCTGTTAGGGCTGGACTCTGTGGTAGTGGGAGATGATTCTGATGTCCCTCCTAAATTGTCACCCAAGGTATGCGCCCCCTCACACATCCCTAGTTATACTATTGCAGTCTGTATAAATAGACACTGTTACATTTTCTCTTCAAAGCTTCTGATCTCTCATGATATAATATTTTTCTATTTTTTGCACTAGCGGAGATATTGGTTTATCAGGTGTAGTGCTGTCTTCAGCTCAACAAATCCTAGAAAAGGACAGTTATATTCCTGAACACTTCAGCAACAGAGTCTGTTTTTGTTTGTTTGTTTTATCTTTTCTTGAAGTCATAGATAAGCCTTTTTCAACTGGTGGACTTTTTTTGCACCACAAGGATAACATCAGTAGGCCATAGCGTGATTCTGTTAGCTCTTATAGCTATTGATGTTCCTAAGTCTGCTATGTTATCTGTTTTAGTTTGTGCGAAATCTAAAATGAGTGGCTGGGTGCAAATTCTGCTTGCATGGTAGACAATGAAAACAAAATCTATTTTACAATTGCTTGTTCAACAACTTTATCTTTTGTTTCTGGGGCATGTCTCACTAGCTGGCCTCTTCTATGGCTCATTACTGGAGATGACTCTATGCCTCAACTGACTTTAAAAAAATGATGTACTTTTCCCACCACATCACTATTTTCCAAAATGTTGGACATCTTTTGTACTCTATATCAATAAAGTCTTTTATATTTTTTTTGCTTTGCAATTTTTTCTTTTGTAAATTTGTTGAGGTTTTTTTTTTCTTTCTTGCTGCACATTTGTAAATCACTCATGTTACATTCAATTTCTTTGGAATGAATTTCTGACTGCTCGAGTCCTCTAGCTATTACCAGTAACTCTTCAGTTCATCTCTGAACTTAAGACTTTTCTCCTTAGTTGCATGAATGTGCATTAAATTATAATTTGGTTTTGATTTCTGAGCCTATGTCTCTTATGTTACATGTTTTTTCCAACTCACTCAGTCTTGCAACATAGTCATCTATGCTTTCTCATTTAAATCTTTCATGTTCTATACTCATTTTGGAATAAATGACATTCATTTCGTGTCTGCTTGTGCTTGTCATATGACTTTACCGTAAAGGAATTTGTATATAGCTATCAAAGCTGGGATCTAGCTAAATATAATAGGAAGCCTTCTAAGTCATTGCTGTTGCCTGATCTATACTGATTGCAGGCAATTGTATTTCAAATTGATCTATTTCTTTCATATTACAATAGAGCTACTGGAGCCCTTGCATTCTAATGAACAAATTGTTTCCATGCCTTGGCCATTGTAATAATTATGCAGACTACTCCCAGACATGAACAGTTACAAAGATTTTCAGCAGACAAAATGATCGTTTCCTTTCTTTTGATTTTTAAACTCTTTTGGGTTCTTTGGGGTGCTTATTATTTGATTAGAAGTGGCCCAAAAATGTCATTGACCAGTTTTGCATTAGGAAGTGCTATTTCATCAAAAATATTTCAGATACACATTAAATTTGCCAGAAAAAATAATGCAAAGGATTTGAAACCAAAAAAGAGAGTTGTTCTGAATGTTTCATAGTTTCATAGTTTCTAGGGTTGGAAGGGACCTGAGTAGATCATCTAGTCTGACCCCCTGTCATGGCAGGAAAGAGTCCTGGAGTCAAACAACCCCAGCAAGGTGTTCATCTAGCTTCCTTTTAAAGACCTCCAGGGTAGGAGCCAGCACCACTTCTCTTGGAAGTAGGTTCCAGACCCTAGCGGCCCTGACCGTGAAGTAGCATGAATGTATAATTTTATTTCAACTTTCTCATTTTGTTTTATCAAAACAGGTTCTTGCAAGTTTTGTGGGGGGGCTCTAGCCCCCCCCTCCAGTGGTGCATAGCCGGGGCTGGGCTGGGGAGGAAGCTGAGGCCAGGGGCTGCTGGGGCCAGGGCCAGTGGAGCCAGGTCTGGGAGGCAGGTGAGGCTGGTGTGGCATGGCACCAGACAATGGCACTCCTCCCCCGTGGCCCTTTCCCTCCCCCTGCAGACTTTCCCATGGGTGGTATGGTTTGTGTACTCAGCCATACACACCCCCCAATTTTTTTTTTCTTCCTCTGCTTCTGGTAGAAAGTCTGATTTTGAGACTGGAGAAATACAGTCACTCTACATATTGGACAAGAGAATATTTTTTTCAGATTGATTCAATTTACCCATGTAAATCATAATAGCATTCAAAGCTTTGTGTCCATTGCTAGGATCAGTATTTAGGATTATGAGTTAGACTTACATAGCTGTAGGTCTACACCTTCTGCAACAGATGGTGAAACAAAAAAGACAGACTTCTCAGCTAGGTACAGACATACAAAAATCCCAAGCTGGAATTGATCTAAATTGCACAGTTTTCTCTAAGTGGCATAGTTTACATCTGTAAGGAACAGAATAACATTTGTCCTTTGGTGGAGGGGGGTGGGGTGCAAATCTTAGACCCGGTTCTGCCACTTTTAAACCAGTCCATGTGAGCCAAACTGCTGTTCTGAGTATAGACCAGTTTCTGATGTACTTGTACCAGTAAAAGTGTAATGTCTGTACCTGGCCCTTTTGATACCGCTCTTGGTACAAGCAACATTGTGCCTTTCCTCACACAGCTCCCACCTGAAAGTGGTGTTACCTAAACTTGCAGAAGTCCATGTGAGGCTGTTCAAAAGCAGATTCTGATGTAGGAAGAAGGAAGCTGCAAATCTCTAGAAGGCTTGTTCAGTAGTAAAGCCGTTACAGAATCTGAGCACCATGAGCCCAAAGAAGTGGAAAGGGAAATCAGATGGTCAAGAGGACAAGTCAAAAGAAGCCACTTTGCCTGAGTCAGTTTATCTCCTTCATGGAGCAATATTTCCGTGGGACCTAACTGGAAAACCAGAATGCAACAAATGATACTGATAATCAGGGTAATAAGGTCAGGGTAGCTTACTTTAGTCCAGCTCCACATGGAGTACCAGAAAATTCTTCACTTTTAGTTGCTGAGCCCAGAGTTTAACAGGTACAGCTCCTGCTGAAATGCTTATTATGTCAGTTCCTAAAAAGTGTGGTTACAATTCAGCTTTGGAAGTGATGCAGGGTGAGGTCATGCCACTGTATTTGTTGGATATGATTTTGTTGGGAACTCCAGGGGTCAAAGCACTGAAGCCCCGCTGCATTTCTCTAAGCAGAAATGGCACCACTTAGAAAACCCCACACCCTTCTACAAAATGCTAACATCTTCCTGGGTCTGGAACGATTTTCAAAGTTAATCCTGAGGACAGTACTAGTGCCATTCTCCAGTGGTGATGATACAGGGTTAGTCTAGGTTGTGACACCAAAAGCCCCAGCGTGTCAGGGGTTCTGAAACACAGGGAAGAAAAATCAATGAGTACACATGCAATGGCAGGTTACCCAAGGAGAAAAGCAAACAAGCACTGGTGGGTGGGTGTATAAGGGAAAGGAAGTTGAAACCAACTCTGCTTTCCATTATTTTGTCAGTTAAGTTCAGAAGTATCACTCAACAGAACATAGAAAAGTGGGTTTGAGGGAACCAGCATATGATCACAGGCTGTATCACTAGCCAACAGCTTTCTAAATAAAGCAGAGGGCTGTTTAAAATGTGCTATTAGCTGCAGCACAATTATTAAAAAAAACCCCCAAACTGTCATAAACTAATAAAGGGGTGATTATGAGGGACACCAGAATATCATCTAAAGCAGGAGGAGAAGTTGTCATGTGGGTGCCATTAATGTAACAAGTACAGGTGCAGCTTATTCTGATTAGCAGGGATCTTGGTTTTCTCCAATAAAAACAATAACCAATGTTTGGATTAAAAAAAGTAACCCCGAATCTACATTTTTATATGATTAAAATGAAACGCTACTATATATATACACATCTATATATAGATATCTATACCCATATCTATCTACATATAGCTATCAATCTATCTCTGTATCTCTATAGATGGATAGATAGATATCATTTTAATCATGGAAAAGTCTGGATATCTGGATTTTAGGTTACTTTTTCAAATCTGAAGCTTGGCCGGGGGGGGGGAGTGTTATGAGAGAAAACCAGGATCCTGGTGATTAGCAGCCAGTGTATTTGGGAAAGAGTCTAGGTAAAAGGCCAAAAGAAGCCAGCTGTCTGTGTACAAGGACTGATACCACACAGAACAAATGCAAATGCTAAGTACTGGTGTTCTAGGTCCCACATCATAGAAGAAAACGAACATAATGTCTGTTAAGGTTGAACTTCAGAGGTTGAATTTAAAGGATAAAAGTTAGACCATCTCCCCTTTAAACTCTCTGTTCTTCCTTTTATTAACATGCACAGTTTATGGGATTATGATTAGTTGACTTCGTATGGAGCTTTAATATAAATTTGGGGGGAAGGAGAGGAATGGCTGACATCTGCCAGAAGTTTTGGCTAGTTACCTCTTCTGAGGAATGGAGCTAATGAGGCACAGTTGCACAAAGAGTGATGCACAAATTTGAATCACATTTTAGGCAGTTCACACTGGTTTATTGTTTCAGGCTGTCTGCTGTCTCAGAAAGCTAATACAACATTGTGCACATTTAGAAAGTTTTCCTTAAAAGCATAGAGGGCTAGAAATACAAGCTGTTCCTTCTTTCTTTCTACTTTCTCTACACATGTGCATGATTGTTTGATTCTAAGATTAATCTTTTAAATGCTGCAGAAACTGATGAGTAAATCCCAACATGCCAGGGAAAAGTTTCTTCTTATCATCGATGAGTCAGTGAGCACAATTGTCAAGGCTTGTTAAGCATATCTCCTGTAACTGAAGATATAAATACTGAATTTGGAGTATCCAGTATTCTAATGCCAACATTATTTGTCATATCCTTACATATTTGAAATGTAGATGTTTTTCAGGATGTCTTTCTCTCTGATTCCTAGCATTCTTATACACAGTAAGGTAAACTATCTTCTTAAACTCACCAATCAGCCTCATTCTTTCCATCACTCACTCACTCACCAAGATGAGATTCCCTCCCTGTTATAATTGCTTTGGGTCAGTTAAACTCTTCAGATTGTGTTCAGTCCTGAAATCCAGTCCCACCACCCAATGGCATTGCCTTTTCCCCTAAACCAAGATCTGGGTGGTCCTTAGGATTGTTCTTCTCATCACTGAATTTGAACACCTAAGTAACTTCCCCATAGGAATACCGTTATGGTCATCTTTCCTGGTGCACAGCTTTTCTAGTTCACCCAGCTGCAGATTTAATCTGTTTTCCCAATGGGATTCAGTTATTCATGATCCTCATTATCCACCTGTCTTTTCAATGTGCCAGCTTCATTAGCAAACTCCTGAGCCTGTAGCCTGATGGCGGCTGTCCTGCTGCTTACACAACCCAGAATACCTTGCCCCTGCTTATTAGAGGGCGAGAAGTGGTTTGTGGCAGCTCATCTTTCATTATGATAGACAGGAATGAAATGGCCTGGGATGCAGCTGTAGCAAGCTGGTAAGGTGGAGCAGAAAACAGCTCAGAAAGTTTGCAGCTTGAAAGACTAGTTGGTCATCTGGAGAGAGGATGGGAGCAATGGTTAAAAATTAAAAACATGGGGACACAGGAAGGGTAAGGAATAGTCTAAAGAGCCCATGTGAATCTACCTAAATAGACTACAGGGTTCACCAAATACTATTCTTTTCCTGAGCATAAAAACCTCAATACTTGGGTAGACATAAATAAATCCTCCTTTCTATAGTTGTTAATATGTGAGACACATTTTATTTTAATCTGATCTTTTTTTCCCAATCTTTTCAAGGTATTGGTAGCTTAATAATTCATTGACTCATTTCTTTTCTTGTCTTACTAAACCTAAATAGTATTTTAATGTAGTTTTTGTTTTATGTGTTTCCTTGTTTTTAAATGAATTATTCATAGATATTATTTTGGGGGCATAATTACTTGTAATACGTACATATACATCATGATACATAATTGTATTTTTCCAACATAATTACTATGTATAGTGATAATGTGTAATTCTGTATGATAATTCATGAATACATTGTCCTTCACATACATAATATTTTACTGTTGTTAAACTGATTATTTTAGATAGCTTTTATATTTTCATTTTGACAATAGGAAAATTTATATGTAGATCCTGATATAGTCAAAACTCATTTTTAAACCCAAGATAACATTAAAAACTTGATAAAAACTGCTTCCAAAATGAAAATTGGAAGTTGCCCTGATTTTGAATTTAGTATGTTTTCATTTTGGTGAATACTAAAGATTCTAAATTATCTATCTATCTATCTATCTATCTATCTATCTCTCTATCATAAATAGATAATTTATACATAAATCTATAGACATAAATATAGATATGTTTAGATACTTTTGAATATATTGTTTATATAGATCTATATAGATAGATAGATATATGCATAGATAATTTAGAATCATTAGTATTCACCAAACTACACACACATGCATGCATGTGTGCGCGTGTACACACACACACACACACACACACACACACACACACACACACAGAGGCACACACATACATATGTATTAGGACTGTGCGAAATGGCACCACTCTGTTTCAACTTGCATTTCAGCATTTTGACGGAACAGCATTTTGTTTCAATTTTCATTTTATTTCAAAACCACTGTTCTGTTTTGTTTTGTCGAAACAGTTTCTCTATTTCAACACTGTTTCCACGTTTCACCCATAGGCTATAATGGGGAAGCTTGAAACAGCCTATAACTTTGTCCTTTCTGGGCTGATTTGGATGAAACTTGCAGAAATGGTAGCCCTTTCTGAGGGCATGAAGGCTTCCATGTTTCAAGGAGGTAAGTGCAGGGGCTTCAGGTAAACTGCACCTCAAACTCTTGAAAGCAAAAAACTCATGTCACATGTATGTGTTAAGCCACAGCAGGGTCAAAACTGTGGGCATGCTTTCCCCTGCTGAGGCCACAAAGCCTGCCAACAAAGCCTGCCAAGTTTCAAGGAGATAAGTGCAGGGATTTGGAGGAAACTGCACCTCAAGCTGTGGACAAGCAAAACTTGTGACATGGGTGACACTGTGTGTGTTAAGGTGAAGCAGGGTGAAAGCTGCAGGTTTAGTAGCCGCTGCTAAGGCCATGAAGCCTGCCAGCTTTCAAGGAGATAGCTGTAGGGGCTTCTGGGTTCTGGGGCCCTGCACCTCTGGCTGCTGACAGGCAAAACTCGTGACATGAGTGCTCGTGGGACTGTATGTCATGGGGCACAGGGGGATGAAAACTGCAGGCCTGCTAAGCCCTGTTGCAGCCACAAAGCCTGCCAGCTGTCAAGGAGATAGGTGCAGAGGGAGTCTGGGTTCTGGGTCCCTGCACCTCTAGCTGCTGACAGGCAAAACTCATGACATGGGTGGGTGACACTATGTGCATGTTAAGGTGCACCCTCACTTGACTGACACCAAGGTAGAAAGCAGGGCAGTTCAACCAACACTGCCTTTTATGCAGTTTTAGCATCCCTCCTCCGGAGCACTAGGTTTGGAAGGAACGTCAGGAAAGGACGACAGTCACTGGCCAGCTACACAGTCAATAATGAGAGCACTCCTTCCTGCCCCTTCCCTTCTCTTCTTCCTCCCTCTCCTTACTTTAGTTTCTGTTTCCCTGCAGGCAAGCCCAGCTTGAGCTTTGAAACTCAAAACATTTCAAAATTTTCAAAATATTTTGACTTGCCTCATTTCATTTTGAAGCTGTTTCAAAGCTCTCTGTTTCGTTTTGATTTTGCTGTTTCGAGCTCAAAATGATAACTAAATATTTAGAAAAAATGGTGAAAAATCATATTTTTCATGAAAAACAAATATACAGAGTAATAATTGGAAAAATTGTCTAAAGCCTTCTAGTTAGAGAACAAATTTGAGCAGCTCAGGAGATCTGGCTGTATTATCCAGTGTATTTAGAAGAATTTCTAAATTTGGGATCTTAAATAAAATGCTGAGCACACACAAATCTCATGGGAGCAGCAGGTACACACCATTGTTTTAAATAAGGTTGAGTATGGAGTGAGCAGCTTACTCCTAGCACCCAAGAATAAAAATGTTGTCATATATTTTAATAAAGAATAGAATATTTCTTTCAGCTTCTTCAACTGGAATGAATGAGAAGTCAGTAGGCCTTCTTGAATATCCCATAAAACTCCAAGTACTATCTTAGTGACATCACACTTGCTTTCCTTACACTTTCTCCAGGAATGCCCCTTTGTGATATCTCTATAGGGTTTATAGGTAATGCGTACTAGATGGTGATTATCCACACTTTCATACTGTTATTCTTAAAATAGTGCTACTTAAGGTAATATCAGTCAGACTACATGAGTGCAAACCTTTCAGAAAAAAGATTTACATGTGATGCTTGGCTAATGGCAACATCGGTCCTGAAGAAGCCATTTTGCCAGGTAGTAGTATGGATACAAGATAGTGTCAAACCACCCATAGGGTATTTTCAGAAAGCATGGTGTACCTGGTCTCTTTGAACTGTCTAAGCCACTTATCATGGGAAAGACGATTTGAAAGAGGTTTCACAAGGTTCTCTTTGTGGAATTTCCACTACCGTTTCTACAGATGGGTAAAATTGACATGAACTTGTGTTAATAAGTAATGGTTACACTATTACTGAGAGAAAAATACACTTTTCTAACTACTAGGAGCAAAAAGTATTTAAAAGCATGTAAACAGGGGAAAATAAATTCACATCCATAAGAGGAAGAGAATTGTAAAACATTTTGGTCAATCAACTAGATTTAAAGAGAATTCTCTTGAAGCATAAGCCATATTACTTTAGAGTACAATTTCTTTTTAATAGATGTCTTAATCTTATGAATTGTCTCACATTGGTGTATTCCATGTACAATTACAATTTTTTCTGCCAAGAGCATTGTCCAGTTTTTTAGTGCAGTTTCAGTTTCTCCAGAGAGCACAAGAAAAACTCATTTCAGAGGTATTAAAAGTACACAGTTAGAAAGAACTAGGTCTGAGTAAATGGTTTGGAAAAAATCCAGATCTCATCACGCATGAAAAGCAAAGACCACAGAAGTAATGCAAGAAAATCATTTCTTGTGCTACTTTAGCCATACGGTATGTCCAGATTTATCTGAATGCCAAACTCAAATGTCTAGGGTGATTGAGCATTGTTTTAAGAAGTCTCTAGATTTGGCTTTGGCTTGTCTTCATGTGAGTATACAGTGACACAAAATGTCATATGTGATGGTTATGGATTTTAGAAAAACACAAAAACAGCATTATAAAGCTTTTTTCTCCCTTCTATTTATTATTTTGATTCATTTGACATCAAATATGAACCTTGTTGAACATAAGAGAAAATCCATGAAGGTCTCTAACCTCTGAGAGGAGATTTGGTGAAAAAATAAAACTTTATCAACAGATATCTTCCTTTGTCTTTCCTTCGAAAATTTTCTTCAATACGAGTCTAAGTTATCAGTCAATTTTGAACCTGATGGCCCTCATAAATGAGGTATGGTGAGGAGTAATATGCAGCGCTCTTGTGACCAAAACCCTGTGACCTGCTTGAAGTCTAAATAAATAGGTTTTGTACAGGAACATACAAAAAGAAGTATGGGGTAGAATCTTCCCGTCGGTTTAGCTCACCGGTATAGAACAGCCATCACAGAGATGCTTTGTCATGAAGCACTATGTTTTTGTGGCAGCAGCACTATACCCCGATTTGTACTCAAACAAGACAATTTAGAACTTGAATGTCCTTGTTTGCTGGGCCATGAGCCTCCTTCCCCCATCTTAGGCTGGCCCACAAGGTCTTTCTTCCCATTTTCAATCCAGGGAGAAATATTGCTGTATAAGAGTTGTAGCATCTTTCTATATGCCTATTTTTCTGCACAATTTCTGCAGAAGTTACAAAAATTCTTCTGCATTTTAAGCTATGATATCCCCCCACAAAAGGGACAAAAAGTTACCTGTAAATGACTGCATTTAACAGTGAAAGTGATCTTTGCAGAACCTCTCATATGTATCTATATATGATCTATATTGAGTCCATGAGTTTCTTTACCTACTACCTAGGAGGCTGATGAAGTGAAGTTCATAGGCCCAGCTCTGAAAGGTGGTTTGTAAATTCAAACAATCACCTAACATCATGACCAGAACTGAAGCTAACTTCTTACAGCTCAAAACACAAAACCTATGAACTATCACCAGTATCCCCACAAACTGCACACCAGAATCTATGAAAGACAACAATACCCAACTACCTGTGGGGGCACATTCTTCACAAACCCCCCCACTGTTTCCAGTCTCTCAAGCCTGATCCTGAGAGGGAACAATTTACAAACCACTTTTCACAGCTGGGCCTATGAACTTCACTTCATCAGCCTCCTAAGTACAGAAACTCATGGACTCAATATAGACAGTGGAATTCTGACACACTGCAACCTGCCAGACATCTGACTCCCCAGGTACCTCTCCATTTTTACCTGAGTTGCTACATACCCTTTTCCCCTCCCACCCCACCTCAGCCTGTCCCTCACCCCCTGACACCTCTATTTCCATTTTCACTTACTGGCTTTCTTGCCGTCATTGCATGCCAGGCCAGCCTCTGGATTCTTTACTATTTCTTCCATTCAGGACTAGCAGATACACCAACTGCAGGTGCTACCTCAGCCTGATAAAGGGTTTTTCAACCCAAAATCTGGCATCCCAGGTAGCTAAGCTGAGCTCACCTGGAGTCTCACAACTCTGCTGCAACCAGCAAGCCTCAGGCCTGTGAAAGACACGACAGGTCTGGGCTTTCCCTAGCCAGGACTGTGTGTGCCTGTGGTAGCTGGAGGTTATAGCACCTTGTACCGGCCTTTCACCAGGGAATCCTAACTCCTGGCATTTATGGGGCTGGGGCACTGACAGAAGTCCCACCAGATCTCCCTAACCCAGGCAGAGTGCAGTTTTAGTGGCTATGCTCAGGACCTGGGGCCACTTCCTTCCTCATAGCCCCAGCTCATACCTCCAAGTTCATTCTGGCATGGGAGCTCAGCAGAGATATGTTCTTCCCTTGCTGGCTGATGATGCAGTGAGTACTCCCTCCAGCTTTGAGAGTGGGGCAGTAACACTAACTGGTGTAAACAAATAAAAGGGAAATAGGTGCAGATGGAGTGAGGAGGGTGGCACTCAGAGCTTGGGGAACTCCAGCAGCAGTAGGTTCACTTTCAAGAACACTAGCTGCTCCACCAAACCAGGATCCAAGCAGGTATGGTGGGGTGCCACAACATCTCCAGCAAGGCTGAACACCCTCCTGCTCAGAACACTGTTTGGTGGACAGGACCAGTGTTGCCAGACAACCATGGCCGGATCCTGCTATATCTGTCTGTGGCTTGCCCAGTAGGCCAAGGGGTTCCACATCATAGGCAAGATAGGTAGACACTGAAGCCTCAGGCTGGAGTCTGTTGCTTCTGGACCCCAACATTGAAGCTATGCCCTTGGCCCATTTTGGCAGCGGCTGGTGTGGAGGAGACTGGCTGGTGCTGGGAGTTCTGGCATGGAAAAGTGGACCCCCCTCTTCCACATCCCCTCACCTCTGCCCTTCTGCCTCCCTGACTCTGTTGACCAGCACCTGTGTCCAGTGATCGAGGGTTTTCGTGCTGCCACTGCACATGCTGTCCTTCACCCTCAGGTCACACATGCCCACCAGCATGTGGATCATACTGGACTGCAAGGGATCCAGCCATCTCCTGACACCCTTCTTCAGCTGACTCTCACTAGTGCCTGCACATCTGGGGACAGCAGCTTGCCCCAGGCAGGAACATTGATCCCCTGGAGCTTCTCCATTTGATTCTCCAGTTTTCTAACTACAGGGATCGCCTGGCTAAGGAGGGCATCGGCAGTGCTGACTCAGGTAAAAACAGCTCACGAAAGGCACAGAAAGCCTGCAAACAGAGGCTTTTATACTGTTTCTATGCCCCCACCCCCAACACTGATTGGAAGAGGACTCAGGGAGAGATCACGCTCACTGACCAGCTAGAGATGTCAGTCCTTTCCTCCCTGCTCCCCCTCCCTCTTCTAAGTTTATGTTTCCCCTGAAACACCATGTCCAAATCTCTGAATCTCCAAGTCTTTTCTGAATCTTTTCTGAACTGATTCAAAAACTTTTAAACTTTGAGAAATTCAATTCCGATTCAGAGATTCAGCCTCCGAATAAGGCCAGATCTTCTCCGAATCGAATCATGAACCAAAGCTTAGCACACCCCTAATATATATATATAATTTCAGTATTATATTTTATAAATATAATTGTGCAGATGCAATCAACTTATATTCCAAGAGTTCCTCCTGGGTTTTAGTCCCAAGTGTCTTCATCTTTTCAAAAAAGGGGGCTGACTGATACTGGAAAGAAATAGTAAGTACTGAAAAATGAAATGTGGGTAATTATCCAAACCCTCAGACTATTCAGCAAGGCAAAGACTAAGCAGTGCATGACTTAGCCAGTCAGTCCCCAACCTGTACTAGTGCATGGGATTGTTCCATCCTAAGTGCTGGACTTTGCATTTGTCCTTATTGAACTTCATGAGATTCCTTTGGGCCCACTCCTCCCATTTGTCAAAGTCTCTCTGAATCCTAGCCCTATCCTTCAGTGTATCTACTATTCCTTGCACCTTGATGTCATGTGCAAACTTGCAGAGGGTACACTCCATCACATCTTCCAAACCGTTGATGAAGACATTAAACAAAACCAACCCCAGGACTGACCCATGGGCCAACTCCACTTGATGGTAGTAGACATCAAGCCATTGATTACTACACTTTAAGCCTGATGATCCAGCCATTTTTCTATCCACCTTACAGTCCATTCATCCAACCTGTACATCCTTAGCTTACTGGCAAGAAAGTTGGGGGAGACCCATCAGAAGCATTGCTAAAGTCAAGGTTTATATAGTTTCCAAGTAGATCTTGCCTGCGAAGACTGAGGTAAAAAAAGATATCAAGCACTTTAGTCTTTTCCACATCATCTCCCTCCCCTACTTCTGTTTTTGATTGCTCTTCCTGAGACATAGTATCTTACATTTGTCAGCACTGCACTTAATGTTGTTAGCTCTAGACCTGCTTTCCAATCTGTCAAAACCATTCTGAATTGTCATCCAGTATGTTTGCAATATTTACCAATTTTGTCATCTGCAAATGTGCTCAATAAGTTGTCTAGTCCAAATCATTAATAAATAAGTTGAACAGTACTGGGCCCAGGGCAGATGCCTGTGGAACTCCATTCAAAATCTCCTGCCATTCAGTTATGGAGCCACTTATAATTACCCTTTGCTTATGGCTATTGAATCTGTTGCTTATCCAACATACTCCCCATTTCTCCAATTTGTTTATCAGAATGCCATGTGGGACTTTGCCAAAAGTACAGCTACTGTACTGCTACTATCTTGGACAAGAGGGCTGTTGAGCTGGAGAGAGAAGTTTTACTGAGACTCCATCTGAGGAAATGTCTCCATGTGGCTGATCTGGACCATCCCCTACATAAACTGCTGCTAGTGGTGGTTAATGAAGGGTACTGGCTGTAAATTTGAAATTTGTTTATTTTGTTTGATTTGGTCTATTTTTAAGTATTGATAATTTATGTAACATTTGGCTTATTTCATTTAATCCACATTAATTTATTTTAAGTTATTTCATGTTATTATTTTATTGTATAATACCTGGCCCTTTTGTCAACACCTGTTTATCAGCTGGGTGGTAAAGATCCAGTGTACCTTAAGGAAGCAACTCCTACATCTGGATAATAGGTTTATAGCAGAGAGCTCTTGCCATTGTAAATATGATCTTTAGCCTATCCATAATGAAAGCACCCTTTGTCTTTACATCTTTGCTGTCAGTAAATATAGATTTGTCTACACAGCTGAAAATTATAAAATGTGTTGTTAAAAATGGCCTTTTCCACCCGGTAATAGCCCCACTAATAGTCCAGTGACACAGTTTAGACCAAGTGAGATGTTGAAATAAATGATCAATGGTGAGGAAAACTTACTTTCTAAATCACCAAGCATAGCCACTATAGATACATTTTAATATAGACTTATTAAACCCATAACTATCCCTCATTCTTGATTCTGATTTGAGTGACAGTTTTAAGTCACTGCCTGGCTCTATCTTCCCAGGAGCTAAGACCTGGATACATAAAACAGCCAAACAATGTGAAAATGAAGAGATGTCCCAAACTATCGAACTGACCAAGTATCTTCCATATTTTCTATAGCTGCTATGATTAAGAAAACAAAGAACAAAATATTTGGCTTTTAAATGAATTAACAACCACTAAGAAATTAATCTGATTTAAAATCACATCTACAAGCATTTCTAAAACAACCAATGGAAAACTGATAAACAATGACATTTCAGGGAATAGGACTAATAACAACAAACCCCTGAACAGTGAGCATTCTGTTACACTTGATAGTGACAGATTTATAATCTGTCCAACCAAAAGCTTCTTCCTGTATTTTTATTAATCATAGCTCTGTTAGATACAGAAATAAAATACTAAGGAGAAAGTAATACTCAATTATTACCCACATTAAAAAGGGAACTTTTTGAAATATGGAACAGAAAAATGTTTTTTGGCCAAAATATTTTAAATTTCTCTTCAGCCATCTGAATATAATATTAGTGTGGGAGGAGAGCAAGCTGCCACCTCAGGCTGGGGCCAGTGGCAGCACTAAAGTCTTCCCAGCAGTTAGCAGTGGTGCTGGGAGAGCAGGTTGAGGGGGCTATGGTGAATTTTGGGGTGGCAGCATCCTCCTCCCATTGCCATGGCCCTCCCCAAGCACTAGGAAGATCCCAGTGCTACCGCCAGTCCCAGCCTGCAGTGGCAGCCTGATCTGCTCCTGCATGGAGAACTGGGGGCACGTGTCCCCCCAGGAAAAGCCCAGTACAACCCCCTAGCCTCCCGGGGTGTGCGTAGCAACAAAAGCTGTTCTGCGCCCCGCATCCACTTACAGTTTCCTCTGCTTTCTTCCCTGCTACAGTGCTGGGAACAAAGCAGATGGGGTGTATCACCCCCCTCCCCCCAGCCCTTCCCCTACAGATTTACTTCACCACATCCCAGGCCTCCACTTCTCCTCACTCAGCCCAGCCCCTGCTGCAGTGGCCTCGGGAGCAACCTACACCACATGCCTGCACCACAGTAAAGGGTAGCCCAGGTATAGCTCCAGACAAGTGTAGCCCCAGAGCCAATCACATAAGAGTGAATTTACCTCACCTATAGTGAATTTGGAGTATAAAAAGGGTCATTGTATAAGAGCCAATTTGCATATACAGAACCTGCATAAATCAAGGGAAACCTGTATAATGGATAGTTGATGGCCTCAGTTGACACCACTGACACTCCTACTTGTGTATCTGGGGATTCAAGGAACTGACTAGATCCTAAGGAGAAGCAAATTGTTGTATCACTAAGAGAGATTGTTTTTTTAATATGGAGTACAGTTATCTGTCAAGCAAATTATCTAACTCACTGCAGAATTTTTCTAAAATATTTGATACAATGATTTTACAAAGAGACATTCATGGGAAGAGGGCATGCATTCTTGGAATAATTTCTTTATATAAAAATAAAGGACAGGCATAAAGAGGGCTAGAGGGACCCAACAGGAATATTCAATAGGGAGTTTTATTGAGGGATTAGAAACTAAAGTAGACTCTCACCATCTACTAGAAGTCCTCGTTCAATTTTGTGGTAAATGGCCCTTGATTAGTATTAATATTTACTTCTCACCATTTGCCTCAAGACTCAATACAATCTTGAAATGGGGATTGTTAAATAATCATCTTGAAATGACCCAAAATAAATTCGTAGAATTAGAAATAATAATTGCAGGTGATTGTAACAAATATGATGCATTAATATGCATGATAATGAAGTCCTAAATGAAATATGGGCAATCCTCCCCAGCTCTCTTATTTGATAAGAAATTAAATGAAGGAGGTCAATGCTTTTGAAATTCATTGCAGAAGAGAACTTTAGAATGTGTAATAGATGACCCGGGTCATTCATATGTGTTACACCTAAAGGAGGAAGCATGATAGGTTATATACACCACATATGTGGTATAAATATAAATCATATGTAATTTTACCACATGTAGAAACTGACCACTTCCCTTTCTCTAATATTTCCATTAGAATCTTATGGAAAATCTTTCTGAAAAGCTATAAAACTAGCCCCCACAATTGAAGTACTCAATAAAAAGAGGATTCAATGGAATAATGAGTTATAAGAGAAATGTGTTGCTGTATTCAGAGATACTTTCTCAGGCCACTTATCTCATATTCTCAAAGTACAAAAGCCCCAAGAAGCAATTATTCAAAATGAAGCAGTTGTGTAGCAGTTGGAAAATGCACTCACAAAGAGAGTATATTTGTTGGGAATAATCGGTGTTGCTGGCACAGATGTGGTTTGATGAAGAGTGCTCTAAAGATAAAGATGATTTAATAGATGCCGTGGAGGAAGACATGTCTAAAAATGACCATGCTAGCTTCCAAAAGATAAACAAGATTAAAACAGACTATAAAACTAATAAACAGAAATGATATCACATGAAGCTCTGGTTGGAACTGGTAGGCACAGGGAAAAATAATGGTAACAATATTTTTGGCATATTATGACAAAAGGGACAAAAAAAAAAAGGTTTAATGACTGATACATATATTCCAGAAGATACATTGGTCTTGTTTTTTAAAAGATAAGTTTAACAAGTTACACATTGTGAAAAAATGGTGGCTTCTCCCTGAAATAAATTTTATGTGTTAAGCTACAAGTGGATCATTATCTCATCTTTGAATATCATGTAAGATCACATGTATCCTTACTGATAAATATAAAGGCCTCCGGCCTTGATGTTCTCCCCTCCCAGGAACCTTCAAGGAGTTCATTGACTGGCGGTATCTAATCTTGCTCAAAAATGTAATATAATTATTTAGAAGGCATTTATCCAAAGCATTGGAATGAAAATATAATAGTGACAATTTTAAAAAATGGTGATGAGAGATGTTATATCATATTGCCCTATTAGTCTTTTGTGTATTCCTGCCAAAATACCTGGGAGACATTTTTTTATTTTCTAATTTCTGAAAAATAATATTTTGGGAGAAGAGAAGGCTGGTTTAGAGAAGGCTATTCTGTGTAGTATATTGTATGTCTAGTGTTGCAGGCTTTAGTATCTAAATATGTAAAAATACATTTGCATGTAGCCTTCATAGTTCTAAACAGAGCTTTGGTCTCTGTAGATTGAAATGATTTGTCTATAAAGCATATATATATATTGGTAGGAATACACATAAGACTAATAAGGCAATACAATACAGGATGTCTCAACACCATTTTAAAAAATTGTCAGTATTATATTTTCATTCCAATGCTTTGGATGAATACCATATATATATATATATTAGGATATATAGAAACAAAGCCGGAAAGAAATAGGGAGGGAGAAAAGAGAAAGGGAGAAAGAAAGGAAAAACAAGAGAGAGGAAGGCGGGGGTTAAGGCTAGGTCATGTGGGTATGCAGGTGATTTATAAACCCAATCTTTGTCCCGAACAATCTGCTGCATCAGGGGCGGGAGAATGATGAGGACTGGATATGAAAGGCCCTCATTTTCCTGGCCACATGCTTCCTCACTGCCTCTGCTGTGTGCTGCTGCTCGAAGGCCACTGCTCTGCTTTGGACCAATGACCTTCAGGACTGACAGTCACACACAATTTGCTCCCATGACTTCAGGCCATTAGGGACATCTTTAGGGTGTCCTTGTACCTCCTAGAATGAGGATATATATATATTATATAATATAATTATATTTATATATATATATATATATATATTATATTTTCCTTCCAGTGCTTTGAATTAAATGCCCTCTAAATAATGATATTAAAATTTTGATCAAAATTAGACACCACCACACAGTGAGAATAACATTAATGGGGGAAGCTCTGTACCAAGTAACTGTTACTTATTATCCAAATACAGCATCTGTAACGCCGTACAGGATTGACAGTACCCTATCCAATGTTTTCCCAGCTATGATAGGGTTATGATGAAGGTGTTGTTTGCTCGCTCTGCTACTTTTTACTTTAATAGAATCATAGAATCATAGAAGTAGGGTGGGAAGGGACCTTGTAGATCTTCAAGTCCGACCCCCGCCTGGGCGGGAGAAAAGACTGGACTCAAATGAGTCCAGCCAGGTAGTCATCAAGCCTCTTCTTAAAGATCCCCAGAGTAGGAGCCAGCACCACTTCCCTAGGAAGTTGGTTCCAGCTCCTAGCCGCCCTAACTGTGAAGTAGTTCTTGCGGATGTCTAATCTAAATCTACTCTCTAATAATTTGTGTCCATTGTTCCTTGTCATGCCAGGGGGCACTAGGGGAAACAGTGTCTCCCCTAAACCCTTCTGGTCCCCCCAGTGAGTTTATAGACAGTCACCTTATTCTTGAGTGATCTAAAACAGGTGCTAACAGGGAATCAATTCCACACATCCATGACATTGAATGGCTCTACTTCTGGCTTGCTTTATACAGATGATGCATTAATGTCACAATCTCAAATAATGTCACAATCTCAAATAGGCCTCCCAAATGTATAATCTAATCTAATCTAATACATAAGGTATTGTATTTGGGAGATGGAAGGAGCAAATGAGTTTGTTTTTTACACAAAAAGATACTAAAGTGTGGTGTATTCCTTCAAATACTTTAGAATTTGTCTTAGCAAGAATATGAGCTGAAATATTTTATCAAGAAAATGACCTGGAAGCACACTGACCATGTAAACACTAGAGCAAAATAAGTCACGGGCAGAGTTATCTTTTTACAATAAGACAGACAAAAGAGCAGTTCTGAAAGCACTAAAAGTTTATAAACCTAATGAAGGTCGAGTCTGTTTTATTGTATGGAGCAGAACTTTGGCATGCTGACCTTGTGGTCCACTCAGAAACAGACAAGATTTCTAATGACTTCTTATGGCAGTGTTTATTTCTAACTAATTTATGACAGGAAGGTTCATGTGCTCTGAAAATGGACATATAAATATGAACTCTATTAACAACTCCAAACCACTGGAAGAAAATTAGATCTTTTACACCTATCAAATACCTTAAGAAGTGCATTCTAGGAACACCTCCTTTTCCAAACCCTTGTTTGGATGTTTAAACAATATCTATATTCTCCCCCAGGCAAATGACCTTGGAAATATACTGACTCAGTATTTCCCCTATTTTTAAAAGAAGACATACGTTTAAGAATGAAAGGTGCCAATGCAGACAGGTATGCTGGCTTGAGACTTTCTCAAATTCACCCTTTTAAGATTAACAAAGCACATATTTGCCTCGAAACCTACCGGTCTGTGATGCCAAACTACAAACAATTGTAGTTTTGAGAGCGTATTACTAGATCATATTTGCATTATTTGCACAAAGAATAAGGGCCAAACTGAACAGAAATCTCCTACTTTGCTGTATTGTCCACTGCTTCATTTTATCTATTCTTTTCTATCATCACATATTATGTTCTGTTTGATTTTGTGCAAACTGGTAGAATGGAGAATCTTACTGTATCTTTTTAGCAAGAAATACCAAATAGATACATGTTAGTTTATTATATGTAATTTTCTTTGTTCATTTTCATTGTATCATTTTGGTGAAAGCTGTAGATAAACTATTACTACTGTGTAACTAGATTCAGATTCTTTCTAATGAGATCTGCAGCTGTCATGGGCAGGTGGTGTCAGACCCCATATTTATCTGGGACAGAAGTTCAGGAAAATCATTTATATCAGTTTATATGTAATTTCTGTCCCTAGCCATACAGACTGAATGTGTTCCTGTGGGAAGAATGAAAATACATTTTAAAATGTCATCTGATCTTTGTTTTCCATGGTAAGTGCTTACAACTTTCAGACCCATATATTCAGGGTTATATTCTGAAAACAGGCTCTAGGAAATGATCATAGAATCATAGAAGTAGGGTCAGAAGGGACCTCGTAGTTCTTCAAGTCCGACCCCCTGCCTGGGCAGGAGAAAAACTGGGCCCAAATGACTCCAGCCTGGTAGACATCAAGCCTTTTCTTAATGACCCCAGGGTAGGAGGTAGCACCACTTCCCTTGGAAGTTGGTTCCAGATCCTAGCCGCCTTAACTGTGAAGTAGTTCTTACGGATGTCTCATCTAAACTTATTCTCCAACAACTTATGGCTGTTATTCCTTGTTATGCCAGGGGGCACTAGGGGAAACAAGGTCTCTCCCAAACCCTTCTGGTCCCCCCTAGTGAGTTTATAGATGGTCACTATGTCCCCCTTCAGCCTTCTCTTGTGAAGACTGAACATGATCAGGTCCTGCAGTCTCTCATTGTAGGGTCTGCCCTGTTGTCCTCGGATCATGCGGGTGGCCCTCCCCTGAACCCTTTCACAGAACTGGACACAGTACTCCAGCTGTGGCTTGACCAATGTTGCATAGAGGGGGAGGATCACCTCCTTGGCTCTACTTGAGATGCATCTGTGGATGCACGACAAGGTCTGGTTAGCCCTGCCAACTGTGACTTCGCATTGTCGGCCCATGTTCATCTTGGAGTCAATAACTCCCTTTCTGCCTCTGTGCTCTCAAGAAGGGAGTTTCCCATCTTATAAGTGTGCTGCTGGTTACCACTGCCCAAGTGCAGCACCCTGCACTTGTCAGAATTAAAACACATCCTGTTTTTGCTAGCCCACCCCTGTAACCTATCCAGGTCTTGCTGCAGTCTTTCCCTCCCTACTAGTGTGCTCACCTCACCCCAAATTTTGGTATCATCAGCAAATTTAAACAGGTTGCTTTTCACCCCATCGTCCAAATAGCTGATAAAGAAATTGAACAGTGAGGGCCAAGGACCGAGCCCTGGGGGACTCCGCTGCCCACTTCCACCCAGGTCGAATATGACCTGTCTACAACCACCCTCTGAGTATGAACCTTCAGCCAATTTTCAATCCATCTGACTGTGTAGGCATCAATGCCACAGTCGCCTAGTTTTTTTAATGAGGATGGGGTGGGAGATGGTGTCAAAAACCTTGCTGAAGTCTAGAAAGATTACATCCACAGCGACACCTGCATCCAATGCTTTTGTGACCTGATCATAAAAGGCAATCAGGTTGGTCTGACATGACCTGTCCCTAATGAAACAATGCTGGTTGCCCTTGAGTATCATCCCTGAAGCCAGCCCATCACAGATGTGCTCCTTGATCATCTTCTCAAAGAGTTTCCCTAGGATTGAAGTAAGACCGATGGGCCTATAGTTGCCCGGATCCTCCCCCGTCCCTTTTTTAAAGATGGGGACCACATTGGCTATCTTCCAATCATCTGGTACCTGGCCAGAGCACCACGCACACTCATAAAGCTGTGCCAAGGGCCCTGCAATAACCCCTGCTAGCTCCCTCAACACCCTGGGGTGGAGAGCATCTGGACCCGCTGATTTGAACACATCCAGCCCCTCCACAAGCTCTCTAACCTGGTCCTCCCCAACCTGAGGTCCGGAGGCATTCCCCTCAAGTCCATCTTGTATCATGGTGGGGAAGTCCTGGTCCCTGTACAAGAAAACGGAGGTAAAGAATTGGTTAAAGAGGTCTGCTTTCTCCTCTGGCGCAGCCACCAGATTGCCCAACATATCTTGCAGGGACCCCACATTTCCCAGTGCTTTCTTCATCCTCACTATATATTTGAAAAAGGACTTTTTATTATCTTTGATATTGGATGCTAGTCCTAGCTCTGTGTCTGCCTTAGGTTTCCTGACAGCCCCCCTACAGGCCCGAGCAGAGGAGGTATACTCCTCTTTGGAGATAGCACCTCCCTCCTACCAGGTGTATGCTGCCTTTTTGGCAATCAGGCATTCCTGGATGCCCTTGGTGAGCCAGGGGGGCTTTTGGGCACTCTTGCCCCCCTTGCTTCTTGTTGGGATGGTCACCTCTCCGGCCCTGAGTATTGTCTCCTTAAGGAATGACCACTCATCTTGGGCATTGAGTTCCCTAGCCCTCAAGAACCCCAGCGCCTCTCCCACTAATCTCAACTCATTGAAGTTGGCCCTCTTGAAGTCTAGGGTCTTGCTGCAGGCCCTTGACACCCTGCACTGGATGGTGAATTCCAGCAAGTGATGATCGCTATCACTCAGGTGGTCAAGAACCTCGAGGCCCCTTACCTGTGGCCAGGACAACTACTTCCCTTGCCTTATTTGCCTCTACAAGCTGACCCAAAAATTCCCAGTTTAGCTTCTTCCCTTGGTTGGGGGGTCTGTAATAGACCCCCACCATTAAATTCTCTCCCCACAGCCCCCTTGTATCTTTACCCAGAGCACTTCAGCTTGCCCCTCCTCTAACCCCATTCTGCTGGCAGAGGATGTGTATTGCTCCTTGACATAGAGCACCACACCCCCACCTTTCCTTCCTTCTCTATCCCGCCTGTAAAGCCTATAGCCCCTAATGCTAACTGCCCAGTTGTGGTATGAATCCCACCACATTTCTGTAAGCCCTATTTTGTCTGGGTCTGAACTGGCTATTCTGAGGGCAAGTTCCTCCTGTTTGTTCCCCATACTACGAATGGGGACATTGTGGGGATTGCTATCAATGGTTTTCATATAAAAGTTGTTGACTTAAAAGTTGACTTAGCCACTGATCTTCTTTTAGCAGGTTAGAGGCCCAAGTTCTTATGATACCTGGTCCTCTCCAGGGACATAATTTGCAAGAATGTTTAATTAAGGAGATGCTTTAGGAAACACAATCACTTGTAAGAAAGAGCAAAATATTAGATTAAAACTGTAAGATATTCAGAAAGATTAAAACTATTCAGTATATACATCATAACAGCTGAATTATTCCATTTCCGTAAAGGAAATTCTGAGAACAAGGTCGAGGAGAGACTTATTCCAATCTATAGACAAAATATACAAGTTATGATGGAAAGGCAATCAAGAAACTAAAACTGATATTTGTTTTCACTACAGACCATAAAACATCCTATAATTTATTTATATATTTATATGTTGACACTTATTTTTGTAACTGGTCAGGGACAACATCTACAAGCCTCATGAAAGTGAACTTTTTGTATTCATTAAAGGACACTACACAGAGTTAGCTTTTTTCTCCTCTCCAGAGATAAAATTATTTATGTTAAATATGTTTAAAAAACAAAATAATAATGTCATTTTGCTTATTCTTTGCTTTTATATGTACTAATCATTGATTTCAATGGTAACCATTTCATTTCATGTCTTGGGAATGATTAAAAAAAAATGTAAACAGTGTTTCTTGCACACTGCTATGGATGTAGTCTGTCTGGTGGATGTAGTCTGTCTGGACTTTAGGAAGGCCTTTGACACTCTCTCACTCCATTCTCATAAAAAAATTCAGTGACTGTGGTATTGATGCCTACACAGTCAGATGGGTCACAAATTGGCTGAAGGGCAGCAGCCAGAGAGTGGTGGTGGATGGGTCTTTTTTGACCTAGAGGGACATAGGTAGTGGGGTCCCCCAGAGCTCGGTCCTCAGGTCCACACTATTTAACACAGGTGACTTGGACTAGGGGGTGAAGAGCACCTTGTTCAAATTCATGGATGACACGAAGATGTGGGAAGAGGTGGGCATGCTAGAAGGGAGGGACAGGCTACAACTAGATCTGGACAGGTAACAGGGGTGGGTGGATGAGAATAGGATGAGATTCAACATGGACAAGTGCAGGGTACTGCACCTAGGGAAAAAGAACCAGCAGCATACCTATAGGCTGGGGAACTCCCTTCTCATCAGCACAGAGGCAGAAAAGGATCTTGGGGTCATTATTGATTCCAAGATGAACATGGGCCGTGAATGTGAGGATGCGGTCAGGAAAGCTAACTGCACCTTTTCATGCATCCCCAGAAGTATCACGAGCAGGTCCAAGGAGGTGATCCTCCCCCTTTACGCGACATTGGTTAGGCCACAGTTGGAGTACTGCATCCAGTTCTGGGCGCTGCACTTCAGGAGGGATGTGGCCAGCATTGAGAGGGTCCAAAGGAGGGCCACTTGCATGATCAGTGGACAGCAAGGCAGGCCCTATGAGGAGAGGCTACAGGACCTGAACCTGTTCAGCCTCTGCAAGAGAAGGCTGAGAGAGGATCTGGTGGCCATCTATAAACTTAACAAGGGGGACCAGCAGGTAATGGGAGAGACCCTGTTCCCTTGAGCACTGCCAGGAGTAACTAGGAATAATGACCACAAGTTTACTAAGAGTAGGTTCAGGCTAGACATCAGGAAGCACTACTTCACAGTCAGGGTGGCTAGGATCTGGAACCAACTTTCAAGGGAAGTGGAGGTTGCTTCTACCCTGGGGGTCTTCAAAAGGAGGCTAGATAATCACCTAGCTGTGGTCATTTAACCCCAGCATTCCCGTGGCAGGGGGTCAGACTTGCTGATCTGCTCAGGTCTCTTCCGACCCTACCTACTATGAAACCAACTATGAAACTATATGTGGAAATACATGATCTCAGTCAACTTTGGTCACTTGAGCTGCATCCAGACGAATGCAGCCATACAGTATGTGGCTCAGCAGACACATCTGCAGTTCCACATACTGCACATTCAGTTGTTCTCCATGCTGCAGGGGAGCAGCGTGGGTGGTTTTATTGACCCCTGGATGTCCCTTTAAAAAAACAGGTGAAGTGGCACAAGTTGCAGCAGCATGAAGCCACTCAAAGCCTGAGTCTGGCCAGCCAAAGTCACTCTCCACTTCTAGCCACACTCCACACAGCAAGAGCGACATGGCTGTAGTGTCAGGAGGCCCCCAGGATCCCAGCTAAGGCTGCTGGGGCCACCTGGGGTAACTTGCAAAGCTCCAGAGTGAGCGTTGCATGGGCATCCCCCAGGGAAAACTACTGGCAGTACAGGGTCCACCACCACTACTTACCCCCAGGCTACCAAATGTCCACACATGTCTGGATGTGGCCATAATGTACTTTTCTAAGAGAGCAATGGTATTTTCAGAATAGGTTTAAATCATGTTAGCATAGGTTTGGTGCTGTACTGGGAAATGCTCCATGAATACTGGCAAAACAGGAATTCAGCTCTATAAGTGATGTTGTAACCCAGTAAACTGAGACAACCTTATTTTTCAGCACTTATAAAAGTGTATTATATAGCAATCTATGTTACTAGTGTCAGCATAAAAAAGTACTAAAATAGAATCTTTGGAGGGATGTATGTAATCCACCCAAATCCCAGGAACTGAAATTTATTAATAATAATAAAAAGACAATTCTTTCTTATCTGCCAAAAGTGTTGAGGTGCATCAGTAAACTTAGAGCAAGATCAGATCTCCGTGATGTGAAGAAAATATGAATGTGGAGCTAGAGGATTAAGTGTTCTGTCAGGGATAGTACTGCAGTTTTGAATTATTTACAAATATGGAAGTCAAAATTCACTTTCAGAGCCACAGTTTGTAAACTATGCACATCTAAGAAATAAACCCTTTGAAGCCTTCCTAAGTTTGGGGCTTGAGTTAAATATGAGTCATTTTTTTCAGTCATGAATACCTTTATTGATTTTGGACTTTAAGTAAAAGAAAACTCAGCTGAGGTCACAAAGTTTCTAGTGTGGCAGCCACAGTGCAAGTGATTAAAGCCCCGTCTCTCACCTTAAGTGTTCCAATTCAGCCTTGTGAAGTTTAACACCTCACCTCAAGTCTCAGCTAAGTCTCAAGTGACTTTGAATTGACATCACAAACACACCTCCAAGTTTAACAAAGAAGGCAAAAGGACAAATAAGGAAAAGAAATACTTATATGCCAGTAAAAAACTATTCCATTGAGATTCAAAACAAGGTAAAGCTGCAGGAAAATGTTGCGAAAGCATGTTTTTTTCCTTTCAAGTTGTGTAACTGGTACTCGGTCCTACCACAGGAAGACTCAATAGTGTCCAGATAAAACACCATCATCTTTTACCTTAATGAACTCTACACTGACAAGTCTTTTATGACAAATGTTGTGTTCAAGCTGTAACTTCAAAACAATATGAGATTTGGAGTCCCATTTAAAGCCCTATCTGGTCCTGTCTTGCCTTTGTGACAAGTTCTCTCAGTTCTCACCTGGGTCACTAAATGGAGATCCCTTGATAGGGAAAACTGACATCCCGATTCATCTTGCTTTGCATGAGTGCTCCTTTTGTCAGAAGAACTACCTAACAATGCTAGTTTTATAGGCTCTCAAGAAATGCAGCTCTGAATTGTCTGCCAAAAGCCAAGTACAACACAGATGTGCAAACAGGAAGACTGGGAAACAAATTGAAAATTTAGATGACAACAACCAAAAAGAGGGAGGTGTTTTCCTTCTTGTTTTAAAAAGAAAGATAAATTACCTTTTTTCCCATGTGCAAGTGAAAATCAGACATATGGAAAATTAGTTTCAAAGCATTTAAAGTCAAGGAGGAACATTAGATCATTTAGCCTAACCTCCTGCATGTAGCCTAACCATTTCACCACAATACATTTCACCGTGATACCCTTATATTGAGACCAGCAATGTTAATTGAGTTAAAAAAAATCAGTTGTCAAGCGATTAAAGTATTTCCCTGTCCACACTGCAGAGAAAGATGACTTTCCTCCAGAAGGCCCCTAACCATCTGACCTGAGTTAAATTAATTTTCTATTCCAAAATCTGGTGCTGTGGTTGAGCCTGAGCATGTCAACAAACAAACCAAGAAACAAGACAAGCATATGAACAAGGCAAACCAAGACAAAATCTCAGTAGGTAAATTCTGCATGGATGGTAGTCCATCTGGAACTTGATCACTTATTGCAATCTCAACTGCTTCACAAAAAGGTAAAACCAAAAGTAGGAAGGAAAAAACAGAAATAAACAAACCCCCTAAATTATACAGACAAATACCCAGAATACATATAGTTAATGATATATTTAGGGGAAAAAATCTCCCTGATGATTGTAAGTAACTGACTGAACTCTGAAACATGAGTTTTGATTAAAATTGTTGTCTTACTGAAGAAGTGCATGGCTACAAAGTGCTTTAAAAAAGCCTAATCCTGCAACAATATGAAACTTCATTGCATGAGGATTCAGATGAAGATGCTCCAAAACAGAGCACTTTCATTAACCTCTGTCTGCACATGCTGAGAGTAGAGCTGGGTTGATATAGCTCAGCTCTGCTCCCAGCACTGTCTTCAGAATGGGAGGGGATGAAGGTAGCAGAGGAAGTTTGGTCTGAGATTTTTTCAGCCAGTGTTGGAGGGTGGGATGAGTGGATTGGAGCTCCTAAGTGCTCCAATCCACTCACCCTCCAGTGTTGACAGAAAAATCCACCGACTAAACTCCCTCTTCTCCCTTCTCCCCTCCCATTCTGAAGACAGAACTGGGGCTGGGAGGGAGGACAGATGGACTAGGGCAGAGCAGCTTAAGGCACTGCTCCAAATTGCAGTTGAATCTCCCAGCAAAGAGCTGTCAGGTCCAGAGGATTGCTGTAACTCATAGCACTTCCTGCTAAGCACTATGAGTTACAGTGGAGAGCTGCACTTCTGTCTGTACCTACAGATTCACAGATTTCAAGGCCAGAAGGAATTACCAAAATCAGGGGGCAGCACTTTACAGCCTATAGGACAGATTTAGCCCATAGAGCCATTTTATATAAGCTGCAAAGCTGATGGCTCCTGTGACATTTTGGCCCAGCATAGGATTTTGACAGGGTTGGAAGCTTCATGCACTTGGAGCTAAGATCTGTTAAGTGGGTTTACTGCAAAATGTGCCTACCCTGAATCAAGATCAACTAGTCTGAGCATCTGCCTACTCAGCCAGTATGCAGGTTCAGTATCATACAAATAAGATAGAATAAGAATGAACTGAAGCTACTCATTGGATGTGTCTCCATGTTCATAAATGCACTTTTGCTAGTCTGCATTAAATTTAGTACCTCGAATATGAGGTACTAGCTAAATGAGCATTAGGCTGACCTAATCCAAAGCAGCAAAAGTGCATGCTTTTTTAGTGATGCTTAATGTTCAGCAGCTAATTTTACTGTGCATTAGCGTATTAGCAGAGGTTTTGCCATGACACTCTAATGTGCAGTAAAATACGCTACTGTGCATTAAAGCACACATGTAGGCATGCCCAGTAAGTAAGTGTCAGTGAGCAATCATCATCATATAGGAATATTTCTTGTGGAGTTCAAGTAATATTAATAATACCTGAGTTCTTTATGGCACTTTAATCAATAATCCTGTCATAAAATTACTTCTGATAAAATTATCGATGACCCAAAGATTAGCAAAATGATAAATAATGATCAGGACACAGCAACCATACAACTGCTCCTAATCACACTAATGCAAAATTACTTGCTTAGGAACAAAGAATGTAGGCTGTAACTACTGGATGAGGGACTATGTCCTGGAAAGTTTTGACTCTGAACAAGCTGATTGTTCATAGAGGACAAGCAACTCAGCATGAGCTCACAATGTGATGCTACAGCAAACAGGCTAAAATGATCTTTGGTATCACAGAGAAGCTGTGAGTAGGACTGAGTTGGTGATGTTATCTTTTTACAGGTTATATGGTATTGGTGAGACAAATGCTAAAATATAACTTTAAACTGATTGCTGAAATACTGGATATGGTACAGAAAAGAACCACATGATATGAGAAAGTGAGGGACTTAAATAAGGAGAAAATGAGGGACTAAAAAAGTTCAGTTTGTTGATTTGTTTGGTTTAGTTTCAAATGAATATTGAAAGTTCCTTGATTACAGTATACCTTCATGGGGAGAAAAATAATGGCACTTAAGGGCTTTTAAATTTATTATTATTATTATATATTGCCATGGTGCCCAGGAGCCCCATTCTGCCAAGAAGCAGTGTTGGCTAAAGCTAGGTAAATTTGAGTTAGAAATTAAGCATGAGGTTTTTTCACAACAAATGTGAACAATCACGGGAATGGATTACGAGGGCAAGTTTTGGCACTTTTAATGCCATGAGCTCAAGACTGGATGCTTTTCTGAAAGACATGTTTTGACCAAATAAAAGGTATTGACTCCATAGAAGTGTAACTGGATGAAATGTAGATCAGACTAGATGAGGTGTGACTAGATGATCTGATTGCCTTATGTTTGCTATATCTTTGGAAAATAAATAAAGTAATCATTTAAAAATGTATCGGAAAGAAATATTCTTTATGCAGCAGGTTAATGTTTTATTTCAGCAGCTTTAGGTTATGGTAACTATATAAATAAACAAATAAAAATATGTATATATATACACATACACACACATACAGTTATATACAATGACAACTGGAAAACATTAAAGGAAATCAAGCATTACTTCAACGGAGTTCATATTGAGTTCACTGTGAGATACCACATCCTTCTGAAGATGCAGGGCTGAAACCAACAATCACTAAGGAGTCTCAGCTACACTGGTATGATGTGAAAAAGTTTAGAATAATTTAGTATTTTCTATCTTATGGCTTGTCCATCGCTGTACTTATTGTAGAAACTTGTGATCAGATTACTGACAGATTACACTTTAATTTACATTTAATCTAAATTAAAGAGGTCTCAGATGTTGTGCTATGGGTGAGGTGCAGTATTGATTTTTATTTATTTATTTAGGTCTATTAAATGCTGCCAAACAATAGAAAAATGTTTCCACAGCAGTTTACTCTAGTCCAGTGAAAATGTAACTTGTCCTATTATATCAAGGACGATATAATACTATATGCAATTTTCTCGACAGACATCAATAATATAATGGGCAGAAGGTCAGGAAAAATTATACTGAAATGCATGGTGGTGCAAATCTAATATAATACATATATGTTACCAGTGAAACATTCTTTGTACAGCAAGTTAATATTTTACTTTAGCTGCTTTAATTTATAATTTAAACAAATCCTTTGCTACCAGTCTGTGGAAAGCTGTAACATTCTCTCTCCTGTTTCATTATGTTAATAAAGAAAATTGATTGTATTTGCATTTGTATGAAGTATCTAGTAGGCATTGAAAAAAAAGACTGCAGAATTTTCGGTTACTTGGGTAAGATTTGACAACATTTCACCCTAAATAAAGCGTATGGTTTCACTACAGTATGCTCAGGAGACCTCCTGGAACCCTTAATAAACAATATGTTGCTTTAAGTAATGTCTAAATGATGTGCAAGTCAAATTAAAGATGGCATTTGTCATCTATACATGGAAAGTGACTCATGCACGTAATTGAAAAAAAACTGTCATCACAAAGTCTTTTATTTGCTGCTTCATCATTATATAATGCATAAGGAAAGGAGGATGGAACTGCCTAAACCCTGATGAAGTCGGAAACTAATAAACAGATTATAAACCAAGTTTAGTCAACTGTAAATGCTTATTAAAGATGAGTTTAAAAGGGATTGTAAAGTTACTGGCCTCAAAGAAGACCAATAAAAAGAACATTAATTGAAAAGGATAGAAGAATGACAGCCTGCAGTCTACTATTAAAAATAAATATACAGAGAGAGATTTTAAATTTTCAAGGCTTATATTTGAAACATTTCATAAAGCTGAATTTATTCCACTAAGACTTAGCCCACCATGCATTTCAGTGTAATTTTTCCTGACCTCCTGCCCATTATATTATTGATGTTTGTTGAGAAAATTGCATATAGCAACATATCCTCCTTGATATAACGGGACAAGTTACATTTTCACTGCACTAGTGTAAGCTGCAGTGGAAACATTTTTCTATTGTTTGGCAGCATTTAATAGACCTAAATAAATAAATAAATACATGAAAGCCAATGCTGCACCTCAACCAGAGCACATCTGAGACCTGTTTATTTTAGATTAAATGTAGGTTAAAGTGTAATCTTTCAGTAATCTGATCACAAGTTTCTAGAAACAGTATAGCTATGGGCAAGCCATGAGACAGAAAATACTGAATTATTTTAAACTTTTTCATATCATGCTAGTGTAGCTAAGACTCCCCAGAGATTGCTGGTTTCAGCCCTGCATCTTCAGAAGGATGTGGTATCTCACAGTGAACTCAACATGAACTCCGCTGAAGTAATGCTTGATTTCCTTTCAAGTTTTCTAGCTGTCATTATAATACTGATAACACAACCCCGCGTAAGCAAAAATGACAGCATTATTGTTACACTTAGTGCCATTAAGTATTCACAGTAATTCATTTAAGATAGATATTTAATGTTGTCCAAAGAATCTGCATGTGTTTTTTGCACAATGGTTTGGATTTCAGTAATGCATTTTAAAATTTTTATTTATGGTGAGTGCCATGATCAATCGTATACCATGTTTTGCACTTTTCTGGCTATTTCAATATACTAAGGAAAACAATTTTTCGAGCCCTTCTTGTCCAGGTAAACTACACTGTCATACAATTTCAAACAAGCAAACAGATCCTTTGCATGTCATCTGCATCAGATCAACACTTAAATGCTAAATGTTAGAAAATATGGGGGGGGGGTGAAACCTCACAAACTTTAATCCATTTTATCATAATGATTATGAAGTAGGAAAACTAAATAGAATAACTAGAATCATAGAAACATAGGGTTGGCAGGAAACTCAAGTACCATCTGCACTGATGCAGGAATATTACTCCTAAAGTACCTTATGAAGGTAAAGCTCCCTTTACTGCTGATAGATTTAGAGTATATTAGGGGAACTGGACATTGTTGTCATAATTATTATCTAGTATATTTATGTGACAGCTTTTATGCCAAAGGATCCCAATGTGAAATAGTATATGAGAAAATTATTCCTGGGCCAGTCCAAGAGTTCAGGTCAGAATAAATATAAATAAGAGAGTTGTTATCTGGAATCAGACTCCTGAACATTGCCAGAGTCAAAGGCCACTCTTGTCCAACTTCTCCTAAAAGTTTTATTTTGTCATCAGTGGACATATCTACATGAGACATTTACTGTGGAGTACACTAATTAGCTCTACAGTAAATGTCATGCATCTACACCTGAGGCCCTATTACGCTGGAGTAAACTAATGAACTCAGCAGCAGGGTCGTATTTGTAGATATAAGTACTATCCTGCTGCAGAGTTTTTTATTCTGCAGCAGTGCACATGTAGACCCTGTTCTGGCTGGCTGGGGCATGAGAGTGCTTCAGTGTGGGGGCTGCCTGCCTGCCAGCTAGCCCTGTACTGGAGCACCCTCATGCCCTAGCCATCTCCTCTGAAGCACAGTGAGCCAGAGAGAGTAGCACAGGGGTGGCAAGCTGATGCCCTAGGCCCCTTGCCTGCAGTCCTGGGCACAAATTCAAATGGCATGCCAGGGAGCAATAAACTCTGGCACAATAAGCACCGGAATGTGTTGCATGACCCTAATAAGAAAATGTAGGCATACCCAGCATGGACTTTATTAGCCCTTTTGGCTTTCAAAATAAGGTTTTTAAGAGTTTCAACTCAGAAATCAATGCTTATCTTGCATTTTCCTATCATACAATTTGCATTTGCACAGCATTATGGAACAAAGCAGAGTCTCATTTTTAAGTAGGTTTAAACCACATTCATTAAAGTCTGTGTGTGTGTGAAGCCCTGTTTCTGCAATTAACTGAAGGCAGCATGCCGGGGTTTAGGTCTCTAATTACCTGATTTTCAGGCACAATTGGATCTTTAGACACCTAAATGATCCAAAACAACCCAGATCTCTTGACTTTTAGAGAACTCTGGAAGGATTATTTATTTGCTTCAGCTTTGGAGATATTTGCAGGTGAGATAAGGCTTTTGGGCATAGGTTGTCAGTGGGATTAGTGGCTGGTTTTAATGTGACTAAATGTGGGCATGTCTACCCGTGTGCCAGACTGTGCAGTTGTTACTTCACAGTCATTTAGTACATGCTTAAGCACAGTCCTGGTGCCACACAGCTCCCAGTGCCACACAGGTCTTTTCCAATGCTACTGCACAGTAGCAACAAGCTATTATGCAGTAACTCATTGCTACTGGACAGTAGCAGCAATGTCACAGTGAGTGCCCACCGACACTACGTCACCATAATGACAAGCTACATAGCTATAGCTCATTGCTATGGCAACATAGCATCTTGTGTAGATATGCCCTGTCTTTCAAAGATATTTAGACATATTGATGGGAGCCTTCTATATATTTTATTTGAACTCAAAATAAATGCATAAAAAACTTACTGTTAAAATCCACAATTAATTTCACACCAATGAAAATGAAAGTCACCATTCAAAATGCTGTGCTGTCCTTAGACATTTTTAGCGATGTTTATAGCAAAACAATTATTTGCTGTCACAAAAAAGACTCATAGAATAGTTGCATGTATGTTGTTTTTTGTTCTGTTTTCATTTGGTTCGGTTTAGTTTCAAATCCAGGATTAGCCAGCAGAAGTGCAGAAATGCTATACAAAGTCTTACTTATAAGAGATTTGTCTAAATCTGGTTCCTGATGTTGACTCTAATTTCAAAGGAGTAATGCTGCTGCACACTGAAGAAGATGTTTTCAAAGCTGTATTGCCTTCAGGCTCTTTGCTCAGGGGGTTCCTTGTTCTGCCTTTCTCCATCAGGGCCCAGATTCTTAAGAGTTATAATTGGGTCCTTACAGATTTTTTTCTTTTATCATCCCACTATTTTGATATAGATGGAAAATATTTATAGGCTACTAAGCCATACTTTAGATAGCAATATTCTGCTTTGATAGAACAATATAGCGTATATATTATGGGTTTAATTCTATTTACCTTTATGCACATAAATGGCAGTTGTCTAACTATGTTAATGGTGCATGCAGATAATGATTCTATTACCCCTGCAGTATGGAGACATAGTCATGCACTGACTGGGTACACTGATTGGGTCCATACATGGTTGTGAGTAAGCATACATAAGCCTAAGTCCAAGAAAAAAGTAGACTGGCTGGAACCTAGGTTCCCTGCTTCCTGTGTGAGTCCCACTGTGGGAGGTTTTCCTTCTTCTTCTGGAATTTCAATTATAATAGTCGTGAGTTTCTGACCTGCTACCATCAGTACCTGACCAGAATGACCATATGCATTACAGCTGCATATCTGCCTATCCAATGTGTCGCAGGGCACTGAAGTGCCTGCTCCTAGTAAGAAGGACAGGTGCCAGTTGCCAGGGCAACCGCAGTCAGTCAGCTGACCGGAAGGGGGCAGGGCCTGGCCTATATAAACAGCCTAGGCTGAGGCCAAGGGCAGTTAGCCTCTGGCAGCCGAAAAAGAGAGAGCTCTGCTGGGAGCAGGCACAGCAGAGAAGCCTGATGGCCTGAGCAGCATTCTGCGAGACAGTATGGGGTGGAGGAAACCCTGGTAGGGAGAGGAATGATGGATAGCCAGTTTAGCGAGGAGTTTATGTTGTAGCCCAGGAGTGGGAGTTTTCTGTTTTGTTATTCCACTGGAGGACCGGGTGAGGCTAATAGGGGGTTGGAGGAGGCCTCATTAGGTGCTTCACAGAGGTGTGGGGACCCCGCGCCAGAGAGGGCACAGTAGTCAGGGGGTGCACTGACCTCAACCCTGAGAAGGGGGTTCAGTGGATTAAGGCCAGGTAAAACCGAGGCTGCCTGAGCTGTACAGGAGTTGTAAACCCCAGAAAGGGGATTTGGGGCCAGGCACAGCTACGGCCACCTGAGCCCCAAGGGTGAGAAGCCCCAGAGGGGGTACAGATGAGAAACCCCGGAGGGGGCTTGTGTTAGGGCCCAAGGAGGGGATTCAGGGCCAGGCATGGCTATGGCCACCTGAGCCCAATTGGGAGGCTAAGCCCCAGGGAGGGCAAGCACGAGAGAAGCCCCAGGAAGGGCGGGAATTGCGGGGCAAGGCCCTGGCGCAGGTGAGAGTACAGAGAGAAGCCCCAGAGTGGACAGCAACCACGGGGAAACCAGGGAGCACCCATGAGGGTGCATAGGCGAGTAGCCCAAGAAGGGCGCACGAGGGAGAAGGGCCCAGTGTGGGCTTGGCCTAGAGAGGCCTGGGAGCATCCGTGGGGAGTTGCAATTTGTGTGTAAGTAGCAAAAATACCATACCTAGAAAACCACCGTGTGTGTGTGTATATATGTGTGTGTGTGTGTGTGTGTGTATATGTATATTCTGAGTAATAGAATTTCACCGTATACGTGATTGTCATAGGCATATGATAATGCTGAACACTGCAATCACCAAAGTGTATCACAAGAGGACAGAATTTGTTATGCATTTTTGCCTCCTAAAGTCTCTGCTGGATTAGTTGCAATATTCTAAACTCTGTGAAAGTTTCCTGTTGCTATTATTTTTGCTTAAAAGAAAGAAAAATGATAAAAGCAAAAAGCTTCCTGTCTCAGGGAAAATACAAGAAACGGACCCCAAAGGGTCAAGGAGGACCCCCCCCAGGAACTGACACACCCCAGGGGAGACACAGCAAAGGGAAAAACAGACAAAAATTCCTCGCCGGCAGCAGGAACTGCGGCGGGACTGGAAGCAGCAGCAGGACTTGCGTGGCTTGTTAGCCATTTCTTTTTAAAAGTGCGGCCAGCTGGTGAGAGGAGGGAGAGGAGCCAGCACGGGGAAATACGAAGAGTGGCTAGTGAGGCGGAAGGGGAGAGGAGGCTGAGAAGAAGCATGGGGGAAGTATCCCCAGGACCCCTCTCAGAGGAGGGAGCAGGCAAGAATACCTCCTGGAGATCCTCAAGAGAGGGACGCCATTGCCGGATCAAGGAAAAAGGAGGTGGCCAGGCTGCATGTTGAAATAGGACCCTGGGAAGAGGCTCCAGAGACCAGACGAGTGAGTAAGGTACTCTGGTGAGAAAACTCTGGAGAAAAGAGGGATCCAAGGGATGTAAGGCACCGGGTCAAGAGGGTTCCTTGGAGGCATTAGCCCAGTCTCGGGGATCTTCCCAAGAGGGAGGCGAACAGCCACGACAGCAGCTGAGACTGCTAAGAATATAACTGAAGACCCTTCAGAGGAAAATCAATAGTCCATGCTGGGAGGGATGTCGAGGGTCGGTTTAATGTATTTTACACTAAGAGAAAAGGAAAAGGGGAAGAAGGTGGCACAGGGGGAATAGCTTGTGGTGGGACTGCATGATTTAGGGCATGCTATTACTAAGCTGCCTGAGGGTAATAATTAGAGGATCACGGTAGTTGGAGATAACTTTAGTTATTAGTTTCCTTTTTTCCTCTGTTGTTGTTTCCACTTTTGAAAAGAGCAGGACGTAGGACAACAGAAAGCCAAGAGCTCCTGTCATTAAGGAAGGTATGTTAGATAGGGGACCTAGATGGGCACGTAGGCCCTAACGGGTATCTTAGGACTCGAGTGAGACCTGAGATAGGATCCTGTATAGGGAGGGCAAGCTGCAAAGAACACTGGCACTCTGTCGTGGCTGGGTTCAGGGCAAGGTACAGGGGAGGTTGGAGCCTCGCGGAAGACCATCGCCCTCAGGCCTTGGATAGATGAACCCCGGTGGCCAGACCCCTCCACTGAAAGAATCATCAAAGTCCTGGCAGGTGGGATTGGGGGTAAGACCACCCAGGGAGAAACACCGACATCCTGAGACCATAGGGACGGAGCAAAGAATCGCCCTACATATCCATAGCCAAGCAGCACAGGACCGAATAATTGAGGCCTGACGGGTGCATTTCCCAATAAAATATTTCCCTCTTCCCAATAAATGTAGAACTTCCCTTCGTAAAGGGTGCACCCAGATGGGCAATTGTAGGAAAGTAGGGCTGAAAAAGGTCCTCATGAAGTCAAATCTAGAACCCTGCTTAAGGATCATCTCTGACTAAACCATCTCAGCCAAGTCTGTCCAGCTTGCTCTTTAAAATTTGCAGGGATGGAGATTCTGCAACTTTGTAATGAAGCATGTTCCAAAGCTTGACCACTCTCATAGGCAGAAAGTTCTCCCTAGTTTTCAGCATAGATTCTTCTGCTACAGCTTGAGGCCATTGCTCCCAGATTCAAATATTTCATAGACATTAGGGCTGGAAGGATTCTCAAACTCATTGAGTCCAGACCCAGGGGCAGGAAGTCAGCTAGGGAGATAACCATAGGACATAGAACGACTATGTCCAGCTGCTACTGTATCAGTGTAGGCTCAGGCTACTGCAGCTAAGAAACAGACAAAAGCATAAGCTCCCTAGGAGACTCTCCTGCTGCCCTGTTTTTTCCCTCCTCCCTCACCCTAGGTACACAGCTGTGCTGCCCTTGGTGAAGCTTCTCCAAAGAGTGGGTAACATCATCCTACCCTCCACCCCCTGAGATACACTGCTGGATGCAGGGTCTACACCTGCCTGACTCTTACGATATTTGAAATTTTAGATTTATTTATAGATCCTATGAATCCTGCGGAGTTGGACTCAAGATAGATATGGGCATGATTTTCAAGAGAGGATCGTATGAAAAAATAGCACCAGGGATATTTTTTTAAAAATGCTCTGAACTGTTTCTCAAATAGATTTTCTGTGGCATATGCACAATGCATGATGCTGTATGTGTGGTTAAAAAGTTCTGTTACTGATTCTTTGGTTACCCTTAATACTGTAACTGCCTTGTGGCTTCACCACTGGTAAATAAAATGGCACTTTGATAAAGCATTTTTACCACATCATTCCATCTTGTATTATATACCATATTTACTCAAATATAAGATGACTCTGAATATAAGACATCCATCCAATAATTAGATTCTATGTATGGAACAATTATGAATTTGTTATAATTTTCCAGTTATAGAATCAAATTTTCAGAGGCTTGTCTTGAATCTATTCCCCTCCCACAGCTACAGGGGGGAAAATAGTGGCTGGGGAGGGTGGCCAGCTGGTCTCCTTGCTCTTTTCTCCCCCATTTTTTACCCCCGGCAGCCTTCCTGAACTAACAGTCCGTGCCTCTTCCTCTCCCCCAACCCCAACATTACTGTCAAACCCTGATCAGGCTCTGTTCTGTACAGTCCTTAGACCATAAAGGGGAGAAAGGGGAAAGAGAGCAAGCAGATGGAAAGTAGTAATAATTTTGGAGGGAAAAAAAAGTTCTGTTTATACATAGAATATTTTCAGAAGAAGCAATGCACGTGCAAAATTCCCACCAATAGTCCTCGGTTTTGATCTCAGGTGACCAGCTCCTGAAGTGAGGAGGAATCTCTATGCTTTTACTTTTCTGGAAAGTGCCAGTTACTTTTCAGAATATAATGTTTCTTCAAAAAAACAATGAAGAATTTACAATTTCAAAATATGCTTGAGCTGGTGGGTCAAATTCATCTCAGGTGCAGCTGTACTGAAGGCAAAGAAATAATGGAGTTACACGAGGAAAAAATGAGGCCCATTATCTTCTTAGTACTTTCTAGCCTTCTGACCTTGATAAAAATAGGTAACTTCCACATGGAGTCATACCACACAGATATTCTTTGTGTTTCTATATAATGTATACTTTTCTTTGTTTTTCTTAGCAAAGTGAATAAAACTCATTCTGAGAGACAGAGTAAATGAAATATTCTAAAATGATTGAACTACTAGGAACATATTCTAAAGCATGCAGCCAAATTCAGGTTTTAGTTATATCTATGCCAGGCCATTTCAGTACAGACTACTCACATGATATTTAACTTACACACTCATGGTGTCTATGAGATTTTTCTTTAAACCAAAACAAGCCAAGAGTCTTCTTTTCTTTTCACCTCTTTCTTTCCCTTCACATTTCTGAAGTATCAAAATAGCATTCATTTATAAGCAGGGATCCTGGTTTTCTCTGATTAAAAATAAAATCCCCAATTTTCAGATTAGAGAACTAACCCAAAATCCACATTTTTCCATGATCAAAATGAAACACCACTATATATATACTTATAACCAGGATCCCTGTTTATAAGTATTGTATCGCTTACATTTAATTGAATTCAGGTTATTTCAGTAATTGAACACAGCAGTGCAAGTTCAATTAAACTTTTTTGCGGGGGTTCTATTATTTGTGTAGGACCTGGTGTAAGGATGGGTAGTTAACATTATTCAGGAAAAACTGAGCTGATTCAGCCTCTTGTGTAAATTAGAATAGACTCAAACTCATGTTAACATTATACTGACTTGTAACAACCCTTTGGCACTGTGATGAAGCCAGATATCACTGCATCACAAATCACTATAGTCATACAGAGAGTCCTTACACCAGAGGTGTTCCAAGGGCGTGCTTTAGAGCCATTTCTACTAGCTGCATATCATCTCCCAGAAGCTAGCAATCTGGCATATCCCAAACTGCTCTATTTGGATGACTTTACAGTTCCCTGTATACTATGACCATGCTGGAGACCAAGAATCAGGTCACGATAAGGAAGTGAGGGTAGGGTCATTGAAACTGGATAACCAAATAAAACGTGTAATACTGACTGCAGAAAATGACTTGGTCATATTACAAGCACTGGTTCTCCATTCCCAAAACAGCTTGTCTACTTGTTTTAAACTACCCAAAATATGAGGAAAAGCAAGTGTTTGCTTTCTGGCTTGGTAACATTTAACACCTACTGTGACAAGTTATAAGCAGGGATCCTAGTTTTCTCTGATTAACACCCCCCAAATTTTCAAATATAACCCCCTAGCCTGAAAATTCACATTTTTACTAACACACACACACTGGTGTTTAATTTTAATCACAGAAAAATGTGTATTTGGGTTTGGGGGGGACAAGGGTTTATATAAAAAAAGGTTGGGTGGGGATGGGGTTATTAGAGAAAACCAGGATCCCTGGTTATAAGAGATGGTCTATGGAGCAAAGCACCAATGAACTAAGTTCATGGGATATAGAAATCAAGTGTTTCCTGGATGTGTATGTGAGCAGAATTTATCTGATAATTTCTTAAGAGCTATTTGTTCATATCGACCCATGTATAATTCTGTTTTGACAAGACATTAATGGTTAAGAGGATTCATTTACCAATAAGATAGTGTGTGATATAATATAATTAATATGCAGATTTTATATTATTAGTTGGGATATCCTCAATATAAAAGCATGAGTGAGTAAGAAAGGAGATTTCATTCCAGGTCACGGATGGCAGAGTTACTCTGCTGTACACTTTGACAGCATGGCTAATGAAGGACACCAATGAACAAAATACAATCTCCATTCCTGTAGCATGCAAGCATCTATAACAATTACTCTTTATCAAAACCTTTTTTCTGAATCTTAGCCAAAGGCAACCATAGTATTCAGCATGGATGTGGCAAGAAGGATTATATGACATAATCTTTTCAAAATACTTGCGGCCAATATAATTCTGATAAAACTGACTTGAACAGACTATAATATTTTATTTTCCATCTTTTAAGCTTTACTGCTAAAAAGTTTATTAAGATTTTCATGATCAAGATATTAAGCAATAGGATTTGATAATTCATGATCTATTATCCTTCCTGTTTTTGTGATTTAGTCTGGGAATACTCTTCATGCATCTGTTGGTTGTGCCTTCATTTCATTGCTCCTGATACATTTTTAATGGCTGTGCCTCCAGGTACTGTTCATTATGAGCATTGTTTGTCTTTTAACCAGGGATTTAAAAATATCAATGTTAGAATGATCTCATTACTTAGGAAAGAGCTAATTTTAATGCCTTATTAAAGTAGATTACTTATCTGCCTATGTACATACCATACTTTACTTTGGCTTCAAAAAGATTTTGGATCCTGCAAGTTATTTTGAATAGTGTTGATAAGTACAGCCTCATAATAACAGTTGTTATGAATATTTGTTACCCAATTTAGAATATACTTTTTAATTACAGTTTTCAAAGTTGGGTACCTAAAGTTAAACAACAAAAACCATGTTTAGCCATCAAAATTTCCATTTAGACAGTGAGCTTTAGGTACACAAATATGAAAGCACAACCCAAGCATTAATAAATTCAACCTGCCTACTACCCTCTAACTTTGTCATTTATTTCAGTCAGTATTGTTTGCATGTTTGAGGATGTTGTTTTTCACAAAACGTCTGATGTTTCATTTACTTTCCTAGCATTGCTGACCCTCAGGGCCTTATCCGGGGCCCACTGAAGTCAGTGGGACTTTTGCCACTGAAGACATCAATGGGATTAAGATTTGATGGCTGGTGCATTATAATATGCGTGATCCATTTTGCTCAAAATAAACACATTCTGAATTAAATCAGAAACAAATACATCGCTCCATACTTTAGGTCAGTCTCCTCTTGATTACATAATCTCTATATGAATACTGAAATTGAATAGTTTTCTTAGGAAATTCACCCATCTTTCTCACGTGAATATTTACAAGATCTCAGAAAAAATCTCTTTTTAGAAGTAACTGACAGCCTTATCACACATTGCACTATGATGTGTTTTATTCACTTCATTGTAAGCATTACTCTGAAAGCTTTCTAAGCAGTCACACAGTAATGCTTACTGGGCACACCTACATGTGATTTTAATGCAACATAATAAACTCTGCCACAGTTCATGCCAGAGTGTATTGCTCCCAAGCTCAGCATTTACACATGCTCCCAGGACCACAGCACACTGGGCTGGGGCGGTGGAGCCCCAGCTGGCAAAAGTCCTGGGGAGTGGCCTGCCAGCCCAGATTTGCTCCCCCTGCTGACTCAATGTGCTGTGGAAGGGTGGCTGAGGCACAAGGGCGGAGCTACCAGTAGGCAGCCCCTGCAGTGTCGCACGCTCATGCTGCAGCCATCCCCGTCACTGTCTACACATGCATTTCACTGCATGCAATCGCTCCATTGTAGGATAGTATTTGTGTTGGACTTAATTAATTTAATGTGGCTTAATAGTGCCTCACACGTAGATGGTGACATTTTACTGTGGAGCTAATTAGGCAGCTCCTCAGTAAAGCATCTCATGTAGGTGCTCCCACTGTAATCTAAATAAAACATCTCTTAAGTGCCCTAATTGTTGAAGACTCCAGTGTCCCCCAATTGCAGTGTGAGATCTGGGACCATCAAACAACTCTTTGAGCTGGTTGAAGGTTCTGGTGCAGTGGGAGGGCTGGATCAGACAGTCAGCTGTTTAACAGTCCCAGTCCCGCCCCCCCACTGGAACCAGTTCAAGATTCCAGTGTAGTGGGAAGGCTAGGACCAACAAATCTGCTTGTCTGTCCCATCCCTCCCACCCTACAGGAGTCCTGAAGTAACTCCAGTGCAGTGGGGAACCTAGGACAAGAAACAGCTATTTGTCAGTCCCAGCCTTGGTACCACCTTGGAATTCCCTGAACATCTGACCTCTAAGGAACAGTTGGATGTTAGCTCAACATGTGTTAGGTAATGTACAGTCTCACCAGACAAGTCCTAACTTTGTTGTGCTATAATGGCACTTAGCATGTATTTTACTGCTTGAATCTGAGCCATTAGCATTTTAAGTGCAGTTTACTCATGCTGAGTGTAACCTGTGGCAAGGTCCCTAGTTCAAGTGGTACAAAGCTCTATCTCTTTAGAATCTGGACTGGGGATGCCAGTCTCAAGACTGCTTCTTTTGGCCTCTGACTAACCTCAGAATATTGATATAGTGTTATTTCCTTTCCATACTTAAGTCTGGATTCCTTTCGAATAGCCTTTTTTTTTATATGTATGGAGCTGTGTAGGTTTTAAGGCCAGAAGGTGATCTATTCTGACCTACCTAACACAAGCCAAGAATTCAAACAGAAGATTAGTGATTTAGCATGGGGAAAGCCAGGAAAACTGATTTTATAGTGCTCATAGATGGCTTTCTATGATTTGGTAATAACAAAACCAAGGGCTATGAACTTCTGTGACATAACATTATGGCAAAAAGAGACCTCACCACATTTTCCACAAGGAAATACAGCTTCTATGCTAATAGCCTGATAAGCATTTTTTACTATCCCACGGACACTTTAAAATATATAATCTGATTCATCATTGAGCTTGAGGAATTCAGATATGTAATATTATTTGTGAGAATTGAAATGCAGAGGCTCAGTCTGGTTAAATGAACATTCTCACTATGTATATTATTAGAGAATAACCTCCAAAGGGTCCTATTACCAATCATATCCTTACTTACTGATTATCTTGTAATAAAGTGGAACAAGTTATAAAAATGTAGTCTGTGTAAAGCATTTAAATTCCTTAAATTTAAGATGGTGTCTTTTTTTCTCACAGATGAGAATAAAACCTCAGAAAACCCATTCTTTTAATATCAAACCTGGCCAGCTGTGCTCAAAGCAACATTTTTTGAACCAAGACTCAATGATTAATTGACTTTATGTAGTCACTCCATATTTACGGTGGTGAGTAATGGGAAATGCAATCTGATCATATATTTGTCCTCCAATCTTTTTAGTCTTCATAATTAAGGCCAAAACATGTTGATGTATTTGTCCTCCTAGTTTTCACATTCTCCTTAATGACAGCAATATTGCTTTTAAAAGAATGGCTGTTATTTCTTTAGTTAAAAAACAAAAAAAACCTAAGCATAAAGCTAAATCAGAGACATGAGAAACCAAAGCAATAATAACAAAAAAAATCAAGGATTCCCATCAGAATCAAAGGAAAACAGAAATTCCTTTTCACAATACGGTTTGCCACCTGCACTAATTAGCCTTAGTGAAACAGTTCAAACTGACAATTATCTAGCTAGAGGTATCTGCACTTTGAGGGGAAAAAAATCAGGTAATGCTGCACTCCTGTCAGAATTGTCATGTCAGATGTAGAAAAGCAGGGCCATTATCAGAAAAGTGGTGTCGCCATAATGTTCCATATGGCTTGTTACATGGCTGCTTCCATTTTAAATCCTATCATTACACAGCTTCATTTCAACTTTCTCATAATTCCTTAAACCTAAACTCATGCTTTCCAGCCCTGAAATACTTCTAGCAGAGGTTTCACCATGGATCTCATTCCGTCTGAGATCCAGCTGATAACCTTCAAATGACAGATTCAATCATAACTAATTTTTAACTTTGTTCTTAGCTGACATTACTAGATGTGATTGGAATGGTCTGCTGTTGCCTTTCATATGGTTAGAAGCTGAATTGTCTTTTATTATCTTCCAGTTTTGTTGAGTACTTAAAAAATCCATGTGTACCACAGAGAATCAGTCAAATGAGACACAACTAAGATGTTACAAACCAAGGACACAGACCTAGGGATTTTTGAACTTTAAAAGAAGGTTTCTTTGACTTGACTTCTGTTGTTTAAATGGGATATGTTAAAATGGATTCATCTGTACATAGGTGTATGAAACAAAAGATGTGCCCAAACAAGCACTTTAATTTTCAAGCCAATTTAGCAAAAGAAGGTCTGGAAACTATTTTTAAAAGTTCATTGGTGTCGGACATAACTGTGGGGTATATATCCCCAGACAGGGCCTCAGTACTGTTTATACATGATGGGGTTTATATTTAGGGCCAAAGTCCAAGCAGACAAACCTATATAACCCTATTGATTTAATTTAATTACTCAGGGTATGCAGAGAGTTGCAGGTGATAATTAGAGTCATGCAGGATTAAGCACCTATATAATAAGAAAATGGAAGATATTACACCTAAAAGCTCAACATTAAAACACTTCAGTACTACCAAAGAAATAAACTAAAATAGCTCCTCCATCCCTCACTAAATAATAGCTCTCACATTTCTAAACTCTCATCTTTCCCAGTTACTCATCTTCCTTTGTCTCTCCAGTATCTAACCAGCACTCAAATCAAATGGGTTTTCTTCACAAAATGTTCTTTGGACTTCATCTGGTCTCTTTGATCTCAAGATGATAAGTGCTGTGAGAAACGATGTGTAGACAATTCTGACAAAATACAGTTACAGTAAATAATAAGAAAACTAAAGACTGGACCTTGAAAAATCAAACAAGTAAAATTAAACAATGAAGAGATTAAACATGGGAGCTTAATATTTTACAACAACAGATGGAAGCTTTTGCCTGCAGTTCGAAGGAAATAAGGTAGTAAACCAATAATACCTTTAATATGTAGCGTTTACTTATCATGCTACATGAAGCTAGCTTTATTGCTGATGGCCTGGGGATAAACATTCATGCTCTCTGAGCCAATATTACCTTTAACATTTATATAAGGGATGATTTATGTGTAAAACTAGAGAGATTAGGGATTGCTGGGCATCTGCTATCTGCCCTTAAGTGTTTTTGTTATCATAAACTTTCATTTGTTTATATTATTTTTCCTTTCTTTAATTAGCTTTTAGACAACATAACAAAGGGGTTTTAATTCTGCTTTTGTCTCTAAAAGAGCTAAATGCAATAAGATAGAAAACAGTGTTAATAACAGTAGTAAAGCCAGCTGGTGAAACATCTAAATGTTTTAAGGGAAACAGTTGAAATAAAAAGTTGTGCACGTGTATGTGTATGTATATGTATACGTGTATGTGTCAGAGGGTGTGAGAGAGAAAGAGAAAGAGAAAACAGGAATGACATATTAAATCATTACAGGATGTATGCTGGCTAAGATGGATCTCACTATGTCTTTTTAATATAATCCCACATATGTCCTCCTTTTTGCTGCCCAGTGGGCCAGTTTTCAGAGGCAGGCTGGAAAGTGCTCTGGGAATTGATGGCCTGATAGTTAGCATACTTTGATTCACTGTAAAAAATGTAGGTTCAAATCTCCTTTGGTGACACAGATCTGAAATCCCTGGCTTCCCAGTCCCTTGTCATGTGCCCTAACCACTACAATATTGGCCTAAATGGTAAGACCTCCAACTCTTCTGTTTTTGTTTCTGAGGTTATTCATGCATTTGAGTGATCCTACTTTACCACATATGGAAATAGGATACAAACTGTGCAGAAGCACCAAAAATTGCAAAAACTGGCATGCCACTTAGGCCCCTTTGACATGTCACATGTATTATGAAATTACCTGGTTAAATGTGCAATTAATTTAGACTAACTACACATGCAAATTAGCTATCATGCTTTAAAAAGATTCAACAAACTTTAAAGATAGAGCTGGAAAATGTGTAATAACTTTATAGTTGATTTCTACCCAGCTTTAATTTGCATGTGCAACAGGGTCTATGCCACTGTGGCTGGGAGCCCCATCAGCTGGGGCATGGTCATGGATGTGAGTCTTATCAGCTGACAGGGCTCCAGTCACAGGAGTGCACCATGCGCCTTTGTAGCTGGGAGTCCCATCAGTTGATGAGACTCCTAGCCATGACTGGAAGTCCCCACAGTCTGAGAACTTGTCAGCAATTGGGACTCCCAGTCACGACAGCTTGCTACTAGTATGCCAGTGCAAAGGGAGCCCAGGATCGCAATTGTGGCAATAAGACATGATAGAATCTGATGCTGGATCCCACAGTCATGCCTCCTACCATGCACGTGTCGCAGGGCGGGAGGCACAATTGTGTGAATCACACATCAGATCCTATCATGCCCAAACATCTAGAGGGCTCCTTAGGCACACATAAGTAAAATGGGATTTACCCCTACCTGTTTATACTCTAGCTGAAACTGTGCCATTTAGTAGTTTTGTGTTAAAATTGTTTCCTTCTACAATTATTCTGGGATGGTTTCCTCAATCAATATGCAGTAAATATCCCATGTAGTAAGTCCTTGCAGTGCTTTCAGGTGAGGTTGAAAGCACTCAAGACTTCTTTAGCAGGTCCTTGAGACATTATAAGCTCTCACTAATGCATGACAAAAGGTTCATGTCAAGTATTCAAAGATATATAGGGCAGAGATAAAACTGGTCAGTCCTTCTTTTACCCTGTCCTGGCAAGAGTCTATAAAATGAATAAGAAGCAGAGTTAGATCCAATAAAAGAAAGTACCACATTACACAGAGCTTCATACAGTTATCCTGAACCTCTGACTTCCTTAGTGGATTATCAAATCAAATATTATGGTTTTACTTTATAAAATAGGACTTGGATATTTTTGTACATGATAAGACAAAAATGATTAAATGCCATATGTTAGGATGCAAAATCATCATAATGAAGTCACATTTTTAATGATGTAGAATTGATTGGTTTCCTTCTTTCCCCATCTCCACTCTCTCTTCTTTCTTTTCTATTGGAGAATAAAATATTTATTCTTGGTGTAGATTTAAGACCAGCCCAGATTGTAAAGGCCGCTGACATGCTTAATATATCCATGAAGCTCTCACATAACTCTAGTTACTTAAAGTCCCTAGCACCTTAACTTCTTTTATTGAGCATAAACATAACCACTTGACTTCTGTGCTCAGCTACTTAAAACTGGGAAAAATAGCCAAGTCTGGCTGGGTCCCAACCTCATATTGTTTGAAGTCAAATAGGGACTCTTGCTCTGGACTTTAGGAAAGGGATGAAGTTCAAAGTTCAGTTATAACTATATGTGGAAAATGCTTCCATTATTTGTTTAGGGTTTCCTTTTCTCTCAACAGTTACTGGAATCTGACTTAAAATTTAGGGAAGAAAATTGAAATGCTCTGTCAGTTTTAACTTTAAATATGGATGTATGAAGTCAAACTATGTTCCTTTTTTGTTTCAGTATTAACTCTTGTACTGTAATCATTTCAAAGAGTAGTTATTCAGTGAGGTCCTTCATAATAAATTGGAGAACAAATGGGTGTAAAGCCATTTTGATTAACTACGATCTTTCAATCCAGTTGTATATGATTATTTTTTTTTATTTACGGCAGACTAGCTTCTCAACTGCTGCAAACATTTATCTAATCTAAATTTAATATCAAAAGAATAGCTGCTTCCAGTGCAAATTGTTCACTTGAAAACCCTACTTACCATCTTTCAGCTACCAGAAGATAATAGAATTCTTTACCTGTGGGAATAAACAATCGAATACTGTTATAAGTTGGAAAAGGAGCCTGCAACAACTGCTTCTCAGTAAGCAAGTTTATAATTATTGATTTATTGTGTATATATTTGAATAAAGCAAATGAGATAAAATCTGTCAGTTCTGTGTCGTATCATTATATGTTTCTTAATCCTTCGTTTTATTTTACGTTCTAACCAGCTATTTTCATAATTGCTTATACTGCATCCTTAACTATTTTTTTTCTGCCTTAGGGCTTATAAAAATAGTCAATGCAGAAGTCAGTTTGATGCTGACATCAATAAATAGGCCTGAAAGCATAGTTCTGGGTAGAAATATGAGTTGCTTTTTTAGAACAATAGTTAGGCCTATAGTGTTTTAAAATTATTTTTACTCTCCAGCTTTTGTGCAGAGATAATAAAAAGATATTATCCCTAATGGGTTGACAACATATTTACAAAAAAATGCTAACACTGTCGTATGCTGTTGCTTTCCAGAATCTTACTTAGATTTGGATAATCTTGGGAATGGTTTGATTCTTTCATTCTCTCTATCATCTCCCTACCCCCAGCTCTATCTGAATACATAGTCAGAATAGGTAATTCAAGGTGTTCACCACAATATGATCATCCTTGAAGTCAATGGGGACAATTCATTTGAGTAAAGTCTGAAAGATTAGCCCTATACTTTAATGTTTGGACTTTTCTTGGGATTCTTGACTTTGAGCAGAAATCTAAATGGGAAGATACAGATATTGTTCCATGTTGGGAAAAGGTCATAGCTGTAGGTATAGAACTGAATGAGGAGCCTTGCTTTTCTGTGGAAATAGAACATGCCCTTTTGAAGTAATACGGTTTAATTTAAATAACCAATATCTGAATAGCTGCTATTTGAATTCTGACCATGGGCAGGAAGCCTGCTCATGTTGCTCTGTGCCACTCCAGGAGTAAGATAACAAATGGTTACATGACAAAATAATTTGGTGTAAGTAAAGCAGTTCTAATAATGCAGGAGATTCCTTAAAGCAGAATTAATCACATGATCATACAGTTTAATGCAGAGGTAAATTTATTAAAGACCTTCATTTTAAAACATTTTATTATAAATATATTGTATATTTTCTTCTTTTTTGCTTGTGAGAACATACAATAATAAAAGAAGGTAGTGGGTATTTCTTTAAAAATAATATATGTTTTCTGAGCAAAACACAGTTAAAAACTTTTCTCCAATGGCACAACTGAAAATAGAGCTCACTTCTTCATGAGCTAATCAAGGAGATAACCTCCTTCTAGGGCTAAGTACAGACAGTTAAAAAGCCTAAGGCTGAATCAATTCAGTCTTTGCAGGTTAGTCTAAAATGAAGAGATTAAACCGAGAAACAACTGAACATGCATTTATTTTTCATCCAGGAAATGCAACCACATGTCTGCAGTGACTTGGGATAAAAGATGGAGGGCTCTAGAGTATGGCTTTCTGGCACATAGCCAAGATGGGTTCTGTGTTCGCAACCTCTCCTTGCTGCTCCTGAGGTCTCTGGGATTTGCAGTCCAGAATCACAGCAGCAGGACTGTGTAGGGTTGCTCATTATCACTTCTTTTTCCTGCGTCCAGGTGCCTCTGGGATTTGTAGTCCACAATCACAGCCAGCAGTAAGTTTAGCTCTGTACTCAGCAGAAGTGAGGTTTAACCAGGGGAAGGGGGTTTTAAATCCCTCCTGCCTCCCCCCCCCACTCCCTGGCCCCAGACCCAGCGAGGGTGTGCTTGGGAGGACAGTCCCTCCCCTAACCCTTCTCTGCTACAGTAGACAGCACAGCCCAGCCAACGGCTGCAAAGCATGCTGGGATGCTGGGGGCCTGGGATTTAATTCAAACCAGGAAGGGGTCCAGGACTGAAGTTTTATAAACTGATTTGACCCAAATCCATTAAATCTGATAGTACATTAAACTGGGTTTACTTTAAACCAGTTTTAGTCATTTTGTAACTGGTTCATGTACACTGAAATTCTGTTCTGTTTAAACCAGATTTTGATGATTTAAACTGGTTTATGTGTAACTTCTGTCCCTAGTTTATAAGCCAAAGAAAGGGCTTCTATTTAAATAAGCATTGTGAGAACCATAATTTAACAAGTTTGGATTGAGGCTGTACATGTAATGCACACAAACTTCTTCAATTCAGATTTGTTTCATTTTATCTCATCCCCCCACTGCTATTTCCATTTGTGAATACTTTTGTGGATGTGGGTGGGGTAGGGTGGGGGGTGGAATAAAGATCATTCTAAGCGTAGTTGGAGAGAATAGGGCTGATGATATTTCTAATTATTCTGCTAGCATCATTGCAGTCGTTACCTCACAATAAAAGATGCTGAGTGGTCACCTTTTCCCAACCTTTTCCACCACTTATCATTAAAAGCAAAACATAATGGGTTACAGCTGTTTGTGCTGCACCATGGATTTAGCTATGCTCCATAAGTGAACAGTTTAGTTCACCATCATTCATTTTCCCCTAAGTCCAGAATTACACAACCAAAGTTAATTCACAAAACATTAGTATCTATTTTCAAGACAGATGAATAAAGTATTTTAGGTTTCATTATGATCATTTTCATTCCTTGTTTGTTTTCCCCCTTTATTTCTCTTCTTTTATTTTTAGTTTCTACTCCCATACCTTTTTTTTAAAAGTCTGCCTTATTACAATTCTTAAGTCCTTTCTTTAACTTATCTAGAGTTACAGTTTCATGTATTTGCTGGCTTTGCATCTTTGCTTTTCCATTTTCTATTTTTTTTCCCCTTGGTTTCTGAGGTAGTGGCACTGCCTGGGTAAAATGATAAAAAGAGTCTGGAGAATATGCACAAATGTCAAGGGAACTTTTTCAGGAAGAAGCAGCCAGTCTGCATACAAGGAAGGATGATCAGGTATTAAATATTGTGCAATGAATTTACTGATCAAAATGCCAGTCTTACTCAGACTACAAAATATCCTGCTGGGGTTGAGATTTATTAGGTAAAAGAGTTTTTATTGGAAAAATTGGCATGTTGAGGTAGACTTTTTGGTGGGCTACTTGCTAGTTCTTATCTTTTTTCAGGCAGAAGGCAAGGTAGAGGTGTACCTTATAGACTAAATCAAAGAAACATATGTTTTTGCAAGCCACAGCTTATGATGAAGTGAAGTTAGCTGTTGTTCATAAAAGCGTATGCATCTCTGGTTCAGTTAGTTTGTAACAGTGAAGGCCAACCTTTTTGACAGGTGTGCCACAAGATAAGCCCTGCAACCTCCCCTAGTGCTACACCAATACTCTTCTCCTGTCTAATTTGTTGCTCTGCTTTCTGCTTTCTCCCCTGTACTCCTTACTCAATCTGTTGCTTTGCTTTCTGATCACTGACCAATCTGCCACTGTGTTCCTTGCTCCCTCCCTGATATGCCATATACAGAGACTTTCCATTCTACTTGAGGCACTCAAGTTTTCTACACTTGGTGCATCTCTACCTTGCCTTCCTCTGACTTCAGACTAACAAGGATAACTATCTCTATTTTTTTCAGTTTAGTCAGAAGTATGAAGGATAACTGAGAGGCACTGCTTTTATATATATTATTTCTTGAAACAAATGCATTCATGATGGATAATATTTTAAAAAACAATTCTGACTTAGAAGCCTAATTCCCATTAACAAAAGGACTTAATTATATACAGGTTTAAATAAATGGGATGTAGGTTCTTAAATGGCAAAATCACTTTTGCAAAATGAAACTCAGACTGCTAAGTGACTACAGTATAAATTTTCAGAAGTGACTAATCGGACACATTAAAAGATTATGTTTTCAGAAAGTCTAGAGCACCAGACCTCTGAACCATCTCTTTATAAGATGTGTCTAGCAGGATTCCCCAAAAGGAGGTCCCCAAAATCACTAATCACTTTTATTAATGTATGCCTCAGGTGTATCTGAAAATCTTACCTGGCATTTTTTGCTGAATTGCTTCACTCAAAAAAAAAACAAGGCAATGTTCATTACACTGGTATTTTACATAATTGTTGGCACTCCTCTAGCAAACCTGCTACAATATAGTATTTTGTTTCCCTATATGATGTATCAGTCTCTTTCAAAAGGTAGAAATGAGTTTCACTTATGTAAGCAGTGAAGCTAGAAGAAAGTTGCTGTGTCTTTAAAGATGTAATTTTCTTTAAAATATTAATATGCTGTTGTGAACTCATATTTTTCCTGAGAGGACAAAGGCTTCTGGTAGAAGAACTAAGAGAAGAAAATCCCTTCTAGCCCCATGAGCTTTTATTCAATGAGTGAGAATAGCCTGGATTTGGGAGGGTCAGAAGAGGTAGAAATTATTTTACCATTTTTTTATGCCTAGTCTGCATGGTAGTTTCTGCAAATTTGCTGGAACCATTCTCAGTTCTATGACTAAGGAAGTATCCCTACAGTGCGGGGAAGGATAGTTCTATTACCACCAAATAACTGTAGCCTGTATAAATTGCTTTTCAAACTACAGTAAATTATCAGAGTGGGTTTTTACGTAGGTGTTTCAGCTGTGCTCAGCACTTATGTCTATTCAAACTAAAATACAACTCTAAAACCAAAGGCTTTACACAGTCACCTGCACCACTTGAAAGCTAAAGTAGTATTATTTGCAGGCAGTATCAATAAGGTTTCCACTATTACTTAGAGAATAATGTACAAGTCAGGTCTCTCTGTACTTTCTATCAGATCTGACTTACCTTGATAATCTCTACATTGACTCATTGCCTGATTGAAAATTCATTGGGTTGCCAAATACAGTGGAAGAAGTGTCTCAGTGACTATAGAGGAAGGATGGTCTTCTGGTTAAGCCACTGGATTGGGCCTAAGAGATTTGGGTTTAATTCTATGATTTAGGCCTATCAGAACTATTAGAGTCTTCTTTGTGACCTTGGCAAGTCCCAAGATGTGAGATTCTTAGAAATATCTGTCATTATGATCTTAAGATCAGTAATATTTCCCCTTTATATAAAGGCATTAGCAAGGCAAATTTATTATTAATTGGAAAGCAGTCAAGATTCTTCAGTGACAGTGACTCTATAAGTATCAAGGCAGATCATAATGAGAGAAGCTCTTGTTAATTTGTTTTAAACTTTAGTCTAATGTAGGTGAATGGTGGATGAACTTTCAGGTGTTGATTCTATAAAACAGCTTGAGACATTTGAGAGGCCTATATTTGCACCAAATACACACTCAATACAAGGCATTCCTTTGAGTTCACTGCAGCCATAGAGTAGGTCTAGCACCCTCTGATGGCACTGTTCCCTTTTTATCTTTTGTAACCCGGGTGGTATGCAGAAGGTATTCCCTCTCCAATTGAAGGGATTCAGTGGGTGCGTTATGCTAGAGGGGGTATGGCTGCCTAGCTGCAGGCCCAGCTCACCTCCTTTTCCTACAGAGCTGTTCAGAGACCAAGGACACCCAGTAATATTTAACTATTTACAGGTTTAATGATACAGAATTATATAACATTTGCAAACATGAACTTAATTACATATGTGCATGTGTGTATGTATATATATATATGTATGCCTATATATGTATGTATCCACACACATATATATGTATATGTATGTATGTATGTATGTATACACACACACACACACACATACAAACACCCCTGCTTTTTACAGATATAGGTTTACACAGGTAATAGCTCCTGTTAAACCTTGACTAAAGCAGAGGCCTAGTCCTCTGTGGCATCTGATTAGTTTGCAGCCTCTGCCCCACCTTGACTGGGCTCTTCAGGCAGCAAGCAAAGGAACACTTAATGATAAAAGACAGGTTAATCAACAAACAATGACAAGAATATCTGGCAATGACGGGAGAAGAATTGTACATATACAATCTGGTTACATCAAATGAAATACATAGTTAACCAATACAGTGAGGTCAAATGTAAAACAGTTTACAGATATCTACACATATATCAATAACCCATACAATAAGTTCAGGTATAAAACAGCTTACAGTCCTTTACAGTACAACAATAAGAATGCAGGGTTACAACAGGAATTCCAGTGCAAGGAATCAGATCACAACAATGGCAGGGCAGCTGTGACCAAAGAAATAATGGCAACTCAGGGAAAGGTCCCGTTACCTAATAAAACAGAATTTCCTTCTCCCAGGTTGCTTATCTAGGAGGGGCCCATAACTACTCTTAACAAATGGGGGGGCCCTTGACTCCTATCTGTGCCCAAGGGAGAATCGTCCCCACTCCTCAGGGGCTTCCCCTCGATACCCCTGCAGTAAGGAAGGCCCCTCCTCCCTTGTGGGAATCCCCTTTCCAGGTAACTCACAACTCCCAGCATCACCAGGATGGTTCACCCATCCAGTCGCTGCTCATGGCAGGAGGCCTGAGCTGCCTCCTGCAGCCACAAGGGCCTGTCAGCCTTTTCCCAGCCCACCGTGCACTGCCCTGTACACCAAGACCCACACTGCCTCGTGCAGCCATGGCAACCTGTCAGGTCTACAGCCCTGTGCACTGATCCGTGCATTGATGGCCCAGCTCCTGCCTCATGCAGGGTTGGGGATCCACGCTGCCTCATGCAGCTGCCAGAGTGCTGCCCACTCCCGGACCCTCTGTGCACTGATGTGTGCACAGGATCTGACTCATGCAGGACTGGGGACCCATGCTGCCTTGTGCAGTGGTGGGGTCCTTTCTGCTCCCAGCCCCTTCATGCACCAATCTGTGCATTGACATTGTGGTTCCCTCCATGGTGGGGCTGGGGACTCAGCCACTTGCTGTTCCCTGCTAGGCTGTGGAGTCTTTTGGGGTACTTCTGGGGCAACTGCTTTGCCCTGCTGGTCAGCTCTACCAGCTCTTCACAAGCCCCACCTTTGTCGACCCTTGTTGACAGCTCCCCATTGTAAATGTCTTATTTTATTTCTGTATAACTGCCATGCGGCACTCTCACATTTATGTAACCTTGTAGTTTTGGCTTTTAATCAAATGAAAGCTTTATATTTTCTCATGCTTGTATTAAGCTGCACATGTGTATTTTGTAAGTTTCATTTCTTATCTATAAGTGTCATTCCTGCAGAAACGAAACCTATGTAGAAAATCTACCTAGTAACTATTATGTCAAAGAAAACTATCCTATCTCTGTATGCTTAGCTTATATCATAGTTAGTGTCACAGAGGCAGTTCTACCAACATCTATAAAGAGGCATAGAGGCAAGAAGTAGCAGAGACGATGACTGAACGACCCTTCAGGCTTAATCACCCTGTAGCCAGTCGTCAGCCTCCCCGTCTGGGCGTATCCCAGCGAAAACCAAGGCCTCAAAAATCCGACAATCTACAGTGATTCACCACGTTACAGTTTTGTTATGTATCATGAGCTGTTGACCAGCCCTAGGACTAACTAGTGAGTAGCCACACCTATCCCACAAGGGGTAGAAAGCAAGGGCTTGCTAGTAAAACCTGTGGGCCAACAGACCCCCTTTGTATCCGGCATACTATAACTGAAGAAACATCGGAGACTCCACCTTTTAACTGCCTCTCTTCGTAGTTTAGACAGCATATCTACGTTTTCTATACTTATATTTACTGCAACTTCGTTCCAGCCGGTCTCCCCTCTTATTCGTAAGAGGGTGAGGCCAGGTAAGTAAATAAAACAAATTTTTACTTTACCTTATATTTACTCTGTAATAACTTCTACTACTAACAGCCTATCTCAATGAGCTGTTAACCAGTTCTGGGACTTAAGGAGTTGGCAGCCGCACCTAGCCCATCGGGTTAGAACGCAAGGGCTTACTCCGGAACCCCGTGAACCAACAAACACCCTACAAACTTATTATAAGAAAACTAACAACTTACTCTAAGTCATGTACTTGCACCAACTCGGCGAACCTCGAAGGTGGTCATAAAGCTACCCACTCCATAAAGCCCGTGGCTCCCCAAGCGGTGCCGGAATCGCTAGCCCAGCATTCCACTACACCCATGTGCTAGAATTGTGGGCTTTTATCCCTTCTGGAGGCTCCATCTCCAGATTGAAAATGGATCAATAGGAAATCCTGAGGGGTTAGTTCCCCCTCAGGTCCTCTTTTTCACTCTGCCCCTGGGTCAGGGTAGGGCAAGCTTGCCTCCTGCCTCCTCCTCATTAGTGGAAGTGTTTCACCAATCAGCCTGAGCCATTTTGAGCTCAAGCTAACAATCCAGTGAGCCAGCTGGGCAGCCTGCCACACTTTCAAACACAGATCCTGATTCTGTAAGGCTAGGGAACAACGAACATATGACTTCCCATGTAATGGACTAGAAAATATAGAATCCTAAGCATGAATCAATTAAAAATCATGCAGGGTACTATTTATTTTGCTGGCTTCCTTGGCGCATATATTCTTCAGCAGTTCTGGGGTTAAGTATGTAGATATCCTCATGGGTAAATCTCTCTCTTAATGCTGGAAATGATGACCCCTGAGGTCCATTCTAACCCTGTGATTTTATGTTTTGATATGTGGGATCAAAATGTTGACTTGAAATTTTTCATGGCAAACACATAGCATGGTCACAGCCCTGGAGAATATAATTACTGCCCAAGGTTCTGTAACTGAGTGGAAAAATATTTTTTATACATATGTTATTTGAATTCCTCTATTAAGGGTGTGTCTAAATGTGAAAATACTGCTGGATGGGTTTACTCCAGAGTAATTACTTGGGAGTAAATCTACCTTGGGTGGGCATCTACACATGCACATATCTGGGGACAGATTTGCTCCACCCTGCTCTACCAGGCTTTAGCAGCAGGGGGGAGGTCTAGGCTCCCTCTAGGTACTAGACTGGGGCTGGTAGGGAGCATGGGATCTGGACACAGCTTTCTCCTGGCTAGGGCTGAGAGATTGGCTCCTACCCCTGGGAGCTGCCTGCTGCTGGTGCAGGCTTTGGTGCCAGAGCCCAGGTGGGGACAATGTCCCCCTGCTCTGGCTTCCTGATCATGGGCAGGGGGCTCAGAAAGAGCTGTGGTAGAGGGGCAGGCTCCAGCCCCTTACTCCAATGCACCTGTAAGTTCAACCCCCTACAGCAGTGAGCCCCAGGCTAGGCAGGAGTGTCATAGTGAGTGATGGTAGAGCTCAGGTTAGGAGATAAGGATCTCCTAGTGCTGGCCCCATGACTGTGGAGCTGGCACTGAGAAATAAGGGTCCCCGAGCCCAAGCCCTGTGATCAAGTAAATGGGCGGGTAGATAAGGATCTGCTGATGAGGGCTAGGAAACAGGGTCCCCAGCCTCTGTCCCGTGATTGCAGAGTGAGGTTGGTACCTGATTAGGGACTTCCCTCATTGGGCGATTGAGGCCCCAATCCTTCCGTGCGGCAGCTAGCAGGAAGCTAGCTGCTAGATGCCCCACTAGCAGATGGGGCAGGGGGCTGGGACCTGTTCCTCCTATGTGGCTCTTTCCAAGTCCTCTGACCTAAATGAGGGATACAGGGCCCTGAGCTCCCTGCTTCCGCAGCTGGGGGACATTGTCCCCACCTCAGCAGCAGGAAGCCCCCTGAGGGCAGGGTGCAATTTTGCAGCCCTGGTGAGGAGACATCTGCCTCCTGACCCAGGGTTCCCTTCCAGCCCTTGGGCTAATACCCAAAGGGAGCCTAGATTCCCGCCCCCCTCCCCCCATTGTTGGAAGAGGCCCATTGCAGGGTGTCAGGAAGTAGAAGCAGTTTGCTGCCATTAGCAGCAAATCTTCTCCCACTTCCCTGAATGTATAGATGTCTGCCCAGGAACATTTACTTGTGAGTAGATAATTCTCAAGTAAACTGATCATGGATCAAATGCGTGTGTAGAGACACCCACTGGGTGTGTCAACACAAGTGTGCACGTGCCTCTTCCCCCGCCTCAAGCCCCTTTGAGTTAGGGCAACAGGCACATATGGGAACAAAAACAATGTTCCCTGTGTTGCAAACTTGCAGTGCAGGGACAAAATTAAACCCCTGAATATCCAGGGGTCTAAAAAAAATGAAGTATAAAAAAGCGGCAACTGGAGGTTGGGTCTTCCAAAGAGATGCTCTGGCTGCCAGAGCCTCTGTATGGTTGGCCCTCGCCCTGGTGCTGAAATGTGTGGCTGGTCAGACCATGTGTTTCAGCACCAGGGCTCCAGTGCTGGTGAGTAAGGGGTCGGGGCAGCTGGACGAGGGGGGAAGGGATTGTGGAGGGACTCCCCCAATGTTCCCACCCACTCCCCCAGCCCCTTCTCCCCCTGCCAGCCACCCCGAGGCCCCTGACCCCTTCTGGAGCTGTCTTCTCCCCCTTCCAGCCCCCCCAGCCCTGCTGGGGATGGCCCCTCCCTCTGCCACCCCCCCAGCCCTGCTGGGGATGGCCTCTCCCTACTGCCAGCCCCTCTGAGCCCCCCTCCCCCTACCAGGGCTGGCCCCTTCCCCCACCAGCCCCCCCAAGGCCCCCAATCACTGCTGCAGCTCGCCCCTCCCCCTGCCAGCCCTCATGAAGCCCTCACCTCTTGGCCAAACTGCCCAGTTGTGGCCTTGGCTCCACCACAATCCGCTGGCTGGGAAATTGGCTTCGTGGTTGGACCCACAGGGTTGTGATTGATGGCAGTCACTCATCATGGTGCCCTGTAACCAGTGGGGTCCCTCAAGGCTCTGTCCTGGGACCCATACTGTTCAACATCTTCATTAATGATGTGGACATTGGAGTTAGGAGTGGACTGGCCAAGTTCGCCGACGACACCAAACTTTGGGGCAAAGCATCCACGCCAGAAGATAGGCGGGTGATCCAGGCTGACCTGGACAAGCTCAGCAAATGGGCAGATGAGAACCTGATGGTGTTTAACACCGAAAAATGCAAGGTTCTCCACCTAGGGAGGAAAAACCTGCAGCACCCTTATAGGCTCGGCAGTGCTACGTTGGTTAGCACTACAGAAGAAAAAGACTTGGGGGTCATCATTGACCACAAGATGAACATGAGCCTCCAATGCGATGCTGCGGCTAGTAAAGTGACCAAAATGCTGGCGTGCATCCATAGATGCTTCTCGAGCAAATCCCGGGACGGCATTCTCCCCTTGTATTCGGCCTTGGTGAGGCCGCAGCTGGAGTACTGCGTCCAGTTTTGGGCTCCACAATTCAAAAAGGATGTGGAGAAGCTTGAGAGAGTCCAGAGGAGAGCCACGCGCATGATCAGAGGTCAGGAAAACAGATCTTACGATGACAGGCTGAGAGCCATGGGACTCTTTAGCCTGGAAAAGCGTAGGCTCAGGGGTGATCTGATGGCCACCTATAAGTTTATCAGGGGTGACCACCAGGATCTTGGGGAATGTCTGTTCACCAGAGTGCCCCAAGGGATGACGAGGTCGAACGGTCACAAACTCCTGCAAGACCGTTTCAGACTGGACATAAGGAAGAATTTCTTTACTGTCCGAGCCCCCAACGTCTGGAACAGTCTGCCATCGGAGGTGGTTCAAGCACCTACATTGAACACCTTCAAGAGTAAATTGGATGCTTATCTTGCTGGGATCCTATGACCCCAGCTGACTTCCTGCCCTTTGGGCAGGGGGCTGGACTCGATGATCTCCCGAGGTCCGTTCCAGCCCTAATGTCTATGAAATCTATGAAGTCTATGAAGCTCTTGACCCCTGCTGGGGCTGACCCCTCCCCCCACCAGTTCCTTTTCCCCCTGCTGGAGATGGCCCCGAGCTCTGCTGCAGCCAGCCCCGAGCCCTGCCAACCCCTCCAAGTTCCCCCGACCTCTGCCCTGTCCAGGTGCATTCCCCCAAGCCCCCCATCCCTGCCCGGGGACCCCATATTTAAAAAAACCAAAAACCAAAACAAAACAGGGATTTACCGGCAGTTGAAGCTGCAGCTGCCCTCTGGCTGCCTGGGGCCCTGCCTGCACAGTGCAGGGAAGGCTGACAGCCCCAGCAGCCCCAGCCTGAGCCCTCCTGCCGTTGTGCTGTCCTGTGCTGCCTGGGGGGCTTTTCCAGGAAGCCCTAGAGCCCCCCCACCCCTGTTTCCCAGCTAAGCAGAGAGGTTTTTTCCCCCATTTTTTTCTGTTCTTTTTCTGTTTTATTTTTAAGTGATGGTGCCTGGGGTTGTGGGAGTAGCCTTGGAGGCCTGTGGGTGCAAATAGGAGGGTGGAGCTGGGTGGTGAAGCCATTGCAGGGGCTGCAGAAGCTAGTGGGGGATGGGGCCAGGTTGGGCAGCAATCAGGGGGCTGGGAGGGCATGTGAGCCTTGCAGGGGGGTGGTGGCCCATGCAGGGGCATTTGGCCCCCATTGGGGGGCCATACCTCTTCTGTGGGGGATAAACCCCCTCTTTGGGGTGTACCCCTTGTGAGAGTGCCAATCCCCTTGTTGGAGGTCTGAGCCCCTCTTGGGGGCTGAACCCCCTTTTGGGTGGCTGGACCCTTTGTGTGGGGGATGAACCCCCTTTTAGGAGGCTGGGTCCCCAGCCTCTCTCCATGTTGGGGGGGTGTAGCCCTTGTGTGGGGGCTAAATCCTCTGTTGGGGGCCTGAACCCCTTGTGTGGGGGCATAACCCCTGTTGGGTGGATGTGGCCCTTGTGTGGGGGGACCAAGCTCTTGTGTGGGGGCCATCACCCTGTGGGAGAGCAGTAAAACTCATGAATTCATGAAATCTGTATTTTGAGTTCACTTTATTATTATAAGAGACTTGCTTTAACATTGTAGATATATCAATAAAACATTGTCCAACTGATCACTATTTTTGTCTCACTCTCTCTCTCTCTTTATAGTGGTCTTTTGTTTTACTTGTGGAGGAACATGGATTTGGAGGTATTTTAGAGAGTGATTTTGGGATTTTTTTTTATCATGGATTTTTCAGTTTTCCAATAAGGAACACCAGAATTCCTGCTAGGGAGCCCAGTGCCAGGACCCTGGCTGCTCAGAGCTGGCACCTTGGACCCATCTGGCTGTGGCTGACCTTCTGGCCAAATGGGGCCAGGAAGACATGCTTTGACAGTTCAAAGCAGGCTACCATACCTGGAACATCTTCCGGGTAATAGCTGGCCAGATGGCTAGGCAGGGGGCACACATGGCAGTAGTGCCGCACAAAGACCAACCCTGCATCCGCAATCCACCGGCAGCTGGCCCAGAGGGGCAGATACCTCTACTGGCTCTGCAGTCCCCATCCAAGTCTGGCAGGTGCACAACAGGTCACAGTCAGGCAGCAGCCCCCACTGCCAGACTGCTGCAGTGGGTAAAGGGTGCAGGGAACTCTCAGGGCTGCTTCAGCAGTCCAGCTGTTACAAGGGGTAGTGTCCCCAGGTACCAATTGGCTGGGCCCCCGAAGCTCCTAAGAGCTAGCACTCCTAAGCTACTTCCCAGGGTGGCTTTTAATACTGCTGGGAACAGCACAGGTGTTGGCCCCAGGGTCTAGCTCCCTCTGGCTGAAGATCTGGGAGGAGCCAGGCAGAGTTATTTTGCCCCTAGTGGCACAATTTGCTACACAAGAAAGTGCATGTCCGAGCATGTGCACCGAGGTAAAAGCCCCAGCTCAAATTTGCAACACTTCTGTTTGAGCTGCTGCAAGCGCCTATGCTTGCATGTGTGGATGCACCCACTGAGTTCAGGATCCTAAGGAGAGGAAGGTAGGAGATTAGCAGAATAAGGGCACTGGGCTTTGAGAAAACAGACTTTACAAACTCAGGAACCTGTTGGGTAGGATCTCTTCTGAGGGGAAATCTGAGGAGAATAGGAGTCTAGGAGAGCTGGCTACACTTTCAAGAGGCTTTCTAAAGGGCACAGGAACAAGCTATGATGAGGAGATGAAGAATGGGAAGTGGAACAAGAGACCAGCCTGGGTGGACAGCAATGTTTTCAAGGAGTTGAAACTCAAAAACTAATCCTATAAAAGTGGAAACTTGGTCATTGTATTAAGGAAGAGTATTGCAGGACATTTAGGAAGAAAATTAGGAAGCTCAAGTCACAATTTCAAGTGCAGCTGGCAAGGGACATCAAGGACATTAAAAAAGAATTCTATAAGCATGTCAAATTTAAGATAAGACTTGAGTTTCCATAGGTACCTTACATAAAGCAGAAGGTAACCTGTTTACACATGATGCAGAGGAAGTTGAAGTATTTAATGTCTTTTTATTACTTCAGTTTTCACAACTAGGGGCAGGTAACAGAAAACAAGTATAGTTGGCAGCAGAAATAGGGAAAGAGACAAAGAGCCTAATATAATGGCAGAACAGAAGAACAGATTAAGGATTATTTAGATAAAATAGATAATTTCAAGTCACCAGGGCTAGATAGGATGCACCCAAGTGTACTGAAGGAACTGATTAATGTATGTTCAGATAATTTGAGTTAATCTTCTTTTTGAGAATTTGTGGAGGTTTGGTGAGGCCCTGGATGATTAAAAAGAACATATGTAGTACCCATCTGTAAGGGGGAAGAAGGAGGATCTGGGGAACTACAGACCAGTCAGCTTGACTTTTATACCTGGAAAGATCATGGAGCAGGTCTTTAAGAAACCCACTGTGAAACATCTAGAGATCAAGATGAACAGAAACAGCCAGAATGGATTCACAAAGAACAAATCATGTCTGATGCAATCGTATTTCCTTCTTTGATAAAGTGACAGTCTGTGGATCAGGGGAGAGCAGTGGACATGGTATACCTTGACTTTAGCAAGATTTTGACACTGTCTCCCATGATAGTCTCATTAGCAAGATAAGGAAATACAGATTAGATGAAAGTACTGTATGACTGGTCGTCCTGAATGGCTCAATGTCTAAGTGAGAGGAGTTGTCAAGCTGGACTCCTCATGGGTCTATTCTAGGTCTGGTCTTGTTCAGCATTGTCATTAATGATTTGAAGGATGAGATTGAGTGTATGCTCAGCAAATTTGCAGATGACATCAAGGGCCCTGCTACATGTTCAAATTAAAGTTGGATAGAAACTATTTATAGAGTTGTGCCACATTTTTGAGCACTAACTTTATACCTGGTTGGCTCTTTTTATAGCTGGATAATAATTTTTATTATGTGATAATTACTTTACATATGTGGCTGATCTAAATGTATTGCATGATTAACCAGTTAGTGTGTGATAATTACTTTGCATTTGTGACCAGTCTTACTATGCATGCATGGCCAGTCATTTATAGTACAATTAACTAATTTAATTCATAGTATATGTAATGTGCAACAGGGACCCAAGCTGGGCTGAACTGCAGATACTCTGGAGGGTAGGTCTAGGATCCAGAATGACCTGGATAAACTGGAGAAATGAAAGGAGATTTAACAAGTGCAATGTCCTGCATATGGGATGTAATAAAAGTATGAACAAATACAGACTGGGGAATGAGTGGCTAGGCCACAGTACTGCAGGGAAGGACCAGGGGGTTATAGTGAACCAGAAGCTGCATGTTAGCTAACAGTGTGCTCTTGCAGCAGAAACAGCATCCTGGGTTGTATTAACATGAGTGTCACTTGTAAATCAAGGGAGGTGATTCTACTGCTCTCTTCAGCACTATTGCAGACTCAGCTGGGGTGCTGTGTCCAGTTTTGGGCCCCACACTTAAGGACATGGAGAGTTTGGAAAGAGTCCAGCACAGGGGAACAAAAATGATCAGGGGCTTGAGAGGCAAGACATATGAGGAAAGGCTGAAAGAATAGGGTTATTAGTTTGAAGAAGAGAAGACTGAGTGGGGATTTGATAACCATCTTCAAATATGTGAACGGTGATTATAGAGAGGATGGATATGAGCATTTCTCTGTGGCTTTAATGGATAAGAGTAGGAGCAATGGCTTGAAGCACCAGCAGGGGAAATTTAGGTTGGAGATTAGGAGGAATGTTCTAATTATGAGGGCACTGGAACATGCTGCCTAGACGCGTTGTAAAATATCCATCCTTGGAAAATTTCAAAAGTAGGTTAGACAGACACTTGACAGGGATGGTGTAGTCAGGGATGATCATGCTTTCAGTGATGCCCAGACCAGGAGCCCAGGGCCTGTGAGTTAGCCCCTCAGGGGCTGCATGTGCCTTGCAAGCCACTGCTTAGACAGCCTTGCTCTAGGAGATACATCCAGCTTCTACAAGCTTCTATAACCAGCATGTGTTTCAGGCTATCAAACATGGTTGAGAGTGTGAAGACATGTTATTTCATCCTGACACAGTTCTTATACTTCACGATAGAAAATATGAATAATTTTCTTGCTCAGTCTGCAGGTAGGATATTGAAGAAAGCATGTCTTACAGAACGCTTGCATTGTGTTGAAACGGAATGTTGTGGATACTGAAATAATTTACGAGAAGATAATTTTAACAATTCCATTAATTAAAGTTAAAAAGGAAATCCCTGGGAAGTAAAAGCTTTTGTTTTCTAAGCTCTTGATGGAAAACTCCTTTTTGTTTTGTTTTCTTTTTATGTCTCTCAGCTTTCTGTATTATAAGAAAAAGTGCATTGTTTGGCTTCACAAACATAAATCTTCTGACCTTGACTTGTATAAAATGAAAAAGGCCATGCTAGCTTGCTGAATATTGTTTTTTTCAGAGAAGTCTCTGTATTGCTAAGTAGAACCGAGAGATTGTTCAGAAAGAATCCAAGCTCATTCAAACACCACATGTCTGTTTAATGTGAACTAAATGTTAACATTATAGTTTCAATGCAAAGGGAGATCACTTTTTCTGGAATGTCTTCTTTTACTTACCTGGTTTTAATGACATCAGCAGCTCATTTTCTTCTGTTTGTACTTTAGGACCTGTGAACAGGAATACATTGTCATGGCAGGATGGAGCTAGCTTGGCTGTGGTTGTAAATTGAGGTATATACTTGTTCTTGGTTTACTTATACCAAGTACAGAGGGCATAGAAAATATTAATAGAGAACATGTCTTTAAAAAAAAGAGAAAAAAAGCTTCCTAGGCAGAATTTGAAAGAAAAAAAAATCACTCAGAGATGACAAGTGGACATCTGAATTTAATTTTATTTTTTATCAGAGGTGGATTTGTTTTTGAAACTGCCTTTCAGTGGTGTCAAATTTATAAACTGGCTTATCTTCAAAGCATACAGGCTGATTTTTATAGGGCAAGAATACAAAAGTTAGAATTCAAACATGGCCACAAATATATCTGTATAGGTATATTTGGGGATTTATATTTCAGAATAGCCATGGGGAGGACTGTGAGGGAAGTATATGGGATTATTTAAACATGAATATTTATTTTCAAAAGTCCAAAATCTGCAGTTCATAGTGTATTTAGACAGGCCTTGGAACATATTGAGTTGTCGTTATTAAATACAGTAACAAATATCTCAGTAGTAAGATCATCCACTTAGTATGCAATCACTTGTTGTTTTCTTCTTTTCTCTATAATATCTGTTTGTGCAGAGTGGCAAAGACAGCTGCTGTGTTCAGAATAGTTATTCCTTGTCACTTCCATTAGCTTACCTACTAGCTTGAAAACTCCAGAATGACAATGGATAAAGCACAAAATTAAAATGCAAAGCTTTGATTATCCTGGGAAACCAGGATTCAATGCCATCAGTGGCAAATATAAAGCATTTATCAGATGCATAAGCACAATTGAACAACCGGTATGCAGCTTGTATATAAAAACAAGGTTGCGTGGGGAAAGGAAGAGTTTGAAAGGGGCACATGAAAACCAGCCTGTGTACACGTGGCTTGCAAGTAAGCCACTGCTTCATCTCTTAATGGGAAGCAGTTTACTGTTACAGGTACGGAGTCCTTTCATCTTATTAAAAAACATTTGGCACATAAATCATAGTCATAGTGGTCAATATAGTGAGATTTACTGAACTGAAGACAGTGTGTGAACGAATGGCACCTAGAAGCAGAAGAGATAGGTAGCTCAAAGGTATTCAGATTCACTAGAAGTCTGGATTGACTTACAAAAATGCACAAGTACACAGAAAGTGAAAGTAAGATTTAATTTATATACAAAGCTGATTCTCAGGAATATAGGTGAGAAGATAAAGGTAAAGCTGTTTTACTTTATCAGTTGGAAAAACTGGACAAGAAATGAGTGAGGGTATGGGTAGATGTTTATGCCACACCTTGTCTGTGGTCATGCAATTTAGTTTCAGCCATGTGATCATAGATCAGGAGTAATGTGTACAGATGTTTGCTGGTACTGGTGTTGACTTGACAAGCAAGATCAATGCTTGAGTCCTCAGTATTGTGCTGTCAGGCTGGAGGGCGTGACACAAAATTATATACACACACACAAAATTACTGGTCCATACACATACATTTACATACACACAAAAATGCACATTAGTGGCTGTGTGTTAACATCTGGGGTGCTTGGTGACTAGGGGGCACTTGGGGCCCTGGGCAGAGAGGAAAAAATTGGGAGACAGAAGTTGGGAGGAAAGCCAAGATGAGTGAGCAGGGCTGGGGAGCTAGTCAGGATGCAGCAGAGAGGAAGTAAGCTGGGGCCAAGAGAGCTGGCAGGGAAGCTGAGAGGTGGCGGAGGTTGTGGAGAAAGCTGGGGGATGGGCAGTGGAGCAGAGGAAAGCCAGGAGACAGAAGAGCAAAGCCAGGCTGGGGCTGAAGAGCTGGCAGGGAAGCCAGGAGGCAGAGGAAAAAAACCAGATGCTGGGAGACAGAGGAAAGCTGGGAGACAGTGGAGCAGAGGTAGGCTGGGGCCAGGAGAGCTGGCAGGGAAGAAAGCTGGGAGGCAGTGGAGATGGGGGAGAAAACCAGAGCCCAGAGGAGTGGAGGAAAGCCAGGAGGCAGCAGAGTCAGGGGAGCAGAGGAAGGCAGGGAACAGAGGAGCAGAGGTAGGCTGGACTCGGGAGAGCCAGCAGGGGAAAAAGCCAGGAGGTGGCTGAGGTGAGGGAGAAAGCCTGGGCCAGGAGTGGAGGAAAGCTGAGGCTGGGAGAGCCAGAAGGGAAGAAAGCTGGGAGTCGGCGGAGGCAGGGGAGAATGCCGGGGCTGGGAGGGGTGGAAGAAAGCCAGGAGGCAGTGAAGGCAGGGGAGCAGAGAAAGATGGGGAACAGAGGAGTGGAGGTAGGCTGGGGCCTGGAGAGCCAGCAGGGACAAAAGCTGGGAGGTGGCAGAGGTGGGGGAGAAACCAGGAGGTGGTGGAGGCAGGGGAGAAAGCTGGGGCTGGGAGAGCTTGCAGAGAAGAGATCCAAGAAGAGAGCAGAGAGACAGGATCCCAAGAGGCAGTGGAGAGGCAATGCCAGGAGAGCCGGAAGGCAAAGGGCTCAAAGCTAGGAGGAGAGCAGAGAGAGAGCTGAGAGGAGGTAAATCAAGGGTAGGCAAATCGGGAGTTAGAAAGGAGCTGGGAGGCAAAGAGCACAGCAGGAAGGAGCTGGGAGGCAGGTCGGGGGTTGAAAGAGCAGAGAGCCGGGATGCCAAGAGGCAGTGGAACCAGGAGGCAGAGGGCAGAACTGGGGCTAAAGCTGGGAGCAGAGCAGAGAGCCAGGATGCTGAGAGGTGGTGGACAGGCAAAGTGAGAAGGTGGCAGAGCCAGGAGAAAAAGCCATGGGGCAGGGAGGCTGAGAGAGAGAGAGACAGAGAGCCAGGATGAGGATTAGAGGCAGCAGACCAGCTAGGGTCAGAAGCTGCAGAGAGGGAGCTGAGATGACAGGGAGAAAGAGAGAGAGTTGGGACGAAGGTCAGAGGGGCAGGGGTTAGAGACTGGAGCAGGGCCAGGACCACAGTAAGACAAAACCCAACTTGGGGTTCCAAATAGCAAGTTTATTAGACAGGCAATGCAACATACAGACCACAAAGCTATTGGTTCACACACACTCTCACATGCACTCACACAATGGTAGCAGGGGAGGAAGGCTTAATAGACGGATTGAAGTCAAGGTATATAGAAAAAGAACTCAGGTCCCCTGCTTGGAGGGAAGATGTGGGTGATAGTTACCTATCCCAGGCTGAGAGTTGATCCTCAGTGGCCAGCTGGGCTCTTCTCCAGTGAGGTGTTGTCCAGAGGGGGTAGCTGGCAGGGCCTCAGGGTAGATAGGTGACATGGCATAGTGCTGGTTTGGATGGAGAGGGTGTCCCAAGGAGGTCACATTCCACCACCCCTTTTATAGGGGTAGGCTACCTGTGACTCCAATGGGGAGGACATGCCCAGGCAAGAGCCAATCCTGCTCAGATGAGGTCATGCAGTTCCAGGTGTCTTCATTGTCTGATGTAATACAATGGTGAAGTTCCTATTCTGTCTTTTGTTTCCATGTTGCTGGTTTCTTGGAGGGCCCTTATCTTTCAAATGTTGTGTTTTGTTTCTGGTTCTGGGAGTAGGTCTGTGGTTTCAGGGGGAGTCAATGCAAGGCAGTGGTAGAGTCGTTAAGCTGATGGTCCGGTCATTCAGTAGGAATTATTTCTAGGCCTGCTACCATTATGTCTCAAACCCTCTCATTCTCTCTCATTCATCAAAGGGAACCAATTTACATAGGAGGGGTAGGTATGTGTCACAGTTACAGCACAATTACAATAGGGTCTGCCGGGGCAGAGGACACAAAAAGAGACTTGGCAAAACAAGATGGATACTTGACATTACTTTGGCTAACTTACAGAAATAGGCCTAAATCATACAATATTAATATAAAAAGTAAAAATCAATACAAACCTAATAGGAATACAATATAAGACAATCAAAATCAATACCAAAATAACAGGGCATTATTTACAATGATACCTGGACAGTATTAGAAGGGGCTTGTTATAGTAGTGGAATACAAGAGCTTATCTTAACTTGCCTATGACTACTTATAACTACTTATAAGGGATAGAGAGGGCAGAGAGAAAGTCAGAAATGGTTGGGGAAGGGGAGGAAATGTATTTCTAAGTTAAAAAAAAGAAAACACTGGGGGTTTTGCTACATGGAGAGCCACACTAGGAACCTTGTGTAAGTAACTTGTGGTGGGCAGCACTGGGGGGGAGCTAGTGGATCTGTGGGAGGTCTTGGCAGATCCACAACAAGGGGGTGATTGACATGATGATGGGGAGAAGGAAGAAGGGTGGGGGACTGGTGGGTGTGCAGGAAGGGTTGTCCATCCAGGGATAGAGAGGCTCAGGGGACTATAAGGGTCAGGGTCAGGGGAATCTTATCTTCACTGAGTATTCTTCGTATAATCGTGAAAGGTGTGTGGACAATGGAATCACATGTATGTTCCAATGCTACAGTTAGTCACAAACTAAAACTAACAGCACATTCAATGGCTAAAAAAGGTATCTGAAGTATCATTCTGAGATCCAGAAGCTTTCATTTACAAACATTTGCTGAAGAAAGCAACCAGCTATTCAAATGAATTGCAGTATTAGATTGATGATGTACTATAAACCATTCTGAAGCCAATAGGCAAGTGTAGTCAGTTGATAAGAAAGCTTCAGAAGAGGAAGCATTATCACATGGAGTTTATAATTGTTGATATACAGAGTACCACCATTGTGGCAGCAGAGCAATGAAAGCTGTGTATTTCATTATAGTACTACAGCAGAATATCCTTAAGGTGAAAGAAGAGGTACAATGTCCCAGCTGCCTGCAGTGGGTTGGTCTGGGATTGAGAGAACGGTCGGGGTGAAAAGGTAAGAAAGATGTATTGATCTAACAAACACATAATTACGCAAAGCTTAACAACACAACAAAGACAGACAGTAAATCTTCGAGTTGGCAACTTATCAACAGTTCCCTTTTATGCCTGTTATACAACAAGCTTCTCAAAATCCAATGAAGTCAGGCATCTCCAATCTATGCTGTCCAAAGGGGCACCGGGAAGGACCATAGTATTCAGTCTTTGAGCTTCTCAGGAACCACTGCTCCGCTGAATCTAGGTCTACAGTTTCTCTTTCACAATGATAGCTTCCTTTACCATGCTGCTTTCCTTCCGCTGATTTCTCGATGTGCCAGCAAATTTATAAATTTATTTGAGCTAGCTGTTGGCTTAGAACCAATTATAATTCGATATTACAAACTTTCCTTATATGACTAACCAACAGTAGTACAAGCCTTTGCATTTTCCTTATATGATTATTTTAGCTGTGCCATTGTTAATGAAGCTGGCTTTAAGCTATGGCAAAATACATTAACAAAATATTGGAAATGCTTAACCATAATGGTTTCCTTTTACACTCTTTCTTCTAGGTATAAGCATTCTGCAATACATACATAAGCAGCAGAAAACCAGGTTTAACCCTTAGAAAGCTGGTTTAGCTGTCACAGGATGGCTCAGCAAGCACTCTTTTAGGCAGACACTATTTTGTTGTCAAGAGACATGACCAATTCACTACCACAGTAGAACATTTGAAGTTCTTTAGAATTTAACAGAATATAAGCCCCCCTCTACATGTTACATGTATTATGCTATTAACTGGTTAATTGCTCAATTAATTTAGGCTGGCTACAGGTACAAAGTGACTACCATGCTGTAAAAAGGTCCATCCAGCTATAAAGTTAGAGCTGGAAAATGTGCAATAACTTTATAGGTGATTTTTATCCAGCTTTATTTTGTATGTGTATCAGAGTCATTCCCTGTAGCTGGGAGCCCCATCAGCTGAGGGGATGCTGAGACTGGGAGTCCTACAGCTAAGGGGATACTCAGCTCCAGCAATACACTATTGCTGTGAGACTCTCTGTCCTGACAGTGCCCCACAGTTGCTAGTACTGAGAGTCCTGAAGCTGGCAGGACTTTTGTCCAGGCAATGCCCCATGGGACACATGGAGCACTGCTGTGAGGCGCTGGCAGTTGCTGCCGAGCCTGAGAATGGTGCATTGGGTGCTTGCTGATATAGGGCAGAGCCCAGGATAGCAATGCTGGGCTCCCCCTGTACCTGCAATAAACTGTAATAGGATCTGATGCCAGATCCCAGAATCATGCCTCCTGCCATGCACGTGTGGATCATGCATCAGATCCAATCATGCCTTCTACCTAAATGTCTAGAGGGGATCTAAGAGCTTGATTCAAGAAAATGGGCATTTATAGGGCAAGCTGAAGGTAGAATTGGATTTAGAGCATTTTATTACTAGAGTGCAGATTCATGGCCTGGATGATGCCACTGAAGAAGAAACTGTGAAGCTTCCAAAGGAGATATCAGAGAAGCATGAAAGCTAACATTTAAGAATACAGTGTGAAGATTTAAGAATAAGGTTAGAGACCAAAGAACAGAGTAAAGAATTTCACAAGTGAGTCACTAGTCCTAAATTACCTGAACCCTTCAAGGTAGCTAGAGCTACAGTGGGTTCACTCAAAAAAATATCTACGAGCAATATTGATACAGAAGAAATACCTCTTATTATTTGTTTGTAGAGCCCTGAAAGAGCAAGAATGGGGATGTCTTCAGATAAAAAAGGGAGCTACTGGCTGTGCTGTTTGGATTAAAATGATTCCATCATTTGACCTTTGGGAAAAGGTGGGTGGACATAGAGCTTGATCACAAACCATTATAAAACACCATGAAGAGCCTACAGAGGAGCACACCAACCAACTATACTACATATTATTAAAGAATGAAAGTAAAAGTATGCCTAGGAAAGTCCCTGCTCTTGGCAGATACTGGACCAAGATTTACACAAGATACTTTCCATTAGGTCAATTATTCTCAATCAGAGTTCTGGGGCACCCTGGGGTGCCTTGAGATCCTTTCAAGGGTATAGCAGGGTGCTACACAAGGTTAGCACTGTTAGGTATGCATTTGTGAAGATAAGCCAAAAGATTTCAAATAGTAATTCACAGTGTTAAAAGCACTCTAACCTGTTTTGGTCTTTCTGAGTTTTTTGCAACAAAGAAATGCTCTATTATTTTTCTGTAATCAAAAAATGAGCAGCTGGCACTTTCTAAAGGGTGGTTGCATCCAAAAAGGTTGAGAACAACTGCCTTAGGTACTCACAGAATGGGAAAGCAAAGTTGGCAATAAATATAACTAAGAGATGGAATGCAAAGGGAAAAGGAAATTCCTACCTGACAATGTCGGAACGTTGCCATGCACCTTTGTAAGAACTAAATAATTTCCCAGCACACAGACTGGTGGCCCAGAATCTTCTTTTTATGCTGGAGAGTCGGTGGAAAATGAACAATGGCTAAGAAACCTCTAAGCTAACAACAAAGGTGTCAAGAGCATTTAGCTACTACATTCAAGTGAGCAACTCTGGATCCAACCACCATATAAGCACAGATATCAATAGAAAAAGGAAGATCCATGCTGCAGTGGGACATAAGCCATATAAAGTTGTTGCATATATACCTGGAGACAGCTGCATGGTGGTGGTGGCAGACAGCTGACACACCTACATAGATGAAGCCAGGCCACCAAGACCCACGCAGCCATCAGCTGGCCTAATACAGTATATAAAGCAACAAGAGGACCAATGAGCAACAAGAGGTCCAACAGGATGCCAGCCAGCTTTATGAAGGCAATATAATGATGGGTGGAAGCAACATTGATAACTAACAACAGGTGGAAGACTGGTTTGGATATTAGCATGCTCATGGGATTATGAGGCCTAATAGTCTGCAGTAGGATAGCAGAAAAAGCTATCTGTGTTTTTGAAAATCAGTGGAGAAAGATATAAACTCAGTGGGTCACTTCTACACTAGCAGTAGTAACTGCAATGAATACAACTTGCTTACATTGGGATGAATTTGTCTAAAAGGAAGTTATTAATTTAACTTGAGGATTCTCCTTGCAGCAATTCCATGTTATGTCTGTAACTTCTGATATGGTGAGATGAAGAAGAGAATAGGGAAAAGAAAAACAGATGAGAAGAGAGACACAAATAGCAATATGTGAATTTTTCTGCCATCTTTTGAATGTATATAAAGCAATGCAAATCTAATTTTTAAGACTATTTTCTCTACTTTTGTCTACTTTGCTCTAGGTTCCCCTCTTGTATGTAGATTTATCAGTAGTTTGGAAAATAATTACCATCACAGTAACTTTCTGGAAGATTTTTAAATCATCTTGCCTTCTGTCTTATTTTAAACTCTTCCTTTAGGTCCCAGCTCCTGGTACCGCACCATAAAGAAACCATCGTGATGATTTATTTCTTTGATCATATTCTGTCATCAAAAATACATATAAAAAACACACTTCCACTTCTGGTAAAGTGCTGTTTCTTTTTTTTCATCAGTGGAAATGGCATGTGAGTGTATGAAGGCATGATCTGGTCTTCGATGGCTAGAAATGAGCAAAGAAATTTTTCTTGAAGGCAAGGTACAGTACACAAAAGCTGTATTATGTTATGGAACTGCTGCCCTAGTTTAATAGAACTGTGATTTTTTAAATGGGACTATTTCTTCATACACTTCAGCTCCTCTATTGTTTTGTGAGAAAAGATGATCTATTATTAGGATGAACCACCAAACTCATTTATCATAAGTGATTCTGTCATAGAAACCTTAGAATAGAGATACTTGGCTCTCTGTTATGAGTAGAATTTTCCAAAGGATTGACAAATCAATGTATTTCTTGTTTAGAAAGCAAAAGTAGAAGTAACTGATGGTGTGTTACTAAGCTAGAAGACAAGAAAAAAATAAAATATCGAATTAAAAACCATTAGAAAAAATTAAGAGAAACCATTATTTTGTGCAAGGCACTTTGGATGATTTATTGTGGGAAGAAAAAGAATAGCAGAAAATGAGATATGATGAGATGAAGTTGGTTATAAGGCAGTTAAATATAGGAAATGTCTTGAGGAGTACAGATATTTTAATTATTTTTAATGCACTGAGCAATTTTTGATAGTAGCACTGCTCTTTAAATTGTAGTGCTTCGTGGACATTTTCTAATTGAAAAACATTAAAATAATGTTTTTTTCAAATTTTCGCCCTTTTCTCTGTTTTCTTATTCTCTGTAGCAAGTGTTACTAAGTTGTGTTTCATTTACTTTCTAGGTACCTGAATGAATTTTTAAACTGGCAGTGACTATGGAATAATTCTCCTAGCTCTTTTTTAAAGCTGTGTGGCTTTGAGGCAGGCCTAAGACACGGTCTCAGGGCTTTGGTAATACTTCATGTTTCTTTCTTTACCACATTTTAAATTCCTCTACGGGCTTTAATTTTGGGGGACAGACATGGAAAAGGCAGACATGGAAAAAATAGAAAAAGAAAAAAAGAAACAGCACTTTACCGGAAGAGGAAGCATGTCAATTTGACTTGGCTCCCCAGCATCTGTATGGATCGCATGCCTCAGCAGGGCTTTTTGGCACTTTTATCTCATAGTGGATTGAATCAGCTTTAGAGAAAAATACAAGAAAGCCCTGCTAAAGCACGTGATCTATACAAATGTTGGATGAGCCAGGTCAAACTAACGTGGTGTCTCTTATGGGTACACATTGCGCTCAGCACAGGACCCCACTGAGCTCAAAGTAAAGCGCTGGGGTTTTTTTTCCATGTCTGTAAGCAGCCTAAGAGATTATGCAGGACTTCCTACAACATCCTACAACAAGCTCCATCTGCTACAGTTCCTGTATGTAGTTGGCAGAGAGGGATTTTCGTGTTTGTTTTGTTTTACACTAGATCTAAGTAACAGGAATTCACTAATCAACTATCATAGTAATGACATTTTGAGAGGTGTATCTTAATAAAGAAATGAATTTATTTTAATATATTCTGTACAAATGTACTATACCGTCATCCAATAATACATAGAAAAAAAGTCATCAATGTACCTTCACAGCTGTTAATGTGAAAGGATTGTCTAGAATCACGATAATACCTTTGCTCATGTTGACATGGTGGTGCCTGCTTATGCACAAAGAAGACATAGAACACTCAATTTCTTAAGAGAAATATGTGGTCTACTCATTCCTCCTTTTTTACTTTCTTAAATTAACAAACACTGATTAAAGAACCATGAGTCTGCTGAATAAACTTCTCTAATAGACAATGTTGTCATTTTTGATTTTATCTATGGTTTAAGAAAGGAATATAAAAATAAATTCACCCACAAGAAGCCAGCAAAAATGAATATGTTTCCAGTTTAATAATAAATATCAGCATATAAACAACACTAGAAAGGAATTAAAAGCTGCCATCTGAATACTATACTAACAGATTTTTTCAGTATAATTATGTTACATAAAAGAGCATAACTTAGTTTGGAATACTAAAAGTACTCTCCGGTACTCTCTGATTAAAAAAAAAATCCCCAATTTTTAGGTTAAAAAAAGTAACCCCAAATCCACATTTTTCTGCGATTAAAATGAAATACCACTACTATCTATCTATCTATCTATCTAGATAGAGGTATTTCATTTTAATCACAGAAAAATGTGGATTACTATATATATCTATATATAGATATATATAGTAATATTTCATATTGATCACAGAAAAATGTGGATTACTTTTGCATTACATTTTTAAATCCAAAAATTGGTGATTTTTTTTTTTATCAGAGAAAACCAGGATTCCTTCTGGTAATACAGGAGGTGCGAGGGTGAGGGTTGGGCATCCATTGCCTAGGAGGGCTAGGGAGCCCATAGCCTGAGAGGGGTGTTAGGAACAGCAAAGAGAAAGAGGAATAGGTAACACTGATGAGTCATGGGTGTAGATACTGGGGAGGATGGAGCCCATGTAATTAGCCCTTAAGGTGATGAACAGCAATAATGGCATTCATGAGCATATCTGACTTGGGAAGCCCTAGGGAATTCTATCTTTTCTGAAATTATCATTTTAGCAAGGCATGGCAGGAAAGGAGAAGGGGAGATTGCCTGAAGAAAGACAGGTTGACCAGGGCTGAGGGGGCTCTAGGGGCATCATGGCAACTGTACAAGTGGAAACCTGTTACAGTATAATATGTGATTCACAATGGAGATCAGATCTCTGACCTGGGAAGCTTGCATATGAATTTCAAATATGATATGATGAGTAATAAACAAGACAATGGTTGTGACAAGAAGAATGGGATGTGATTGTTGAGATAATTTCGTTATTTAGCAAGTGCTAAGTAGAGCATAACATGCATAATGAAAGTATTTTAAAAACATTTTAGGGTAGTAAAATGCTCTTAAATTGCAACAAGCGAAATTTAGGTTGGATATTAGGAAGAACTTTCTATCTATGAGGGTGGGAATCTTCTTTGTTGCAAGCTTTTAAAATCGGGTTAGACAAAAACATGGCTGGGATGGGTTAGACAGAGATCATAGAAAACTAGAGTTGGAAGGGACCTTAGGAGGTCATCTAGTCCAACCCCCTGCACAAAGCACAAGCAACCCCACCTAGATCATCCCAGCTAGGGATTTGTCTAGTTGGGTCTTAAAAACCTTCAAAGATGGAGAGTCCACAACCTCTCTGGATAACCTGTTCCAGTGCTTTACTACCCTCCTAATTGTGAGGGAGAAGAGGAGCCGGTAGGCTCTGGGGCTCCCGGAGCAAGCGGAAAGCTGCTAATCACGTCCCCGCAGGCCCAAGGCACCTGGTGAGAACTCGCCTTTCACAGGTGTTAGAGGAAGGGAGGGGTCGGTACTCCTGTGGCTGGCATAAAGGAGGGACCGGAGCCGATGAATGGGGGAAAGGCAGAACTGGAAGAAAGCGGCAGAAGAGCTGAAGTCGGTGGGAGCAGGCTGCGGCGGATGCGAGCTGCTCTCAAACGTGGCAGGAGCCTGTGGAGAAGGGGTAAGCCCTAGAGGGGCTTTTAAGCCCAGGCCGCTGGCCTCGTGGGACAACAGACTGTTGCCGCTTGGACGCGGCGGGGACCCAGTGGACGCTGAGTACCGTATAAGCCCTAATATAAGGGCAATCCTTGATTGTGGGCACCATAGCTCCTATAAAGAGGGTGGAGTGGCCCTGGGGAGCCTTAATTGTAAACGGGGATAAGGACAAGACCCCGAAGAGCTAGAAGAGAGCTAGAAGTGGGTTGTGATCCCCGGCGTACAGGGGAATATCAGAGGTGATCTGCTGAAGATTGAAGTCGACACCCTTAATCCAGGGACGCCTGGCCACAGTCTTTGTGTTCATCTGTACCTTTTCCTTTTGGACTATATGAGCGATCGAAGGGCACGTGGCTTGGCCCAATAGGCGGCCACTGTCCTGGTGGAACGGGTGAGGGTGTAGGGGGGGAGGAGCCCTCATCAATGTGGGACCCGCGAAACACTGAGGAGTTTCATATTTGGATGACACGCCCCGGACCATCTGAACCAATCTTATTACCAGCAAAGTTGCGGCAGGCGAGGCGAGCACGTGTAAAATGCCCAGCCCCAGGCGAGGCATTCCTTGGAGATCGGTAAGCGGCCCCGGTGCGGGTAGGTGGTGTTAACCCCCCCCCCACACACGCTAATGAGAAAGTTTTTTCTAAAATATACTTCCATTGTTGCAACTTGAGTCCATTGCTTTTCGTTCTGTCATCTGCCACCATTGAGAATAGTCCATACTCTTTGGAACCACCCTTCAGGTAGTTGAAGGCTACAATTGAATCCTCTCTCAATTTTGTCTTCTCCAGACTAAATAAGCTCAGTTCCCACAGCCTGTCATATGCCTCAGCCTCCAACCATCTTCCTTGCCATCCACTGGACTATCTCCAAATTGTCCACATCTCTTCTGTTGGGGCGGGGGGGGGGGGGGAGCAAAGCTGGACACAGTACTCCAGGTATGGCCTCACCAGCACTGGATAGAGAGGAATAATCACTTCCCTTTATCCCTTGGCATCACTCCTACTAATGCCGCTGAATATGTTGCTAGCCTTTTTGGTAACATGGGCACACTGTTGGCTCATATTCAGCTTATTGTTCACTATAACCTCCAGGTCCTTTTCAGCAGACTAGCCAGTCTATCCCCAACCTGTATTGGTGTGTGAAAGCTTCCCACTTACCAGTGATAGATCAGCCACTACCTGTCTTCCTTTATTATTCTCTTTCAATGATTGCTCTCCACTCCTTGATGTTAAGAATAACAAAGAAAGAGAAATAAGTATTTGGAGGTGAGATCTTCTGCTTGGTTAATATCTGGGTAATGGCCATGGGCATCTTCACAGGACTCTTCACAGGTCCTCTAGACACTGTCCTCACCACACCACAAAGCCAGTCTAGGCCACCGATTTGACGCATCACTCTCCTCACCACAAAAACATCAAGGTGACTAGCATCAGCTTATTTGTTCCTGCTAATCTCTCGTCCATGGTCACTAGGTCTCCAAATGGAGACTTTTCTTAATCTCTTTTATCCCTTGTACTAACACCCTTTATTATTTCTTTCTTGAGCAAGTCCATGCATGACTCACAAGATCCACTAGGTCCTCTTAATTATCCAGCAATGTGTATTAATTCATTCCTACAAACTCAACGTTCCTTGGCATGATAATATGGCTTCCTTATCTATCGTGTGACCAGCCTGTTGGCACCTCATCAGACACTTTCACATTCCTTATCTCAGTGTTTGGGTTTTTATCTGAGTCTTAGTCATTTAGTTCCAGTCCCACTATATTTTCTTGCTCTGTAGCTTAGAAACTCATGGCCTTGCCAATGTTGCAGCCTTTCATCCTTACTTAGTAGGGCTCACTTGGTTCTACACTAATTCTTCATACTAGATAGCAAGTTCTCCATCCCTGAAGATTCTCAGCAGGCTTCTCTTTATTTCAGGAGGTAACCTGAATGAGCAAAACTTACCAGACATGGCTGTTCCCTCACCAAATGAAGGATTCACACACTATCTCATCATCCAAGGTAAGTGTAGCTCTTTTTGGCTCAGTTGCCAGGCTGTCTCCCAGTCTTCATATTAATTAATTCAGTTGATCTGCTGTGCCTCCACACAGCTTGCATAGCTGTCCTGTGCATCCCCACCCTGTGGCACCTGACTTTCTGGGCCTACTCAGGTTTTAACTTCCAGGTTTTGTCCTGGAGCCAATGAGAAGCCGGTACCACTCTTTGGTGTTCCCTCATCACCAGCTGAGAGAAGTTAACCAAAGACATCTGATATCCTAACAGCATGAGCAGCCTCATTCTTTAATTTGCCTTTTACATACAGGTAAGTTTTCTCTCCCTCCTATGGGTGTGTAATTTTCCATGCCTTTCACCAGTGTGTTGATTTCGGGTGGAACTTTCTGGCTTTTCCATTGCTTTAAAAAAAGAAAGAAAAAGCTTATTAATGGACAGTACCTTGGTTGGTGTCTCAGGTGCAGTCTCTCTTGCCATGTCTTTGCTGGAAAATCAATTTATGGGGAGGAAGATGTTTTATTATGTCCCTCTTGGCACCTTCCTCTTGTCATTCCATTGCCCTTCCTGCTCAGGGCTTTGCCTCCCCTACACGCTGCCTAACACCAACCAAAGATGTTGTTGCTGTGTCATCAGGATGATTATGACGCACTCTTTTGTATCTGATACTTTGAGATTTACCGCGGCCAAATCGGTACATTACTTGACCCATATGATACCAGACACACCTTGCTTTACTTAAGCATCTTGCTGGTCACTGGCTTTCAGGCTCTCTGGTGTCCCACTCTCTACTGATGTCTTATATTTGCTGTGACTTGATTGTCTGCTGCTACCTGCTCTGTCTGGTTCTGTTGAAGTCCAGTCTGAGCCGTGGGTCTCTGTCTTCCACGGAGTCCCTTCTGATAAATTATAGAGCTGTCTCTGGCTCTGTCTCTCCAGTAAAACCCTTCCTGGGGTAGCCACCACGTCTCTGGGCTGGGACTACTTTCAATATCTGGCCCCTCCAAGCCTGTCAGGTATCTCACTTCCAGACCTCATTGCTGCTTCCCTGCCGGGCTTTTTATCCTGGCAGCTGTGTTCCAGGACATGAATTGGCCCTGGCACACTGTTACAAAGTGTGCCCACACTGACATAGGAGATGATTCCAGCTCCATCTGACTCAGCAGGGGGGGTTTTTCCGTTTTTTCCTCTGCTGTGGCGAGTGGAAGAACCGTGGTTTCAGTGTCATGGCGCACCGCTTCTGGCATGATGTCCTGTGGTCTCCTTTCTTCATCTGACACAGATAAGTCTTTTTCACAGGATGTCATGAGAAATTCTTTGCATTGTAGCAGGCACCAGAGAACGTGACCTGTTTCATCGTAAGTGAGGGGCTATAGCAGGTCATGAACATGCCTGCTACTTGTAGAGCTGGAATAACTGTTCAGGTGCCGGTTGCCAGGGCAACGGGAGGTAGCCAGTGACCCACACCTGATAGCAGTCAGCTGACCAGAAGGGACAGGGCCTGGCTCCCATTTAAACCCCAGGACTGGGCCCAGAAAGGCAGTTCCCTGCTGGTGGCCAAAGGGGGAAGAAACTCTGCCGAAGCGAGTAAATGAAAGGGGCCTGAACTACATGAGCCACTCCAGAGACTGGTGAGGGATAGAGCAACACTGGAGGCTTGAATGAAATTTTAGCTGGATGGTTTAAAGTTATGTTAGAGCCCAGGGACTAGTGTTTTGTTTACTGTTTAGTGGAGGTTTGGGTGAGGCCATTAGGGGTTGGAGGAAGCCTCATAGGGGGCCCTCGGCAGTGTGGGAACCCCAGCCCCAGAGATGGGACAGTAAGAAGCCCCAGTGAGGGGGCAGCGAGAAGCCCCAGAGACGGGGTGCAAACCCAGGCGCCAGCAAGGAGCAATCTTAAAATCCAGGGAGCTCTGGTGTGCCTGTGGCACAGCTTTATTTTGGTATTGGTTTTTTTTTTTTGTGGCCTGGGAGGCTGCAGGCTTGGGGTTGTCCCCTGGTTTGAGGCTTGCGGCCCTCCAGCTGTGGGGGTGGTGCCCAGGCCTCTGGACCAGGCTCCAGATTGGAGCAGGAAAAGGGGCCCCAGGCCTTAAGACAATGGGAAAGGCTAGAGCCTTGGAGTCAAACCCTGTTTAGTGGGTTTAAATGCAGAGGCCTAGCTAGAGAAAATCAGGGATCAGTTGCACATAGGGGAAAGGCCCCAACATACCCAATACAAGAGGCAGCCTCCCACTCACAAGAACATCATCCTAATTTCCATCAAGAAATGGCAGGGGAGTATAGGATGGGACATAAGAATCCCAAAGAATGATCCAAGGGTGCCCCACACAAGGCGCAGAGTACTAGGAAGATGGCGCCGAGAAGGGCGACCTGTTACAGGGGCTTTGCAATTGTCCTTGTTGAACCTCATAAGATTTCTTTTGGTTCAGTCCTGCAAGTTGTTTAGGTCTCTCTGAATCCTAGCCCTACCTTCCAACATATCTACTACTCCACCCAGCTTTGGTGTCATCTGCAAATTGCTGAGGGTACACACTATGCCATCTTCAAGGTCACTGATGAAGATATTGAACAAAACCAGCCCCAGAACTGACCCCAGGAAACTCCACTTTATACTGGCTGCCAACTAGACATTGAGGCATTGATTACTTCCCCCTGTATCCAATGATCCAGCTAGTTTTCTATCCACCTTACAGTCCATTCATCCAACCTTAGCTTACCTGCGAGAATGTTGTGGGAGACAGTATGAAAAGCCTTACTGAAGTCAAGGTATACCACATCTGCAGGTCTCCTTGCATGCACAGAGACAGCCTTCTCATCATAGAAGTCAGGTTGATCAGGCATGACTTGCCCTTGGTGAACCTATGCTGATTGTTCTTAATCACCTTCTTCTTCTCCAAGTTCTTAGAAATGGATTCCTTGGGGACCAACTCCATGATTTTTCCAGGGACAGAGATGAAACTGATGGTCTGTAGTTCCCTGGATCCACCTCTTTCTCTTTCTTAAATATTGACACTATATTTGCCCTTTTTCAGTCAGTCAGAACCTCTCCTGATTGCCAAGAGTTTTCAAAGATGATGGCCAGTGGCTGTGCAATCACATTGGCCAACTCCCTCAACACCCTTGGGTACGTCCCATCCAGCCCAATGGACTTGTTTATGTCTAGGTATTCTAAATAGTCCCTAACTATTTAGGCATTATCTTGCTTTGAGAAGGAGGGTGACAAAATGATGTCCCATGGCAGGAGTAAGCAGTTATTTCAGGTGGAGGGTGACTTAGCAAGTTTTGGTGAGCTGTAGAGGGCTGCATGGGTAGTCCAGCCCCACTGACAGTTGTCCTGCCCCCTTGTCACCATCTTTGGACCAGAAGTCCCACCCCCTAACCCCTAACCTTTGCCACTGGATGTCCTTCTTCTTGCCCTCTAGAAATATTCCCTTTGGGAGGGGAGGTTGCCATCTTGGAACCAGAAAAAAATTAAATCATACACTAAAAGTCAAACATCTACTAGAACATACTTAAATTTTATTACAAAAAATATTTTTGCCATGATTTGTGTTTGCATGGTGTTTATAGTGGTGACCGCATAATAACTCAAAAATATATTCTTAGTTTTGTATATTGTGGAGGGAAGCTCTGTGTGTGTGTGGTATGTGAATGGTGTATGGGGAGGTGTGGTATGTATGGTGTATGTGGTATGTGTGCATGGCATGTGTGGTATATGTGAAGTGTCTGTGTGGTATGTGTGGTGTGTTGGGGGTATGTGTGTGTGGTATATGAGATGCATGTGTGTGGGTGGTGCATATTTGCTCTGTGTGTGTATGGATGATGTGTATAGTGGGGTATGAGGGTGTGGTAAAATGTCAGGGTGTATGTGGGGAGGGGTGTGAGGGGGTGTGGCCATGTGTGGGAGGGTATAGGGTACGTTGGGGGGTTGTGTATATGTGAGGGTTGTGGAGGCAGGGTCTGGGTATGAGGCAGACTGGTGGGGTGTGGGGACCTCATGGTTCAGCAGCAGGCAGGATTCTCAGGGCACAGGTGCCTGGCAAGGCACAGCTCCAGCCAGTACTGCACATAGCAGTGAGGGGCACAGCCTCCATGCAGCTGCCTGTATTGCCATTGCTTGCTGCCACTCACATGCATCCTCTGCACTAACACAGCTGAGAGGGAAGCCCCATGTGCAGGAGCCAGGTGTCTTCCCTGCAGGGGCTGGACTGAAGAGCCTGAAATTTTATTCTGGAGCCCTGCCTTGGCAGGCACCTGTGCCCTGAGTGCCCTGCCTGCTGCTGCTGTCACTTCCTACTGGGCTTGTGTGCCACAGGGGGCATGTGGAGGGTCCCCACACCCCCAACTTTCCCACATGTCCATACACTGTCCACCACAGCTCTGCACTGCCACTGCCCCCTGTCCCCTAGTGCGTGGGCTCTGTGGTGCCACCCACCCCAGCCTGACACTCTGGGCTCCCTCCCAGCTACAGCCCCACTCCCACTGATTCCCTACCTGCTGCCCAGAACAAGCAGGAGACTGGGGAAGTGAGCAGGTCCTGGGGGCTGTGGCGGCAGCAGCTTCACACAGAAGCTGCATACTGACCAGCTAGGCCCTTTTGCCCACAGGATGGGAGCTGGGCAATAGGGTGCGTTTTTGGGGCTACGTGTACGTGTAGGCACCTTGCTCCCACCCTCGTGTGGAAGGGCTGGGTGGGGTGCAATTTTTTGGGGGCCCTGTGGGCTGGAAGAAAGTGCTTGGTGGGCTGAATCTGACCTGCTGTCCAAGAAGAGGGCATGATTGGCCCAGGTGATAGGCCCAGCTGATCGTCCCAGCTCCTGTCTCCAGGTGCATGGGGGGAGGAGAATTTCCCTACTGGAGGTTCTCCCCTTTGCCCTTCCCCAACACTGGGGAGACCCCAGCTGGAAGTCCAGTGCCAGGTGGAGGTGAGGGTTTCCCTCCACAGACTCATCTCAGCTGGTTTAGACTGAGGAGGGGACATGACTAGAGGCACCAGCTCCTGGCATGGGGAGAGAGGGGAAGAAGCACCCTGCTGGGGACTTCCCCCTCCCTACTTCTCCCTTTTTAGGGGAGACCCTAGCTGGGGTCCAGGGGGATGGAGGATTTCCCCCCATGCCTGCTTTCAGACGACCTAGACTGAGGAGGGGGCATGGCTAGGGGGACCAACTCTAGGCACAGGGAGAGAGGGAGAAACAACCTACTGGGGGCTTCCATTTTCCCCCTTCCCCAGTGCTAGGGAGACCCCAACTGGAGGTCTGGTGGGATACCCCAGCTGGAGGTCCCATGCTTCTTCTTCAGCTGACTGGAGGCTGGGGAAATCTCCCATCTCTGGCTCTGCAAAAGCCAGGAGGCTGGGAGGGAAGTTCTAGCCCCAGCCCCCACCTCACCTGCTCCTAGTATGAGGCACTGCTGGGGTCTGGCTGCCTTTCACTTTTGAAAAGTGAAAGTCATCTCACTTTTTCTTATCGGTTTAATCTAAGCAGTTTACAGAAACCTACAAAGATTGAATCAATTCAGCCTCGGGCTCTTTGACTGCCTGTCCCTAGCCCATCTGAGGTACCATCTCCCAATTCCCAGCTCTTCTAAATTAGGGAGCATTTTTAAATTGTAACTTTTATCACTACTGTTACAACTCTGTAGTACTGTAAAAATAAAAGAAGTCAAGCCCATGGGCTCCAATCTGACTCCTAGTTAGGCTTAAGGTTACACATGTGAATCACTATTTTCCCTGTGTCACTATAGTAAAGAAGTTAATTTCACATAGCAAAGCCTGCTCCCACTGGAAAACAACAGACATGCAAAATGAGAGAGGATTTTTTTTAAATGAAGCGGTGACACAGTTGTGTTCCTGTAAAGTCAATGTGAATTGTCCTGTTCATTATAGTGAGAGCAGGAATAAGCGCTAGAGCAGTTTGCATAGATTTGTAGTACAAGAAGCAACAACAAAAACTACTTTTAAAGGTTTTATTTTATTGTACTAATCGTTTGCTCACCCCCTAATGGCTTTTTGCAGTCTTCACAAGGAACTTCTTATCTTCTGGTGAGAAAGATAAATTACTTAGATGGAAAGAGTTAAAAAAAACGAGCTACTTGACCTAATGGCAGGCTGGAGTCTAACTGTCCCCCTCTCCCCTCCCTTTAACAATGATAAGTTGCTAGTATGGTTGTGCAGTGTAATAAATGTATTTTCCAAGGCAACACTAGTCTGTTATTCAGTGTTTTGAAATCTAGCTGTTTCACCAGACAAATAATGACTAAACTAGACAGTGAACTTCAACCTCTTAGTTTCTATCCAGACAGTCTGTCTGAGTGACAGGAGTAACAACAAGATTTAAAATCCTCAGGTGAAAGAAGTGCTTTTATGTAAGAAAATGTCTAAAATCTTTGGACCTGACTCATCACTGCATTACTCTCATTTTAATTCAATATGGTCCCATTTTAGTTCAATAAGCCCATGATATTTGCCACAATTCACTGTTGGTATCATGATAGCCATGAATATCCAGTGGTACCTCTCATAATATAATGCTCAACATAGGTGTCGACTGTTAAAAACATGGCCCTGTCCTGCCGTCTGCATATAGAAGTACACACCACTAAGGAGCCTTAGCATTAGCAGCTGGACACTAAATAATTTTAACAGTGTCTTAACTCTTAACTCCTTGGCCCTAATCATAATCTGGTGTAAAGTATTAATGTTCCAGGGACATCAGTGTAGCTACACCAGTTTACACCTTTTGAGGATCTGGCTCTTACTTTATTAGTCAAGGTTAAAAGGTCTTATTCTTTTCTCAGTTATAACGATGTAGATTACAAGAATTATACTGAAATCAATGTAGGCTGATATAAAACAGGCCTAACCTGAATTAAAAATCAGGCCTAATGATGTAGGTCCTGATTCTCCTCTGCCTGGCATTGTACATAGAAATTTACCATTGCACAATGTGATTCTAAAATGCTAAGACTACATATTTTTTTTAAACTAAACCTTCATATTTTTCCAAGCAGGAAGCAACTATGACCACCTAAAACCTGAGATCCTGTTCCTGCCTTTGGTTCAAGGTAATTTGCATCATCACAGATCCTCACAGAAGGTGAGAGGCTCCATACCAGCTATGAACTGACTGCCCATCTATTGGCTCCTCTGTGAAAGCCTATGAAACATGACTTTTTATTTCTACCAAGAAGAACTTTTACAATCTTTTCTCCAATACCTGATGAAGGGTGTTTGTACCCAAAAGTTTGCAATTAATTTTATTTTTTTTGCAAAAATTGTGTTGGTCTAATAAAAGATATCATTTCTACTATAAGCCCTGATTGCCTGATGTAAATGAATGCACAAGAGACCAGACTCTAAAATACATCTGTGACCCTTTATCTTTGTCTTGTCATGAGATGTATTATCAAAGGGGATGCATATTACATTTACCCTACCCAAATGATGTAAAAAAGGACTTTATTGAACTGAGACTCTAACTTAAGATGCAAGGCAGTAGACATCAGGCTTTTTTAGATGAAATCCAAACTCTAGTCCGCTAAGTACAATGTTTCCATGAATGTTTTAGTAAGCTTTAAAAGCTTAGCTTTCAGTGGGGAAAACTCATTAGAGCACTGGAAAAAAAAGACTTCACAGTGAAAATGAACTTTTGAGGCTTAAAAAATAGCTATGTGGGCTCTCTGTTTCTGAGAATGACACCCAGCATGGTTACCACTGTCACAGTCTTTAACAGACTCTTTTAGTAACAAACAGCCTACTGACCTGAAATAGAATGAATCACATTTTCCCTTCTAGTAGAAATAGAAGTATTAACCATTTGAACTGAAATAGATATTAATGGTGTATGAACCTTGGTAGGTACAATTGTTTATTTTTGTCTGTTATTCTGTTTATATTTTATAGACAACTTGAGATTGACATCAGCAACCATATAGCTTTTCTCCACTGTTGATTGCATGATCAGGAGGTCTTTGGTAAATCTATAGCTTTATATGTCATAGTTATCACTGCAGCCCTCTAATCAGGCTTCCATAAGAATCAATGCACATTTTGTGTGAATGAGGACTGCAGATCTTTCTCTCCATCCTTCTGGCATCCTAAAGTCAAAATAGTGATTCCCTCCCACCCCCATTATTTCAGGAGAAAACACAATTCATGCAGAGTGATTTCCCTCTGCAAAATGAAAGGCTAGGAACAGAAGATGTAGGCATCAGAATAAAAAGAAAGATGTGTATACATTAAAAGGTTTATGATGCATTAACATTTATAGGTATATTTTTATACATTGTTATACTTTATGTATTTAGACATCTATCAACATGAGAAGTCATAACTGGGTGAAGGTAGTGAAATGTATCTTCAGGGGATGAAGAAACCACATCTCTGGCGGTAGATCCTATGATAATGATTAGTTCAAAACTGTTGAGTATAAATAAAATGGAAATCCTCCCTTCAGTTACTGCATACTAGATTTTATTTTCCTTATCTTTAAAACTTTATTGCCACTTCCCTTCTCTTGATTCTCTCTGACCAGTTTTCCCATCTATTTTGTGGCAGGTAAATGGCAAAGAGCCATTTAATCAACATGCTGCGCTATCCTAGTATAGTAGCAGTAGCAGTGCTAGGGGTAATAGTCTTGGATTTAATCTGGCAGTAACTATTTCTGACTTGGCAGCCACAGTTATCAATATAAGATATTACATCTGAAGGAAAACAGAGGAGATTCAGGTCTTTTAAGAGGCAATTGAAAGGTATATTATGACATAGCATATGAATAACTGGAACTAGTAATGTTTACTAGGATACAGATAATGTATGAAGTAACTGCTAGGTGTGAAATGTTGACTACTCTAGGGGCCAAATTCATCCTGTGGATGGAGATAATCTTGACATAGGTAGCTTTAGGCTACCTTTATTTCTTTGGGGGATGATGCAGATTAGAAATATCCTCAAAACTGACTTCAAGTGTGCCTGCCAGCCATGACCCTTCTCATGGCAATCCCTTTTCCCTGAGCAGCATGACAATGAAAAGAATGCAGAGAGCCAGGGAGATTTTTAAAAGGAAGAAAACAGGCTTGAAAACATTTTATCTTGTCCACTGTTGATAAACATATTTGAACTGCCATTTTCACTTTAGTATTGTATTGTACACCCATTTTATGCACTTATATTTTAATCCTTCAGTATGCATTTCTTCCATATTGAAGTCTCGAATTAAAAAGCCTAAACTATGAAAAGTGATGCAACTGACTGAAAAGAAAAAAGAAATGCCACGAATCATTTCTCAACGTAAATATGAATGCATTCACCACAGAGTTACAAGAGAAGTTCATAGAATACATACTGGGTGAGCTGCCAACAGTAGAACAAGTTGAAACTATCTCCCTGACAGGAGAAAGTAGGTCTCCTGCCTAAATCTCTTTTATAGTTAAGAAAAAATTATACTTGCAATATAAAAAATTAATGAGAAATTTGATGAGATTTTTTGAAAAAAATATCAAAAAAATTGTCTGGTGGGGTGTATTAAGCTCAGCAGTTTATTACTCAGGCTGAATTCGCAATACTTTATTTTTATTATTGGGAAGAGGGCCTAGAAGATATATGTTCTCTAACACCCAAAGGAGCATAATACAATCTGAGTACCTTCCTAGGTAGTGTCTATTCCCACATCTTGTTGCACTTATGCTTACTAAACTTAAACCTAAACAAACTCAAGGCATGTTGGCTGTAGGAGAAGATTGCTGTGCTCCAGGCCCTTCCAGTACTCCTCTCCTGTTACCCAAAAGGTATGATGGGGACTGGTGGCACTTCAGGGGATTTTTTGTTCAATGCTTTCTCTTGCTCTTAGCCCAACCTGAAGCCTACTTCAGGGAATCAGACCAAAGTGAACCTCCTTCTAAGTCTTCTGACAAAAAGACATCCTGAATTGTGATGTCTCACTGGCAGAGCACAACCGCCTTGTTCTCCAGGAATGGAAGGTATCCTTTAAGAATTTTACCCATGATGTTTGACTCCCACCAGGCTCAAACAGCAAAAGCTGTAGGCTACTGCTTATGTATTTCCTATCCATCCCTTCCCCCCACCCCTTTTTATTTGAGACTACACAGCTACATAATTGTAGTCTTAAACCTGGGGCTTCAGTTTGGCCAGCACACTTGCTCATCCCACCCTGCCGCTCACATACTGACCATCCAGGCTAGGTAAGGCTGACCTTAAGCCTCCATCATGGGTCAGCCCTCCGGCCACTCCCTGTCACTGGAGTGGCTGATCAGGATCAGCTGATACTCGATTTCTTCCATATAAGCTCCTGAGCAGAATCAAGAAGTTGCTGGGCAACAGGGTTTGCTCTAGTCCATGACAGTTTGCTGTTCTTTCCACCTCAGCTTTCTGCTTGATCTCCCAGCTTCTTGATCTGGCTTGCTCTCAAAACCCACTCTCTGCTTGATATCTGTGCTTCCTAGCTAGGTTTGCTCCTGGACCCTACTCTGTGAGTCAAGTTGATCTCTTGGCATCCTCACTTGGCTTGATATCTGGTCCTGCTCACTGATCCTGACCCTAGTCATCACCTCATTGGTCCATCCTGCCCACATCCTGGCATGACAGGGATCAAGGAGACAGCAAGTGAGGAAGGAAGGACCATCCACTTTTGCTGCTACAATCAGCTGACCTGGTTAGTGGGGGAAGCCCCAAGCAGCTTGTGCCATGCTCCAGCTGAGAGCTGCAGGGAGCATCTGTACAGGGTTTTGGGCTCAGCAGCAGTGGCAGTGGTCCAGTTGCTGCTCCCTGCTTTCTCCACCGGGTTTTCAGCTGAGGGGAGTGGCTATGCAGAGTGTGGCCTTGGCTGGGCCAGTGACTAAGGTCCTTACATGGTACAGGGGGCTACAGGTCAAAGGACCATTTCTTTCCCTTACTTCCAAAAGTAATTGGATAGAAAGCATAACCAGTTGTTTTGGAAGGGAGCTGCGCCTCCTGAGTTAGTGCCTAGATTACCAGCCTACAGAGTTATTGTGATTGTAGAGCAGGAGCTGGGAAAAATCCCCCAGCTTGTTCCTATCCCCAGTTCTGCGATCATGTTCATGGAGCAGGGGCTAGGAACCATCTCCTAGCCTGTTCCCAGCCCCAGCTCTTTGATTGTGATCATGGAGTAGAGCCTGAGATCAAGCTTCCAGCCTATTCCCAGCTCCATATTCACAAATGGGGTGTGAAGGTGGGGAGCTTTCTGCTGCCAAGGCAAGGGAACATTGTCCCCACCTGGGCTTTGGTAGCAGGAAGCTCTGAGGAGTAGGGAGATGTCTCCTGTCCCTTGCTGCTTGACTGATCGGAAGCAAGTCAGCTCCTGGTTGGCCATCTACACATGCTGTACTACACAGTAACTAATCATGTGTAAATTTGCAACTGGTATTTACAGGTAGCAAATTTACTCATGATTACAGCAAATTACTGCACAGTAACCATCTACATGTCCAGGTGCTGATGCTTACTGTGCAGTAATTTGTGCTAATCTTGAGTAAAGTGTCTCGTGCCCTCTGGACATGTCTATATGTGCAATTAATATACCTTAAGGTTATTGCACATTAAGACAAGGTACAATAAACTGTGCCTGGGAACATGACTACACTTACTGGGCATGTCCAGATGTGCGTGGAAGTTTAGTTCCCATGGGACAAATAACAATGGTGCACCTTGCGCTGCCACTACTTGTCCCCAGGGAATGCCCATACCATGCACGCTTTGGCACACAGCAAGTTGCCCTGGGTGGGGTAGGGAAGGCTGGGGCTAGCACTGGGTTGGTCTCAGCTGCCTTACTTGGGGTCTTGGGGCCTCCTGGGCCTGCAGCCATAGTGATTCTGCCACACAGAGCCTGGCTAGCAGTGAAACACAGCTCCAGGCAGCCCAGCTCCACTTTTCAGGAGAGCATGCTGGCTGAGCATTGAGTTGCTGGGGGGCGGGGGGCAGTTCCCACAGGTTTTTTTGACTCCTGGGTATCCAGGGGTCAAAAAGGCAGCTCAGTCAGCAATTCGTATAATTAATATATTTGTTGTTTTCAGTTGCTTACAACTTTGCCAAATCTTAATAATTTTGGCTGAAATTTTCCATGCCATATTTATGTATAAGACAAAAATATTTTAATACTAATCTTTAGAATATATTTTCAGAACTATTTTACTAAAGCTATGAAAATGTACATAGAAATAATACATTATTTTGTGCATCTTAAAATTCTTATAACCATGAAATTAAGACATTCCTCCTGTAAATCCCTTCTGTTTATAGACCCTTTTCTTCTGTACCAAATTATGCTTCCAAAAGATTTCAAACTTATTTCCATTTTTTCCTAAGGTCTTCATAGGGCAAACAGGTTGCTTCTTGTTGTCTCTGCTACCTTCCCTATCCCATTTCTTTGTAGATGGGGTAAGCAAAGGGGCTTTGGCTCTCAAATCTTCTTGAATACTTTAATGGAGGACCAGGTACTTTGCCCCACTTCTTCTACCTCCTTCTTCTAGCCAATTATTCAAGCCAACAGGTCTGAAACACTGCTGTTATTGCTAGCTGGTAGGGATGCCTTTCTCTCTGTGAGAGATACCCCAGAATATTTTAAATTAATGAGCCAAAGGGTCTAGTTACACATTACTTTTAGGCTATACAAAGAGATCTTAACACTTGATTGTCCACACATAAAACTATGAAAGCTAGCTTTAAGCATCCATTAGTTGTCTTTAAGGTATGTCACTCCAGGTAGGTTTATCTGTGATCTGTGTTACCCAGCTCATGTTACAGTAGCAAGTGGCTGCTCCACAGAGACAAGGCAACCAAATTTCAGTCTTCCAGCATCCCAGGAAGTAGTGTCTTCCCCCACCCCTGCCTTCCCACTTCTGTGTGGACAAATTTTCCACCCCTGAACACACTTCTGGGTGTGTGACCTTCCTGCCCTGAGGAGTGTGACCCCATGCAACAAGTGCAAGCATCCAGCAGAGCATGCAGCCAGCAGAGAACACAGTGCAAGGTAGCTACCACCTGAGTTGGTTGTTTCTTAGATGGCGGGTCAGGGGTATCACAAGACTGGGTGCAGATGCTTGCATCAGTACCAATTTTTCTTATCTAAATTCAGAATTCAAGGAATAGTCAAATAGCTGGTAGCAATGGCCACATGGAAATGATCCCAGTATCTTCTAGTAAAATTTGGGATCCTGACTGAAATTCTAAATTGCTCATTTCAAAATTCAGAATTTTGTTGCCCAATAAATCATTTGTTATTACATATCTGGGCTCAACCCCATTGTGGAACACAGCTGAAAAGATAACTTTCTTTCGTATCTAGGTCAAGTGACTACCTGCCACCCCTACCATGTAAAGACAATGCCACAGTTAGATAAACATGGAATAGGGCAAATGAAACTATATGTTACACTTGGTTATTCATAACTTGTTACCTGAAAGCCTGGTCCCAAATTAATACATGTTTGGTCCCCCTTCTTCCCATTACATATTCCTTTTTCTCTTCCTGGGAATGAAAGTGAAAACCTCCATGATCTTTTCAAGGAAAATCCAGTTCTTAAAGAGCAATTGCTGTGTTAAGGCATATTGGTAGAGCTGCATAAAAAGCTGGAATTGTAGGAGTAGTAAAATAATAGGGGACATGCATTGATAGAGTTTGTATGTGGGTAGCATATGAAGAGGTCAAGGGTATTACAAGAAACCTAGTTTAGTATTTCATTATGTGACAAAAATTGTGTTACGAGAATATTATGTAAAACATTGCTATCCCCTTTGTTTCAAATCATCTCTTCAAATTTTGAAAAGAAAAGAAGAACCTCTTAACCCAGATAGAAAATTAGATAGGACACTTGGAGGAGGGCTGGAAATGCATTTCTGCATGTTAAGAACAGGAAATTTTATTTTTTATTATTAGATAAAACCTTACAAACTGATAGATATCAAATCAAAACTTGATAAATTACTAGAACAATTAATAAAGCAGATAATCTGTAAGCACCTAGGGGAAAATAAGTTGTAAATAGTAGGCAACATGGGCTCATCAAAAACAAATCATGCTGAACTAACCTCATTTCTTTCACTGACAGGATAACAAGCTTAGTGGATAAAGGAAATGCAGTGGACATAGTACGTCGTGATTTTAATAAAGCATTTGCTACAGTTCCACATGACATTCTCGTAGGAAAACTAGAGAAATGATGATTAGATGCAATGACTGTGAGATGGATACACAGCTGGCTAAAATGTTACACAGAGAGCAATTATTGATGATTCAGTGTCAAGTAAGGAGAAAGTATCAAGAGTGGTTTTGCAGAGGTCTGTTCTAGCTCAGGGTCCAATTCTACTCTATATTTTCATTATGGCTTGAAGATCAGAGTGAAAAGGGATGCTAATAATAAATATGGAAAGACTACTTATTTTGGACAAATTAAAAATACTTTGGATACATTTAAAATACAGAGTTGACAAACTGGAGAAATGTGTTGCAATTATGAACTTAATAAAAAGATAGAGGTAAAATGGTTTGTTTAAACAAAATTAATCATATAAATAGGAGAAAGAGAGAATGTTAGATTGATAGGAACACCTAAAAACTTGGTCTATGATAAATTAAATATCAGTCAACAATGGGATTCTGTCTAAACTACAGGTTCTGCTGCATGAACAAAGTATCTATGCAAAACAAGCAAAGTAATTATCTGGCTCTATCTGAAACTGATTTAAGCTTCAGGAGGAATATTATATTCAGTTTTGGGTGCTACATTTAAAAAAAAGGAAAAAAAACCTGTAAAGATCAGAGGAGAACAACAAAAATGATAAAAGATTTGGAAAATAAACTCCATGGGGAAAGATTAAGGAAAATGGCATATTCAGTCTAAAGAAAAGAGAGTGAAAGGAGACATAATAAATAGTGTCTATAAATACATAAAGGAATACAGGGGCCAATTATTCTCATTAGTCTATAAAGATAAAATAAAAACTAATGGGAAGAAGCATCCACAGGGACAATTCTGAATAAATATTAAGAAAAAACACTATACACTGCATCTTGCTCTTCAATTATGCAACTTCAGCACCTTCAACTGTGATGTCACTGTCCCTACAGGTTAGCAGGATTTTGTTTAAAATACGATTTTCACTATGAAAACAAAGCTGGGGCTACAGAACAAGTTAGCGTGAAAATAGCAATGGTTAGGCCAATAATATATTCTTATCAGTTATTTATATGTTCAAAGTTTTACACAAATGTGAAAACTACATTAATAGAGTAGTATATTATACCTTTAATAGCCCTAATGGGCGCATCCAGACAAGTGTGCATGGACTGCACATGCAGGTGTTTGCTGCACTGCTAATTTGCAGTGTGGTGGGTTTTTTGGACACTGGGAGATCCTGGTGTGAAAAAAACCCATGGCAGAAAAAAGGTGGAGCAGTGCATGTGACAGCAGAATGCACTGCCCAAAACCGGAGCCTGGCCAGCGGGAGCCATACTCCGGCTGCTGACTGGGCTCTACATGCCCAGGTCATTGCCACTGGAGCCCTGGGAGGCCCCCAAAGCCCCAGATAAGGCTGCTGAGGCCATCCCAGGTGCTGGCCCCAAACTTCCCTACCCAACTCACAACTTGCTTCCCTACTCCCCACCCCCCAACTTGCTGCACATCAGAGTGCGTATACACGGGTGTTCCCCAGGGACAAGTAGCAGTACTACAACTATATGTCACTACTATGTCTCCAGGGAAATGTATGTGTGCACTCATCTGGATGTGCCCACAGATTGTAATGGGCTACTGTAGGGAGAGTAAATGAACTCAAGTAGCAGAATTTGTCCCCAGTAACTTAAACATTTGCAGATTCTAGCTAACTGCACAAGACACTAATTTACTGGGCTGAAGCTGCTGCACACAGTTGCATGGTAACTTCTTACCGTGCAGTAGATTAGTTTACTGTGCGGTAAAGCATTTCATGTAGATGCACCCTATGAGAACAGAATTTAGTCTGAGATGTTGATCAGTACACAGGAGTTTTGGTAATGGTAAGATATTTTGTCTGCAGGTCAAAGAGTAGAGGATAAACATCATGAACTGATTTTTCATGTTATTGCTTCTCTGGATTCAGAATGTGTAACTGCTTTTCAAGAAAGACTTTTAAATAATCCTTTCATGGGATTTGGGTTTTTTTTGTTTGTTTGTTTTTAATTGAAATGCTGAAGTGGGACCTAGTGATGCCCAAAAGTGGGAGAAAGGATAGACCTGTAGGACTGGTATAATTATAGCTGATGACTGAAAATATTTTTATTATGTGTCTAGCCTGCAAATAAATTCTTATCTGACCACAGCTGAACATAAGTTATACTTAATTGAACAAATGAATGCTGGTTTGTTCTAATGATGAATAACTTTTCAATTATGGCCCAAAATTTGTTTCATAAAACTAGAAATTATACTAAGTCTATTGAGGAAAAACATCCATGGATGCAAGGTTTTTTTGGTTTTTTTGCAGGCCTGTCAGTTGACACTGGATAGCCAAAATGCTAAGTGATAATCTTAAACACAGCCAAATTACAAACCTTTGCATTAAAGATATGAATGGAAACCTAAGAAGAACTAGGAAATTCACGGTTGTCTAAGAGGCAACCCATGATACTAAAAGGCTAATTTTAGAGGAAGAGGGAGTTTATGTCCCATTTTAGGTTTCTTTTAAAATACAGCCCTGGTGATGGAATTACTACTAATGTGCTTCCATACTACAGAATTTCCTTTTCTGGTATTTTACAAATACTTCACTTTCTACACGCATATGTTTGATATACTTACCTTATACTTTCCCCTACCATGTCTTTATTTTAATCATAAGAGGCTACAGTACAAAAAGTTAGTTTAACTTCAATCTACCTTCCCTATTCTACTGTCTTACCAACTTTATAAGGGAGTTGTGGGAGTTTTCTCTGCCTTAAATGATCAGTACAAACTCAGCAAAAGGAAGGTGGCAGTGTAATCTTTTAATAAAGATTTAGAGATAGTTTTACTGTCTTAGAAAGTGTCTTTGCTACAGACAGATTCAGCAAGTGGAGTGATGTGTAGAAGTCAGGTGTAGGTGGGGTAGTGTCAGGCTGCAGCTCTTAGAGATTTTGCTGTGGCTTCTTTAGCGCACAGCATCACCACAATGCCTATATCTGCTAAGCAGATGTTTTTCTTAAGCTTCTAACAGAACCCTATTACAAGTGTCAGTTCATTTGTGCATATGCATTCTATTTCATTAAAGGCTCATCTCTTGTAGCCCACTTACTGCAGGTTACATACAGGTCTAGAACAAAACCCTCCATAGCAAGGCAAAAAAAAAAGTGTCACGTACTGTAAAAGAGTGTTTTCAGACTGATGTATGGATCACACAAATGAAGGTTCCTGAAGTTTAAAAAGGGTAGTGCAGGCATAGATAAGTATGTGTTAGCTGCTGCCATCCCTCTCCTGCTGCTGTGTCCAATGTCATTGGGGCGCCGTGTAGCAAAATCATTCCTCCCAAAGAAAAACATGTTGTCAGCGCAGGCTGTCAACATGAGAAAACCCAGTGATGCTATTGAAAAATGAAAGCATTCATTTCATTTTTTCTATGCTAGCCTAACTCCATCTAACTCTGTGTAGTGCAAATAATTAAATTCAAGTTCTCTTCCTGAGCAGAATTTTTGGGGCCATTATTTGGTAACAGAATTTATTAGCACACCTCCGGACCATGTCTGGAATAAATGCATTTCTTTTGCTTCCTCTGTTTGTCCTCCAGGAAGCTTGTTATCATACAGTTAGTGTATTAATTTATTCACCTTTATAAAAGGGCCTTTCCAATGGCCTATAAAAATTAAACACATTAAACCCAAGAAGTAAAGTAATATTATAAACTCCAAAACAAACTGTTGTGTTACGGGTTCAGTTTACTGAGGGAGGAGTCACTTTTACAAAGAAGTTTCTTTATTCCTTCTAACAGCATACCACACAGATTCATCAAACTTTCTCTCCTCAACTCTGTCCAAATCTGCCTAGATTATGTAATCCTTACATGAACCATTCTTTTTACTTGTACCCTAAGTTTCGATTTGTTTTCTCCCAGACAATCTTTTAACCCTCAGACAGTGCTTGCAGAAACCAATACATCATCCTGGTGATTCCTAATATTGCCAAATCCAGGTTAGACTGGATTTGAAGGGAAAGCAAACCCTAGCATTGGGGACTCCACCACCATAAATGCCTTCCCAAAGTTGGGATGTGTTAGCCCAAGCACTTCAGCTGTTTGCAATTGCCGTGAAAGTACAACGGGGATAAGTAACCAGTAGTGATATCATGAAAGGTTTTAGGTCAAACCTGATGCTTAAAAAAATCCAGAATTTTTCAGCTGCTCCCTCTTCCCCTCCCCCAGCTTTCAGCTCTTCCTCCCAATAGTGGAGCTGGGTAGAGCAAAGCAGAAGCAAGATGTTGATGCAAGAAAAGGTGTCCCTGCCAAAAGTCATGTTGATTCTTCCCTGGATCTGAAGCTGCCACTACTTTAAGGGCTTTTGAGCTTTGTTTGGTATATAAAACTGTAGGAGAATGTACACCACCCCGCTCCTTTTTTATCTAGATCTCCGGATGGTTGCCAATCAGCACTATGAACCACAGATATAAAGTTATCACTATGAGAAATACCAATGCTAATGGACAGCCAAAATTCCCCAAAGGTGCAGCGCTATGTAGGTAACTGTGGGGCACTTGGCACCCCAAGTCAAAGAATGCAACCTAGTAAGTGAAAAAGCTGCCTTTACCTCCAGAATCAGGTACAGACTTGACAAGACTTACAGACTGTGCAACTTTGCAATAAGTAGTATGCAGATCCTCTCCTACAGGAGCAGAAATTCAGCATTAGGACCTTGTTACACTTTATGCCGTAAGCCAAACAAATGTTAATTGGCTTAGCATTGTTCAGCTTAGTGAAGCAGTCACATTTTAAGACAAAAAATGATCTCTGACTCTCTTTCACCTGCACAGCTTTGACTTGGCACTAGAGGCTTGGTAAGCACAGGCAGGGGTGGTTGGCTGCGCCCACTGGGCAGGCCCAGCACCACAGCCCTGGAACTCACGCACTTTGCCCCAGCCCAGCAAACCAGGAACACGCATAGGGGAAGTGCAGGGATGGGACTTGGGAGGTGGCTCTGAGCAGTGCAGCCTCCCCACCTGCTCTTTGCAGATCCATCCTGGAAAGACAGCATCAAGCCCTGTGCTTCACGCCCAGAGCCATGTAGCTGCTACAGGAGATTCTGGGGTTTCAGGCACCTGCCAAATGCAGCTGCTGCTGGGTGAACCAGGTGGGAGGAGCTAGTGGCCGGACCCTGCAGAGCCTGCTGGAGCTCAGAGTCAATGGGAACCAGCCTCAGGCTGCCACACTGCAGTTACTGAGCTCCGCCCTACTCTAGCCACCTGGCCCCACCAGGGTATGCATTTGCATCTTGAGGGCACAGGCACTGGGTGGGAGATGCACATAAGTGGAGCATGGGGCGGTAAACTAGATTACTACCCTTAGCCATGGAAAGCTTTTTGTGAAGAAGATATTGCATTTTTAACAATATAAACTACTTTTAAATATATGGGAGCAATTTTTCAGTGAGTGTAACTCAGCCTTGCTCCACTGACATCAGTGATGCTATGCCTGCTTACATTTTGGCCAGGTACAGACATTACACATAAACCAATCTAAGTGATCAGAAATCAATCTAAACTGATAACCGTACAGAAGTATAGTGCACATAGACCAGTCTAAACATGCCAGAACCCAGTCTAAGATAGACTTGGTTTGATCAATTTAGGATGGATTCAATTTAGGATCGATTCAAGTTAGATCACTGTCCTCTGGCATCCCAGCCTTTTTCAGCAGCCCCCTGCAACCTCCCACTCACAGGAAGGCATCCTAGCACTTGACCTGTACATGGCTGCTCCGATTGAGCACCCAGAAGGCCCTGTCCCCAAGCTCTCCCAGAGCCAAGACCCACTGGGACCCTACACAGACCCTCTCCTCAGCCCCACCTCCTGCCTTTAACCATCAGTCAGCTGCAGGCAAGCAGTGGGGCAGGGGGGAAAGGGAGGCATCTGTGTCACCTGCATGATCCCCAGGCCTTGTGCACCCATGTCCCCGGGCTATGCCCCTGCACCCCATCATGAAGCAGCCCACAATGTACACACAGACCTGACACTGAGCCCCGGAGAACCACCATGCTCAGGAGCAGCCCCATGGAGCCCAACCGTGGCTCCTACAAACCCAACCAGGGACCCCCATGCCCCCATGCTTGGGCACAGCCACACAGAGACCAACTGTGAGTTCCACACACCACATCTTAGAGGCCAAAGACATGCACCCTGCCACCCAGACCCCAACATGGACCCCCCATCCTGAGCGGGACCTGGGCAAGTGGCTTGTTTTTGGTGGGTCAGGGTAGCAGGAGAAAGGACATCGGGACTGGGCATGCATGGAGGCAACTCCATGACCTCCATGGCATGGCCACTGCTGGTAGGTACCTGGGCCGTGGGCACCTGGGGAGTTGCAAGACTTTTTTGGCCCACATCTACAGGATCCCAGAGTACTAGGGTTTGGGGGTATGTTTGCTCGTGCTTGGCAGGGGTGGCCCAGGTGTTCAGATGTGCTCAGCACTTCCCAGCCCAGGGAGCCCATGGGCATGCTGGGCGGTGTTCAGGACCATCCCCAACCTGCAGACCTTGGACAATGCAGGCAGCCTGCATGAGCCCTCCCTTCCCCATCAAAGAGCAAACTGTTTTCTACTGATCTAACTAACATAGGCTACCTGCAGAAAACCATATAACTTTGATTGATTCTGGCACGTGCTTTTTGAACATCTGTTCTTAACCCATGTGAGTATCTGCCCAAGTTCCCATTTTACTGCGTATATATTTCTACAGAGCTTTTCTTTTGGACTTCAGACCATCTATAAGAAATCAGTTCTTCCGTGTATCACATCATATTCAGCAAATATAAGAAGCTGCTACAGGAATGATTCAATAGTAATTATGAAACCACAAATAGTAGATGGGAAAACCACTGCTTATGCCCTGTAGACACAGAGTAACTGTGCATAAGCAGGCTTACTTTCAATGCTGACAAATACTGCTTTGGTAATAAGACAATTATTACTACTTCTCAGGCCAATGAGCTAAGAAAACCAAGTTTTAACTAGAGTTAAGCAGAAAAGCTTGCAGAAACAATTATTTACCTTAGTTTACTTGCCTGATGAAACCTATGTTAAAGCTTCAGTTGCCGTGGGCAACGTAAGTCTATTTTAATTAGAAAGTAAATGTAAGTTTAATACAATGAATATTGTCAACCAGAGTGAAATACTTAGAGCCCGTTGTATGCAATTTATCATGTATTTGGAGTAAATGAGATTTTTTTCCTTTTTAATTTTTTTTTAACTTTGGGAAAGCACATTAATGCAATATGTTGAGCAAAAGCAGAACTTTGTAGCTACCCAGTTCATTTCAAAGCTATATTGATTTGAAATTGTCAAGACTACACAATTTTTAAATTTTAAAGAAAAAGTATCTCAGTGTAAGTACAGTTCTGTGAAGAACAGAAACATATTAAAAGTTGGCAGGTTTTAGGACTGGAGACAGGTAACAGTGTAGCAAACCCCCCAGTTTTTCTTTTTCTTTTTTAATCTCAAAAAGGCATTCCCTCCCCTTCCCAACCATTTCTGACTTTTTCTCTCCCTCTCTATTCCCTATAGATAAGTATAAGTGAGCTCAGACTTAGGATAGGCTTTAACATTTTTATTTTGGTAGCAAATTTTTGGTTTTGGATATTCACTGTTTTCTATTGTAAAATTATTAGGTGTGTATTAATTTTTACTATTGTATATTGTATTATTATCATTTTTGTATTTATTTTTTTAATTGTTTTATATGGATATTGTACGGTTTAGGCCTGTGTTTGTAAGAGAACCAAAGTAATGTCAAGTTTCCATTTTATATGTCAAGTCTCCATCTTCTGTCCTCTGCCTGGGCATCCCATGTTGCAACAATATGATTCATTGTCCCCCTCCCATGTAATTGGTTCCTGGATGAATAAGAATGATTGGCCATGATTGAAATTCAGTGATAGCAGGCCTCTACTGGATGGCCTGTAATGACTGGGCCATCACCTTGATGCATAAAGTGGTTCGTTTCTCTGGAGGCCACAAAAATCACAGACACACACACATTAGATGGCACAAAAGGTGTATTTGCAAATAGGGTCAGAGCAGAGTCAAAAACTTAGATTATTCTGAACCCACCAAGGAATTTTGCAGGCTGTATTCATCTTTTTCCTCCTGGGCACGTGTGCAGAAACAGGAACTCTTACAGCTCACTTCCGTTTCATACAAGCATACATGTGGTTACATCACTACATACATCGCATGTATAGTATAATTAACTACTTAAGTATGCAGGGCGGAGAGGTAAATATGCACCAGCTAATTAAGCATGCTCAGAGACTACTATAGGTCACCAAAAGTTCAACCCCCCCCCCCTTTCAAAGACACAGTCAGTTGAATTCCAGCTTCTGTAATCTGTATGAGAAAGGCTAGGGAGAAGCTGGGGGAGAGTCTGCGATTTAGTATAAAAAAAGCTGTGGCAAGGCTAGGAAAGGAACAAAGTCCTTGGCAGTGTTTCTTTCTTATCGGGTGCAAGATGCAAGCTGTGCATTTCTAACAATACTCCATTTCTAACAATATTCCATTTCTAACAACCTTGTGTTGATTCATCCAGGAACCACGAACCTCACTCAGGAACAGGGACAAGAGCCCAGGATTTGAAAGACAAAAGACCCTGCAGAACCAGCAACTTTCATCATTACAGACACCTGAAACCGCACATTCCTGCATGGAGCACACATACTCAATATGCCAGGGGCTGACCCTTGCCTGGACATGCCTCCTGTCACTAGGGTCACACAAGGTCTGCCCTTATAAAAAGGGGCAGCAAAGACAGACCCAGTGGGATGCCCTCTCCATCTGGACCAGCACCATGCCACACCACCTATTCACCCAGAGGCCCTGTCAGTGACCCCCCTCTGGACAACACCTACTGGACAAGGACCCCTTTCCAGCCTGGACAGGTAGATATTACCTGCATACCTCCTCCTACAATTTGGACTCTCTCTCTCTTTCTCTCTCTCTCCTCCTGGACTTCAGTGGACTTCAGCCCCTGTACCAAGCCTCTCTAACCCCTGCTGCCATTGTGTATGTGTGCATGTGTGTGCGTGTGTGTGGGGGTGGGTGGGTGCAAGGGAACTAATTTGGCATTGTGTCATCATCTCTCCTGTTCAATAAAACCACTGTCATTTGCAACCCTGAGCTGGGTCATGCTTTACTGATCCCAGTTCCTTCCCTATCTTAAATTCCAACCTCGTTCTCTCTTTCTCTTTCACTTCCAGTTCCCACCCTCTCTGCTAGTTTCCTGATCTCCTCCCAATTCCATCTTCCCTTTTCTGCCACCTCTCAGCTTCTCCTTGCTTTCCTGCTGTCCCTGCTGCCTGCTGCTTTTCTTGTGAGTTTCTGCTGCCCATCTCTTTGTTTTCAGGCTCTCCCATGAAGTTTCCCAGCTCCTATTAGGTGTCCTGCAGTTCTCTCCAGCTTCCAGCACCTACTGCCACTCTCTGCAACTTCTCTAACTGCCCTGGAGCCATCCTATGGCTTCCGATACCCAGAGCTCCTCTTTAACACCCAAAGTTTCCCTTAGTCCCATTTTTCTCCCTCCCCATCTACATTTTCAGCTCCCCCATAGCTCTGGCTCCACTCCCAGACTCTGTGCTGGCATTGCTTCCTTGTTCTTCAGGCTTTGGGCATTGTCTTTTAATCAATTAAGATCAATTAACCTAAAGTTGCCCCAGCCTCAGTTCTTCAGTCCAGGCCCGTGTAGTCTACCAGTTCTAATCCTGGTCTTGGTAACTTTAACTCCCTACTCTTCTACTTTCTCACCTTAACCTTTCCCCAGGTATCCCAAGTACACCACCCAAGTGGCACTCTATATTAATGAGGAATACACATCCTTGTCAATTAATAAAGAATCAGAGGAGGGGCAATCTGAAATGCTTTGGGTTAGAATACAAGACAGTCGAGGGGAAAGAGACTTAATGATGGGGGTCTACTACAGACTTCCCAACCAAGGGAAAGAGCTCGACCAGGAATTCTTAAGTCTGCTCATGGAGGTAGTGAAGTCAAAGGATGTGGTTGTCACAGGGCACCTGAACTTTCTGGACATCTTCTGGGAAAAGCAGTCAGCCAGAACTGACTGCTCACTTAGGTTCCTAGCCAGAATGCAGGACCTCCATCTAACCCAGGAGGTGCACAGCTCCACCAGGGGAGATGCCTTGTTGGACCTGGTGCTGGCCATGGGAGATTACCTGGTGAGGGGGCTGTGGGTGCTTGACCACCTGGGTGACAGTGATCATCGCCTGCTGGAATTCATCATCCAGCGCAGGGTGGCAAAGGCCTACAGCAAGGCAGCAGTCCTAGATTTCAGGAGGGTGGACTTCAATGGGCTAAGGAGAATAGTCGGGGATGCACTGAGGTCCCGGGGGGGAGGGGAGCCAGGTGTCCAAGGAGAGTGGTTGCTCCTTAAGGAGATGATCCTCCTAGCCCAAAGGGAGGTAATCCCAACATGGATCAAAGGGAGCAGGAGGGCACACAAGCCCTCATGGCTCACCAAAAGCATCCAGGAATGTCTCCTAGCAAAAAGGGAGGCATACACCCAATGGAAGGGAGGGGCCATCACCAGGGAGGACTATACTGCAGTTGCTCGGAGATGCAGGGGGACAGTCAGGAAGGACAAAGCGGAGATGGAACTGGGACTAGCTTCCCAGATTAAGGACAACACAAAGTCCTTTTTTAAATACATAGGGGGTAAAAAGAAGGTTCCGGATAATGTGGGGCCCCTGCAGGACACCTTAGGAAACTTGGTCATTGCACCAGACAACAAAGCCAACATATTTAATTATTTCTTTGCTTCCATTTTCCTAAGCACAGGGACTGGAACAGTCACCGCCCCCTTGTGTCCTCCTCAGGCCCTGGGGGAGGCTCACCTAGGCCAAGGGTTAGTGAGGAACTAGTTAGGGAACTTCTGGAGGGACTGGATGTATTCAAGTCAGCTGGTCCAGATGATCTCCACCCTAGAGTACTGGGACAATTGGCTGAGGTCATTGCAGGACCCCTGGCATGGCTTTACGAGCACTCTGGTGTGGTGCCAGAGGACTGGAAGAGGGCCAATGTGGTTTCCATCTTCAAAAAGGGGAAGAAGGAGGACCTGCGAAACTGTAGGTCAGTTAGTCTTACCTCAATCCTGGTTAAGCTTTTTGAGAAAATTATTCTGGCGCATATCCACGAGGAACCAGCAGGGGAGGTCATGCTTAGGGGCAACCAACACGGGTTCATTAGCAGCAGGTCCTGTCAGACCAACCCGGTGGCCTTCTATGACCAGATCACCAAATCCTTAGATGCAGGGGTAGCAGTGGACATAGTCTTCCTGGACTTTTGGAAGGCCTTCTACACTGTCTCTCACCCTGTTCTCATTAAGAAACTGGGGGCCTGTGGTGTTGACAGCTACACAGTCAATTGGGTCACCAACTGGCTGGAGGGCCACACCCAGAGTGTCGGAGGATGGGTCATTTCTGACTTGGAGAGACGTGGGCAGCGGGGTTCCACAGGGCTTGGTCCACAGGGCCTGCACTGTTCAACATCTTCATCAGTGACTTGGACGAGGAGGTAAAAAGCACCCTGTTCAAATTTGCTGATGCCACTAAGATGTGGGGAGATGTGGGCACACTAGAAGGGAGGAATAGGCTGCAATCTGACCTAGACAGGTTACAAGGGTGGGCGGATGAGAATAGGATGGGATTCAACACCAACAAGTGCAAAGTGATGCAACTGGGGAGAAACAACCAGCACCATACCTACAGGCTGGGGGAACTGCCTTCTTGTCAGTACAGAGGCGGAAAAGGATCTTGGAGTCATCATTAATCCCAAGATGAACATGGGCCGGCGGTGTGGGGAGGCAGTTAGGAAGGCCAACCGCACCTTGTCATGCATCCACAGTTGCATCTCGAGCAAGTCCAGGGAGGTGATCCTCCCTCTCTATGAGGCACTGGTCAGGCCACAGTTGGAGTACTGCGTCCAGTTCTGGGCGCCACACTTCAAGAGGGATGTCGACAGCATGGAGGGGGGAGGTGTGGGGATGCAGTCAGGAAGGCCTTCTGCACCTTGTCATGCATTGCCAGGAGCGACCAGGAATAACGGTCACAAGCTGGCAGAGGGTAAATTTAGGCTAGATATCAGGAGGTGCTACTTCACGGTCAGGGCAGCTAGGATATGGAATCTAGTTCAGAGAGAAGTGGTGCTGGCTCCTATCCTGGGGGTCTTTAAGAGGAGGTTAGATGCACATCTTGCTGGGGTCGTTTGACCCCACTACTCTTTCCTGCCATGGCAGGGTGTCGGACTTGATGATCTGCTCAGGTGTCTTCCGACTCTAGAAACTATGAAACTATGAAACCAAGCACATGCATACATATCACAATACCCAACTTAAGAACTCACTTGTGTGTATGTATAGGTGGGTATCATGTGTGTAAATTTTTGGGGTGTATAATGTATGTGCCTGAGCTGGTAGTGTGAATGTGTATGCTTAATAGGGTTGTATGTAATGCATGTAGTGACTGTGTAGTTAATTGATTTTTATGTGTGCATGTGCAGTTGTACACCCCTCCCTCCTGTCTAACAGCGCAATATTGAGATCCTCAGCGTTGGCCTGACCCCTCAGGGCAACAACAGTAGTACTTGAAGTAGATAGGATATTTTTAATAGATTGTAGCCTATTGCTAGAAGAGTTTTCATAAGCAGTGAGAGATTACCTATGGACTTTTCTTGGCCTACTGCCTTCCCATTCCTCTCATCAGATTGTAGTTTAAAGTATCCTTCGTGTCATGTTTCCACTCCTTCAGAAAGGATTTGGGAAGCTGTCAAATTAAGTTTCAATTTGGAGTCCTTAAGAAAAAAATTCTTCCATTCTGCTTGAATTTCTTTTTATGGGTAATTACTAAAGATATATATATGTTTTCAGGAAGAAAGGGTTATAATAGGAAGAGGGAAACATGTAAGGAACTGAACAATATAACAACCTTGCCAACAATTCAGGGTATCCAGCTCACAATCATTAAAATGGTATATCGGCTTCAAGTCTTCTACACCTCAGTGTAGCCATATTCACATATTGCAATAATGAGAGACTATTGTTGCCTGGCCTGGAAACTACCCCTTTCAAATGAAGACCTTGCCAGTGAAGCTGCTGTATTTGTTGTTACAGGCAAAGTACAAATGTTCAAAAAGCCCCTGGCAGAAACACTCTATCACTCTGTAAGTTAAAGTGGTTTCTGAACATTTAAAGTGCAGTAGATGTAACATATGTACCCAGCCTCAGTCTATACCATGATACCTTATTTTCTTAAGTCAAATCATGATATGGAAAGTATTGGGTGGATTTATGAAACCAGGTAAAAGTATAGTAAAACTTCCTTTGACTTTAAGGAGCATAGGTTTAAGTGTACTAGTAAACTACACAATGCAACTTTGTACAACATACAGCACCCTACCTGGTAGGTTTCTAGGGTCAGCATGAATATGTGTCATTTAATATGTCCATTAAATCTTCTCACCAGGAATGGCCCAGATACCATGGGCAGTGTAAAATTGATTTGCTGGGGGATGAGAGCTAAAGAAATACATGAAGAATAAGAAAGACTTTGCAATGATAAAACACTGGGTTGTCCTGAATTCAATTTTTGGATGGTTATTGTTATGATGATACAAATTGTCATGATGACACTGAGTTACTACAGTTATCAGTGCATTACAAACACCTGGACAAGTAGATTAGATTAAAATGATATTGCATAGCTGGGGAAATTATCTTGATAATATGAGAAGATTTTATTGGAGACATGGACCTTGCCAGATTAGACTGCAATAGTAAGGAAGACCTAGATGGGGCATTAATTTGTGCAGAATGTCCCAACATGCTTGCTTGGCAAAGTTGGGCATAGAAGGCACTTTCAACTGCACACGTTTCTTGTCTGGAACCAACACACCTAGAAGCATAAGTAGAAATACACATTCCAAGGATGAGACAAGCAAATGAATTTAAAACAATGTATTGTTGCACAAATTTGAAAATTTACTGTTGAAACAAAATTAAAAGATAATACAAATAATGCTACATACATGAAAAGAAAAGAATCAGTAGCATTAAACTGTTAGGGCATATATACAAAAAGGAAAAGGAAAAAAACACCAACATTGACAGTGTCGGTTGCTACCTCCTAAAATAGCTGTGGTCACTCTGCACAACAGGTGCCGGGAGTAGCACGGGCAGCCTCTGGGTGTGTCATGCAGCAAACCAGGGAGGGGACAGGCAGCATATCAGCAGATAAGGCAGAGAGCAGAACAGCAGATTGGGCAGTGCATGGGGACCAGAATGGCACTCAGGGAGGGTACAGGGCTAATCTCTGGCATGACTACCCAAAAGCAGGGCCAGCTCGTCCTATTGTGTGAAGCCTGTGGCCGCAGGGGGCCCTGCAGCCGTACTTCTGCTGCCACTTCTGGCTTCGTATCTAGCTACTTGCCACCCCCCTGCCCCGCTCCACTGTCGCCAATGCTGGCTTCACATACAGCCACTCACCACCCCTTCCACCACAGACATTGCTGCCGCTGCTGCCCCACGCACTGCAGCTTGCCCCCCTCCACAGCCAGCAGCTTCTTCATGTCAGGGGGACCCAGAACTATTTCTTGCAGGGGGGGCCCAAAAAATGGTGGGCCAGCCCTGTCCAAAAGGTTGCCCCCAACTCCATATATTCTCAAAAACAAGCCCTGTTTCCGATGACCATGATTACAGTTATGCTGTACCTTCCTTGGAAAAGATAGCACATTGTTGTTTTGATAAACCAGCACATCAAAATAAATGTATTAAAATCACTGCTTTAGTTTCCTAGATTAATTATAGGTTGCTCATGGCATCAGTTAATGGGCATCAAGTGTCAGAAAGCAGTATAAATGTGCAAATGAAAATTCAGCTGCTCAGAGCTTCAGTAGTAGATATGGTAGGAATGTTTGTGATTAAACAGTATTTAAGATATCTTATTAACATCTCACAATTAAACTACATTTTCTCACAATTATCTACACTGAGTGCCTAGTCCTAGATGATTTCACATGGAATGACCTAGCACTAATACATAAAATAAATGCATAAGACAACCCTTGGCTTGCAAGGCAATATAGAGAAAATGTTTTGTGTTGCATTGGGAGTGCTCTGCATGATTAGATACAGTCAACTGATAATGCTGTATATGTAATGAGTTACTTTGGTGTGATTTCCCTTAAAGATAACATTCTACAAAAGAAAAAGGGGAATTACAGGGCCTCTGCAAAATAAATAAACTATCCAGTTATAAATAAATCATTACTAAAAGGCTTCTGGAAAAGTTTGTCTTTTTTGTTTGTTGTTTCTTTCAGTGAATCTTTCCAAATCAGTGTGGACTGAGAATGGTGTATATTTATTTACAGTGCATGTGTGTCATATCTCTCCCATTGGGATATGCCCATATCTTGAGTTTCTTTCAGTATGCCTCTCCTGTTTATTTGTGTGCTCACTTCAGGGGCGATGCTTCACTGCTCAACTGAATGCCTCCATCTGCCTACCAACAAGAAATCTTTCCTGTAACATATAAAATTCACTGATTATTCTTTCTAGAGATTTCAAGTTTTGAATAGACTTTAATGCAGGGGTCTGAAGAGGAAAGTTTAGAAAAAGAACAACTAATGCTATTCTGAGTTCTATACCTTTTTTAATGTAGTATAATAATGAGAGATTGATTTTATTCAGTATGTAGTTTTAACCAGTTTGGCAATTCTGGGTCCCCGTCACTGTACTTTCCTTTAAGTCAAAAAAATAAGGAAGTAGTAGGCTCCTAAACTCACCCTAAAAATATTTCAGCTGTGTTTGAACAAAAATGAGAAACATATGGGATAAATAAATTGCATCTCCTATTTTGTAAGGATGAAAATTAGGAGATTTCTTTCAAATTAGTGTCCTGGCAATGCCAAATATATTAAGGAAATTTCATGTAGGTGTGTCTTAGTTTGTTTATTTGTTTGTTTTATATTGTCTACGGGAGGGGAAAGAACAGCAGATGAGAATACATAAGATCATTGTTAAGGCAGCTGATAATGCCCAAAGGAAATCAAAAAACCCTGAAGTTTTAATAAACCAAAATAAAATGTACAGTACATCCCACTTCATTTATTCAGCTTATACATTTATACATGCATTATGCATTTGTACATTTATTCATTTTGTTCTCAAATATGATTAAGTAAAAGAAGACTAAAACCTAGAATTATTTTCCCATATCAGAGGGTTATTTCTGGAGAAGTGCAGTAGTGGCTAATTAATTATTTGCATAATTTGCTCTCTGTCTCTTTCCTAGTAGGCATGCGAGTAGTGTGGGATTGTCTTATTTCCTGGCAGATTTCAGCCTTACAGGAAAAAAAATAAATAACCAAGGCCAGCTGATTTCTCTTTACACTGAAGATGTTTGGCTTATTCTTTCCTCTTTTGAGGCGAGTGTAGGACAGGGAAGTAAACAGCTTTTCTAATCTGTTCTTTTATCATTCACTGACCTATTCTGAAGAAGTATTCTTAGTTTGGGATGCCTGGCTGTAATTCTGTACCATAAACATGCAGACAAGTGTATATAATTACTGTTTTCCCTTTGTTATAATGCTTTCTTCCTGCTTAAGACTTAACAGATGCTGCTGACCTAGTGATTTCTTGTTAGCCAGTTGCATAAGCCTTTATATATCTACACACACACACGTGCACGCGCGCACACACACACACACAGAGTCACTGACAGCAGGTCTCATTATTTCATATAGCTTTTAAGAAAATGGAGCCTAAAATTTTCAAGTTGACAATAAACCATTTAATTTTCGTTAATTTTATGACATATCTGGTTTTAGCATTTGTAGCAGCTATAAAACATATGTTAACTTCCTAATAAAACCTGAGTAATGCTTTATCTGTCACCTCTTTTTTTTTTTTTTTTGCATTGGGAAGCAGTGCACAGTTATTACCTAGGGAACAGTTGTTTCTGTCTCCCGTACAGATCCATATCATTCTCAAATTTGCATTCTGATGAAGAAGCAACAAATGTTACTTAAATCCCATGAAGTGTGTTAATTATACTGAGCTCCGTGAAATTATGGGTGAGAGCGCTAAAAAGAATTCTACAATTGCATCTTGGGTCTCCTGAGCATATCTTGTCAGATTAATGTCTTTGTCACTCACATGATAACCTTAAAATTGCTGTTCTCCCTAAGTGATATTCCCTAAATCTCAGTGATATGAAAAATCTCACCGGAAACTGAATAGCAGATGCATTTTGTATTGTTTACATAAATAATGTTGGTACTTTCATGGAAATAAATCAAAATTGAATTTCATTAACAAGTGCTTGCTATTGTCCCTGAATTATCTTACAAATGTTCCACTGTGACTTTTTGCGTGTGTGTGTGTGCGTGCGTGCGTGCGTGTGTGTAAACCACAGGGTCAAATTTCTTCCTGGTTGCATTTGAGACAAATCATAAAGCCAAATAACTGCTCTGGTTGTAATGGTTAATCTCCCATCTCCTCCTCCTCCTCTTTTTTTTTAAGTTCAAAAGAGCCATACCTATCTCAATATTTGAATTTGGAAGCAACTGTAGTATGAAGCAGTAATTGAAATTATCCTAGAAGATTGAATCACACAGGCAACTCTCCCTAGAGTCCTCTGAGGAAGAAGCCCCACAGAAGACTCATTAATAACAGGTGGGTTAGGATTTACATAGAAAAGGATGAGCAGCATGTTTCAGCTCCCCAGCAGGGGACATACTCCACCCTCAGAAAACAGCAACACGTCTCACAAAGTCACAACTCTGACTGGCTAAACTCAACCCATTGGAAATCTATATTAGATGTCAGGCCCGTCTATGAGACAAATCTAATCCTTTTGGCTGAAAAATAGCTCATAGCAGTCTGCTGCTCCTAGTTTACTGATATTTGGAAGAATGGGTTGGTTTGGCAATCAATGTCCTAGAGCCACCAAAGACCTTGATATTATCTTTTTTTCTTTAAGCCCATAAAGAGGATTACTGAAAAAGAAGAAATTCTGTGATGTTATACCAGTTTTACTTATCTTTAGGTTTTCAGTGCCATAAAAGTAAAACATGCTATTGAAGGCTTATGGGGAATATTTTAATAACTTGTATAGTAAAAATTGCAACTTTTATTTACGTTTGAGAACTGAGAGATGCCACATAACAATTACATTATTTGCACTAAGTCTGAAAGCAAATAAAGTTATTTTTGTATCCAGTACCTCAAGTCAGAGGTGACAAACCCAAAATACAAGGACTTTAAGAAAAAGTCAGTGAGATCAACAGAGCCAAGCAAAAACTGTCTCAGAGCTTGAAAAATGCTTACGGTCTGATTTGTCACAGCTTTGGTCTTTTGTCAGCCCTTCAGGCCAGTGCCAAGTGAAAGCAAAAGTACTACCATTTAGATATAGTTGCCTCTACTTTGTATTCATATTGGGCAGGGTAACTGTTTAAACAAGATCCAGGACATTAAAAATAATGCCTTCTGTATCACATCTGGAGTTACTCTGTTTTACTTCAGCAGAGTACCTTCCTTGTTCCTTTTTTCTGCCTATAGAAAACTAACCATAAAACTTCTTCAAGACAACCAGGTCCATGAGTACTGAATACAAAGGGCCTCAAGTCAAGGACACCAGCTTTAGTAATGTCAAATGAAAAGATAAAGATGGAAAAACTAGAAAAAGTTTCAGTAATCTTCTGTCATAGATGTGATATGTTTATGCAAAAGAAAGCATGCCATGGTTTACATAAAGTAGCCAAAAGGACTGACTAAAAAGAATGGTGTTGTTTTGTTTTTTTGTTTTTAGAACTGGACTAAAAAAGAGGATACTTGAATAAAGAGATGATTTAAAGGGCCTGGAACTGAGGATAAAACGGATTAAAAAGTATTTTGCTGTAAATCCTAATCTCTGCTGTGATCTCAAGATGGCTAACCTAAGATTACAACACAGCCGACTGATATTTGTCACTAGACATCTGCTAAGACAAACACAATGTATTTTGTCTCCTGAACAGACTAAATATTATCCACTGCTTGGAGATTACCCAATCAAGTGCTTACTATGGAAATTCAAATCAAGTGTTAAGAAACTGTTTTACTATAGCTCTTAATGAAAAGTGTTCTGAATGGGTTATATCAAGTTAACAGGAAATGAGCAGGAGATCAAAACTTGAAAGCAATAGTTTTTAATCTGTTACCTAGTATTATTCTATGGATGAGGGAACAGGAAATAATGCACAGTAATATTCGGGGCTAGAAATGGAAAGAACAATAGTGCAGTGAGAATGCTTTGATGTATAGACATGATTAGACATCTTGAATTACAAGAGCATAGATTGTTTCTCTGAATGCAGACTCAACTGTGCTATGCTTTGGTGGCTATAGACATGTGGAAGTTTAGTGGGGAAAAGTGCTAGATTTAAAATCAGATAAAGATGGGACTGTATTTGAAGGAAGGGCTAGTTAAGCTTGAGAAACAGAAGCTGAATACTTTGGAGTTTATCTAAACTGAATAATTTTAATTTTGCCAAGCACTTACTAGAACAGTTCAGGAAAGGTCATGATACGGACTGGAAGCTTAATCATCTTTTTCCATAATGGATTTTTCCTATCTTAAGCATCAGGAAATATACTTTGTTCTTGTGGTCCTGGTTTTGGGTACAAAAACTTGGAATAAAATCTGTAGGGGTGTAGATACTTGGTGAACATTGGGCCCAGTTGTCCCATACATAGGGGCATGTCTACACATGAGCATTTACTGCACAGTAACTGAAATTACTGTGCAGTATGAGCATCCATCTACACTTGCATGCCTGTTCTGTGCAGTAAATATGGTGACTTATCCTGACTTGAGCATAAATTTGATATGCAGATATCAAATTTTCACCCGATTAGTTTTTCAGCAGTAATGCACATGTAGACACTGTACTGCACAGTAGCACTGTGTGTGTGGACTGACTTGGGACTTACTTTACTTACAGTGTGCAGAGCCGAAACTTTAGTCCCAAGTCAGTCCACACACACAGCATTAATGTGCTTTAATGCCTTCACATGTAGACTCTAGCCTATTCCTGCTTACTGTGCAGTAATTTACTGTGCAGTAAATTTAAGCCATTTTAAATGCACATGTAAACATGCCCGGGGGTGTATCTACATGTGTTATTGATGCACTATAGGCTTACTGCACAGTAAAATACTGTGCAGTAAGCCTTCCCAGGGTCATGATTACACATATACCATGTTGGGAGCCAATCTGCTCCCAACAGGAGCAGGCCATCATAAGGCTGCTCCTGCCCTGCTCTGCCTCCCTGGAGCAGCCAGAGGGAGCTTCAGGCTCTCCCAGGGTGCTAGACTAAGGACTATCAGGGGCCTGTATCTTGCCGAGCTCTTCTGCCCTGTGCACATCCAGACCCTGTGCTGTCAGCCAGCACAGTGCAGCTTCCCCACCCAGCAAGCAGCTTGCCAGCAACTGCCCCACTGGTAGGAAAGCTTCTGGACAGCCCCCTGATGGATAGGTTGGGATCTTTCAGGCAGTTGTTGCATGAGCAGGGCAGCTGCTCTTGAGCCACCAGCTGAGCAGGGAAGCAGAAGTCTCCCCAGTTCCAGCTCTGCTCAGTTCCTGACTCCTATGGGGATCCAAGAGCTGCCTAATGTTGGGATAGCGGGAAGCAGAGAGTGACCCTGTCCTGATTGGCTCCCAGCTTCCAACAGAATCCAGGAGCTGAGCAGCTGAGCAACATCAGGACCTGGTCTCCTGCTGGTGTGGCTGACCAAGAGCAAATTTGCTCCTGGTCAGCATGTACACAAGAGCTATAGAGCAGTAACTACTGAACAGTTAATCTAGTACCTTTATTTACAGGTTCTAGCTAACTGTTCAGTAGACTAATTTACAGTAGCTGCTGCACATGGTTGCATGGTTATGCTTTACTACACAGTAGATTAATCTACAGTGCAGTAAAGTGTCTCATGTAGATATACCCAGGGAACTCTACATAGAGAATTAAATGCCTTTGTCACATAATTTCCCTTTTGATTCCCTGCTTTTCTATGCTGGAAGCTGAATAAGGATTTAATTCCAGCCTTTGTAATGTATTAGGGTTTACTCCCTGAGAACTGTGATTCTCCAGTAACTAAATGCATCCAAATTACTTTCACAGGCAAATAATAGTTTCATAGTTTCATAGTTTCTAGGGTCGGAAGGGACCTGAGCAGATCATCTAGTCCGACCCCCTGCCAGGGCAGGAAAGAATACTGGGATCAAACGACCCCAGCAAGATGTGCATCTAACCTCATCTTAAAAAACCCCAGGGTAGAAGCCTGCACCACTTCTCTTGGAAGTTCGTTCCAGACCCTAGCCACCCTGATCAGCAGGCACTGGGGGAACAGTGACTCCCCCAATGCCTGCTGATTCCCCCTGACTAGTTTATAACAGGCCACAAAATCCCCCCTCAGCCTTCTCTTCAGGTCCCATAGCCTCTCCTCAGAGGGCCTGCCCTGCTGCCCCCTGATCATACGAGTGGCCCTCCTCTGGACCCTCTCCATGCTGTCAACATCCCTCTTGAAGTGTGGTGTCCAGTGCGGTTGGCCTTCCTAACTGCCTCCCCACACTGCCGGCCCATGTTCATCTTGGAGTCAATGATGACCCAAAGGTCCTTTTCCGCCTCCGTGCTGACAAGAGGGGAGTTCCCTAACCTGTAGGTATGGTGCTGGTTGTTCCTCCCGAGGTGCATCACCTTGCACTTGTCTGTGCTGAAACCCATCCTATTCTCATCTGCCCACCCTTGTAACCTGTCTAGGTCTGATTGTAGCCTGTTGCATCCTTCCAGTGTGCCCACGTCCCCCCACATCTTAGTGTCATCAGCAAATTTGAACAGGGTGCTTTTTACCCCCTTGTCCAAATCACTGATGAAGATGTTGAACAACGCAGGCCTGAGGACCGAGCCTTGCGGAACCCCGCTGTCCACGTCCTTCGAGGTTGAGAAGGACCCATCCACTACCACCCTCTGGGTGCAGCACTCCAGCCAGCTGGCGACCCATTTGACTGTGTGGGTCACAGCCCCCTAGTTTCTTAATGAGAAAGGGGTGAGAGACAGTGTCAAAAGCCTTCCGGAAGTGCAGGAAGATTATATCCACTGCTACCCCCGCATCTAATGATCTGGTGATCTGATCGTAAAAGGCCACCAAGTAGGTTTGACAGGACCTGCCACTGATGAACCCATGTTGGTTGCCCATAAGCATGCAGTCCCCTGCTGGCCCCTCCTGGATGTGTGCCAGCATAATTTTCTCAAACAGCTTGCCTAGGATCAAGGTAAGACTAACCAGCCTATAGTTTTCCGGGTCCTCTTTCCTGCCTTTTTTGAAGATGGGGACAACATTGGCCCTCTTCCAGTCCTCCGGTACCTCACCAGAGCACCACGAGTGCTCGTAAAGCCATGCCAGGGGACTTGCAATGACCTTGGCCAGTTCCTTTAGAACTCTAGGGTGGAGATCATCCGGACTGGCTGACTTGAAAACATCCAGCCCCTCGAGAAGCTCCCTAACTAAATCCTTGCTAACCTGTGGCCCAGGTGTGCCTCCCCCGGGGCCCGAGGGGGGCCCAGCAGGGAGGTGGCTGTTCTGGTCCCTACTTGAGGGAGATGGAGGCAAAGAAATCATTAAACATGTTAGCTTTGCCATCTGGTATGATGACCAAATTTCCCAACGCGTCCTGCAAGGGCCCCACATTACCCAGGACCTTCTTTTTAACCCCTATGTATTTAGAAAAGGACTTCTTATTGTCCTTAATCTGGGAAGCTAGTCCCAGTTCCATCTCTGCCTTGGCCTTCCTAACTACCCCGCTACATCCCTAAGCAACTACAGATAGTCCCTGGTGATGACCCCTTCTTTCCATTGGGTGTAAGCCTCCTTTTTAGCAAGGAGACATTCCCGGATGCTTTTGGTGAGCCATGGAGGCTTGTGTGCTCTCCTGCTCCCTTTGATCCTCGTTTGGATTACCTTCCTTTGGGCTTGGAGGATTACCTCCTTAAGGAGCGACCACTCTCCTTGGACACCTGGCTCCCCTCTCCTTCAGGACCTCAGCGCTTCTCCAACTATCCTCCTTAGCTCGTTGAAGTTTGCCCTCCTAAAATCTAGGGCCACTGCCTGACTGCATGCCTTTGCCACCTTGCGCTGGATGGTGAATTCCAGCAGGCGATGATCGCTGTCGTCCAGGTGGTTGAGCACCCGCAGCTCCCTCACCAGGTCATCACCCGTGGCCAGCACTAGGTCCAACAAGGCGTTCCCCCTGGTGGGGCTGCGAACCTCCTGTGTTAGATGGAGGTCCTGCACTCTGGCCAAGAACCTAATCCTTTAGAAGAAACTTCTACAAAGATCAGAAAAAGAAAGGACAGATACTACAGGGACAGTGCGTATGCTTCTGTACCTCCTAAGCATAAATCCCTAGCAGTTTTTGGCACCTAAATTTCTAGATATAGATAGGCCTGTCATTGCTTACTTTCTGTTTGCCCTGTCTGGTTGCCCTAATTTACTTCAGATATACTGCTTTCCTATCTTTGAACAGTAAAACCACAAAATAAAATCCCATAATAACACTCTTTGCTGTTCTGTCTACTTACTGCCTGCCAAGATTCAGGTGGTAAATACCTGGTTTGACCCTTACTAAGGGAAAATTATTTTTACAATGTTGCATTGATGTGTTCCACTAAATCACCACACTGCATGACTAATACAGCTTGAACAGAGACATCTCCCTGGAATGAACTTTGTAGGATGGGGAAAAGAATACATGTAAATCTCAGTGACAGAAAGACAACACTTTATAAAACCATTATGTTATCCCTTTATTCTTTATTTTTTTAATGCTAATGTATGAAGAATTAAAGTTTTCTTCATCAATACTGTAATCACTGAAAAGCACTATTAAAACACATATCCAACCAGATACTCTGAAATAAATAGGTACTTTGTTTTACACCCATAAACTGATAGATGTTTTCCTTTTATAGATCACACATATGCAGTCAATTTTAAATACTTTTATATTGCTGTAAAAATGTTGAATAATAAAAAAAAAATCATATTAACAACAAAAACTGTTACTCTTCAGGAAAAAGTCATTTTTTAATAAGACCTCTCTCTGTACCTGGGAGAAGGAGTGAAAAAATAAGATTTGTGAGGTGTTTACAGACTAGATGCTGAGATCCAAATTAGAGACCTTCTGTTCTAAAATCACAGCTCTTCCAAATGAGCTAATGAAGTACTGTAACTCCACTAGCTCAGCCTGACAAGCATTACTCCCAGCTCTGCGCACGCTGCATTAAATCTCTGTGTATCCTTGGTGACTGTTATTAGTAGGCCTCGGTGTATTTCACTAGACATTTGGAATTCAACTAAGAAAATTCTCAATCTGAACTAACCCATAATGGAGCTAAAGGTATTACAATCACTTTTTTTTTCTCAGAATGGAATGGGCGGAAAATGACTCTTTCACCTAGAAATGCTTGATTTTAATAAGTAGTAAATTGTTGAAAGAGGAGAATTTATTTTTTCTTCCTCCATCATTATGCACTTCTGTGTTTCAAAATAATGTCTAAAGCCCAGATTCTCAAAGGCATTTAGGCACATGTCTGTTCTTTTAGGTGCCCTAGTCCATACTGCAGGACTACATAGAAGTGCTACTTCACTGTTGTCTATTCTGAGAGATGCCTCAATGCCTACCAAAATGAATGTGCATAAGCTATATATCACAGTCTAAGGTATGCTTCTTGGTCTAAGGCAACGTCTCCAACTTTTTAAAGTAGGAGATTACCTTTGGCATTTTAAAGCAACCCAAGATCTACTGTGCACTATTGCCCCCCCCAACCAAGCAAGTCTGTGGGGAGGGAAGGGGGGCAGATTGAAGCAGAGGGAGAAAAAATTATTTGGGAGCATGCTCCCGCAGCAGGTATGTCTGTGGGGAAAGGGGTGGAGGGAGGGGAAAAGGCAGAGGAAGATTGAGGGCCCAGCTTTGGCCCCACTTCCTCCATCACTGTTGGGTCCTCAGTCTGTGCCCCCCTCAAGGTGGTGAGGGAGGGAATGGGTCTGGAGCAGGGGCAGACCTGCACCCCGGGTGGGGTGGGACAGAGCCACAAGCAGCTCATCCAGGGGTCACGGGGAGGATAAGCAGTCTAGGAGGGCCCCCAGATCTGCATGTGGGGGAGGGTGCAGCTACCACTGTGGGCTGGGGTCAGGTTGTGCTGGGCTCTGCTTGGACCAGGCAGCAGTGGTGCTGGGAGCAGAGCTTTAACTGGGGGGGACTGCAGGCACCCAAAAATTTGCTGTAGCCCTCATAGTTCCCCCTCCCAGTGCTGCTGCCTGGCCCAAGCCCAGTGCAGTGCAGACCCCCGCCATGAAGAGCACAGTGTTTCCTTCCAGCCCCAGACCACCATCCCCCCATGCAGATTCTGGGGAGGAAGGGAAAAGCAGCATTATGCTCTTCATGGCAGGGAGTTGGGCTGTGCTGCTTTCAGGCTGAGCGGTGCCACTGGGAGGGGGGATATGGCAGAGTTATGGTGAATTTTTGGGTACCTGTAGCCCTTGCCCATTGCCCCACTCCCAGTGCTGCTGCTGTCTGGCCTGATCACAGCCCAGCCCCAGACTGCAGCAGCAGCCAGTCTGCCTTGTGCAGATCCAGGGGCACACCCTGATGCCCTCTCAGGCTGCTTGCCACCCCCCTCCCCACACTCTGGATGAGCTACTCATGGCTCTATCCTGCACCCTGGATGTGCAGGGCCTGCCCCTGCTCCAGCCCCACTCCTCTCAGAGCTGCTGCAGCCACCCAAGCTGCCTAGCATTTGGGGGGTGGGCATGTGCCCCCTCATCTTTGAATGGTGGTGACAGCTGCCATTGCAGGCTGGGATTTGCATCTTTAGCCCCTGGGAGTGGCCCCATGCCATGTGTGTCCCACCACTGGGCTGAGCCTTATCTCCTGCCCAGCCAGTAGCTAGATGTACATGGCTTCGGGCTGCTCCTGGGTGGGCTGCAGTGGGGATCAGTTTGCAAAGCCCATCCTGCAATGGCAGCTGCCTCTGCTCTGTACAGATGTGGGAGCACATGCCCCTAGGGCCTCCAGAGGGGTATACACAGTGGTGGGAACACCCCTTGCACTCCTAAACAAGCCACCCTGGCTCAATCCTCTCACTACCCACCCAGCTAGAGTCCCACTCACCTTACCCCTGCTCCTGCCTCTGTGGCACTCTGTCCCTCACCACTGGGGCTTGATCTGGCCATGAATGCATACACACACCCCTCATCCCAGCCTCAGATCAACTCCAAGAAGCTCCAAGATGAAACACTGACCTAAGGAGATAAGCAGACAAGCTTAAAGACCTTCATCTGCCATAAGCTATGTAAGAACTGATTCTGTCCCAGGCTTCTTCAGTCATTTGCCAGACTTCTGTAAGTGAAATTCCTGAAATGGGATTCTCAAAATAGGTGATCTCTTTCATAATTTTCCTTTATCAGAAACACAAGTCTTGACCACACTAATGGTTCCACTTTGTGTGGGCCACTTTTGAATAGTGACTTGGGCAGTCACCTGGACAGTGATTCATCTGTGTTTACAGTCCAGTACCAGCTAAATTTCAGCTAGGAGTTCCCCTAAGATTTGGGGTACATACTGTTCAGATTTCTCATTTTTGAACTCTTCAATGTTACATAAATCAAAATTTACTTGGAGATGCAGAAGCAGACAATAATTGAAAAAAAAAACCTGTCTGTATAACTTGGTGGTTAGATTGCAGACCCATAATGAGGAGAACTGAGTTTAAAATTCCTGCTGTAATAAATATATTCCCATACAAAAATGGAACAACTCCATCCACAGACATTAAGACATTGCCACATTATTCAATAACTTGATGGTTGGGGCCCTTAGTTCTGAAGTGTTAAGATTTTGACCTGGGTCATACACATCACAAGTGAGTGCTCTGACCACCCATTTTTTTGGTGGTTTGGGGCATAACACTAACTTGTTTTCTGTAAATGGGTCTCAGGCATCTAATGCCCAGAAATTGCTTATGAGAAGCTGACCTGCTTGACTGGACTTTAAACTAAGTCTGCCAGGGGATGAGTGGACAACCACCAGAGCAAGCAATAGCTACAAAACCATCAGGCTAGGGCACCCAAGGGATTCCACTCTTACCTCAGGCCTGGAACAGTATCCTCCTGGGAATGTGAGGAAGTTTAGGGCTCTCAATGGGATGCTTACGTGTCTGTACACAAATGCCAGGAGCATGGGGAAAAAACAAGAGGAACTGGTCCTCCTACTAAACAAGAAAGACTATGATCTTATAGGGATAACAAAGACCTGGTGGGACTCCACCTATGACTGGGCCACAGGTATAGATGGGTGTAGCAGGATGGGACCCTAGGGTCATAGATTTCATAGATTTCATAGACATTAGGGCTGGAAGGGACCTCGGGAGATCATTGAGTCCAGCCCCCTGCCCAAAGGGCAGGAAGTCAGCTGGGGTCATAGGATCCCAGCAAGATAAGCATCCAATTTACTCTTGAAGGTGTTCAATGTAGGCGCTTGAACCACCTCCGCTGGCAGACTGTTCCAGACCTTGGGGGCTCGGACAGTAAAGAAATTCTTCCTTATGTCCAGCCTGAAACGGTCTTGCAGGAGTTTGTGACCGTTCGACCTCGTCATCCCATGGGGCGCTCTGGTGAACAGACGTTCCCCCAGATCCTGGTGGTCACCCTGATAAACTTGTAGGTGGCCATCAGATCACCCCTGAGCCTGCGCTTTTCCAGGCTAAAGAGTCCCATGGCTCTCAGCCTGTCATCGTAAGGTCTGTTTTCCTGACCTCTGATCATGCGCATGGCTCTCCTCTGGACTCTCTCAAGCTTCTCCCCATCCTTTTTGAATTGTGGAGCCCAAAACTGGACGCAGTAGTCCAGCTGCGGCCTCACCAAGGCCGAGTACAAGGGGAGAATGACGTCCCGGGATTTGCTCGAGAAGCATCTATGGATGCACGCCAGCATTTTGGTTGCTTTACTAGCCGCAGCATCGCATTGGAGGCTCATGTTCATCTTGTGGTCAATGATGACCCCCAAGTCTTTTTCTTCTGTAGTGCTAACCAACATAGCACTGCCGAGCCTATAAGGGTGCTGCAGGTTTTTCCTCCCAAGGTGGAGAACCTTGCATTTTTCGGTGTTAAACACCATCAGGTTCTCGTCTGCCCATTTGCTGAGCTTGTCCAGGTCAGCCTGGATCACCTGCCTATCTTCTGGCGTGGATGCTTTGCCCCAAAGTTTGGTGTCATCGGCGAACTTGGCCAGTCCACTCCTGACTCCAATGTCCACATCGTTAATGTGCTCTCCCCTAAGGTCACCGTGCTCTCCGCTAAGGTGCCCTCTGTACCATGCCAAGCATTCTCTAAACACCCTTGGAATCTTGCCTGCCACATCTTTGATGTTATCTATTTATTGTAGGGAGGCTGCCCTTCGTTCCCTTGGCTATGGTTTCCTGCTATGTGCTGGATCCGCCTTGGTCTCCCTGGCACTTGGGTGCTCGACAGCCCTGCCTCACTCTGCACTCTGTTGATGCTCTGTCTCTTCACAGTCTTGTCTCACTCAGGCTCTCTGGAGTCCCACCTCACACTGCACCACATGGTGCTCAAATGGCCACTGCCCCTCTCTCTCTGGGGCTTCTCACTCACCCCAAGCCTCACTGATGCTCAGGTTCTCCACGACCTTGTTCTGCCTTCTGGGATAGTCGGGGTTAGCCCTCTCCCAATACTGCGCCTTTTCCTTGGCGCTCAGGGATGACACCTCCCCCTCTGCTGCACCCTTACAGATGCTCTGGGTCAATGCCCTCCCTGCACTGTCCTTTCTGGCAGTCTGGAAGGCACACTACCTCTGCTGCACTCTTTTGGGCTTCACAGTCACTGCCCACACTCTCTGGGCCTCTCAGCAGTGCTGCCCACTCTCTCTGGGGCTGGGGTCCACACTTTAATGTGGTTCCCCTATGAGGCCTCCTCCATCCCCTTATAGCCTTGCTGGAACCTCCAGTATAACAACATCCAAAACACAAGCCAATCAGCTATAACACAAATCTATGCCTTGGGGCTAAAATGTCTTTCGAACCACACCACAGGTGTGCCATCTCTCACCCATGTCACTAGCTGCTCACACAGCCAGGCCTTTTCCTTTTCACACGTTCAGAGCCAAGCTCCTTCCTCCTTGGCCGCAGGCTGCCCTCGTCTTTGGGCTTTGGCCTGTGATTTATGTCTGAGCCAGGCCCTGCCCCTTCCATTCAGCTGACCAAACAGGTGTGTGTCCTTAACTTCCTCTGGTTGCCCCTAGCAACCGACACCTGAGCCACTACTCTGGCTCTCCAAGTAACAGGCACCTTAGTGCCCTGCTACAATGGCTATACCTTGTGTAGGAGAGATTGTGCAGATAAAAGGGGTGGAGGTGTAGCTCTCTATGTCAAGGAGAGCTACATATCCTGCAAAGTGACATTGGCAGCCAGGGAGGGTGACTAGGGACCCTCTGGGTTAAAATACATAGGGAACATGGTACAGGGGACACAATGGTAGGGGTCTACAGACTCGGTCCTGAGGTCCCTTCCAGCCCTAATGTCTATGAAATCTATGAAATCTATGAGAGAGCAGATAAAAGCAATTTTCTGGACAAAAGCAGTTGCCTATCTGTAGCCAGGTCTATATTTCACTCATAGCTAGTTGTGACAGTACCTCACTCACTTGGTTTATGAGGCTCCTCTTCTTTAGATAATTTAATCTCTCTGTGTAGTTTCTGGGGACCCTAGTTATCTAATTTAGGGTGAGGGTTACACTAAGAATAGGGTGTCTTAGAGTAAGTTGTCATAATTCCTCAGTAACTTCCAGGTTCTAGTCTAAAGCCCCTTACTATCTTTACATACAGTGGTAAATCCAGGGAGGCATCATTTTTATTTTGAGCTACTTAGATATCTTATTCACACTGATCTCAGAATAATAATTTGTTTTACTCATATTTATTTTTATACAGTTACTGATGCCACTTACTGCAAGTGCTTACTAATCTGAGATCACTCAGCATTCACAGGCTTACCATACTTATTGATATCTGAATGCTGGTTCACAAATTATTGAAATGATACATGTCAAGCCAGAGTCTCAAAGTGAGTGGGGGCCTGCTTTCTACTTAACTACTAATGGTGGCCTCAAAAACATCTCAGTAGCCCTGTGTCCTATAGTAAAGGAACTCTTACACACCCTCATTGTGGGTGATGTAATCAGTCCAGTTAGGGCTGTGATTAGAGGAAAATGGAGTATATCTGGGTGCTGTTTCAGGCCCTCAAAACTGTTACAGTAGTGCCCAAGTTGACCCAACTTATTCTTGAACCCTAGTTGGATTAAAAGAAAGGTAGGCTTAGAGTAGTGTATTCTCTCCCCCTATATTTTGTGCTGTGGTCCTTCAGGTCCTGCAGGTTTAGCAAAGAATCCCCTTATTATTATTATTATTGCTTATTATTTTCAAATACAAAGAAATGGGGTGCAAATCATAAAATGGTCTCCAGGTAGCCAAAATGGGAATAATTATAAATATTAGTAACTGGAGAATTAGATGATATAGTTGCCTATAATAGTTAGACTGGTCTTGCCCCGGAAGGTCCCTTTCAGGCCTTTGTTGCCATGCCTGTCTCAGAGGTCTAAACATTGACTTAAAATGAATCCAGTGAACTACTTTTCATTTCAGATTTAATGTTTGATGCCAGGAGTGAACGACAGGCCTTAATCTTCTGTGTAGTTCCCCTTTGCTAATTTGGTGATATGACACACAGAGGCCACATCTACATGAGACACTTAATGCACAGTGGGTGCATCTACATGTGCACATTTACTGCACAGTAACCAAAATTACTGCACAATACAGGTGAGCATCTACATATGTATGCCTGTACTGCGCAGTAAATCTGGCAACTTACACAGACTTTAGCATAATTCTGACACCTGCATTATGCAGGTATTGAATTTGTGCTTAGTTAGTTACTGCACAGATGCCTTGCTGTGCAGTAACACTGTGCATGTGGACTGACTTGGGACTAACTTTAGTTCCAAGTCAGCCCACACACAGCATTAATGCACTTTAATGTCTACACATGTGGACACCAGCCTATTCCCACTTATTGTGTAGTAATTTACTATGCAGTACATTTAAGCCAGCATTAATGCATGTGGAGACATGCTTCATACCTTGTTACTACTGTGTAGTAGCCAGGCACAAACCATTATGAGATGCTACTGTGCAGTATCAACAAGTTACTGCATAGTAAGCTTCACTAAGCAACAATACCAAGATGCTACTGAGCAGTAACGTTGGTTACAGTGCAGTCATATAGTACTTGGTTATGCAAGTACTAAATGATTGTGCAGCAACAACTGCATAATGGTACCTCATGTAGATGTGCCCAGACTGATCCTGCTTGTAGTGAAATCAATCTTAAAAGGGCTTCTAATTTGGTTGAAGTGCAAACATGCCTTAAGTTTGCTGTTTTCCCCAGTACTACCTATGCTTCCCCTCAATCCTTATTATTATCAAGATACCCACAGCACGTTATCACTCTTGCTTTCATATAATTTATATATTTACAATAAAAATCGAGCAGTGCTTCATTTCTAATAACATAACAGTTGCTATAAAAAATTACCAGTAGCACTTATGAGCAGGAATCCTGGTTTCTCCAATAAAAAAAAATCCTGATTTTTTTTTATTAAAAAAAGTAACTAAAATTTCACATTTTCCATGATTAAAATGAAAAGCCACTTACATAATGCTTCATTTTAATCCTGGGAAAATTTTGATTTTGGGTTGCTTCTTGTTAATAAAATTAGGGTTTTTATTAGAGAAAATAAGGATCCCTGTTTATGACAAACGACTGGTGTCCATTTTTCAGCTTTTCCACTTCCAGTTGGTATTTATTATACACCTGACCAAAATGCAGTATGGACAGAAATTAAGAAATCTCCAAGCAAGAAATGTACTGGTATGTGTTGAATTGAGGAGCTTCCTTTCTCATTTTTAAATGTAAAACATAAATACTTTCTTTCTGCCCACACCACTTCCAATTATCTGACTGGGTTTTGGGGGAATTTTTTCCTTGCTGTTACTGATGGATAGAATTAGATGGCTAGCTTTCTGCAATTGGCACATCTTTAGATGAAAGTCTCTGGAGAAAATCAAAGGCAGATGTGAAGAAATGTTACATTTGACTCTGGCCAGAACTCTGTGTAAAGAGCTGCAGCTGATCAATACTGGCCCTATTAATTCTGATCCTGGACGGATGATCATTGCTTCTGTTCCCTCCCCAGAGTTAAATTACTTTGAAACAGCACAAAAACCGTTCACAGGAGTTAGTCAGAAGCCATACAAAAATATTTTCTCCCAAACTGCCAAGTATAACTCATAGTTTCACAAACTGAATAGAAGAGAATTTGGTTTTATATTGTACCCGTCATATACTCAAAGTACCCCCAAAGCAGTTTACAATTCTGAATTATGGGAGGTAGTAGTAGTGCAGCAACTGTGTAGGCAATAGCTCAACAATAGTTACTCAGAGACCTACATATTAGAACCTATCTTATTGAGAGAAGGAATGCTGGGTATCTGCCTCGTGGGATCTCTCTCCTGCACCTGCATTGCTAACTAGAGATGGGCTGCAGGTGACTCATTTTGCCACTTCATCTAATAGTGAAGCACATCCTTAAAGCTGCAACACAGTTATTCAGAGCAAGCATGAGATTTGCATCCTAGGGAGTATAACAAAGAAAGCATATTAAGGCAACCCTTTATGTTAATTGAAAGGACTAGCTCTTCAGCTAGTGTAAATTGGCACTGCTCCATTGAAATCAGTGCAGCAATACCAGTCTCCAGCAGCTGAAGGTCTGGCTTTAAACATACTGACCCTAAGCCAAGACCCTTCTACAACTATGTAAAGTCATAAAGCATCGTACTTAGATAAATAATCCTACTAATTGAATTCAATAGCTAATTAATTAGCTGTTTGTAAGCTCAGATCAGAAAACTAACAAATCCACGCATAATTTTCTTTTAGATCAGGTGTCAAATAGCAACAAAAGTAGGAAGGCAAGACAAAAGTGTATGTTTAGAGACATCGAACTACCAGAAGTCAAAATCTGTTGAAGGGAAAAAAGACAAATAGACACATCCTCCAAAAAATGCACATAATGGCAAATCCCGGTGTCTATATTGACATTTGCCCTATTCCTTCCCCATTGATACTACCATTACTTTCAATAAACTCGTTGACTGAGAAAGGACAGAGTGAAGACTGGAGGTTGACTGTGTCTGGGAGGCACAGTCTTATACTGAACTCAGTAGAAAGGTCCATATGTTCCTGTGAATACATAGGTATGACTCCATCTGTACTACCTTTAATGGAGCCTGGCACACATTTGGCTAACAATGTCATTGGATGTGATCCCTCATCCTAATATTTGTGCCTTCTGCTGTGCTACATGTTCGTGGCAGGAGATGCAGATGTAAAATTAAGGACCAGATTCTTATTGTATTCAGTTTGGAAGAAGCAAGGGATCATGATCCTGGATTCCTCCTGTGCCAGCAAGCTTAAATACAGGTGCCCACACATCAGTGTGACCTGAGTCTGTTCTGAGGTGGTGGCAAAAAAGATCATCTGATTTTAAGCCAAGTCCCAGGAGTGAGTTCAGATCTTGAGGCTGTTCTGGGGCTGAGGTGAACAATCACCTGATTGTCTTCCCCAACCCCAGAGAGTTCCAGGTTAGATTCATCTGGGGCTGTCTATGCTGACAATCAGCTAAATGTTGGTCCATACTCAGGCACTCCCAGGTGGGTCCGTTTCAAGACTAAGGCTTTCTGGGATGGGGCCATCAATTAGTGGCAATCCCAGCTGGAGATGCCTGGCAGGGTTGTCAGGTACGGCAGGACATTTTTGGTGCCTGCCACTTTAAGCGCCAGAAGAGTCAGCAGAGCAGGCTGCAGGTGGCTACACTCCAAATCACGAGTCACATGGCCAGCAGGAGGCCACCTAATTGGGAAGTGGGACTAGCTGCCTGATATAAGAGCAGGCCCTGAGCAGTAGGGACATCAGTTTGCTGTGGGTAGCAGGAGAGGGAACATCACCTGGCTGCAGCTGCTGTTCACTTAACGTCTTGGAGGTACAGGGCAAGAACTATGGGGCTGGAGGAGGTTCTTGGCCTAGGGGAATGAAGTAAAATTACACCCTGCTAGGGTAGGATGGTGGGGTAGTCCCCAGGAAATGCCACACCAGTTGCCTCCCTAGTGAAAGGTGACCTTATAGCCCCAGCCCCCACAACCTGGTGGGTAACTCTATAGAAGAGACAGGTTAAGGGTCCAGGCACATCTACAGACACCTGAGTCCCATGGGGTGTAAGATCCTGCAGCCCCAGTGAAGGGGAATTGAGAAGTGGCCCTAGCAAGGTGGAGGAATAGTGGCCCAGTGAGGGGCATAGCATAAGTAGTGGGCCACACAAAGTAGGGTTTGCATGTTTGGCATGAAGGATGTTGCAGGAGGGCATAGAATAGGGCCTGTGTAGGCAGTCCCATAGGGCTGCGCAGGGGTATGTATTATAGGATCTGTGTGGCCTGAAGGACTGCACACAGGCTAATCCCAATAATTCAGTGAGGTAAGCCCCAGTAAAGGGGGCATGACTGGAGGCCTCAGTGAGTGGGCATAATGGCCAAGGTAACTCTATGGATGCCTGAGGCCAAGTTTGGGCCCAAGGCCAAGTGGTATGGTTTAGCAAGGGATCTGGTGGAATTTGATGATCTTGGATGCCATCTGTGAGGCATGGGACATGGTATTAGGAAGGCTGGAGCCATGTATAATGCCCTTGGCATCAGAGCATAAAATGGCATTTTCTTTTATACATCAAATTGTGGCAGGTGAGACAGAACAGACTGCCCTAGACAGGTGGCCAGGCCAGCTTTCTGCCTAGCCACAGGACATCCTCCTGCCATACCAGGAACAGGAGAAACTGTTGGAGGGAATCCAAGGCTTCCCCCTGGGTACTTTAATCCTAGCACTCTCATCCCAGTTCTCCCTCTCCTCCCCTACACACACAACAGCCCTGGACTCAGTTGGGTGGGTGTCAATAATCAGCTGATTATCAATACTAGTCCTGGGGAAGCCCTAGGTGGTTGGAGACTGGGGCTGCCCCAGGCCAGTGCTGACAAAATTGGAAACCAGGACTGCCAGGGCTGATTCTAACAACCAGCTGATTGTTGGGCATCAGCCTCAGAGAGCCCTGCTGTATGGACAAGGCATAATTAAGGGACCCTAAATTTAAGATCCCATAAAAGCCAGCCATAAAAATGGTCTATATTATATATAGAACATTATTTTATGACTGGTTTGCCAGTTTATGGTGCCTTAAATTGGGTGCACATGTAGCACCTTTGCCATTTCTGCCATGACTAACATGCCAATTGCAGCATAAATGTAAAGTGTAGAGGGGCCCTAAACCTCATTGCCTTTGTACCCAGGTCCCCATTCTGTAAAATGGGGTAATAGTATTTCCCCTCCTTCATAGCAAATACATTAAAGACCATTATAGTCATGCAGGCTATTCTGGACTGAACTCCTGCAACTGGGTTCTGAACCTTGGAGTAGGTAAGGTAAGCGACTCCTTACAAACCATTATACAGTTAGAAAACTTCCATTTGACTCTATAAAGTAAAATAGTATTCTTTTCATAGGCAGTGCAACACTCAACATTTTTATTTGCCCTGCTGCCTAGCGTAATTTACAGGCCTGAGTTATGTGGCCAGGCTGCTTTCACAAGGCCTAACAATGATACTATGCAGAGTGTCATTTATGCTGGTCAGCTGGAAACTTTCAAGACAGGTGTAGTCTGATGAATACAGGCAAGAATGAGAGATCTGCTCTCCAGATGAATTTTTAGATATCTTATAAAAAGCATTTTATCTTCACAGAAGAGCCTACGACAGATAGTTGGACCACCCATCACTAAACGGGCGGGACAGTCCCAAAATGTAAGTATCAAGCCCTAGGCCTGGGCCGAGACAGCATTTGTCTTGGATTCCCTAGCCTTGACACGGTTCAGTGCCAGTGAAGGGAGTGAGTGCCAAGCCCAGCTCCATCAAGAGGACACAGCTGTGGGGAGAATGGTTGTCACTGCTCTAGTTGTGACTGTGAGGGGTCTGATTCATGCTCTGAGAAAGCATACTGGGTTGGGCCCAATCGGCATCCCAGCATAGCTTAGGTGTTAAGAAGTGAGCTGCTCACTCCTGTAAAGAAGTTAACAACTCTAGGTAGGCCTAGAAACAAATATTTAACTGCTGAGGAAACTTTACTGGTGAAATAGGCATTTTCAGCATTATATTGCAGCTTGAGCAGCACTTTTGAGAATCAACATTTTAAACTTAGCTCTTCAAATGGTAGGTGAATTATTTTGTTTTTTTCATAGATTCATAGATTCATAGACATTAGGACTGGAAGGGAGCCCGAAGGATCATTGAGTCCAGCCCCCTGTCCCAGGGGGCAGGAAGTCAGCTGGGGTCATAGGATCCCAGCAAAATAAACATCCATATGTCTCTTGGAGCACCTCATAGTAGGTGCTTGAACCACCTCCGGCAGCAGTCTATTCCAAACCTTGGGGGCTTGGGCAGTAAAGAAGTTCTTCCTTAAGTCCAGCCTGAAACGGTCATGGATGAGTTTGTGACCATTCGACCTTGTTATCCCTTGGGGCACTCTGGTGAACAAATGTTCCCCCAGATCCTGATGAGCACCTTTGATAAACTTGTAGGTGACCACCAGATCACCCCTGAGCTTCCACTTTTCCAGGCTGAAGAGTCCCATGGCTCTCAGCCTTTTATCATAAGGTCTGTTTTCCTTTTGCTGCTCTATCTTCTAGTGCTTAATAGTGGGAAGAGTTAGCTCATTTTAAGTTATAATATGAAGAAACTTACTAACAGAACCATTACAGTTCAGAAATTCCACAAATGGGGTTAGCAGGCATATCTGCTAAATGGAAAAATCCAAATTCCAGGTCCAGAATTCCTTGCTGGAAAGTGTGATAGAATTGTGCAGCTCAAGCTCTAAACCAGTAATTCTCAACCAGGGTGAAGCATGATCCTTTCAAGGTGCTATGGGATGCCACACAATATTAGCACTGGTAGGTGTGCAAGCACCTAGACATGATTCACAGGATAAACCCAAAGATTTCAAATAGGAATCCATAGTCTCAAAACCATTTTGTCTGGTTTTAGCCTTGTAACAGAACAATTATTCCATTATTTTTCCATAGTCAAGAAATGAGCAAAAGCTAAGAGCTGGCATTTTCTGAGAAATGCCTTGAATCTAACAAGGGATGCCTTCAGTCTAAAATGGTTAAAAAACATTAAGATGAACTGTACTTGGACTAAGCAGATTGAAATATTTCAAGTTAGTACATCCACTTTCCTTCCATTTCTTTACTTTGCAAAGCATGGCATATAAGACTTGTACTTTCATGAAGGCTTGCAGGAGCCTGTGTAAAGCTAAATGATAGGTATTATTTTCTTTACTGAGTGGTAGGAAGTTTCTAACCCTTTGAGTAGTTTCTTCTTTACTCACAAGTGTGCCCAGTGGATGCTATGGATGATGGGCAAATAGTGATGAATTTGACAAGATAGGATAATAAGCCAGACATGCTAATGCAGTGCATAGTTAAAATTCCCTTTATATGTGTCACTGCTGCTGCTGTTATAATTCATAATTTTTACAGTGCCCAAAAGAGTGCTACTGGGCAGAAGAAACTCAGCAATCCAGCAATCTCATTAGTGCAAAATCAGGCTCCTCTGCCCATCACAGTTTACCTTACATTTATGTATGCAGCACTGCAGCTGCTTTGTGCAGGATGAAGCCCTATATGTACAAAAATAAGTCTGCTTCCCCTTTTTAAACATTTCCTCCCCCTTATTTCAGTAATCCCTCACTGGGAACTAGACTTAGCTCTTATCAAAAGCTAGCCAAAGCTCCTAAGCTTCAAGGCAAGACTACTTTAACCCCCAATATCAATAGCATCTATAAACTGTTTGCTAAGTTGTTGCAAACCATTCAAGTATGGGAATAGGAATCACTTTGTACAGATTCACTATATCCGTTTGCTATACATGCACAAGAGCATCTTGGGCTTAAAGTATTTCAGATGCAGAAATACCATCACTCCCTTTTCAGTTTAACTACTTCTTTCAGGGTGTGCTTGTAGCTTCTTAACACTTCAACTGGCTGGAGTATGGAGGCTTCCAATAGTAATATAGGACTTCAGGCATTTTTTTCCACTTTGTTGAAGGTGTTTTAATGTGTGTGTATGTGTGTGTGTGCTTCACCAGCTCTTTAAGCACTTATTAGTAGCATCTTCGAAAGCTATACTTTCCCAGTCTGCCCTTTCCAGTGTTCTAAATATAAATGCAGAAACAAAGAACTACATATTAATAAATAAAGAAGCACAGGTGCACTACCCAGACTGTGTTTTTTTTAAAGCCCTTCATGAGTTCTTGAAACATTATCCCTGCATAATTCATATGACAATACCATGTGCCAATGATGGACAATCCACAAAGATAAAAAATGAGATACTGAAAAGATGGACATTGGATTTTCACTGTGGAGGAGCACAATCATTTATTTTTCAAATACAAGATTGTCAATACACTTACCAGAGTTTTGACCTAATGCAGCTAAGGGGTGTATGTGAGAAAGGGAAGTTAAGAGGGATAGGACATTCACTGATACTTTCCTTCAACCAGGGACAGCCACAAACTCCCCCAAGAGCAAGGACCACACATAAGCTGCTATGAAGCTTCAGGTTCAGGGAACCTGTATGACCTCTGTGTTCCTACAACCATCCCTGCTACTTACACCTTCTCAATAGAAGGGAGTGACAGTATACAGTCTGTTGCCTCTCCAAAGACTATTCCTATGCACGCCATTTTAGGGCCTTTGCACATGCCACATTTTTTGCCCTTTCATGCGCTGCAGCTGTGTGTCTGTTTGCATGAGTGGGATTTTTGGATGCTTTAAAAGTCTTTCTTGTACATTCAAGTAAAACTTCTCAGGCATAATTTAGTTTGGCTTTCTGGTAATTAAACCCCACGTCCATGGATTCATTGCATGCAAACACAAAGACATCAAAAGACGTGTAATGAGCCTCTTTGTCCACCAGATGTCTGAGACATCTTTGTAGTTCACCCCTTCAAATTGCTTTTGCTTTCAAATTGCTTCTGCTGTGTGTGTGTGTGTGGTTCACCAGCTACCTGCAGCATGGGGTATGGCATATGGGGTGGGGGCCCCAGGTCGGGGGACAGCGCTGGACTGTCCTGCTTTCCTGCGGTGCTTAATTCATTTAAAAAACGGTGTGTGCAACCACTAATATGACGCTCCAAAATAAATAAGTTTAAATGTGATAAACCTACTTAATGAGAATTAAAATCTCTGGTGTGTTCAGGCACCCTTAGGTATTACTTCTTATTCCTCCTACCTCCTTCATTGCCCAGAGACTTACAGGAAAGTAAGTTGCTTGCTCCTAAGCAGTAGTAAGGTATGTGTATGTTGCCATTCCACTTCACAAATTTCCCATCCTTAAAGGCATACTTGGACCGTGGTTTCTGAATTCATCAAAATGTTTAAGCATGTTCTTAAACACACATCAGCTTTAAACTGGACTTAAGCAAATATTCAAAATAGTAAAGAACATATTTTTTCAAGTTAAACATGCACATAAATAGAGCTGGGAAATTAATGCACTTTTTTGGTCGGTGACCAAATTGGGAAAAAAATCTGCAGTGTCAACCTGAAACATCCTCTTGTGTTCTGAAGTCACTTAATCCTCTTGTTTGATTGTGATACTTTTTAATTAGTTCAATTTAAAAAATCCATTTTGAAATGGACAGTTAGAAAGTTTCCATTTGAGAATGTGGAAATATAACATGTGGGGCATTTTGAAAATGAAAAAAAAATGAAAATAAAATGTGTTGACATTTTTAAACTCACTGAATTTGTGAGGAATTTCAGTTCTCCACCTTCCCCTTCCCCCAACACCCTTATTTATTTTTTTTGAGAATTTCATTATTTTTAAAAAATATATTATCCAGCTTGCGAGATTGTCCTTGATCCAAAAATCCTGCAACCCCAGGTTCCTTAGGAAGTGAAGTGGCAGAAAACCATTGGAATTTCTGCATTTATGCAAAATATTTTGATAAATTAATTATTTTCTGCCAAAAAGGAGCTTTACCCCAAAATTCCAAACCAGCTGTACTTATAGCATTTATAAGAAAGTAGGTAGAGCAGGTCAGCATTGTGTCTACCTGCTCAGGTTTGACCTTACCTAATTTGCCTCCAGGATGCATCTACACTTGCTTAATGAAGTACTAACTAAATGTCCAGTAACGAGAGTTACTGTGTAGTAGCACAAGTGAACACCTTTTTAGTGATGCTATTGCACAGTAGCCTAATAATACTGTGAAGTAGGGTATTAGCACTTTTTGTGTTGTGATATGCTACTGCACAGTGTAATTAGGCTATTGCTCATTAATTATCTCATGTATATGTGCTCAGTAACTATAACATGTCTTTGAGAGCTATGTCCAGATTCTTTTGCATTCGTTAGGTGTGTAAGTGGACTTACTGCCTAAGGGCATTTATACACTTACCTTTGCCTGCTCCAATGCGCCTGGTGCTGCATTACATACGTTTGTATAAATGGCAAAATGCATATCAGTATGCAGAAAATACATTTTAGTTCAGTGTGTGTTAGTTCAAAAGTGTGCTGCCACCATTTTCTCAGTGCTGATGCACATTTCACCATTTATATAAATGTATGCACTGCAGTGCCAGGTGCTTTTAAAAGCACTGGTGCTGTGGCTCATACAGATATACAAATGCCCTAAGTACAACTTATTCCACCTTGCCCAAATTCTTGAAAATCTATTAATGCATCTATTTTTGTAATATACCTTGATCTGACCTTTAAGATTAAGTCACAAACTAAGCAGTGTGCAGAAGGGAAAGGAAGACCCACCCACCTTCAATTTAAATTTTTCAAGGACTCAAGCAGGGTGGAATAGAATCATCCTTAGGCACCTAAATCCACTTAGACACCTAATAAGTAGAATAGAATCTCACATTTAATGTGCATTTCTTGTAACCTGGCAAACACCTTTTGTCATTAATGAAGATGACAAGCTCTATATTCAGCCATGCTTTCAAGCAGTTACTTTCAAAAGTTATTACTGGGATGTATGGGCAGATCTAGAATTTTGAAAAGTGGTGTGCAAATGGGGGGCAGATGCAGAAAAACAACAAATATTTTTATCCAATTAAAAATAAACTAAAAGCTTTACTAATATGCCAGGGGCTTAGGGCTGTATTATGCAATTTAATATAGAAGCAAAAACAAATATAATTTCACTGAAATGCGCTTAAAACAATCGGCAAGGCTGTGAAACAAGAACTTTATTACCAGAAGCAGGAAACAGACAGCTGACTTGAAGAACAAAGGATAGCTTGAACATCAAGGCCACTAAAAAAGAAGAGGGTCATTTAACACCTGTAGAAGGAAGAATTTAGAAGGGATCAGGTAGATTATCAGCCATGGAGTCAACTGACTCCCTGACCAAAAATGCTGCTGCCACTGCTAGGAAGTTGGTTTTAAACTCTGGGTGGACCAGGAATCAAAGTGAGATGCAAGTACAGTAGTGCACCTCCCTGAATCCACCCCTGTTGGGCTTCGGATAAAAAGTGAATGTCTACATTGTAAAAATCACCAGTATAACTGGCTCAGCTTGGAATTGCCATAGATATTATCAGCACACAGGCAAAGGACTGAATAGGAGTGAAGACTGAACATTATCTCATTGAGAGTTGAGGCATCAGTGAATTCTATTTGAAGTGTACATGCAGGATAATGTTGATAAGCCTGAAAAACCACTGCACAGGTACTGTGGATGATAGAAGATATCAATCACTTTCAATCATTTCAAGAACATAACATTCACTAATACTTTTTAAAAAATAAATTAAAAGATTGAAGGTTTTGTGCACCAAACAAATAATTAGATTTTTACTTTTGAAATATCATGTGCTTGTAATCAGGTTTGTGTTGTTAGGATCATCTCCTTTTCCTTTGCAGAAGAATTTTCTTTTTGACTTTTCTTTTTTGACTTTACAAAGCTCCTGTCTTTATCACTTCCCTTTCAAGTTTTTGTTTTTTCCTTTCCGTGAAATCTGTCTGGGTATATTTTTTATTTCACCCAGCTTTATTCCTTCCATTCCCTCTTCTACTTGCAAAATCTTTTTGTATTTTCAATATGTCAGAAACTTTTTTTTGGCAGTGGCAGAGTACAGGGAATATCGAACGAATTCGTGTTATGATTCTTGGGTGTCTGGCTCCTTTTCTTTTTTCATACAACCTTAATAGCAGCAGCATGAAGAGCATAGTTTTAGTAAGCATTGACCTTTTTTTTTTCCATCCCAGGCTGAACAGCAATGAGCATTTGAGCTTTTCCAAGTGGACTCAGAAAAGCTTGTTCACCGGTATGAATAATCAACACAGCGCAACAGTGGCAGCCAGAATACTTTGTCAGATGGGTAGCTTGCTTGATGCAGACCAAATTATTTTATGCTTGGTTACTTACACAACATATTTCTACATTTAGTTGTATTGTTATGCTGCATTTAGCCGACTAATGACTAAAGAATTTTATTTGCTATCTTCATCTGAAGCACCTGGCCAAAGATTGCAATTATATAAAGAAATTATTCTATGGAATTAACAAAGGAAAAACCCATTTCAGGCAGGGGCAGTTCAACAGTGATCACAAAACAGCCCTTGCTTACTTAATCGAGGCACTGTAAAAATCATAGAAAAGAGGGTAAAAGATTGATATAAACCTCTCAGTAATCCCAGTAGGCATTGTGGCCCAGTTCAGCAAAGCACTTCTGGTTGTACTTATCTTTAAACCTATGCTTAAATCACATTAACTTCAGTTTAGGGATACCTGCATGCCGGCTTTGAAGATGCATTATCTATGTTAATCAAGATGCTTTGCATTTGTTTAACACTTAGTATTTGTCCAAAGATCTCAAAACATTTTCATAAACTGATTTTTGCTTTGCAAAACTCCTATAATACAGAAAGTATAGCTGTCATCCTATGAAATTTATAAAAACATAAAAAGTAATATAAATAGCAATGTGTAATAAAAATTGTCAAACGCCACAAAGAAAACAAGCAAGGAAAAAAAAAGAACTAAAATGGAGAAAACAGGGAAGTATACTGCTAAGCATTTACAGAGAGAGAATGGTTCAAACTAGGGGACTTTCTATCCATCCATCATCTAACTTAGAGTGTAACCCTCAATCTCTGCTGAAACGTGCTTTGTGCCCTCCACTACCTTTGGCCTCTTTGAATGTTACAGGTGTTCAATATCTCTGGAAAATGAGCCAATTATTTAGATAGGTAATATTACAAAATCCAAGACTGAACATTTTGCTTTAAGCAGGCCCAGGATGACATAGGAAATCTGTGGCTGATAAACGAACAAAATGGAAATCCTTTGACTTCTAGTCTTGGGTATTAATTCAATAATAGAATTAATGTCTATTAATGCATCTCTAATTTGGTTTTACCATTACAATATTCTGTGCTGTTTAAGACTATGACATCTGAGTCTTTGTGTTCTAAAAGAAAGGAAACCACTTCATGTCCTTTTGTTTGTGGAGCGAAGTATTTCCTAATGCTTAGATTTTTTTTTTAAATAGATTTCATAGACATTAGGGCTGGAAGGGACCTCAGGAGATCACCGAGTCCAGCCCCCTGCCCAAAGGGCAGGAAGTCAGCTGGGGTCATAGGATCCCAGCAAGATAAGCATCCAATTTACTCTTGAAGGTGTTCAATGTAGGCGCTTGAACCACCTCCGCTGGCAGACTGTTCCAGACCTTGGGGGCTCGGACAGTAAAGAAATTCTTCCTTATGTCCAGCCTGAAACGGTCTTGCAGGAGTTTGTGACCGTTCAACCTCGTCATCCCTTGGGGCGCTCTGGTGAACAGACGTTCCCCCAGATCTGGTGGTCACCCCTGATAAACTTATAGGTGGCCATCAGATCACCCCTGAGCCTGCGCTTTTCCAGGCTAAAGAGTCCCATGGCTCTCAGCCTGTCATCGTAAGATCTGTTTTCCTGACCTCTGATCATGCGCGTGGCTCTCCTCTGGACTCTCTCAAGCTTCTCCCCATCCTTTTTGAATTGTGGAGCCCAAAACTGGACGCAGTACTCCAGCTGTGGCCTCACCAAGGCCGAGTACAAGGGGAGAATGACGTCCTGGGATTTGCTTGAGAAGCATCTATGGATGCACGCCAGCATTTTGGTCACTTTACTAGCCGCAGCATCGCATTGGAGGCTCATGTTCATCTTGTGGTCAATGATGACCCCCAAGTCTTTTTCTTCTGTAGTGCTAACCTATGTAGCACTGCCGAGCCTATAAGGGTGCTGCAGGTTTTTCCTCCCAAGGTGGAGAACCTTGCATTTTTCGGTGTTAAACACCATGAGGTTCTCGTCTGCCCATTTGCTGAGCTTGTCCAGGTCAGCCTGGATCACCCGCCTATCTTCTGGCGTGGATGCTTTGCCCCAAAGTGTGGTGTCATCGGCAAACTTGGCCAGTCCACTCCTGACTCCAATGTCCACATTGTTAATGAAGATGTTGAACAGTATGGGTCCCAGGACAGAGCCTTGAGGGACCCCACTGGTCACAGGGCACCATGATGAGTGACTGCCATCAATCACAACCCTCTGGGTCCGACCACGGAGCCAATTTCCCAGCCAGTGGATTGTGGTGGAGCCAAGGCCACAACCGGCCAGTTTGGCCAAGAGGTGATCATGGGATACCAGATCAAAAGCTTTTTTGAAGTCAAGATATATGACATCAATCTCTTCTCCCTTGTCCAGGTGATAGGTCACCTGGTCATAGAAGGAAATGAGATTGGTCAAACAAGACCTACCCGCAACAAACCCGTGCTGGCTGTCCCTTAGAATGTTAGCCTGGGCCAGTCCCTCAAGGATGGACTCCTTAATAAACTTTTCTAAGATCTTCCCCAGGATAGAAGTCAGGCTAATGGGCCTGTAGTTAGCTGGATCCACTCTCCTCCCTTTCTTGAAGATCGGCACCACATTGCCAGTCTTCGGGCACTACACCAGAGTGCCAGGAGTTTTCAAAGATCCATGCCAGGGGCTGGGCTATGACGCTCGCCAGCTTCTTGAGTACCCTGGGGTGCAGATTGTCAGGGCCGGCTGACTTGAAGGTATCCAGCTTCTCAAGGTGTTCCTTCATGAGGTCAGCATTGACGGAGGGTAGGGGATCCCCCTCACCCAGATTTCCCTGTCCCATAGCAGGCATGGGCATCCCGTGTGACTGATAAAAGACTGATGCAAAGTACCTATTTAATAGGGTGGCTTTTTCCTGGGCGTCAGTTGTCAGTTGCCCCATCTGGTTTAGCAGGGGTCCAACATTGCCCTTGCTTTTCCTCCGGCTCCCCACATATCTGAAAAAGGACTTTTTGTTCTCCTTGATGCTTGAAGCTAGTTGGAGTTCAGTTGCAGCCTTGGCTTTCCTGGTTTGGTCCCTGCAGGACCGGACCAGTGCGGAGTAATCCTCCTTGGAGGTGAATCCAATCCTCCATCCTTTGTAGGCTTTCCTTTTTAGCCACAGTAGGTCTGCTAGGTCTCTGGAGAGCCAGGAGAGCTGCTGTGCCTTCTTGCTGCCTTTCCTCCGTGTTGGAATACATTTAGCTTGTGCACTGAGGATCGCTTCCTTGAGAAGCAACCACTCTTCTTGAACTCCCATCTCCCTGGGGTCATGGTCCCTGAGGGCCTGACTGACTAGCCTCTTGAGCTTGTCAAAGTCGGCTTTTCTGAAGTCAAGGACTTCTGTGTTGCTGACTGACTTGCCAGCTTTAGGGCGGATGGTGAAGGTGATCAGCATGTGGAAGCTGTCACCCAAATTCCCATCAATCACTAGGTCGCCGATTAGGTCGTCCCCCGTAGCCAGTACCAGGTCAAGCAGCGCTTTGCCTCTCGTTGGCCCATAGACTTCTTGAGTCAGGTAGAGGTCATCCACGCACGAGAGAAAGCTTTGCGCCCACTCAGATTTAGCTGAGTGATCTTCCCACGAGATGTCTGGGTAATTGAAGTCACCCATGACAACCAAGGTCCTGGAGCAAGCGGCCTCAGTCAGTTCCCGGGCGAACTCCTGGTCAAGCTCGGGACTTTGAGTGGGAGGTCTGTAATAGACTCCCACCGTTGTGTTCCCTGTGCTGAATTCCCCACGAATTTTTACCCAGAGGGTCTCTAGCTGTCCATGCCGGTCGCCAACATCAGCTTGCAGGGACATGTAGCTTTCCTTCACATAGAGAGCTACACCCCTGCCCCTTTTGTCAACACGATCCCTCCTGTATAGGGTATAGCCCTCTATCCCCGTGGTCCAGTCATGGGTGGAGTCCCACCAGGTCTCCGTTATCCCAATGACATCATATTTCTTTGCACTGAGCAGGAGGACGAGCTCATCCTGCTTGTTGCCCATAGATGTATATACAACTAATTTCACACATCTGGTTTGTACGTGTGGGGATTATCTTTTTTGGAACTAGCAACAAAAAGCTGAATAATAGTAAGCTAACATTATTTCTTCTTTTCATGAGCTGGAGGTTTTGAGCATGATCCATAACTGGATGTGTGAGGTGCTCTGAATGCACAATCTGGCCACAAAAATTTTAGATTGATAAGGGAAATATTATCCCTCATTTAGAGATGAGCGAGAGAGAGAGAGAGAGAGAAGTTAGATCTCCAAGCTACAAAGTCAGTAGCTAGAACTGAACCCAGGTCTCTTAGTATAACTGTGGTAAAGATTGCATTTACTTATGCATATTGGGCAAAATTCATTTGTAGTATAATTTCATCATTTTGTTATATTTTTCCATAAATGATTTCAGGGCATTTAAAACAGGAGGAAAAATTTAAATGTCAGAGCAATTGTATGTGGTAATCAAATAGAAACATAAAACAGATGTTCAGAACATGTGCTTACCAAAGGGAGAAGTTCCCTGGCAACATAAGCAATAGGTCTACAACATAAATCAAAAGGTTTTCATTTTCACGTGTAAAATCTTGTTTGTCGAGTAAAGAAAGTAGCAGAAGTGGGTCACACTTTAAACTTCTTCACTGAGAAAATGTCAGTTATTTAGTGAGAGAAAATTTGATTATTATTTCAGGTCAGAGGTTAGGTGCTGGAAGCTGCTCAGACTTTTGATTGCTCTCTTACCTGGCATATTTTAAATTTACAATGGTATGAATTGTACCATTGTACAACTGCATTGATATGATAATGACTCAGAAATAGCTTTTGTACTTGCAAGCATCATGTACCTGTCCAAGGTTTACTTACAGGGAATCCTAATTATTTTATGGAATTAACAAAGATCTAACTTATCCACTGAAAGTTCAATAACACTTGCAAAGTAATTTCTTAGAGTCTCAATTTATGACTTTAAGTGGTGCAAAAATCAGCTTCTGTCTGTTAGCAGAGATAAACCAACAGTTAATTCATTGAAAGGATCAAGCTAAAATACTGGCCAATATTCAGTGATTATATATAATTAAAAGAAACAATGGTCTCTTTTCCTAGAAAATCGTTTCCTCAAGGCAGGACATGATGAGAAGAAGAGAAGAAATGAACTCTTTTCTTTGTGACGTTCCTGTAGAATATAATTTCCCAGAGAAACATTATCTTAAGTAGTTATATTTACTTTAACATAAGCATTAGTTATAACTGCTAAATAAATTTATTAGAGTATTTTGACTTATTCCTGCTGGTGATAAAATACATCTTTATTCTGTTTCCATAGCAGGTACCTTGGAAGCTAAATTGTAACAGATGTGGCAACTCAGCATCCCCATAACAAGGTAAAATATGTTAGGCCTGCATGGGACCAAAATAAAAGAAATCAGTTTTCTAATAGTTTTCCAAGCAGCAAAGAAAACTAAAAACTTGCATTATGACAAAGCTGAAATATGCTATAATAAATAGATAAGAATAGAAGGTAAAAATAGAAAGGGATGTCTTTTGAAGTGGAAGCTGATTTGCGGGGGGAGGGGTGTTGTGTGTGGCAGAGTTGTATATTCCAATATAATAAAGGGCTTAGTCTGTCTGTTTGTGTGTCTGTCCATCTGTAATGCTTTTGAGCAACTGTGCATGCACTGCTGAGAGGGCTGGTAGTGATTGGATGCATGGGCTCCACCTCCTCAGGCAGGGAGGAGGCCACTGCCACCTCAGGCAGGGAGGCGAGAGCCCCGCTGCCCCAGGAGAGGAGGCAGAGTTGGAGGTGGAGGTGGGCGGTGGGGGAGGGATCCTCTGTTTCTACTTCTGCTGCCACCTCAGGCAGAGATGTGGTTGCAAGCCCCACTGCTCCAGGTGGGGAGGTAGAGGCAGCAGTGGAGGCAAGCAAAGAAGAGGGAGTCTCCACCAAGGAAACCATGTTCCTCTTAAAAAAGAAGAAAGAGGCATACAGTCAATGGAAGCTAGGGACAGCCCCCAAGGAGGATTGAATACCAATGGCCTGCATTTGTACAGATCAGATTAGAAAAGCTGAGGCATCAATGGAACTAAAATTAGCAATGGGAATCAAGGACAACAAGAAGTCCTTCTTTAGGTACATAGGGAATGGGAGGGAAAACGAATGAGAGTGTGGGGCCACTGCTCAACAACTCAGGACAGCTAGTCACTGGCACTCAGAAGAAAGCTGAACTCCTGAATGACTACTTTGCTTCTGACTTTTACCAGGCCAAGGGGAAAATCGCACCAGCTAAGATACAGAATGAGCAAGGTTCAAATAACCATTTCCTGGAAGACCATTTCAGGCTGAACATTAGGAAAAATTGCTTCACATCTAGGGTGTCCGGACTGTGGAATAAGCTCCCCCCAGAGGTGGTACAATTGCTTACCCTAGAAATCTTCAAGAGGAGATTGGACGGTCATCTTGCTGGGGTCACCTGATCCCAGTTGTCTTTCCTGCTTGGTGCAGCGGGCTGGACCCAATGATCTTCTGAGGTCCCTTCCAGCCTTACAGTCTGTGAATCTATGAATCTATTAACCTTCTCAAACAGGAGAGGTAGCCTAGGAGAAAGCATGAAGGTACTTAAAAATTAAAATAAGTGGATGATGGTGGGTGGCATTGTTGGCTAGGGTGGGGTTAAGAAATCAGAGAAGATAAGTAGGGTGAAGGGGCCGTCAAGTGAGATAAGTATAATCTGCTTCATTTGATTGAGAAGAGGGAGTCAGTGTAGGAATATAAGCAGAGAGATGACGTGGCCAAGAGAACTAAAAGAATCTGCAGGTTGGACACAACTTGTAAGACAGATGGCTTGGAGGGAAGCACGAGAAAGCTTAATGTGCATGAAGAATTTTGCAGTAGCTCTGAACACACACTGTACCACTTGGCTGCAAGCAGCAGACCAGGCACATGGCTCTTCTAATAAACATCCAGGTTTTTGCAATAGAAATAGAATCCCTTTATTGTTTCACAGAGCTCTGTACATGAAACATGGTAGCACTATGTGAGAACCACAGTGATGATTTAAAGCATCACCTACACAGCAAAGAGAAGAGACAGCATGGAGATACATAGGGGCAGCAATGTAGAAACAGTGGAAGGAAGAGCAGACCTATACACACACCTGACCACGGTAGACAAGGATGAGAAAATAAAGGTGAACCTTTTCCATTACCACTGGTACAAAGGCTTTTTTGCAAGTACTATGACCCCAGAGAAAATGAAACTGAAAAAGTACTGTTTTGGTTTGGATTGTTTTTAACCTGGAATCAGAATCCAGAAAAAAGGAATGAATAAATGTTACAGAGCTGAAAACATTGGCATCTGCATGTAATTTTGGGAACATAATTGAATATATTATTAGACACAATAATTTGTGGAACATCTGATCCTAAGCCAAGGAAGAGATTGTAGAGAGAGGCTGATCTCACTCTGGACAAGAGCATCCAAATTTCATGAGCAGCTGAATTAGCTATAGAAAGAACCAAAACAATTGTGAGTGTGGAACAAATACACAGACTGGATCAAGTCAAAGGGGCTCAGGAGGCAGAACAAAGGTAGGCTAACTGAGAATGCAGTCACCAGGATCCAGTGTTGGCACTTCAGAAAGCAGCACGCAAGTTAGAAGCTTATGGGCAAAAATGCCTGGGCTGTGGGAAAGAGAACCATTTTTTATCCCAAGGCCACAATACCCACAAGAGAAATAAAGCCACAATACATGCAGTATGGGAAGACACTGACATTTTTTATAAGGAAGATGAGGTCTGAACATACCTGAAAGCAAGAAGAAAGCTGCTTAACAGATCTGCTATATTTACAATTATGTTAGTGGAGCAGCAACCAGTCAGATTCCAGCTTGTACTGGTGATATACAGTAGAGCAACTATACAACTAGTGAATATATGCAGATTATCAATACAAAATCCACAGAACCGAAAACAATTCCACCTGGAATTCATACCAGTCAGCACTGGAGAATGCTGTAAACTGCAAAGTAGGCAAGCAACACAAGTCATGGACCTGATCTCAATGTAACACTATAATATCCTACACATGAGACAGGAGGGAAGAAGCACAGTGAGCTCCTTGGCAGATGTTTTATGGGAGGACAAAGACTTATTTGAAGGAGATATGCACCTAGAGGTAAAGCTCAAGTTAGGAAGAGGCTCATAAGTACAGCCTGTAAGGCTGCCAAAATACAGAGTACAACTAGCCCTGATAGAGCCACTGAAAAGGAACTAATGAGCCTAACAAGAAGGGGTATTATTAAACCAATGCGAGTTAACACTGATGGGATCAGAAGCTTGGTAGAAAACTATCTACCAAACTGAGGATCTGTATAGATCAAAAACCTTTGAACAGGGCTTTGACAAGAAGCGATTATCAATTGCCCACTCTCAAGGATGTACTGCTTGAACTATCATGGGCAAAAGTCTTCACGGTCTGTGATGTAAAAAGTAGGTCCTGGCATATCGAGCTAAATGAATCCTCAAGGCAACTTTTACAATACCCTTTGCAGATAGGGTAAAGGATACATTTGTGAAGACAAAGAAACGCGTAAGTGAGACACCAGTATTGAAGAATTATAGCAAGCAGCTATAGCTACAATGCTATGTGTCAGAAGGAGGCCTAGGAGCAGCATTAATGCAGAACTATCAAGCCAAAGCACTTGCAAGCCACTCCCTGACCAGCATAAAAACAGGGTATGCTCGAGGAAGAAAGAAACTCCTGGCTTGCTTTTTGGAATGTAGTTATTCCATCCCTTCACTTTTTGGGGCAGCAGGTGGATGTTCAGGCTGATCATAAGCCACTAGAAAGCATTAAGAAGCCACTTCTGAATGCACCAAAGTGACTCTAGTGCATGTTATTGACACTTCGGGACTATGATGTGAGCATCCAGGGAAGTCCATGGAGCAAGAAGTCCAGGGAAGTCCATGGAGCAGGAGAGTGAGCCTATCAATTTGCTACAATATATCCATATCTCCAAAGAGAGGCTTCAGACAATATGGGAGAACTCAGAATTGGATGGACTGTTACAGAGTGTGATATAAATTGTACTCCAGGGGCTGCTAGACTGCAAGGAGCAAGCGCTCTGGGAAAAAATTCCCTACTGTCAGGTTAGGGATGAACTGTGTATACAAGATGGGATCTTGTTTAAAGGTGACAGATCTGTAATCCCTGCCAGTTTGAGACAGGATTTCATGAAAAGAATACATGCTTCTCACCTGAGAATAGATGCATGCCTGCAGCAAGCTCAGGCCAAGCATGAATTCCCAGATGAGAACATACATGGAACAGTGAGAGGTGTGCAAAAAGCATGAAGACAAGCAACAGCAGGAGAGGCTGCAGCCTCATGAGATCTCAACATGACCTAGGGAAAAGGTTGGGACAGACCTGTTTGTGTTCAAAGATAGAACCTATATGGTTACAGTAGACTATTTGTCCAATTTTTTGGAGGTGGACTATCTAGATGACACCCAGACAAGAACAGTAATCAGGAAGCTGAAGGTACACTTGGCCAAGTATGGCATACCCGATACCTTGTATTTGGACAATGGACCACAATATATAGCATGGGAATTTGAAAGAATTAGCACAAAATGGGAGTTCAATCACAAGGCTCCTTCCCCAGTATACACACAGAGCAATGGGAAGCCCAGAGTAATGGGGCATAATCAGCTATCAAGACAGCCACAAGCAATCGAAAAATCAAAAAGGACTACTTACAATCCTTATCTGGTTTTGAACCGTAACAATACCACCTTTCAGAGGCTTCATAGGAGCTCAGGCCAGATGCTGATGGGCCAAAAAATCAAGACAATACTTCCCAAGAGGAACAGACTTCTGCAACTGGATGGAGGGAAAATGCACAACACATGGAGGCTGCTAATAGAGCAAAAATGGCAAAACAGAGAGACAGAGTAGCTAGAAATCTGAGGCTTCCCTGTATAGGGGAGACAGTCTGGGTTCAACAATTCAGCAATCCTACAAAACAATGGCTTAAGGCCAACATCCAAGCTGTTGTTGGGTCAATGTCCTATGAAGTGATTACCATTGAGTGTCGGTGGTAGTTGAAGAGCAGAAATATCAAGGAATCAGTATGTAGGAATAGAAGAAAGCAGTGCCCCAATGACTGATTGGGCCCCAACCATCAGTCAGCCAGAGGTCATGGTCAGATACAGAAAGGAATATGGGTGGCCATTAGGAAGACAATCCATCAATTGGAAGACTACAAGAGAGAACAAAATTCTGCTCCTATGGCAGTATGCCAAACAAGGAGTGGGAGATTGGTTCAATGACCAACACACCTGAATGACTACAGCACTTAGGATGCTACCTTTTGGATGAGTGGTAAAAGCCAGGCATCCATAGTAGATTATATACTGGCAACCTCTGTCCCCAACCAACCAACCAACCAACTAACCAGTCTCACATGCACAGTCAAACAAATGGTTTCCCTACTCCCCTTTATTACAAGGAAAGATGTAACAACCTTCAGTTTCCTGCAGGTTGGAACACAAGTTGTAGTTGGGATAATTCGACAGGGATACCAGGAAGCTCAATGTGCTTGGAGAATTTTGCAATAGCTCTGAACACACTGTACCGTATAACTGCAAACAGCAGCACCAAGCACTCTGACTCTTCTAATAAAGATCCAAATTCTTGCAGTTCAAATTGAGCCCCTTTATTATTGGAGAGAGCTCTGTGAATGAAACAAGGATGACTTATGTAGTAGTATTGTTGAGTGGATATGGCAGAGGTCAGAGCCCATTTGTAAAAGCCAGAGGAAAGGACGTTCCAGTAATCATGAGGACCTTGTTGGGGGTTTGGAAAATTATATGTTATTCAGAAAAAACCTGCAAGATTTAAATCTTTCATGGTTATAAGAAACTAAAGCTATCCACCCCAATGGACACTAGTTTTTTTAATTCCCTCAGAATTTTAAAGAAATTGGGGGAAAAAATGTACTCGAAGACAAGTTGGTTTGGGAATGTTTACAGAATAAAAAAATATATTTTAAAAATATTCCAGGATATAAGTATTTATTTTTTATTTTTTTAAATTTCAAACAGTTAAAACTTCTGGTTTGTTTTTTTTTTCAAATAAAATTAAAGGATATGTCAAATTGAAAAAATGCTTTAAAAATAAGTGATTCATTCTGAAAATACTGAAGCAACCATGATAGAGTTCTGAGCTTTGACAACAAGAAGCTCATTAGAGACTTGGTCAAGAGTGGTTTAATTGTAGAAAGTTGCATGTTTCTGAAATGGAACTGGAGGAACAGGACTCCAGACAATGCAATGTGTTCAATGAGATTAGAAATGAAAGGTAGAAATCAGATGGAGGTTGGTGCCCTAAAAGAAAAGCTGAATCAGTGGTGTTTTTGTGTTTATTTTCTGTTTAAGGAGTACTACAGTGTTACAACAGTACAAAAAAGTAGGGTTTATGGCCAGGTACATGTGCACAGTCCCCTGGCTGGAAGGCAACACAGTTGCTATAAAGCCACACTCTCCAGCCAGGTAGTGGGCTCTGTAGTTTCCCTCTCCCCTAGAACAGCCAGACTGTGTGCAGTTGATGTTACAACTGGAGGCAGCTTCAGCAGAGAAACTTCCAGTCCCTGACCCCTGAAACTAAGTCAGTGACTATTGCCTCAGGACTGGTCATGGTCTCAGGACATCAATCAGGGACATCAGGCACAGTCTGCAGCCACTCACAGAGAAGGAAGAAGAAGGTATGCTCTCCACTCCCTGCCACACTCCTGCAGGCAATCTAGCTGTTCCCATGGGGGCTGTGGCAATGAGAAATACAGGTTTTTTGGTAATGTTTATGTTAACTGTATTCATGGTGCAACACTGTTATGTGTCTGTTCCCCCTAAGGTGGGGGGGGTGGGGAATGAGTCGAAGCAGGGGTGTTCAACTCCCAGCCCATGAGCCAGATCCAGCCATCAGCCTGTGTCATGTGGCCAGTGAGACTCCATATCTGTCTGGAAATTTGGTGGTGGGAAAGCAGTGGCACTTCTTTTCTACCACCAAATTTCCAGACCCATAGGGAGCCCCAGACTCTGCTTGCTGTATTGGGTGCCCAATCCCAGCCATGCAGGTCTGGGAGAAGGCAGTGCCAGGCACCATAGCCCAATCCCAATGTAGAGGTGTAGTAGGGGGTAGTGCCATACCCCCAGGAACTAATCCTGTTGGAAGGTGGTGGCACCAGGTCCCCAGGACACAATTTAAGCATGCTAGAGGGGCAGGGGGGAAAGGATGATGCCAGAAGCCCAAGAACCAATCCTGGCAGGGGAGTCAGCACAAGGCCTCAGAACCTGACCCTGAAGTATGGAGCTTGATCCAGCCCCATTCCACTCATCTGGCCTCCAGACCAAAAGGCTGGCACCACTGGGTTAAGCTAGAGACTGTAAAGCTAGTATTGCCTATTTGAAGAGACAAGATGGACCTCTATCATCAACAGAATTAAATGCATTGTTGATAATCAATAAAGGTGGGATTGCTAAATGAGATACTCCTGACAATAGGCACAGGAGGGTGGACAAGAAGGGTATCACCTTTGGGGCCTTGGGAGTAGGGCAGACTGGAAAGTGAATAACTTTGGGATGCTCAGGCTGTGCAGGATGGATTGAGGATAGAGAACCTCTATCTGAGTGCCCTTTGCACCAATAAATACCTTTCTTCAAGTGGAGTTATCTTCTTTGCTACTTAGCATTTTGGGTTCCACATGTTCTCCTCAACAAGAAGTAAAGTCCCTCTCTCAGAAGCGGAACTGAGTGCTATCTCCTTGAGTCAGGGCAATGGAATAACCAGGGAGAGTCAGAGACTCCACCCTGCTTTAGCAGCCACACCTAAGCTGGCTTCAGGTGACACTCAGAGATGGGTGAGGAGGGGACTCCCTGACACTACCATGGCTTCTGCTGGAAGAAGGAGGGGGAGAGAGCAGGAGATTATGGGTAGAGTGACCATATGTCTGGGGCAAACCAGGACAGTCCCACCTTCCATAATGCGGTCCCAGCTGGAATGGGGTGGTACCTACTCCAGTCCACCACCTTGCTCCTGCCCAGTAGCAACAGTGCCTGCATGCCCAACTGCCTGACACACCATTTCAGGGGCCAGCAGCAGGGACTCAGGGAAAGTCTGTTCAGCAGGGCTCCCCTTGGAGTCACCAGGAACAATGGCCACAAGCTGAGGGAGGATAAGTTTAAGTTAGATATTAGGAAGAACTACTTCACCGTAAGCGTCGCCAGGGTCTGGAATAGGTTTCCCAGAGAGGTGGTGCTCTCACCTTCCCTGGAAATTTTCAGGAGGAGACAGGATAGGCACCTGGCTGGGGTCTATGACCCCTGCTACTCCCAGTGCTCCTTCCTGCCCATGACAGGGGGTCAGACTAGATGATCTGTCTAGGTCCCTTCCGACTCATTGATTTTATGATTCTCTGATTCTACCATGATGCTCTGTGTCCCCACCACTCCCACCAGTCTGCACACTGGGACTCTTAACCAACTGGCCAGGACTGGACTAGAGAAGCCAGGACTGTCCTGGTTTCTCCAGGACATATAGTTTCCCAAATTATGGGATACTTTGGGTCTTTCAGACCTGCAAAGATAGTTTCATATTTTGCTGTTTATTTTGTGTGGAAAAACCTCCATCCACAAAGCTGTTGTTTGAAACAGCAACTTTTTTCCTTTCCGAGATCCACCACTTTTGTGTCCAATTGGTCATTTTTCAGTAGGACAAACAGCGTGAACTCATGGCCATTTCTGCTTGTCCTGCTAAACCCATATATAGAGTGAGACAAAACTAATACCTATTTAAACCAATGGTTCCTTAACCTCTTTAGACTTGAGCCCCCCCACAGAAAGACATGAGGTATCCCTTGAAAAATGCCAGCTCCTAGTTTTCACCCTTTTTTGACTACAGCAAAATAATAGAGACTTTTTCTATTGCAAAGAACTTAGAAAGATCACAACTATGAATTCTATTTTAAATCTATGGGTTTATCTTGTGAATTGTGTTTGTAAACTTAACAGCGCTAACATTGTGTGGCACCCCCAAGCACCCTTGAAAGGATCTCAGAGCACCCCAGGATGCTGTGGCACCTTGGTTGAGAACTACCAGCCTAAGCCCACAGAGTATACCAAAGATCAGGACAAAAGTGCAGCTCCTGAGTTTAACTGATGTCAATTGATAGAAATTGCCATGGGTAAACCAATCCTCCCATTCCAACAGATGTTAGCACCTTTCCCTAGCTCCCCCCTACCCCCAGCCCCAGCTCTGTTTCTGCCTTTAGATGGGAGGGGGGAGAAGGCAGGCAAAGGAGATCATTCTGGGGTTTTCTCAGCTCTGCTAGAGTGTGGTTGGCCAGGTGAATTGGAGTCTCCCCTCTCCCTCCCCAAGGGAGGGGCTCCAATCTACCAGCCCCTCTTATTCCAGCAGGGTGGAGAAAACTCCAGCAGGGACCTCCCTTCCCTGCCTCATCTCCCCTTCCATCTAGAGACAGCAGCTCAAGCAGGGTGCTGTTTCAGCTGAGCAGACAGAAGTTAATGAAGTTGGTCCACTTGAAGTTGGTGGCTTAATTTGAACCCTCCTAAAATGAGGGTTAATTTGCTTTATGATCAGAGGGCTCTGGAGCCATGCTCTTCTGTTTCAGCATAGCTTTAGAGCAATTTCAAGGAGTTGATCATGCAGCAAATGTAATTTCTGTCTGTTCCTTAATGACTCAAGAGTTCCCTTCTAGAATTATGTTCCTTGGGGAAAGAGGTAAGAGGGAAAGTATGTAGGTGAATGAGATTGGAAGCAATCAAGGCACGGGATAGGCAGGAAGTTGATGGCACCAGTAGGCACCAGTAGCTGGGCTAGAACTTTTGTTTCTATGATAGACAAGAAAAAAGCAGAGAGTTATAGAAGGGGAAAGGAAAAGTCATAATAACTGTTATCAATTTTCTCTTGGAAGGAATAGGCAAGATCTTGTGCAGTCAGAGAAGTGGAAGTAAGAGGAAGGAAGGAAGGATCTGAGGCATAAGTAAACAGTGGCAAAATAGCAACTGGGAGTACAGGCTTGGGATCATTTGAATTGGAGAAGTTAAATTGTTTAGCTGGGAAGATGGCAAAACTCAATAAAGGAAAGACAAATTTGTGGTTAATGAAGTCAGCCTGCTCATAGATTCAATTTGCATGAGAAAATTGGGTTTTTGCCAATAATTGTGACATACCTAGTATTCTGGCTTGAGTATGTCATCTATAATAGATTTTTTGTGGTGTTACTATGCCATTCTGAAGGAAGCTTTTTGAATTTCTGTCCCTTTTTCATATTTTTTGACAGTGCAACTTTCCTACAGATCCCACAAAATGAAAGGTCTATCAACTGCTTTATCAATCTGCCTTGGAGATTATTTGAGGACAGAAGTCATCATAAGTCTTTTAGTAGAAAATCAATAAAATTGGAATTTAATGCCAACCTGCTGCTGCTGCTTTCTTACCTAGTGAAGAATCTAAGTTCCCAATATATTTTATTTAAAAGCTGTTTAAAGATGTATGCACAGAAAATGCCCCAACCTTATGGCTGATCAAATAAAAGCTTTGCCAGTACTACTTCTTCTCATGTCCTGTCTGAGATTGTTGATGACAGGTATTTAGCAGAATTCGCAGATTCGTTAGAATCTGACAGGGCCGCAATGTGAGCACTTCTACTATGGTTGCTATGCCAGTACTAGTACTAATAGAAATATATGTGACTGGATATTTTTCAATTTTCCCAATGAAAGATATTGTTTAAAAAGTTGAAGTAACATTTCATTTTTAAGGACATCCATATTTTCTTGCATACAATAAATCCTGGACCAAGAAAGGCAGAATGCAGAAAGAAGATCTTTCCTTGTAGTAAGCACCTGAATAGTAGCAGCAGCTAGGGAGACAAGCCTGTTCATTCTTCTGCATTATGAGGATCAAAGACATTACATTCACCTTTGTCCAGTAATGGGAAGAAACTGCTATTACCATATTTCTCACATGTAATGCTCACTTCGTTCCAGCATCTTTTGAGAAAAAGGTAGAGAGGTGTGTATGTTTGTGTGCACGTCTGTATGTGAACTATGCAAGAAAATGCGATATTTTGCTGCACAGTTACAAAATAAAATAAATATTTTCATTTTATTTAGTATGAATTAAAGGTTTGGTGTTTTTCTGAAAACCTGTTTTGAATTTCCAGATTTTATTTTTCTTTTCCATCCTTTTTTTTAGTGATTGTAATAAATGGATGATGTATTTATATACTTTGTTCTGCATACACACACACACACACACACACACACAAAATACATTGTCAAAAAGGGAACAAATAAATTTCACTGTGAACCTGACAAAATAGAACATTTCAACTTCAAAATTTCAGAATTTTTTGGAAAGATATTTTTCCCTTTTTTTCAACCACAGATAGTTTTCTTCTGTTTTCAAAAAATTCAATAAAGCTATGTGGGTCTTTTTTCTTTTTGGTTTTAGATTAAAATATTTTGCTGTTGTTTTTAAAACCCAAATATTGCAGCATCATGTTAGTGCAAAAATCAAGAATAAAATTTGAATAAAAACACAGGTGAAAAAGATAAGCAATTGTCCATGTCCAAGATATGTGAAATACAAAGAATTAAGACATCACTGGCACATCTACATGTGTGTATTTACTGTGCAGTAACTGGAATTACTGTGTAATGCAGGTGTGCACCTACACGTACATGCCCATACTGCATAGTAAATATGGCAACTTACATTGACTTCCACATAAATTTGATACCTGCATCATGCAGGTATCAAGTATACACTTACTTAGTTACTGTGAAGTACCTCATGTGTAGAGGAGGAGTAACCCAAGGGGCTTCCCTGCTGGGTCTACCCAGCCACTAGGGGGCTGGCCCAAGTCCAGCCCCAGGGCTGCTGTCTGGCCACCTCTCCTGGTTTCAACTTAAGGCTACAGTTAGTTCTGAAGGCTGGTAGCCATGTGGCTGGAGGCTAGAGCTCCTCTGGTGGCCACAGGGGCACATGGCAGGCTGCTCTGACTTGGGACTGTTACCTGCATATGTAGATGCCAGCCTATTCTCACTTACTGCGCAGTAACTTTAAACTGGCATAAATGCATGTGTAGACACACCTGTTGATGTTAAATTGCTACATAATGGGTGTATCTACATGAAACACTATGTCACTGTAGCAATATTGCAGCACTATGGCAATGTGGCATCAGTGGGCACAAACCATTATGCCATAGCTACATCACTGTAGCAACATGTTCCTTGAGTATAATGCATTGCAATAGTGACGTAGCAGCTAAAAATAACTGTGTGCCACCAGCACAGCACAGTATGAGTTTCCAAAAAGAAGTATTAAATGATGGCACAGTAACAATGATGACATAGGGGCACATGTAGATGTGCCTAATATTTATAAAATTCAAGACTTTTTATTAATATGAAATAGTATTGATTATCAGGGAAATAATTATTCTTTCAATTTTATGTGGCTTCCTCTCTAAGACAAAAATCTATTTTTCTCAGATTGTTTAATAACTTTCAGATGGCATTACCTTCAGTCATTAATGGAGTGGATTTACCACTGGTGACATTCAAATAAAAAATACTATATTGTATTCTCTTTTGAACAATGCAGTTTCCCATTAATAAACTAACATCTTAATAGCACTGGCATGATGTATTTTACCAGTGATCTTTCCATTTTTTTCTGTAATTTTTGTTTATGCTGTGGTGTTTCTAGGATAGGCTGAGGTTTGTAGAGGATGTTTTGAGGTATACCAACCTGCTGAAAATCTTAATGGAACTTCAGTTTGCAGTAAGTCTTCCAAATTTGAAGCAGAAACTGGGTAAAATCTTCAGCTGATACATGTTACAGGACCTACACAAGTTTGCACCAGTTTACTTCCAGACACTCAGGGTGTGTCTACCCAAGACACTTTACTGTGCAGTAGACTAATGTATTATGCAGTAATGCATTACCATATGACTGTGAAGTGTCTCCTGCCCAGGGACTGCTTCCCAGTCCTGTCCCAATTAGCTGAGCTGGGCAGGGGACTGGGAAAGTGTGCCCTGCCCCACAGCTGTTTCCCAGCCCTAGACCCCAATCAGCTGATTGCGGTAGGGAGCAGGGAAACAGCTCCAGGGGAGGGGACACTTTCCCAGCCCCAAGGCACAGGTCTGGGAAACAGCTGCCTTGGAGGTGGGACAGCCTCCCACCCCCCAGATCCCAGGCCTTTCTTCAGTGCCCCCTGGGGCTGGCATCTAGGGTACACTAGAGCTGAAGACCTCTGGCTACTGTAGGAGATGGGGGAGAGCAGGGTAGGAATAGCCCTGCTCTGAATTGCTCCTCTCAGGAGCAGATTTGCTCCCAGCAGGCACATGTGTAATTGTGCTCCCAGGGAAAGCTTACTGTGTGTAGTAAGCTTACTGTGAGTTAATAATGCCTGTAGATGTGACCCCCAGGATCTGATACTTAAGTACCTCAAAGGATACTCAAAGTACATCAAAGGATGAATTACTGTTACTTTAAAATATTTTCAATCATAAACTCCAAATTATGTTAAATTCTTTACTGTCACTGACATGTAGTACTCCTAACTGTTGTAGGATACAATGGTATCCCTATCTTCTCTTTTGAGTGCAAAGAGTATTTCAGCCAGGCTAACATAATTACTGGAATGGTTTACTGCTTGTGCTGAACAAAGGAGGATAAGAAGAAATGAACTCAGCACATATATGAAAAGTGTGAGTGGCAACCACACTTCCTTTTCACACTTGAAGACATTATCCCTGCTTCTATACTGCTCAGTGCTGTAGCTCACAGACTTGTTATTTCTTTTACTCCTGACTCATGAACATATTCATTACACTTGGGATAAGCCATCTTCCTTTCCTGCAGTAGACTGTATTAATGCTATGTATGTTATGTATCACAGCATAACTTAATGCTAGGATAAAAAAACTATTACATTGCTACTGTTGAATTCTGAGGACCAATTTTGCAGATGATTCTAATAAAGTCCTAACATACTGTAATTCATTGTTTTTTCAAGCCCTTTCACTTTGTAAACTGCACCAACTTAAGAGTCCCTACAGGCTAGTCTAGAAAAGAAAACACTTGTTAGCTTGGGTTATGTTAGCTAACTAATTTGGTTAAGTGCTGTTTATAAATATGTTAGCACTGGTAGTAAATGAGTTTCAACTCCTTTAAAAATGCATTGACTGGAGATGGCCAGCCCTAGAGGGGAAAGCTGGGCATGAGCCCATGATTTAATTCTCCAGTGTCATGTGCTGTGGGCACATCTATGTGTGTGCATTTACTGTGCAGTAACCAAAATTACTGTGCAGTATGGGCACATGTCTACATGTACATGCCCATACTGTGCAGTAAACATGGTGACCTATGCTGACTGGAGTGTAAATTTGATGGCTACATCATGCAGGTATCAAATTTATGCCCAATTAGTTACTGCACAGTAATAGATATGTAGATACCTTACTGTACAGTAACACTGTGATTGTGGACTCACATGGGACTAACTTGAGTTCCATGTCAATCCACACACAGTGTTAATGAGCTTAATGCCTGCATGTGTAGGTGCTGACCTATTACCACTTACTGTGCAGTAACCTACTGTACAGTAAATTTAAGCTGGTGTAAATGCACATGTAGACACGCCTTGTGAGTGGGTCAAGATGAGAAACTTATTGCACAGTAGCTCATTACAGCTGCACAGTAGCTCAATACTGAGCAGTAGTGTCACCAGGTATGAACCATGACATGATGCTACTGCACAGTAGTAATGAGCTACTGCTCAGTAGTAATGAGCTACTGCTCAGTATGTATAACCAAGCAACAGTGTGGGGACTCTACTGCACAGTAACACTGGTTACAGTGCAGAACTTTAGTACTTGGTTATGCAAGTACTAAATGATTGAACAGTTACTTCACAGTTGGTGTCTCATGTAGGAGCACCCTGTGAGAAGTCATTTGCAATGGTGTAAATTGGCAGCAACATATTCCTAAATCATATTGCTAAAATTGCACTCCCTTTCTTAATTTGAATGTATTTTTTCACAGTTGTGACTGCATGTAGCAGACAGCAGAAGAAAATCAAGTTTGCAGTACATTTATATCCTTTCTGTATAATTCACTTTAATGTTATAGCATTATTTTTAGCAGACCCTTTTAGACACCTACCCATTTTTCTTTGTAATGCTCTACATAGCAAACCGTATGATTCACAAATCCAATAAAAGTCAACTCTCACTGCGATCCCTTTTTCCTATGGTGTCATTTGAATAAAAGTATGCACGCATGTTTCAAACCAGTGCTGGTTAAAACAAATCCTGTAGCACTGCATGGCAAACAGGCAGCTTTAACAAGCACCTGGCTACAATGAGTTTTAGAGTAACTCACAGAGTGCTACAGCTCAATATTTGACATAGGCTAAAAAACCTATAAGATTAATAAGATTCTTTTCCTGTCAGAAGTACAAAGTTAGTCTTCCAATTTCTACACACATTGAACAAATTCCTACAAGTGAGTTGTGCTCCAGGAAGTACTTTGATAAAGAAGGTAAAAATATATGTGAATATTGGAATACATCACAAGCTAAACAACAACAAAACACCTACAGCTATCTCTGTAGGTGAGATACAACACCAACAGATGCAATGGAGAAGGGAAAAGAGCCCTTTAGTACAAAAAAATTGGTGGTAAGGAGGTTGTGCATTAACACTTAAGGAATCAGCTCCTGAATATTAGGACCAAGAAACTGGCATTCATGGGCTTTGGTGCCTCCATTGTATAGCAAAAATGGTTCATAGGAACTGCAGCTGGAATAGTAGCTAAAGGATATTTGTGCTGTGGCCTCCTGTTCAAGTTGTAAGGATGAACTTTGCCTTCTCCACTATCTATACAACTGCTGCATAGAGCTCAGTTAATCTGGTTTGATGGAAGAAAAATGTTTCTTCATTGAACAGTGAAGCAGGGGGAAAGTTTGTATTAACATGGTAGTCTTTTTCTCACAGAAACTACTAGGACCCTTCAAAGTGGCATAATGGAAGCACCAGCACCCCATTTAAAATATTGTCTTCCTCTTAAAAAAGTATATTTAGATTTAAAAAAGAAGAAAAGACTGGTATATAATTAACAGCTATAAGCCTCCATGAACATCACAAATTTGAACTAAACTTCACCAAGCTCTGCAGAAAAGGACCCAGGGGGGAGGGGTTACAGTGAATGATAGGCTGGACATGAACCAGCAGTGTGCCGTTGTTGCCAAGAAGACTAATGGCATACTGGGCTTCACCGGTAGCTGTGTTGTCGGCAGATTGAGGGAAGTAATTCTTCCCCTTTATTCAGCACTGGTGAGGTCACATCTGGAGCACTGTCAAGTTTTGGACTCAGTACTACAGGAAGGATGTAGACAAAATGAAGAGAGTCCCTGGGAGGGGAATGAAAATGGTGAGGGAACTGTAGAACATGACTTTAGAGGAGAAGCTGAGGGAACTGGGCTCAGTTATTCTAGAGAAGAAAAGAGTGAGAGGGGATTTAATAGATGCTTTCAACTATTGGAAGCGGGATTACAAAGAGGATGGAGCTATACTGTTCTCAATGGTGGCAGATAACAGAACAAGGAGCAATGGTCTTAAGCAGCAACAAGGGAAGTTTAGGTTAGATATTAGGAAAAACTTTCTCCCTGGGAGGGTAGTAAAGCACTGGAACAGGCTACCTGGAGAGGTTGTGTAATCTCCATCCTTGAAGGCATTTAAGAGCTGAATGGGATGATCTAGTTGGGGCTGGTCTTGCTCTGAGTATAGATTTGAACTAAATGACCTCCTGAGGTGCCTTCCAAGTCCAATTTTCTATGATTGTAAAAATAATGTGCCCACTTACTCCAGGGCTGCATTTGGTACCCTATAATTAAACAACTAGGTTATTTAGAAATAGATAGGCCTGGTATTTGACTTATCTCATCTATATTTAAAAACAAATTTGATTCAATACCAATGTTCTGGGTTTTCCTTTCATGTTTAAATATTGTAGCATCACATTTGGGAAAAATCTTACAGAAATAAACCGAATCATGTACAATAAAGGAAACTACTATGCAAAATTATTTTTGGTTCAAATTTCCAAGGTGTCATTATAAACAGCAATAAGTAAAAAAAGAGGATTTTGAAAATGAGAATTATCTTAACAGATTTCTTTAAAGCAGTAAGACACAGCAGGGTATGGGGCTACAGTACCTCCTAATAGTTGTTAATCTGAATAAATAATATGTTTTTAATCATCAAGTGGCATTTAATTAACCTGCAATAACTGGCTTATTAATTCTCAATTAAATCATTATTTGAAACACTTAATTTAAATGTGAATGAATATATTTTCCTCTGCCTCCTATAAGGTATCTCTGTATTTGTAATGAATTGTAGGTTAAGCTTTGGCATTTGCTCTCCCTCTTTCTCAATGAATATCAAGGACAGGTTTGAAAAGCTCCATGCTGGTTTTTAATTAAAGTAGACCAGAAGAGCAAAAGACAGGAATTCAGAAAGCAAAATCACCCAATTACCACACACTCCAACGGTGCAATATGATTTATTTACACTTAATCCCACAATAAATACTGGGGCCAGGTCAGCAGCTGGTGTAAATTGGCTTAGTTTCATTTAAAACAATGTATTTACTTACTCAACCATTTATGATGTATTCCCTATAATGATTATTAAACCTCAACACTATACAAAACATGGGGGGGGAACCCCAACCCTTCCCCAAAGCACAAAACGAGAGAATAACTTGGAAGACTTGCACTGTTTATATCAGCTCTATTTATGTGGCTGCAAAGCAAAAAGAGATTTGTGCTTTGAGATTTGAAAAAGGAAGTATTATGATGAACCAGTACTGGGAAGAAGAACAGGAAGTACTGAAAAAGGTACACAATTGAAGGCTCAGGAAAGGGAAATGGATGTCCTGTCAAGACCTCACATTGACATCATTGTACATTCCATGCACTATAATTTTTAAATTAATCCATGAGTAATAAGACATGATGGAGTTTTATATTTTCTTCAATGGCCAGCACTGTAGACAAACATAAATCTTAGAGTAGGCTAGAAAAACACAGCTTTAACAATATATATTGCATGGACGTGCCCAAACCATCACTCGAAATGCATTAGGCACTGAGTACAATATAAACGAGCTGAAGACCAAACCTATACACACATACACACATTCATATGTGTGTCTGTGTGCATGTGTCATATGGGCTATAATGTGTGTTTTTGCATGTTGGATTTCATACATGAATATAACAACAAATCTGACACATGAAGAAATTTGTATTGCGTTTTAAGTGGCATGAGTTACAGGTATGGTGAAGTCTAGTTTGTTATAGTTGAGTACTATGGAATTTTAGTTTTAATGTGTTCAACTTTGGCTTATATGCATACATACTTCAGGTTCAACAGATTTAATACAATTATTTGCTGAATTGGTGATTCCCTCAAAACATTTTTCTATCCATATGCTAGGTGAACTGCTAGCCAGCCCTAAATTACGTAGTGGTTAATTGCTGTCTGCATACACAGGCCAAAATCAAAATGCTTAGTCAGAAAATATAGGGGGATTTATTGGGATGGATAGACTTGCAAAGAATGATTCCCCACAGTTCATTTTATCTTGTTTTATTAATGTATCAAATCTGCATCTGAGAGTGAAAGAGAGTACAAAGTCCTCTCATCAGAATCTGAAAGAGTTTGTAAAAGAGAGTATTGTGCCAGAAGATGGAGATTTGTACCCATCACATACCATTTTCCCCTTAAACTATGGACTGGTATGTGGCTGAGGTCTAGCCTTTTCAAAACATACGTTTGTTACAGCAGTTTTAACTTTTTCTAATTTTACCCATGTTCGCTCACTTCTACAGGCTCTGTTTCCTTTGTGGCTATGAAAAAAATACCTTAAAAATATTTTTCCAAATGTCTAATGGTTTTCTATTGCTAACCTTTCCTTAGACTCTTGCTTTCAGGCACCAACTGCAATCAAGTACTTTCAACTCTCAGTCAGAATTATTTGGCTCTCTGAAGTGAGGGGGTTAGAGGAAATATAGAACGTCACAAGAAGGAGCCTGCTTTTTAATCTTCATCAAGGGATACTTTGAAACAAGTTCAGGTATTTTACTGCCAGCATATCTCTGCATTAATGTAGCATTTCACAGGGTTTCTGCAATAACTATCGTTGGGTCTTCTCATAAGAGCCCTATAATAGCCATAAATATTCCTCAGGAGAGCTAGATAGACTCTGAAAGGCATATAATAGCTATCATAAATGAATAATAAAATGTAGAAAGGACAAGTCACCATGAAAATGGCAGATGAATATGATGACGTGTGTTGTACATGAGTTAATTGTCTGAGTTTTATATTTACAGAAAATCCCAACAGCTTTCTGTTGTGTCAGCAAAGTTTATGGGGAGAGCAGCATCTTCGTCTTTTAGTTAGGGCTTCATACCATATGAATTGAATACAACCTAGCAAGAAACCTACTACATTGTGTATTTTCTGTAAAATAGACTGCTGCAAAACCAACTTCTGGAACCTATCAACCACAGCAGCAACATTATCTTTCTAAATGATAGGGGTGGATTATATGCCCTATACTTCTAGTGTAATTCAACCACTAAATCCTGTATTTGGGAAGAAATTTAACATAAGAATGAATTATTCCCTAACTTAGGACTTTGGGGTTCTTGTGCATTCTTCTGAAGCATTTAATACTGACCACCAACAGAAAAAGAATACTATATGGACCTTGGACCTGAAAAAACACCACAATTCATAAGGGTCAGATTGTGGTACCATTACTTACACACTGGGCACATCCACCCATGCTATTAGCATGCAGCAATAAACTCTGGCATGTATTTTGCTGGTGTTTATTGCTCCCAAGTGCCACATTCACATGTGCACCCAGGACTGCAGCACACTGCGCTGGGTTGGAGCAGCCCCAGCTAGCCAGCCTGAGGCTGTTCCAACCCAGTTTACCATGCTGCAGAGGGGCTGATTGGGACACAAGGGTATGCCAGTGCAGGGCTAGCTGGCAGCCAGCCAGCCACCTGCGTCAGCATCTACACTTGTGGTGCTGCACAGTAAAAAACTCTGTAGCAGGATAGTACTTGTATTTACAAGTACTACCCTGCAGTGGAGTTAATTAGCTTCCTGCAGCCTAATAGGGCTGCACACGTAGACTACTCTACAGTAAACATCTTGTGTAGACGTGCCCACTGAGTTGAGTAGTGCCTAACTTAACACATGGTCTCATTGTCCTTAATGCAATTATTCAGGGTAGAAGCTATTATTCAGTTTGAATAAGATAATTATGATCTGGCTGAATAGCAGCAGCAGGGCAGTAAGGCATCAAAGGAGTAGATTTCAATACCCTAATTCATTCTGATTAATACCTTAGTCAGTATATTGTCCCATTAAAATCAATAGGATAATTTGTGGCATAAACTACTTAGTGTTAGTAAGGTGGTATTAAGCTGTAGAGGAGTGCATTGGGTTTGTCTTTCCGTTTTAGAGCGCAATTTTAGTTTCATAATTTTGTAAGTTAAAAAAAAAAGCAAAATAGAAATTTATAAATCTTGTCCTTAGAATAAATAGGCTTAGAAAAGGAGAAAGGGCAGAGAGGTAAAAAAAGCAGACAATATTAATAGTACTGAGAGGAATAACAAAAATCCCAGTAATCCTAGAAGTAGGAAAGGGTAAATCTCTCTCTATCCCTCCACAGGTCCTTACAAAGCTTATGACTAGGAGACCACTTATTACACCAAGAAAACCCTGATAATAACGCAGCATGTTTGAGAGAGAAGGATCTTGTGAAAAATGAGTGACAACAAAATGACCCTTTTTAAATGCTTTTGGTTCAAATCTAGCTTCTCTCACAGTGTTAAATGTTCTTAGTGCCCCCTCCCCTGCCTTTTTTTTTTAATTCACAAGGCTCTTTAATCAAGAACCCATTTAAGGAGGAGTCAGCTGTTGAATGCTGTAATACAAGCCAAGGAGGCTGTCCTTCCTCCTTTGGCATATGAGTGCTCTCAACATCAATTGACAAAGTGGTTAGACCTATAGCCAAGACAGAGATTGGAAGGCTATAGAGATTAAGTAAAATAATTGAATTGAGGCTGTATTTGATCTTTTTGAAGTAAGTCTATCTTACAAGCTTGAGCCTATGGAACTAGACAATGTCATGAAAAGACTAAACAATATAACCTAACTAAAAATCTCCCAGACAGCTGGTGCTGAAGGACAACATTTTAAAATGCCAAATCCCCTCCTTCTGAATTTTTTCAGTTTTCCTGTTTCTCATTTTGATATTCAACTTCAGTGTTTTATGTCTTAAAAAATAAGGGTAATGTAAGTCAGATCTGTGCTTAATTACGTGTATAATTTACTAATATTTAGATATATTTAACCTCATGCTGTGCCTGTGGCTTATTTTATGAAGTTGAATGCACAGTAGTACAGAGGTGATTTGGGTTGGATGTAAACAGCATTTAAAATGGTACGTTAAGCCATGGTGCCACAGTGACCATAAATTACATGAACCTGTATTATTCATCAAAAATTATGGCAGGTAGCCACAAAACTTAGTTGCCGATATTACCAAGCTATCCCCTTTGGAGGCTTCAGTGTTTTCAACGTATTTTCCTTTCTGGCCTATGGATTTTGGTATCCCTCTTCAAAATTCACATTTTAGTCACTCTGATTGACAATGCAAATCTCAGGCTAGCTGAGAAAAAAACAACAAATTCTGAGGTGCCCTGTAGGAACCTGTGAGCTGTTGAATGCCCTCAGTCAGCTCCTATTGAAGTGTAGAGTACAACAATATACAGGACTGGGCCTTAAGAGAGATAAGAATGAGTCACTGTGGCAATATATAACATGAAACCAAGGCAAAGCTGAGTCTGAGTTTGCAGCTGATTACCTTTTATTTGGTGAGGAGACTGTCCATATCTATTTTCCCCTTCTCCTTTCTCAAAATAACAAAAGAGTAGTATACTGGTGGCACAACCCGGTGCAATTTTTTGTTATCTGTAACAACTGTTGGGTGGAGGGGAGGGGATGAAATGATGCAATATTTATGGCCAAGATTTTCCTAAGCAGATATCACAAAATCTTATTTGATCTTTAGAGAAATGAGCATCTAACACCCTTCTCATGTCAGAACACCAAGAAGAAGACCTAAGGGACGTAAGGAAACCTTTCAAATGGTTGGAAACAGCTTCTAAAGCCATGCTTTCTTAGTCCATTCATACCAACGTTCAATGAAGCCAATGGTATTTTAACAACAATGTGTATTGTAGGGTCAGTACTACAATACATAAAAGAAGAAAAGGACGCGATTAACCTAGTGTTTGAACTATATTTAAATAATATATTTAAATAAGTATTTAATTAATAAGAATTTAAGTCTTTCATCCACACTGTGTAGATCTTTCTACATTTACCCTCTGATATCAGATAAATATGGCACATTCATTTTGGGCCAAGACTTTTGAAAATCAAAAGCTGAAAGTTTTATCCCTATTTAGACATGCACCTGCTTTTCAGAACTGCTGAGCATCAAACAATTTCCACTAGGGTAATTTACATATAAACACGATGTCCATAAAACCAAAATATCTTTATTAGCTCTCCTAACCTTTTGAATTTACATGTATTGGTCACCATCTCATATCACGGATAATATGTTTAAATAATATAAGATTGCTTTATTACCTTTGTTCTGCAAGCCTAGTATCTGAGCCCAGCTCTTTCTATTGGATTTTCAAATATGATTGTCTATAATCTGTTGAGGATGGGCTCATATGAGATGGATGTCTAGAGGTCACATAGACACCATCCATATGCCAGGAGCAGGTTCAAAGGAAGGGTATAAAGGTGAGTCTAAATGCACTCACCATTCCCACTGAATTACTACTTGTGTCATTTTCATTTTAGAACAAAATGTAAATCCAGTTTCACTGCCCATGCATGGTAAAGTTAGTAACTTTTTTCTTGAAGTGAAATAATAATGATATTCACATAGATTTTTCTATTTTTAAATTGTTCTTTGTCAGAATTTTAAAACACTCAAAGTGATTTAGGGAAACAATTTATGTGTATGCGTGTTGCTTCTCTTTTTTCTCTAGGGAACTTGCTGAATTTGCAAGTCAGACAAGCTCACCTCTACAAAACTGTATATAGATATTATTTCAAGGAAATTCCTTGGAGTAAAAGCTTTAAGAAATGTGACTTTCTTAGTAATCAATGTATTATCTTATTATACACATCAAATGATCAAGCTAACTTTAAACCTGTTCAATTTATTTTTATTTGGGTCCTGGACAAATATATGTAATGTAGTAAAGCCATAACAGACTTGATCATCAAAATGGGCAAAAAGTATTTGTGGACTATATTGAATTTTCACAGGCACACTATTCTGGTTAATATGAAGTTAGCACTTGCTTTATAAATCCCTAGTCAGAGTTTTAAATTCTATAATAAAGCATCCATCCTCCTGAGCTCCAAGCAGTCACCCACAGACTCAGGCTCTTACTGCCAAGATATTTCAGCCTGTAATTTAGACAGATAGAAAGGTAGATGTTGATAATACAATAGGAAAAAATAGGTTTTTGTTTCAAAAAGGAGAAATGGAACACTTTCCTTTTTTACTGTTGCTCTCTTTTTTTGGTGGCTCAAAATTTTTTTCCCTCTTTTATAGAAAATGAGCAATCTTGTAATAATAATAAGAAGAAGACTTAATTTTACCTTACAGCAGAATAACTCATGCATGGAAAGCTAGTTTGCCATCTGCCTGTAAAATAAGCTAGGATTTCTGATTTTTTTAACCATAGGTTCATTCAGACTCACAAAATGACCCAAAAGGATCCAGCTCCATCTTTCTCTCTAGGTCTGGACAGACAGTTTTCTTCAGTGGTCTTTGAGGTAGCTCCACCAAGTACCAAACAATTTTCCCAAAAGAGGCAGTTTATACAAAGATTGGGGAATAATACTAAATAATATACCTGCAGACTATATATCTATTGCTGACTTCCTTTGCAAGGTTTAGACAGGGGTAAAATGGAACACTTTTCTCCACGCTGTCCTTTCTTATTGTCTTTTACCTCCAGCATGTAAAGCTGGGACCTCAGAAATAAATTTCCAAAAGATAGGATGCTTTGAAGAACGTATCCACGTGGCATGACATTTGTCCAACATTCTCCTAAGATCTCTGACTCCTGCCCTGAATTTTGCTACCACACTCTATTTTTAAATGTGTTCAATATATTTTGCCTTAAGTTGACAAGTAGCCAAACCCTCTATAAAACATGAAAAGTAATATTTGAAATATAACATCTATTCATTTAGGTCTTTTCCTACAGCACTCTTTTCCTAGACAGTGTGTGTGTCTGCATGAGATGCTACTGTGCCATCATTACTGTGCATTTATTTAATACTTGTATTAGCAAGTAGTAAATATATGTGCAGTAATGCTGGTGAACATCTTTTAAGTGACACTACTGCACAATATCTTAATAATACTACACAGTAGTGTATTAGCACTGTGCGTGCTGTGATACATTACTACATAGTATTTTTCGCTTACTGAGCAGTCAGCTTCTTGTGTAGAAATGCCCAGTATCTCCAATCCTATATGTATCACCTACCATATAGTTTCCACAGTGTATTACATTGCATCTGGCTGTATGAAATCACATTTTGTTGAATTATAGCCATTTACCCAGGTGATTCAAATGATCATCGAACAAAAAACTGTCTCTTTGGCATTTACTCCCCACCAAATTTGTGTCATTTGCAAACCTAGCCATCTAATATTTTATATCACCCACACCATGGCTAAAAATTATGGATTAAGAAGCTGCTCCTGTCCCCACTCACATTAACAACTATATTTTGATATAGCTAAGGAAGTTAGTTTAAAATTCATCTAATGAATTAGGTACTTATGAACTCCAGTATTGACTGATTTTTAATCAGCATGTTCATGATATCAGTATAATGTGTTTGCTGCACAAATACAAAATAATAGAATCATTGGGTTGGAGGGGACTTTAATACAAATTTAATCCCTCCCCCGCCCCCCAGAAAAACCCTTCACAGATGCAGACACACAAATTGTGACCCACTGGGAATTGGTTGGTCACATGATGCTCCCCCTTGATTTTTCTTACTTAATAGAAGTAAAAGAAACTAAAAATAAACGCAATTCTTTCCTAATGTTATTTTTACACATAAGCCCTTCCTATAATTGCCATAGGAATGTTGTGTGTTAGAAAATAGAAGGGAAGGTGGTCCTGGCAATTATGAAAGGGAGGGAGTTGGCCATAAGACAATCTCTCCATTAAATTGTAATGTACATTATGAAAATTTTAGTACCTTTGCATTAAAGAAAAATCTCATTATTTAAATGACTAAAAATCTTTAATTCATGCACACAGACGTCAGGCCACTTTCTTTCATATTTGCATAACTTCTCAGAGACAGAAACATCAATTTCTTATGTGAAAAAATACTTTTAGAAAAATGTAAGTATTTTACTATTATTTAGAAAATAAAAAGTAAGAACACCTTATTTAGCAAACATACTGCATATACTCTGCAGGAAGAATTTTTCATAGACTAGGGGCTTAAAAGACCCCTTCTATCTCTGATAGATATGTTTCAATGGGTGTTAAATGCTGCTATGTAATTCCGTTCAGCATTTGGTTTGTCGGTACAGTGAAAAATGTATTCAGTAAAATGGAAAAATATTTCGTCTGTCTTCATCATAGGGAAATCATATTATAAGAAGGAGACAGTATATAATTCAACAAGAAATCTTACAGATTCTGTTGGAACTTTGTCTGGCTCATGCTGACAGCAAAAAATATAGTTTAAAGGAAAAGTTTTATTTGTAACCTGAAATTTAAGACAGCTAAACAAGAGGAAACTTTGTTTCTGAAACGATCTAATGTGACAAAGTTATTGTTCCAGATGCTTCTGGCTGCAGTGCCGATAAAGGCAGATACATTAAGCACACAGCCATACATCAAATCTTATAATCTCAACTGAATTATATGCAGGGAGGTGTGTCACTGCAATAATTTTCCCTTTTTTAACAGGAAGGTATGCTACTGAAATGCATGCACAGTCTGTAGACAGCAGCAAATGTCTCCTCTCTCACATATTCCAATGGCATCAGGAGTCTAGAGCTCACAAGCACATCATGATTTTCATTACAAAGATACAGAAACATGTAGCAAGAACCTAAGAGTTTCTCATTAATATACAGAATAACATAACGTAATACAAAGCTATGTTTCAGTGAATAAACAGAGACAATTAAAGATAACAAAAATAATAAGCATCTGTAGCGCATAATTTCAGCAAGTTTCTTGGGGTCAAGCATTTTGTTTATTGTTCAGGAAAATAGTGGTAAAGGGAATGGTTTTAACAGAACATAGACTACAAAAATTCAAAGCACTGTAACAGTAATTGCTTATTAAGCTTATGATGTACTTCAACTTGCAAGTGATCCTCCACATGAAATTTTTTTCCCATCTTGCATTGTTACTCTCTTAAAATTAATAGAAGTGCATAACATATGCTCTTAAGGCACTGTTACAGGTAACCGTTAAACATTTTACCTTTACCCCTTTACCTTTATCTTTAAACATTTTAAATCTGCTGAACGTTATGCTGTCATAAAGTTAGAACAGTTTCATAGCAGTCACAGCCATCTCAGACCTGCACAGCTGTCTCAGACCTGCACTAGTGGGCCTTGTGAGCAGGAGTGTAGCTAAGAACCAGGACTGGATCCCTCATCTGTGGTGCAGAGGAATGAAGAGGGTAGCTTAGAGGCAGAGGAACCACCATGTGGCTTCCCTCGCTCTGCAGGAGCCAGGTGAAGCCACTTTTTGGGAGGGGAAAAGTCTCAAAAAAAATGTTTTATGTGAATGGACAAGGGGGAGAAATAAAGAGAAGTAAAGAGAAAAGAGTGAAAATAACAATAATAATAATAAAAAAACCCCAATGTGTTTCACTGCATTGAAATTGGGTCAGGTGGAGGGAGCTGGTCTGGTACTCACACCAGGGAACAGCTAAGACCCAGTGGGCTTGCTACATGCTACACAGGGGGCGTTTCTACACGTGATGCTACATTGCCATACAGTGTGGAGTGTCAGCAGTCACAAACTGTGATGCTACAGCTGTGTCACTGTAGCAATGTGCTCCCTCATTATAGTGTGCCACTATGGTAATGCAGCAGCTCAGAATAACTGTGCACAGTGTGCAAGGTACAGTACAGACTGTTACTGCACTGTCATTTACTTTCAAAAGGAAGTACTAAATGATGGTGCAGTAACAAAGATGCGGTAGGACCACATGTAGACATGCCCTGGGGTAGGAATTGGATTAACCCCACCACTGGGGAAAGCTGAGACCCAGCAGGCTCACTGCATGCATGCCACACCAAGGCAGATCTGATCCTTGGGTTGGATAAGTGGGGTTCTGACTGAGCAATTTCAATTGAATGGCAGTTCAGTTCAAATTAATGCTGTGGCATTAGGGAAACTGAGTCATGATGCAGTGGCTAGAAGTGGTGGGAGGGGTGGGAGACAGCTGCCCATCTGTGGAAGCCAGTGCTCATGTTCATGAGCAGCTAATTGGCTTTTTAACTGCTCCTCTTGCACCAACAGCCAGCCTGCAGAGTGCACCAGGGTGCCAGAGCAAGCAGCAAATTGGTGTGCTGCTCCTGGGTGCTTAGAGTGGTCAGGGTGTGCTGGGCTTTCAGCCCTTAGGGGAAGGACATGGAAGAGATGTTGGCTTGGGGCCAGCATGACCCCTCTAGGCAGTAGATTTCAGGAGGGTTGAAATTAGCCCATGGAGCAAAGCAGTGGGAAGGGTTTAGTATGGTACATCCTGGGATGCTGGAGAAATGAAAATACAGCATTTTATCTCACCAGAGAAGACTGAAAATACTCTATGACTTGGGTAACATGGATCAAAGATAACCCTCACTTGATCTGGTATAACTTTAAAATATTTAGGAGGTACCTAGTATGGATTAACACCCTTTAATAAGTGAATGCTTACATTTTAAGTGCCTTTACACAGGTTTAAAGTAACCTGTAATACCACCCTTGGAAGGCAGCAAACAAAGGGTTTTTAAACCATGTTCTATAGTACAAGGTTGAAGCATAACAAGTATGTGGTAAATGGCTTTCTCCTTGACAGGATCTGTCACCTAAGAGAGCAATGCATTCCTGTTTATGGAACTTGTATTCAAGCCCTGGAACTCATAATGTCTAACTGTCATAACTCTCAAGTAAAATGCAGAAGACTTTTAATGTATCATAAATATTTTCATGTTTTGAAAGAAAAGTGTGCCTGAAAGATGTTATTTTCTATTCCTTTTCAAAGCTTTTGAATATTGAAAATGGTAGCTGTGATTCTGATGATGGAAAACCAGCTGAAATGAACACAATTTCAGATCCATGATTCATGTTAGTATGGAAAAAAGCATTTTAAATTCTACTTCCATTTCTTCTTTTTCCAATGTTCTCTGTCTTTAGCCTGTAAAGACAGTCTCTAGCCTCCTAATTTATAATCTGAAACAGAAAAAAAGAGTCATTAGGTAATTATAAACTAGTTTTTCCAGTCATAATGGTTAGAACACTGTTTCCTTTTGAGTCACTATCCTGACTCTTATAATCACCACTCCTTTTGCAATTGCCCCACATTTTCTCAAACATAAATGTGTATTGGAAGCTAGTGAAGGCTTGGAATTCAGATGAAGTTGTTTCTAATCCTGATTCTAACAGTGATTTTATGAATAAAATTGGACAATTAAATTTGAACTAAATCCATTTGATTCTCATAAGCATATATATATACTCATTCACCTTTCTAGGAACCTACTTCTCCCCATCAAGTCTTTAGAGAATCTAAGCATTTAACCCTGAATCACTCTTTGGAGGCACTTCCATGTCTCTAACTGTAGAAGGATCCTAGTTTCCTAACATGTTAACTGTATCGCCCTCCTGGGGCAAAATGCCTATTTTAGTGTCTATGGGCACCTGTACACACCACAAGTTTTAATCCTCATTAAATCAAATAGGTTTACAAAATTTAAACTTGTTTATTTTGCAGCGTTGCATCAGTGTTTGCATGCACTAGGTTTTCAAACAAATTAAGCCTGATCCCCAGCCAGTGCCTCAGGAAAGCAGGATGGTTCAGCACTGCCCCCCCACCTACACCCTGCCCAGTGCCCAATTGGCAAACCACACACACACACACACACACAAGCAGAAGCAATTGAAAACTGAAAGCAATTCAAAGGGGTGAACTACAAAAAAGTTGCAGCACCATCTGGTGGACAGAGGCTCATTACATGTTTTTGAGTGCCTTTGTTCTTGCATGCAATGAATCCATGGATGAGTGCAGCACAAGAAAGGGCAAACAACGTGGTGAGTACAAAGATAACCCTCACTTGATCTAGAATAACTTTAAAATATGTAGGGGGTATATATATATGGGGGGCTATATATATGCCTCAAATAGGTACTTCGCTCCAGGAGGGTGATACAGTTGACATGTTGGGAGCCTAGGATCCTTCTACACTTAATGAGGAGACATAAGTACCTCCAAAGAGTGATTCAGGGTAAAATGCCTAGGCTATCTACAAAATTATTGGGGAGAAGAGTGGTTTGGAGTGGGGAACTTGACTGCTCCATGCTCCAGATAGCATGGGGTGAGTTGGGCTGGGCTGGGCTGGGTGCCTAGATTCATAGATTGTTAAGGGCAGGAAGGGACTTTGTCCAGTCCCCCTGCACTAGGCAGGAAAAGATAACTGGGGTCAAGTGACCCCAGTAAGGTGACCATCCAGTCTCCTTCTGAAGATTTCCAGGGTAGGTGAGTGTACCACCACTGGAGGAAGTTTATTCCACAATCTGGACACCCAGACTGTGAAGGAGTTTTTCTTGTAATTGATCCTGAAACAACCTTCTAGGAGGTTGTATCCATTGCTCCCAGTCTTTCGCAGGGATGCCCTGGTGAACAGCTGTTCACTGAGTTCTTGATGTACTCCCCTGATGTAGCAGTAAGCTGCTAGCAAGTCCCCTCTCAGCTTTCTCTTCCATAGGCTGAAGAGGCCCAAGTTCCTCAGCCTTTCCTTGTACGGCTTGTCTTGCAAGTCCATGAACATATGGGTGGGTGTTCTCTGGGCGCTCTCAAGTTTTTCCACATCCTTTTTGAAGTGCAGCACCCAGAACTGTATACAGTACTCCACCTATGGTCTCACCAGTGCATAGTACAGTGAGAGTATCACTTCCTTTTTTTTGTATGAGATGCAACGGTTAATGCATGCCAGCATGTTGTTTGCCCTGCTGGCCACAGCATTGTGCTGCCAACTCATGTTCATGCAGTGGTCAATCACTACTTCTAGGACCCTTTCAGCTGTGTTGCAAGTAAATTGTCACCACCTAGCCTGTAGGTATGTTGGGGATTTTTTGCACGCTTACACTTCTGAGTGTTGAACTTCATCTGGTTCTGGTCCTCCCAACTCTCCAGCCTGTTCAGGTCTACCTGTATTTGCAACCTATCTTCTGGCATTACCATGCTTCCCCATAACTTGGTGTCATCTGCAAACTTGGCCAGTAAGCTTTTCACCCCCACATCTAAACCATTGATAAACATATTGAAAAGCACTTGTCCAAGCACAAATCCCTGAGGGACATGACTGACCACTTCTCACCAGGATGACATTCATTCATAGATCGATTCATGAGAACTCTCTGGGTCCTACCATGCAACCAGTTTTCCACCCACTGAACTGTTGAGCAGTTAAGCCCACAATCTTCCAATTTTTCCACAAGGATATCATGGGATCCTAGTTCAAAAGCCTTTTCAAAGTCTAGGTCTATAATGTCAACCTTCTCCCCTGTGTCCAGGTGGTGAGAGACCTGTTCATAAAGGAGATGAGATTGGTAAGGCAAGACCTGTCCATGATGAAGCCATGCTGGCTGTCATTCAGAATCTTACCCTTAACAAGCATATCATACATAGATTCTTTAATGAGTTTTTCCCCTATTTTCCCAGGGGTGGAGGTTAGGCTGCTTGGCCTATAGTTGCCCAGGTCCTCCCTCTTCCCTTCCTTGAAGACGGACACAACATTAACCCTCTTCCAATCCTCAGGGATCTCCCCTTTGTGCCATGATTTCTGAAAGAGTTTTGGCAGGGGTTCCACAATAACCTCAGCCAGCTCCATCAGCACGCTTGGGTGAAGTCCATCTCATCCAGCTGACTTATAAATGTCTAGCTTTTTTAGATGGTTTTGCAGGAGCTCAGCATCCACAGTGGGAAGGCTATCATTCCCACCATGCCCCCTGTGATCCTTATCTTGCCTGTCTTTCCCGCATGGTGTGGAGTGGAGCCAGTGTCTGGGAAGGGGAAATTTAGGTGATGGAAGAGCAGAAAGGTAGGAGTCAAGCAGGAAACAGTGGGGCTGGCCCAGCTGCCCCCCACCTCCTGCTTTCACCTGCCCCTCCACATGCCTTACTACACTGGGATATCAGGGAAATGGGTTGGATGGAGGTGGGAGGAGCAGGGGGCAGGATGAGCCAGGCATGCATGAAGGGGCCCCATGGAAGCAAGGGGTGGCAGCTGGGCTCAGCTGGCCCCTGCTGGCATGGGCTGGGCACCACTCCTCCTGCCTGGTTGGGGGTTCAGATAGGGTGGGGCAGGTTGATGGGGTGTTTTGCACCCCTTTGACGATGGGACTCTGGGTAGTTGCCCATCCCTAAGACTGGCTCTGGTGGGAACGGTACTTCTTTGAAAGAAGCGAGACCCTAGTTCCAGAATTATTTCTGTTTAATGACTGTCTATGGTAATACGCATAAAAGTCAAGGCAACAGGAACCGGACTCAGAAAGTGCCTGTACCAAGAAGGATGGAAGCTGCCTTTATCCAGACTGAGCTAAAAAGATGTGGCCACACAATTTAAGAGCCTCCATAACACCAGTCTGGACTGTAATAAAACTAGGCATCCACATATTAAGACTAGAAAACTTTTGAAAATGTTCAGAACCCCAACTGTAAGGGAACTTATGAACTTCGTAATTCAACCTGGATGTATTGAATGAACTTAGATATACTCATGCATTTTGTGGCCATTGGACCAAGACCATTCCAAATAACTCTTTGGAACTTAGGTGTATATATTCCACTAAAATCCCCACTCAGGTGCCTATATAATTTATCCAGACCTGGGGTCTTGGACCCAAATCCAACAAAACATGACTAATCATTGAACACACTCTTAAGTGTTTTGTGCTACACTGGTTTGTGCCTAGTATTCCCATTTGTGAAATAGGAATGATAATAATGATAATGGGCCTCATATAAATGCTGTGATACTGAATAAATTATTGTTAGTGAACACCAGGGATCCTGGTTTTCTCTGATTTAAAAAAAAAAATCCGCAATTTTTGGTTTTAAAAAAAGTAACCTCAAATCCAGATTTTCCCATGATTAAAATCTAACACCACTAATACATACTTACATACATATATATAGTGGTGTTAGATTTTAATCATGGAAAAATGTGGATTTGGAGTTACTTTTATTAAAACCAAAAATTGGGGATTTTTTTAAATCAGAGAAAACTGGGATCCCTGGTGAACACTGTCCCATGTTGCACCAAAGGAAATGAGGCTGACCAGAAGCAATGCCCAGAATGGAGAATGGTGGCATGGAGAACCAAGGACTACAGCTCTCACAATTCTGAAGAATTTAACACTAAACAACAATATTTCCAAACTCACTCAGTGATTGGTAAAAAGCTTCAGCAGTTTTGGGTTGTTTTTTTTTTTTTATCCTGAAAATAAATAGTGAAACATCAGTTTCCTTCAGGGTGGAAAGTCCATTTTCTAATCAGCTCTAGTGCTAGGGATTATTATTAGTATTAGTATTCATAAACAAGAGGTAAAGGCAGACATATTTCCATGCAGTTTATTTTGTTAGTAAAAAGCCTCGGTGCTGCTGGTCTTCACACAACTGCTCCTTCTTTTGTTTCTGTGAGACTCCAAACAATGAAAAAAAAAACCCATAATAACAAACAAAGGAAGAAACCAGAGGACATGCTGGGGGTTGATTTGGAAGTGCTTCTAAGATTTTCTGAATACCAAACCCTCTTTTTATGTCTATATATTTAACACAAAGACTTAGGGGAGCACAGCAGTTTGTGAAAATCTATTTTTGAAAATCTTGGAAGACATTCTTCAGTCTTCCTATTCTCCATTTGTTAATAATTGTTTGCCAAGGAAGGTCACGGGCTTCCTCACAGATGTGACATTCCATCACTAACCTTTCATTAGAACAATGGTATGAAATACTTATGATCTATATGTGGATCTGAAAACGGATAAATACTTCAAGACTGATATCTCGTTACGAGCACATAAGGTGGAGCTGAATGCTGAAGACACATTTTTAATGAAAACACACTCTAATACAATAGAGTTCCACAAAACTTTGGTAATCATTAAGAGTGGACTTTGTAGCTGATTAAATAATTGAATCTCCTGAGAAAACAATCAAAAATATCATGTGGCTAATACATTACATACTGTGACATTTAATACTGCATATTGTGATCTCATCTGTTTGTTATTAAGGAAACTCTGCAGATGCCTTTTAATATTAACACAATGCAGGGCTGCAAATTACATTAGGTTTCTAACACCTAAACTTTGTGCTAAGGAGAAAAATTGGTGAAATCTCCAGCATGTATTTTTATTGTGTGATCGCACATATTTGATCAATTCTGGCTCACTTCAAAAACTAAACAGAGAAGAGGCTGAAAATAAAGAAATGTTTTGGCATTCTGATTGTGTGAATCTACGCCTAATCTTACAGGTTTTTCCTTATCATAAATCTTTTTTCCTGGTCACTTGAATTGGCAAGACACTTTTCTTCTGAGTATACCATACAGATAAGACTATGGGCCTCCTTCTGCAACCTTTACTCAGTAAGTAAAATGACATTTTTCTAGTATTTGGGTACAACACAGAATCATAGAAAATTAGGTTTGAAAGTGACCTCAGGAGGTTATCTAGTCCAACCTTCTTCTTAAAGCAGGACCATTTCCAACCAAATCATTTCAGCCAGGGCTTTGTTGCACTGAGCCTTAAAAACCTCCAAGGATAGAGATTGCACCACCTTTCTAGGTAACCTGTTCCCATGCTTCACCACCCTTCTAGTGAGAAAGTTCTTCCTAATATCCAACCTAAACCTCCCTTGTGCAACTTGAGACCTTTGCTCCTTGTTCTGTCATTTGTCACCACTGACAACAGTCTAGCTCTATCCTCTTTGGAACCACCCTTCAGATAGTTAAAGGCTGCTATCAATTCTCCCCTCAGTCATCTCTTCTGCAAACTAAATAAACCCAGTTCCCTCAGCCTCTCTCATAGGTCATGTGTCCCAGCCCCCTACCCATTTTCACTGACCTCTTCTGAACTCTCTCCAACTTATCCATGTCCTTTCTATAGCAAATAGTGTCCAAACTGGACACAGTACTTCACATGTCAGTGCCTTTGCCAGTAACACAAATACAGTGATTGCTTAGGCATGCATTATTGTTTTGTTTTGTTTTTTTTTAACTGAGATATGACGTTTACAAATATATCTGTGTTCAGTATGGACATCATTTTTCAAATTACTGTCTTAACTTAAAAATGATGAACAAAAGCACAATGATATTCTGAAATGCAAAACTCTAGAACTCTTGGTTCAGAGATGATACCTTTTATTAGACCAACTAAGAAATAGCAACAACCCCCCCCACCCCCCCAAAAAATATTTTTCTGCAAGCTTTCAGGCACACGTGCCCTTCCTCAAACTCAGGGAAAATTAAAGATGGTAAAAATTTCCCACTGATAGAACATAAACTTCATTTTTGCACAGAGGAATCTGAAGGTGGAAGTCTGTTCCTCTGGGTCCATGAGAGTGTCTTTGTGAGCTGCTCTCTGGTGTGCAGATAAGGCAGGATTACTTCCCTGGTGGTATCAGATGGCAAAAAGGCAGGGAGGTATAGAAATCGTTCTTGTTGTTCAGCAATGAACTTTAAATCCAAAATCAGTTAAAATTTGGCATCTTCCTCTGAATAATGTCATTTGTCTTATTATCAGAAGCAGTAGCATGGGCCCATGTAAATGCCTGAAAGAGTGGGTATGTTTGGATGGCTCAGGGAAGTGCCATGCAGATGTACTCTAAATTTCTCAGGAAAGTTATTTAGCCCAGGTGCAGAATCACAATAAGCAGCTATATCGCTTCTTGTTTTGGAGCTATAATGCACAAGTGGGATGTGGGGTAAGTGCTGCTATGTACTGTATAGACATCCCTGAAGAGATTGCAAACCAAGGGCTTTATCATCCAAATGCTTAGGAATATAGACAGTCCCACTGCATTCAATGGGATTATTAATATATGAAAATTGCCCAGCTTTTATGTATTTTGCCACCTAGTGGCAATACACAGCTATAAGACTATACCTGTTCACAGGAGAGAACCTGGAAGACCTGAGAACCCTGTGCAAAGTGCTCTGTCCTTGGAGGATTTGGAGTCTGGCTTTCACGTTTCCTGACTCCAGAGAGCAAGCACCTACCCTGGATTCATTCAAAAGGTGTTTGGATGCATATCTCGCTGGCATCATTTGACCCCAGCAGACTTCCTGCCTATGACAGAGGGGTTGGAATTGATGATCCCACGAGGTCCCTTCCAGCCCCTATGAAATCTATGAAATCTATGAAACCTGCCCCAGACCAAGGAGCCCAATACTTCCAGATTTTGGGATTTTAGCTCCCAAGTTTCTTGACTGTCAAAAATGTGAATTTCATTAAGTAACTAGTCCCAGAAAGCTTAATTCATTTCTGAAACACTCATGTTTTTCAAATTTCCACTTCACAGGGAATTTAGAAAATGTTGGCTTCCTCATGAATATCAGAATTTGTTATGAACCAGAAAACCTGCATTTCAGCCAACTATTATACTAGCCCTTCCCATCTGCTCCTCATTTCCTTTAGGCATATGACAGAGGTGGGTCACAAAGAGGAAGACTGAATAATAGCCAGTGACCAGAAAGGGCTGATTGTTGTGACCGTTTTCCAAGATAACTCCTGCTTGTAAATAATCTTCTAAAACAGACTTTGAAAAGATTCTCTTTACATCCTTGTCATTAAAAATAAATGTGTAGGATGTCTGATTGAAAAGCTATCTCCAGAACAATAGAGAAAGCAATACAGTTGCTTCAGACAGCCATCTGGTCTTCCAACAGTTAGACCCCGTTAACTCTGATTTAGGATTTTTTAATTTAACTCTCTGCTGTCAGTGGAAAGTGCTTATACATACAGTATCAAGCCATTTTGTGTAAATCTATGCTAATACTCTTAAAACCACACAGCACTCAGAATCCAGGATTAAAGTTTTAAACCAGATGAGATATATATTGGGATTCCCAACAAGTTTTCTTTCTTTTTATAATGCAAACGTGTTAATGCTCTGACCTCAAAATTGCAAGACATGATGGCTAGTAATAATCTGCCAAAGCACTGTTTGTCTAGTTTCAGCATTGAGAAAAATGGGGTGTATCCCACAAAATAGCAAACAGAAATCAAAGGGTTATAGCTCAATAAGGATTTTTCCTTTTTTTTTAGTTTTCATTCTAATCACAATTTGACATAATGCCACGTTTTAACACTTTTAGCTCTGCGTCTGTTAAACACATTCATTATTCTACCAAATATAATATTTCTGAAAATTACAACTTGTTGGAAGAAAAGATATTTATAATTAAATGATAACTGCTTGGAAAAAAATGCCAAGGCATTTATCTGAGAAGTAAGCTATTTATAATAAATATATAATAAAATAATGACAATGATAATGATAATAAATAATTAAACACCTTCTCCTATTGTGCATCTTATCCATAGATATAAAATGTGAGTAAATATTATTATACAGATTTCACTAGTGGGATAACCAAAACCACTGTTCAAATACAGTGAACAAAATTGAAGTCTTATGACTCCCAAATGATCTTCATCCCAGCTACTATGCCCATGCACAATACTGCTATTATACAGACAAATAATTATGAAGTAAAGAACAATTTCACTGCCTGCTTTGTTACTCCTTCCTTCATTTCTTCCAGAGTGTGAATATACTGCAGTTGTGAGGCCTCCTTTGGTGTCTTAAAGGTTATTTATGAAGCTATATATACAACTGGGTGAAATAAAAATCACACTGTGTGAATGCATATGTGTGTGTGACAGAGAGCGACAGGGACAGAGACAGTGACAGAGAGAGGTTGTAGAAGTAGAGATAATTTAGAAGGCTCCTCACTTCAGTGTCTTTACTTCATTCATATCGGGAAGAGTATTACTGCTTATCTAGTCAGAGATACAGCAAAATACTGTGGGTCAAATCCACTCCCACATTATATCCCCTCTGCATAGCATTGGTAATGCAGTTAAGTTGTATACCCTATCTTGGGAATTTCCCTAATGTTTAGTTCTCATGGGGTGATGGTGCAGTGTAGATGGTTTCTGCAGTGGGGCTGTGTAGTCTGCAGTATGCCCCTTCCAGTGTAAGAGCATAGAAAGGCATGGTCAGAGAACTCTATTATGTTCTGAATGTCCATCTTTCCTTAGCAGTCAGTGCCTGTGACTACTGGTGCCAGGTGCTAGAAAAAAAATCAGGGATTTAAACCTACTCCCTGACACCTCTCTTTACCCTCACTGCTGTGTCAAATGACAACTCTGCGCAACAGAGAACTCAACCGTGTATGCAATGTGAAAACATTATTGATGTGCACAAAATAGTTCATATTCATAAACCATCAAAGCTAGATGAAAGTGAATCGGGACATTGTATGAACACTGTCAACATGTATATCATCATTCAGCCTAATGTGAGGCATACTAACCAAGTTTGAAGTTTATATATTCTAAGCAAACTAAAAAACATCAAAATAATGAATTAATAGTCATCAATTTGATAGCCAATGTTATGCCATTCAACCAGATGTTCACCCATTAAGGTATGGCCAATTTTTTCCTTGTCATCTTGCCAGGGAGGGAAAATACGTTACCAGAATTTAACATGCTGTATGATTTTGAGAATAACCCTTCAAGCTGTCACTCCTGTTGCCAGTGCTATTGAGTAACGGCATTAAGCAACAGGAGCATGGACTGATTTCAAGCCCAGGTGCCGAGCAATTTGAAATGCATGAGCTCCTTGTTGTGAAACAATCATTCCCTCTGAGGCTCTTATTGTCCTCGTCACTCCATGAACTGTGTGCATGGTGAATGTGCATTTACTTGCTTTGTACCTAGTGTTCCACATGCAAATTTTCAAGAAGAGAGAACATGTCTGTCTCCTCCTGTCTTTACAGGATGTTGTCCTTATGAAACATACTGCACCATATTTCAGAGCTGCCCTGAAGGGTTCAGCAGATACGGTGGCAGTGGTAAACAACAGCTAGACAACAGCTAGCCTCTGACCCAAAAAAAGACCATGGTCTAGTACTCTGCATAAAACATCATATACAGAAAGAAACTGACAACACTGACGTGCAGTCACTTAAAATACTTGGGAAATTATTCTAATAAATTGTAATACAATGTTATTATGTTATAATGTAATAATTGTTATAATAACTATTCACTGCAATAATGTATTTTTTTAATCGTCATATTAGCACATTACTTTTCTCTGGACCGCCTTCTCACCGCATGTATCTTTCCTGAGGTAACTGTGGACCAGTTATGTGCCAAAGATTTTTAAAGGAAACCTCAGAGTCATTTTAACACCATCAGCTAGATGCATATAATGTCCCCAGTGATTAGTCTAAAAATGTTGCAACCATTCACTTTACAAACATAATTCAATTATATCCCCAATTCAGTTTTGTGCTGTAAGATATATTACAATATCAATTTTGCATATGTCATAACGTAGATACAAAAAAGTCAATGAGGTCATACAGCAAGTGTTGAGCCAAAAATGGCCCAAATTGTACCCCTCTCCCTCCTTAAGCAGGTAAGTAGTTCATATTTGAGTAATCTACAGTTGAATGGAGTGGGTCCACTTGATAAAAGCACCTGAGGGCTGGGGGCCACTTAATAAAAGCACGTGAGCCCCACGAGGTGTGAGCCAGGCATGCTCAAAGAGGAGCACCTGAGCCCAAGGGGTGTAAGACCCTGGGCCCTGGATAGAAGGCAGAGTGGAGGCCAGGCACGCTTAATGAAAGAAGCACCTGAGTGCAAGAGGCCTCCAGTGAGGAGAGAGAAGGGGGGCAGTGTGTGTGTGGCCCATGAGGGCAATATGTAAAAGACCCAACTGCGTGCCTAGTTTGACCCAGCTTTGAGCTACAGAGTCATCATATAATGTGACATCTGCAAGGCATGGGACACGAGTAGGGGATGTTGGAGCATATATGAATCTCCCATTACAGCTGGGCACGTGAAGGGCAGCCTCCCACCTTACTGACTTCTCAATTACTTTACAGTAAGGTGTGGCAGGAAAGTGAGGTGGGCAGTTTGCCCATGGACAGGAGGTGGGCCTATATTGAGATTGGGCCTGGGAGCTTGCACTTGTCAAAATATGGATAAAGCTTAGCCACATAAGTCACATTTTGGTCCACTTATAGATATTTTAAATTAATCTTATCCTACACAAGTCACATACTCATGCTTAGAAGGGATCTACTTTGGTCAATTACCACTCCTAGTGGCTGTTTGGGCAGAAGGTGGAAAAGGGTACTCCCACCTTTTAGACCAACAATGTAGGGGTTAGAACAATTGCTTCTACCTCCTCCTCACCCTTAACCAGAGGTGAGGCTAAAATATGTACTTTAGGGCACTTACCAGCAAAGTTTCCTAAAGACCTAAAGACTAGGCAACAAACTAGGCAGAGCCAAGAACACCATGTATCCCTGTTGCCCCATTGGACAGCCAATGGGGAAAGGTAGATGGGGTCAGAGGGAGAGAAAGTCAAAGGAATCTGACTGTGCCTCAGTGAGCACGTTTACATGAGACACTGACTGAACAGAAGCCCAATACTATTGTATAGTGGTGTTGCATGGCAAAAACCATGATGTGATGCTACTGGGTAGTAGTATTAGGCTACTGCACAGCAGCATCACAAAAAAAAATGTTTGTCAGTGCTACTGCACAGTAACTTGTTTATATAAGTACTAAATTACTGCACAGTAACAACTGTGCAGTCAATATCTTGTCTAGACGCAGCCAGTGAGGGGGACACTGCCTTGGGACAGGAGATGACCATAACTTCTGTTGTCTACATCTTCTACAATGATTATTAAATGTGGAAGCACCATTGGCTATTGCAACTATGTATTCTAATTTTCAGGCTTGGACACATGCACAGCAGGTACAAGATGCTGGATTTATCAATAGATAGTGCTCCTGGGTTTGCTTGAAAGACCATATTGACATAACCAGAGTCCTGATTCCACCTAGCTGCAAAGCATAGTACCTTTTCTTAGATAAGTGGAATCCTTAAGAGATGTTACATTCTTTTCTCATGTGTTAAGAATAGTAGAAGCCAAAGTACCATAGTTAATACAGAGTTGTGACTGCTGCATTTTAACGGTGCACATGCTGAGAAAAGACTCTCTGCACCAGCCAAGAACAGGGTCCAATTGTGTTAGGAACTAAAGTCATTTGCACTGTTTTCTATGTATATACCCCAAATAATAGTTTATAATATGATCTTTATACACACTGGTAGGGGATTGTAGAAAATCTCTCAAGATATTTCAAATAAGTATTGTCTAAATTTAAGCATGTGGATAAATCTTGGTGAGATTGAGGTTTTGGTCATGAATACCCAGAAAAACCATCAAGACTACCTACAAAATTATTGTGCTTTTGTCATGAGCCTACTGATATTTATTATTTTTCATAAAACTTCAAGCCCCTTGAGTCATGTAATTAAGTTAAAATTTCAGGTCCCATTGAAATAAAAGGAAGATACTGATCCAAAACATTTTAAAAATACATAAATAAATAAAAAGATGGGGTAGGGATTAGCTGATTGGCACCTGTCATTAATTTCACAAATTTGAGTAAGTTACCGACATGCATGACAGTGTTCCAAAAACTAATTACAAATTCAAAGTGAAACCATCTTGTGTGCTACTTTTCAGCATGGGTATTCTCAAATAGTTAATTTTTGGCCAAGTCATAAGCAACTGAAAACAAGGCTTTCAAGAAAATGTCAAACATACTACACCGTTGACAAGCACCCGATTTATAATCTCTAAACCATCATAGTCATGTTGAAAGGCTCCTTTTATTATTCACACAAAATATTCAATGTTCTTATTTACTTTAGCAGAAAATTTGTGAACAAAAACAGGTTCTTACAGTTGATAAAACTTGTATCATCCAGTCACTGAACAGAAACAAAACCATGTGATTTAAGTGACAATCATACTGTACTGGCCGCAAACAATAAATTGAAAATTTATGGCTATAAGCCTTTGTCCACTGGGGATATGCAAAACTTCGGTTGCTGATTCAATTCGGAGAAGATTCACTCCAATTTGAAGGCTGAATCACTGAATCTGAATCAAATTCCAAAGTAAAGAGCTTGACCAGTTCTCCCGGGAACTGGCTGAGGCCACGTGCTCCAGGACCATGGTTGTCATGGGTGACTTCAATTACCCAGACATCTCGTGGGAGGATCACTCAGCAAAATCTGAGTGGTCGCAAAGCTTCCTATCATGTGTGGATGACCTCTACCTGATTCAAGAAGTCTATAGGACAACAAGAGGTAAAACGCTGCTCGACCTGGTACTGGCTAGTGGGAATGACCTAATCAGTGACCTAGTGATCGATGTGAAGCTGGGTGACAGCCACCACGAGCTGATCACCTTCACCATCTGCCGTGAAGCTGGCAAGTCAGTCACCAACACTGAAGTCCTTGACTTCAAGAAAGCCGAATTTGACAAACTCAGGATGCTTGTCAGGGAGGCCCTAAGTGACAACGACCCCAGGGGGAGGGGAATCCAGGAACAGTGGTTGTTCCTCAAGGGAGTGATCCTCAATGCACAAGCTAATTCAATTCCATCTCAGAGGAAAGGCAGAAGGAGGGCACAGCAGCCCACCCTGGCTCTCCAGGGATCTAGCAGACCTCCTGAGGCTAAAAAGAAAAGCCTACAAAAGATAGAGGATGGGATTCACCTCCAAGGAGGAATATTCTGCACTGGTCCAGTCCTGCAGGGAGCAAACCAGGAAAGCCAAGGCTGCAACTGAACTCCAACTAGCTTCAAGTATTAAGGACAATAAAAGTCCTTTTTCAGATACGTGGGGAGCTGGAGGAAAAGCAGGGGCAACATTGCACCCCTGTTGAAACAGACGGGACAACTGACAACTGATGCCCAGGAAAAAGCCAACTTATTAAATGGGTACTGTGACAGGAGCATCACTATTGGAGCCTTTTCGAGAGTGACTCTGCCGTCCTGTAATGGGCCAACCGCCTGATTACTCACCTGCCACGCCTTGGTCTTAATTAATTAATTGATTGGTGTAATCAGCAGGAGGCTGCCCATTTTATGTGCCCCGGTGCCAGGGGGCACTACCTGCAGCTCCTTTCCTCCCCTACACCACAGCCCAAGCCTCTCAGATGGAACTGAGGTGGTTTGACCTAGGCCCTGGTATGTTTTGGCCCTCTCCTTTTCTTCCAGGGCCCCTCACTCACTCTGGGGCTCCTCACTGCCCCCTTCTTGCCCTGGGGCTTCTCGCCACCCCCTTCTCACTCTGGGGTTCTCCACTGCCTCTTCTCAGTCTGGGGCTTCTCGCCGCCCCCTTCTCAATGTGGGGCTGGGGTTAATGCATCCCCCCAAACCACTGCACCCTTTCTGATGCCAGGGTCCCCACGCTACTGTGGAGCTCCTATGAGGCCTCCTCCAACCCCTAATAGCCTCCCCCGGTTCTCCGGTCAAAACCGTAAACACAAAAACACGAAGCCCCTAGGCTATAACATAAAAATAAACTTCCGGTCAAAAACAACGTTCTAGCCCTACCAGGAAAAATACTGCCATTTATGACAGCAATCCAGGGATGCTCATGCAGTCGATCTTCTCCTTTCTTACTGCACTGGCCGAGCTCCCCCCTCCTTGGTTGCCAGAGGGGAACTGCCCTCCTGGCCTCCTGCCTGTGTTTAAGAAGGGCCAAGCCCTGCCGCTTCCTGTCAGCCCTAGCAACCAGCACCTGTGCTGCCCTGGTGACTGACAGTTGAGCCTCCCTCTTCTCACCAATAGGTCAATGCTGACCTTGTAAAGGAACACCTTGAGAGGTTGGGTACTTTCAAGTCACCTGGCCCTGACAATCTACACCCCAAAGTACTCAAGGAGCTGGTGAGCATCATAGCCCAGCCTCTGGCATGATCTTTGAGAACTCCTAGTACTCTGGTGTAGTGCCCAAAGACTGGAAGAAGGCCAATGTAGTGCTTATCTTCAAGAAAGGGAGGAAAGTGGATCCGGCAAACTATAGGCCCACCAGCCTGACTTCTTTCCCAGGGAAGATCTTAGAAAAGTTTATTAAAGAGGCCATCCTTAATGGACTGGCAGATGCCAACATCCTGAGGGATAGCCAACATGGGTTTGTTGCAGGTAGGTCTTGCTTGACCAATCTCATTTCCTTTTATGACCAGGTGACCTGTCACCTGGACAAGGGAGAAGAGATAGATGTCATATATTTTGGCTTCAAAAAAGCCTTTGATCTGGTATCCCATGGTCACCCCTTGGCCAAAGTGGCCACCATGATCCGCTGGCTGGGAAATTGGCTCTTTGGTCGGACCCAGAGGGTTATAATTGATGGAATTCAATCATCATGGTGTCCTGTGACCAGTGGGGTCCCCCAAGGCTCTGTCCTTACACCCATATTGTTCAACATCTTTATTAAAGATGTGGACATTGAAGTCAGAAGCAGACTGGCCAAGTTTGCTGATGACACCAAATTTTGGGGCAAAGCATCCACACCAAAAGATGGGAGGGTGATCCAGGGTGACCTGGACAGGCTCAGCAAATGAGCAAATGAGAACCTGATGATGTTTAACACTGAAAAATGCAAGGTTCTCCACTTTGGGAGGAAATACCTACAGCATGCTTATAGGCTCAGCAGTCCTATGCTGGCTAGCACTACAGAAGAAAGAGACTTGGAGGTCATTATTGACCACAAGATGAACATGAGCCTGCGATGTGATGCTGTGGCCAGTAAAGTGACCAAAACACTGGCTTGCATCCATAGATGCTTCTCAAGCAAATCCCAGGACGTCATTCTCCCCTTGTACTTGGCCTTGGTGAGGCCACAGCTGGAGTATTGCGTCCAGATTTGGGCTCCACAATTTAAAAAGGATGTGGAGAAGCTTGAGAGAGTCCAGAGGAGAGCCACGCGCATGATCAGAAGTCAGGAAAACAGATCTTATGATGACAGGCTGAGAGCCATGGGACTCTTTAGCCTGGAAAAGCGTAGGCTCAGGGGTGATCTGATGGCCACCTATAAGTTTATCAAGGGTGACCACCAGGATCTGGGGGAATGTTTGTTCACCAGAGCGCCCCAAGGGATGATGAGCCAATGATTATAAACTACTGCAAGACGGTTTCAAGCTGGACATAAGGAAGAATTTCTTTACTGTCTGAGCCCCCAAGGTCTGGAACAGTCTGCCATCGGAGGTGCTTCAAGCACCTACATTGAACACTTTCAGGAGAAAATTGGATGCTTATCTTGCTGGGATCCTATGACCCCAGTTGACTTCCTGCCCTTCAGGTGTGGGGGCTGGACTTGATGATCTTCCAAGGTCCCTTCCAGCCCTAATATCTATGAAATCTATGAAATCTATGACAATTGGGTGACCACAAAAACCCTCCAAATTGATTCGAAGCCTCCAAATCAATTCAGAAAAGATTTGGAAAAAGATTAGGAGATTTGGAGATTCAGAAGGCAGTCTTTCAGGGGAACAGAAACTGAGAAGTAGGAGGGAGAGCAGTGGGGGGGGGAATGATGATATCTGTAGCTGACTGTGATCTTTCACTAAGTCCCCTTTCAGTCACAGTGCTCTGGGGGAGGGACGTAGAAAAAGTATATCTCTCTGTCTGCAGCCTTTTGTGAGTTCTTTCTGCCTGAGCAAAACAGGGGTGGGTAGCTAGCCCAGAAACAGGTGGGTGGACAAAGAGCTAACTGGAACCAGGAAGGCCCCCTGTTACAGGCTACCACCGCTGCTGTTTTCATTCAAATCTGCCTCAACACACACAAGTGACATGAGTTTTGCTTTCAGCAGTTTGAGGTACATTTTCCCCCAAACCCCTGCACCTAACTCCTTGAAACTGTGAAGGCCTCATGCCCTCAGAAGCAGCTACCATTTCCTGCTCTTTTCATCCAAATCTGCCAAAAAATGACAAAGTTATGTCAGTGATTTCCAATTATAGTCTATTTTCAAATCACTGAATCTCTCCCAATCAGAGCCGAATCATCTGAAGTCAATTCAGCTAAATCGATTCAGGACAATCTCCAAATCAAATCACTGTCCCCTGCCTCAGACGAATCTGAATTGAATAGTTCCCTATTCGCACAAGCCTAGTGTCCATGCCTCCAGCTACTTTTATGCACAATATTTATCAGACAATTGTTAATAACAAATTAAGGAAAACTCAATCTATCATTTTGCAGATAATATATATAAATTAAATCTCTTATTCTGGATGCCATATATGTCAACCTACAACAGAGGTGGGCAAGTATTTCAGGTGGAGGGCAACTTAACAAGTTTTGGTGAGCTGTTGAGGTCCCAATGGGTAGTTCCGCCCCTTCAGAGTTGCCCCACCTCCTTGTTGCCATCTTTGGACTGGAAGTCCCATATCCTAACCCCTGACTTTTGCCACCAGAATTTCTTCCCCCCCGGAAATACTTCTGGGGGGAGGTTACCATCTTTGAACCAGAATAAAACCAAATCAGCCCTGGCAGGGAACACACCTAGCTCCAGCGTGTGGGGCTTTCCTCCCTTCTGCGTGAGTGCAGGGGCTGTGCATGAATGGCAGGGAGCACTGGCAATACAGGCAGCCATGCAAAGGCTGTGCCTCTCGCTGTGACATGCAGTACTGGCTAGAGCCATGTCCCAGCAGGCACCTGTGCCATGAGTGCCCCACCTGCTGCTGTTGCCACCACCAGGCAGAGCTGTGTGACATAGGGGGTGTCCCCATACCCCCCACTCTCCCTCACATCCACCCACTGCCCACCCCAGCTCCACTCTGCCACTGTTCCCTGTCCCTCTGGGCATGGGCTCTATGCTGCCACCAGCCCTAGCTCCATACTCCAAGCTCCTTCCCTGCTGCAGCCCCACCCCCCGTGCTTCCCTACCTCCTGTCTGGAGCCAGTAGGAAACTGGGGAAGCAAGCAAATCCTGGGGGCAGCAGCAGCCCTACATGGAAGCTGCACACTGGCCATCTGGTCACTTCCACCCATGAGGGTGGGAGCCAGGCAATAGGGTACACTTTTGGGGCTGTATGTACACATTGGTGCCTTGCTCCCACCCTCATGGGTGAAAGGGGTGGGAGAGACACAATTTTTTTGGGTGGGGGGGCCCTCAGGCCAGATGAAAGTGCTTGGCAGCTCAGATCTAACCCATGTGCCATATTTTGCCCACCCCTGGCCTACACACAATTCGTAATGATACAATGATGAAAAGCCATTCAGTAAATGCTTTGCTCAAGTTTCAACATTGCCTAGATACCATTTACAGTGCATCTAACAATGTTCAATATGTTGTTAAAGTGCCATGGAGGTGTAGACTAAATCTGTTAATTCTAATACCAAAACACAACACAAGTTTAATTTCTTCCACAAAGGTCTCTAAGGAACTGTGAACAAGTCATCCCAAGGGGATCTGGTCGGTCCTCCAGGTTCATAGCTCACCCATGTAAAAAATGTCAATTACAGTCTGCCAGAGAAGAAACCAGGATGGTCTGAAAGCTTTTGAAGTTGGAACAGGCAATGATGCACAAACCATAAAGTAAAGATGATGATGATGATTATGAAAAAAAGGTTATAAAAAATCAGATTAATCTTCCGCAGCAAAGCATGGGTTCAACTAGTTGAAGCAAAAAAGACGTGTATCCATTGGATAAATTACTCATAGCAAATGATCTGATCAGCATTTTCAGGCAACCTGCAGGAGTTGAGGACAATTGATAAATTCCAATCTTTAATTGGTTCAAAGTGGAGAGAGACATATTCAGTCTGGGACCAGCACAATCTAAAACCTGGGCAAATTTGAAACCTTTGTTTAGAATGCCACGCATCCTGGTAGAATTTGCTCAAGCCCCATTAGTATCTCAGAGGCACCATGACTGAAAGCATTGTATACTACTTAATATGTCATCTATGAAAATGTATACAATTTGTCTTTGCCCATCATTTATGATTCTAGTAGCACGTGCAAATACTATTTGATTAAAGTATTTTATTCCAAATTTTTAATTAAGAAAAAATATTTGTTTTTGTTTTATTGGCTAATATTTTTTCCTTTGCACCACAGCAAGCCACTCTGATTAGAAAAAAGTATCATCTGTAAATAGTGCTGGAAGAATGGGTTCTTCCATAGGAAGGTATGGCTTTATTCATTTCAATTCTTCAGTTCTCCAGGATTTCTAAGTTTCTTCTTTGCATTCCAGTTCTGAAAGCTATCTATATTGATTTGTTTCTAGTGTCAAGATAAAGTCATGTTCTGTAGAAAAAGAGGAGCAGTGGTTGGACCAATTAGATCAGTTGTAATGCTCATGTGGCAGAACAAGTACTAATAAAAAGCTTGAAGAGAGAAAAATTCTATTTTTTATTCTTTTCATTTGAGTGAATTCCCAAGTCTGCAGTCTGAAAATACTTCTTCCCTTTAGTCCAACTCAGTCTACTAGTCAGGCAGAGACTTCCACACCCCCAAAAGAAGTGAACTGTTTAATGACAGTGCAACATAAAGAAAAAGTACACCTACATATTATATCCACTGCCTACCCATAAGAAAAGTTGATCAAACACAAATATGCATGTAATGTCAGGAGATATATACGGGAGTTATTAAAGGGGTTGCCATGACTATAGCTTCAAGCACCCAAAAATACAAAAGTAAACTCTTAATCATAGTAGAAAAGAAGACATAAAAAGTAGGCTGTTAGTGAGAGACTATGGTAAATAAAGACTTTTAGGCTGGAAATTCCTTCCAGGCAGCACAATGAAAACTATAAAACACAGAACATAATATGATAAAAGTATCTTTCACTACAAAAGCCAAATTCTAATCTCAGATCTGTAAAATGCATGTGGAGTGTTTTGAAAAGAAGAAGGAAGAGAAAGAGAAAATCTCCTTTGCAATACTGACAGAAAAAGGCAACCTGTTCTAAGTTCTGCCACAAACTCCCTGTTTCATCATTTACTTCACTTACAGCTGTTGGTGCTCATCAGGGCAAAATTCTGTTTCACCTACTAGACTACCAAAATGTGAATAAGTATTCATGAGACCTGGCTTACATGTAGGTGGCTTATTTTAACCTGCCTAAACTGGAGCTGGGAGTAACGCATACAGGCACTCGCTGCTTGTTGAAGTGCAGGCAGTCAAAGGTGTAAGTGAACTGCAGAGCTGGGGTGGCAGGATTGGAGAGGATTGGCTAGCAGGGGGGAGTTTGGGAGGTCCATGGAGGGTTCTACCCAGTCCATGGGCAATCGGGGGTGGGGAATAGCCCAGTCAGAGCTGGGGGCAGGGTGGGAGGGATAGAATGGGTAAGCACAGGAGAGCTGCATGCAAGCATTCACTAGGTCAGGCTATCCCTTGATAAATTAGGTCAACCCTTTAACATTTACCCTGTGTGCATTTTTAGGCTGACTTTAGCCCTGTGAAGACTTGCGTGTTGGGCCACTTAGATTGCTCTAAACCCAGTTTGCCCTACAGGTTGCCTTAAACCTACTTAGGGTGATCTAACTAGATACCCAGCTACCATGTAGGAATGATTCTATTACTTTCTTTAGTCATGTCATTTCCAGGAATTGTAGGAATAATTATAGGAATAAATTATAGGAATAGGATCATCACCGGGAGATGTGCTGACATATACCCATTCCTATAATGGGGGCAGTTATACTCCCACAAGGAGAAACTGAATTCTTCCTTCTGTGTCCAAGTCTTGCACCCGAAAGCTAAGTCTCACAAAGTTACTGAGTATTAGTTTCTTCATCTGTATAATAGGAATTATAATGATTTATCATATCTTAGAGATATTGTGATAATTCATTTTTCTTGTCGAAATGTTACCTAACTTCTTTTCTATTCTGTTCCATTCTATAGTAAAAGCTGTGTTAACCAGCTTTTAAGTAACCAGAACACTCTATTAATCCTAATTTCTGTCCGGCCAGCCAGACATGGAGTGGAAGGGAGGGGAGGGTGGTAGAGCTCACACGTGGCAGGGAAAACTTGCTGCCGCCATGCACCACCCTGCATTGCATCTGACCAAAAACCCCCTTCTTTCAGGTAACCTCAATTTTTATATAACCAGCACCCCCATTACCCCACTCATGCCGAATAGCAAAGCTTTTACTGTATATTATTCCATTCAATTATTTTTACCATGCTTATCACCACAGAATCTCAGGCCCAGATCCTGAAATATGTTCCAGCATCTAAATCCAATTGATTTTTTTTCTAAATGAAAACAGCCATACCACAATATTCCCAAGCCTATGAAGAATCAGCCCCACTGCTTCTAGGAGCATTATATTACAATATTGTCTTTTATATTATATTAAAGCTTCCAGGAGCTTTGCTTTTATTGGGCTATTATTTAGAAAACATATAGTCTGTTCACCACTCAATATACCAATAGGTCTCTAAGCAACATAATTTGCTTGAAGTTTATACCTCAATCCAAATGCACGCTCAGTGGTAGACTGGATCAACTTCCAATTCCCACAACACAATTGAGATATTAAGCCTTAGGTGTACCACAATATTCACCGCAATACTTGGCATCTGGGTCTCTCCAAGAATGATTTCTTTATTAGAGTTATAGACAACATAGTCATGATTACAATGGAAACTACTGTATCTCTGTTTCAGAGAGATACAATCTCTGTTTCAACTGTTGTTTCCACTGTGATGTGGATGGTAATTATTGCAAAATGGAGTAGGGTGGTCTTTATTTCTGGTCTGTAAACAGCCTAACATGGTGGTTGACTGTGTTTCTCCAATTACAACATAAGAGAATAATAGCTAGCGTTAGGTCAGAATATGAAAAAAAAATTATTATAACAATTGTATATGTGTGCTCAAACAAATATATATATTTTAAAAATACCTGTTAGAACAGTAATTCCACATTTAAGCATGATCTGCAATTATTTTTTCAGCAAAGCTATGTACAGCCCCTGTGCATTTGATACCTTCTACTGTTACCAACATTCACAATGATCTTTCTGTTAGTGTTTCTTATATTCATCCTTTAAAAGATCCTGAAGCCATGGATAAGTCTAAACTTACCATGCAGTTTTCATTATGATAGCTTGCCTTCTTAGCCTTACACATTCATTGATGATAGAAAAATCCAGATACAATTAGATGCAACTGATTTCACTAATTTTGACTAATCTTATTGTGAACCAAGGTGTGGACCTGGCATCTTCATACTGAATGTTAATACCTTCCTCATAGTGAAGTTGTGCTACCTGTTCATGCTGATATTATTAAATTTAACAGAATGGAACTGGTTGTTGTTAATTAGGTCCAGGCTCTCTTTCTGGGTAAAAATATCAGCAAAGGTCTAGATGTATTAAATTGGGACATAAAAAGAAGATAGCAGAAAATGACAAAGTACCTACATCATATACTATATCAACTGTATCACCATAGTACCTAAGTCTTTGGAGAAATAAGAAACGATTTATTGTACTTGAAAAGATTGCATGTCTTCATGCAGTCCTCAGCAAATGAAGAAAAATATATGTATGTACATCTGTGTGTGAACGGGTATAGTATTGAGTAGGGACACCTCTTTGATAGCTCTTCTACCTCCTGCTTATAAGTGCTGTCACTCAGAGTTACAGAGAATGTAAAAAGCAAATGAAATTCGTGGAACTAGCCAGCAGTACTTCCTCAGGAGATATTAAAATTTCCAGGTCAATTTTTTAGAGGTTTAAGATGTTCCGAATGGCTTAATTGGAATTCTTATCACATGTTACCTATCTGGCTTGTCCCAGAAAAAAAAGGAAAGTAGGCTGGTTATGAGGTTTCTGTCACAAAGGGGAAGGAGAGCAGTATTTAGTAGATTCACTTCTCTGATCTCTTAGAACCAGACTCCAAGCTGTTTCTTCTCTTCCTGTCATCACTTGCTGCTAGTTCTCAAATTACTGATGGGAATACTGGAACGGCTAGAAAATCTCTAGTCGGGCACATGTCAGATCCTCTTCTAGATATGCCTTGTTTTCCTCAGCAAGAAAAAGGGAATGTTCTATCTCTCATCTTTTAGATGGAGAAAATGAATGATCTTCCAGTTGCCCACCAAACTTGCTCAGAGAGATCCCTGAGAGTAATATGAAATACTTCATTGCCCTGCTTATGCTACTTTGCATATGGGATTCAGCAAAAATTCTTTTTTTTTGGTTCTAGGTTATTAAATCAAATAGTCAGAAAATCATAATGCTCTTTAAATAGGGGTGGAGGGGTGGGGGTTGGAGGGGAAATCAAGGTTTCCAAGGTTTTATTTTGCATTGGAACAAATTGAGACAACATATATCAGCCACAGGCATTCTTGCCCCTTGCATATATGTTATGACACTTAAGACAACTCGAGTGTTCTTGCTTTTGCCTTCTAAGTTAAAAGCCTATAAGTATATAAGGGGTGTGCATCAGGATCTGGAGGAACGCCCCAGAGCACCCAAAGGGATGACAAGGTCTAACAGTCACAAAGTCCTCCAAGACAGTTTCAGGCTGGACATAAGGAAAAACTTTACTGTCTTTACTGTCCAAGCTCCCAAGGCTTGGAATAGACTCCCTCCAGAGGTGGTGCAAGCACTTACTTTAAATTCTTTTAAGAAACATCTGGATGCTTATTTGTCTGGGATCCTTTGACACTAGCTGACTTTCTGCCTCTGGGGCAGGGGGCTGGACTCAGTGATCTTCTGAGGTCCATTCCAGCCCTAATGTCTATGAAATCTATGAAAAACTTTCTAAGAATAAGGAAAAAAATCAGGAAACTCTGCATACAATTACAGAGCAGTCAAAGCAATGACTACAATATAACGTACAGATATGCAAGCTAGCTTTAAGTTAATATACCCTGCTTATTGGAAGATAAAACTGGTGGAAGGACTCTATAGGTGAGCCTTTTAAAATTGCTATTTAGGATCCATCTGTCAGAGTGCATTGGCCCACTTCACAATATAGTCCAATACTTTGGTAGCCATTTATTTTGTTTAAAATTTGGTCAGTTTTTTTCTTTTTTTTCTTTCTGGTTTAATTTGTTGATATATTATTTATGTTGTGAGGAAATTGTTGATCTATGAATCTAAGTAAATGAGAACTTCATTTATTTTTCATTCACTACATCAGGCTGCCATGGTGACTAGTATTATGTACATATGAATAAAAAATGTTATAATACTATCTTTCCAACTAAATCTCCACATGAAGTTTGGTCAGTTAATTTGGAAAAAAAAGGAATTTTCTTAGTCATGGGTTTCAGTTAGCTGGAGGTGCTTATCTAACACTTTCTATATATATTCATTTGAATGGGCCCTGCACTATCTGTACATTATGTTTTATGAGTCAGAACCGATTCCTATTAAAGTAAAAGGCAGCAAAACAATTAATTTCACTCTATCAGAAACATATTGTATGTGAAACTAATCTGCATTTCTCTCTTTTCATGGGAGCTGCAAAATAGACATGATTGCATACCTACCACTATTGCCTGTTTTGGCACTGGCTTTACAAACCAGGTCCAATACCTCAATGTGAGTGGGCACAACCTTTCTGAGTGAGACCGATCATGACACTTCCATTCGATAATAAGAGAATTTTATTGATACACAGTGATAACAAATAAGACTTGTGCAGGTAAAGCATGCCAAATGACTACACAGTCCTATTTATTTACCAGTGCTAGGGTTTCAAAAGGAGACCATATGTTTGACCAGTATGCAAATGCCACCTCACAGTTCTTGCTTGAATCAATCTCTCAGGTTTCCTGATGAGGATGTCAGCAACCTTGGAGGTTGGGGCCAATGCCAAATCATTGCCTGGTGATCCTTCTGTTTGTATTTTCTTTCTCCTGATGACTTTTCATTTCTGGATACTGTTGATTGGTTTGCATGTGGTCATCATCCTGTTCACATTCTGTCCTGTCCTTTGTTTTTCAAACCATCATGTGAATACATCTTAATTTGGTCATTTGCTGGTACCTTAATTTGGTCATTCCCAGTCTCCTAATTTGGTCATTCCCCAAAAACCAGGGATCCCACAGGCTTTTCATCAGGTTGCAGATTCATCATTGTGAGCTGATGCTGATCCTGCATCTTCCTATCTTGTTTTGTGGTTGTGTTACTGCTGCATATTTCCAATTTCCTGGGATGTGTGTGCCTGTCTGTATGCTCATATTGGACGCTTGGGGAGTGTCCAGATGAACACACATGTGCACTTTGTGATGCTTCAAAGGCTTTTGAGATGGTGCATGTGAACAGGTTCTCCACACTGCATATTCGCATCATGGAACAAAGATTTGATACCAGGAAATCTAGATATCTAAAAACATGTATGAAAACAAGTGGGCTGCAGTGTGTGCTTCCTGGAACCTGAGCCTGGCCAGCTACTGTCATGCTCCAGCTGCCAGCCAGGCTCCACATGCCCAGATTGTCACAACTGCAGCCCCAGAAGGCCCCCAGTACCCCATGTAAGGCTGATTAAGCCAGCTCAGGTACTGGCCCCAGCCTCTCCTACCCCACCCAAGACAATTTGCCAAGTTCCAGACCACATGCGCAGGAGCATTTCCCAAGGACAAGTAGCAGCAGCACAACTATGTTGTGCTGCTTCTATTTCTTTCCAGGGAAACGCACATGGGAGCTCATATGGATGTGCCCTTGAATGCTACAATGCTAAGAATATGAATATCCTTGCTGGTTCCCCTAGACTGTTGCCACAAACAGACTTTATAAACTAATTAACCCTTCCTGTTCCCCTGAACCATTGATCTAATGCAATATTTAGTCGTCTTAACAGGCAATTTCTAAAAGCAAATTTCAAAATATCATTCTCTAGCCATCACCTGTTAGTGCAACTACTGACCTGAAGGAATTGTCTAGTTGAAGGTAAGCAGTTAACAGAAGGCAGGGTAGAGTTGCACTTCACAGACTCACGGAATCAGAGCTTCATAAGCATTTGTAAGCAGCACGTTACCTCATCATATGCTAGTAAGGGACTGTATGGAGCAGAGTTTTTAAATAGCAATGATCATAGGCGATGCATAGCAGCGGCAAAGGGGGCACGTGCCCCTCCACCCCGAGATTGGCCATTAGCGACACTGCAGGTGTTCGCCGCTTGCCACAACCCCCCTCACAGTTGACACTGCCACAGCCGCCTGCAGGCAGTCCCCGCTTGGCCTGCCCTCACCACCGACATCTCTGTGGCCATCTGCGGGCAGTCCCCATGAACCACTGCCATGCCTCTGCAGTTGACATTGCCACCTGCAGGCAGTCGCTGTGCCCTCCCAGGCTCAGGAGGCACAAGTTGTTCATGGAAATGATTATGGTTAATATAAATAAAAATAAAATAAATCATTAATAAAGATAAAATAAGTAACAGTAACATATATGATAAACAGAAATAAACATTGTCAAAGGCTTGCTACATTATGGGTTTTAGGGTTTTTTACATTGACATATTTGCACCAAAGTACTTTCGACTTTGCGCTAGTTTAAAATAGGGATTGCAACTATTGATGTACTGCTGTAAGCAGTTTAACTTTATTTGAAATGGAAGTAAACTGTACTAATGCAAATCTTTGCTCACCCTAGTGGAGTGTATGCATACTAGAGACTTAAAATGCTGCAGCTGCATTGCTGTAAATACATCACAGGAAAAATCATTATTGTAATCAAGGCCTGAGTGGCATTACCATAACCCAGCTTAGAAAAGGTTATGACAGAGAAAGCTTTTCTATCTGAATACCACCAGTCTCAGAAAATTTGCACCTAGATCTTTGCTCCACATCTGCATTCTGACATTAGGTTATCAGGGCTAGATTGACAAAGGAGACAATTTCCTCAGTAGAATTTAGGTTGCCTAAGTGCAATCCTTAGAGCTTCACATAAAGCTGGCCTAGCCACTGGCTAAGCCTGGAGGGGCCTATAGTCTCTCAGTGTATAAACTGCTGATTAAGTCCATTAGGCCCCTCCAGTTCTGCTACTAGGAATGTATACAGCATCTCAAGAGCTAACAACGCTGAGCAACTAGAGTTCGTAAAACACTCATTCCCTCATCTCTCCCTTCTCTAAGGCATGACAGTTTCAGCATGACTAGGAAAGATGTCCAGGGAGGTGGAGATGTATCTTCAGTTCACATAAGGTCTTGAACCCAGCTGTTTCATTCACCTGAAGTGAGTGCTCTAGCCTATGGGCTATAAAGGGGTGGGTGCAGTCAACCAACATCCCCTACATGTTTTGTTTAGAGCCTGCTTTGGTGGGTGTGTTCTGAAAATGCCTATCAAATCAAGCCCTGCAGTCAAGATGGATGCCAGGGGATAATATGGGGGTTTAGGCCTTAGATGGGGAAAAAGAAAACAATAATCTAAAGTATGACAGATGGAATCTAGGCACAACTGAGCAGTAAGATGGTAAGGAGACCTGGGTTTTGGTCTCTGGGATTTTTACACATTTGGAGATGGACACTGGATAAAAATCAGAAATAACCCTAAAACCAAAAACCTAAAGCTCAGTTTCCCTACCCACAGCTGAGTTCCCTAAGTGTTAAGCTACAGTCAGTCACCCTCTTGCTTTCTCTCTTTCTTGCTCCATGACTCTTGTATTCTTGGCTGTCCAACTTCAACCAGCAGGGTAGGGGAAGGAGAGGGAGTAGCCTTTGTACCCAGCTATCCTAAAGAGGTATTAGCTCAAATTGACTTTTTATTAAAGAAAATTCTTTTTGCACATTTATAAATAAGAAATTGTCTACATTTTCATTCTACATTTTTTTTCAGGTGCTTATATCTTAGTCCAAAAAAAAACCTGACTGTGGCATATTTGACCTAGGAAGACATTTTTTTACTTAATTACAGATAGGCAAATGCAGCAGAATATTTTCTATGAATATTTGCTCATATTTTTAATACATTTGCTTTGGTCACACTTATGCCCCTTTGTGCTCACCTTCTGTGAATGTTCGTGGAATCAAATATTATCAGCCTTATTAATCACTGGAAGAAATATCAGATTCAACAACCCAGCATACCAACATATACCTAGACCTATAACTGCATCCCTGGGGACAGACTTTACAGCTCTCTATGGAACCTTACTAAATAAGGAATCAACCTGTATAGCCCAGACAGCTAGTGACAAGCATAAATGAATACAAGCCCTTTGGTACTCGGCCAATCAAGGAAGGGAAACAATGCCATGTATCTGCTGATTGTTGCAAAGGTTAAAAAAAACACATATACAAACACAAACCTACAATTTTTTTGGAAAAATTAAGCACAAAGAAATTATGATCTCTTCAGAGATACTTTACAAGAAAACAAATAGGTTGCTTAAAGTTTTTTTGTCAGTTTTATTTAGCTCCCTATCTAATCTAATAACCCAGAGATACATTACAGTGGGTTATTTTTTTTAATTGCATGAGATCAGAATCCTTATGCCTGAGGGAATAATCCAGCTTCTAAGTAATGGGGTTTATGAAAAAACTACGTTGTGGGCATGACTGCCAACTGCAGCATTTCTTGATCTTTCCACTAGTGCCGGAAACAACACTCAACTCAGTGAACCAAGGATCCTGTATGATATCCTATTTAATCTAATCTATCTTCAATTCCAATTACTGAAGTTTCTAAATGCAATGTTATAGACAATAGTGAGATCTGCCTGCAAAAGAAGAGAGGGAAAAAGCTCAATTTCTCCTATTCTTTGGTGTTTTATAAAAACAGAAGAAGTGTAAAAATTCAAAGTCATTTTGGTGGCTTTTGCAGTCAATTAAAACAAAGATAGTTTAAATTTTAAGTGAAACTTTGAATGTCATATCTGTCTGCAGCGTATGCTAATAATTTTGGCACTTGTAAATAAACTGAGCAGTGCAATGCAGAATAATTGCTTACTTTCAAAAATTTCATAAAGGTTTTTATTATGTGGAGTTACCCTAGGTGTGCAGATCAGTGAATTAAAGTCTCCCTCAGTAGACATTGATACAGTAGACCATAGCAGCACTAAAAGAACTATAATAGTCTATTAGGTCAATGATCTGTGCATAAAGGATTTCCTTAGTAGTATGTATTGGCACAATATGTCATGATGACTTTAGAACATATAATTATGATTTCAATGGAAGAACCATAATGGTCCCATTAAGTTATCGGTGAAATTAAATGGCAGTATCTCGTGCACTTCAACTGTGATCATAATAATTCTGAAGGGTCTCTTGTGATCACCATGGAAGAACTGAACAATGATTGCCATTGAAAGTGGATCAGGTCCTTTTAGTGTAAGATTTTCTTTATTCTTTTCTGTGTTATTTTTCCTCTTTTTCCATTAATGTTAAAAATAATGGGGATGGCATTGTTAAAAAATGTAACGGGTTCTCATTTAAACCCACAAAAGCCAAGAAACTGATAGATGCAGCTTTCTCTCCATCCTTAACTCATTTCATTTCACCTCTATGTATTATAGAGGTCTGAAAAGACTGTGTGATCTTATTGACCATATGTGCTATAATCCTTCTTAAACACAAAAGCTGTGTAAAAATAATCCAACAAAAGCCAGGAACTACAGAGTTAAGGCTTCTTATTCCATCCTTAACACACTCTCACGTGCCTAGGGTTTCTGTTTAATATTCTTTGGTTCTGAGCAGCCTGTCCATAAAAGTCCTGAACTAATGTAGAGCCCTGACACTGTTTTAGTTTTCCTTTTCTTGGAAATTATTAGATAGAGAGGTGAAAATAATATATCTGCCTTGAAGTGCAACTTTCACCACTTTACTGAATAAAGCAGCCAAAACTAGGCCAACTTTTCAAAGGTGTCTAATGATTTTTGGTGACTAATACGTTTTTGGGTGTCCTACCTGAGGCACTTTTAAAGCCATTCACATTTTTTAAATATTCCAGCTTCAGGCATGTTTATGAATCTTCACACTGAGTATCTAAAATCTGAAGTTTCCATATCACTAGTCACTTTTGGAAACCATGGCCCTGTTTATTTTTATGAGTAAATATATAAGCAACCTGCTAAATAACTGTAGACTATATACCTCTATTGTCATTTTCAGACTGACAACCACACTATGGTATGTGATTCCCTTGACAATTCATGACCCTTTATGCTCAAGGCTCTTCCTTAAGAAAACAAATTCCACATTGACCTTTATAAATGCAGTATTGCATTCAGTGAGCCTGAACAAAGGAAAATGAATAGGTTACCTGTGATATCAGGTTTAGTCAAGTTTGGAGAAGCAGCACCTAAAAATCTAAAGTAAATAATAGGAGTAAACACTAGTGTTTCTCTCAAGGCACAGAGTCAGAGGAAGGAAACAGCACGAAGACTTATTCAGTGAAACATGAATTAGTTCTCATTTTTCTTCCATCTACGTGAGAAATTATTGTTTACATTTCCTTTGCATGCAGAGCTCACACTTTTCCAATCTTGATTCCCCAACTGACATCTATTACTGTCTTTTACACCCATAAGAAGTGGGTGAGACTAACTTCCACTTCGGTTTGGAGCCATTCCATGTGCCCGTTGCACCTTTCATGATTGGAAATCTCTACCTTAGATGCATTGGAGAATCAAGAATGTGGTCTCTAAAAAATTGATTTTTGTTAAAATAAAAAATTTTAAATGATAAAATTATAAGGAAAAGACTTTGTATGTGAGGAAAAGTATACTGTAAATACTGTCCTCTTTTCATTATAGGTATAAATCTTTAAATTGGATGTACTAAAAGACGGTGCAGTAACTATGGCCCCATAGTGGTACATGTAGATGCTCCCACACTGCAATATATTTCACCCTTACAAGCAAGCAAAGTGGAAGCAACTTTGCATAACATGATAGGGGTCAACAGTTTGCTCCTGCAGAGAGTGCCTCAGAAATGGGAAGGGAAGCAATCAAAGAGAAAATGATCTTTGTGATATGTTTCCTTCTGCAAAATGTTGCGTTTCTAGTGGGAGTCCCACAGTGGTCCAGCAGCTGCCTAATCCAAGTTGTGATCTAGCCCATTTTGAATTGACAAAAGTGATCACTTATTTTGCAAAAAGCATCTGTTTTGACAGTCACACTTCCAAACCAACCAGGATGTTGAACTTTTCAGTGAAATCCTTTTGAGCAACATTATATAATTTATACTGTTACAGTCAAAATAGCACCCAGTATTGGAAAAGGTTAAGCATAATCCACCAACACAAAAATAAAAAGAAAGTCAGTCTTTCAGTGGTGGCCCTCCATGCTTCTTCCTAATTATAGGCCCTAAATGGACTTTTCAGAAGCTGACAATAATCCCATATAACTCCCTTTGTAGAACACTAAATAGGATCAAAATATTATATTAAAGAATGAAAAAGATAAAAGTAGCAATTACAGTTTAATCTCTCCAGTTACAGAGCTTCTATTTGCTTATTTCCACATAGAGCACATATTGCCCACAACACCACTATTCCCTAGATGATCACAATCACAATAAATATAAAATGTATGCAGATGGCATATGGACGTGGTTTTAAAAGACTTAAGTCTTCCAAGTCTTTCATAAAAGATTGAGGAGATAAAATGATTCTGCATTGTTTGTAGCTCCTTATAGAGTCCTTGAATGAAATGCAATGCAAATTTTATTCCATTTTATGTCGTATACTGTGCCTATAATAAGTGAACAAATTATTGATTTTCAATAAGGAAATTATTTCAAGCATTTATTTTATACATTCTGGATTGCTATTAGCATAAGCATATAGAAATGACATTTACTTAAATCCTGGAACCTGTTATGTGAGAGAAGCAACTGCTGACTTTGCACTACGTAGTGTCATGTAGTAAAATTGTCCAGATGCAGTTCCTGAATATAATTGAGAAGAAATATGTGTGTAGTTCGTCAATTATATGAGTATGTGTACATGCACACATGTACACACACATGTCCACATATAACTAAAAAGATATATTTGTGTATTTCAGAAATTATCATCTCTTTTTTTCTTCAGGCCATTAAGTAGATACTGTACCACATCAAGCTGTTCAGTCTTAGTGAAGGGAGTCTTGCATCAGTTTCATATATTGTTGTAATCTTCAATATCATGATCTCCTGTGGCAGCTATATTCCTATGGAAAAAAGGAGCTGTCAGCCACAAGGGAGAGGCTTATGAACACAGTAGATAAGATTTTTCTCAGCCACTGGACCCCAATTCTGGAACTCACTGCTGCAGGAGATTAAAGCACCACAAATCTTACAAACTTACAGACTTTAGAATGATATGAACACCTCACTTCTTCAGCTAAAAGATTCATTAAAAAATAATGCCCCGTCTGCCCCCTCCCTGTCCAAACTACAAGTGGGGAGAGATCCAGGATTTCTAGAATTTGTGTATTGCTCAGAGAACATACCTGACAAATGTAATAGTCAAGGACAATAAAAATCATTAACACAGAGTTGAGGTGTATTAGCAGTAATCTGTTCTGTTCTAGAACACTGAGTTCAGAAAATTTAAACTTGTGAAAAGAGAAAATGAAAATTAAGATCTTTTCACATCAAAAAGTTTGAAAAAAAATAATTATACATTTAGGAAAGACCCCCATGTAACTTTAACACTGTCCCCCAGAAATGAACACTAGCCAGTTAGAATTATCTACAAGAACTCCAGCTATATTCACTGTTCAGATCTAACACTGTTGAATTGCAGAAGGATTACTGGATAGATTGATATGACTATGAAAGTTCAGGGTCACAAAGCATAGTCATGCAGGGAATGGGGAGTAAGGCTGTGGGAAGATTTGGGTGCTGATTCAATTCAGAGGAGATTTGGCCTGATTTGGTGGCTGAATCTCCAAATCTAAATTGAATTAGGAGACCAGTAACAAGGTCTGAATTGATTCAAGACTCCGAATTGATTCAGAAAGGATTCAGAGAAATATTTGGAGATTTACTGATTTGGGCAGTCCCCACTCGCTGCCTCAGGGAATTGGACCCGGGCTCCATGTCAGTAAGTAGGGAGCGGGGGTGGGGGTTGGAGGCAGGAGGAGGGGGCCATGGTGGGACCCCCATCAGGCCCCATCCCTTGCCTGATCCCCCAGCCCCCTGAGGACCACCCTGACCCCTGCCCACTCTCCCAGCCCCATTACTGGCTGCCCCACCATTTTTTTTTTAAAGAGCCAGGATGCTGGGGCCAGGCAGGACAGCCATTGGCAGGGCTAGGAAAGCAGGCAAGGGGTGGGGGATCATGGCAGAGTCCCCCACAGCGTGGGTTAGTGGGAGGGCAGCGGGGATTGATACCTTGCCTGGCAGGAGCTCATGAGTGCAGTGCTTTTCTTTTTTTTTTTAAAGAGCCAGGATGCTGGAGCTGGGTGGGGCAGCCTTTGACAGGGCTGGGAGAGTGGGTGGGGGATGCGGCCTGTTTGATTCAGAGATTCAGCCCACAGGGGAGGGGGAGTCTCCCATGGTTAGGTAAAAACCCCTGGAAGTAGAGGTCCCACTGGGAGGACTTCCTTAAAGTTACCAGCTTCCTTGTAGGGCTTGGGAAAAGCCCAAGGGCACTTGGGATTAAGTTTATCTTTCAGATTCTTGCACCGTAAGTGGTGTGATGTCAAGCCTTATATTTTGTGGACTCTCATGTTTGTAAATTAGTAGATGAGTAGAGTCCTAGGGCTCTGTTGGAACCTCCTGTTGCTATTATTTCACCTGTTGTTTATTTGTATTTATTTGTGGCTTATTTATTGTTCACCCATACTTATCTATAGTTTATCAGTTGGCTATCTATGTTTATTTTGGGGTTTATCTGTTTCAGATCAGATACTTACCTGTATCTGGAGCACTGTTGTAAAGTTTATAGCATTTACCCAGAGGGTATTGTTTATGCTAGTTGTTTAAGCTAGTTGTTTAGCTATACTATATATATATATAGTATATGTTTATATACATGTTTTTTTTTCCTTGTGATAAGATAATGTAAATGAATGTGTATATAGTTAAGTCCCCTGACTGTCCTAGTCTGGTTCTATAGGGACAGAGGGAAACTGAGCGGTCTGCAGTTCCCACCCCACAGCACACCTGCCAGCTAACAAATCCCTTCAATTGGAGAAGGGGAGTATATACCCGAGTTACCTGGGCTACAGGAGATTCATTATAAAAAGCAATATAAAGCAATTACAGCAATTATAGTTACTGCACTACAACACTGGTGCCTATCCTGAGAGCTTAATTTCTTTGTTGAGTTCTGCTTTCCAAAGGGCTAGTTGCTGTAAGGTGCATTGCTGCCATTGGGAGTCCATTCAAAGCTATGGTCGATTTCCCTGGTGTGTTAGTACAATATGTCAAATTTAAGTAGTGTGCTTTAATTTGCAAACTGTACCTTGAGAAAGAGAAGCTTAAATGACCCCACCGTAGGTCAATAAGCCAACTCTGAAGCACCCAAAGGGAGACAAAATATCATGACAATCTGAGCAAACATATGACTGCAAAAAATGAAAACTCCCCCCTAGAGACAAGTACACCCTGAAACAATAACTCTGAACTGCACATTTAATCTCAGGGAGTGATCTCATGTATACTCCCCAGTGCAAGCATTTGACAGCAAGTGTGCTGTATAAAGAAAGTGTGTTCTCAGCTCCTAATTTTAGGCTCACCTGTGTGTGTTCTAGGTGTGTGCTTTAGCACAGCTATTCTCAGCTCCCCATGTAGAAGAGCAGAGCTATCTCAAATGATGACTCACATGGAGAGTAAAGAAAGGGACACATGCTTCACTACCCCTGGAGCCCAACAGATGCACAGGTACAGGCCATCCAAGAATGGCAAGGTCCATGCCAATCCTAGCCCTCTAAAAACAGCAGAGAGAACCAGAAGGGCCTTGTCCCCAACTCTTGTCCCCAGTGAGTAAAGTGGCTCAGATTTTTCCAAAGGTTCAAGGACCCTCAGATCTCAGCTCATGTAAGAGGGATAAGAAGATACCATGCTATATGATCAGGATCCTCCAAATACTGACACACATATGGGAGGGATTGATAAGAAGAACTAGATGCCAGTTCATGTTTGGGAAAAGGAGATGACCTTGTATCAAAATGCTCTCCTATATCTTACCTGTCATTTATTTGTCTGCCCATAATCCCCTCCTCACCCACCACTGCTCTAAATAAAACAGAACACTCAAAAGTGATGAACTGACAAAGGAAATGTTTGTAGGTACTTTATTGTTTTTTCATAAGCCTATATGTCTTCTATTTTTTTAAGTAAAATGTGATTGTTTTTAGACACATTTCTGAAAAGTTAGTGTTCAACCAACTGCAATATCAGCGCTTAAATATCATGTCGCTGGAAAGTAAATTGCAAACCAGAGTGCCCAGAGGTGAGAGCTGTAGGAGAGGAGAGCTTAGGTACTAATATGCTTTCAGTAGTCAACAACAGTCCTGGGGACCTAGGGCAATTATATCCTAAAAGGTTTCACTTCCATGGAAGGGGTAATAGAATACCTAGGCCAAGGATATAATTCAGAGAAACCAAAGAGACAGTGCCAGACTCACCTCAAACTAAAGAAATCTGGAGTGCTAGGATCTTGTGTTCATCATGGAGATCTTAACTGAAGTTGTGGGTTTTTATTCCATGTACACCCAGAGGCCACAGGCATAACTGAGCTTCAAGGCACTATGTTCTGTATACACATGTCATTTTACCCAAATAATTTTTAATCTAATTAATGTATTCATTCAGTGAAATTACTATAGCAACTTCATAACTATACTTAATACTTCTGTAAACACATGTATAGCCAGTTCCTTAGTCTATTGTTCCTCCTAATCAGCTGTTTTGTCCATTAGCTATGGGCCTACTCATATAAAGTAAAGTACATGGGTATCTTAATGAAATGAGGCTAACAATAAGATGGAGGGAACTCGCAAAAGTACCAATTCCAAAAGTGGTCCTCAGGGGATTACATAATATTATAGCACAGTCCTTGTTCCCAGTAAAAGTGAGATTGCATTCCCTTCCTTGTCATCTACGTGGCACTTTTGATTTTCTAGGTACCACAAATGCCATGTAGGTGGCATTAAACCTAGGTAGCCTGGACAACTACACATTACTATGTAGTCACACAGACTGGGCATGCATAGTAGTAGCTGAAGCTTATCTACATGCTCTTTGTGGATGTACAGCAGCTTTCGATACCCAGATATAGAGTGAGCCAAAACCTAAATTTAGACTGGGATCCAGGCCTAGCTAGGACCCAAGTTCCCCTCCTTTCTAGGCCAGCAGCTGCATAAATATAACTTAATTTCTATCAATACTACCTGATCTTTATTTAAAAAAAAAGGGGGGAAGCCAGGGAAGTATTAAGACAGAAATATAAAGAAAGATACAAATGTTCCATGTTGTGGGAAAAACAATTTTTTCCTCTGTTGATATTTCTTTTATTTATTCCTAGTCCAGGCTACTTTTTTTCATTGAAGGAGCGGGACTTGCTTTTAAAAAGTAGATTTGTAAAGTCGGCGTATTTAAAAAATACAATCCAACATCACTGCTACAGTAGTTCTTTACTTGTGGTTAGTTCACAATCTATAATGAATAAGGCATAATGGAATTTTCCTCAACATAATAGAATTTTTCCTAATGATTGAATTATCATCTGTATTTCATGTTTTAAGAAATAACTTTTGTTCTTTGTTGAGTGCTCAATGTCATCTTCCCTTTTGTCAGAAAGTAAATTAAATAGCTCAAAGGAGCTTTGTGCAGAAGTGTTTGCGCCTTTATTCTGTCCCAGAATGTTGGGAATACAGATCGCCTCCTTTCTTTGCAAGAGCAAGTGTAATAGCTCTGACAAGAACATAAGAAGGATAGTTGTGAGGAAAGAAAAAAATGCAAATAATATGGCTAAGGGCCCGGTTAGGGAATAACTAGCACAAGTGTGATCCATTATTACCATGTGTTTGAAGCTTTGTTGAAGTCATTTCAATTCCAAGATATTTATTTTTATGGTTGATTTGAAAAAAAGTTTGAAAAATAAAACAGAATTCTTCTACTTATTTGTTACTGTTTTGCTGAGAAAGTAATGTATAAACCAGCTCCTGCCTGCGTTTCCCAGAGGCTAATTTAAGCTGTTTATCAATAGAAACCACAAAAGGAAGGTTTATCCTAATTGGAGAAGACACTAATATGTTCTAATGCCACAAATAACGGGATCCTTAATTATGAAACAGTTGCAGTCTCTTTGTCTTCTCAGGTGGAGCAACACAAGATGTAAACTTTAAAATCAATAGGAATTCAGCACCTAGGGTTAGATCCACAAAAAAAGTTTTAGGTGTTTAACTATGATTGTATGTGTTTCAATCCAAAAGTTTGACCCTTACAACCCCACTGAGGTATCATCTAACTCTGCAGGCCCCCAAATTCCTCAGGAACATACGTTTCTGTCAGTAAAATTCCTTCAACAAAAATTTCTGTGGCTTGGAATGTGTTTGGATGCTGAAGTCCCAATGCCCAGATTCACTGGCCACACTACTTACCTTTTCCCCAGTCTCCTATATAATCCCATCCCTACAGAAAACAGTTGCTCCTGGGGCAGCTGAGAAGGGAAGCAGACCTCACAACCAGGTTTTCACAGTCTGCATTCAGTCCTACCCATCAGCATCAAGCAGATTTGGCTATCTTTGTAGCTACCTTGTCTTGTGGGAAGGTAGAGATAGCCCAATATACAAATAAATATTGTACTGTATGATAATATTGTAATAATCTAGGAGACAGGTCATCCCTTTTTCATAAGAACTCTTGTAGAGACATAGACTTGGACATTTGTATCGTCCCTGGAAACCTTTCAAGGAAGAGAGAATGGCCAAGATGCTCGTGTTGTGCTCCTTCTCCCCCAGAACATAATGGCTACATATGTGCTATGTCATACCTACAGTCCTTGACTTTTCCTGAGCAGAAGTCATTGGCAATGCTGGTGAGTCTTCACAGATCAAAGGCATGCAGCATAGTACAGTTAACTGTGCTTGGCTGCGGTATTTTCTTTCTGAGCAATACCCAGAATGTCCCACTAATGAAGCTCTCTTCTTACAGCTTTTTCATATATCCTGGATTATACTAATTATTATTCAAAAACCTGGCCCAAAGGAAAACTTGCCATGTCTGAGGGTCCTATTCTAAATTAAAATACCAAAAAGGTGCCTCATGAGAGACCTTTTTATAGTATCATAGAGCCAATGGATGGACATCTTGTACAGGATACACAACTCTCAGTCAAGCCTCACTACCTTTCAAGGCTATAAAAGCTACATTTGCCACCCTGTACAGTAAAGCCCACTTCTTATAATCATGGTTTTAGTGAGGTATTAAACATTCTCCGAGCCAACCCCTCAGAAAGAATGCTATTATATATTAAATTATAATTTAAATTATAACTGCCACAGTAATTGCTTCAAACTCTGATTACAGGTTGCACTATCAAAAACCAGTGATACAGGTGTTAAATTATCATTATAATAGCCTCTCAGTGCAGAGAGACAGCCCAGAATATCATTCAGTTCCTGCTATATTTTTCTAACATTTTGGAAGATCTTTGGCGCATGTCTGTGATTCTTCCTCTTTTTCAAAGCCATGTAGGTATCCAGTGACCTTTTCTCTCTCCTTCTACATTATAATAAAGTACTATCCTTATTGAGATTAAATATACAAATAAGTATCATAATAATAGTATTTATTATATGTGTTCAGAGCTACCCTTGAACATGGTGGGGTAATATGAGTTACATTTAAAAATGAAAGGCTACGTACCCATTGTCAGCCAACTGCAATGGGTAACCTACACTAAGGGTATATTGATGCTACAGACCAGTTCTCAGTAAAATAAATTAACCTACACTGAACGTCATGCTGCTGCAGCTACTCTTCAGGTGAAGTCACGTGGTACACTTAAACCATGCTACATATGTGGAATGTTAAGTCATATTAAAGACAGAATGTGCTGTGAGTAGTCACATGGAAAGGGTTAATACCATTTCTTGCCTGCACAGATGTGATTTGCCATTAGAGGGTTGGTGAGCAGTGGCATGGCTAGGAGCCAGGACATCTGAACTTTATCCCTGCTCAGAAAAAGCCAGAAGCAGGGGGCAGGGGAGTTGCTAGGAAAGGTGAATCTTGAAATGCTGGAGCATTGTAGTTGCTCTTTTTATCTCCATGGAGCAGACTGAAGTGAGCTGAGACATGAGATAAGTTGCATGGCCTAGAGTTAACACTCATCTAAAGTGGCATAATTCTGAGATGCTCAGAGATCACTTAGCAAGAATCAATGAACATCAATGTTCAGACACTCCCATTTTAGAGTCCTTATTATGGCCAACGTGTAACATGTAACTTCACCCTTCTAGTACCTAACAAGATCTGCAGTCTGTAATGCAGACAAACAGTTTTGGTACCTAGATTCCATGCAAGTTCCACGTAGGTCCTGAGCTCTTTTTCAGATCTGGCCCTGGGAGCACTTATAGATGTAGCAGGATAATTGACACACTTTGGAGCAGACTCAATTAATCTGCATCATGTGTATTCAGTGTCCCTCCCTGCGCTTCAAAATGGCAGCAGGGGTGCTTTTACTAAAGCTTGTTGAATGAGCTTTTGTTAAAGCAGCTCATCACAATTTTGAAGCATGGGATGCTAAATACACATGAAGCTGCCGGCACCTTAAATACAATGGCTCCAGAGAGCTGCTTTAAAGTGCCCTTTCTACCCTGGAGCATATATAAAGACTCCCTAAACTCCTAACTACTATCACTATTTTAGGATCCTAGCCATGAACCTTTCACACTCATACTGTTATACCCAATAACCAAGTGCTGGGGAAGTCACTTGGTGAAGAGCAGAAGACCTATTTTCATTGTCACACCCTGCCTCATTATTAGCTAGGGCTTTATACAGGGTCTATTGCAAGGGCAACACATTATCTAGCAGGCTGTTGTCTATTCTGGGATAAGTTGTCTTCTGCCTCTCATGTTGCAGCTGTTCCATTTTGTACAGCTTGTTAAATATCCATCAGAGCAAGGCTTTGAACCACCCAGGTAAGGGATACACAGTTGAGGGGTGGGGGGGAGGAAAAGGTGGAACAGTCAGCCCATCTATGGGAAAAACTGATCCAGTCTTGAGGATCTCAGTGATACCTAAATGCTTGATTTTGGCACTGAAAATATTCGGCACCTATATCTTTTTTGTGGATTTGGCACTTAGAGCCAGAACCAAATTGTTCCAGCATGTCCTTCCAAAGGACAAACTGGGGTCCCTAGACACAGGGAGGCACGTAGCCAATGTAGAACACCAGAAACAATTGTATATTTGAATTCCTGCTCCTCCTCAGGGCCTAGACATTTCATTCGGAGCTTCCCTTTTGGTTCCTCTTGTACATCAAAATCAAGAATACCTACAGAATTCATAGAATCATAGACAATTAGGGTTGGAAGGGACCCCAGAATGTCATCTAGTCCAACTCCCTGATCAAAGCAGGACCAGCCCCAATTAGATCGTCTCAGGCAGGGCTTTGTTGAACTGGGTTTTAAAAACCTCTGAGAATGGAGATTCTCCGAGGAACTTGTTTCAGTGCTTTACTACCCTCTTAGCAAGAAAGTTTTCCCTAATATCTAACCTAAACTTCCTTTGCTGCAACTTCATACCATTACTCCTTGTTCTGTCATCTGCCACCATTGAGAGCAATCCATCCTCCATCCTCTTTGGAACCCCCCTTCAGGTACTTGAAAGCTGCTATTAAATCCCTTCTTGGTCTTCTCTTTTCCAGACTAAATAAGCCCAGTTCCTTCAGTCTTTCCTCAGAAGTCTTGTGCTACCGCCCCGTAACCATTTTCATTGCCCTCTGCTGGACTCTCTCCAATGGGTCCATATCCTTTCTGTAGTGGGGAGCCCAAAACTGGAGACAATACTCCAGATATGGCCCCACCAGTGCTGAACAGAGATAAATAATCGCTTCCCTCAATTTGCTGGCAAAGCTTCTAATAATGCAGACTGGTATGCTGTTAATATTCTTGAAAAGAAGGGTATACCGCTGATTCATATCCATTTTATTGTTTACTGTATACCCCCAGGCCCTTTTCTGCAGAGCTCCTTAGACAGTCAGTTCCCAGCTTGTACCGATGTATGGGATTGTTTCATCCTAAGTACAAGACTTTGCGCTTGTCCCTATTGAACCTCATGAGGGTATGATCTAGCCCATCTTCCAGGTTGTTGATGAAGAAGCTATTGAACAAAACCAGCCCCAGGACCAAAACCTGAGGCTCTCTACTTGAGACCAGCTGCCAACTAGACATCCAGACATTGACTACTACTCTCCTAGCTCAACGATCCAACCAATTTCTATCCACCTTAAAGTCCATTTATGCAACCTGTACATACTTAGCTTGCTTGCAAGAATGTTGTAGGAGATCATATTAAGAGTTTTGCTGCTGTCAAGGTATACTACATCTACTGCTCTTCCTGCATCCACCAATTCAGTCATCTCATTGCAGAAGGTAATAAGTTGGTCAGGCATGACTTGCCATTGGTGAAACTATGCTGACTGTTCCTTATCACTTTCTTCTCCTCCAAGTGGTTAGAAATGGATTCCTTGAGGACTTTCTCTATGATCTTTCCAGGAACCTAGGTGGGGCTGACTGGCATGCAGTTCTGTGAATTTTCCTTCTCTTTCTTGAAGGATAGGCACTTCATTTGTCCTTTTCCAGTCATTCAGGACCTCTCCTGATTGCCATGAGATTTCAAATATATTGGCCAGTGGCTCTGCAATCACATTGACCAACCCTTAAGCACACTTGCGTGCATTGCATACAGTCCCATGTACACATACAGCTTTTCTAAATAGTCCCTAACCTGTTCTTTACTACTGTTGGCTACTCACCTTCTCCCAAGACTGTGCTGCCAGGCACAGTCATTTAGAAGCTGACCTTGTCTGTGACAACAGAGCTGAAAAAGGCATTATGTCAGCTGTTTCTGCTGACATAATCTGTCAATAGCTTGCCTTCCCCATTCAGTAAAGGACCCATACTTACCCTGATCTTCTGCTTGTTGCTGAGCTACTTGGTTGATGAAATGCATATTCACAGGAACATTTTTATAGTCTATCCAGGTAATTTTGTATCCTAGCCCTGAACCTCCAGAGTGCCACTCCATGCAACTTCTCTAGACGTGCATTCAGTCCCATCATCCAAATCATACTAGACCTGGGACATACACAGGAGGAACCCCACTTGATACCCCTTTCCAATTAGATGTTGAGCATGGAGGACTACTTGCTGAGCACAATTGCATATCCAGATTAAAGTACTTTTATCTAGTCTGTATTTCCTTACCTTGTTAATGGGTACGTGGTAGGAGACAGTCTTGGTTAAGTCAAGATGCATCACACCCACTGCTCTCCCAACATGATTCTGATCAGCTACATATGAACTTACGCAGCAGCTACATGAGACATCTGGTGAGTGTATAATAGCTTACATCTTCCCCTTGTTACAGGTGAACAGTTACCTGTATTTTCTGGCCTTTTCCCCAAGTGTCCTTGCTTAATTTTCCTGCCACATCTTGAGTTTACTCATTGTGCTGGTAGCTGGAGAGAAGGAGCATCTAGCTGACAAAGTTGTGGCTTTGCTTGGTCCCCCTAGTATGCCACATTCTCAGCTTGACAAGGTTGTTTGGGTAAATGTGATATCTTTTATTAGACCAACTAAATAGTTGGAAAAATTCCTCTTTGAAACATTTTGGGTACAAACACACTTCTATTCCCTTCTTCTGTACCCCAAAGCTTGCAAAGAACATTTTTTCCAACTATTAAATTGGTATAATAAAAGATATGGCATTTATCCAAAGAACCTTATCTGCCTGTGTCCTTAAGCTAACACAGCTACACCCCTAAACATTCTCAGCTTGGGTTTTCTCCTCACTTATAAGCAAGGATCCTGGTTTTCTCTGATTAAAAAAATCCCCAATTTTCAGATCGAACACGTAACCAAAAATCCACATTTTTCCATGATGCCACACACATGCACACACACACGCACACACACACATGGCATCATGAAAAATGTGGATTTCCAGTTACTTGTTCAAATTTGAAAATTGAGAATTAAAAAAAAAAAAGCATATATACTGGTTTTCTCTAATAAAAAGACCCCCAATTGATATATAATAGTGTTTCATTTTGATCATGGAAAAATGTGGATTTTGGGTTACTTTTTTAATCCCCAAATTTTTTAGTAGAAAAACCCAGGATCCCTGCTTACAAGTATTCTTGGTTCTTCTTCTCCAGGCCAGTCTCCCTGCTTTGAAGCTTCTAACTGTTTCTGAATAAACTCTTCACCAAGTTGGCCTTCTTTGTAATTTGTCAAGCCCATCTTTATTTACCCCAGGCTTACCTCAGTCAGTTCACCTAGTTCTGTTCTGTTCTCTTCTAGCTCTAACAAGAGTTCTTGTCCACCTGTCACAGGGCTGAGTGCCCTGTGCCTATGAAGGAATAAGGGCAGCTGCCAATCTCCAGGGCAGCTCAGGTGCCGGTTGCTGGGGCAACTGCACTGGTCAGGTGACCAGAAGGGGGCAGGGCCGGGCATTTGTAAATAGTCCAGGCTGAAGCCTAGTGGCAGTTCCCCTCTCGCAGTGTATGGAGCAGCGCAGTGCAGTGCAGCGCAGCGCAGCGCAGCCTGACCGCCCGAGCGGCTGCAGCATGGTACAGGGTGGAGGGAACCCTGACAGGGAGGCTTGGAAGGTAAGCCATGGTAGCACAGCCATTACGTTCTAGCCAGGAGGCTTATTTTGAGTTAGAGCCGGTTGGCTTATGGATTTATGCTCCCTGTTTGTTATTGTGTAATACCGGAGGACCGGGTGAGACTGTAGGGGAAGGAGGAGGCCTCAGGGAAGCTCCCCAGTAGCGTGGAGGTTCCTGGTGCCCTGTATGGGCACAGTGAGGAGTGCCAGGGAAGGCACAGTAGTTTGGCACCAAGGTGGCGCTGTGGTTGGGGGTGTCTTGACCCCAGCCCCGTGTGAGGGTGATATCAGAACAGACCCCAGTGGGGGTGCTGGCAAAAGCCTGGGGGTGCATAGGCCCAAGAAGGCGGGTTTGGGGCCAGGTAAGGCTAAGGCCGCCTGAGTCCCAATTCAGAGAAGCCCGAGCAGGGTGGCCCTGGGTGGGCGGTAGCCGGAGAAGCCCCAGGAGAGGGCACGTACTGAGAGAGCCTGGCCCCAGGAGAGGGCACGTACTGAGAGAGCCTCTGGGGAAAGTGTATGGGCAGAATAATGTCCGGAAGATCTGCGAGGCTTGGGGTGTGGTAAAGGGGAGGTTGGAGGCACGTACACCCCATAAGGCTGGGGGGTGCACCAGGTCACTCCGTACAGAGTAGGAGCCAGGACAATCCTAGCACCGTGTCCAAGGGGACAGAAAGGCAGCCTCCCATATAAAACTATATATAACAGCAAGGTGTGGCAGGTGAGAAAGAGGGTGCTGGATTGCCTACTTGGCACGGTAGGGAGCTCTAGAGAGATCACGGCCACTCCTAGGCCCCGTTCCGTGACACCACCCCCCAGGATTAAAACACTTTTGCCTCCCTCACTGCTCTGGACCTTCCTTTATAGTGCTTTCAGGGATGTGGACTTCAGCCTGTCTGTTTTTTTTCTTAAAGGCCTTTGTCCCTTCTTCCCTTTAATAGGGATTAAAAGGCTTCCATTGCAAGGTGTATAGGATCTAATCCTCCAAGCTCCAATTTGGATCACTTTTGAATGTGTATGTAGGTTTAAACCAACCTGTCGAAGGCTATTCTCAAGTCAAAATAAAAATGCATAATGATTGTATGTGCCTAAGTATTTGGCTGCTAGAATGGGGTTGATACGAAATCTTTTGTAGGACTTAGGCACTTAATTTCCCCTAAATTCTCTTTTTATGCCAAGGACAGTGTTTCCCAACCAGTGTACCATGGCACAAAAGTGTGCCATCAGAAATTAATAGGTGTGCTGTGGAATTTTGCCATGACGATCAGCTACAATTGGTATGAGGACGGGGAATGCCTTAACAGTTGTGCTGTGGAAAATTTGTATTAATGTAAGTGTGCCTTGAGCTGGAAAAGGTTGGGAAATGCTGACCTAGGATAATTTAGATATGCCCTTTTGCTGTGGTAACACATCATTTCTTTCAAAGTAAACCAAAAGAGACTCTGATTAGTGATACAAATATGTGATCTAGTTTATTTTTTTCAAGAAACAGAAATTTGCATGGCATACCAGTGCCACAGTTCTAGAAATGAACTACATATGTTAATAGTTCTTTTAGTGCTAACTATGACTGGTTATTACCCATTTATGCGCAAATTGGAAAGCAGCATAATGCTCTTGTAATAATATAATAAAGTTGCATGCTTGCACTGAAGGTTGCCCCCTTGGGTATTTTGGTAGTGAAGTAATGCATCCCTGTATTACCTATGCAATAAGGTAGTGCAACAATACCAATTTCGTTTTGCAGAAGGTGGGCACAAAATTGAATATGTTCCTTTCTGTGGAAGTTTTTATCCAATTTAAGCTTATTTTCATTGAGGTCATTTCAATCTGTTGAAATAGCTTGTAATACGCAAAGCAAGAAAGACTCAACAAGGGAAAGAAAGAAGATTAAAAGAAAGAGAAGAAAAGGATTACTTAAAGAGGATGTTTTGTAGTGAGGACAAAGCTCTAAGCCTTAGAAAATGCAAGGCTTGATTTACAATACAGTGCATGGCACTGATATGCTGCACTTGTTGATGTAAAAATGTTGGCAGCACTGAATTTATTGGCCATCAGTACATTTTAGACCTCACAGGATGATCACCAGCAGAATTCTCATTCTGTTCTTTTCAGAATACTAACCAAAGTAATTGAAACTTTAATTAAAAGAACATCAAAGTACATCTTTCCTTCTAATAGGCAGCACCTGCAACACATGAAAATGATTTGTTTGGATTGCTAGATGTTCTAATGTTACAGAGGCAATTGACTGCACCCATATGCCCATTCTGATGAACAAATACATAGGATTTGCAAGATGATTCATTCATGAAAAATGATGAAAAATGAGTCATCCCTTGAAAAAGAAAATTGTTTGTAATATTCAATGGAGCATTATAAACACAGTTAACCATCTCTTCTGAGATCTAGACCATTGGCTGGACAAGATAATTAGGACTGCAGAGTTAATATTTTTGGCCTTCAGGATATTTTGCATAAAATTATGTTATAAAAATTACTTCAATGACATGTCTAGATTATACTTTATCTTGGGCTGAATACCATAAATTGCATTCTTCCGTTTCTGTGAGTATATGGTTGTGCCACAAAACACTAAATTGTTACAGCCAGTCTCTCACACCTGCAGAAATAAAATACAGTGTTCACCATTCTTGTTTTCTTATGAAGAAAACTTCTGGGTTTATTCCAGGAATTTAGATCTAAATCTATTTTGTGACATGAAATATAGCCCTTGGAAACAACTGTTACAGTGTATTTCCTTAGACTACATTGAACATAAGGGCGTGGCTACTGTGAAGAGCAATGCATATTCCTAAGATTTAAAAAGAAAAGGGAAAGGGGGGGACCTCTCTCAAGAGAGAGAAAGCCAATAATAGCATGTTGCAATTAATGGAACATATATCATCCAAAGAACCAAGTGCATTGTGTCATGCCCCATAACGCCAGTGCACCCTTGACCTGTGAGCCTGTGTCAGCACAACCGGCTTGGGGCGAGGAGGGGGATTTATGACCGGGCAGGTGGGTGATAACGGTGAGCAGGAGTCAGTATGATTTAAACACAGCGTGATGGTTACACAGAAAAGTTTATTTTACTTACGCTATTGATGGCTTGCAGCGTAGGGAGAGGAGCTGATTGATTCAGTTACAGCATGCAGATATCATGTTACCCAGCATTTACAGGGTGGGTAAGACAGTTGCTTCCAAGCAATTCATATAAGCTGTTGCAGTCTGCAGATTACTAAGAGCTCTTGATAAGAAAGATAACGTCAAAGATAAAGTGATAAACGGACCAGTAAGACGAGACGGGGTATGCCAAAAAAAAAAACGTAGGCAGAAGAGATAACATTCGTTGTGCACAATCTGTTTTTCTTGAGTGTATACAGAGGTTCTCTGCTCTCTGTTCTCTGCTTTCTGTTTTCTGCTTTGGGCAGAAGTTCCTTCAAAGTTTTATTTGACACTGGTGACCAATTACTATACGCCAGTTATAAATAATTAATGAGTTGGCACTTGTTTGTTTGCTCAGGTTTCATAAAAAAAGGGGGGTTATTTTTACTTGGGGGGTACTGGTTCTGTTTGGTCACAGGATGGCGCGCATAGTATATTTAATTTTACAACTCTACTAAAGTAGTTTCATTTTTATCTGGTCATTATGGGTACCGATATCTCTCGTGCTGGGCCGTCAAGGTCAGTTTGTCTCTTTCATATGAAAAGCTCAAGCGATTTGAAATAAGGCACAGATAGGGGTGTGTATATGCAGCATTGTTAATACAGAGGGATAAATTACAACCACAGAGTTTGTTGTGCTAGCCTCTGACTTTTTGTCATCTGACCTTTTGCCATCGGCATCTGAAATCAAAGACTTTGATCTTTGACACATTGTAAACACTAATTTAGCCTTGAAAAATATTTCTGTAAAATAAATAATTATTATATCTTTCCTGCTTTACAGAAGAGTAAACTGAGGCAGAGAAACATTGCTAACCTGTCCAAGGCCATGTAGTATATCTGTGTTAAGGGTAGAATCCAAGGGTGTATCTACATGTGCAATTAATATGGCTGAATAAACTCGGCTACAGTTCACGCTGGAATTTTGTTCCCAGGCATCGTGTTTGCCCATAAGCCTGGGACCTCAGCACTTTGAGCCAGGGCGGAGCAGCCCTGGTTGGCAAGGGGCCTAAGAGTTGGCCTGCCAGCCTGGGGCTGCTCCAACCCACCTCAACATACTGCAGAGGGGCTGGCTGGGGCACAAGTGAGGTTTAGTTCAGGGATAGCCCCCAGCCAGCCCTATCAGTGTCTACACATGCATTGTAGCAGAGGTAAATAACTACACCATAGGATAGTACTTGTGTCTGGCAGTACTATACTACAGTGGAGTTCATTAGTTTACTACATCCTAATAGCACCGCACATGTAGATAGTGACAATTTACTGCAGAGCTAATTGGTCAACTCTATGGTAAATGCCTCATGTAGATGTGCCCCAGGAGTCCTAATTCGTAGTCTTATCAATAAATCATGCATTTCATAAGGATTTTCTGAAATTGTGCCTTGTTTGTTAAAAAAGGGGTTAGCAACTTCTCTCGATTAGATAAACAAAAAATTTTTATGGAGCCAATTACTAGTGAAGTTTTAGTTTTAAAACATTAGAGTACTGCAAAACCTGAAGTTATTTCCAGAAAGAAATTCCAGCATATTGCTGTGTTCCATCCTGTAATAAATTACCAACATGACACACTGCGATAAGAGCCAGAGTCTCTAACCTAATTTCCATTTTTTGAAATAATTTTTGTAGGTCATCCAGAAAACTGATGAAATGCAAGGTGGCAATTCCTTCCTCTCAGTATGGTGTCAGAGAGAGAGGAAAAGATATGTAGGGGGGGAAAAACATTCAGAGACACCATTTCTCATTTCTCACCTTCCAGGTAGGAAGTTGATGGTCAGAAACTTGCTCAAAGCAGAGGTGTTCTTCTTTACATTGTCCCAGTTCACTGCCTGCTCACAGCAAGTGGGATAGCTTAGAAATTGAACCCATAGATCAACAACTGGTACTTGGTAGTTGCTATAATATTTTCAGTCTGATACTTTCTACAGTCAGCTGGTTCACTGTTCAGAGAGGAGCCATTGGGGTTGGCTGAAATGACAAATAAGGATCTGCTTTAAAATACTGTAAAACTATTCACACAGATGTAATGTGAACAGGCACTGTGCAAACTCCTAACACAAGCCTGCCAATGTGGCTTATTCCTGATTTGGCAAAGTCCTTGTTTTCCAGCTCCTCTTCTCTTGAATTGAGATTACTAGTCATCCTCAGTAATGATACAAAAAAACCACAACACAAAACATAAACAATCCATATTCTGCTTCTCCCTGTTGACGTTCTGTTCCTAGAAGGGTCTTAGCCATGATGTTTCATTTCCTCCTTAAAACTGTAATAACCTAACCAACCTTTATTTTGTTAATTAAAACAGGTGTTTACATTTAGGTTGAAAAACATGCTGAAGTAAAGACACGGATGTTTTTTTGCCATCCCTTCTGCTAAGGACAGACTGCAGGTAGTCCAAGGGGTTATTTTTGTAAGAGCTGCAGATCAGACCCAAAATTGTTATCAGTTCAAAAATACCAGTCACGCATTCCTAACAAACCGATAAAATTGATATGTTACCTTAGTGGAATCCACCCAACTACAAAGGGTCTCCATATGACTGTAGTGATGCTCTGGATAAACTCAAATACAACATGAAAGTAGGCTATCGATCATGTTTAGAACTTTGGGTGAGTGCATTTCACCCTCTAAATATAATATGTGTGAGTAAAAGCAGCAAAATCCAATGACGTACTTGAACAAATTTTTGAAATACTTTTTGAGTTTACCTGAAGTACTTTACAAAGTCAAACATTGTGAATTTCCTTCTCCTAGTAAATGGACTATGGCTTTATGGAACATCCTGTGATGCAGTTTGAAATCGTAGAAATTCTATGAACCTCCGTAATAGGCAGTGAAGAAATGAATAGGCACCAAAATTCATGAATGATACAATGTAAGCCTAGTAAAAGAGCAAACGGCCTATATACTGTACCCACTGGTAAACTGTGGCATGAAAAATTTACTTTTAAAAGAATACACCTTTATGTGAAACATAACTATAGAACGGGATTTACAAAATTTGGTTGCACACATAGAATTGTCCATTGACTTTGATGGAGAATCTAAATGAGAATAGGATTTGGTCCAAAGTACAAAAGGTCGGATCATGTGTCATTAAAGTCAACAGCAGCTTTAATCTAATAAGCAGTTATGGATGAGCTTGAAAAATATAAGCATCGATTGTGTACCCATTCACATTTATGTACATAATGGGTGCAGCTACATGTTCATTAACACACTATAGTTACTCGGCATTAAATATAGTACTTGGATAGCCAAGTACTAAATCAATGTGCGGTATACTGTGCATTAGTGATGGCACAGAGGTTTTTACAGGCTAACTGTGCAGTAGTCTAATACTACTGCAAAGTAGTATATTAGCAAAGGTTTTGGCTGGCACTCTACTGTTCAAGTGTTATTAGGCTACTGCACACTTAGTACCCAATGAGACCTCCATCTTGAGCCTCATCTTTTTAGATATGAGAGTTCAGGCATTACTTGTTTTTGTCAGATTCACTGGTATATTTTAGATTAGGAGGTGATTATTAATTCTTTTCTCCAGTGAGCTTCTCTATCTTGACATGCATCTAAATTAAACTACTCTTAGATTAAAAAAAAAAAAAATTGCTTTTCCAAATATTCTTTTAGCATCATCTCAAATCTTCTATAAGTTACTTTCCCCCCCATTTACTTGTCTTAGTGTATTCTTTCTTACAGACTGCTTTTATTTGTGTGAGCTTTAAAAAGGTGTTCTATTATTAGGGATTTCTCTGTCTTTTTTGACATTTATTTGGTTTTGATGAAGGTGTATAATGACTAGGCATTTGCTTTAGACATATCACTAGTAATAAAGAGTATTATTATCATCATCACCATCATCATGTGCTTATGTGCTAAAGAAGTATATTCCCAGTATACTGAAGTACTGAGGCCAGACACATGCAGGATTTCTGTTTATATATGCAACAGCAAAAGTTCCAGTTAATGTCCTTCTGTGTCACTGATGCTTGGTATTTCAGTAGTCTATTTACATGGCTTGACTGTATGTGAGAAATATTAATATTGCATGATTTCTAGCTCACCACCTGCAAGAAAAATATGTTACACATCAAATACACTGCAACAATAATACACTGGTTTACAACCTGTGTCAACAAGCAGTGCCTAAATCCAGCACTAATGTATTCCTAGGGACATGGATGTCGGAGTTGGAGGGAAAGCTCAGTATTCCAGTCCACAAAGTACCTGTTGTGAGCATTTTCTGCGTTCTTTTCTACCTAATTAAAGTAAAACTGAACATTCTGTAGTGCTAATTAAATATAATAGACACAAGATAGCAATTCAACTAGTCAAGCCTGTTGTCATGCTTTTGACCACTCGATGTACTCCCTCTAATTAATACTGTGTCATGTTCTCATACTTCACATGTCCAGCTGCTGTTCAAAGTAGCCTTTTCCATGCACCCGTTGTCCAGGAGGGGTCTCGATCATTTTTCAATGTTAGTATTCGATTTTTAAAATGCATTTTCTTCTTGCTGTGTTAAGTATTATTTCAGCTTTATGTTAAGCAAGGCATAATGTATTTGTGATTTAACTCAAACGATACAATATTTTGGGGACCAATTAATTATGAAGAAAAATGTTAAGCAAAATTGTTAAATTATTGAGCTAAGTTAGTTTACTTAGAAACCAGCAGGTACAGTGTGTCAGGTATTTTCAGATACATAGCATAGCTGTTTTAAAAAACAATATATTATTGGCTTATAGAGAAGGTACTGTCTTATTGTAGAGAACGAGTATTCACAAACTGTATTAAAATATGGCATCTCTCTCTCTGCCCATGAAATGCAGCATGCCAAAGGCCAAATAGATTTTTACACACAGAAGCAACTACAGAATGAATGGCTGCAAGCAAATACTGAACTATACAACTGTCAAAGGTACAAATGACAAAGGTGCCTATGTTGCCTCTTACTGACCTCCTTCAGACCTCACTTTAAGCTCCTTGTGCTCTCTTTTGACATCTTCAGTCTCCTGGTTCCCTCCCTCCTGATAACACAAGCTTGTTTCCACAACTCAGCTTGACTCCTTCCCATTTGAGATTTCTAACTCCCTTTTATCCAAATTGATAACATTCCCTTTCTAAACATGATATTCTGTTTGAGGAAAGCTTAGACTGAGGCGCATAAGACCGAAAGAAGCAGCATCAAAAAGTGGGTATTCTATGCGCAAACACTTCCTATGGCAAGATCCTTCCACATTTACTGTACAGCAAGATGAAAATGCAGCAGAGATGTGTGAAAGTCTCAGCCATTCCAAGAAGAAAGGTATGAGAAACATAGGAAAGAAAGTTGCAGCTTTTAGCCAACATGAAACTAAGCCTTGGAATAACATCAGACTGAATATAGCCCTAAATATGAAGGCCTACAAACATCAACTTTAGCAACCAGTAAGGAACACCAGGCCCCAGAGACCCAACATATCACTTTCCTGGGAATAGTTAACATAGCACACAGTGTGGTGTTTGCAGTTTGTCAGTGAATAATACAAACCGTTCTCCATTTAGAAAAGATTTATATGAGCACATATTAATATAATGAACTTCTTTCAGTTACTTGTATTTATCATCTGAATAACAGCATAGTTTACACTACCAGCAGTTAGGACACCCTTTGACCAGAACAAATACAACAATGAACCAATGAAATATTTCTAAACATCCATAGATGCATGTGTATATAGGTACCAGTGCGCACACTCACATTATCTGCTATGTTAGCAACTCTCACAGTTCATTGCAATATTTCATAAGCTTCTTCTAGCTACAGTTTCTTTAATGTTGTCTAAAATATCAGCTCTCAGTTAAAAAAAAATATGAGCAGGAAAGTATTTCTAGCACTCAGAGTTGATGACAGCATGATGTGAATACAGGCTTAGAAACCAAGACAAAAAGAACAAAATACATTTTTTATTTTATATTTAAAGTCACCTGATTTTAATTCAATCTCATGATTCTGAAGCTTGACTCATGGACACCAGTGCTAGCAACAGTTGATCTGCTTCCTATAACTGCATTGTTGTATGTTTACAAAAAACATTGTATATTGCTTTGTTGATTCAACAGAGAAAGGGAACAGATGATATAGCAAGCATTATCAAATAGAGTAACAACACCGTTAGTCTTGTTGTGCTATAGATGAGAGAAAAAGACACCTGGAGGAAGGGGACAGGCAGAGGTACAAGAAGAAGAAAGACAGCTGAGGGGAAAGAAACAGTAGAACAAGGACACCCGGAGGGAAAGTCTGGTCCACGTAATTCTAGGAATCAAACCGATGTGAAATATCAGAGTAGACTTTCCTCTATGTACTCTTGGAGTAGACATCCCAACATTCCTGCTGCTTAAAGTAGCACTGTGAGGATAGAAATAATAATGGTGCAAGGTCAGAAATATATATATTTATTTGGTGGACTATTGTTTTATTTAGGCAAGTATAAATCAGCAATAACTCCACTGACATGAATGAATTTACACGGTGAGTTGAATCAAACCTCGTTTTCCAGGCTTTGTTTACAAACCAACTCCTTTGTGTCTTGTTAAAGCATCTTCCTAATTTTTAGAAAAAAAGCTATGCATTGGTTGTGAGGCTTCAGGGAGTAGGTTCTCAAATTCAGGGAGTAGGTTGTCAAATTTACCACATATATACCCATGGTGCTTTATAATCAATATCCAAAAATGATCCTGCAAAAAAAAAGTCAATATATCCTTGGGAGAGGCAGAGAATATGGTTGAAACTAGATTTCAATAATACTGCTGCTTAGACTTCCATATAGTACCTGGATATTGATAGAATTCAGTAGATAAATAGTGAAGTAGATTTTATAATGTGGAAAATAAGAATGTTAAAATAAAAATGCAAATAAGACACTGAACACTCTTCAATTTCATTGCCATTTGAACTGACAGTTGCTTCTATCAATATAAAACTAACTATGGCCATAGCAGGGATCCTGACTCCTGTTCTTTTTATCAGCTCCATTTTCAACACCTTTATTCAGGAGTTCTTTAGAAAGCAGTGAGTGCCCTTTCTTGAACACTGAGAGGGATGAAAGGAAATGATCAGGTTTTTTTTACCAGGTTGATATAGATGCCTCAAAGAACTCAGAAGCAAAAACAAATAATGCACATGCAGCAGATACAGAGATTTTCCAGCAGGCATTTGAAATACTAAGAGTTCAGAAAGATTTTCGTATGCAGGGCTTTTCATAGGGTTGACAGTACAAATCAGGACAAGAAAGATACCAAATTCTGGATAAATTAGGAAGGTTTCTGATTAAATGGGATTTTTCATGAAGTACATCTGTTTTCCACAGAAAATGTAAACTTTTCACTCCTTCCTTCCTCCATCCCTAAAGCCAACACAGGAGAAATGGAAATTGTTGGTTTACAGGGGAAAAATATGTGAAAACTAATATTTTAACTGAACAGAAACAGTGTAGTTATATTTTCATCTTTAAACTATCTTTATATTGGCATCTTTAGGCACTGCAGTGCTTCATGGCAGTCGTTGTCCAGCTACTATATGTCCTCACTTTCCTCGGTTAGTGGGGCTTCTGTCACAAAGCATGCTGCCCTTGACCCAACAGGGCCGTGAAACTTTCTTAATGCATTGCAGTGGCTGAGCAAGCGAAGACAGTAGGGTGCATTATAGGACATGATGTGTGGTCTTAAGGAAAGTGGGATGTCAAGATTTCAGCTCATAGGGCACCTCCACATATGCAAGCATATGCGCTTGCAACAGCTCATATAGAAGTGGTGCAAAGTTCAGCTGGGGCTTTTTGCCTCAGTGCATGTGCTCAGACATGCACATTGTTGTGGCCACTTGGGGCAAAATAACCCTGCCTGGCTCCTACCAGATCTGCAGCCAGGGGGAGCTACCTGTTATGTCCCCAGCAGTATAAAAAGCTTCCCTGTCCTGGCTCCAGCAGTACAAAAAGCTGCCCTGGCAAGTAGCTCTGGGCTACTCACTCTTAGGAGCTTCCGGGGCCCAGCCAATTGGTACTTGGGGACACTAACCCTTGTGCCAGCTGGACTGGTAAAGCAGCCCTGAGAGTTCCCTGCACCCTCTACCCACTGCAGCAGTCTGGCAGTGGGGGCTGCTGGCTGGATGTGACCTGCTGGATGTGACCTGCTGCACACCTACAGAATGAGGCATCTGCTCCTCTGGGTCAGCTGCCAGCAGGCTGTGGTTGCAAGGTTGGCCTCTGTGTGACACTACTGCCATGTCTGCCCCTTGCCCAGCCACCTGGGCAGCTATTGCCTAGATATTCCAGGTGTGGTGGCCTGCTTTGAACTGTCATTTCATAGATTTCATAGATTTCATAGACATTAGGGCTGGAAGGGACCTCGGGAGATCATCGAGTCCAGCCCCATGCCCAAAGGGCAGGAAGTCAGCAGGGGTGATAGGAACCCAGCAAGATAAGCATCCAATTTACTCTTGAAGGTGTTCAATGTAGGTGCTTGAACCACCTCCAATGGCAGACTGTTCCAGACCTTGGGGGCTCGGACAGTAAAGAAATTCTTCCTTATGTCCAGCCTGAAACGGTCTTGCAGGAGTTTGTGACCGTTCAACCTCGTCATCCCTTGGGGCGCTCTGGTGAACAGATGTTCCCCCAGATCCTGGTGGTCACCCTTGATAAACTTATAGGTGGCCATCAGATCACCCCTGAGCCTGCGCTTTTCCAGGCTAAAGAGTCCCATGGCTCTCAGCCTGTCATTGTAAGATCTGTTTTCCTGACCTCTGATCATGCGCGTGGCTCTCCTCTGGACTCTCTCAAGCTTCTCCACATCCTTTTTGAATTGTGGAGCCCAAAACTGGACGCAGTACTCCAGCTGCGGCCTCACCAAGGCCGAGTACAAGGGGAGAATGACGTCCCGGGATTTGCTCGAGAAGCATCTATGGATGCACGCCAGCATTTTGGTCGCTTTACTAGCCGCAGCATCGCATTGGAGGCTCATGTTCATCTTGTGGTCAATGATGACCCCCAAGTCTTTTTCTTCTGTAGTGCTAACCTATGTAGCACTGCCAAGCCTATAAGGATGCTGCAGGTTTTTCCTCCCAAGGTGGAGAACCTTGCATTTTTCGGTGTTAAACACCATGAGGTTCTCGTCTGCCCATTTGCTGAACTTGTCCAGGTCAGCCTGGATCACCCGCCTATCTTCTGGCGTGGATGCTTTGCCCCAAAGTTTGGTGTCATCGGCGAACTTGGCCAGTCCACTCCTGACTCCAATGTCCACATCGTTAATGAAGATGTTGAACAGTATGGGTCCCAGGACAGAGCCTTGAGGGACCCCACTGGTTACAGGGCACCATGATGATTGACTGCCATCAATCACAACCCTCTGGGTCCGACCACGAAGCCAATTTCCCAGCCAGTGGATCATGGTGGAGCCAAGGCCACAACTGGGCAGTTTGGCCAAGAGGTGATCATGGGATACCAGATCAAAAGCTTTTTTGAAGTCAAGATATATGACATCAATCTCTTCTCCCTTGTCCAGGTGATAGGTCACCTGGTCATAGAAGGAAATGAGATTGGTCAAACAAGACCTACCCGCAACAAACCCATGCTGGCTGTCCCTTAGAATGTTAGCCTGGGCCAGTCCCTCAAGGATGGACTCCTTAATAAACTTTTCTAAGATCTTCCCCAGGATAGAAGTCAGTCTAATGGGCCTGTAGTTAGCTGGATCCACTCTCCTCCCTTTCTTGAAGATCGGCACCACATTGGCCTTCTTCCAGTCTTCGGGCACTACACCAGAGCGCCGGGAGTTTTCAAAGACCCGTGCCAGGGGCTGGGCTATGACGCTCGCCAGCTCCTTGAGTACCCTGGGGTGCAGGTTGTCAGGGCCAGCTGACTTGAAAGTATCCAGCTTCTCAACGTGTTCCTTCACGAGGTCAGCATTGATGGAGGGTAGGGGATCCCCCTCACCCAGATTTCCCTGTCCCATAGCAGGCATGGGCATCCCGTGTGACTGATGAAAGACTGACGCAAAGTACCTATTTAATAGGTTGTCTTTTTCCTGGGCGTCAGTTGTCAGTTGCCCCATCTGTTTTAGCAGGTGTCCAACATTGCCCTTGCTTTTCCTCTGGCTCCCCACATACCTGAAAAAGGACTTTTTGTTGTCCTTGATGCCTGAAGCTAGTTGGAGTTCAGTTGCAGCCTTGGCTTTCCTGGTTTGGTCCCTGCAGGACCGGACCAGCGTGGAGTAATCCTCCTTGGAGGTGAATCCCGTCCTCCATCCTTTGTAGGCTTTCCTTTTTAGCCACAGTAGGTCCACTAGGTCTCTGGAGAGCCAGGGGGGCTGCTGTGCCTTCTTGCTGCCTTTCCTCCGTGTTGGAATAGATTTAGCTTGTGCACTGAGGATCGCTTCCTTGAGAAGCAACCACTCTTCTTGAACTCCCATCTCCCTGGGGTCATGGTCCCTGAGGGACCATGTCAAAGCATGTCAAAGCATGTCCTCCTGGCCCCATTTGGCCAGGAGGTCAGCCACAGCCTAGCAGGAATTCTGGTGTTCCCTATTGGAAAACTGAAAAATCCCTGATAAAAAAAATCACAAAGTCACTCTGTAAAATACCCTAAAATCCATGTTCCTTCACAATTAAAACAAAAGACCATGAGAGAGAGAGAGAGAGAGAAAGAGAGAGAGAGAGAGAGAGAGAGCGATCAGTTGGGCAATGTTTTACTGGTATCTCTACAGTGTTAAAGCACTGGTTGTTGGGGGACTATGGCTGCAAAGGGGCTACAGCCCCCCCAACAGGGGCCAAATGGTCCCTGCAGGGGCTACCACCCCCCCCTTGCAAGGCCCACATGCCCCAACCAGCCCCCCAATTGCTTCCCCACCTGGCCCCATCCCCCACCAGCTGCTGCAGCCCCCATCATGGCTGCCCTACCCAGCCACACACCCCAATCCCCCAGCCCCCCCAATGGCTTCCTTGCCCAACCCAACCCCCCACTTGCACCCCCAGGCCCTCCCAAACCCAGACACTGTCACTTTAAAAAACAAAACAAAACAAGAACAGAAAAAAATGGGAAAAAAGCCTCTACTTACCCTAGAAGCAGGGGTGGCGAAGGGGGCAGCTCTGGGGCCTCCTGGCAGAGTCCACCTTGACAGCACAGGACAGCAGGGCCCAGGCTGGGGCCACTGGGGATGTCCCTTTGCCTTGAAGTGTGCAGGTGGGGCCTCAGTGAGCCAGATGGTAGCCAGACTTCCAGTACATGCAGGGCAGTTTTGTGTTGTTTTTCTAAGCTATGGGGGAGGCATGGATCAGGAGGGCTTTGGGGGATGGGGCTGGGCAGGAAAGTGTTGGGGAGTCTGGGGGGCTGGTGGGGGGAGGGGCTTGGCAGGAAAGTGATCATGGGGTTGGGGGGGCTGGCAGGGGGAGGGGCCAGGAAGGGCAGGGTTTAGGAGGGCAGATGGGCAGGTGGGAGGAGAAGCCAGGCCCAGAAGTAATCAGAGGGGTTCGAGGGGCTAGTGGGGGGGAGGGGACAGGCAGGGAAGTGATGGGGGGGCTGGAGGAGTGGGCACAGCCAGCGAGGTCCCCCCACGGTCCCCTCCCCCCTTCTTAACCCCCCCCCCGACCCCTTACTTACAGGCACTGGAGCCTTGGTGCTGCAGCATGCTGTCTGCCAGTCCACAAGTTTCAGCACCAGGGCAAGGGGACAACTACAGAGATGGTCTGGTAGCCAGAGCATCTCCATGGAGAATCCAGCCTCCAGTTGCCTCAGGGCATGGTTCCAGACTGTGCCCTGCCCCCTTTTTTTAACTTAACTTTTTAAAGACCCTTGGATATCCAGGGGTCTAATTTTCTCCCCACACTGCAAGCATTTTTTTGTTTCCGCACGTGCCTCTTGCCCCACCTCAAAGAGGCTTGAAACGAGGCAAAAGGCATGTGCACACTTGTCTGAACATTCCCATAAGGTGCAGCAGTAGTTGAATGGATACAAAACAGTCATACCCCCTCTAACACACACACACACTCTCCCCCAACACAATATTTTCACACAGTTTTCAGGCAAACACTTTTCAATTTAATTTTTTCCCTTAATAATTCACCATTGAACAACAAGACAAAATTGACAGATTGTACATAGCTTCAGCTCAGCAGAACACAACAGGATTGGTTTTCTTTTTCTCCATAAATGTGTTGCAAATTAACAGTACATACAGGGTACATAGAAGTGGTACATTTTAACAGGGAGAATCACGGTTCCACTGGTTGAAAGTCCAGTATACAAGCTTTCATAGCACTTCAATCAGAGAAAAAATAGTGGATGTGATAGAGCTCTCAACCTCACTACATAAGGCTGAAGACTTTCTTGATGGCTGGAGAAAGCCATGCTCTTTCAGGGCAGGCCCACCCTGCACTGCAGTTCCCATTGTAGGGCTGCAGTTGCTGTTTGAAGTACCATGTATGCAAGTTTGGTAGTGGGGGAGGGCAGTAGATTTCTTCCCACCATGTGATACTTCAGAGCCCTTACAGGCCAGTACCTATACCCACATGTGCAAGACTATAGACAATGCATAAGTGTTGTCAGTGGGGGAATACAATTCTGTGCCACCTCCACTGCTACTCTTGCTGCTGCCAGGCCCTGGCCCCAGCTGGACTGCAGCCCTGTGCCCCACTGTTGATATAGAAATCTGGGGAAGCACCTCCCCCTGTGCCCCCCACCCATGCTTCGCCTATGTGCAGCACAATGGGCACTGGGCTCTGAAGTGCTGAATGGTGGGGATCACCTATCTACATGAAGCACACCAAAGACAGTATCTTAAATGCCACTGGGGCTGCATATGCAGGACTCTGAAGTGTCATGCAGGGGAAAAGACCCCTCCACTCGACACAGCAATTCAGAACCTTACACATGAAGCCCTATGGAGGCCTGTAGGCACCAACCTGAAGTGCTGTGAGGAGTAGATTTCCCCTCCCATGGCACTTCAGAGCCCTGAGCCTTTAGCCCCCCATACAGGATTACATGCAGTGGTTACAAGGGCTACTCAGAGGGCACTTCACCCTAGAGCTCCATAAGCAGAGCAAGTAAAATTGGCTCTTTGATTGCAGGAGGGTTTTTTTTTGGCTGAAGGTCTTTGCCTTCAATGCTATAGCCAGGCAAAGCCCTTACCTCAAGCCCACTACAGCAAGAGCCAGGGTTCTGGTTGTGGTGGGGTAGCTTTGGGTTCAGTGCAGCTTGGGTTCTGCTCCCCACCACCATAGCCAGAACTTGGACTCTGGCTATGATAGGGGAACTCTTTGTCTGTGATGCTGCCGGGCCTCTGGCCATGGCCAAAGTCCAGGGCTCTCAAGTGCTGCAGGAGGGGTGGGGGAAGACTTGAAGCCTGTGTTTCCAGCTCCACTTGCAGCCATAGCCAAAGCCTGCCTACCTCAGCCTTAGCCCCAGCTTGACAGCTGTGAGGAAAGGAGGGGTTGTTTTGGGGAGAAGGGGCTGCATGGTCTGTAGGAATTGGGCCCTGATTGTGGCCCAGGCCTTTCTCACCTGTTTCCAGACAGACAGGGGTGCCTGCAAAGCATGCTGGGATGCATGCTCTGGGGTCTCCTGGTGGGTGCTTTGGGTGCTTTCAGCATTTCAGTTGGGCTAGCTTTTACCCTGTTGAGTTTTAAATGGCTTAAACTAAACTACTAAATGTCAACCACTGATTTGAACACTAGTACATATCTATAGAGAGTGTCTGCATGCCACCTTATGGCAACATTGCTATGGCACCATGCCTTCGTACTTCCTTTTGGAATTAAAGCACGGTGCAGTACAGATGGTTACTGAGGCATGCACAGAACAACTGGTTCCTGCTCCATGTTTGCAGTGCCTGGGTAAAATTTGCCGCAACATTGCCATAGCAGTATGCTATACCGGGGGGAGGAAGGGGGTGGCATGCCACTATAGTGATGTAGCAGGCAATCATGTGTAGACACACATGATTGCTACTTCACCATAACACACTGTAAGGTGATGTAGCATGTCACTACATTATTGTAGGACAACATGTAGACATGCCCATCAAGTGCAATGTATCAAAAGCAGAAATGATACTTTCATTTTGGAAAAGAGAACTACCATATTTATTTGAATACAAGATTTTTTTTTCCTCCAGTCAGCACCTCACTTTACATTTGCATTCAAGGAAACTGCATTAAATGCATTGTCTATCATTGAACAGGTGCTAAAAGCAGCATTCACTCAGTGATAGAAACCAACCATGAAGTTGATTAAATACAGTGAACACTGAGCATGACTATGAAGTATGTGGCCCATACTGGACAAGCATCCTAATGGGTATCTTTGCATATGTGTGTGTGTGTGTCCCTTAAAATGTGGGCAGTTGCTCCCTCAGGAAGAAACTGGCATCAGGTCCGAAGGTACTGCAATATCAGGCCAGCACCAGGAGGGCAATAGCCAGCCATGACACCCCTCTCTAGGTGCCAAAAATGCTTGACTACATTTTAGCCAAAAAGCTGAAATGCTGATGGGAGCCCAGCACAAAGACAGTCTCCTGCAGCCCATCTGAATAAGATATATGGTAGTGCCCATTGAGAAGCCTCACTTGGCACTGACTCTTTTTCAAATCATGGTGAGCCACTACATTGACTACATTTTGACTTCTTCATTCCCACAGCTGCATGGGGAAGAAGTTTGGGGGGGGCAGGAAAGGGCAGACGGCAAAGGGGCTACCTGATTCCCCATATTTGTTGTCCCTGCTATAGCAATTGGAGAGGGATAAAGTCAAGACAAAGCTCCAGTAATTATGTTATATATGCCTGGAAACTGTGTTAAATTTATAATTTTTTCATATACAAAATGTAATTCTTGGGGGGTCATCTTATAATCAGGGTCATCTTATATTTGAGAAAATATAGTAATACAATATTTCTGTTAAATTTTGTGAAGCATTTGCAAAGCAAAAAAAAGCTTCTGGTCCTTAAAAATGTCCAAAGCTATTACCCTTAGTATTTACTCCTCATATTACATGGCTCCATTCTCTTCTCCACCCATCAGTCCTGGGTATATACATGGAGACAAAAATAGGCTTATATTCTAGTTGTTTTGTTGGTTTTTTTCTTCTATTCCCTTATACTGCTTTTTTATCTGCATTCTTCCCAAACTTAGATTAATACATGACCATATGATGGATGATATTTAAACTTAGTAAAGTTGGAGTGAAGGCTTTCACAACAACTTTAATTCTGTCCCTTTATGCATGTTGACTGAGTTGCCCATCATATGATCAAGCAATACTGGAAAATGTATCATATTAGGATCAAACCCTGCAAAGACATACTCAGTTTGCTGCACTTCTGAGCAGCTCCATTGACTTAAACTTACACTATGAAGTCAAGTACATGTCTAAATATTTGTAGAATTGGAGTCTCAATCCACAGCCATGCAGCTGACAGCTCACAAATGAACTGCTGTTCCCATCTAGCCCCCAACTGATTTCAAGTATAGAATAAAGCCTACACTATCAAACATAGATTTTATAAATATGGATTAATTATGAAGAGATACAGAAATAATTCACACAGCAACTGTGCTATATTCTCACCTCGAATAGACACATTCTCATATGAGAGCCACCCAGAATGCTATAAAATATAGTGTCATTAGAAAATAATTTTCACGCTTACACCAAAATGCAACTGCCCTCCTAAAGCATCTGCCATATAAACATTTCTATTTTTATTGTCCAGTTTAACAAAGACCTGTGAATAATGCTACTTCAAAGCTACTTCTATATTAAAAATTTAAACACAATGTATGTAAACTGATTAGACCAAAAGGAAAATCTATTTAGTTTTTAATATCAGTCAATGCTTAGGAAAGTAAAAAAGAGATGAATGTGACAAATGCATTGTGTGATTAAAATAAAAGTAGTAAGAATCCTTATGCATTTTTAATTTGACAAATGAATAAATTGGCTAACATTCTCTGCTCTATCCAGTTTCCATTAGGTTATACAAGGCCATTTGGGAATCCACTGCAGCTCCATGGTTTTCATGTTTGTGTTCCCAATGACTTACAAGCCCAGGTGAAGATCCTTTTAAACCAGTGGGAGACAATCTTTTTTGTCAGATATGCCACAACAGCCTCACACCCTCTCCAGCTGCCACTCCAATCCTTTCCCCTGCCTGATATAATGCTCTGCTTTCTGCTCCCATACTTATGCTCCTCGTTTGATCTGCTTTTTCACTTTCTGCTTCCTTCCTGTAATGGGGTGCTTACCCCATTTCTAGAATGGGAAGGGAATCCAGGGGCACCTGGCCCTTTCCCCCTCTTTCATCTCACTTCTCCCAACTTCTTCTCTCTTATGTTTTGTATGTTTCCTAGTGCATCCTTTCCCAGGTAGAATTTCCTTCCCCATGGTTTCCTGGTTAAGTTGTTCTGATCCCCTCCCCCACCCCCCGGGATTCCTTCTCACTTCCTTGTACTTGATCTCTGTGTTTCTTCTGTCAGGGCCTTGGTGGTGATGCCAGAGGCAAACTCACAGGCAAGAGAGCCTGAAGCAGTATGGTTGCTGAGTTGAGGCACAGGTGGAGTAGGATGACCCAGGGAGAGGTCATGTGACCCAGAGAACCCTGTATAAGCCCAAGTCTTGGGCCAAGGAAGGCACTCTGGCTATGGAGACCATTAGGGATGGAACTTTCTCTGAGTGATGTATGGACTGGAGCCTAGACTCTGGTGAGATGACTCGGGAGGCATCCCCAAATGAAGAGAAGCTGGGAACCCGCACAGGAAGCAAACTAAGTACCCTAGATACTTTGTTTTGTTTTCCTTGCTACTTGGAACTTGCCACCAAGGGGTGTAGGAAACCCCATGTGGGACATTCCTTTGAACTGGGACTGATACTTGTATTTTTATTTTCATATTCCTCCAGAGGGCTGAGTTGTGTCTGTAGGGGAGGTGGAGACCACTGAAAGGGGGTAACTGGGGACATCCTGAACTTGAAACTGTGCTGAGGATAAGGACTAGAGTGTGGTCAGTGGCCAAATAAGGCAGAGCTTGCCCAGACTATAAATCTGGAAGGTCGAAGTATATTCTGTGGCCACATGAGTTTGTCTAGCTGAGTATGCCTGGACTGTAAGGCATGAGGTGTCAGAAGAAAAACAGGAATCAAGGCCCCTAGCTGCCTATGTAGTGGATATTGTGGGTGCTGTAGCCTGAGGTCATGGGGCATGACTGGAGTTAAGCCAGGAGCTTGTGGCCCCAAACGGTGGGTCCCAATCTAGAGGGCTCAGCAAGAGTAAAACTGGTCTGAGACTGGGGGTGGGAGGAAGTAGGGGAAGCATCAGACCAGATAAGGCCTGCCTTTTCAAAAGCATGCCTTGCCCTCTGTGTAACCTTCCTTACTAATTTTAACATCGACACATGGTGGGCAAGACTACTGAATAGGGTAGAGACTGAAGGGTGTAGGCACTAGTAGGTCTCTAGAGGAAGTACCCTGTAGCATCACTTATAAGCTGACTACAGTGCCCTATCTGCTGCTGTGCTGCCTGTCTCCTCCATGATCTGTCATATTCCTCAAAGAGAGGCTGCCATTTGTGGCACCTGTGCTGCAGGTGGACCAACACCACTCTAAACTGTACCATCTACAATGGCTCTATTTGTGTCCCAATGGACCACATTTCTCTAGTTTCAAGTTTTTCTTTATAACAATGTAGCCTCTTAAGAAATGCAATAATTAAATCACAATAACGAATATGCAGATGCTGGGGCTTTAAGAAAAACGCTATGTTCAGTGAGATTCAGAGTAAACTCACAAGTGTTTGCAACACTATGGTAAAGCAAGGAGGTGTAGAATAATTCCTGGATAGACATTATACAAGAGTCCAAAATACAGCTGAAAGACTGTGATGACTATAGCAGCCAAACACTATGGGATTTTACATAAAAAGGTACAATCTTGCATTTCTGATTATGCAAACTCTATACTAAATTCATTGGAGATTTGGCAAAAGAACTAGAGGACTGAAATAGTAATCGCAGTAATAGAGATTTACAAACAATAGAAAAGTCTCCATGAACTCATGGGACCAAAATAAACAAAACCAACCAGTAATGGAAATGAAAATAATGAATACATTTTACAGATAATTAAGGAAACAAACAAAAATTATGTTAAAGTAGCTATTATGCAGAGATCAATATTTGCAGAATCCCTGTATTGAACAGTTACAAAGACTGCATTTATGACTACAGATGTACTCATAACAACCAACCTCTATTCAAAGATTACATTAGTATTTGTATATGCTGAAAGACCTCCAGTATTCACATGGCTCTTCTGTGCTTAATTTAATTATATAAGGGTGGCCAGGGAACAATAAATTGTTGATCATTTTCATTTTCAAAGATGAGTGCTTTTCCATAGTCATTATATAGCAGACCATTTGTAACCATTCACATTCATTTGGCAGAGTAATACATTCCTGTGTTCTAGGAATTATCTATTTAGGGAGAGAATCATATGACTGCAGGAGTTAATGGGCCCAAATCTCTCAGTTAATTTTTTGCATCTGCACTGAAGTCAAGGAGGATTCAGTTGGGTAAGAGCAGAATTTGGCTTAAAGTATTTGTCATTTATTAGTCAATAATACTATTAAGCAAAACTCCAACACTATTATTTCTTTCAATTTATACGGTCTTCATGCTTCCTTCTGAATATACTAGGAAATAGACACCTTTTTACCCCTCATTTCCCTTCAATATATCTGTACAGAAGCCAACCATAGGGTTTATCTCTCTTTTTAATGGCTTTTGCATTGTCCCAGAACACTGTGGAGGCATGAAGCCAGAGCCTTGTTCATGAAATAACATGTGTGGAGTTACAAGTCACAAGTTTGTAGGCACATACCCATTTGCAGCACAAATGTATGAGACTATATGACATTACTTACTGTTGAGAAGGGTCCGAGCAGCTGGCTGAGCCAAGCTCACGGTCTCCTCGGTCACGATGGGTTGGCCGGGTGGGGGCAATTTGGATGCGAACAGGTTGGGATTAGCGTCGGTTGAGTCGGGGCGGCACAAAAGCTTGATGGTTGTAAATAAGCAGATTTATTGACTTATGCTTTGGTGGCACAGGTACAGATGCTTCTTCTTGTTACAGTTATACAACAAACAAGGAGGTCTGTCCACTCATGAGGTTCGGCAAACAAGCCCTTGCTCTCTACCCCTGGGACTTGCCCAGGGATAGATGCGGCAGCCTGATGCCTAGTCCCAGAGTTGGGAGACAGCTCATGAAAAGGGATAATCAAACAAACAAAACTGTAACTGAACATGGAGAGAGTTGGTGGTCCAGTGGGTAGCCAAAGTTGGTAGCTGGTCGAGAGATAGCAGGAGTCCAATGAGGTGATCCGGAGTCGTAACCAGGTCAAGCGGGCCGAAGGTCAAATGCCAATGGGTCAAAATGGAGAAACGGTATCGATGCGAAGTGAGAGGCAGGCGAGGAGCAGACCGGTAGGCCTAAGGGCCTAGCTAAGAGACAGCACTGTGACGAGCAGTCACTATCTCTAGCCACGCGGGTTGTCTCTGAGACAGTCTCTGGCAAGCCAGTCTCTGTCACAGAGTTCCCAGGTCTCCCCACCCCCAGGGAGGGGCTCAACAACTTTTAAAACAGTCCTGTGGCCAATCAGGCTGCTTGACTGAGTGAATTTTCCAGAAGGGTGACCTCATTCCAGTTAGTCTCTGAGCATGCCCAGCTGCAAGCTCTGTGAGGCAACTGAGTCTGTGCCAGAGAAAAACTAGGTCAGGCCTGAGTGACAGGCCGACAGGTCATGAAAAGGGCACCTGCAAGGCCCGTCGCCATGGCGCATGCCTGGTAGCTTCTGTCTTGGCAGCACATACAGAGCAAATTTCTCTGACACTTACCTGATGTGACACAATCAGGGTTATTTGCAGTACAAGTTATAATGAAGAAAAGAATCTAATATTTATTATAAATTTTAGATTCACTCATAAAAATTAAGGCTAAAAGATCATCTACTGTGATCTCCTTTGTAGATAAGGCCATAGGATTTATAATTATTATTTACCTATGTCTTCCTATATTGATACCTGTAGTTTGGAAAATATGTTTTCTCAAAGCTAGTCAATCTTGATTTGAGATACCAAAAATTGGACAATTCTTTGTGTTAGCTTTTTCCAGTAGTTTATCATTCTCTGTTAACAACTGGCATCTTTTCTCTAATTTATCTGGCTTTATCTTCCAGCTACTGGTTCTTGTTATCTTTTTCTCTGCTAGGTTAAGGCTTTATGCCTGATATTTTCTACCTGGGAAGGCACTTATTGGGTGGATCTTGCTCTTTGTCCAATAACGAGCAACAATGCAGGCATATCACTCCCCAAATACTGGGACTCACGGAGTATGACATTACAGGTTAAGTGTTGCATAGTCACCTGTACTTTAAATTCCATGTATTACCTACATAGTTTCATAGTAGTTTGGGGTCAGAAGGGATCTGAACAGATCATCTAGTCTGACCCCCCGCCACTGGTAGGAGCACATGCTGGGAACACACGACCTCAGACAGGTGTTCGTCCAACCTCTTTTTGAATTTACCCAAGGTAGGAGCAAGGACCATTTCCCTAGGAAGTTGGTTCCAGATCCTAGCCACCCTAACAGTGAAATAGTGCCTTCTAATCTCTAACCTGAACCTATTCTCCAGCAGCTTCTGGCTATTGTTCCTCGTCACCCCAGGTGACATAACGAGGCATAAATATATTATACACTTTTATACATAGGATTATAAGAAAGTAGGGCTAGGAGAGACCTCAAAAAGCCACCTAGTCCAGCCCCCTGGTCAAGGTGGGATCATCCCTGACTAAACCATCCCAGCCAAGTATCGGTATAACCAGCTCTTTAAAACTTCCAAGGATGGATATTCTACAATTTCTCTACATAGCCTGTTCCAATGCTAAACCACTCTCATAATTATAAAATTCCTCCTAAAACTCCTAGTCTCCAACCTATTCTGGTTAAACAGTGCACATACTGCTAAAGTTGACAAACAACTCAACCATGCAGTCCAAATCATTACAGGAACAATCCGATTCACCGCTCTTCAATGGCTCTGTATTTTTAATAACATACGTCCCCCATCCCTCCCCTGGTTAACAAGAAAAAATGCCTTAACTAAATTATGGACAAAAATAACCCACAGGTGCCTATACACAAAAGTCTTTTAACCCTCTTCCCCCCACATCCAAGATTAAAATCTTGGAGAACTGCTTGAGCAAGACTCATTTAACATCCAAGATTCCTGGGTGCAAGAGTGGCTCAATTGACCCCTTAATACAGAAATTATTACAAATCCCACCATTAGACCAGCTGGTTTTGATCTTCCATCATTTATCATATATTCTACATAACCCCCCACCACCCACACACACACAAACGCACACATACACACACAGAATGTTCTATTTCAGATAACTAGACCATAAATGGTTCTGCTTTCAAGTCCCCCCTAAAGTCTGATTTCTTCCATGATGCACATAAGAATGGGGAGATCCATAATCCAGGATTATTATTAACTCTGGGCTGCTCTCTGTCTTCCTAAATGTTCAGGTTTAGATGGCAATACCTCAGGAGAAGGGACTCTCTACTTCATGTGCTTTACAGTGCTGAACACACTACCAGTCATATGCTGTAGGACAGGGGGGCAAAATGGCCGACCTGGCTGGCAGCTGGATTCCTTTTCACAGAAGCCCCTGCCCACATCACTGCAGCTGGTTTCCATGGAGACCCCAGGAGTGGTGGGGCCATGATAGCAGGGGGACAGGGTTTCTATGGAAACCAGCCCCAGCAGTGCTGGCAGGGCTTGTGGCTGGACAGGGAGCTGCTCTAGGCCTGGGCCTGGGAGATTGTGGTGGTGATAGCATGGTGATAGCTTGGGCAGAATTGCAATCTGTTACCTGCACACCGTGAATTGCAGATCTACCACAGTTCTGGACCACAATGTCATTGCAACAAGATCCTGGCCCTGGAGCAGCTTCCTACTTTGCTGCGCATTCTGCCAGTGCTACTAAAGCAAGTGCCCATGGAAACCTTGGCCCCAAACTGTCATGGCTTCTCCACTCCTGGTGTCTCCATGGAAACTAGGTGCAGTGACGTTGGCAGAGGCTTCTGGGAAATGGAGTCTACGGTAGGCCCTATCTGTCTCGCATGCCAGACTTTGCCTGCCCCTGGTCTAGGGCCATGGATAACCAATTTTTGCCTCTGTTCTGCTTAATTCTGATCACATTTTTCTATTTCTTAAGAAAAGGGAGATCCCAGAGAGCTTCTGTGTGCTCTATCAGTTAGCACTGATTAAGACTAGTGAATTTAGGTTTTGTTATCTCATATGAGGTATTGTCATCTCATATGAGTTTCCCAAATGAAATCATAAAGCGGAAGGAAAAAATAGATGATAGATGCACTATAAAGGCAAAAGGATCACTAATAATTAATAGTGAAATGCATTTAACCTCACTTTATTATAAAGCTCTTCATAGTGTTCCTCTAACAAATCATCCAAGTCAAATCAAAGGCAGCAGGAAAGTGGCTGTGAGCAATCGCTTTGATATCTCTAATTGTTTAGACCTCATACTCCAGCCTCATTTTTGTGAGACCATTGTTTTTCTTCCTATTGTTTATATTTGTCAAACTGGAGTTGGCGAGCCAAGCTTATGGTATTGGTCATGGTGGGACGGCTGGGTGGTGGCAATTGGACATGGAACAGGCGGGATTTTGGCGTGGAGTTCTGAGGTACAGAAGTGTAATGATTTCAAATAAGAGGGATTTATTTTAACTTACGCTTTTGAAGGCGTAGGTTGTGATAGTTTTATAGTTTGTAGGGTCAGAAGGGACCTGAGCAGATCATCTAGTCCGACCCCCTGCCATGGCAGGAAAGAGTACTGGGGTCAAATGACCCCAGCTAGATGTTCATCTAACCTCCTCTTAAACACCCCCAGGGTAGGAGCCTGCACCACTTCTCTTGGAAGCTGGTTCCAGACCCTAGCCACCCTGACCGTGAAGTAGCGCCTCCTGATATCTAACCTAAATCTACCCTCTGCCAGCTTGTGACCGTTATTCCTGGTCACTCCTGACGGTGCTCGGGGAAACAGTGACTTCCCCAATGCCTGCTGATCCCCCCTGACTAGTTTATAACAGGCCACAAGTTCCCCCCTCAGCCTTCTCTTTTGGAGGCTAAACAAGTTCAGGTCCCCTGCAGGATGGAGCCTCCCACAACAAACACCTTTCGCTTTGTCTTGGGGAGAGCGGGGGCAGTAGGTGATGCTTGCTTCAGTTACAGCGTAAAAGTTGTAATAAACAGAAAGAACACAAACACTAACAGAGGGGTCTGTTGGTCCACAAGGTTCACCAATGAGCCCTTGCTTTCTAGCTGAAGCTAGGTGTGGCTGCCCGTTGGTTAGTCTTAGGACTGGTCAACAGCTCATAAAGTGTTAAATGAACAATACAAACAAACGACAACTGTAACTCAATGAGAAGAACGAGGTGGTTGTGACGCCAGTCCAATGGACACTGGGTGGTCGAAGGAAAAGCCGAGGTCGAGAGCCGGAACGTGATGCAGCGGAGACGATCGAGGTAAGTAGGGATGAGCTGGATCGTGGTCGATAATGGATGCCAAAGTCAGTCAGATGCCAGGTAAGTGAAAGCCAGAATCAGTGTCGAAGCCGTAGAGATAATCGAAATCAAGGTCGAGGTCAAAGCCAATAAGTTCGGTAATCAGAGTAGTCAGTATGAGAGAAAACGAAATTGAAGGTATGAATTTGCTGTGTGAGATTGCGAAGAGAACCAGGGGATCGAATCCCAAATGGCTCTCTGCCTCGCAGTCCCTGCTGAAAGCAGCCTCTGCTACAGATAGCGCACGGTCTCTCACTCTCTCACCAATGACGCCCACACAACCCACACCCCAGGTGGGGGGTTCACTCACTAATATAGCAGCCCCTTAGCCAATCAGGCTGCTTGACTGTTAGAATTTTCTAGTACGATTACATCATGCTTTTTTTTTTTTTATTGTTTGGGCAATATTCAGTTTATTGTCGAATATATTTTACCCCAAACATGTATTGTGGTGTTTTCACCTTCAAATTTATGTCTATACATTCAGACCTTGACCTGACAAAGGCTTATACATATGCTTAACTTTAATATGTTAGCAGGCCCATTGAATTCAATGGGACTCTTCACTACAGCTGTATAGAAATGTCCTTTCTGGTCTGGAATTTCTCAGTGAAACAGTTTTCTGTTAGAAAATACCAGTTTGTCAAAAGTAAAACTGCTGCAGAACAAAGTAGAACAGCCCCAGTAGAAAAGACTGAGCATCACAACAACATAGCCAATTGCCTGGTGATTAAAGCATTCACCTCGGACATAAAGGAAGGGGAGATTTCATAAGGGTCTCCCACATCCCAACTAAAATCCCTGGTCATCAGGATACTGGCCATTCCTAGATAGTTTTCTCTTTTTCTTTCACTAGAAAGTCCTCGCCTGGACCTGGAAAGGTTTGGATAAATCAGTATTTTTGTGATAAAAGCCATTTCATCAAAAATTACCAGGAGCTCTATTGCTCATGTACTTTAAGGTAAGCATGATAAGTATTTGTATGATTAGGGCCTACAGGTAAATACTAACTCAGCTGTTTGAAACAATGATGTGTAGAGCATTCTCTTGAGAGGCTGAGATTTAATTCCTTGCTCAACTACAGACTCTCTATATTATCTTCAGCAAGTTTCTTAGAGCCAGATTTTGAAAGGTATTAAGAAGTTAGGCCCTCAGGGGAAACCTCACCAAGTTGCTGTTCAGTGAAGTGACCTGTGCCACTGAAAACCTGGATTGCATGTGGGAGAGTGAAGCGCACTGGAAAAAAAAAGAGAAAGGGCAACCAATGCCATAAGTTCATAGCTCAAATGTATAGTAGAATTAGTCACAGTTTCTATGCCTGGAAATATGTAGGATGAGTTGGAGCCACTAGCACAACTGGCACTGAACCACACACCAGAGCAGCTGCGGGGAGATAAGCAGTAGGTGATTTTCAAGGTTGCAGAGTTTCCTACTGAGCTGGTATGACTATTAGGAGTACAAGTAGCCTCCACCTACCTCAATCTGGTAGAAGAAAAGTTATAACCACCCTGCCCAGAGCCTACAGTGAGACCCCGAATGGTCAGAGTTCAGTCTAAAACTACTGTGGAACAAATCAAAACAACCCAAAATCATGCGGGTCAAATTCATATGCTGCCCACTACCAGCATATAGCTCACCCTGATACCCATTATTTTACTCAGCTTGGAGAGCATGAATAAATGGGGTCTGTGAAGAGGTCTTTTCTGTCCTTGTTAGAAGTGTGGACTCCAGGAACCAGATGTGAACCATGCTAGTAACCCAACCCCTAGCCTGTTTTTAAGCAGACATTCCTCCAAGATGCAAACAGACATGCAGGCAACATTGATGACCAAAAATATCACAAACACCTTAACCTCCCTATCTTGCCAAACTGGGATAAGGGATTCCCTTGCACCCCTGGGTTTGCTACTGACAGACTAAGTCCCATCCACTCACAGTTGCTAGGTACAGCAAAGACTGTCAACTGGACAGAGCAGATGGCTTGGAGAAGCTCTGGGTGCATGGTTCAGGGGTGCTTGACCTTGTGTCTTAGGATAATCTGACAGCAGCACTGGAAGAGGCACTCAGGGCTTTTTGATCTACTCCTGAGCCATTTATTCTGTTTAATTGCTAGTCTCTGGTGGGCTGCACCAGAAATGCTTGGGTTGGGCTTATTTTGTCAGCAGAAGACCTGTCATGAGGAGAGAAGTGAAACACATACCCTTGGGATCTACAGAAAAGGAAGAGGAGCTCAGAGGACCCAAGACACTATTCTAGAATAAAAAGTAATAAGTCAGTCTTACTTGTAGGGTCCATATTTGTTATGAGCAAGTGCCAAGAGAGCAACATATCAGCAGGACCATACTTCTAGCATGATGTAAACATAGCATGATGTAAACAGACTAAGCCATGCTCTGTACAAAGCTTCCCCTTCCCTGGACACATTTCTTCCTCAGAGTGGCCCATGAATGGGTAGAGCAGATAAAACAGAATTGGGTCTCACCCAGAATTTGAGTGGTTCTGCTATGCCAAGGCTGAGTGTCATACTACCTTACCCATCAGGTGCATGGCTCCTGTGATGACTAGGTTGTGTTTAGTCAGGCCTACTAGTTAAGCCTGGGACAAGAGAAGCTGAGTCCAGAGCCAGCCAAAAGCTGGTCGAGTCAGATTCCAAATTCTATAGTGCAAAATGCTTCTTAGTAGCTGACCCCAAGTCTGCCCTCTGCTGAGCAATGGAGCTTTGCAGAATTTAGGTACTGCCCAGAAGTGATCCGGGGGCATAGAGACCTCAGTGGGAGATTTGTGTGTAGGCATGTTTAAGATTACCAACCCCACATACAAAATCCACAAAGAATATCCAGGGATCAGTTTAGGAGGAAACAAAAGTGCATTACAAGGTACCTTTCTGGGTACCGGGGCAGTTTGCTGTGGATCACACAGAGACTTAGATGCCTAAATACCACCTGAGTCCTTTTAGGTGCCTGCAAGGCTGACTTTGCTTGTTGCTATGTTTCCTTTGTCCATTAAGGACCTAAACATCCTGTAGGTGCTAGATAATTAATAGCAACACATTGTTTTAATTATTAGAACATTCATAGCAGTGTAATGGACAGCAGTGGCACAGCCAGAGCTATAGTTCCCAGCATGCTTCTGGGGAAAGGGAAAAGGAAGCCAGGGGATAGTTGGCATTTTGGGAATGAAATAAAGGAATGGGCAGGTGGGAGAGTGTGTGGGAATGAGAGACTGCAGCTGGGAGATTCATGGCAGAGGTGCAGGAACTGCAGTAGGCCTGATTCTGATGAGCAGCAACTACCCAGACATGCAGCAGAAGACCAGGAGCTGTAGCAGGGCTGGTCCTGGACAGACCGGAGCTGGTGAAATGCATGGCAGGGACCCAGGAGCTAAAGCAGTGCTAACTTGGTGAACCACAGCAGCAGAACTTGGGTATGGAGCCCAGGTGTGCAACAGCACTGATTCTGCAGGCCACGATAAATTCTGCTGGGCTCAAGTGCAGCGCCTGGGTGCATGGTGACTAGGTGTACTGTGGTACGGGAGACTGGTTTCAGAGACTACTAGAAGCTGAGGAAGAGCTCAAGAATCCCTCAGAGTAAATATCTCATTGTTAGTGTTTCCTACTGATTATCCTGTTATCTGTTGCTGAAAGGTGTTACTACTGGGTGACCATCTATTGCCTGTTATATTTATTTTAAGTGTATTTACCTCAAGGCTTATTTACCTATAATGTATATCTTATTTGTATGCATCCTAATGTACTCACCCATGTGTTCCCAATCTCCTAAGACCATTGGCCTGTGACCTGAACTCCCAGTAACTCTTTATAAATTTGTAAGAAACCCCCATTAGCTCTTGTGCAATTTCCGGGGCTCAGTATAACAGTTCCCATCAGTATTAGGGTTGAATCCAAATACCTTGAAAACAGCTTGGAAACTCATCCAGGACAATAGTTATGACACTTTCATTTATGTCTGCTATCCACTGATACAGTTTCTCTGTCCATTGGTACAGCAGGAAGTGACATGTGGTCTGTCTCCTATTAAGGAGTTCATTGCTACCTCTGTACTAAAACCCTCTAGCTATTGAGTGACAGGAGTTCAAGGAAAAAAAATATTTGCAGTCCATTTGACCATTTCCCCCATATTACCATCCACGCAGAGGTAGCTATAATCTGACCTAAAGTAATTTCCCCAGGGTTGCACAGTATGATGCAGTAAGTCAGTGACAAAAGTAGAAACAGGATCTAGAAGTCCTACTCTTTAATCTAACCATTAGACATACATTACATAATTGTAATTGTAAAGAGTAATTTTTAAGACTGCTAGAAAGTTTTCATGAAATTGCCACCTCACAGCTAATAAATACACTAAGAATACCATCCAACCAATAAATATGCTAAGTGAAACTCTTAAAAAAAAACAATGTAAAGCACCCAGCAAGTGGAAAAGGTCATCAAGAATCACAAAGAATACAAGATATTTGTAAAAAATCAGGATAACTAGAAAGATTACCCAACACCATAGAAAGAGTAGCAGTCTGCTAAGAAGAGTAAAGGTAGAAAAGAAAAAGAAAAAATTGCAGAAGAGGTTATGATAAATAAAAAGACACTTTTTTAAGTATGTAAGGAAAAAGAGGTTATTCAAGGAGACTGTGGAATTTCTAAGAGATGGCTAAGGTAATTTATGGACTGAAGAGACAGACATTGTTAAAACATAATCAGATGAATTCTTTACTTCTGTGTTCACATAGAAGGCTGGGGGACAGATGTCAGACACAGACATAAATTTCCCAGGAGAGCAAGAAAAAATATCGAAGGAAGTAAGATTCATGCCAGAGCAGGTGATCAAGAAATTAGAACATCTGAAGACGAACAGAACTGTGTTCAGGCCTGAAAGGGTCCTCCTGGGAGTTCTAGAGGAAGTGGCAAAAAGGGAAAGACGAAACATTTCCAAAAGGAGCTAGAAACCTGAATGGATTCTATGAACTAGTGTAACATCTACTGAATAAGGGAGAAGGCTGCCACACTCCACTTGCATTGGTGTAAACGGCACAACTAAATAACTGATGGGGGGGGGGGTTTCCATTTTGCAAGACTGTACATAGATTGTAGTAAGTCCACCAGAGAGCTGCATTCCCTGGCCATGTCTACGTGAGACACTGACTGTGCAGTTGCCCAATACTACTGTGCAGTAGTGTCGCGTGGCAACAACTGTGATGCAACACTATTGCACAGTAGCATTAGGCTACAGAAAAGGTGTGTGTTGCCACTGCTGTGCAGTAACTCGGGTTATTGCATGGTCATTTGTTATTGTTTATATAAGTACTAAATTATTGTGCAGTAACAACTGCACCGTCAGCGTCTCGTGTAGACACAACCCCTGAGTGCTGCAGAATTTGCTGTATGAGGTCACTGAAAAAGGGAATTTCAAGAAGGATGAATGTGTGATTGGTGACTGAAAGACTTTTCAAATGTAATGGTTGAATACATTTCTGTGAAGAAAGGGGTGAGCTACAATTCTAGCTGTGAAGAGGCTGTCTGTTGACATTTTGAGAGAGAGCAGGTCAGACCTCATACTGGGGACTGGTACAATAATCAGGGTTTGGCCTAAGAGAAGATTCTGCAATTTGTTAAAAACATGTATCAATGTAGTACTAGTAGTTGTAGTAGTATCTGAAAATATTTTTGAAAATAAAATTAGCAGAACCACAGCATTCATATATTACTTCCTAAAATTAAACTCCTAAATCTGTACTTTAAGGTACCTTTATACATTTCCTGATTTCTAGAGGGAATTGTACATTCTAGCATCCTTTGAAGTCAATTTGCCACATTGATTATATCTTCAAAACACAGTGCTTTATGCTGGAATTGAGTTGAACTACACAGGGGGTAAAATTCATCCCTTGTCCTGGTGCCTAGGTGCCTTACTTCCTTGTAAGATTTTTTTTTTGTTCCAGCTCAGAATTCTTGTGGGTATACTCAGTAACTACAGAAGTAAAACTGGGGAATTCAAGTTAGACAGATTTCTTCAAACTTCAGATGTCTTCTGATTTAGGGTAAGGGACTTATGAAGGTTTGAGCTGGTTCATATTTTATTTGAACTAATTAGCTCATTCTTTGAAATTATCCTACTACAACCGTTAGAAAAGACCCTTCTCTTATGCAGGACAAGTTTATATCTCTGCTGTGTTGGCAAATTCTGAAAGGGTTATTGTTGACTTTTAAAAGGGCATATTCAATAGCATGAATAAAACCAGAATCCGGATTGCAGGGGTCAAGATTGAAAGATGGAGGGGAAGATAAAGCCTGGAGTAGACAGTACAGTACACAATTCTTCCTGAAATTTTCTTTCTTCTCTATGTACTGCATTTCCCCTGTGCCTGGCTTTGTACTGCAGCTACACACTAAAAGACCCACTCTCAACATCCTGTATGTTTTTCCAGCTCCCTGTCATATAGCTGTGACCCATTTCCATGTGTCCCAAACCAAACAAAGCTCAGCCAAACCAAACCAAACAAAACAAAACTCAGTGAATAACAGCATCTGCATAATGATCCCCTTGATGCTAGTTTGGGGAGACAATGCATGTTTTGTCTGTCTCAGGGGAGCAATCTGATGCAGCGTGCCACAAGTAGTGAAGCAACTGCAGGTTGTGTATGTATTTTTTTTATGTCCACACACACTACAGCATGCAGATTTGATTTTACCTGATATGCCTCCAGCAGAAGTAGAGGAGGAAAAACATAAAAAAGATAAACAAAAGGAAAATCAGGCAGTCATACTTTCAATATCTGCATATGATCCTTCTCAATATTACTTGTCTTCACTCCCACACTTTGTCCTTTCAAACCATTAGGAACATAAAATAACAGCACATTTTTAAAGTTGTTCCCTTTATTTTCCTTTTCTCATTGCCTTTCTCAGGCAGATATTTAGCTAAAGGAAAAAGGGACACAGACAGACAGACATTATTCTTCCTCAATATTTCCCTTCAATATCTCCCTTATACTGATAAGTACAAATAAAATATTCCACTGTGTGGTGTGAAAACAAAAAGCTACAAGAAGCTAGGGGAAAACTGAAATGTCAATCTAGGTCTTATAGATACAGAATGGAATAGCGTTGATCAAGAATTTCTCCTTAATCTTCAAATGTTCCCATGGGGAGTGGAAAAAGCTAGACAAAACACAGGTGAAAGCCTACATTGGCTTCCTACTAGTCCATACCATGGTGGTCATGAAGCACTGAAGGAGGTATGGGAGCAATGCACTGGGCTTCCTTGCTTCTGTGCCGCCATGAATTTAAAACAATTCTGTCAGATCACCAACTACCTGAGATTTGACAACAAACTTTCACCAACCACCTGAGATTTGACAACACGTGAGGAAAGGAGAGCTGTGGACAAGCTTGCTGCTTTCATAGATATTTGGACACAATTTGTGGAGAAGCTCAGGAAATGGCATATTCCAGAAATATATTCCTGATGGTTGATGAGCAGCTCATTGTGTTCAGGGGTCTTTGTGTTCAGGGGTCTCTGTCCCTTCACTCAGTATATGCCTAGCAAGACTGCCAAATATGGCTTGAAAATTTGGTGGTGCTGAGATGCAGCAACATCATTCCCTCTATCTGGAGACATTTACCTGGGCAAACAACCAGAAGCTCCACACCAAGGTAATCTTGGTACCAAGGTCATTGAAAAACTGGTTCATCCCTGGTACAAGACAGGAAGGAAATTGTAGGTGACAATTTCTTCACAAGTACTTACATGGCAGAAAGACTGCTACAACAGGATTTGACCTATGTGGGTATGATTCAGGAAAAACACGGCCAATATCCCAAATGAAATTCAATCAAATCAAACAAGAGAAACCTTTTCATCCATTTTTGTTTTTGATTGCTGTTGCTGTCAAGTATGCACCATAACCTGTTAGTGGGTGGTAAGCAAAGAAAACTGAACATCATCCATGGCTACAGTAAAAAAAGGATGGGGTGGATTGACCACTTAGTCCATATGACCACCTGCAGATGGAAAATCAACAGGTGACCAATGACACTATTTTTCAATATTCTGGATGCGGCTGCCATTGCCAGCCGCATCATTCAGCTAGGCCACAATGCAGACTGGAAGCAAAGATCACATTTAAGAAGACAGCACTTTTTTTTTTTTTGGTAGGAGCTTGGAGAACAGTTGATCAACAGACAAATAAAATGAAGTATGATAGATACCCATAATCTAAGCCCATCAAGTTTGGTATGGCTGCCCTAATTTTAAAATGGCCATAGTGCATCCCAGTAGAAACTTCTGCAAGCATAAGTGGATGTTGTGCTTTTTGTCCAAGGACAGATGATCAGAAAACCCAGAAACAATAAAACAATTGTAAGCGATTTTCTTGGGTGCACCACAGTGTATCGCTGCTGCTTTGTGACAAAGGCAATATTTAGTTAAAACACTTATGAAATGTTTTATGAATTAATTTGTAGTTTGAAAACCATGTGAACTGCAGACTTAAATTCTTCACTCACGTTTTCAAACTCTAAAAAAAAATGTAAATTTTGTTCATAGTTCTAGTCAAGTAATATTTTGGCTTCAAATCATCATAAATACTCTTTCAAACAATCTGTACATTTAATATATAGTTTTTTGTGCATTTATACTGTTATCACTGGTTCCATTTTGTTCATGTGGGTGGGGTAACAAGTTACTCCATAAGACCAACACAGTTGAATTGCAGGATGTGAAGAAGAGAAGAGGACGGTTCTGATACTACCCAGGAGCAGGCAGGAGCCAGCGAAGAAAAAGAGAGGTCACCAGTAGCCATGCTTCTGGAGTAACTGTTCCATGAACTTAGAATGGCCCCAGAGAGAAGAGGAGATAAGCAGAGACCCAGATTTCATACACATTAGGGCTAGAAGGGACCTCAGAAGATCATCGAGTCCAACCCTTTTCCCCAGGGGCAGGAAGTCAGCTGGGGTCATAGGATCCCAGCAAGAGAAACATCCAAATTTCTCTTGAAGGCATTCAAAGTAGGTGGTTGAACGACCTCTGATGGCAGGCTATTCCAGGCCCCGGGGGCTCGGACAGTAAAGAAGTTCTTCCTTATGTCCAGCCTGAAACGGTCTTGCAGTAGTTTATAACTATTTGACCTCATCATCACTTGGGGCGCGATCCTGCTGGTCACCCCTGATAAACTTATAGGTGGCCATCAGATCACCCCTGAGCCTGCGCTTTTCCAGGCTGAAGAGTCCCATGGCTCTCAGCTTCTGGTCATAAGGTCTGTTTTCCTGACCTCTGATCATGTGCGTGGCTCTTCTCTGGACTCTCTCAAGCTTCTCCGCATCCTTTTTAAATTGTGGAGCCCAAAACTGGATGCAGTACTCCAGCTGTGGCCTCACAATGTCCGAGCACAGCAAGAGAACGACATCCTGGGATTTCCTGCTTGAGAAGCATCAATGGATGCAAGCCAGAGTTTTGCTTGCTTTACTAACCACAGCATCACATTGAAGGCTCATGTTCATCTTGTAGTCAATCATGACTCCCAAGTCCCTTTCATCCATAGTACTAGCCAGTGTAGCACTGCTGAGCCTATAAGCATGCTGCAGGTTTTTCCTCCCAAGGTGGAGAACCTTGCATTTTTCAGTGTTAAACACCATCAGGATCTTGTCCACCCATTTCCTGAGCCTGTCAAGGTCAGTCTGGATTGCCCTCTTGTCTTCAGGTATGGATGCTTTACCCCAAAGTTTGGTATTATCGGTGAACTTGGCCAGTCCGCTTCTGACTCCAGTGTTGTTGTGTGTGGATTTTGCAATATATAAGTAAGGCCATTTCTTTTACCTTTAACCTCAATACGTAGGAGCGGACATAGCACATACTAGACGGTTGAAAAGAGAAGTGCTGTGTAAGAGCTACTGGTAAGATATGAAACTAGCTGACAAGGAACAAGGAATCTTGAAAGAGGTACAAGGATTGTTTTTAGAAGAGGCAGACTATTTGGCGAGAGTATATAGAACATGCAGTCACAAGGGTTAAACCTCAGTATTCACGTGAACAATGTAACCAGATTATATAGAGTACAAGTTTAGTTAGTAAATGATTGGGTATTTTCACAAGCACGAGCCAATGCTAAATGTACTAACAAAGGTATAAAAGAAAATTGTATCTAATAGGCAGGGTTCCTCTTTGGAGGCACCTTGTTGCAGCGAATAAAGATTCTGTATCTGACTCTGGGTACTTGCTCTGCGTGATCATTGCCCCAGCCTAGAGTGAACTGCATGTGGCTTACGAGCGTAATTCATAACAATGTCCACATCATTAATGAAGACGTTGAACAATATAGGTCCAAAGACAGAGCCTTGGGGGACCCCACTGGTCACAGGGCACCATGACGATTCACTTCTGTCAACCACCACCTTCTAGGTCCAACCGCAGAGCCAATTCCCCAGCCAGAGGACCCGGGCCAGTTTAGCCAAGAGGTGATCGTGGAATACCAGATTGAAGGCTTTTTTGAAGTCAGGATATATAATATCAATCTCCTCTCCCTTGTCCAGGTGATAGGTCACCTGGTCGTAGAAGGAAATGAGTTTGGTCAAGCAAGACTTACCTGCAGCAAACCCATGCTGGGTGTCCCTCAGGATATTGCCATCAGCTAGTCAATTAAGGATGGCACCTTTGATAATTTTTTCCAAGACGGATCCATTTTCCTCCCTTTCTTGAAGATAGGTACCACATTGGCCTTCTTCCAATCTTTGGGCACTACACCAGAGCGCCAGGAGTTCTTGAAGATCCATGCCAGGGCATGAACTATGATGTTAGCCAGCTCCTTGAGTACCCTGGGTGTAGATTGTCAGGTCTGGCTGACTTGGAGGTGTCCAGCCTTCATGAGGTCAGTGCTGATGGAGGGCAAGGAATCTCTCTCACCTGGGCCTTCCCTAATATGATGGGAAGGGGCATCCCATAGGACTTGTGAAAGACGGACGCAAAGTACCCATTTAGTAAGTTGGCGTTTTCTTGGGCGTCGGTTGTCAGTTGTCCCATCTGGTTTAGCAGGGGTCCAGTGTTGGCCTTGCTTTTCCTCTGGCTCCCCATATATCTAAAAAAGGACCTTTTATTGTCCTTGATGCTTGTAGCCAATTGCAGTTCCATCACAGCCTTGGCTATCCTGGTTCGCTCCCTGCAGGTCCAGACCAGTGCAGAATATTCCTCCTTGGAGGTGAATCCCATCCTCCATCCTTTGTAGGTCTTTCTTTTTAGATGCAGGAGGTCCGCTAGTTTCTTGTTGAGCCAAGGGGGATGCTGTGCCCTTTTGCTGCCTTTCCTCTGAGATGAAATAGACTTAGCTTCTGCATCTCCCTTGAGGAGAAAACACTCTTCCTGGACTTCCCTCCCATGGGGTTGTGGTCTCTCAGGGCCTCACCAACAAGCCTCCTAAGCTTGTCAAAGTCAGTTTTCCCAAAGTCAAGGACTTCTGTACTGCTGACTGACTTGCCTGCTTTTTGGTGGATGGTGAAGGTGATCATCTTGTGGTTGCTATCACCCAGCTTCCCTTCCATCATTAGGTCACTGTTTAGGTTGTTCCCAGTTGCCAGTACCAGGTTGAGCAGAGCTTTACTTTTCATTGGCCCGTAGACTTCTTGCATCAGATAGAGCTCATCCATGCATGTGAGGAAGCTTTGCAACCATTCAAATTTCGCCAAGTGCTCTTCCCATGAGATGTCTGGATAGTTGAAGTCTCCCAGGACAACTATGAACTGGGAGTGTGCAGCCTCAGCCAATTCCCTGGTGAACTCCTGGTCAAGCTCTTGATTCTGGGAGGGAGGTCTGTAGTAGACTCCCACCATTGTATTCCCTGTGCCATGTTCCCCAAGGATTTTAACCCAGAGGATCTCCAGTCATCCACCCTGGGTGCCAATGTCAGCTTGCAGGGATGCATAGCTCTCCTTGACATAGAAGGCTACACCCCCGCCCCTTTTGTCCACTTGATTCCCCCCTGTACAGGGTATAGCCAGTCATATACATGTGGTCCAGTCATGGGTGGAGTCCCACCAGGTCTCCATTATCCCTGTGACATCATCATTATTTGTGTTGAGCAGGAGGACAAATTCTTTCTGCTTGTTCCCCAAGTTCCTGGCATTCATGTATAGGCACAGGAGCTTAGGGATCTTCTCCACAATGTCTCAAATATGGGCTCCCGGGAAGCAGCAGACTTCCCTTCTTGGATCCTAATCAGCTGCCTCCCCGCAGCTGAGCTGGGCTAGCCCCTCCCACCATGGGCCCCACTTACCTCCGGCTGTACTGGGGATCAGCGGGGGCACTCCATGTCTGTTGGATGTTGCTGGGGGGCTTTGGGTTGCGGGGGCACAATGGGTTTTCACCTGTGCATCTTGCGCTGCTCCCTAAGCTCAACTGGGGATGGGAGAGAAGGGAGCAAGGAGCAGAGCCTAAGTGGGTGGGTAGGACGGTTGGAGCAGTGGAGAGCTGACAGGCCACTGGCTGAGAGATGAAGAAGAGTCTTTTTAGACTCTTTAGCCATAGATGCTCTGGCTGAAGAGAAGTTGATGTAATTGAGATATAGAAATAAGGTAACTATATGGAGAGAGCAGGATAATTGGTAGGAGACTGCTGAGCCCTGCAGAAACAAGTAAAACTTTTCCTTTAAGTTTTATGTTAAGAAAAACCAAAGGTGAGTTGGAGAATATTGATACAGACTCTAAAAATTGAAGCCCTGATGCAGATAGTCGGGTGAAACATTGGAAAGATATCCTTTATTTGATAGGGATATCCCTAAGGGAAGAGTGGACTGAATAACTTAATCTGTAAGTGTTTCTTCTCATAGATTTCATAGATTTGTAGGGTTGGAAGGGGCCTGGTAGGTCATCGGGTCTGACCCCCTGCTCCAGGCAGGAAAGAGCACTGGGGTTAAGCCTGTCTAATCTCTTCCTGAACACCTCCAAGGTAGGAGAAAGCACCACCTTCCTTAGAAACCCATTCCATATTTTGTCAACCCTCACCATAAAGAATTTTTTCCTTATGTCCAATCTAAACCTATTCTCCTTCAGTTTGTGGACAATATTTCTTACAACCCTGAGGGGTGCCCTGGTAAACAGAGTATCCTCTATTCCCTGTTGCCCTCCCCCCTCCCCCACCTGATGAGTTTGTAGACAGCCACAAGATTGCCTCTCAGCCTCCTCTTGTGGAGGCTAAAGAGATTCTCAGGTCCCTCAGTCTGTCTTCATAGGGTCTTACCTGCAGGCTCTCCTTTTGTTGTTTATCCTATATTTTTTTAGAAAGACTGGGCATTGAAGAAGCTGGCAGTTAGGAATTGTAGAAGAAAATTCTGAAATACCTAAAAAAAATTTTAAAAAATTCTTTATAAAACGTGAAAAATAAAAGACAATTAAAAGAGAAAAAAATAATCACTGTGAGTTTTTATAATAAGAATTGCAGAATTTCCATAAACTTAGAGGTGGATTTTAGGAGTTCAGTGCTGCAAGAGAAATTAGCCTATGTCAGGTTACTTAGAGGTATTTAAATTAATCCCTCCTGATTTAAAAACAAAACAAAAAGCCTCAACCCTCTTTTTTCCATCAAGATGTGGCAGACAAGAGTTGGGATCACCACTAAAATAAATTGGTAATTGAAATTTTGTTGTTACTAGCAACCTAGTCTTGAAAGCAGTAGATAAGCTATACCTTTATAAAACTACAATTAGGCATACTACCTCACATGGGATAACAACTTACGGCATGAGAACAACAACGGTTACGGTTTCATGAGAACGGATGACAGTTAAGTTATTCAAATCAGCTTCTCCAGTAGTTGTTATGGTTCACCACAAAAGAAGTATTATTTTATTGCCTTTAGATAGATGCTGAAAGGCAAATACATGCCTAAAGCAAAATCAGATTTGTATACCAGAAGGAATTATGTAGTGCTTTGAGTCTAAGGATTTAATACTTAGACTCTTCAAAATCATGGTTCAAATGTTTACAGGGTCAATTCACCCTTTCATTCTTCCTACAGTATTGTTAATGAAGTAAATTCTATGTAGTTTACTGAAGAGGAATCTGTATGTGAGAACTTAAAACCATGGAGCTGATGACACTGCCTGGACATTAGAGATCTTTTGGAGTTCATGAGTAAAAAGTCATTCTTGGCCAAGTGAACCCAGATGACAATCCATTGGGTTATGGTCATTTTCTGTTACTTTTTCCTTCAGATAAAGTTCAACAGTGTTCTCTTATTATAGTGTGCTTCTTCCCTATACTTGGCCCACACAACCCACTTAACTTATGCTGGTAATTCTTGGTTTCTTAGCTCATGAAATGTTGCCACATGTAATGCTGTTTTGTGGTACATAGTCTTCCAAATGAAATCCTGTCTCTACTGGAGAAGTCAGTTAACTTCAGTTGGGCCAGGAGTATGACCTCTGGGCTGAAAGATAGTCTGGAAATCATGTGACACTTATACTGCCTACTGTCCATTTACCCAGGTACTTTTTATTTCTAAAATACTTGTGGTAATATATATGGTAACAATTCTCATAGGCAGTATGGCCTTAGAAAAGAGTTCCTTGTCCCTTACTTAATGGCAACAAAATGTTGATCCTTATGGTGTTGCAGCTAATGAAAGTCATGGGTTTTGCACATCAGAGAGAGAACATTTCTGGGCAAATGTAATAGATAAAAGTAATGGTGCAAAACTGGGAGAGGGTCCTAATGGTCTTGAGGCATGTACACAGGCAAAAAATACTTCCATAAAAATCAATACAAAGGTCTTGGCTCTCTTCAGACATCTAAGTAAGCAATGCTTTTAATTTGGAAAAGTCACAAAGACAGTTCCTTGACTCTTTCAAGTGGGGCAGGGGGAAATCTTGCTTTGTAGTAGATTTTTTAAAATTTAAAAGTCTTGTTATTTGCAAAGTCAGGTTTAAGCACTTACAGAAGATACTCACTGGATTTTGTAACCAGAAGGGGCTAGTCTGCCATCAATTCATGTATTTTTAGCAAAGTAAGTAGATTTGGGTGATAGCAGACTGTGCATAAAATATTAGAGAAGAATCCTGCTGTTCTCTCCAAGTGTCTCTGGCCTTCCATTGCCTTTTATCACTATTCACTTTTGTTTTCTGCCCTGGCTTGCTTTCAGATTTTTAAAATGTTCTTTAGGCTTTACAGCATATCAGGGTTTTACTCTCGAAGCTACTCCACCTTAAAGCTTTGCCAGAAAGAAGAACATGCATAATGTATGTTCTCTTTTCTGGTTTAGTTCTTTTAATATTTGGCTTATAATTTCACTCTATTTTTTTGCCAGAAAAAAGACATTTGTCATAACATCAGAGCTGTAATTGCAGTAGGTTTGTGTCTGCAGAGTGCTGAGCAACCAGGCAAAGGGAGGGTGACCCAGACTCTGCACTGACTTCAGTGACAATTCAAGTCATTGAACACCTCAAATGCATAGACACCTAGCAGCACAGAATCCATACATATTAAGGCCTAAGTCCTAAAGGTAGTTAATCACCTATGCCCCACTGAAATCAGTGGAAGTGTGGTGAGTACATACTTCTGAGGTTACATAACTTTTAACAGACTTGATAAGAAAATTGTAAATGACAGACAAACCCAAAAATGATTATTTTGAGGATTTTCTCTTCTCTCTCATTGATCTCACCCACACACCTGCCATGTGTGTTTTTTCCCTTTGCTTTCAAAATATATTTATTTACTAATAGAATCCTGAACTACATTTTAGCTAAAACTGTAGCTTATCTACCTAAGACCATGGGGGCTCCTCTCCTCACAGAACTGGGGGCCTTACTGTTTTTGAGGTATTTACTCTCTCAGTGCCCCTATGAGATAAGGAATGTCTGCTATTCAGATTTTACCCTGAACTGAAACACAGAGAGGCTATGTCACAATGGGTGCATCTACACATGCATTTACTGTGGAGTTGACTAGCTCTGCAGTTCAGCGTCACAGTCTATATGTGTGCCCATATTAGGGTGCAGTGGACTAATTAACTCTGCTGTAGGATGGTACTGTCTGGGAGAAGTACGATCCTACAACATAATAATTACATGCAGTCAAACACATATGTAGGTTGCTACTGGGTCTAGCTAGGGCAAGAGGGTGCTACAGTGCTTGGGCTGCCTACCGGATAGCCCTGCACTGTATTACTCTTGTGCCCCAGCCGGCCCCTCGGCTGCCTGATGTTGTCACTTGCCAAACTCGGGTTGCTACACCCCAGCTCAAATTGCTATGGTCCTGGGCACACAGTAAGATGCTGTCTCTGGGAAACAGCTAGTTCCAGTGCAAACTGCACTGGAGTTTATTCAGGCACATTAATAGCACACATAGATGTGCCCAGTGATACCGTGCATTGTCTCACTAATATTTACACTTGTGCATCCATGATTAGAATTTTTAAAATGGAGGTACGTGCTGGTTCTCTATGCCTTGAATAGAGACATATATCAGTACATTTTGATTCATAGCGACCAGCACTTTGAGTGACAATCACTGCAAAAATAGGCGCGTGTCTGGGGCCCTGTCCATCATGTAGAGTCTTCCAGTGTTCCATGCACAGAGCTCTGTGTGATAATAAGGGACTCCATTTTGATTGCAAGAACTTGGATCTTTATTAGAAGAGCCACATGCCTGGTATTGCTGCTTGAAGCCCAGTGATGCAGTGAGTGCTCAGAACTTCACAAAATTTGCCAAGCACATTGGGCTTCCTGATACCACCTCCAAGTTATCCCCACTACAACTTGTGTTCCAATCTGCAGTTGTTACCTTCAGCAGTCTTTTACTGGTGTTTCTGTAAATGTGGGAATCATAACCTGAAACTTCCACCTAGGTCTAGATGAAACATAAAGGCAGTCCATGAACCTTTTGCTGAATCACTTAGTACATAAGGCACTTGTCCAGGAATGGGGAGATTTGGTTTTTAACCTCAGCCTACCCCACTTCAGCCAGAAAAAAGATTGAACCCAGCTTTTCTACTTCACAGTAAAAAGGCTGATTGCCAGGCTCTGGGCTGGGCTAGACTCAGGGCACCTTTCATCCTTTCATTTGGGGTTGGGCCACCAGGTAGCAAGAAATAGATGCGATGGCCAGGAGGACAGAAAGCAAGGGAAAAACTGATTCTGTAGTCCAGTGAGAGGTGTACTCCCCTGGAAGGGAGGGAGCATTGTGTTCTGGCCTCTGAGTTGTGCAATTTTATGCAATGACTATTTAATATAAAAATCATAGGCAGCATTGGAAACAAGGGCCGAAATACAGAGCTCCGTCCTTCCCTGGAGAATTTTGTTCACTCTGGATCATACAATCAGCTCTTTCTTGCTTGTTTTCATAGGATCATAGAAAATTGGGGTTGGAAGGGACCTCAGAAAATCATCTAGTCCAACCCCCTGCTCAAAGCAGGACCATCCCCAAGTAGATCATAACAGTCAAAGCTTTGTCAATCCGGGTCTTAAAAACATCCAAGAATGGAGATTCCATAACCTCTCTGTGTAACCTGTTTCAATGTTTACTACTCTCTAGTGAGAAAATCCTTCCTAATATCTAACCTAATCTTCCCTTGCTGCAACTTGAAACCATTACTCCTTGTTCTGCAGTTAGCCACCACTGAGAACAGTCTAGCTCTATCCTCTTTCAAAACTCTCTTCAGGTAGCTTAAGGCTGCTATTAAATCCCCTCTTAGTCTTATCTTCTCCAAACTAAATATACCCAGTTCTCTCAGCCTCTCCTCATAAGTCATGTGCCACAGCCCCCTCACCATTTTGGTTGCCTTCAGCTGGACTCTTTCCAATTTGTCCATGTCCTTTCTGCAGTGGGGGCCCCAAAACTGAACACAGTACTCCAGACGTGACCTCACTGGTGCTGAATAGAGGGGAATAATCACCAGGGATCCTGGTTTTCTCTGATTTTTTTTTTAAATCCCCAATTTTTGGTTTAAAAAGTCACTGCAAATCCACATTTTGCCATGATTAAAATTAAACACTACTGTATATGTATTAGTGGTGTTTCATTTAAATCATGGAATAATGTGGATTTGCGGTTACTTTTTTTTTTAACCAAAAATTGGAGATTTATTTAAATTAGAAAAAAAAAAACAGGAGTCCTGATACTCACTTCCCTTGACCTGCTGGCAACACACCTACCAATTCAGCCCAATATGCCATTACCCTTCTTTGCAATAAGGGCACACTGGTGGCTCATATTCAGCTTATTGTCCGCTGTAACCTCCAAGTCCTTTTCTGCAGAGCTGCTGGTCAGCTAATCAGCCCCCAGCCTGTACTGTGCATGGGATTGTTCTTTCCTAAGTGTAAGACTTTGCACTTGTCCTTGTTAAACCTCATGAGCTTTCTTTTGGCCTAATCCTCCAATTTGTCTAGGTCATTCTGAATCCCAGCCCTACCTTCCAGTGTATCTACTACTCCCCCCTGCTTGGCATCATCTACAAACTTCCTGAGGGTGCACTCCATGCCATCTTCCAGGTCTGGCCCCAGGACCCATCCCTGGGGCACTCCACTGATACCAGCTGCCAACTACACATTGAGCCATTGATTGAGTTTTATTAGTAGATATTTAGGACTGTGAATCCAAAAAGATGACAAAGCCAGCAGGGAAAAATACAAATCACCCAAGTGAGTGACTAACATTAGAGGGATGGGGGTGAGGTGGGGAACACAACTAGGTTACAGAAAATACAATGTTAGCCACCTAAGCCTGGGTACAGTCAATTTTTGTATCTACTTTGCAGTCCCTTCATGTAGCCCATACTTCCTTAGCTTGCCTGCGAGAATGTTGTGGGAGACCATATGAAAAGCCTTGCTAAAATCAAGGTATATCACATCCACTGGTCTCTCTGCATTCAAAGAGCCAGTCATCTCATCATAGAAGGTGATCGGGTTGATTAGGCATGACTTGCCCCTGGTGAATCCATGCTGACTGATCCTGCTGCTTCTTCTCCTCCAAGTGCTTAGTCATGTATTCCTTGAGGATCTGCTCCATGATTTTTCCAGGGACTGAGGTGAGTAGTTCTCTGGATCCTCCTTTTTCCCTTTCTTGATATGGGCACTATGTTCACCCTTCTCCAACCATCTGGGACCTCTCTTGATAGCCATGAGTTTTCAAAGATTATGGCCAGTTGCTCTACAATCTCATCAGCCAACTGCTTCAAGACCTCTGAATCTTGCATTTCTTTCAGTCCAGTGGCCTGGATTAAACAGGGTTTTGCCTAGCCTGTAGCCTAGTGATTAGGGCATTTTTCTGGGAAGTGGAGCAGGTATGTTAAAATCCACTCTGGGAAAGTAGGGCATAAAGTTTAGATCTCCCATTTCCTAAACAAGTGCATTAGCCTTTAGACTACTCAGCAAACTGTGGAAGACACTTCTAGCACCATTGTCCTTTCCATTGTTACTTACAGTTGATGTTGCTGTTTCTTAGCTGGACATTCATTCAAGACTGGGAGAGCTGCGTGGGCCTCTGTGGACAGAATGAAAATTGTATAAGGTTTCCTGACCTTGGCCCATTGAGGGTAGGGCAAAGTTTACATACCCCTGGGTGGAACAGGATAATCTGCCTGAAATGAGAAATGGACACTTTGGAATAGTGGTGGCAATGACTTCTTAGGTATAAAATAGTATTTGGGTGCTAGCTTCTAGATACACTTTTGGCTTAGGCATATGGTAAGACTGGTCATGTGTGGAGGTAGAGCTTTAGGCCTCTGGTGAATTTTAGGATAAAAAAACTCAGCTGTTCATGGAGCTTAGGCATTTCCATGGTTGGATAGCAGCTGAGTTGGTATATAGGATTGTAATGTTGAAACGAGGTACATACATTCTGTCTAAGTTTCATTTCAGGTTCATAAATACAATGTTATATCTTGCCCACAGTCTTTACGTATTGAAATATATGACTTTGCCCATGTAGTGATCAAGTAAAAATAAAGTACTGAGTATTGTATTAGGCAAATGATGATTGTCCGTTTATGTTTAACATCTATCTTGTTAGTTCCAAACTCTATACCCATTACACTGGAGAGTATAATTAAAATTCTATAATCGGAGTCTATTGAAAGAAAAATGATGTGAGATAAGAGTGTAAGGGAGAGTTATTCATGAAAGGTTTGTGATATAAATAAGTTTTCAGGATGAATTGCTACCTAACAATGGAGTTTCTATGCAATATTCTATAATTTACCTCTTTTTAGTCCTTCTTCTTTTCCTTTCTTTCTCTGTTCCTCTAACCTGATCTTGAAGTATCACTTGTTATAATACTACTTTATAATAATTCCTACTTCAGCAATGATGCCTTCGGAATGCGAACACAGTTCTGAAAAGTTCTTTTTTTTTTCTACTGGTACTAGTGCACAATTACATATGCAACAGTAATGTTTCCTCATTTTTCTTCAGTGGTATAGATATGTGAACAATCCTCATGCCTTAGGGCTGCAGAAAAAACCCTGGAAAAAATTAATCAGTGCTAGTTAAGAACCCGATCCTACTTCTACTGAAATCTACAGGATTTTTGCCACTGAATTTGGGCTTATATTTGGATAAATAATACCATTGTTTTAGCCAGTACATCTCCACCACTCCATAATAACCTATTGAAGTTGAAAAAGTTCAAGCCAAGTGCTGTTGATTTCTTCAGAGCCAATCAAAATGATGGATATAGTGGTGCAAGATCACAGCTGGCTGGGTTTAGTCCTCTCTTCACTAGCTACAGATGGCCTGTAATGTAGGGATGCCCATTTGGTGAAATTTACCAGTTTCTCTAGAGATCACACATATGCATGTGCATTTAAAAAACAATTGTATCACAAATAGCATTTTAAACAACAGATGTAAGTATTGACAGTAAAATAATGTCCAAAACGCAGAATATATCCACAAAAGAGACGAGAAAGAGGTTGTGATATGCTTTACAGTACTCTGTGTAGCCTTTTAACTTTACAAAAAGGACAGAAAATAACTATAAAATCAATGTATGCAACACTTGCCAAACCTCCTAAATTAGATATGAAATTCTCTTTACAGTTTATAGCTTTCCAGCATTTAACTTCTTTTTTCCATATATCACAACCACAATCTTAAGTCCCCGAAGAGCATAGAAATGCCTTTAGAAGAATTTGAAGCCTCCTTGAGCTCTTTGCTTGCTTTTAAATACAGGTTTTACTGGAAAGAAGCACACAATCAGATTTATATATATAAAATCTATCCTTAATTCATAGAGGGCTTTTTGCACTAGTTGTTAAAGATGGTTATAACAATCTCCTATGCAGATTTCCAGCTGGATGTATGTTTAAAATAAAAAGGAATTAATTGTGTGAAACTGTTTTATCAGTAAAACAGATGTCGGGGTGAAATAACAATATTGACCTTAACTGGTGTTAAACAGGCAATCACATTTACAGTGAACAGAGGCAAAAAAAATCTTATTTGTATAAAATACAGCATCAAAGTTTTCTTGGCAAAGTATGTATCTGATTTCCATTTCTCTATTCAAGTGTACATTTCCTGTACAGAGGGAGCCATCACTGATTTTTTTATTCAGCAATGTAGTCTAGTAAATCTTTCCTCTTCACTATAACATCACATATGGAAGGAAAATATAATTAAGGGGTTAGGTTTGGACATGAAGCTTTTCACACTGATCAGTTCTTGAGTGGATAAAACTCCATGTTACTTTTTTTCCATGACTTGTGATGTAAATAGCCTGAAATTCAGCTAGACATTTCAATTATGACATTAACAAGGAAGATTCAGTTTTTCTGGCTGCTTATGAATGGCCTCACTTGAAAAATTGCTAGGAATTGAACGGCTTTTGTTTGTTAGGAGGAAAGATAGGCAACTGGTGCTGTTCTAGAAAGCTGTAGAATATGAACTGGTTCTACAAAGCAAAAGACAGATTGATATCAATGCTGAAATATTTATAACATCATTATGCATTTGTAGTGAAGAACTGGGGTAGGACATTCCATATTCTACAGTAGGTATTCAAATCAGGATCCAGTTACTGTCGTACATCTTCCTCTACGTTCCTATATATTTTTACCTAAAGCATTTCTATTTTAAGCTATTATGCTGCCAGACTTGTAGCAAGTTTAGAGTATTCTATTAGACAAGTTCAAATGACTTCAGCGGTTTCCTACATAAGTCGACAGTATGCATACAGCTTTTAGGCTGTAAAAAAAGAATTGTGTATGGGCCCAGGGGCTTCAAGAAATGACAATCCCTTTATAGTAAGTACAAAAGCAAAACAGGTGATGGGAGACACTATGGCTCAGAGCCTCAATAGTATATTTAGGCACTCGTGGTCAGATCCAAAACCTGACTTAGACACTTAAAACAAGAGTTGGCAGGAGTTCTGGCCACCTGATTCCATAACTGCAGTTTAAAAATTCCTTGTTCAGCTGTTCAGCTATTTGTTCAAGACATCTGAATTTTAAACCTGGAGGCACCTAAACTCATTAGCCACCTGAAATTTCCAGATCTCCCTGAAGTCTGACTTCACAGCATGCTCAGTTCTCGGCTGGTCTGAGGAGTTCGGCTCCTATTTTCTATTTGGATCCAGAAACTAGACAGAGGACATTTTAGAACCCAGAGTGATTCAGTTTGGTAGGCATGCTCCCAGCATGCCAAATTTAAACTGCTAGCATTGAGTTCTGCACAAAACAGAGCCCTCATGACCATTTTCATCTAAATATGTGATGGTTCCCACATTATGGTATAATAACTTAGTGGTTAGAACACTCACTCAGGAAGTGTGAGATCTGGTGCTAGACCTTTCAGCGTCTGATGCAGGCCAAGCCTACGTTTCCCACATGAGAGTACCAGCAGGCCATAAGCAAGTACTCTCCCCACCTCCTGTTGAAGCTATGCCACTACAGCAAAAGATACAAACTTCATTGGACTAAAAGGAGATCAAGAAGGAAAGAGGCTCTACCTAGTTAGGGAACTCAACTGCAAAGGAGAAATCCTGGAATCCAGTCCTTCCTCTCAGGATTATGAGTGATTTATATTCAATGAGCATTTTATGTAAAAATCAGAAACAGGCCAGGGGCAAGGTCCTATTCCTATAATGCTCCCTCTTTGCTTGCAACTTCATTTCATTCTAATTAAACTCAGTCATTCTCAGCAAAAAACAGGCAAAGCATACAGGCTGTGGCATACAGATCTAAATTATACGTTGCATTTATTACATGCAGAAGGTAGAGTATTTTTGTACCCTATAGATCTACTAAATCAGGGATGTATACACAAGCATATTCTATACATCTCTGCTGCTAGCTTGGAGTTTGGAGCAGTCACATCCTTAAAGCCTTGTTATACCTTACGCTGTAAGACACACAAATGTTAATAGGCTTTGTGTTGTTCCGCTTAGTGGAACAGTCACTTGTTAAAGTGAAAAAATATTTTCTGATTGTCCTTTACCTGCACAGCTGTGACTTGACACAAGAGGCTTAGTCAATGTAGGCAGTACTAGGAGCATATGTAAGCTGTTTCTTAGGTGGCTTCCAGCTGGCCAGCAGCTTGGGCAGGGGAGGTGTGGGAAGGTGGGCTCCAGAGAATGAAAAGATTGGTCCCGTTAGAGTTAGCTGGTAACTGGCCAGCTAAAAGCTTAGCTGGCAGCAGCACAGGCTCCAGAGAAAAAAAGGATCAGGCCTGAGCTGCATAGGACCTGATCCTTTTTTCCCCAGAGCTAGCCCCCCTGCACCAATGCCAGCTGGGCTGCCGGCTGGCTGGGTGCTGCCTGAGCTTTGATGGGCCCAATCCTGTTTTTTTTTCCCCCAGAGCCAGCCCCCTCGTGCTGCCACCAGCAGGAGCAGTGAGCCTGTCTGGGTGATGGTGGGAGGCACTACAGCTGCTGGATGCTTCAAGTCTGTCTCTGCCCAATGTCCCTTGAGGGACAAAGCACTGTGCCCAGCCCCATTGCACCACAGCATCCCCGCTTGTCAGGAAAGGCCACTGAATCCTGGGATACTGGAGGACTTCAGTTTGGGTAAAATGGTGTAAGGAGTGGCCATGCCTTAACAACATGAGCAATATTAGTTGGATTAGAGATAATCCAGCCCTGGAGCAGCATAACTTTATGGTGAATGAGTACTTTAAATCAGTTAAAAGTGTTAACATGTAACCAATCCAGGGGTTAAGAGCTTCAGAAGCTGCCTAAATTTGCTGTGTAACAAGACCCTTAGTCTAGAAACCTCCTCTGACACAGCTATGATTTGCCACTTGAAGCTTACTGAGTGGAGGCAGGGCTAAGAGCTGTCGTTGTGAATTGCCACTAGGTCTAGGGACAGACATAAACTGGTTTAAGTGATCAAAAACTGGTTTAAACCTGTAACAGAAAAGATGTTGTGTGCACATAAACCAGTTTTAAAGTGGCTGAAACCCAGTTGAGATAAACCTGGTTGAATGCAGTATCAGACTTAACTGATTTGATTCAAACCAGTTTATGCAATGTCTGTCCCAGATACCTTTCTGGTTTAAGATAAATCAGACACCCCAGCATCCCAGCATGCTCTCTGTGCTGGGCAGGGCTCTCTGCTCCACAGCAGAGCTCCCCCCTCCCCCCTGCTCTATAGCCGGACCAGGGACTAGCTAGCCCCATTAAGACAAAGTTGGCAGAAAGGGGGTTAATTCTTGCCTCCTTCCCCTTTCCCCACCACTGCTGGGGTTTGCCTGTCTGCCAGGGAGCACAGGGGAAGGGGCTATAGTGGCATCCCCTGGACCTGGCAGATGACAGCTGCAGGTGAAGGATGAAGGGAGGAATTAACCCTTCTCCCTGCCCCCTTCACCTTAACAGGGCCATGCTGGGTTGGTTGTCTTGCAGGGGGGCCTCTTCCACCTCCTCCTCTCAAGGTGGGGAGAGGGACTCTGTAAGACACTGGCTAGAGTCTCTTCCTCCCCCTCCCCTTCCCCCTACCCCCCACAGCTCTGGAGCTGGGGGGGGTGAGGCTCCATATGATGCTTCCCAGCCTGGGGGGGGCGGCAGGGGGTGGCCTGTTCCATGCTAGAGGGAACTCTTCCCCTCCTCCTCCCCCCAAAGGGGCAGCGGGAGCATGGGCTCAACTGAGCAAAATGTGGTTGTGGGTGTGTGAGGGAGGTTGGGGGGGTGTAGGGACCCCTACACACTCCCTGATGGTGTGCAGCCCCCACTACTTGGCAGCAGCAGCAGGTGGGAATGCCAGGGCACTTGTGACGGGATGGCTGGCAGTGACCTGGCCCAGGGGTTTTGAAAGGGCAAAGGATGATTGGATTCCCTTTCCACACCAATCAGGCCCCAGAGACTCACCCCGCTGTATCCTGATTGGACCCTTGGGTTACCTGCAGGGGGATAAAAGGGGCGGCCTGGGCTGACTCAGGAGAGACCAGAGAGGGACAACAAGGAAGGGGCTTCACAGAATTGGTAAGAGCTGAGCCGAGCCAGCAGGGTGGGAGCAGTGCCCCAGAAGTGCCTGAAAGAGCAGGACCTGCAGGCAGCAGTGGGACCCTCAGCAGAGCGGCATGTGGCCGGCAGGAGAGGCCCCCCACTGGGCTCCAGGATCTCCAAGGAGAGGCTGCAGCCAGCAGGAGAGGCTCCCCCACTCCAAGAAAGATTTGAGTAGTGACCTCAGGGGTTCCCAGCTTTGCTTCCAGCTCCTCCAATCAGAGGCCAGGCAGCTCAATGTTTGGCTGAGGCTCTGGGAAAGTCAAAACCCCTAGCAGGCTGGAACAGGGCTACCAGTGGTGGCTGTATGGCAGCATTCCTGCCTGCTATGTGGCACACCTGGGTTCAACTTCCAGCAGAGGTGACTTGGGGTGAGTGAGATAACAAGAAGCAAATCTTCTTGCAGTGGAAAGGGACCATTGTGTTTTCTCCCCCTTCAGCTACCAAGGCTCTACATGTCCTTGTTGTTTGACATTTCGCATTTTGTGCCTTTTTGTATTTCACCAACCCATATTGTTTGTTCTGCTGTTTGTGTTTTATATTTTGTTAACCCTGTTTTGTCAGTGATTGTAAGTGTCTAACCTTTGTTGAATCTTGCCCCCTTGGGGTGTTGTAGCATCCACTATAACCTATGATTTATGCCTGTTATGTTCCCAGTAGTAAAAGGTATATGGTTAAGTCCCTATTGGTGGTTTGGCTCTTCTCTATAGGGGAGGAGAGTCCCTACACTTCCCACAATGCTTGTGCACCTGCTTTGATCCCATCAGTTGAAGAAGGGGTACTTCTTGGAGTACCGCCTGGGTTACACACTCATGCCTGAGGCAGATGCATCTCCAGGCAGTGCTGCATGGAGGAGGGAGCAGAGGTCGCCTTATCCCCAAGGCTGTGCTCCCCACACCTGTAGCTCTAGCCCTTGCAGTGGGGGAAGCCCCGCACTGAAGCCTGCTGTCTCCCCTGCTCCTGGCTGTGCAGCCCCCCCCCCTCTGCTGTGAGTGGAGGGAACCCCACTCCCTGCTTCCCTGCAGAGTCCAACTTGTGGTTTCCCCTCTGTAAAGGTAGAGCTGCAAGCGCGTGGCATGGAGCCTCAGCGATAGAAGCAAACGGGCAGGCTGCACAGGGCCGCACTCTTGCCCCCAGCACAGAGCTGGCTGCTTCTGTCCCCACGGCTCCATGCTTCATGACTGCAGCTCTGTACTCACATCGGGAAAGCCCTGCACTGGACTCTGAGGGTAAGGAGGGGGTGGGGCTCCCTTCACTCCTGGCAGAGAGCGCGGACTGCGCAGCCAGGAGTGGGAGAGACAACAGGCTCCAGTGCGGCACCTGCCTCAGGCATAAGTGCCCTGACATCCTCACCTGCTGCTGCTGCCAGGCAGTGGAGGCTGCATGCCATGTGGGGAGTGTGTGGGAGTCCCTACGCTCCCCACCTCCCTCACACCCCACACATCCACACCCTGCCCAGCTAAGCCCATGCTCCCACTGCCCCTCTGGGAGGAGGAGGAGTAGCGGGAAGAGTCCCCCTCTGGGGCTGGGTAACATCCCATAGAGCTCCCCCTTCACACCCCACAACTATGGAGGAGAAGCAGGGGGAAGTGTCCCCCTCTGGGGCCAGGCAGGCTGACAGAACCCCCCTCCTGACCCCACTGCAGGAGGGGGAGAAGGAAGAAGAAGAGCCCCCCCCACACTGAACAAATCCCCCATGCTGGACCCCCAGTGGTGGGGGAGAGGGAGTTGAGAGAAGAGTTCCCCTCTGGGGCAGCAGCCCTTTATGTCTGGATTGCTCCTGGCTGTCAGGGAGCCACTGGGACGGACCTGCCAGGGCCTGCCCATGCTCCCCCTCCTTAGCTCGGCTTCCCTGTGGAAGGGAGGGCTGTTCTAAGGCCCCTGGGCTTCTGGCTGAAGCCACTTCAGGCATGTGCTGAACATTTAGAGACTAACCTGCAAAGACTGGATCAATTCAGGCTCAGGCTTTTTGAATGTCTGTCCCTAGTCTATAAACCTGGTAAGCCAGAACAGGTTTCAATCCCTGCTCTGTGGGCACAGTTGTAAGAGATCCTGGGATGCTGGAGGACTTCAACTTGGGCGACACATCTGTGGGGAGTGAATATATCCTAGTAGAAGAGGAACTGTCTATTGCGAATCAGAGATAATCCTGCCCTGGAGTGGCATAATTTTGAGCTGTGTAAAGTGCTTAAAACCACTTTAAGGTGTTAATGTGTGGACAATCCACAGGTTAAAAACTCCAGGAGCTGCCCAAAATTACCATGTAACAAGGTTCTAACATGACTAACTACCTCTCTCTGCATTTATTACTTGTCATTTGTACTTACCTTGCCTCTTGTCATTTTTTCCAACACCAGGCATCAGTTGTGTCTTTGGTTTCATTTTATTGAATAGATCCGTATTAGTATCCAGACCCTTCCATCTGTACCTGCTAAACTGATTAAACTTATATTTAAATACAGACTAGCAGAACATCTGGAAGATCATAAATAGGTATGGTCTTTCCCTCATGTTTTCTGCAAAGGAAAATTGCATTTTAATAACATATTAGAGTTCTTTCAATGTATCAATAAAGTAACAAACAAGAAAGCACTGGTTAATGTAATTTATTGAGACTTCCAAAAGGCTATGGATATAGCTACACTCAGGAGACCATGACAGAAGCTAAGTAATCATAGGATTTCAGGTAAAATATTGCCATGGAGCAAAAGTGGCTAAGAAACAGAAAAGAAAGAGTAGGGATACATGATCAATTTAATCAGAATTATACATTAGCATATTAATATATATGTTGCATAATGAGATAGAAAGATGACACTGTATTTTTTTTTAATTTATCAGGACAAGAGAAGACTGTAAGGGACCTAAACCTAATGACCAATGCCTCAATGCATACATATGATGGAATTTCTGGGATTCTTTTTTCATTTTTTTTAATAGCCAAGGAAATTGTACATACACAAAACTACATTAGAAAGACATTTTTGTAAGTGAAGCACTGCAAGTCTGTAAATCTTACAATTAATATTGTATGTGAAATTTTAATTCAAACCCACAAAGAAATTGTACCTCGTTCAGTAGCCACAACTCAGTGGTCTGGGAATGAATCTTGATAGTAAAGTAAAGAAAGCCCTTATTTTCCAGTTCCCTGTTTTATTTACCATAGAGAAATGTGAAAGTCTGAGGCAAGTGAAACAAGGGAGTACAAAAAGAGAGAGGGCAGATTCTTGAATAAAGCAACTGAAAACCTGAATTATATCCTTGCCGCTCCTGCAGAATCCCTGTAGGATGTTAAACAAGGTATCTGAAGCACAACTTTTCACAGATAATCATAAAGAGTAAATCTACAATGCAGTGTCAGTTTCTGGCAAGGAAGCCCCCAAACACCCTCCACTTGCCCATTCCTACTCACACACCTTAAATCTAGAAATGCACCAATGAGGCTGCTCCAGGACATCCCTTTGCAGCCACTCTTGAGACCTGAGTCTCAGACATGCCTGAAAGCAGGCTCTGCAGACAACCTCAGAGCAGCCTGACAGCTACCTTTCTAGGTTTGGAGTACACAGTGGGGTTGTGGTGATCATCAGGTTCAATAAGCACAGGCATACATGAATGAGAAGAACTAAGCAAAGAACTTCATTATGGAGCAGTAGGAAACCTTTGCAGATCCTTGGTCTCTCTTTCTAACTAATCTAAGGGACCATCTCCCAATCTTCCTAACTTCCTCAGTTTCCTGTTAGGGAGCCTCTCTAAATTATAACTTCTGTCACTATGGAGGTAAAAGGTAAGTTGTAGTGATGTATTTGAGGATGGCCCTGCCAGTACAAGTTGGTATAGACATACTATAATTTTGTTTCTACCTTTCTGATTTGATGTCTTAGGCCATGTTCAGATGAGCATGGCCATGTGGTGCCACAGACTTGGCACTTGACACACCACACATCAGTGCATTGTCTGCCGCATTGTCTGTGGCACCACACACCATGCATTCATAGATTTTATAGACATTAGGGCTGGAAGGGACCTCAGAAGATCATCGAGTCCAGCCCCCTGCCCAAACGGCAGGAAGTCAGCTGGGGTCATAAGATCCCAGTAAGATAAGCATCCAATTTGCTCTTGAAGGTGTTCAATGTAGGTGCCTGAACCACCTCCGATGGCAGACTGTTCCAGACCTTGGGGGCTCGGACAGTAAAGAAATTCTTCCTTATGTCCAGCCTGAAATGGTCTTGTAGTAGTTTATGACCATTCAACCTCATCATCCCTTGGGGCGCTCTGGTGAACAAATGTTCCTCCAGATATTGATGGTCACCCCTGATAAACTTATAGTTGGCCATCAGATCACCCATGAGCCTGCCCTTCTCCAGGCTAAAGAGCCCCATGGCTCTCAGCCTGTCGTCGTAAGATCTGCTTTCCTGACTTCTGATCATGCATGTGGCTCTTCTCTGGACTCTTCTCCACATCCTTTTTAAATTGTGGAGCCCAAAACTGGACACAGTACTCCAGCTGCGGCCTCACCAAGGCCGAGTACAAGGGAAGAATGACGTCTCGGGATTTGCTTGAGAAGCATCTATGGATGCAAGCCAGTGTTTTGATCACTTTACTAGCCGCAGCATCACTTTGCAGGCTCATGGTCATTTTGTGGTCAATGATAGTATCATAGTATCATAGTATCATAGTAGCTAGAGTCGGAAGGGACCTAGGTAGATCATCTAGTCCGACCCCCTGCCTTGGCAGGAAAGAGGGAAGGCAAGGTGCTTATCTAACTTCCTTTTAAAAATCCCCAGGCTAGGAGCCTGCACCACTTCCCCTGGAAGCCGGTTCCAGGCCCTAGCCACCCTGACTGTGAAGTAGCGCCTCCTAATATCTAATCTAAACTTACCCTCCGCCAGCTTGTGACCGTTATTCCTGGTCACTCCTGGCAGCGCACGGGGGAACAGGGACTCCCCCAATACCTGCTGATCCCCCCTGACCAGTTTGTAGCAGGCCACAAGGTCCCCCCTTAACCTTCTCTTGTGGAGGCTAAACAGGTTCAGGTCCCGTAGCCTCTCCTCATAAGGCCTGCCCTGCTGACCCCTGATCATACGAGTGGCCCTCCTCTGGACTCTTTCCATATCGTCCACGTCCCTCTTGAAGTGTGGCGCCCAGAACTGGACGCAGTACTCCAGCTGCGGCCTGACCAGTGCCACAGAGAGGGGGAGGATCACCTCCCTGGACCTGCTCGAGATGCATCTGTGGATGCATGACAGGGTACGGTTGGCCTTCTTGACTGCCTCCCCACACTGCCGGCCCATGTTCATCGTGGAGTCAATGACGACTCCAAGATCCTTTTCCGTCTCCGTGCTTGATGACCCCCAGGTGTTCTTCGCACTACAAGGTAGCAGTATGGAGACATTTTTTGACCCTGGGAGATCCCTAGGTATGCCACTGCTTTTTGTCGCCTGGGGAAACAAAGGTCAATGCTCATGTGGACACGACCTTAGTGTCCAGCTCATGGAAATACTGGAAGTTCACAGCTCCAACACAGTCAGGGAGCTGTGCTTTGAACATATAATGTTCTGTTCCTATTCCTATGTGGGCACCTAATGTTAGTATGTCTGTTTCTCAGTTCTGTAAAATGGGGGTAATACTCCTCATCCCACAGGATTGTCACAAAGATAAATTAATTGTTTATGAAGCAGTCAATACCATAGTGGCACACACCTTAGAAATCCCTTGAGAAAATTAATAATTTGTTCTTCAGAGCAGGCTAGAACAGAATGTGGTAAATAGGCCTCAGGCCACACACTGAATAATGAGGACAAAAGAAAATATTGAATAGCTTCTCATTAAATAAGCCACATCCATTCTATGTGCTGAATGAAGCAGGAATCCTGTGGAAGAGGTAGTCTGTGATCATGCAATACAAGTTTGTGTCATAAACAGGGATCCTGGTTTTCTCTGATTTTAAAAAATCCCCAATTTTCAGTTAAAAAAAGTAGCCCCAATCCACATTTTTCTATGATTAAAATAAAACACCACTGATACACACACACACACACAAACACACACATATGATATCCTTATATCTATATGGTGGTATTTCATTTAAATCTCAGAAAACATGTGGATTTGGAGTTACCCTTTTAACCAAAAGTTGGGGATTTATTTTATTCAGAGAAAACCAGGATCCCTGGTCATAAACCATATATATAATGAGCAAAATTAAGGTTTCACAGGCAACCTCCAAGGTGGCACTTCCTATATTATGAGGATTTGACTTTGCAATTTTAATATTTTTTTAAATAGAGGTTTTTTCCTTATATATTTCACACATCATTGATCTAGTATGCAATACTAGTTTACTTTGTATCCTGTGCCAATTTTTTATTAACTCCCAGGGGTGGTAGCATGTAGTCTATGACATTTGAATCACATCCATTGCCAATATCTGTCTCACAGTGCATTTTCTATCTTCATATACTTATCCCTTGCTGCTGTACATCATGTCTTGCAGATATGTCCCCTATGGTTGCTATTTCTGAACTATTTATATTTAAAGTAGGAAATTGAGGTCATGTGTGGAATTACAATGATGAAAACAAAGTCATACCTTGTTTGCTCATTGCTTTTTCCTTTGCTTTCATGGCTAGCTTATGTGCCTGACACTCTAGAACTTGTTTATTTTGCAACTCTGTTGCATCCTTCACAGCTGTCTCCGTGGAAACCACAGTCTTAATTGCACACTTTAAGGTTAAGTCTGTTTCTGTTAAAAGCTGCATCTGTGTGTGCTCATTAGTGTGCAGGACGCGCAATGAATCTCCTAGGGCATCACTCAAGTCATAACCAAACTGGCAGTGTTGAACTAGTCTTCTTAACTTTGCTATATCATCTGCAGTGGATTCACTTTTTTCTTGATACTGGTTGTGAAGAACAGCAATAAGCCACAACTGTGTGATAGAGTGCTTTTCCTTCTCTCTTAAAAACTGGATGATCTGTTCAGGCAAAAGAAAGTGTTTATATTTTAATGTATAATGTTACAGTAGTGTAACTAGAGCAGGGTGAGTGGGGCATCAGCCTGATCATCAAAGTAGAAGGGGTACCAGTACTTCATACCCCCAACTCTCCAAAGTTCACCAGCATCTCTGCCCAGGACACTGAAATTACTATTTTGGCTTCCACAGGTAAACAACTTAAAGGAAAGAAACTCCAAATGCTAAGTGCCAGATGAATCTCTTCATCCCTCTCTCCTTCTCTTGCACACATACACATACTACCTGGTACTGTTATGGTATTTCAGGTAGTCTATTTGCCATCTCCAAAAAGAAAATGTATCAAGATTGAATAGAAATCCTTGTAAAGTTTAGGGCTAGATTCTGTTTCCAAATGCATATGACCTTGTCAGGTTCTACCGAACAGGAGGGAAAAAATTAACCAGGCTGATGAAACAGGACTCAGCTTTATACATGCCCCATAGTTGCCTTTCTGGTGCAAGGGAAAACTTGAGCTCACAGAGGCACTACTGTGAAGTTCTGCTGGCCATTACACTTTGTAGGACAGGTACATGAAACTTTCTGAGGGCCATTCTGCTCTGGGATATGGGAATAGTGGTTCTGGAGCACAGGTACTGTTGTTCTGTAGCCTCAGAATGAAAATCCTTTCTTCTTTTCCTCAAGGGCTTCTCCAACATCATTATTTAGACTCTGGTTTGGAATCCTCATACAATACACTGGACATTTTTTATCAATTCAACTTCTTTCCCAGGTAAAGAAAACCACAGAGAAGTAGTATCAGAATATGTCCTCATTAGGGTGCCGGACATTTGAGTTTGATTTAGTATAATATAGATTTAATCATAAATGGAGGAAAACATAGCACAGTACATTTAAAGATTGCCAGTACATTACATGAAACATTACAAGAGCCAAGACAGCTTTAGTACAAACATCCTTTGTTGCCCTGTGGGGTCAGGCCAACTTTCAGGATCTTGATAGTGCACTGTTAGATGGAGGGTGTGACACAATTGCACGTATATAAATATACAAATCAATTAGGTGCATACACACACACACACACACACACACTCAGGCACATACACATCCAAAGCAGCCTAGGCACATGCATACCTATCACCAATTCAAGCACATACACTTTACACACCAAAAGTTAGACAAAAATCAATTGTCCATACCCACACACTCAGTGCATATACACAGGTTACTAATTCATATATCATGCACACGACATATATATATATTCACACTCACGCACGCACAGTCACCAGTTCACACACATACAACCCACCTACACTTACACACTGGTAAGTTCCTAACTTGGATGGTACAGTGTGTATGAGTGTGCTTGGGGTATCTGGAATACTTGGGGGAAGGTTAAGGTGAGAGAGAGAGAGTTAAAGTGCAAGTTGCCAGAACCAGGATGAGAACCAGTGGACTAGAGAGAAGCTAGCTGAGGAACCAAGGCTTGGGGTTACTTAAGGTAGATTGGGGCTGGAAACTGAAACAGACAGCTGAGATACTGGAGGGAGAGGGCAGATAAGTGGTGGCAAGGAAAAGACAGCCAGGAAAGAGAGAGAGGCAGAAACCTGGGAGCTTGGGGCTGGAAACTGTGGCTGGCAACTTAGAGAATGGGGGTGCAGATAAGTGGTGGCAAGGAGGAAACAGTCAGGAAACAGACAAAAACCCAACTCAGGGTTTCAAAATAACAGGTTTATTAAACAGACAACACACTACACAGCCCCATAAAGTTATTGGTTCACACACACACACACACACACACACACACACAAGCACTCACAATGGCAACAGGAGAAAGAGACTCAGTGGAAGGGTTGGAGTCCAGGTAGGGAAGAGAAACAGAGTCCAAGTCCTTGGTTGAAGAGGGGGTATGGGGTGATCGAGGCTGGAAAGGGGTCACCAGCAGGACCTCTGAGTGGATAGATGGTGTTGAACAATGAATAGATGGCATGGAATGGTGCTGGTCCAGATGGAAAAGGTGTCCCAAGGAGTCAGTCTTCACTACCCGTTTTTATGGGGCAGAGTACCTCTGATCTCCTATAGGTGAGGGCCTATCCAGGCAAGGTCAGTCCTGTTTCAGGGGGCTCCAGGTGTTCTTACTGAGCATGTACAGACTGGCACAATGGTGGGTTGCCTCATCTTTTGTTTCTTGAATGCTGAGGATAGTTCCAATGGCTGGGTCATTGGTCCAGGTATTGGTGTTGATGGTTTGGTCATTCAGAGGGATCTATTTTTAGACCTACTGCCATTGTCTCTCAAGCACCCCCATTCATCCCCATTCATTCAGGAACCAAGTTACATAGGAGGGGTAGTATAAGTCTGTAGCAGGGCACCAGGGTGCCTGCTACTAGCAGGAGGAATAGGGCTGCTGAAATGCCCCGGAGCAACACAGATGGGGGTTGCTAGGGCAACCAGGCAGGTCATGTGGCCAGGAGGGGGCAGGGCCAGGCCCTTATAAACAGCTAGGCCAAAGCCTAGTTAGCAGTACCCTTCTGGATGCCGCAGGAGCAGGAGCTCTGTGGCTGAGCTGAGCGGCCAGAGTTGGTGGTTGCAGCCTTACCTTACTGACCGGCTGCGATGATGCTAGGGACGAGAACACCCTGATGAGAGGTAGGGTTGGGAGCCCTAGAGGGGCTTGGAGTTTACATTACGAGCGGGTAGGCTCTTCGTTGGTTTTGTTACAGCCGTTTGGGCTTGGCTTGAGTTATGGTTAACCGGAGGACCGGGTGAGGCTGTAGGGGAGTGAGGAGGCCTCAGTGGGGCTCCCCAACAGCTTGGGGGTTCCAGGTGCCCAGTAGGGGCACAGTGCCAGCGGGGCACAACTGTTTGCGCCGGAGTAGCACAGTGTACGGGGTTTGGACCCCAGCCCATGAGGGCGGCAGTTTGCCCAGTGGGGCAAACAACCCAAGAAAGGGTCAAGGGGCCAGGCACGGCTATGGCCACCTGAGCCCAAGCGTGGGAAACGCGAGGCGCAAGGAGCGCGGTACAGGCCCCGGAGAGGGCGAGGCCCCGGAGAGGGCGAAGCGCGAGGAGCATGGTACAGGCCCCAGAGGGGGCGAGAGGAGCACAGAGCGCGGTCAGAGACCCTGAGAGGGGCCGCAAGTGCGGAGAGCGTGGCAGAGACCCCGAGAGGGGTGAGAGGAGCTAGGGCGGCGGCTACATGCCAGGCCCAGGGGCGCCGGTAATAGCTCAGTGGGTAGGAGCCCGGCCCAGGGGCGCCAGGTGGGTGACGAGCCCAGGGTGCCAGAGGGAGAGCACCCGAGGGGCAGGGGAGCAGACAACATCCCACGGAACAGCTGCGAGGCTTGGGGCATGCTAAAGGGGAGGTTTGGAGGCACGCATTTGCCCATAAGGCTGGGGTGAGAGTACCCCCACTTTGGAACGGAGGTGATACCAGCAAGGTGTCGTTAGGTGTAAGTAGGCAGCCTCCCATTCTGAACCTCAACAGCAAAGACGTGGCGGTTAAGTAGAGGGTGCCAGATCACCCTAATTGGCATGGCAAAGGTGCGCTAGCGAGCTCACGGCCGCTTGCAGGGCCCCACCCCGTGACAAAGTCATAGGTTACACAACCGGGCGTGGGGATAAGATGGAGGCTTGACATTACAAGATGGAAACTTGACATGAGTTATGCTAACTTACATATATAGGCCTAAAACAGTAATCACACAATATAAAAGTAAAAAAAAAAATTAATACAAACATAATAATTATCACTTATAAAACAGTGGATATCTATATCAAGATAGCAGGGCACTTATTTGCAAAGTGGGGAGAGAAAAATAAAACTTACTACCTAAAATAAAATGTTAAAGCTTATCCTACATCTTACTGTACTTATATATATTTATAGGGAATAGAGAGGGAGAGAAAAAGTCAGAAATAGTTGTGGAAGGGGAGGGAATGCATTTTAAAAGAAAAAAAACTAGGGGTTTTGCTACAGCTGCATACACGTCTTGGAGAGGAAGTGGGTCAGCAATGATATATTTGGCTTTTTGCCTTTAGATAATCACTGGTTCCAATACGGCTTGGGCTGGAAATGACCTAAAGTTATTACCATCTCAGGCTATGTAGTGTGGTATGTAAAATTCAACAAAATACTTCTCAAGTTCCCTTTCTGGATGCTCCCTAGGATACTGTGTTTGGGTTTCCTGTACTTGTAATTTTTTCAGCATCTGGACAGAGTTGAACTTCTGCTTCTGTCTTTAAGTTTTCAGGCATATTCTCAGGGTTCTAATTCTCTTCCTAGCATCATTCTCTCAGAGCTGAGACCCTAAGCATACTCTTTCCCAGAGCTTGTGGGTACACTGGATTATAGTTCACCTCTTCAAGGATTTTTGATAATTGAAACAGAAAAGGCACTACAAAAGAGATTTCTTTTTTATTTTCTTAAACCATCTTCACATTAAAGAACACAAGAACAAAATACAGATACACCACTATCTGCCTCAGCTTCCCCTCCATTCAGGAATAATATCCAGGATTTTGGACAGTGCCCTTTTACAATTCTAAGCCCAATTTGTTGGACATATCTCCTTGCAGATCAGTTACACAAAAACTCACTAGACAGTTTATCATTCATTGCATATAATAAACTGAAATGTTTTGATGCTCTCAAATATTTTGATGCTGTCAAAAATCACTAGGAATCCCAGAAAGTCACTAGATCTGGAAAACATAGCAATACTACTTTTGATGTTGGTTGGTCCCACAGTCCAAAGAGTTCTGTTTCCTCCAGAAGCTTATTTCTTTTGAGCCTCTCTCCCCAAACTTCATTTGCCTTTATGAATCCCTCTGAGTTTTTAAGTGCTAGCACTAATACCTTGCTTTCATACAATACAGAAATAGGTTTGCTTTCCAGGTTACAACTTGTAGGCCTTTTTCAGTGGTTTCTCATGGACCCTCTAAGAAGGAAAAGGACCTTCACTGAGGAGTGAGGAATCATAGCAGAGAGAACTCACTAGGATCCTTTCAGTGGTGCTGAAAAATTTAGAAGTGGGAGGAAAACACTCCTGGCAACTGCCTTATACCCAGAAAGTTTGTCTAAATTGTGTTTAGTCTTCTAACTGAGGTGTACAGTCTTCTTACTGAGGAAATAAGCACCCCCAGACCCATTTCAATTAATAATTACACTACAACCCTTCCTGAGATATGTGCAAAAATCCCCAAAATGGGGTGGGAAGGGTAACCTCGGTTGCTCCTGGCACCTTGTTCAAGACATAAACTGGTTTAAACCTGTAAGAGAACAGACATTCAGTGCACATAAACCAGTTTGAAAGTGGCCAAAACCAGTTTGAGATAAACCTGGTTGAATGTAGGGTCAGACTTAACTGATTTGGCTCAAACTGGTTTATGCAATGTTTGTCCTGGACCCAAATGTTGACCTGATGCCATTACAGTCTGCAGTGTCCCTGAGCATGAGCAGAGAATATTACAGTATTTTACTGTGAATGCTACAAGCACTAAAATGAAGCAAACACATAAACTGTGTACAGGTGTTTAAATATTTTCTTTGACATCTGAATGTTTACATACATTTGGAACAACCTTAAACTGTTGAAGGTACCAAACTTTAAACTGCTGAAGATAACAAACACACCAAAATGAAATAATGCAAAAAACATAGTACTGTAAAAAGCACACTAAATGCAAACCAATCCCCGGGGATTAGTATTTAAATAATGATGCATTGCTGTTGCATAAGCAAAAGTAATTAGGGAATATTTATGAACAGACTAAGTGAGATTCCATGTGAAACCGTTGTTAAAAAAATGATTTTAGAAAAAAAATTCTATATAGTTTCCTGGATTTCTGAACAATTCACATATTGGGTCAGACCAGTAGTCTTTCTAAGATGATGTCTTGTCTCAGAGGTATCCAGTACCAGATGCTCAACAGACATTGCTGTACTGCCCAAAGTAGAATGTTATGGTATAATCTGCCTATAGAGGAAGTTTCTTTTTGACTTCCATCATTTAGAAATTGCCATATGCCCTAAAGCATGAAGGTTTCACAGATTCATAGATTCTGAAGCCAGAGAATACCATACTAATCATCTAGTTTGATCTGCTATATAATGTAGGGCTTGGAATTTCTCTTGGCAATGTATGCATCAACCCAGTAAGTATTTTTTTTCAAACTGTGGGGTTTGTTGGTCATCTTAGTGCAATGTGAATCTATATAACTTTTTAAATGTGTTATTGCAGCTGTGTATCAAGTGTTTTATTTGTAAAAGATAGAAAAAAGAGATAGCAATTGATGAGACTGATAGGTTCATTGTTATTACTAATATAATTCTGTTATAGGTCATTCCTTATTTTCTGAATTCTGATTGTATGTATTCTAGATAACAGGCAAATTCATGGGACAAAATTTTTGTCACGGGGTGGAGCCCCAGGAGCGGCCGTGATCTCTCCTGCGCCCCTACCGTGCCAAGTTGCCCTTCTAGCACCCTCGTCTCGTCCGCCACATCTTTGCTGTTTATATAATATTAATGGGAGGCTGCTCTTCCTGGGCTTCTCGGACCCGGTGCTCTTGCCCTCTACGGATATCTCTTGGTGCAACCCCCACAGGGCGTTGCGAGGCTCCTTCCGCCCCAATACCATGCCCAAGCCTCGCCGGTGTTCCGGACGTTCTTATGTCTGTATGCTCGCCCCTACCTGGGGTCTCTCAATACGTGCACCCCCTCTCTCTGGGGTCTCTCAGTATGCGGGCCCAATATACTCACCCCTCCCGGGCTTCTATTCACCCTCTTGCCCTTTTCCAGGCTTCTCTCCTATAAACGCCCTTTTTGGGGTCTTTCCACTATAAGCGCCCCTCTCCCGGGGCCCCTCAGCATGGCAATATGTATGCGCCTTCTCCATTGGGCCTATCAACATGTCAATATGTATGCGCCCTCTCTGGGCTTCCTGCCCACTTGCTCAGCCCTCTCTGGCTTCTAATCATGGGCTCAGCCTCATCGGGCTTCTATTCTGTACGCACCTCGTCTCCGTCAGGTCCCTATCCGCACGTCCGCCCCTCTCCGGGCTAATTCTCGTGCGCCTGCCCCTCTCTGGGACTTTTACTGTGCACTCACCCTTCTCTGGGACTCTGTGCCGGTAGGAGGCCAATCGCTCACCCTGGAGCCTCCTATTCTAATCTGCCCTCCCTGGGGCTTCCTCTTCCTGTGTGTCTGCCCACTCAGGGGCCTATGCTGTGCTTCTCATGCCCCTTGCCCTCTCTGGGGCCTACGCTGCACTTCTCATGCCCCTCGCCCTCTCTGGGGCCTACGCCCCACTGGGCAGAATACCGCCCCCCCATGGGGCTGGGGTCACGACACCCCACAATGTCGCGCCTCTCTCCGGTGCTCACCCGCAGTGCCAGCTCCAGCACCAATCACTGTGCCCTCCCCGGGCACCCAGGAACACCCCCACTCCACTGGGGAGCTCCTAATGAGGCTTCCTCCATCCCCTACAGCCTCTCCCGGTCCTCCGGTTTTATACAAACAGCCCAACAGCAACTCAAAGCTATCAGCCAACCAGCTCTAACTCAAAATAAGCCTACTGGCTATAACATAGGATCTAGGCCCACCTGGCCCTCTTGCAAAGGCCTCCCGTCAGGGTTCTCTCCATCCTTATCATAATGCAGCCTCAGGCGGTCAGGCTGCTCTGCTCGTCTCTGCTTTGTTCTGCTCTGCAGCAAGACTCTCACTCCTCATGCCATCACGCAAGCGATCAGGCTGTTCTACCCCACTCTGCTCTGCAGCAGAATTCCCGCTGCTCAGGCTGCCAGAGGGGAACTTCTGCTAGGCTTTGGCCTGGGCTGTTTATAAAGGCTTGGCCCTGCCCCCTTCTGGTCATGTGACCCGCCTGTCTGCTTCGGCAACCAACACCTGTGCTGTCTCAGGGAGCTTCAGCAGCCCTTATTCCTAATGTCAGTAGCAGGCACCCTAGTGCCCTGCTACAATTTTCAAAAATGATTAGTCATTTCAGGAATCTCAGTTTTTGGATTTTTTCTGAAACACCTTTACGGGGCATAATTTTTGAAGAGTATTGAAATACTCATAAGAACACCCAAATCAACTACCCCAAAGTGCTTGTCAGTTTTGAAAATCTGCTCTGATTTGGTTCCTATTAAAGCCTATAGTAAAACTCTGTTGGAATAAAATATATAATGCAATAGCTGGGAGGCCAGAAGGCAAGTTTAAAATAACATGTATTGTGTTGTTGGAGCTGGTCTTCTGCCTTATTTGCAATGAATGTGCTTCTGTGCTGAATAATCAGAGAAATTAAAAGGTGGGACTCAGTTTAGATGGCTCATTCAAGGCACCTAAAATGGCCAATACCTCTTTCTACAACTGTTAGCAATGAAAAGAAGATCAGGGAAAGTGTGGGGGAGACAACCTACTGAGAGATGATGTAGAAAAGGCTGAAGTACTCAATGCCTTTTTTACCTCTCTTTACAGGTAGGGTCACCTCCCAGACTACTGCACAGTTTGGGGAGGAGGTGAGCAGCCAACAGTGGTGAAAGAACAGGTTAGGGACTATTTAGAAAAGTTGGAGGTGTACAAGTACATGGGGCTGGAGGTGATGCACCCAAGGGTGCTGAGGGAGTTGGCCAATGTGATTGCAAAACGACTGGCTGTTTTCTTTGAAAACTCATGGCAATTGGGAAAGGTCCTGGATTATTGAAAATGAGCAAATATAGTGCTCATCTTTAAGAAATGGAAGGAGTAGGATCCATAGAACTACACTGGTCAGCCTTACCTCAGTCCTGGAAAAATCTTGAAGCAGGTCCTCAAGGAATCCAGTTCTAAGCACATGGAGGAGAAAAAAGTAATTAGGAACAATCTTCAAGGATTAACCAAAGGCAAGTCATGTCTGAGCAACCTGATTGCCTTCTATGATAACACAAGTGGCTCTGGATGCAGGGAGAGCAGTGGACATGATATATATTTACTCTAGCAAAGCTTTTGATGCAGTTTCCCACAACATTCTGACAGGAAAGCTAAGGAAGTATGAGTTGGATGAATGGACTGAAAGATGGACAGAAAACGGGCTGGATAGTCACACTTAAAGTATAGTAATCAGTGGCTTAATGTCTAGCTGGCAACCAGTATCAAGTGGAGTGTCCCAGGGCTCAATATCAATTGTTCAATATATCTTCTTCAGCAGCTACTTAGCAGATGGGATGGAGAGAAACTTAGCAAGTTTTCAGATGACACCAAGCTGGAGGCAGTAGTAGATTCATTGTAGGGTAGCGCTAGGATTCAAAGAGGCCTGGATAAATTGGAGGATTAGACCAAAAGAAATTTCACAAAGTTCAATAAAGACGAGTGCAAAGTCCTGCACTTAGCACAGGACCATCCCATTTTAGCATGTGCCTCTCCCAGGGGTAGCTGCAATGTCCCCTGGTGGCCCTTGCCACCTGACTCCCCTGTGGGGGCCCTCTCCCTGTTACTCACCCAACATGCCTTGATGGTATTAATTCTAAGGAAAAGGAGGCTGCTGCAGTGCTTCCTTCCCAAGGCTTGTCTTATGTTTATGACCATAGGTACTCGTGGTCATTGCCTTAAGGGCTAATTTTGCAGGGTCCATCCTCCTGAATACTGACTCCCATGTCTTGCAGGTAACCTGCTGACCTATGTCCTTCATAGGCCATGAGCTCCCAACTCAATGCTCTGTCCTCTGGCAGGCCCCAGGCACTGGAGTAGCCCTCAGCCCCAGCCTCTGGACTCTTCTGCTACACCTTAGTGTCCCCTGTGCACTGGACCACCCTTGTCCTCACCCTCTCAGGCACTGGACTCTCTTGGGTGCCTAGTCCCTTCTAGGCATTGGACTCTCCTGGTCTACCCAAGCCCTGGACCTTCTCCCAAATACCTTGTCCTTTATAAGCTAAAGCTTTCTCTGTGGAGTGGGCCTCAGGCCTATCCCTGCTGAGGCCTGCCCTGGGCCTCACACTCTACCCCTCAATGGACTCTGGTTCTCTTCCTCTAGGGCCCAGGCCCTCTGTCCTTCTAGCCCTCTGCTGTCTCTCTTGTTGGGCCAGATGGGATCTCCATACTTCCCCCTCAGTGTCTTCCTCAAACACCATGTCATTTACCAGCAGCCCTCTTGTGTCATGCTTCTGACCCCAGGCCTATCTCTTCCAAGGCCTGCCTCACCCATCCTGGGCACTGTCCCTTTTGCCCCTATGCTTCCAGGCCTATCTTTTCCAAAGCCTGGCCAGCTTCTCTTGAGTGCTGAGCTCAGTGCTGCTTATGCAGCTCAGCTGTTGTGGCAGCTGAAAAGTATGTCTGTGTGATAAAGTTGCTTGCTGAAGGCTCTATGAAGTGTTTTTCTGTATTTGTTTAGATATTAAGCTATACGTTGTTGCTAAATCCTTATTATAGTTTAAGATGTAGTCAGGCCTTGTATAAAGTAAGGCCTAGTAAATTTAGCAAAGCCTAGAAGCAGTAAGGCCCTGTGGCACAATTAAAACTACCTTATCAAAGGAATGCAAGGCTTGTACTGCTATTGGTCAGTCTAAGGACAGTTGAAGTAAAAGGAATCTGAGTGGTCATAGATTATCGGTGTCCTTCAGAAGCTATAAATAAGCTGGAATATCTGGAAACCATTCAGAAGGAAGATTCAGGTCTGTGGAAAGGATCAGTTAGCTGTTGCCTTGATCAATGGGCCCGTGGACCTCGAGAAGCCAAAGAACTGCATTCCAGGGTCCTTCCTGGTACCCCTCGGACAGCATTGCTTGGGGACGCCTGCTTCACTGAACTTTGTGAAAAGAGGAACTCGCTGTGCATCAGGCATCAGAGAGACTGCCAATAAGTTGCCAATGTGAATTGCTTTTGTCTGTCATCATCTGTCTTGTTACTATGTGTAGTTTTGTTTTTGTTAAGTCACTAAATCTTCCTTACCTTTCTACCCCCAACCACACTCTCAATCTAAACCCTCCGTGGGCAGCTGGGACAGCTGGTCTCTCCAAAGTCCTGCTACAGCCCTACTCATGGGTGACTGGTGCCTCCTGAGTATGGGGGAGTACCAGATCAACAATGGGGGTGTCCCCCAGCAGCCAATTGCCAACCGGGGGGGGGAGGTCCCCCAAGCCAGTGGTGAAACCGGCAAAACTGGAAGTGCATTTCCAGTGGTACTTCTGGTTTTGCAGCTTGTGGTTCCAGGTGATGCATGGCTGATCTCAGGAAGTGCACATGCACCTGCGTGCAACTTCTATGTGTCACCAATGGCCCTGCTGCCAGGAGCTCCTCTCTCTGTAGACCCCCTGACAAGCTCAGGGCCTGGGCTTATCTATCTCAAGCCCAGACCTCTTCCTTTCAAGTGACCTTCTAATCACCTCCCTTGCTACCTGCAGGCTGCTTCCTGGGCAATCTCTGTTCTTAGGGTGATAGGTGCCCCAGGTGCCCTTCTCACACCCATTCACTGGTACAGATGGGAGACTGACTAGCTCAGCAGAAGCTCTAAAGACAAGGACCTGTGGGTTAAAGTGGACAATAGACTGAGTATGAGTCAACAGTGCACCCTCGTGAAGAAGGCTAACGACATACTCAGCTGCATTAGCAGAAACATTGCCAGCAGAACAAAGGAAATGATTCTTCCCTTCTATTTGGCACTTTGCTTGGCAGCCAACATTCACTCAATGTTAAGTTGTAGAATTCAGAGTGCAGGCTCAATGGCATGCAAGCCACAGGACTGCATGACGTCTGGGTAGCTGGTGGCAATGACAGTGGGATTTCTCAAAAAGTTTGCAGAATTTGGTTTGCTTAGAGGATCAGTAGTTTCCTAGTGTGGACCTGATACTGACAGTTGGAATGACATGAACACTGATCCATTATTTGGGGCTGGTGTGGGCAAGTCTTGAGTGTTGTGTCTAGTTTAGGGTCCCCCACTACAGAAAGGATGTGGACAAATGGAAGAGAGTCCAGTGGAGGGCAATGAAAATTGTTAGGGGCTGGGAAACATGACTTGTGAGAAGAGGCTGAGGAATTAGGCTTGTTTAGTCTGTAAAAGAAAAGACAGAGAAGGGTTTTAATAGCAGCCTTCAACTACCTGAAGGGTGTTTCTAAAGAGGATGGTGCTAGACTGTTCTCTGTGGTGACAGATGACAGAACAAGGATCAATGGCCTCAAGTTGCAGCAAGAAGTTTAGGCTGGATATTAGGAAAAAACATTCTCACTAGGAGGGTAGTAAAACAATGGAACAGGGTACCTAAAGACATTGTGGAATCTTGCATAATTACTAGGGTCAGAAGGGACCTGAGCAGATCATCAAGTCTGAACCCCTGCCATGGCAGGAAAAAGTACTGGGGTCAAATGACCCCAGCGAGGTGTTCATCTAGCCTCCTCTTAAAGACCCCCAGAGTAGAAGCCAGCACCACTTCTCTTGGAAGTTGGTTCCAGATGCTAGACACCCTGACAGTGAAGTATCGCCTCCTGATGTCTAGTCTGCCACAACCACTGCCAGCTTGTGCCTGCTATTTCTAGTCGCTCCTGGTAGTGCTCAGGGGAACAGGGACTCCCCCAATGCCTGCTGGTCCCCCCTGACTAGTTTGTAAATGGCCACCAGATCCCACCTCAATGTTCTCTTGTGGAAGCTGAACAGGTTCAGGTCCTTTAGCCTCTCCTTGTAGGACCTGCCCTACTGCCCCGATCATGCAGATGGCCCTCCTCTGGACCCTCTTCATGTTGTCCACATCCCTCCTAATGGGCATCTCCCAGAACTGGATGCAGTACTCCAACTGTGGCCTGACCAGTGTTGCATAGAGGGGGAGGATCACTTCCTTGGATCTGCTTGAGATGCATCTGTGGATGCATGACAAGGTACGGTTGGCCTTCCTAACTGCATCCCCACACTGCCGGCCCATGTTCATTCTGGCATCAATAATGATTCCAAGATCCTTTTCTGCCTCTGCTCTGATGAGAAGGGAGTTCCCCAGCCTGTAGGTATGGTGCTGGTTCTTCCTCCCCAGGTGCAGCACCTTGCACTTGTCAGTGCTGAATCCCATCCTGTTCTTGTCCGCCCACCCCTGTAACCTATCTAGGTCTGATTGCAGCCTATTCCTCCCTTCTAGTGTGCCCACATCCCCCCACATCTTAGTGTCATCTGTGAATTTGAACAGGGTGCATTTACCCCCTCGTCCAAGTCATTGATGAAGATGTTGAACAGTGAGGGTCCAAGGACCAAGCCCTGGGGGAGCCCCACTGCCCACATCCCTCCAGGTCAAAAATGACCCATCCACCACCACTCTCTTAGTGAGGCCCTCCAGTCAGTTAGCAACCTATTTGCTGTGTAGGGGACACCACAGTCCCCTACTCTTTTAATGACAATGGGGTGAGAGACAGTGTTGAGGGCTTTCCTAAAGTCCAGAAAGACTACGTCCACCACTACCCCTGCATCTAAGGATTTGGTGACCTGGTCATAGAAGGCCACCAGGTTGGTCTGACAGGACCTGCCTCTAATGAATCCGTGTTGGTTGCTCCTAAGTATAACCTCCCCTGCTGGCTCCTCATGGACATGTGCCAGGATAATTGTCTCAAAAAGCTTACCCAGGATCGAAGTAAGACTAACTGACCTATAGTTTTCTGGGTCCTCCTTTTTCCCTTTTTTGAAAATGGGAACCACACTGTCCCTTTTCCAGTCCTCTGGCACCATACCAGGACACTATGAGTGCTCGTAAAGCCATGCCAGGGGTCCCACAATGACCTCTGCTAATTCCCTCAGCACTCTGGGGTGGATATCATCAGGACCAGTTGATTTAAAAACATCCAGTCCCTCCAGAAGTTCCTTAACTAGATCCTCACTGACCCTAGGCCTGGGTGAGCCTCCCCTGGGGCCTGCGGGGGTCCCAGCCGGGGGAGCTGATCTGGTCCCTGCTCAGGAAAATGGAGGCAAAGAAATTGTTAAATAGATTAGCTTTGTCTCTGGTGTGATGACCAGATTTCCTAGTGTGAGATGCCCCACATTACCCAGAACCTTCTTTTTGGCCCCTATGTATTTAAAAAAAGGATTTCTTGTTGTCCTTCATCCAGCTAGCTAGTCCCAGTTCCATCTCCACCTTGGCCTTCCTGACTGCCCGCCCCCCTGCAGCCCCGAGCAACCAAGGTATAGTCCTTCCTAGTGATGGCTCACTGGGTGTAAACCTCCCTTTAAGCTAGGAGACCTTCCTGTATGCTTTTGGCAAGCCATGGGGGTTTTTACGCCCTCTTGCCTCCTTTGATCCGTGTTGGGATTACCTCCCTTTGGGCATGGAGGATCATCTCCTTAAGGAACGACCACTCTTCTCGGACACCAGACTCCCCTCCCCTCTGGGACCTCAGTGCTTCCCCGACTATTATCCTTACCTCATTGAAGTCCAGGGCTGCTGCCTTGCTGCAGGCCTTTGCTACCTTGCACTGGATGGTGAATTCCAGCAGGTGATGATCACTGTCGCCCTTTATCCTTGGATATTTTCAAGACCCAGCTAGACAAAGCTTTGGCTGGGATAATCTAGTTGGGGTTGGTCCTGCTTTGAGTGGGGGGTTGAACTAGAGGACCTCCTGAGTTCCCAACTGTAATTTTCTATGATTCTGATTCTTTATGTAGGTGCCATGCAACAGGAGGGAATTTTACCTTGCTTGAGACTTTTGAGTGATATAGAGCAATTTTGGCATTTTAAGCCATATTTTGTATTCTTTTCCTAGACTGGAAAGTAATCTACAACAAAGAAAAACTTTATCTCGTAAATACCTAGAGGCTGCTATTTTAATCACAATTTTTCTGCTTCTGGTTGCCATTGTAGCCAAATCTACAAAGCTTTCCCTTTCAGGCCAGGACATAAGAAAAAAAAATACACCAGGCAAAATACCTAAAAGGCTGAGGGAAGAGTTGATGAACTTTTTTTGTGGCTTATGCTTAGAGGAAAAAAGGAAATCAGATGCTAATGAGGCAAGCAGACAACAGTTGTCATCCTTCTAAGTGCTTGAACCTTTTGCTGGGGTACTAGATGGGAGCTTAATTGCACAACTAAAGAGGGACTGCTGCATAATTAATACAAATAACACAGTTGTGAAATATGCCACTTTTCTTGTCTCATTTTTGAAAGAAATAACTTATTTCCTTGAAAAAGTCTGTCATCTTGGAGCATCTCTTTCACTGTAGTGTTAGCACATCATCTTGACAGTTTATTAAAGTTTCAAGCAGGAGTCATGCAGATTAGTCTAAATATCTTATTTTGCCTTAACACCAGATTCCTGTTAAAACAGAATAAATCATTACATTCATTCATCATCATTTGGCTGTGAGGTTGCAGATGCCAAAAATAGTAAACACTTGTGGAATCTACAGTAATTGAGAGCAACAGTAAATTACATTTTAAGTGCTCATCAAGGTGAGAACAAGGCACTTCAATGCCTCTTCGTACATCCTTGTTAGGAATTTTGCCAAACTAGAAAAATGCACAGGTTCATAGAAGATGCCAATTTTAACCTTTTTTAAAAATTTGTTTTGTAGTTCAGTTGAGACAAAATGTTGTTTTCAACTGAGGTTTGCTGGAGGCATCATCACAGAATGATTGGCTTACATACAAGCTTCACTTTATCTCTCCCCCACCCACTGACACTTCACACACGGTTCAAGCTGAAAAAAAGTTTGGCATAGCATTAACAAACTGCAATTTTTTTTTAATCATATGATATGTTGCATAATTGTTAGTGTACCATTTCATTTATGTTTTCATATGATTTCTATCTTTTATCACTGTCCTGTAAAATTGCCGTAAAACATTTATCATCCTAGGTACAAAGTCAACCCAATCACCCTTTGCCATGATAAAGAAAAGGTACTTACCTCTATAGTCACTGGAATTCTTTGAAGTATTTTAGTGCCGTATGTACTCTTGTGCATATTTGTGCATGGAAATCCATGAGCCTATAACTAGGGTATGTTAGCAAGCCATATCTTGTTGGTGTGTATATACATGTCAACTGTCCAAAGCTATAGAGGGACCGTGTGGAATCACCTTCCATTCCTGTTACTTCTCTACCGTGGTTTCCCTATAATAATGTAACCCGGGCGGTACTCCAAGAGGTACCCCCTCTCCAATTGAAGGGATCAAAGCAGGTGCACAAGTGCTGTGGGAGTTGTAGGGACTCTCCTCCCCTATAGAGCAGAGCCAGACCACCAATGGGGACTTAACCATATACCTTTTAATACTGGGAACATAGGCATAAATCAGAGGGTATAGTGGACACTACAACACCCCAAGGGGCCAGGATTCAACAAATATTAGACACTTACAATCATTGACAAAAACAGGGTTAACAAAATATAAAACACAAACAGCAGAATAAACAATATGGGTTGGTGAAATATAAAAAGGCACAAAATGCGAAATGTCAAACAACAAGGACATGTAGAGCCTTGGTACCTGAAGGGGGAGAAAACACAATGGCCCCTTTCCACTGCAAGAAGATTTGCTTCTTGTTATCTCACTCACCTCAGCTGGGACTTAAACCCAGATTTCCCACATGGTAGGCAGGAACACTGCCACACAGCTACCACTGATGGCACTGCTCCAGCCTGCTAGAGGTCCTGACCTTCCCGGAGCCCTGGCCTCACATCAAGCTGCCTGGCCTCTGATTGGAGGAGCTGGAAGCAGAGCTGGGAACCCCTCAGGTTGTTGCTCAGATCCTTCCTGGAGCAGGGCAGCCTCTCTTGCTGGCTGCAATCTTTCCCAGGGAATCCTGGAGCCCTATGAGGAGCCTGTGCTGGCAGTTGCACGCCATGCTGCTGAGGGTCCCACTGCTGCCTGCAAGTCCTGCTCTTTCAGGCTTTTCCAGGCCACTGCTCCTGCCCCACGGCTCAGCTCTTACCAGCTCTGTGTAATCCCCTGCTGGTCTCTCCCTCGAGTCAGCCCACGCTGCCCCTTTTATCCCCATCCAGGTGACCCAAGGGGCCAATCGGGACACCCTTGGGATTCCCTTTCCTCACCAATCGTCAGTCTCTGGGGCCTGATTGGTGCAGAAAGGGAATCCCGAGTCCTCCAATCATCTTTTACCCCTTCAAAACCCCTGGGCCAAATCATTACCAGATTGGTGAGGAAAGGGAATCGCGAGTCCTCCAATCATCAGCAGATGCCCAGAGCCTGGGCCAGTTGCGGCAAGCAGCCGGGAGGCTGCAACTGGTGCACCGGGGTCTAGAGCCACAGCCTGGATCAGTGGCCAGTGGCATCTACATATGCATCTTGGGGCACACAGCATGGAAGGGACCAGTGTTATGCTGCCTCATGCCCCTCTCAAGCCATGTGCCCTGAGGTGCACATGCAGCCACTACTGGCAAGAAGCCAGGCAGGGGGTCTGGACCCCAGTGAAGCCACTTGCAAGCTCATGACTGCTTGCTGTGAGCAACCTGGGCTCTGTGGTGGGTGGCAGGGGCCTGCACAGGCTGCAAGCAGCTGGACGTGCACCTTGAGAAGCATGGAGAAAAAGGGGCTGGAGCTGCACTGCTACAACAAGGATCGGGTTCCCTTGCCATCCACCCCTGGCACTTCAAGTTCAGCTTGCCTGGTTTTTTGACACTTTGCCCAAAAATGTTGCCAACCCCTGTTATCTACCACATATAAAGGAAGGTTTATTTCTGTATTCCAGTTTGGTGACTCTCAAGCAAAATGCTTGATGCATGGGTGGGTTGGTGGGTTCTACTATCATGCTGTGAAAGTACTACCATGCTGTAAAAGGCACCGAGGATGAATAATTCAGTGATTCCCAAAGGGTGTGCCATGGTGTGCTAGAGCAAGACCCCCATGTGTGAAGAGGTAAATGATTTCCTCCCTTGTCTGGCATCCTATGCCTGTGACAGCTACTCCTGCAGCGTTTGCAGCTGCTCCTCCTGAGACTGCTGCCACTGCTGGTGTCTTTCCTTGGGATGGCAGGAAGGGCCACAGGGTGCTTGCTGGTGTGTGAGACCCTGCAGGAAAAGCCTTAATAGGGGGCTGCCCATGGCCCTTAAGGTACAGATGAGGTATCAGGAGGGGGCAGATAGTGGAAAGAGCAGGATGCAGCAGGGTGAGGTCTTGCCCTGCCCCTGCCACTCTTATATAGTACAAACTAGATCCGTGATTCTCAACTTTTTTAGCCTCAAGGCTCCTCTCTATATCTTTTCTGAATTTAGATCTGTCTCAGTGATTTTGAACTGGGGTGTCACAAAATTCAGAAAAGATATGAAGGGGAGCCTTGAGGCTAAACAGGTTGAAAACTACTGGTATAGAGACTTATCCTTTGCTTAAAGAAAGATGTATTTGGTGATATTTTTTAACAGTACATCTTAGCAGTGGTATGACTTCCTTTGACAGGGGAATGGAATATGTTATATGTTTTGAAATATATAAATACACACACACCTTTTCAGGTGTAAAAGTAAAGTGTTCTGCCAATTTTAATCCAGAAAAAAATGTGTTCCTAATGTATACCATCTGGAAAATACTGGAAATCTTAGTGAAGATAGGAGATAGACTATCATAGAGCATTAAGGCTGGAAGGGACCTAAGGAGGTCATCTAGTCCAACCCCCTGCTCAAAGCAGAACCAGCTCCAACTAAGTCATCTCAGCCAAAGCTTTGTCTTGAAGGGCTTTGAAAAATTCCAAAAATGGAGTTTCCACCACTTCTCTGGGTAACCTGTTCCAGTGTTTTACTAGCCTCCAATGAGAAAATACTTCCTAATATCTGAACTAAACTTCTTGCTGCAACTTGAAACCATTGTTCCTTTTTCTGTCATCTGCCACCACTGAGTACAGTCTAGCACCATCCTCTTTGGAACCCTACTTCTGGTAGTTGAAGGCTGCTGTTAAGTTCCCTCTCAGTTTCCTCTTCTCTGAACTAAATAAGCCCAGCTTCTTCAATCTTTCCTCATAAGTCATGCCACCTAGGTCCCTCACCATTTTTCTTGCCCTCTGCTGGACTCCCTCCAATTTATCCACATGCTTTCTGTAGTGGGGAGCCCCAAACTGAACAGAGTACTCCAGCTGCTGCCTCACCCATGCTGAACAGAGGGGAATAATCACTTTCCTTGACCTACTGGCAACTCACCTACCAGTGCAGCCCAGTATGCCATATCCTCCTTTGCAACAAGGGCACACTGCTAGCTCATATTCAGCTTATTATCCACTGTAACCCCCAGGTCGTTTTCTGTAGAGCTTCTGCCCAGCCAGTCAGCCCCCAGCCTGTACTGGTATATGCAATTGTTCTGTCCTAAATGCAGGACTTTGCACTTGTCCTTGTTGAACCTCATGAGATTCCTTTTGGTCCAATCCTCCAATTTGTCTAGATCACTCTCAATCTTAGCCCTCCAGCATATCTACTACTCCCTGCAGCATGGTGTTATCGGTGAATTTGCTGAAGATGCTCTCTATGCCGTCTTCCAGGGTGTTGATGAAGATATTGAACAAAACTGGTCCCAGGACCCACCCCTGGGGCACTCCACTTGATACTGGCTTCCAAATACACATTGAGCCACTGATTACTACCCTCTGAGACTGATGCTGCAGCCAGTTTTGTATCCACCTTTTTAAAGTCCATTCATCCAGCCCATACTTCCTTAGCTTGCCTGTGAGAGTGTTGGGGACTATAAAATCAAGGAACACCACATACACCAGTCTCCCTATATCCACCAAGTCAGTCATCTCATTATAGAAAGCAATCAGGTTGGTCGGGCATGACTTGCCCCTGGTGAATCCATGCTGACTGTTCTTAACCACCTTTATCACCTTCAAGGGCTTAGAAATTGATTAATTGAGGATCTGCTCCATGATTTTTCCAGGGACTGAGGTGAGACTGACTGACCTATAGATCCCTGGATCCTATGTTACAATTATCTGGGACCTCTCTTGATTGCCATGAGTTTTAAAAGATGATGGCCAATGGCTCTGCAATCACATCAGCTAACTCCATTAGCACCCTTGGATGCATCCCATCTGGCCCCATGGACTTATAGACGTCCAGCTTTTCTAAATAGTCCCTAACCTGTTCTTTCACCAGTTAGGGCTTCTTACCTTGTCCCCAAACTGTGCTGTCCAGTGCAGTAGTCTGGGAGCTGACCTTGCCTGTGAAGACTGAGGCAAAAAAGACATTGAGCACTTCAGCCTTTTCTGCATCCTCTGTCACAAGGTTGCCTCCCCCATTCAGTAAGGGACCCACACTTTGCCTGATCCTCTTCTTGTTATCAACATACTTGTAGAAACATTTCTTGTTACCCTTCACATCCCCTGCTAGCTGCAGCTCCAATTGTGCTTTGGCCTTCCTAAGTTTCTACTTCTTATAAGCTTCCTTTTTGGATTTAGTTTACTGAAGAGTTCCCTGCTAAATCAAGCTGATCTTCCACCATACTTGCTAGTCTTCCTCCACACTAGGGTGGTTTGTTCCTGCACTCTCAGTAGTTTCATAGTTTCTAGGGTCAGAACGGACCTGAGCAGATTATCTAGTCCGACACCCTGCCATGGCAGGAAAGAGTACTGGGGTCAAACGACCCCAGCAAGATGTTCATCTAACCTCCTCTTGAAAACCCCCAGGGTAGCAGCCTGCACCACTTCTCTTGGAAGCTGGTTCCAGACCCTAGCCGCCCTGACCATGAAGTAGCACCTCCTGATATCTAACCTAAACCTACCCTCTGCCAGCTTGTGACTGTTATTCCTGGTCACTCCTGGCGGTGCTTGGGGGAACCACCCAATGCCTGCTGATCCCCCCTGACTAGTTTATAACAGGCCACAAGATCCCCCCCTCAGCCTTCTCTTCTGGAGGATGAACAGGTTCAGGTCCTGCAGCCTCTCCTCATAGGGCCTGCCCGGTTGTCCCCTGATCATACGAGTGGCCTTCCTCTGGACCCTCTCCATGCTGTTGACATCCCTCTTGAAGTGTGGTACCCAGAACTGGACGCAGTACTCCAACTGTGGCCTGACCAATGCCGCATAGAGGGGGAGGATCTCCTCCTTGGACCTGCTCAAGACGCATCTGTGGATGCATGACAAGGTGCGGTTGGCCTTCCTGACTGCATCCCCACACTGCCGGCCCATGTTCATCTTGGAGTCAATGATGACCACAAGGTCCTTTTCTGTCTCCGTGCTGACAAGAGGGGAGTTCCCTAACCTGTATGTATGGTGCCAGTTGTTCCTCCTGAGGTGCATCACCTTGCACTTGTCTGTGTTGAAACCCATCCTATTCTCGTCAGCCCACCCCTGTAACCTGTCTACGTCTGATTGTAGCCTGTTGCATCCTTCCAGTGTGCCCACGTCCCCCCACATCTTAGTGTCATCAGCAAATTTGAATAGGGTGCTTTTTACCCCCTCATCCAAATCACTGATGAAGATGTTGAACAGTGCGAGCCTGAGGACCGAGCCCTGCGGAACCCCACTGCCCACGTCCTTCCAGGTTGAGAAGGACCCATCCACTACCACCCTCTGGGTGCGGCTCTCCAGCCAGTTGGTGACCCATTTGACTTTGTGGGTGTCTACAGCACAGCCCCCCAGTTTCTTAATGAGAACGGGATGAGAGACAGTGTCAAAAGCCTTCCAGAAGTCCAGGAAGACTATATCCACTGATACCCCTGCATCTAATGATCTGGTGATCTGATCGTAAAAGGCCACCAGGTTGGTCTGACAGGACCTGCCACTGATGAACCCGTGTTGGTTGCCCCTAAGCATGCAGTCCCCTGCTGGCCCCTCCTGGATGTGTGCCAGCATAATTTTCTCAAACAGCTTGCCTAGGATCGAGGTAAGACTAACCGGCCTATAGTTTCCTGGGTCCTCCTTCCTACCTTTTTTGAAGATGGGAACCACGTTGGCCCTCTTCCAGCCCTCCGGTACCTCACCAGAGCACCACGAGTGCTCCTAAAGCCATGCCAGGGGACTTGCAATGACCTTGGCCAGTTCCTTTAGAACTTTAGGGTGGAGATCATCCGGACCGGCTGACTTGAATACGTCCAACCCCTCCAGAAGCTCCCTAACTAAATCCTCGCTAACCCGTGGCCCAGGTGTGTCTCCCCCGGGGCCCGAGGGGGGCCCAGCAGGGAGGTGGCTGTTCTGGTCCCTACTTAGGAAAACGGAAGCAAAGAAATCATTAAACATGTTAGCTTTGCCATCTGGTGTGACAACCAAATTTCCCAGCGCAACCTGCAAGGGCCCCACATTACCCGGGACCTTCTTTTTACCCGCTATGTATTTAAAAAAGAACTTCTTATTGTCCTTAATCTGGGAAGCTAGTCCCAGTTCCTTGGCCTTCCTAACTACCCACCTACATCCCCGAGCAACTACAGGATAGTCCTCCCTGGTGATGACCCCTTCTTTCCATTGGGTGTAAGCCTCCTTTTTAGCAAGGAGACATTCCCAGATGCTTGTGGTGAGCCATGGAGGCTAGTGTGCTCTCCTGCTCCCATTGATCCTCATTGGGATTACCTTCCTTTGGTCTTGGAGGATTGTCTCCTTAAGGAGTGACCACTCTCCTTGGACACCTGGCTCCCCTCCCCTCCGGGACCTCAGCGCTTCTCCAACGATCCTCCTTAGCTCGTTGAAGTTTGCCCTTCTAAAATCTAGGACTGCTGCCTTACTGCATGCCTTTGCCACTTTGCGCTAGATGGTGAATTCCAGCAGGCAATGATCACTGTCGCCCAGGTGGTTGAGCACCCGCATCAGGTCATCACCCATGGCCAGCACTAGGTCCAACAAGGTGTCTCCCCTGGTGGGGCTGTGCACCTCCTGGGTTAGATGGAGGTCCTGCACTCTGTCCAAGAACCTACCTGAGCTGTCTGACCTGGCTGACTGCTCTTCCCAGCAGATGTCCGGGAAGTTCAGGTCCCCCATGACTACCACATCCTTAGCCTTCACTACCTCTGTGAGCTGACCCAAGAATTCCTGGTCAAGCTCTTCTCTGTAGTAGACTCCCACTGTTAAGCCTCTTTCCCCTCGACTGCCTGGTACTCTAACCCAAAGCACTTCAGAGTGCCCCTCCCCTGACTCCTTGTAAGGTTTCTTTAAAGTACAGCCAGCTCTCCTGGACTCCTCTCCTCCTCAGTTTTGGTTCCCAGGAGATCCCACCCATGAGTTCCCTGAGTGAGTTAAAGTCTGCTTTTCTGAAGTCCAGGGTCATTACTCTGATGCTTTCCATCCTTTCTTTCCTCAGGAATTTGAACTCAATCATCTTGTGGTCTCTGCTGCCCAAGTTGCCATCCACTACTATGTTCTCCACCAATTTTTCCCTGTTTGTGAGTAGCAGGTCAAGAAAAGCATGGCCCCTAGTTGTCCACTCCAGCACTTGCACCAGGAATTTGTCCCCAGCACTCTCCAACAACTATCTGAATTGTGTGCACACTGCTGTATTGCCCTCCTAGCAGATGTCAGGGTGATTGCATTTCCATGAGAACCAGGGCTTGTGATCAGGAAATTTCTGTTAGCTGTTTGAAGAAAGCCTCATCCACGACTTCCTCCTGGTCTGGTGGTCTGTAACAGACCCCCACCATGTTATCACCCCATTGCTCTCCCCTCTAACCTTAACTCAGAGACTCTTAACAGGCCTATCTCCAGCTTCAAACTGGAGCTCTGAGCAATCATATGACTCTTTTACATAAAGTGCAACTCCTCCTCTTCTCCCCTGCCTGTCCTTTCTGAACAGTTTGTACCTATCCATGACAGTGCTCCAGTCATGCGAGCTATCTCACCAAGTCTCTGTTATTCCAATCATGTCATAGTTCTATGACTCTGTGCATTTGTGTACAGGTACCTGAGGTAACTAGTTGATTGCCCTGATTTCTCTGGAAGTATGAGAGCATCTCCCCTGTTGCCCCCTCCTTCTAGCTCTTTCTCAAGGTATCCTGCTTCCCCACTTACGTTAGGGCTTTTGTCTCCATCCTCTGACAAACCTAGTTTAAAGCCCTCCTCACTAGCTGAGCAAGCCTGTCTGCAAACATGCTCTTCCCTTTCTTCATCAGGTGGATCCCATATCTTCCCAGCAATCATTCTTGTTAGAAGAACATCCCATGGTCAAAAAAGTGAAAGCCTTGCTGGTTACATCACCTGCGCAGCCAGGTGTTAATCTGCAGGATGCACCTGCTCCTGCCCTGGGCCCTTTCCCTCGACTGGAAGGATCAACAAGAACACAACCTAAGACCCAGACCCTCTCACCTTTGCACCCAGAGCCCTATAGTTACTTTTGATATGCTCAGGGTCTCCCCTGCAAGTATTGTTGGTGGATAAGCAGCATTGGGTAGTAGTCAGAGAGCTGGATGAACCTCGGTAGTCCCTCCATGACATCTCAGATCCAGGCTTTGGGCAAGCAGAAGACCTCCCGAGATAACAGGTCAGGTCAGCAGATGGCTCCCTCCATCCCCAGCAGAATGGAGTCTCCACCTATTGCTTCTTCTTGGTGGCAGTCATCTCAATCCTTCCCACTTTAGTGAGGCCTCGTCTGTTTTCCTCCACCAAAGTAATGTGCTCCTTCCTCACTGCTTCTAGGGCTGAAGATCTGTTCTCCACATAAACAACTGTAGGTGGAAGTGAAGATCTCTGCTTGCTGCCAGATGTCACAAGCCTCCAGTTTCCACCATCTTGGGTGTCCATATCCTCTCTCTTCTCTAGTGCTGCCTCTGGCATTTCTTTCTTCACAGTCCCAGATATCTCCTCCAGCATCAAATCAATAAACTGCTTATGGCAGAGGATACTTTGGACTCTCATGACCCCCTCCTGTAGTTCTCTTGCCTGTTCTCTGAAACACACCACCAGGAGGCACCACTCACACTGCAGGTAATTCTTGACCTGGTCGTCACTGGAAGGAACCTGCAAGCCACAATCCCCACAGTTCCAAACCTGGACCTGGGTGGAAGCATTGATGGTGAGCAGTCCTGCCTGGACAGAAACCTCACAGATGAAAACAGAGGCAATGGCAGTGGCATTGCAATGTCCTCCAGTCATTTCCCTGGGTCTCTTAATATGTCTTGTCTCTCTTGTAAAATGTTTTTTTTTAACCAATGTGGGTAGAAATTTCTAATCAATTCATCTCAGCCAAATTCTATCATGCTGATAAAAAATGTATATGGTGACATCTTCTATCAGAGCTTCTACTTTCCTGACTTTACTTGATGACACTATGGCTAGGGAGAGATGAACATGAGGCTCTCCACTAGAATGAAGGGCTCAGAGTTATGAGAACCCATAGTGGTTCTGGTTTTAATACTGGTAGAAAGAGTCTCACAACAACTTTTAGAAATCTTGCTCTGACTGGACATCACACTAGAGTACAGCTGGTGGAAGGTATTAATTATGACCTAGTGTACTCTGAGTGAATTGAATGAGAAGCCCAATATCTTCAATTAAATATAAATTCAATCCGATATATCTGTCTATGTGGACTTCAGAGTGCAAAAATAACACTGTTCACATGACACGATTTTTTTCTTTGGATGTGTTAGCTTCTTTTGTAAATAGCAGCTTCTTATTATTTAAGACTGATTGACTAAAGCCTCTGTCAGGCATTAAAACAATAGTGCACCTGAGACTACACCTTTCAGAGGCCCAGTAAAAATGGATATTCAAAATGGATATCGCTTCTTGGCTCAGAACATGTGTAGTCTCTGTTTAATTATGCTAACAAAGGAGGAGGCATGTTAGGTCTTTTGGATCTTGTGATGCTTTTGTGGTGTCTTAGAAGAACACTGATGATAAGAGGTAGGGTTAATTGTCTTTCACTTTTAATAACTGATTTTTAATAAACTTCCTTTTATGTATATGAATAGTTCTAAAGCACAAAGTGTGAAAACTATTTAGTGTGTTTAGTTGTCTGTCTTGTCACTAAGAGACAGTAGCCTTCAGAGGATAAATCCTCTGACATTTCTTGTCCTTCTTTTAGAATGTGAGAGTGCTGAAGACAGGGTGAACTTTCACTTTCTGTTGCATTTGCCAAAGATAGCAATATCAACTGTGATCGATGCCATTTATAAAGTAAGACTTCACTCCCAATTTGCTATAATTTATGACTGCCATGATATTTCATTTCCTGTTTATTGAGGTAATCCATTGGTAACTCTGGTTAATTCATTATAATTAATGAAATCATATTTCACCATGGGAACCTGCTCATTTGAAATACAGAATTTTACATTTATCATCAAATATGTTTATTCTAAAAAGATGGAAACTTTTTGCCTTTTTAACCAAAAGTTTTTATTGAGCTTCACTTTATTTATTCTTTGGCTAAAGTAACTGTTAGGGAATTCAGGTGAAGACGTGATGGAATATAATTTTTTTTTTGTAAGAGAAATAGTGATGGGCACATAACAGGCACTTGTTTAATAAGTAATTGTTATTTTATTAGCATAGAACTATAGGGAATGACCCATAACTTTTGGGGAGATTCATGCACTTCCTCTAGGGCTTTCTAAATCAGAAAGATTCTTTTCAGGGAGTGAAATATTAGGTACTCAGATAATTCATAAAATAAACCTAGAGCTTTCAAATAGGAAACCATATCACAGTTACCTATTGAGAAGATGCCAGGATGCAAAATAGTTAGATCTCTTCCTGTTCAGAATGATCATCATTTTCAGGTGATGCAAACTGAGCAATCTGCATTAGGAGTTGTTTAGGTATTGCCTTACATTTCCCTTTGGGAAGTACTTAGTTTTATGATATTGGACATGTGGCTCTCAGGGATCATGTTACAGCCAGTGACTATTATAAAGAAAAGAAGGACTCCAATGGAGAAGGGCACAGGTTAACTGAAACATAATCTAAATTTAGGATGCTGAAATATTCTTAACCTCCCATTAGTACTAGGTTCTGGAGAATGAGGCTTAGAGAACAGATCATTGATGCATTCCCACTCTTCAGTGAATCATACAAAGAATAAATGTAAAAGCATGAGTGTAGATATAAAGGTAGATAGAAGTTTACCCTGGCCTGCGGACAGGACTGAAAAAATATATGGTATCAATGGAAGCATAAAGTCACACTGTGGTACTGAATGTAAGTTGCCAGAGAGAGGTTTGGATTATTAATTAAAAATTATTGAATTTGCCAGTACCAAGAACTGATCCGATGCTACAGACAAAGAATCTGCAGGTATGTCTTTACCTGCTATTAATGACAGAATTCTTAGCACCTTGTTTTTACGTATGGAAGATATGATGTTAGTGAAAATACTAGGGCTGTGTGAAGCTTCAGTCGCTGATTTGATTTAGTGGAGATTTGGCCCAATTTGGTGGCTGAATCTCCAAATCCAAAAGGAACCAGGAGACCCTTTAATCTCTCTGAATCAAATCTGAACCCTCTGAATCAATTTGGAGAGATTCAGAAAGATTTGATGATTCAGACATAGACACAGCTTTAAATGTTTTTTAGGTGGTGGGGTGGATGGAGTAGGCCCCAGGAGTGCAGTGGGGTCCCCGGTGTGCTTGGCAGCAGACCTGAAAGTGGACCAGAAGTATTTCTGGTCCACTTCTGGGTCCACCACCGAATGCACAGGGGAGGGCCCCCTTGTGCCCTCCTGGCTCAGCAACTGGTGCCTCCTGGGTCTGGGTCTGGGGCGGGCACCCAGGATCCCCCACAGCCAATCACTGAGCTGGGAGGGATGGGGAGGCCCCCCAGCATGATCAGCAGTTTGCACCCAAGCATGTGGGGGGCCCCTCCATGCTCCTGTGGGACTCTCCATCTCTCCCACTACTGCAGCATTCACAAGCTGTGCCTGGTACCTCGAGGTATGTAGAAAAAAGATTTGGTTGAATCGAATCGGGACAGTGATCCATATCAACTAATCAAATCACTGTCCCCAAATGAGGACGAATCTGAATCAAATATAGCCCGTTTTGCACACCCCTAGAAAGCACCTAATTTCTCACTGCCACAAGACTGGATACTGAAGCAGGTCCCGTGCCAGCAGCTGTTTGAACCAGAACAAAGCACCAATACTATATTCCTTAGGATCCCCAGCTTCATTTTTACCAGGCACCAGATAGGGACATCTAGCATGAGACAGGGAACTCCATCACCTTTTCAAAGAGGGTTTTAAAGGTGTTTTAACTGATTTTCTGTAGCAGAAAGTTTAACCTTTCCCTTTACTATCTTTCTGGGTTCCTTCACCACAAATTTCAGAGGAGCCATGTGACCAACTATGGCTAAGCTACAAGGAATATTCCTTGATTCCTGCATGGGGGCACAAGCATGTCCATACTAATTGGTGCCATTCTAGGGAGCACTGCACTAAGGTTACTGAAGTACATCTGCTTCAGCATATAATGTACATGGGACACGTGTGGCATGCCTTACTGAGGTGCTTCCTGCTGTGATACTGAGTGGATATAGAAATGCCATATGAAACTAGAATTTGATTAATCTCCCATTGAACAATCAAAAATATTCTGAGATGGATTTTCCTGGACATCCCCTGGACATTTTGGCCCTTCAAGGGAATTATCTACAGATGTTACAGTTTTAGGAGGGCATGAATCAACCCTCAGTAATAAGAGCAATTGTTGTGATAGTTATTTGTAACAACTGGATGCACAACCCAAGCAGTTTTCTTAAATCCTGGGAATTTAGTCATAAAAGCCCAGGGGTGGGCAATTATTTCAGCTGACAGGCCACTGAGGGAGTTTTGGTGAGCTGTCAAGAGCTGCACACATAAAATCTCTCAGAAGATATCATTTTAACAAATGATATGCTAAAAATCAAACATTTACTGTATTTTAATTTTATTTCAAAAAATAATTTTGTGTTGATTTATGTTTTTTTGAGTAGTGTGTACAGAAGCAATAGCATAACAGATCAAAATAAAGTCTTATTCTTGTATGTTATGTATGGGCAGTAGGGTGGTATGTGGAGGGGTAGGTGATAGGTGTGTCTATGTGTGCATGTGTGTGTGTGGGCGGGGGGGAGATGCTTGTGTGCTAGGTCCTGAGAGCTGGTCAGAAGTTGGGGGAAGGAGGGAGAGGGCAGGAGGCACATGCAGCGAAGTTTGTCTGGACAGCGAAGTGCAGGCATAGGTGCAGACATAGGTGCAGTTCACCCCATCTCCTCTCATCTGGCTGCCCCTACAGTACTCCATATGCGATTAAGCCCTGCCCAGTCCATCCTGGGGCAGTCTGTGTCATGTCCCCACCTGCACCTGTCCCTCAACCACCAATGGCATTGCTCCAGCCCTGGCCAGCACACATGCTTCCCTGCTGCCACTACTGCACCCAGGTACTGCTTGGCTCCCTCCTCCTCCTTCTGTCCCTGATGCGCCACTCTGGGTGGCCGAGTAGGTGGAAGGCAGCTCTGCCAGAAAGCTGTGCATACTGACCAAAGTCAAGGCCAGGGCTGGGGCTGGGGCTGGGACTAGGGTCAGGGTGGTGCCATTGGCAGGTGCAGAGTGGGTGCAGGTAGGACTGCAGTGTGGGCCACAGGGGCAGCAATGGGCCAAATACAATCAATTGGTAGGCCAAATCTGGCCAATGGGTCATATTTTGCCCACCCCCTTAATAAAATCTCCTGCTGGTTAAGTAGGGGCAGATAGAGGAAAACAGATAAGGGAAAACATTCTTTACGCTATTCTACTCTAAGACCTATTCATTCTGTGCACTAAAATGTGAACAACTAAGCAGATTTAAATTAGCATAGTAAACTGTGGTACTCCAGTTCAGATCAGCTCTGAGAGCTGGAATGTAAGTTGGTCCAGCCCTTTATATCCTCGGTAAAATGCAGGAACAAGCTAAGAAGCTATTAAGGAATTGGTGATAGAAAAAAAGAATAATATTTTGCTTGTCCATTACATTAACAACACCAGATTGCATACTAGGATGAACAAGTTAGTAAAATTCCACAGTTTTATGTGTCTCCATGGTGTTGGAAAGTACAGAAAAAATGTTTCGCCCACTCTGTATTTCTGCCAAGAGACACAATTCAGACAGAAGCTGTGTCTACATTAAAATATTCTGTATGGCCTTTTCAGCAATGGTGCCATTACACATTTACTAGCAATAGTGAAAACACTTGAGCATGTTAGAGTCAAGCATTTTTAATACAGTTTCTTGGCCATGGGCTGAAAGTATCAGAACGCTGTCCACACTAACAGTTACTCACTTATTAAGCAATGCAATTGAACCATTACCTTAAAATGGTGTCAGTGTTTTGGTTTGGTTTGGTTTGGTTTTTTTTCCAATGTAGATGTAGAGAAAACAGTAATTCCTACAGAATTAATAACCCAGATAAAAATTTAGTGAGAACACAGTTTGCCATAGAATCATAAACAGTCGCTCACTCAATTTTGTGTCTCACCCAAAAAAAACACAGCACATGTAATAATAATCATGGCTATCTTAAGGATTCTGGAGGCCTTGGAACTGTTTTGATTAGTGGCCTCTATGCATTTTGTCATGCAACAGTTATTGTGGTGACTGCAGGCACATTCAATGTGTTATCATTTTGGTTATCTCTTCATTTTGTGCCCTGGCATATAGGGCACATACCATACTGGCTGATGAATCGTAGGGGTCCTGTCAAAGTGGAAGCTTATTACCTAAGACCTAGGGTCCTAAGACCTAGGTATGTCTTAAGATGGCATAGGACAAAGTGTCACTATTCCCCAACAAAAAACTAGCATTAGCTTAATATTGATTTGGAAGGAAGAGGACAGGCCTGCTACAACAAGAGCATGTTGTGGTTGTATGACTGCGGTAAATGGCATTTGTGTATACCAGGAAGTCAGGGTAAGTCAAGGGTGGTAAAAATTTTGATATCCCTCAGTTCCTAAATATTTGATGTTGATGATGAGACAAATTTTAGTGACTTGAAATGGTATCCTATTGGACAATTTCTGAAAATTGAAAGAAGAGTTATTAACAAAAGGACTGATTAAATGAAATAAGTAATATGAAAAATAGATTGGTTGAAATGAAAAATACTGGTTATGATAAGCACCAGCTATTTACATGCTTATCCAGATTGTCTGCAAAAAATGTGTGGGAAATAACACTTTTAAAAGGTGCTTTTTATGTTACTACTTCCACTTACAGTGGAACCAGCCAAAATAAAAAATTGCATATGTCCATGGATATGAAAAACTTCTCACTAGCCTACTTTATGGTAAAATAGCATTATGCCTTCTTTTCAGACTAATGCAGTTCGGTAAGGTATGAATCGGATGATAGTTTATCTGAACTGGGTGGCTCATTTTTAATCCTCTTATTTTCCATGATATTTTTTTCCCTGGTAGGTTTTTAAAATTCATTTTAACATTCCACTAGAGAACATTCAATCTACTTTCTTCATGATATCACACTTTCTTATTTGCTTAGGCCTTGAAAGAGAGAAGAGAGAATACATTCCCATTACTATTTTAAAGTACTTTTAGGTACAGAGGAAAAAAAAAACCGTTGGCTGAGTTCCTCCATCTTCTCCACAATAATTGCTCCGTCACACTCATTCACGTTGTACGATGATTGTCAGGTGTTGGTTTGATATGTAGCACAAAGCAGAAATCAAGCTGTACCACATGCTTAATGCAGGTGTTTCTAGACAACACAATTATAAATGATTTTGAGTATAATATGAGGAAAGGTCAATTCATTATCATAAATGAGAACTAGCAGTTACAGCGATACAATATGTATTTATCTAAAATTCCATTAAAACAATATTCTTTCTGCCAGATGATTTGACTTTGAAAATCCATAGTTTAAACAACTATCTGAATCACGTAACAGGACTCAATTGCACCAGGTGGTATTGACTGGTATATTTAATAATGTAATAAAAATGCCAGCACTGACAAAATTTGTTAGTTTGAAAATGGGGCAAAGTGCCATTTTACTACAAAGTTGGGTAATAAAAAATATTGCTTACAAAGTGATGAGACCTGTCAAGCAAATTTACAGTATGCAATATTTATAAGTTTTTATATATTTCAGGAGGGTGTGAAGGGTTGGGTATCAGACAATATGATTATTGTCTTTTCAGGGGATGAACAAAATAAAAAGGTTTAAGAGCTGAAGTTCAGACTGGTAAACAGCCCACTGTAGCCAATGACAGAAAATCTTTAACGTAGTAAAATAGCTCCCAGCTTCCTAAATTGTGTTTGCTATTTCTTTTGCTTATACAGGCAATGCCATAATTTGACTGCCACCTGCATGTTTTGCAGGCCCCACAATTCAAAGAGATACTGCTTGGGGGGAGGAGGAGGGGGAGTGGAGATTTAAAGGCTGTGAGTCAGATTCAATGAATCCAAATCCCAGCAGAAGTTTGGCAAAGGACAGAGTCAGTTCCCGGGATGCCAGCACTAATGGCTGAGGGCCAGAGTCTAATCTCAGATGCATGGCACATGTGCCTCCTATCTCGACTGAACCACGTCTGTGGTTTGCACCCGCAAATGCACAGCAGCAGATTTTTTTAGATGTGCTGATACCTGTGCCACACATCTGAGATTGGCATCCGGTCCTGAAGGCATAAGGGTGTATTTTTAAATAGATGGGTTTTATTCATTTTGAAGCTGAGGGAGAGAGAAACTTGGCATCAACTTAACTGCTCTCACCCTGTCACTTCTACCTTCCATGTGCCCTACACTCCAACGGGACCATAATGATGCAAAATATAGCTAGAACTAGTTTGGGTGACATATAATGAAATTACAGGGTAGAAGCAGCGTGGTAAGATTTTCCTCCCTTTCTAGTTTTTCATATATATGTGGCACATGAAGGAGCCTCTAAACTCCTGAGTACTTACTCTTGAAGCTCATTCTGCAGTGTTGTAAAACAACATACAAACTGCAGGCTACAGAGAAATAAGTGCGTCAGCATAGCCAAAACTCGATTAGAAAGTTTGATTTGATTATCTGTTCCTTATTTGCATCACACTGCTGTTTTACTCGGTAGTACCTGACTAGAATATTTTCACTGCAGCCTGAGCAGGGAAGCTGGAGCTTTCAGCCGAATGCTAGGCTGCAGGAAGAATGACATTTTTACGTTGGAACTTTCCAGCATACTAATTACTGCTTTGAAAATCATGCTCCAACATTTTCTTGCTTGATCTTGTGTATTGGTTCAGATGGAAGATGTCCAAACAGATGTGGTTGCTTGGAGATGAAAAATGACGATTTGAGGAACTGAAAGGTATCATACAAGTGGACTGATGCAGTATCTTAATGTACTTGCCTTGAACTATTTGAATGTGATGGTGAATCCAGCCAGATTACAGAGAGTAGGAATCAATCAGTGCCTGATGGTTGTAAAAGTCACCATAAAGCAGAAGATGGCTGTATATTTATTGTCTGAGAGCTACATACAAGACCCCCTTCTGCAGTTATAATTAAAAAACCTCAGCTAAAGAGGTTAGCTTGAAGAGCAAGAAACAAAAAATGTCTGACCTTTTTGTTCTGAGTAGAAAGCCTATTAGTTGAAAGATTGATTTTGTGCCTAACTTCTTTTTTTCTTCTCAGCATTTATGTTTCCCCTTGTACTCCTTCTATATGCCAAATGCAACACCCCATAGTATTTAGTAGCCATTGGATACTTAGCCCACAATGAAACAATCAGGCAAGTAAAATAGAAAGCCTTGTAGTAATGGACTGTAGTCAACACCCTTTAACCTTTAAGTTCTAATCAGTTTGTCATCATAAATTATATCGATATGTATATATTTCTGGGAGACAAGGAAGATCTGTCTAAATACATGCCATTTTTATCATGCTCCCATTTCAATCATCTGCCTTCATGAAAATGAAATATAAGTTGCAGCAAAATTAAGCCTTCTGTTTCCAAAGCATTCTCCATTTATTGTTGGCTTGACTTTGAGTGGAGCAGGTCTATGTCATGTGCACTGGGGTCATATATAATGTAGATGATATTGGTTAGGCCAGATCTCTTAATTTATTCATTGTACCAGTGTAACACCAGCCACCTCCTGTTTTCATTATACCAATCTAATGCCAGCCATTTCCTGTTTTCATTAGACCATTGTAATGCTAGCCTCCTACTGTTCTCATTAGTGCAGGACTGCGTAATGGCAGCCACCTCATGTTTTCATTATAACAGAACTGTATGGTGCCAGCTGCCACTTGTTTTACTTTACAGAGTAGCATTTGACCACAGATCATAGTCTATCCAAGAAAATATACAGACAAGTCAAAGTCCTGATGAGATATTGGAAAACACCATCCTTGCCTAATCTGATGCCATTATGATGGCAGGAAAAAACATATCAAATCTGTAAAGACTGGGAAGCATGGTAAACATTTGTGAAGTACCAACACACCCTAGAAAGTGAATTAAAACCCCATTTTTGTCCCAAAATCTGTATCAGCCTCAAAAGGTAAGGGGGGGGAGGGCGTGGAAGGGCGCTGTTCTTAAGGTGCTGCAAGGAACTCCGGAGAACTCTCACTCAAATTCTCAGCTCTAGCTCAGATTTCTTGTATGAGCTAAGCCATATAAAAATGTGTCTCTCACTTCTCCATCTGTGAAATGGAGATGGTAATGTTTCTCTTCTCCCAGACTTTGTCTTTTTCTTTGAATGTGTGTAAACTGACAAAATATAGTCTTGGCCCCATTTGGGGATTTAAATACTGCTGTAGTACTACCATTAACTTTCTGCTATTGTGGCTCAATAGTAGAGTCTTTCTCTACCATGTGGGAGATCTGGGTTTGATTCCTGGGCATACATATAAATGCAGCCATGAAGGCAGCAGACCTGGTCTGGTCTTTGGATTTTGTCTCAATGGTCTGAAGTGGAAATGGAAATGGTTTGCACATACTTCTGCCTGAGTGTACGTGCTGACAGTCTCAGTGACTTCTTACACATACACCATGACCCCAAAAGATTGATGGTTGCCTATTACTACTGCTACTATTAGTAAAAGTCTGATCCTGAAAACTCCCGCCTCACAAGAACAGTTTTCAAACAAGGCAATGAGTGATACATTTTCTGACACCAGTCCCTGCAATTATGCTGTAGTTACAGTGCAATTATAGTCTAACCCATGTGGTTACATTTTCATTGTAAGATTTTTGTAGCAGGTGCTAGAATAAAAAAAAAAAGATGACTTTAAAGGTTATGAAAATGTGATGAGTGAAGTATGAAAAGAAGTGGATCTTGCTAAGACTTTTACCTAAGCATTTAACCTTATGGTTGTATTAGCAGAAGTCATGACTATGACATAATTCAATGATAAATGAAAGGTAACTTTAATGCATTTCCCATTATAAAATGGCATTGCAATGAGCTAAATGGTGTGAACAGAGCTCTGTAGAGCTGGGCCTAAGCATTAACATGAGCTGGACTTGGGGGCAGAAGGCAGAATAAATATGTAGGTTGGTATATACATATGCTCTTTGTCTCTTATGCCTCTGGTCTATGAAATGTTCAACATCAAGATCTGAATATGTGCCACTGTGGTGAACTTTAGTTTGTACCTGAACAAAATTATCAGTTCTGCACAGTGACTTCCATTTTAATTATTCATGTGATTTTTATCTTGTCATGTTTTATCTGTTGTATGTTTTAATGATTCATGGTTTTAATGCCGGTTGTGAGGCACTGAAGAAAGCTACATAGACAGGTACTATAAAAATAAAATTTGTTGTTATTATAAATACTTATACTTGTATTCATTGCTCAGGGGAAAAAAAGAAACTATTCAAAAGTATTTTTATTCTGCTCTTCTAAGCTTGATGGAAAAGTTGTGGCTTCATGAAAAGAAAAAAAGTGTTCTCTGTCATCTTCAGATTGTTGTATTATTAACATTACTGAATGGGGTAATTGACAGATGTGTATAAGTTTTGTTAAAATGATTAAAAGCTGCTGAAAATCATAACCTGTCAGTGATCCGTGGGAAACAAAGGCCTATCCATCTGTTGAGGGACTGAAAATGACTGTAATGAGTCACCTTTATAATGACAGCTGTCACGATTTGAGCCTTGAAGCAAGAGTAAAAATATAATGAAGTGCATTTGTACTGTAGACCAAAAAAACCAAACCCAGACCCTTACGTTGTATTATTCTGATCACCTTACTGTGGGCAGAGAGTAATACCTTATAATGTGCTTGTGATCTCCAGCTTTTGGACTGGGCCCAAGTCAAGAAAGGGGTAGTTATGCTGGAGTGATGTTATGGTTTGATAAGACACCACATGTCTGTATATATCTTCTCACTTATCTGTCACATTCTTCACAATGAATAAGATTTTACAGGGATGGTGGCACGTGATAGTATCATATTTGAAAATTACTTCTTCTGTATTGTGGAAGGTAAAGCAAGCTGAGAATGAAAGGCATAAATGCTTTATTTTTTGGTATGCAGGTTTTCTACTTATTCTCTTCTCCGTCCAGTTGTGATGTATTTTGGAAAAGGTAAGCGACCTGCACTCCTTGCCTGTACCATTCTCTTTCTCCTTCCTGGTATATTATCCCAAATAGGGCAGGTGGAGTTATAATATTTTCTGTGAAATAAAATGCAAATTCTGTTATGCAAATGGACCATTAAGAAGTAAATTAGATTGAACAGCGGTGGTAAATCAGCAATTATATTGTTTTTTATATAGCAAGATTCCAGCACAAATAAAATCCAACAAGTTTGCAACACATGTTGTGGATGGTAATGCAAGTCACCACTAGAAGAGCAACCCTAGGGCTTATGATGTGCTTTACTGAATCTGGTACACACTTTACTGCCGCTTTGATACAGTCTTTAAAGCAGTGGATGCTGAGCAAAGTGCTTCTAGTCTGCTGGTAACACAGTGTATTAATTACTGTTCATAATAACTTCCATTTTTACATAATTGTTGCATATTTGTACATGTTATACTCAGTCTGGACTGGCGATTGTGATTAATATTTATATCATAGTTAAAATGTGTATGCTTTTAGTTTCACAGATGAGAAGCCTGTTTTTATTTTTTTTAAAAGACTGAAGGAAAGAAAAACACCCCCCCAAAAAACCCTGAATAAACAAACAGGTGGCTCTTCAAATACACAAAAGAAATTTTAAGTGACTGCCACACTGCAAATATATGCACTGTGCAAAACAACTTGTATATAATCAGGAGCTACACTTCCTTTAGTCTACCCTTCTAAGCATAGAATAGCAGCCCAGTGTTTGTCTCCGTGCCTTAAAAATATTTGGGATGGATTAAATAAAGAAACATGACTGAAGAGGACTGTAAAATATTTCACAGGGAATTGTGAGATTCAAGATTTAACAGCAGCACCTGGTGGCTCCTTGCTGCCTAGTGTTGTCACTGCCTGTAGATGCTTGGATCTCATCCAGGCAGGAGGTGATATGAGCAGCACCTTAGACTAAAGGAATTACTAGTTATCAGCAGAGCTGTCTCAGTTTTACATTCTTGATCCCACGTTAAGCTTGGCAAACCTCCAGCAAAGCTTTTCAAGCATGAGAGCTTAATTCAGATGTCCTCCAGTCTTTCCTTCCTCTCCTCCAATTGCAATAATATGGCAGGTCCCTAGTATTTCAGTTCTGCTACAGAGGTGTAAGCAGCATCTGCCACCTCCAAAACATCTGTCCCCTCTCTTCCCCACTCTCTCAGTTCCCACCTTCATCCTCATTACAAAGATATTTGGATTTTTTTTTTTTTGTGATGTTAAGATTTACCATTTTTGGCAAAGGTTGAAACATAAGGACTTTACAAAGTGCTTCTGGTGGAAATGAAAGTGAATGAAAGCACTGCACAAAATTTTAGCACATTGTTGTCACCGTCATTTTTTGTCATTTTTTATTGGTTTGTTTTTTGTTCAGCTCTCATCTTGTAGATAAGATAGCACTGTTGAATTTAAGATAAGGGGTGTCCTAATAATTGACAGTGGACAGACATAAGGTTTGTTCCATTACATAGTAGGTATGTCAATCATATGGCCCACAAGTCAAATCTGGCCAGTGGAGCCATTGCAGCTGGCACTCCCAGCCACTGGTGGACAACCAGAAGCTGGGAGTGGGGCCTGGGATAGGGCCTGTTGCAGAATCCAGGGTACCTGGACCCTGATGGACATGGCTATTGGTGGCTAGAGTGAATAAGGGCCCGGCAGATACAGCCTTCACTACCCTTCAGCCACCATATCCACACCGCTGTGCCTGGACCTTTGCCGCCTCCTGATCCTCACTGATGTTCCCAGACACCTGCTGCTCCTACTTTGCTTCTGCTGCTGCTAGACTCCCACTACCAGCACTGGACCTGGGAGGAGTCCCAACATCTGGATTCAGCCCAGCGCCTAGTGTGAGTTTGACATCTCTGTCTTAAAAGGATGCCAGAGAAGGGTATGTCATATTTTTATTATTTTGACTTTTCCTTAGATTATTTTTAAAGCCTTTTAGGTTTTCATAATCTATTTTTTTCCCTTTTTCAATTTTGAAATGTACAAGAATGTAAGATCACTGAAATGAATTAGCCTACTGCCAGTATTTCAACTTACAAATGTAACCAAGGCATCATTAGACAGGGGGTGGTAAAGCAGCACTATCCTGGTAGGTAGGAAACTTGTTGGTGTAGAGAAGTGCAGACTTCATCAGTATAGTCATTAGCCTCTGAAAGTTCAGCTAAAGAAGGGCAGGCAGAAAGCTACTTTTTAGCTTTCCACAGTCTAAACGGCCTTTCATTAACACAAACCTTTCTAAGCCTGGATGTTTTTAAGAAGCCATAGAATATAAAAGCTGAGAGTGTAACTTATTAAAATATTTTCAGATTTTTTTTTTTACAATACATTTATTTTCTTCATTTAATGTAATATGAGTCCTTAGCAAATGATACAAGCCCTGATTCTTCACATCCTGGCACCTTGCCTTAAGTGTATACTAAATGCTATTCAACAAAATAGCAGTGGTTAACTCTCACTTTTCACTATACTTGGCACATTACACAAGACAGTAGAAATTCAGACCCGTGGCTGATTATAATGGTTGTCAACCCTTTTACACTCAGAGTACCCCTCTTTAGATTCAAATCTCCCCTCAGAAAATGCCAGCTCTTAGCTGTCACTCTTTTTTTTGACTATGGAAAAATGATAGAGCAATTTTTTTGTTGCAAAGAACTCCAAAAGACCACAACAGACCAGAATGTTTTAGACGCTGTAGATTCCCACTTGAAATCTCTTATGAATCACATGTAGGTGTCTGCATACCTAATTGTGCTAATAGAACATGTCCAGATGAATGTGCATGTGAGTTTCCCTGGGGACAAATAGCAGTGGCACATAGTTGTGCTGCTGCTACTGTCCCCGGGGAACACTCATGCATGTATGCTCTGGCTCACAGCAAATTGCCCCAGGTGGGTTTGGGGAGGCTGGGGCCAGCACTGGGCTGGCCCAAGTAGCCTTACCTGGGGTCCTGGGAGCTTCCCAAGAGTCCAGTATGGATCTGGTCAGCCAGGCTCCAGTGACATGTACTGCTGCCATATGTGCTGCCCCTCTTTTTCAGGCATGGGTTTTTTGACACCGGAATTGCCTGGTTCAAAAAAAATCTGCTGCACTGCAAATTAGCATGGCAAATTCCTGAATGTGCAGCACATGAGGTTTGTGGTACCACAGATGACTCTGCAGCATCTCATAGTGCACACGTGCTCATCTGGATGTGCCCTGTGTCCATATTTTTCAGTATCCTGAAACACTCTTAAAAGGATCTCATGAAACCCGAAGGTACTGCAACACCCTGGTTAAGAATCACTGGCCTAGTATCTAAATATTTATTTTAGGTTACTTAAACATAACAGAACCTACAGAAATAGTGCAGTTTATCTCTAGATCTGTTCTGTCAACATGTATTGAAAATTAGGATATTTAAATTACTATAAACTATCCTACATTTACTAATTATGAAATACACTAAGGGAAGAATTTTATTTACCTATGTGCTCTTACATGGCTGTTTTCTATCTGCGTAGTAGACAATTTTTGGCCCCCATTCTGTACTTGGGATGCAAAAGCGTGAAACTGTAGACTATATATGCTCATTGGGCTATGCACTGGCCAGGCATATACATGACAATATACAGGTGTAAGTCTGGAAAAATTTGGGGGATAGCAAGGCCATCCCATATTTTATGGCCAAAAGTTTAGCAGTTAATGCACTTACCCAGGAAATCATAGAGTCCTAGAGAAGTAGGGTTGGAAGGGACCTCCATTTATCATCTAGTCCTGCCTAAAGCTAGATGAACTCTATCCAAACCATCCTATACAAATCCATAATCTAACCTCTTAGTAAAATTACCAACAACCTTGAGACAACACAAGACCTTAACCTTAACCTGCCACAAGTAAAGCAAGGGGACCACAGCAACCAACATCTAACTTTGGTAAAAGGTTGTTAATATATACTCAAGAGGTCCCAGGTAAAGGACCACACTCCCCCACTACAGAAAAAGGCAAAAACCCCAACATTCCATACCAATCTGATAATAGTATAATGAATCTTGAGAGGGTGCAGAGGAGAGCCACGTGCATGATCAGAGGTCAGGAGAACAGACTTTATGATGAGAGGCTGAGAGCAATGAGGCTCTTTAGCCTGGAAAAGCGCAGGCTCAGGGTGATCTGGTAGCCACCTATAAATTTATCAGGGGTGCTCATCAGGATCTGGGGGAACGTCTGTTCACCAGAGCGCCCCAAGGGATGACAAGATTGAACAGTTATAAATTCCACTGTGACCGATTCAGGCTGGACATAAGAAAGAACTTCTTCACTGTCCGAGCCTCCAAGGTTTGGAATAGACTGCCACCGGAGGCGGTTCAAGCACCCACTTTGAATACTCACTTTGAACACCTTCAAGACACATTTGGATGCTTATCTTGGTGGGATCCTATGATCCCTGCTGACTTCCTGCCCCTGGGGCAGGGGGCTGGACTTAACGATCCTCCAGGGTCCCTTCCAGCCCAAATGTCTATGAAATCTATGAAGTCTTAAACCCTCTTATGCAAGGGGGGCAGAGGGTTGCAACTTGTATATCGCTGACTTCTAAGCACAGTGCTCTAACTCCTACACCATAGACTTCTTTCATTCTCCTCGGCAAGTCCCCTATCACTCAGCTTTTTGAGTGAAAATATTAGATGGCTCTTCTCATTCTCCATCTATTACCCATGAGTCAGAGGTCTTTGGCCACCTATGTTTTTGGGACTTCAATGCACTTGCACTTCCAGAAAGGTGCATGTACATAGCCATGTATGTGCTCAACCAGTGTGTACCCTGCCAGACCTGCTCAGTCTGCTTACACTCACTCACCCATCCATCATATAGAGGTAACAGAATTATTACCTGTATGTAAGTACTAAAACACCACTTATGTCACTAGAAAACTACCACTTGGGTGCACAAAAGTAAAAAGAATTCTGCCCAAATTGTATAGAAACTGCAGACCAAATAATTCGACTGTTTCCCATTTATTTGATAGTAGATCTTAAAATGAATGAGGATTATAATAAACTATACATTTGTTTTCCTGTTACAGTAACAGCTTGATTTAAAACTCTCTTGTCTACTAAGCAGAACAATTAAGGCATAACACCATGAGTGGGAATGTGCATTTCCCCTGGGACAAATAGTAGTGGAACACACTTGTGTCACTGCCAGTTGTCCCTGGGAATGCCCCTACACATGTGCTCTAGCAAACAGCAAATTGTGGGTGGGGTAGGGGAGGCTGGGGCCAGCACCTAGGCTGGTCTAACCAGCCTTACCTGAGGTCCTAGGGACCTCTTGGGGATGTAGCAACAGTGATCTAGGCATGCAGAGCCTGGCCAGCACACAGAACATGGCTCCGGCTGGCCAGGCTGCAGTTTCAGGTGGTGCACACTGCAGCCATGTATGCTGCCCTGCTTTAATTTGGCACATTTTTATATATATATCAGGATTTTCTCGTGTCAGAAACACTGCCATTTTTAAAATTAGTGGAGCAGTGAATACATACACATGCAGCACGTGTGGGTTCTGGTGCCGCAGATGGGCTTGTGGCACTGCAAATCCACATGTGCAAAATCTACGTGTGCCCCATAGGGTATATATAAGCATTGCATAACAGGGCTAGGTTGATATAAATGCCTGGCTGTGCCAGGAGTTCACAGGGCTCAAATTGCCCAGAAAATGGTGCATGCGATCTAAGTTATTTCACCTCAGGAAATTAACTTTAGATCAATAAAGGGTTAACCAATCTAAAACAGGTTAACCCCATCTAGTGAATGCTTCCATACATTCATAGCACATTCTTAGGGCTGGGAAAGTCCAGCTGCTTGCCAGAGTCTCAAAGCTGTGGTGTTCCTACCACCCGCCCTGGCTAGGGACAGACATTCAAAAACCTGAGCCTGAATTGATTCAATCTTCGCAGGTTAGTCTAACCTGGCTAGGCTAAGCCAGCTTGTAACCACACAGACATCCCCTCTGGCCTGAAAAAATGCAGGCATATTACTGCAGTGACCTAGACAGGCTCAGCAAATGGGCAGACAAGAACCTGACGGTGTTTAACATTAAAAAATGCAAGGTTCTCCATCTTGGGAAGAAAAACCTGTAGCATCCTTATATGCTTACCAGTGCTACACTGGCTAACACCACAGAAGAAAGAGACTTGGGAGTCATCATTGACCACAAGATGAACATGAGCCTGCAATGCAATGCTGCAGCTAGCAAAGCGACCAAAACAGTGGCTTGCATCCATAGATGCTTCTCAAGCAAATCCCAGGACATCATTTTCCCCTTGTACTCAGCCTTGGTGAGGCTGCAGCTGGAGTACTGCGTCCAGTTTTGGGCCCCACAATACAAAAAGGATGTGGAGAAGCTTGAGAGAGTCCAGAGAAGAGCCACACGCATGATCAGAGGTCAGGAAAACAGACCTTACAACAACAGGCTAAGAGCCATGGGGCTCTTTAGCATGAAAAAGCGCAGGCTCAGGGCGATCTGATGGCCACCTGTAAGTTTATCAGGGGTGACCACCAGGATCTGGGGGAATGTTTGCTCACCAGGGCGCCTCAAGGGATGACGAGGTTGAACGGTCATAAACTACTACAAGACTGTTTCAGGCTGGACATAAGGAAGAATTTCTTTACTGTCTGAGCCCCCAAGGTCTGGAACAGCCTGCCATCGGAGGTGGCTCAAGCACCTACATTGAACACCTTCAAGAGCAAATTGGATGCTTATCTTGCTGGGATCCTATGTCCGCAGCTGACTTCCTGCCATTTGGGCAGGGGGCTGGACTCGATGATCTTCCGAGGTCCCTTCCAGCCCTAATGTCTATGTAATCTATGAGGGACATTACTAGCTATCTGTTGATTCTGTCTTTGTTCCATCTGCTACAGCACAGATTGTAGCCATCATGCAGTCTGCTACCTAATGCTGTGCGTCTGTGCAAGGCAGATGGGACTGCAGAATCCCTGCTTGGAGGGGAGGAGGGAAGCAGAAGCCAGGCAGTTGCCTGCAGTCTCTGTCAGAGTTGCAGCCAGGGAGCAGAGGGGAGGGGCCAGCTCTGCTGTGGAGCAGAGAGCCCCACCCAGCCCAGAAAGCATGCCAAGATGTTGGGCGACTCTGATTTAACTTAAACCAGCAAGAGGTTTGGGACAGACATTACATAAACCGGTGTGACCCAAATCAGTTAAGATGCTATATTCAACCAGGGTTATCTCAAAGCAGTTTCAGCCATTTTCAAACAGGTTTATGTGCATTGAACAGCTGTTCTGTTACAGGTTTAAACCAGTTTCTGATCACTTAAAATGGTTTATGTGTAATGACTGCCCCTAGACCCTGAGCCTGATCAGGTTATTTATTGCCCCCCAAGTACTTCTCCTGGACTTGGCAACCTCCTTTGAGGACCTCTCAACCTCCTCCCCTAGACCTACCTGCCCCCCTCTGATTCTGCCAGCCCCTACCTCTTCTGAGCTAACCATGATGAGCCCTGTAGCAGTGAATACCTGCACACATTGCTCTGGTTTTGATTTAGGCAACCTAACATAACCTAACTAATCCTCAAGCAGGTCCCATGAATACTTGTTTGCATCCTTACACTTCTTCTGAGGCCCCATTAAGCTCATTGGTGATTTCAGTAGCAAGGAATGTCAGATCTGTCTGCAAAAGGGCAATGGAATGTAAAGATGCTCTTTCTATAAGCTAGAAATGTTAAAATGGCCACACGGTTTTTTTTAAAAAAGCTTATGATCTGTCTACTAAGTACAACGATTACTATTGTTCATATACAAATAATTGCCTAGGTACTTAGCTGATGGACATGGGCTCTTTGTTCCCCAAATCTAAAATATGGAATAAATTTGTAATAGAAAAGTAGAATAATGATAGCTGGTTCCATGTAATACTTTTTGTTATACATTTTTAGTGATTTTTTTTAAAAAGCAGAAGGCAATGGCACCGAAAAGGCTGCAACTTATCAAATAAGCCTATGTGATATAGAAGTTTTTTTACAATATGATCCCAAAATGAATATTAAATTGAAAAACAATTCTGCTGAACATCTAGTAGTAGGTATGGATAATATTCTTGGACATAGGATAACCTTAAGACCATTTGGCAACTGCAGTTAGTAAGTATGTAATTAGATTCAAGGATCTATTGAGGTGTATTTCTCCTTGGGTCTAGGACAGACATTGCATAAACTGGTTTGCACCAAATTGATGAAATCTGATACTACATTCAACCAGGTTTATCTCAAACTAGTTTCAGACATTTTGAAACTCATTTATGTGCACTGAATGTTTGTTCTGTTACAGGTTCAAACCAGTTTCTGACCACTTAAACCTGTTTGTGTGTAATGTCTGTCCCTAGCTTTGCAACATACCATACTGCAGAGGTACTTTAATAAACATTCTCCTAATGAAACCATGAGAGCTGGAAGCAAAATGTTTTAATCAATGAATCTTTGACTATCCTCTTTCTTAACTCAGCAGGCCTTGCAACAAATCACATCTGTGATGCCTGTTCTTATCAAGGTAAATACAAGTTCTTTGTGGACACATATTTCTGAACTGAAACAACTAAAAAACAAACAATGCCCCCCTCTTCCCCAATAATACATTATCACCCCCTGATCTAAAGAGCCTATAGAAAAGAAGTGTTCCAAGCAACATTTTTTGTGAAAGTAAAACAGAATCCACAACCTGACTTTGGCATTGATTATGAAAAAGAAAGATTTTGAATATGAAAAGAAAACCTAGAAACATTACTTCCTAACTGTTGATGTAGGAATGTTTTTTCTAACCTCGAATTTAGGATGTTTGTGGCCTGGATATGACAAGAAGTCATCAAAAATGAAAAAAGGGTGATATTATGTTCCCAAGTATGAATGATACTACAAGCATTGGGAAAAACATCTTTCAAAAGGTTCATTGATGGCTCATTAACTTCCTGATCCATTTCTGTGTGCACTACTGATACTAAACTGACCTTTCACAATTCAGGCTCCACAAGCAGCACTGCGAAGAGCCATCTCTGCATTATTGTCATTGAAACTTAGCCTGTAGGGACACATAACTAAGTGAAGAAAGATACTTTTAGCTGCTTTCATGTCTCAAACACAATAAAGGATGAGAATGAGATATTTATCCCATGAGTGAACGCCCTGAAGCAGTTATATGTGGTTGGCTTAGCAGAGATCTAAGAATCTTCATTTGACACACTGGCCACTTTCCAAATGAGAAATCAATGATTCTGTATTCTGAAGCAAAGGGAAGTAAGAATAGTTTATGACTCTTTGTTCTACATATAGTATGTATCCAGCCAAGCTCTGAATTATAAAGAGTTGATGACGGGAATTCAGCAAACAGCCCCATGTCAAATGAGGACAGACTTCAGTCGCAAAAAGTACATTCTGGCAGGCATCTACACAGAGAGTGGCTTGTTGGCTTCTGGAAGTCAGCCTGTATGGAGATACATGTAGCACAAGGGCAAAAAACAATAGGGATTTTCTGTGTTGAGGAAAGTCAGCTAATTAGATGCAGGATGGTTTTGTTCCTGTGTAATATATTTGCAGAAAATATGAGGTGGGAGAATAGACAGCCTAACAGTATGGCTGTTCAGCTTAGCTACTGCTTAAAAGAATCAAACCAGATATAATCTATGCTGAAATAATAGTAAGCAAAGTATCTGGCATTTACATACATTTCCCTAATACTTGCAGTATTCGTATCGTTTAAATCTGAATTTAAGTTACCAGAAACAAGCACCATTTTCTTGTTTATTGGTAGAGTATTCCACTGTGGAAAACGAACCCTCCCAGGACTCCATGCAGTTCAGTTTGTTACTGTTATGCCACAGGGGTAACAACAGAAGAGGCTGAATAAGAGCACTTATAAAAAGCTCTTGCACATGCTATTTGGAGCATTTGCCTAGTGCTGAAATAGAACATATTTCAGTCTATTTGGGGTTGCACATAATAGCAACATCTCAAACAATCAAACAAGATGGTCACACTGTTCCCCAATGCTTTGCTTACCTCTATTAGTCAGGAGACTGAAAAAAAATATAGCTAAACAACTAACAAAAGAAAGCTAACCTGTATCTTTTAAATTATTTTTTCCACTTGTACACTCAAACAGCGATGTGATCTTTCTGGTTGGGCTGACAGCCTTTAAGAACTCAGACCCTCATTTACAATGCTTTTGGTGAGTTCACATCAGACTACTAAACCAAACTGTCCTAGTACTGCAGTTCCATACTCTTGTGAGCAAATAACAGCCTTTAGGGCTTCGACGCATCAGCTGCTTAAAAGATAAACCTACCCAGCTTGATGAGAAGTCTTCACCACCTTCCTGTTGAGAGCAAATGGTCACACACATCTAATAAATGAAGCAGGAACTGTCATTTTTTTGGCAAACTGATAACTAGCTGCAAGAGCCACATTGCCACAAGTTGCTTTTCCAAAGTAATTACCATCAGGCTCCCTGTGGTATGCAGCGTTTAACACATTTCTTCTGTGTTAATGAATGCAAGAGTAGGCAACACCACTATTAGTAATTGCTTTTTATTCGTAGTCCTCATTTTCCAGATAGGTCACATTAAACACAGCCATTAAACAATAGCGGTTGAGATAATCCATACAATGTATGCTGCTTTTGATTGTTTGTGTTGTTCACCAATGACCTGGTGCAGCTTTGAGCCATACGGGGATATAGGGACTGATATATGTGAACTGCTAACCTATGGAACCGTTGGGCTAAAGAAGTTAAAACCTTAGACAGGTTTCATTCAGTTACACTTCAAATCAGCAAATCGTGATAGCCAAAACTCACATCTGAATTAATGCACTGATAAATGCCGCCTGATATCGAAAGAATGTAATTAGACAATAACGAGTAGGAATATATTATGCCAGACTTCAGACTACTTGTTGACCTCAGCAACTTCTACTCCATTAGGCAACCAACAGCTTGAAAGCTGGTTTGAATAAAGCATCCAGCTCCATTACTAGCATCTGCATGACTTTTATGGTTATATTTCTGAATGGGCAACCTCCTGCATACTGTAATGGCAAATCACAGTTAAGGATAAGCTCACTTCTGATGGACAAGCAAAGAAAAAATAATATTTTAGTGAATTTGAACCCCTGGTTTGTTGGTCAACATCTCTTTGAAATCAAAGGAAATGTTACTCAGTTATTTGTATAAGTGGTATAAATTTCCAACTCATAATTATAATTTTCAACTCATAATTGACTGCATAATTTTGTTAGCTATCTAATGGGCTTTTCTCCATATCAGTTATCTTTTTTTGCAGTCATCTGTTGGAAGGTTTCACTTAGTATTAAAAATCACTTTCAAAAAGGTGCCCTATGTACATAGAGAATACAGGAAATAATTCATGGACCCAAGCTTTAATTATGTCTCAACTCTTCCTCTCAACACTTCCTGGTAGAGACAGTAGGAAGTTTGAAGGATAAAAAGTTGAATTAATTTCCTCCATATATGTTTTTTTTAATCGCTTCCTCTGATTCTGACTGACCTAACAAAACTCATGTTTGTATAAATTCTGTTGGTTGATTATGTATCGCTCCTAAATTCTGATATTACAATCTTGGATACCCTCACTGGAAGCAATGTGCCAGTGATCCACAACGCAAGGCAGTTGTCTGCCAAATTAAATAAAACAAGATTTCCTAAACTCAGCTATAAAGCCGTGAGTCATGAATTCTGAATTACCTCACAAGGGCAAATAAATAATCACTACTAAATACAGATAATGTGTTAAACAGCTAAAGCTAGTAAATCACTAGTGACAGAGAGCCTTAAGATAAATTCCTTTCACACTAGTACAGCCCTTTCTCAGAAGGTTGTGTTTTTATGACTTCAGACACATACAATGAATTGTACAATTGGATACTCGGTGTTAAAATTGTTTATAAAGCACAGAAGACTCCATCACTTAAGTTTTGCTGAATAATGAATCTCGCTACCAGAGCTAAATGTTTGGACTCAAAGACTAGAGCAATGGGCCCTACAGAAATTAGTATAAAAGACAGATGAAACTAAAAAGGGATCCTTTCCACTATGGAATTTCAGCTATCAACCTTGAGTCTCCTGGCAAAAAAAAAATATTGTAGAACAGTCAGCCACACTTTCTAGATACCTAAAATTGTCCAAAACATAGGACATAGTTTGATAAAACACAGACTAGATCATTTGTTCACACAAAATTATAGGTTTTCTAAATGAAGCTTTTGGAATGGCCATCTCCAAGAATCAAATAAAAGTCACTGTAGGACTGATAGATATGATCATTATTTTAACAAAATACCTGGCATCATTACCATCCGTTGGCTAACTTTGTTCCCGAATTGAATAATACTGTTTAGGTATGGCTTTGGGGGACCTGAAAGGGCAAACCTAGTTTTTGTATACATTTAAAAATATGACTCACTTTAACTCGAATATGACTCAATCCAGGACCACAATTTTCTATGCTGGTATATTATGGTGCTATATCACAGAGTTTTTAAAATGTCTATGGGAATAATGTTTTTTCCTTTGCTGTTGCTTAAACTTGTGCTCATTTCATTTTAAGTATATATTTAAAAGTGATATTTTTTTCAGCTTTGACCTGGAACCAGTTTTGTAATTTATCAAACACTGTGAAGAAATTTAGCATGAAACATGGAGAGTAATTCTCTCTCATTTTTTTCCAAAGAAAGAATAGCAAAATCATTTAAAATAAAAATAAAATAATACTAACCCAGACCCATGACTCTACCAAATCTTCACACATTCTAAGGAACCAGACAAAACAGTGTTCATGCCGTGTGGGCATGGACTCATTTTCAGGCTCTGTACTTAGCAGTAGCATAAACATAAGCATACTAAGATCATTTTTTAATTCATACAAGAACGTGATAGTGAAACAAATTGGTTGCATATGTGTTTTTGGAAAAAAGCAAGGAGGTTTCAGGTGTTGGTTCAAGTGTAATTTTTGTTATTAAGCATGGGTTTGCAATAGAAGCTTCTACAAGGACTTGCACATAACCATGACTGATGGATGTATTTGTAGGCCGTTCAGTTAGCTCCATCAGCTGACTCAAACACATTTTGAATGGATTATGTACTGCAGTACTTTGTAGACCATACATTAAACAAGAGACTTTGCTCTGAGGCACTGCTTCCCACACTCCATGTGGAAAAGGAAGCAGGAAAAACAAAACTCATAGAGTTCGACAGCTACTGAGGCAACACTTGCCATTTACAATATAAGCCCAAATATTTTTGCAACACAACTATATATTAATTTAATAAAATACACAATATAGCTCTTATACACTCAACAATTTGGCTCATATGCACTGAATCTGCAATAAATCAATAAAAATATGTCATTTGATGTAAACACACTGAATTTTCTTACATTTGCACATTTAAATGATCATGTGATTTGTGTGGATGTCTAAGACATTTTCACTTTCCTGAGCTATTTTAGTGTCCACAAATGAATAAAAAAGTGTTAATAATGTTAATCATTTTCATTTATTACCCTTCAAAGGTAACTATTTCGGCAAACTTTTATTATACCTCAAATTTATTTAAAACTTACTGCTAACTATTTATATTTTTGTTGGACACTAAAATGCTAAACAGACACTAAAACCTTGTTTTTCTTTTTATCAAGTGAATTAGCTTATGTGTGTGCAGGACAAAATGGACTATATCATTTTACATTTAACTTTAATATGATATGAAGTGTGTTACTAATGACCAGGATATGTTTTGCTGAAAAATGATCTGGAATGGGTTTTTGTTTGCTTTTCTTTTTTGTGGTAGGTAACTTTATACAGAAATGTTTACCACAAATGAATGTTAATGTTTGGTGTCGCTTGGACTACTACAAGATCTTTTTTAGGACTTTCAGTAGAAGCCTGTGATTACTGCTGGAAATCCATCACAGATCTGAATTATTCAACCCTGTTTTTCATGGGGTTTACAGGTAAACAGTAAAGTCAGCATCAACTATTAAGGACAGTCTTAAAAGAGCAGACGTATTTCCATTCCTCCTTTCTCATACCTTCCTATCAGATTGTCAAAATGGCACCGTCTTTCTTCATTTTTAGTTCTTAATGTACTTCACTCTGTCCTAATGAAAGTTTGGTCAAAACGAAACCAGTGTTATCTGTGAAAAAGAAAGAGCAGTGAAAAGAACATACTTGTGGGCACTTCAGATGTTCACTAAAAGCCTTAAAGCAGCATTGGTCTTCCTTCATCCCTGTAAAACTGTTACAACCAGGGGAGATTTTTTGTTTTGTTTTTTAAATCAGCAGAAGAGGCAAATAATGCCAGCCTGTCCCCCCTTTTTTTCTCACTTTCTCACAGCCACAGGGTCACTTCCCCGACAGTCCTGTAAAAGCTTGTCAATTTCTCTCACAACTTCCTCTGCATCCACTGACTCTCTCCCTAGATCCCGGTTTGAACGGTCTAACTGCTCCAGAACAGAGTCCATCTCACTTGAGTCTCGGCTCACTCGGGAATGTACATCTGCAAAGACCCTAGCCATCTGATCTGATGCAATGAATGTAGTGTCTCTTGACTGTTTACTAGGTGATAGATACTGACTGTCAGTTGACAGGTACTGGCTGCTTGGTTCAGCCAAGGCTCCTGATTTTACTTCACAACCATCCAGTGGTCCTTTTGTTGAGGTGCAAGGCTCAATGCATGTCTTGGTTGGGCTGTTCGATGCTGAGGGAACCTCCTGAAGAAGAGGACTCAGGGCACGTTTGGCTTTTAAATAAGGTTTAACATTGGCAATGAGAATAGTGTGCTCTCTCTTGTCTTTTCCAAATGTACAAAAAGTCTTTTTCCCGGTGGGATTCACAGTTTCATAAGTCTCAGTCTCAACATTAGCTTCAACTGTGGGTACAAAGAGATTTGTGCGATAATCTGCATTTTCAGCCTGATTGGCTGTAGGGAACTGTGGCATCCAACACCTGTCGGAATGACCGAGGACTCTGCATTCATCTGTACAGTTAACACACTCTTCTTGTTCTGTAAAGAAGAAAAAAAAAGGGAAAAAAAAGCCTGTAGTTATTAGGGGTTCTTTTAAACTAATACAGAGGCTAGAATTAACTCTCAATGGGCTTGCTTGACCTCCAGGTTCTTAATTATTAAAAAAAAAAGCAATGATTAAAACATTTCAGGAGGAGTGCAAAAACCAACTGGTTGAGACAATAGATTTATATACTCTATTCTCTAGGTATTAAAGTATTCACATAGCCCAAAGGAAGTAAAAAGGGGTCATTAGAGAATCACTCTCAGTGGAATTGAGCTTCATCTGTAAACTAATCTGCTGTAGAAATCTGTTAGGCTTTGTTCTGCAAAACTCATCCTAGAAAATAGTGAACGGTACTTAAAGAACTCAAAAGGCATTATCAGGATTAATTTTTCAAATCAAATAACTGAGCAATGACTGGCTTTTTGGAAATACAAATACTTTACAAAATCAACAAGCTGAAGTTTCATTTTTGTCACCTCCATTTTGTTTCTAATTGTTATGGTGGGTGACAGTCATGAAATAAAAAGGTTTTCTTAAAAAGCCTACTTTTCCTGCTGAGTAGAGAACTGGAATTTTCTATCAGTATGCATTAAATATAAGCTTGTCAAAAAGTGCATATTGCAATTTTATTAGACTTGAGTATGGATCATGTAATCAGTTTTCTCCTTTTTTGTTTTGGAGAAAGCATGTGAAAATGGATTTATTCAATACGTATAATTTGGAAGAATGACAAACCATGACACACTATGTGAACTGATAATGCTGTCAGTCTGGATTTTTATACTTCTGTTTTTATCAAAAAGATGATGGAATATAGGTAAAGACTTCTTTTTTAATCCACTGTATTTTAGAGTCTAAGTTTGGGTGCTTCCAGTCCTACAATTCAATTTAAAGGTCTACAGGAAAACTTTAAAAAATGTATTTTGGCTGTCATCTTATGCCAAACCAATATTTCTGGACTGCCATTATTTATCATATAACACTACTGTTTATGTGACTCTAGCCCTATGTCAATACACCAGAACATTTCAGAAATATCCTTTGAATCTCTTTTTAAGTCATTTTTGATTGTGAAGGGAGCTATACTCTCATCTTCTCAGCCAATCCTGAAAAAGTGTATCTTTTTTGTCTCATAGTTTGAGTTTCCAGTACAATGTTCCCCAGCTGCCAACCATTTCAATGAGTTAAAGTTAACAGAAGGACATACAATCTTTGTCTTTTCTTTCCTTTCCTTTTTTTTCCTTGAAGAAATTGGTATCCATAATGTGTTTACATCTAAGATTATAATTGGACTAAAATTCTGAATTTGTCTTTAAGAAGGTGATGCATTTGTGTATGAATCTAAGATACACACATATGGGACTGATTCTGAGAAATGCTGAGTTTTTGAACCCTAAGGCCAGATACATGCAGGCATGTGCAATTTGTGGTGCCGCAAACCTCTTTGCATTGCATAAACCACACATGCTGCACATTAAACCATGTGGCCCGCTGCTAATTTTCAGCCCTGGAGCAAAACAAATAAAACCCTGCAAAAAAAAGCGGTGCAAAGCACACCAAAGTAACATGTGCTGGGACAAATACCAAGACAGGGGCTCCACATGCCTCAGTGCCAGCCCAGGGCTGCCTGCTGCCCCATCTCAAGACACATGGTACCTCAGCTAGGTAGGGAGTGGCTGGCAGGGGGGAAAAGAGTGCCTCAGCGCTGGGGCTCCACAACACGTAGATACAGGGGAGCAGGCAGCCCAGGGCTGGCTGCTCCTCTGTCTCCGCATGCTGCTCTCCAGTTGGCTGCTCCCAAGGGCCTCAGCATGGGGGCTCTCTGCTGGCTAGCCCCATGCTGATGCATCCTGTGCCCCAGCCAGCCCCTCCTGCAGCACATGGAGCAACAGGACAATGTGTTCTGCTGCAAAACGCACCAGCAGGGGCATGCACTGCAGCACAAAGGAGTGACACAAATTTGTGTTGCTCCTGTTTGTACTGCTGCAAATGCATGCCCCTGCACGTGCAGACGTGGTCTTAGGAAACATCATTTTTTCAGGAACTGACTGCAAACACTTAATAATCTTATACCACATCATCATGGAGATTAGAGTTATATAAACATCCATTGCACAACGACGCCCACAGAATAAAAATACAAAGGTTCATCTAGAAAAATGAAATACTGTAACTCAGCCTTGATTGTAAAAAGACACGAATCAAGCATGAGATAAGTTTAAATCATGTTGTATTATATTGCTTAATTATGACCAGGGATCCTGGCTTTCTCTGATAAAAAATAATCCCCATTTTTTTAAATTAAAAAAGTAACTAAAAATCCACGTTTTTCCATGATTAAAAATGCAACACCACTAATATACATATATCTCTATATATCTATAATTTAGATATATAGACAGATATCAATTGATCGATCAATCAATCGATAGATACCTATATATAGCTATATCTGTATAGATATCTATATATAGATATCCTCTATATAGATGTCTATACCTGCATAGATATAGACATCTATATAGAGGATATCTATATATATCTGTATATAGATACCTTATATATAGCTATCCTATACAATATTTAGGATATATATCTATCGATTGATTGATATATAGATATCCTATACAGTATATAGGATATCTATATACAGATATAGATATCTATATATAGCGGTGTTTCATATTAATCACAGGAGAATGTGGATTTTGGGTTACTTTTTTAAATCTGAAAATTGGGGATTTTTTTTATTAACTGAGAAAACCAGGATCCCTGATTAAGAGATCAGTTAAATTATAGTGAGGGAGTAAGCTTATGAGTATTAATAATTATATATGCAGTGTGGTGAGTGTATGCTGTGCTTTATATATGTTCTCTGCTCAAAATGCTTAAAACCTAAGATAGCCAAGATAAACAAATACAAGACAAAGAACATCACTGAAGGGAGAAGACAGTTCAGAAAATCCTCAAGGCAGACAATACAGCAGGATTTCTGAAAGAAATAAGGATTGTACATCTGAGGAAGAAGCAACTGGGCAAAGAAGATGAGGTGAAGTGAACATTGTGAAAACCAAGGAATAAAAGAAGGTAATGAAGTGAACAAAAAAGATAAGTCTGAGGAGAGTTAAAGGACTGGGATCGAAAAATATGAATGAGATGAAAATGATACGCACGCAGACACACAGCATTATGTATGTGACAATAGTTTGTTGACAGAAATGCAGAGCCATACAAGTAAATACATTTTTCATATACCTGCCATATGTTTATGTATATCAGAGCTGCTTCTCCTTTCTATCCTCTAAGCAGCTTCAAACAGCTGCCACTTAAAACAACCAAATGAAATATTAACTGTCAACCCTCTTATCTCCACCTCCCATCCACACACATAAGGGAAAACATTTTTAAACCACTCCAAACCAAACTAAATAGAACTTCCCTCAGTCTGCAAAGATATGCAATCAATAGTGGCATATCTTCCTGACATTACACAGTCTAAGGTGCAATATCATTTTCCGGACAGATATACAGTCCAATCCATCATAACCTTGAAGACCTATACCATTAAGGGGAGAAGTCAGGTTTTACTATGGGCAGACAAGGTTAGTATTAGCTACAGTAGACCTTTAAATACCGTATTATGTATGGCAAAAAACTCCATCTCTCTGGAGACTTTTTGATTCTTAAAATTTTGGGGTGCTTGCTTACAATTTCATAGTCATACATTTTCTTTCCCTCTGAATTCTATATAGTTGGCTTCATGATAACTTAAGGCACCTGCTTGTATAGGTTTATTAGAGTTCTATGATACAAAGAATGAATACTACTGTTGGAAAATCTTTAAAACATTTCTAAAATTATTTTCCTGTTAAATATGTGGCGTACAAAGCATACATGACAATGTGATAGAAAAGTTGTATGGCACTGTTACAGTGTTTCCTGAATAACTCACTTATTTCCTGATCTCTGAGTTTTGCTTTGTAACCTTAACAAGCTTTTAATACATATTTTGTTTGGAATTTCTGAGGTGTCAAAAAAACCATAGGACCTTCAAATATTATATTAAATAGGCAGCTATAGTAGAATGCTCTGTATTATCAGTCTTTCTTACTTCCCTCTCTGCCCTCAGTTAATCATTATATCAAGACAAGCCAGCTTTCTTTGCTTCCTTTCCTTCACACCACCTTTATTTTTATGGAGCGAGACAGTGCTGACTATGAGTTTCCTTAACATATACTATGTACACATTGCCCAGGGAAAGCTGGCAAAATCATGCATATTATCACACAGCCCAACACAACCACTAAAAGGCACATTTAAAAAGGAGAGATGCTAAATTTCACGTTTCCAACAAGGATCAATGTGGCATCAGACTTACATAAAAATGTGTACATAATTATACATGTAATAATTATACATGGTAATAAAATGTATTTTTCACTGTCTCATTCTCCAAAACATTTGAAACATGCTTTCTTAAAAATATTCCTTGAACTGAGAACAAAACAAACTTCAGTCCAAAAGCTAAAGAACCCCCAAAGTATACAAAACTGAAAATACAATATAGAATGGAGCATATATAAAACAGTGACTATAGATCTGTCTCTGTATCCTGTCTTTAACGTAAAGAAAAAGACTACATGTGACTAGGGTATATATAAAGATTAACTCTGAGTAACTTTGAAATTCCTAGCCTATTTGAATTTATATGTGTGTTCATATATATAGAAAATAGTTACATACCCATGTGTGTGTGCGTGTGTGCGCATGTAATGTACTGTATTTACACTATTCATTTTATCGGGAAGGCACATAAAAGCAAAACCTGTGATTAATATATTTGGTAATCCCTTTAACTGTAATATCTATTTTTTACATATTTATCTAGCTCCTCTCTCTTGTTTCCTGAATTTGCTAAAGCAGTTTTTATACTTGCATTCATACTTACAGCATTGACTAACCTTCCATTTCTACTCCCTGGGCATCCTAGCACTGGCTGAATTAAATATGAAGCAAAAAAGAGAGAATAGTTTTGTGAGGAAACAAATAGAAGATGACCTTGAAGAGAAAACCACCAGGACTGCATGAGCTTTTGCTCTACAGTGCTGAATATCTGTAGCTTTTTAACTTCACTCTTTTATGTCACATCATAAGAAGCAGATTTGGAGTATTGATTATCATACATTATAAGCTGCTCACCTCACCATTAGCCTGTAATTTTGACTGCTGCAGCTAGCAGACAGTGAAGAAAATCGAACAGGCACTTTTGTACTAGCAGCAGAAACTATAAACACAAAGTGAACTATCACCGCCAAGGGCCAAATTAGTATTTATGAGAAAACAGAATCAATTTAAAGGTAAAAATAAATATATAAAATAGGTCATAGGCAACCCTGTACAACAAGGTGCACTGGTAGGGTGATATGCACCATCGGTCTTTATCTCTACTCTTGTCTACCTCCTGTTGAAAATAAACCCTTAACAATCCAAGTGTGTACAATAAACAGCAGCAGCCTAGAGGCTTTTGCAAATCTCTGGAGCTTTAAGGGTAAACAGTCAGAAGTGCTCTATGCACTTTAGGGAGAACGTATACTAAAATAGACCTGCTAAATTATCAGCCATAGAAAGAAAAGGAAACAAGCTACCTGGAAAATTATAGTTACCTAGATTGGAAATCTATAGTGGAAAGAAAGCTAATATAACATAAGAAGAAGGCTTGTTGGCAAAATGTAGATTTTATCATGTAAAATATATATTTTTGTATACTTATTGTTTTAAGCTATAACAAAAGCTAAATCAAACAATGGTCTTTTGTACTAGAGTTACAATAAAGGATACTTTTGTTGTGCTTTCTCTTTCCCTATGCTTTCTCTGGTCCTTGAAAAGAAAATAGAATAAAAATGGTGGTTTCAATACTGTTCTGTTTACAGAACATGCACCTTGCACTACAATAATAACTGCTGGTTCCTTTCAAATAGGTATAACAAAGAAAGAAATATCATTATTTCACTTATTAGTTATATGAAGTTCTGATATGGATAGCAAAGCAAACAAGTAAGGTTTCAAGATCTTATTTCTGATTTACATCATTAATACTATTTCACATTAATTGGCTCCAAGATGTTTATGTTAAATTGGTGAAAAAAAGGAAAGAAAACAGCTGTAGATATTATACAAGCAAATATAAATTAACAAACCACCAAAATCCCAGCATACAAAACTATTGCTAGAAACACTTTCTGGGCTATATTTATAATTTAAAAAATCTTTGCTAATTATATCAAATTTCTGTACGTAATGTAATAAGTCATATTCATGTTTGTGCGTATCTGTAAGGTTGTACTTCACTTCGGTATAAACAATTGCATAGTACACCTGTCCAAAAAAATCCTACAATACTCTGCATTTACAGTAGACACCCTTGGTCAAATCCTGTTTGCTTCACACACATTTCACTAAGTGGTTGACCTGGTAAATGATGACTGGAGTGCATTTTTGGCCTAAAATTTCATTCTTATACTTTTTAACAAGTGTTCCCATGTGCCACTATGTAGGGTTGGAACAGGGCTATACAAGAGAATGATTAGGTAGATAGGTAGATATATTTTGTAACACCGTGTATTGTAAGATATAAACGTTCAAATCAGGACTGTCCAATTTCTAGGACCTGATTGAGCCCCATGCTCTGGGGGCCACGTCAGTGGGACTGACATGCTGTACGGCCTGCACCAGGTGATTCATGGGCCCCCAAGCTGTGTAGATGTTCCCCTCCACTGCTGCAATATGTGTTTCCCCTCCCCCCAAATGGTACACCATGCAGGTGCAATTTCCCATTCTTCCCCTCTTCCACTGTAATGTGTGCCCTTACGGGTATCCCACCCAATCCCCCACTGCAATACCTTTCTCCCCCCTGCCGGTGCAGCCTGGACTCACCCTCAGCTGGCACTGCACTGCCCTGCCCCCTGGAGTGAGCACAGGAAGTGACAGCCAGAGGAGGGAAGGAGAGCATGGAGACCCTGGCTACTCTTGCAACTGGAGCCAAGGTAGGGCGGCAGCCGGATGAGAGCCTGGGGACTGCAACTTAACCTCTTGTAGGCTGCATGCGGCCTAAAAGCCACCAATTGGACAGCCCTATTTTAAATAATAAAGGAAAGAACAAGTAAGAGTATGTCTTCATAGAACAGTACAGTGCTCTGAAGAAATACCCCAAGCTAGCATGACTAGCTCAAGCACTGAAGTTTACACAGTGTAGCACCTTGCAGAGACACCCAAGTTGGTTCTGAATTTGAATACTGCAGAACCAGACGTGATACGGCTCCATCAGCACAGTAAAATAAGCCCTACTTCTCAGCAACTTATCTCATAGTGCCATGCTAATCTGGCTATACTGCTTCTAGTTCCAGAGCCAGTGCACAAAACTAGTTTGGGGTATCTCTGCAAGGTTCTGTCTGCATGGTATCTGCTTTAATTTTTTTTCCATAGATGAACACGAATTAGAAATGTTGTTGGTTTTTTTTTATACAACATTGTTATTTTCTCAGCTGATGCTTGCATAACCTTCATTCATCTCACATATTTAATATACTAAATGCTTTACCTTCTTTCAAAAAACTTGTAGTACGAAATCTTGGTTCTGCAACAATCACTGATTGCCACTGATTTCAATAGGTTATTATTTCAGATTTGGTGAAATGCTGTTATTTCTGATTTTTTTAAATTTGTTCTCCTTTATACATATTGAATATAAAAAACAAAAAAATACAACCCTACAAGCCAGTCACTGAGCACTCACATGTCTAAGGAGTGAGAAAGTGTTTGTGGGACTGGGCCTAAAGCATGCATCATCCTGTTCTAAAAGCAAGTGGCTGCAGACAATGAAATTACTGTCCAAGCCTTGCTCTCAAAATGTTCTCTTTCTTACTGCATTACAAAATGAACAATATTTTCTGACCTCTGTCACACATTAAAGAGAAAAAAGATCTGCCTTTGGATGAATGCACAGAGTTCATACTAACTTCCTGTGGTACAGGATTCACTTAACCTTTAGTTCTGAGGATGCATATTTATTATTGAAACTATTTACATTTGAAACTCAGTAATGAAATAGTTTCATAGCTCTCTGGATTGTACATATCTTTGGTTTGGCTGCACACAAATTAATACAAAGTAAAAAAAAATCAGCATGCACTTTGGACCAATAGAATAAGTTGTTTTAGAAATTATTTTACTGTCTTGACATACGACATAATACTAAATATTGAACGCCTAAATGTATGTGCATATTTGTATAAATAACTGAAAAATTAATTGCATAGATTGTCCAAAAGTGAATATCAATAATTTTCCTTTCAGAACTACAGCTAATTATTCCTGGAATATGATCAGAAAACCTCACAGAAGTGATGTGGAAAGGGTGTCTCACTTTTGATTTGAGGGAGACAATTGCTTTTACTGAAAAAATGTGAACTGAAAAGATTCTTACTAGGTATTTATTATAGAGGAAAAATCATGCTTTTCCTGACATGTCTTACATAATAGGGTTATATGACACTTGTGATGAGAACAATCAACTAAAGTACTACTTCTGAGGTTTGATTCCTATTTAATTACAATTGATTTTGACATAAATAAGGAGAAGTAAACAAACACTTCCATGCACATGCTCCCAGTTATTAAACAGGGCTGTGTGAAATCTGCATATTTATATTGGCTTGTCTATTGAAAGGCCTCCTTCAGTTAGGCAAAGCAATTAGACAGCAGGATGATTGACAGTAAAACCAAAATGGGCTGCCATTTTTTAAGCTCTTGGCTCTTGTGGGCTTTTTTCTGGTATTACAACTATCAACATATAAGGATTATTACCCGTATACAACATTGCCCTCCAGGTCTCCTGGATACAGGATAAGGGGAGTATGTTTCTAATACTGATGTAGCATAAAATATTTCAAAGGCAATAAACAGCTCGTGGGACAGTAGAATTAATCCTAGTTCACTGCTGCTGCGCTATATTTCAGAAGTATTTCAGGGCTGAACTGATCATTAAATCATAGCATATTAAAGAATCTTTAATAAGTAGGCTTTGAAATCATACTGGTTGTTAAAGAGTTAGTGGCAATCTCATATATTTTTGGAGGAAACAATAAGAAAATGCATTTGTTACCTGAAAATTTTCCTTCCTCACAGCGGGCTGGTCCACAGATCCCAACAATGGGTCTTTGGCCTCTGCCTTGCTGTTCTGCAGGCAAATCAGACCTGTGAGTCACAGACAGGGACAGCTTCCACTTCCCCCACATCCCAATAATGTAAGAAAGTCCACAGTTGAAAAATACTGCCTAAACCATGGCAAGTACCATGTAGCCCAGGAATCACTTTTGGCCTTTGACCCTTTAAATTCTGCTCTTCAATTTGTCCCTGACTGTGAACTGAGTCATTCCCACAATTTTTAAAAGATGCTTGAAACAGTCCCACCACTATGGTGGAGGCACCCTGCTTCTCATGCAAACCAAAATAATGCTGATGTGTGGTGAGAGCTCTTTCAGACACTGCTGTCCTATTTCAGCTGCAAACAGCTTTCCTACTGGACACTTGCTGCATCAGAGGGGCTCAGGCACTAGGCACCATATTATCTGCTTCTCAGCCTGACAGTACAAAGCACCAGATGAACAGGAAAAGAAGCAGAGGGGCTGCCCAAGTCTGAGGAAGCGTTCACTTCCCTCCTACAAGGGAAAAGAGAAATTGAGAATGAAGAAAAGGTTTTGGCTCTCCAGCCCTTTGCCTCTCAAGATGGCTGTGGGAGACAGGTGTGTACCTGTTTTAACGTGATAGTTATTGGTTACTAAAGCACCCTATACCAGCTGCAGAAAAATCGAAAAGCACATACAGAGCCTCTTCCACATCCTTAAAATAAGCCATGAGCCAGGCTACAAGGAAGAAGGTATAAGAGTTAGGCTACACTGGCTCTATATCTGAGGAGGGCTGCCCATGCTAAATACAGCTGCTGTTGATTTGCACAGCCTAACCAGCTGGTCTAAACTGACAAACTCTTAGTTTTTAAATTGTGAATATAGTGACTCCTTGCTGTAGAGCCCAAGAGTTGTTTCCTGGAAAAGAAGAGAAACAGAACTGCAACAATGAGCATGACCCAATACATCTATGGATCTATTTAAAAGAACATTACAAACTAACATATTTTCCTTTTCTTGGTCACAGTCATGTCCATAGATTATACAATGCAATTTTAGCTGTATTGCCCCATTAGATGGAATTGCCTTAGTAATGGTATCTGACTGAACTAATTAATTCTTTACAATAATTCATAACATATTAGTTCTCTTTTACTAAGATGCTATATGGTATGGCAGCCCATTAGCAAGTGTATCAACTGATCCCTTATGTCTGAGTCGAATTATTTGATAAACACTATTTGGGTCCCAGTCACTAAAAATAAATAATAGGCTGTACAATCTACTTAGAGATAAAAAAAAGAACACATGGCTATGACAGACAAAAGCAACAAATGGGGGAGAAAAGACAAAGGTAATGAAAATATAATCCCACTACTGATAATTCCTGAAGATAATATAGCTTTCGTTAAAGTGTGTGTGTGTGTGTGTGTGTGTGCGCGCGCGTGTAAAGAGCTATTCCTACCTGACATACAAGCAAGCCACTATTGGTTTATATAACAGCATTAAATATTTTTCCTAGGCTATCAATTGTCTCAACATACAATATCTAGAAAGGTGCAGTTTACTTTGTAACCTTCACAGAAGTCAGAGAGAGGAGATTTCTTTTTAAGGATGTCCTGATTTGTGGGTGGCACTCAACAAACTGAGAGGTCTCTGTTCCGAAGAGGCTCTATCTTGTTGATATACCCTCCAGTGGCTTTATTAACAACCAGAGTATGTAACCATTTTTCTTCTGGATGTGACAGACTGAAATAAGTAAGGTTTTGTGAGAGAATTAATTCACCCATTTCAGGATTACAGGTTTAACATTTGTCAATGGATAGTCAATCCCCTTTTAAATAAGCATCACTAAAAGGTCTGCCAAGCCACTGACACATGTTAAATTAAAGATGTGATGGGATCTGATGTTCAGTCCCAACAATCATGCCTCTGGCTGTGTCACACATGCAGGGCAAGAGGTGCAGTAGTGGGACAGGAGATTAGTTCCCAAGTACTCCATGCTGCTGGTGCAAGGGAAGCCTTGGACCATGATACTGGGCTCACTCTGACTGGCAAATAGAAAATTTGACTCCCATGCACTCCTGCAGCTGGAACCACTGGCTGACTGAATGTGGCTCCCAATTGGTGGGGATCAGGGAGTCCTTGGCTTCTATGTCGCAGGAACATATGGAGCCCTTAGCTTCTAAGGGCTACCCCAGCTGGGAGCGCTGGCCAGCTGTGTGGAGCTCCCAGCCAGGAGGAACACATGGGAGTCAAGGGCTCCATGTGCTCCAGAGATCAGGAGCACTGGCTCAGCATTCCCAGCCACCAGAGTGCATGAAAGCCAAAGGCTCTAATGTGCTCCCCAACTGTGAGCCCCTTTCAGTCTTAAATACCTCCCATGCAGTCCAGGACTGGGAGTACTGGCCACACATAAAATTTAAGGTGCAATAGGAACCAGCCTCAAAGTTAGTACACAAACAAAACAAGAAATAAGCCACAAAGTTATTGCACAAAATATGTGTAAAAACGTTGTGTCTTATTTCTTGTTTTATCACACTATTAATTGCATTAACATGTGGCTGGGTCACTAGTTAAAATGTGATTAATCAGTAAATCACATTTTAAGTGTTAGATCTGACAGGGGCCCAGGAAAACTGTATCCAGATACAGATCCTAAATTTGGCCACTGTCATGGAAGAAAGTACTGCATTTATTCAAATCCAGGACAGATTTTTTCCCTTCATCAGCAGCATGGGGAACAAGCCTTGTCTTGGATTTGATATCCAAGCCTGGAGCTAGAGCTAAGAGCTACCAGCGCTGCTGCAATTCAATTAGCGCAGGTCAGGGGCCGGGCCAGGTCTATGGTACAGGATGGGTGGCAGCCTTTGTTGGGTTGGGCAGATAGGTGGCAGTAAAGTGGGCTGGGGGATGGGGAAGCAACACGGGTCAGGGATTGGGTGGGAGATGGAGAAAGGCTGGGTTGGCATCACAGGTAGGGTTTGGGTTCATTACCAGTTAAAACATCTTATGAGAGATATTAGTTGGAAATGGCTTCAGTCTCATGCTCAACTTTATTTTCCCTGGATGACTGATCAAGAACTTCAAGGTTAGGTTGTTTTCTGATATTTTGAAGTCATAACTAGGCTGGAACACAGGCCTTAAAAACTCTATTGGTGGAACTCGATTGCTTTGATATGCAGCAGTTGAGAAACACCTCTTCACCTCTCGCCTTTTTCATGAATCCATCTCTATTATTAGAATCTTTAAGACAAAATGGTCATTTTGTTTTATACTAAGACCTGTCATTTCTTTGTTCCCCCCCATTTTTTGTAATGATATAGTTCACTTTATTCCCAAATATTTTTCTTTTTATAGCCTACTATTAGTTGGGAGAAGCTCTATCAGGTCATTAATGAACTATATATATATAATCCAAAGCAAATTCCTTTGAGAAACGTCATTAGATTCTTTAGCCTTGAACAGAAACAGCATCCACAGACACAACCAATTTGGAAGATGCTGTCAGTTAAATCTTTTTTGAGAGAGGTCCTCCATCTTACTTATACTAATGTTCTGTAAAGAAGGTGCTATATAATAAGGCATAACATTAATTACAAACACTTGAAACAACAGGCACCACTGCAAATGTTAAACTACCTCAAAAAATCAACCAATGAGTTTGTTCATTGAGTCCTTAGGAGAAAATCTTCACTCTGTGGAGATGACATAGTAGTTTACTAAGAGATGCACATGGTATGAAAGGTGATAAGCCTATTTCAACCATGCAAAAAATATCAGCCTTCTTGTGCTGTTTAGAAAACCATTTAGGTTTACTGGAGCCTTTCACTTTGCTACAAGTATATAATCTAGAATATCAGATACACTTTTTACTTATAATCTTGGTATATTTACTTTATTCGGACCTTTGATCTTTCTAGTTCTTCTGTGGTTATAGGAAAAAAATAAGCTGAGAGGCTTCTGTGCATCTTTTTAGGTTTGGTCTTAAAGATAAAGGGGAAAAGAGATAACTGGGCACCAGCCAGGCTTGCTTGATAATTTTAAAAGTGGCAATAGGATACAGGTTGTTTTTCTTGCAACAAAAAATGTTACTTTAATTATAAAGGAGTCCAGAAGGGTGAGGAACACCACACACAGCTGCATGGTTCATCCTGTCCCAGGCCAACCCATAAGATAATAAAATAGTAAAAAGTTGTTTTTCAAGAGAAAGAAAAAAAGTAATTTTTTTTTTCCCCTTCAGTCTATTTGCTACTGAACAGGTACACAGCATATCACATTTCTTGGATTTCAGGCATGCTATTTAGGTAACAGATAGAATGGCAAGGCTTAAAACTTATCTGTCAGGCTCTCAAGTGACTGTGCAGTTCCCACTGAAGAGGGATACAAAGCAGCTAATTTACTATCACCAAGGGAAAATGTTATAACATAAAAACATTCCCTCCCTTAGCTTCAAAAGTGTCTAGTACCAAGGGAGCCTAAGTATTTGTAAAGCTGATATCATGCATATGCCGCTAGTGTTAACAGTTACACATACACACCTAGCATCTGTTTCTATGTAAAACAGACTTAATCGTCCCAGTATGATTATGGGAAAATCTCTGTCCTAGATATTTAATGCAAAACAAAGAAATAAAAGGATAAATGTAATTTTGGAGAATTACTGCTACATTACTAGTAAGCCTTGAAGGGAAAATTTGCTCTTTTGGCTGTCAACAAAATAGTTTATTTCTTCCTTCTGAATATCTTAAAATAGAAATGCTGATCTTTTTTAAGCCTGACATTTGGTACTTCTTACAGCCTCTTAATCAAACTTAGAAATGGTTCCTTTAGGAAATGCTTGAACTTGAACACCATTTCCCATTTGCTCTCATCTTTCTTTCTTGATTGCCATTCCTTCTTTTTTACTCACATCAGCTTTCATTGCACCTTATTATTTGGCTGGTAAGGCAGAAGAGAAGTCATTTTTTAAAGCTATACCATAAATACTTTTAGGTTGACCTGCAAGGACTCTCTACAGCCTGGTGTGGTATTCATCTCAATAACAGCAAGAGAGAGCAATACTTCAGTAAAGTACCTGAGCTCAGAATTCTCCACATTTTGAAGACATCAGAGATGACTGCACATAAATATTTGGTCTGGCAGCTCACGCATTATAGTGCCTCATTAATTATATGATATTGTACATAAGCAAAGCAAACATCCCATCCCCAGTTCTGATTAAAAATGACATTGGTTGACCTGATCTAACAAGTCCACCAGGCAAGCCAGTCACTATAGTCAATGGTACATGGTGATGTGATTAGCATAACATCCAGCTATCTTTGATTCTCAGCCTGAATGACCAGGTACCCACTTAACAGCATGGTCAAGTGGGAGTAGCTCAGTTGGAATGGGGCTTAAACTAATGCTTCAGAAGCTACAGCAAAACATCATGAATGCTCTGCCATTCTCCTCCAGTTGCTCCTACTGCTTGATGTGAAATTATTTGTATTTTTGTGCTAATGTTTGTATCAGATGAAACAAACATTAGGAATTACATTTTTTTAATTAGAAAAGCATGCACAATTGAAATAGGAATGGATTATTCTTGAAGAATGGCAATAAAATCTACAGTGTGTGGGAAACATGACACCCTTCATGTTTCTCAATAATCAAATTAAATCTGTTCCAGGTCTTCCTTTTTGCAATGCTCTTTTTTACTCACTTTCATTCACCAGTCCATAAGGTTTAAGTGTTTCTTCTGGTGGAAAAAAAAAATAGCCTTGTAAAACCATCCTGGCATTTGCGTGTGTACACACACACACACACACACACACACACACACTACCACTACCACTACCACTACCACTACCACTATGGCTTCCATGCGATATTCATATATTGTATTAACCATACGAGTCAAAAGAAGATTTCAGATATTCTTAAACTTTACTATTTTCATTAAATAGAACTTCTGTAGACTTTAACAGATTCATAAAATTGAAAATTTATTTTCTTGAGAGAAAAAGGAGGGGAGAAAAACTTAAGAAACTATTAGTGCGTGTGAACTTTTCCAGACTTGCCTGCTTTGCTACGGTATAACTGTTAGTATTGGCTTTTGAATTTTGATCTTAAATTAGGTAGATTTCACACAAGTAAGGCATAACTGGGCAGGAGGGACATCTGTTGTATGCACCTTCCTCTCATTTAATAGAAAGGCACAGTTATTGACCAATAATGTCCTCAGATGATTGTTTCTCTGTTAGCATTGCTAGCGATACATTCTGAGTAAGATGCCTGTGGCAGACATTACAATTAGGATGCAATTAATCTGTTAACTGTGCCACAAACAGTAACCCTGCCATGGGTTCAGGGAATGAATAGCATGGTGAAATGGGAAAACGAGCACAAAAATATTCCACAAAATATATTTTCAGGTTGCTGAATTAAGGGGAGCCCATCAATTGGGACAGGGTGCCAGGTCAAGGGGAGCTGCAGAACTCACCCTGACCCAGCACAGTGCTTGCCTTGTTCTACAGCTCCTGCAGGGGTGGAGAAGAAAGCCAAGTTGTGGTGAGCCCTGAGGTTCCCCATGACTTGGCAGGTTGTCAGTCCCAGCACCAGGGTCTCCAACAATCCCAGTGCAGTCCTGGCCCTGGGACTGCAGGTCCCAGCCCTGGCACCACACCAGAGTTTTGAATCAGCTCCAGTGTAGCCACGGGATTACACCAGTCTTGGACTGCCTCCCATGTTGTCCCAGGGCTGGGACTGACAATTACGGGAGGATCCAGATGAGTGCAGCCATGCAGTATGTGGCACCACAAACACATATCCAGGGGTCAAAAAAACCTGCAGAAAAAAAAAAACAGAGCAGCACATACACGTGCATTGTTGAAAAGTGGAGCCAGGCCTCCCAGAGCCGCACTGCAGCTGCCAGCCAGGCTCTGCCCATCAGGAGCACTACAGATGCAGCCCCAGGAAACCTCCAGGACCCCAAATAAAGGTGCTAGGCTCCCCCTACTGCCCCCAGGGTAACTTGCTACGCACCAAAGTGTGTGTGGCACGGGCATTCTCCAGTGACAATCAGCTGAAGTGCAAGGTACGCCACTGCTATTTGTCCCCAGGAAACCAAACATCCATGCTCATCTTGATGCAGCCTATTTGATTATTGGTTCCAACACTGACACTCAGCATTTTACTTGCCAGTATACAAGGAGCCAAGGATCATAACCATAATCAGGATCCTGAGCTCCCTCTGCACTGGCAAGTAGTAATGATGCAATTATGATCAGATCCTTGTGCATCTTGCTATGTAAATGTGGCATGGGAGGGACCATGATTGTTGGGACTGGGGATCAGATCCTGTTGCACCATTATGGCTAGGGACAGAAATTACACATAAACTGGTTTAAGTGATTGGAAACAGGTTCAAATCTGTAACACAACAGAACATAATAGAAGTTCAGTGCACATAAACTGCTTTCAAAATGGCTGATACCAGTTTAAGATAAACCTTGATGGATGCAGCATCAAACTTAACTGATTTAGGTTAAATCAGTTTATTGAATTTCTGTCCCTGATCCTCTCCAGATTCAAGTTTACTTACAGTCCCCAGCATCCCAGGATGCTTTGCACCTTCCTTGCAAACTCCTCATTGCAGAATGGGCAAGCTAGCCTCGGTCTAAGCTGTCTGGGCCAGCTGAACAGGGAAGCATGCTCTAGCTCCCCCTGGTTTCTGGCCTGGGCCACTGCAGGCATATGACTGCACTTCACAAATCAAAAGTGAATGCCTGTCACTCGCTTATCAGTTTAACCTACACAGCTTAAACTAACCTATTAAGTTTGAATTGACTCAGCCTCAGGTTTAGCTGTCTGTACTTAGCTTAAATTAATGTGTGCCAAGGGCCAGAAACTCCTATTACACAGTCACAAAAGTTGCGCTCTATTCTTTTTCATTTCATACAGGGGTGGGCAAAATATGGCCTGCAGGCCTGATCTGGCCCACCAGCTGATTTGATCTGGCCTGCAGGGTAGCGCCAGCCAATTGACTGGATATGGTTTATGGCTAGCCCTGAAGCACTCTGCATGAGGCCAAGCTTGATTTGGAGCAGCCAGGGCTGAGCTCCTGCCAGTACCTATGGGCCCCAGCCAGCACTCACAACTTCTGGTGGGGCTGTCTCAATGTGGCTGCAGCCCCATGAGTGCTGCTTAGCTTCCCTCACCCCCAGCAGCAGCTCCTCTTCCTGCTCCTCCTGTGTGGCTCCAAACCAGAGGGGGAGGTGCAGCAGGGTGAGTTGTTGCAGAGGTGGGAGTAGAGGGGGCCTGCAACAGCTCATCAAAACTCTCTGTGCGACTCTTGGCCTCAAATAATAGCCCAACCCTGATGTAGTGTGTGGCTTTATGCACACCCAACCCAAATATGATTCTTTGAAAATATATTAGCAGTCTAACTGTGGCAAGTGCTTCTGAAGGCTAAGGGTGATAAACAAGGATCCTCATATTGTCAGTAACTCCTTTGTAACATACCAGGCTGTGTTCTTCTGACAAGTTGAGGCAGTGTACTTAGCAGCTAATTTCTTAAACTATAATCAACTGGAAAAGCAGTGACAGCAATCCTGTAGAGTGCACCTGCATTACAAAATGCTCCAATGATATATGATCACAGCTACAGTCACACACTAGATGCACTGGTCTATATTATGTTCAAGTAAATTCAGTGGCACCTGGATGCTCCAATCTGCTTCCAGCATTTGCAGCCACAGTTCAGTGCATATGCACAATTTCAGGAAAGGTTTCAGAGCCTTACTGACCCTCTGGACAGAATGCTAAAACTGCCACAGCATGTTGCAGGATATGCATTGGCAGCCTGTTGAATCTCCAATGATAGGAGAGAAGCTGAAAAGAAAATGGATGAAAAAAGTAACATCATGACCAGTGAGGTAAAAAATAAGTAAAGAAACATGAAACTGGTCAGTAAAATAAAGACAACTATTTAACTGATTAAAGAGGGAAAAGGTGGCGTTAGTTATGCTGAACTTTAAACTGGAAAGCATAGGAGAAAGGGAAATTACATTTAAAATGTAAAATATTTCTCTAATATTTCATAGAAATAGGTAATTAAAACCAATCGTGATAATAGTCTGTTGATATCCAGTCTTTTTATCCAAGAAAATTATAGCTGCAGCCTTTAAATTGACATTGTAGGAAGTCCTGTTTAATAATTCTAATAATAGTAATCCTGTATTACTTTATTTTGCTTGCTGTTAAAAGACAATCACAAAAATATTGCTTTGAATATAATGGCCTTTTTGATCTAGCAATTCAGGTAGGACAAAAGTAGAGAAGAATAAAGCCTTTCAGACATAGAGGGTTGTTAAACAACGGCATGCATATTTTCATTGCTTTATATTTTCTGACTTTGAGGGGAAAGCACAGTGTCTTCTTTATGCTTCAGTGTCACAGCGAGCCAGCTCTAACTGATGATAACATGCATCTTTGATGACATGGATGAACACATCTAAAATTCCTTCTAGCAAAACTGTAATCCTGTATGGAAGGTCAATGAAAATATGCCTATTAAACCCAACTGGTTCTAAGCAGTAAGCAGCATTTCCTTATTAGGATTTCTCTGCTTTGCTATCTGATTTCTACAGGGACATGCATTTATTTACAACACTAAATCCTGTTGTTCATATTTTGCTTCTAACACATTTCCTTTGTTCATTTCCTAGAGGTAGACAAACAGAATTGGTGTTATTGTTAGCATTCTCTGAAGACACATTCAATGCAGATGTAGCTAATCCCCTCCTGCTTATTATTCAGCAATCAGTGTCTGCCAATAGGATTTGGGATTCCCAAAAGACAAAGTTTAAAGTGAAGGGTTAAATTCAACTCATTTAATGACATTCTCTGTTCTTGAGACCATTCATCACATTCATCTAGTTCCATGGAGGGAGCTAAGGTTGCCAATTAAGTTAAATTAAACTAGACGGACAGGTGTCCAAATGAATGAGATCACTGTCATGATCTGAAGGAACTTTATTAATGACACAAAGTAATCTTAGCAAAGACAGTTCTTTTAATCAGTTTTATAGTCCCTGACATGCCTTGTAAAAATTTGGGATATATCACCTGTAGAGCTACACTTCCTAAGAAGTGATCATACTATGAGTAACCTGCTGGGTTACTTAGCTTAAAACTTTAAAGTGAACTTATTGGCAACTCACAATTTTTCTGAAACTAAATGAATCAGCAAGAGCTAAAATGGTGAGTGTGAAGCTTTTGAGGTTAGAGCTATGGACACAGATAAAATACTTAACCATTACCATATAATTTGTTTAAAACAACTGAAATACGTGATCTAGCAATTTAGAATTGTGGATTTTGTTGGTCCATCTAATACCTAGCCTCATTCACCAAAATCACTGAAAGGGTCATGATTCTGGGACAGGAAAAGATAGGTAAGAATCTTTAAAAACTTAGTTAGCTAATTTTATATGAGTTATTTGAATGCTCCCAAGCCTCTCTAAGAGCTGACTGAGCAAGTCACATCAACTTTGTTTTATAGTCACTTACATAGCTCGCCTTTATCGTTCCTCTTTCACAGTCTTTGAAAAGAGAACAGTGTTATCTTGCCTTTCAAGGGACTAAACATTTGTTTCGTATTAGGTTTGTGGTTAAATACCTCGATGAGGTAGGCTAGGGAGACATTACACATAAACTGGTTTAAGTGATCTGAAACTGGTTTAAACCTGTAACAGAACAGATATTCAGTGCACATAAACCAGTTTGAAAATAGCCAAAACTGGTTTGAGATAAACCTGGTTGAATGTAGTATCAGACTTAAATGATTTGGCTCAAACTGGTTTATGCAATGTCTGCCCCAGATCCCTTGTTGGTCTAAGTTAAATCAGAGACTCCCAGCATACTCTTGGGCTGGGGCTCTCCACTCCACAGCAGGGCTGGCCCCTTCCCTCTGCTGTCTTGCAAGAGCAGGGGTGGGGCATGCTGGCCTGCCATGGCCCCTAAGCCAAATCCCTCCATCCATCCCCTCCCTCCCCCCCCCCCCCACCACTGACAAACCCTGTGGACCCCCACAACTTTCAGGCAGCCAGGCAGAGATGGAGTTAATTTTTCCCTCTGTCCAGCTTGCCTGCAACCAGGAAGGGGACTCATTCCCCTCCCTGGTTGGGGAATTAATGGTCAGGGGCAAGGGAGACGGTGACAAGACCCGCACCTGTGAGCCCAAAGCTAAGATCTGCAGGACCAGACCAAGAGGTGGGAAGTGTTGGCAAACACTTGACAATCATCACACATATGTGCTAGAGATGGAGTTAAAGGGAAGTGCACCCCAAAGAATGCAGAGAGCTACATTTACATTATAAAGCAGAACCTGTAAAACCTAAACAAATCCTTTCTGAATGCCTGGCTGTAAGGAGACACTCTGCCCTCAGGATCAGTAAGACTTATCCAAGGCTTTCTCTTGTCTTCCTGCTTTACATTCTAAGTTACACTAACTTCTCTGCTGTGTTTTACTGGGCTGTATCTTAGCTTAGGCAAAGTTTTTTGGTACTCCCCTGTTGTATGCTTTGCAAACAGCTGTGTTTTTACACATGCTTGCTTCAGAGAAAGGACTTTTTCCCATCCCCACTGGTAAGTCTGGCAGCCGCTCCCCCTACCCTGGCAGACTGATGGCTGGGATCCTGTGTGTCCTGCTAGTCCCAGCTGGTGCCTGGCCATGCCCCTTCCACTCCTGCAAGGAGCAGTGAGAGCCTCCAGGGGCATCTCTCTTCCCTCCCCTTTAGCAGTGGCTGGCAGGCATGCTTTAGCACCCCCAGGCTTCTGGCTTAAGTCACTGCAGGCATGTACCTGCATTCCCTGATGTAACAGAGAATGTCTGTCCAGTTATTAATCAGTTTAAACTGCACAGCTTAGACTAACCTGCGAAGAGTGAATCTATTCAGGCTCAGGCTTTTTGAATGTCTGTCCCCAGCCGTAGAGTGTAAAATAATGACAGTTTTAGGTAAAGAGCAGGTGTTATTGTGCAGACTCTGAATCTCACCCACAAAGACTTTGGGAAAGGGTACATTTTGGGGGAGGAATGTCTTGTAGGCTGATTTAAAATAATGGTTGCAGTTAGAAGTGCTTTGGGTTTTGGAATATTGGAATAAATCCTGGGGAAATGGACTAGTCAGAAGGTGACAGGTAAGGCAGGCAAAAGTAAAAGACAAAGGCTATGTATCACATCCCTCTGTAATTTATCACATGGAGATCACCTTCACAGACATATATGTATGCACTCCTAAGTATATTCTGGGATGTATATTATAGGGGAAAACTGTCATCCTACAAATAGATGAAAAAATATTTAATAATGCTATTTATATATTGCAATTATAAAAGTTTAAAGAAGTTATTTTACAGTTGTATGGGAATAAAGCTCACAAGACTTGCATGACAGAACAAAAGGTATAAGACTAACTTTGACCCTGTAAGCCTCCCATGCAATCAAGTGCACTAACAACAAGCCAGAGGTGTTCCCTGCATGAGCAGGTGAAAAAAGGTGATTGTAGGAAGTGTGAAGACAATTCTGTATCCATAATACATTCATCCCAATGTGCAAGGGCATCTGTTAAAATGCTTTCTCTTAACAAGAAGCTTTAGAGATATGTTATGAAAGCAGGTGAAGAATCATAAATAGAGGATAAATTAATAAGGTGCTATGAAATGGCACAATGGAAGTGCAAAGCATGTATCATGGGAAACACCTCACATGAATAAGAGCGAAGATAATTTTAAGTTGAAAATAAATACACTGAGGACCACCTGCTACTCTCAACTGCATGAATCCCTAAACCTGTACTGCCCTTTGCTGTCTTTCTCCCCTTTTAAAGAGGCCTCTCAGGGTACGTAGGCTAAGAGAAGCAGCTGTAGCAGAGTAATTAATAAGCAGGAGAAAGAAATGAATGTGGTACCTTTTCTCTCTAGCATGCCCTTAGTACAAATCTGCCTGGAAGTTACCCCCAAGATCAAAGAAAGGGTCAAGAAATTGAGAGGGGAAAAACAGGAAAAGCTTCTTTTGACCATTTTATATGCTCTTCAGAGTTCACAAAACACATCTTTCATTCAGCCCCCGATATCCAGCAAACACCAAAATCAGCTTGCTCACTTGCCTACTGGTTTGATCACATTACTGCCCACTTCAGATTCCTCTTTAGACTCCCCATCTGTTACAGAATCAAATTTAAGCTCCCACTTACCATGTTCAAAGCTCTATATAGTTCTTGCCCTTACATTGCCCTCCTAACTTTTTCACTGCTAATGTTCCCATTCCTTTGTCAGTTCTTTGAAAAACTTCTTGTATTCCTTTTTATGTACTTCCACCATAGCATCCTTTAGCCCATTGGAAAGTCCACTATTCTGTTCACACTTAATGGTTTCTTAAAGGAAGATCAACTTCCAATGTATTGTCTATAAATGTAGTGAACTTGTATTAAAAATCCCTCTTTGCTGTTCTTCTTTTCCTAATTTCCATCTGCCTGTTCTGAGATTGTGGGTAAGGACTGCTCCCTCTTGAATGTAGTGCCCAGGTGCATCATAGATATTACCCTAAACTAACTAAAAATGATTTTAATAGGCTAAATTTTTCCAATGTGATGAGTAACCAAGTGCATATTCCAAATACCTATTATGGATTGAAGTCACTAAATATGGTTTTAGGTTCCTAGTATTAGGAACACAAACATTAACAAAAAAATCAGATCTAAAACCTAAATATGGACTTCCTAGCTCTTCTCAAGGCAAGGCCAAAATACTCTCTGCAGGCAATTTTGCCATCAAATGCAAGCAATGTTTTGAAGCCAACATTCAAAAGGATTATTTCTGCAAATAGTGATGGACTGACTTTTATTATTAAAGCGTACAATAAAGCAGATGTGTAATGTCTAGTATTTCTCTCTCTACAGTTTTCAGGAAAACTGTTTTTCAAATGTCTTAGAATATATGCTATACCTTACAACATCCAGATACGTTAAACACCCCCCAAGAAGAAATCTGTGCATGATTAAGGAAACCTATGCCCCCAAAACACTAGGCAAAAAAGACCTAACTTTAAGTTAACTTGCTTACTGCCCAACTGACCTCATAAGGTAGAAAGCAGTGCAGGCAGGTTATCTTCTAGAGACCCAGTTGAGGGGGTTACATTTTCTACTAGTATGAGAGATTAGGGAACAAGAAAGCCAAAGAAAAGGCTACCATATAGTCTTGGGAAAGACTACCCATAAAGTCTCAAGATGTACATATGCAATTCAAATATAAATTTATGAAAAAGCAGATATGGATTGGACCCATGATGGACTATGGGTTGGACCAAATTAGTAACCAAATCTAATCCTATAGTTTTGACTCCATCAACACTTCTATTAACAACAAAAAGAGCTTTGTCTAAATCATGACTCTGTAAGTTCTGACTGATCATTCTCTAGCTTGCAAGAAGCACTGGTATATATACCTTGAGCCCAGGATTACTTTTATATTTTAAATATAATTTTAACTGTCACCAAAGTTATTTGGCCACAGAAAAGAAACTTATGAATGGTAGCTTTCCCTATGGAAAAAATGACAAGGTAAGTCAAGCTGCACACCTGACGGTCTTGTTCTATATGGATAAGAAAACAAGCATTCACTGAAAAATAATATTTAGCAATAAAGCATTTTGAAAAATTCAAAAATACAACAAAAATACATTTGCATATGCACACGCTGTACATGCAGGCACACAGACACACAGTGAATAGGAATGTCTGGCATACACCTGCCTTGCTTAAGGGCAAAATCTTTTTAGAAAACATTTACTAGTTACAGAAAAGGCCCATTCCACCTTTCAAGAGAGTTGCTGCTTTTCCTTGCACTCAATCACAAATCCCTGCAAGCTCAACTTATCGCTTTGATAAACTATTGCTATAGTTAAACACAGGTGGCTTTTTTTTTTAAACTGACATCAAGCAAAAAGAAAAGAAAATCCTGTGTAACACAAAGCCTAACAAAAGGAGTTTTATTTCCAGTAAGCTCTAAACAATAATGCATTTCAGCCCAACATTTGTCCTTGCAGGTAGATTCCTTTGTTTAGCTTTGTCAAAAATAAATAAACAAACCATATACCTGGTATTAAATTCTGTAATATGAAACTGAGTGAAAATCCCTTTTGGGAAACTGAATGGGCTGCATTTTGAGAGATGTTGAGCAAATTGTCCTCCCTTGGACTTCTGTGGCATCACAGTTGTTCAGCTCCTGTCAAGAATTCACCCAAAGGGAGTTTTATATTAATAGAGAAACTAGGCTTTGGGTCCTATTGGTCAAGGCTTCCACACTTATAAAAAAAAATACTTATGAAGAACATGGACAACAACTACTAAAAAGAAGTGAGTTTCTGCTAGGCTTTAGCTGCTGACAATGATCACAAATATTTTTATCTATTTATATATCTATATATAAACACATACACACATATATACATACACACACGTATGTGTATGTATGTATGTATATATAGATGTGTGTGTGTATATATATATTCTCTGTTTTACAAGTAGTTTTCAAACTCAGAGACAAATGTGGCAATGTGTTTTTTAGTTATTTAAAAAGCAATACACTGATTTCTAAAGTGCTTGCAATTTACATTTCCATTAATTAAAGAACAAAAGCAAATCAAAAATCAATTGGAAAAATATTCTTAAAAGCTGGCAAAATCTGAATAGTTATCACGTTTGGTTATTTTACTCTACATGTGATCATTAATTCCATATTTTCCACATTAAGTGAAAAAAATGAATGCTTACTGCCAGTATGCAATATCAAGTACAACCCTGAGTCACGCACATGTATACATATGCACACATATAGCCACACACAAGCAACATGTAGAAATAATGCTGCAAACCCAATGCATTTTGGTGGACAGTGATTTAAATGAAAATATTTCTTTGCTCCAGCCAATTTCTGTGTTTTGCAATAAAGTGGGTAATAACTAAATACAGTATTTCTTGCACTTGAGCAAAAACTGCCTTTTCCATGAATGTACACTAGGTTGTAATGAGCTATGTTGTGTAGCAGCTAATCTGCTAAAAAAAAAAGTAAGAAATTCTTCTGCCCGGCTCTCAGGTATTAAGTCCGTACATCTTTTACGTTGACAGTTCAGCTTCGGGCTATAAAATAGAAGAACCTGTTCTACATCTACTGTTTAAAACAAGAGCAGAAAACCTAAACCCCCATCAATCTGATGTCTTAGTTTTACGACTTATCTGTGGCAAAAATGAATCATAAGAAAGATTTGTTCTGATTCCACAGACAGATCCATCAACTTGCTGGTGCTTGTGAACCATGCAATTCCTATAGAGACTGGTAATGGTACAGTTGCAGTATTAAACATGCTAAACTCTTGAGCTACTGATACTCACTTGTGATTAATCACAGGGAGAGCCTGCAGTAAGAGGACTCATAGAAAACATTGATATACACGCACACAGACATGCACACACCCGCCCACCACGCCATACAGACACACACATACAAATATTTTCATTTGTTTTACACTTCTGCCTTCTCTGAATTGCATGCGGTTTTCTGTAAAGCTCTATCAGGACCAATGCAGATATAATAAGGCAGACTGATTTAATTTTGAATATTATTCAGATGAATTTTGATCCAACTCTTTTGGACTATAAAATGCATACAAGTCTACAGTTTCCTTCTTCATATTACTTATAAGCGCTTTAAGAAATAATACAGTCTATCAAGTTCTGAGCTGCAGTCAGGAAAAAAAATAGGAAGCTTTATAATCTTACATGTAAAATTCTGATCACAAGAGAAGACAGCTAGCAGATGAAGTATTTGCTCACCTGGCAGAAGCAGATCAACAGACTGAAGTCTACTTGTGATGGTGTGTAGGGTGAGGATAGCAAAGGAAAGCAAAGTCGGGAATGCTTGAAAAATAAAATATTTTTAGTTAACAAGTTGAAAAATAAAAGGTTGGGAAAAGGGTCCACTTAAATTCTGAATCCCTTTCCCAAAATGGCCCCTGTTTTTGTCTAATACAACCTTTTTTGAATGGTCATCTCTAAAAAAGGTGCGACAGTAATGTCACAGAAATGCATAAGACCTTTAATGAAGGACTAATAGCTAATTCTGCCGAACATACTCAGGAAAGATTCTCGCTGAAATGAACAGTTCAATTATTCCGTGGGAGAAAGGTAATCAGTATATCACAGTGGCAATGCACTTGGTTTCGGATAATAGTTTATTGGGCCTTTTCCTCTCTTAAAGCACCCTAGTTTGGTTGATTCATATGCAGAGATCCTGGTTTTCTCTAATAAGAAAAGAATCCCCAATTTTTTTACTAAAAAAAGTGACCCAAAATCCACATTTTCCATGATATCTATATATTAGTGGCATTTCATTTTAATCATGGATTAAAATGTGGATTTGGGGTTAATTTTAATCAAAAAATTGGAGATTTTTTTAAAATCAGAGAAAACCAGGATCCCTGTTCATACAGCAGCCTCAACACAATGATTGATGACTTATGTAACAGAAGACAAAAATTAAACTCTCTCAAGTAGAAGTTTGTTTACTTTATTTCAATGCCCAAGGTATGCCTGGGATATCTGAGTATAATTTAATGGCAATTATTCCATAAAAAATGGCTCAGATACATAATCGATTCATTATTTAGATATGGCAAGTAAATCCAATAAATTATGTGAGCTATAATAAAAAGAAATCTCATGCAAAGCACATGCAGAATTTTTTTACCAGATTTCTTAGTCATTTAATCTACTTTATGAAACTGCTGAAGGAAATATTCAGCTGTCTGCTGAAAGACTGACTTGGGGATTATTGGAGCAGTATAATTGTTCAACTGATCAGATTTAAAAAGAAACACTTTTTTTTACATTAATCTTGCTGGAATGGGCAATAAATTTGAGAAATAGATCGCTGTCTACAAGTCTTGCCAAAAATGTCTGGCTGAGAGCAACTGCTGCTTTTTATTATTATTATTATTATTTTGAACAGTTTCATTTTCTTATTTTCAATCTTTATTCAACATCTGTTGTTCCCCCCTCCTCTGTAACATAATTATGCAGTATTCCAGCATAAAACAGGTTGAGCAGTTAATAACAGGCAGCTTAAACATTTTTTCGCACTATTGCCCTGCAGATGTTTCTTTCATTTTTTTTTCAGGGGGAGCTTCTTGTTTAATTTGTGTATGTTTCTTTCCTGCTCTTAAAGTATGCTCTTACAACATATGGAAGCACCTGAACATAATCTGGGATGTGCACATGTTTATGCTGTTCCTATAAATGATTTTCAATACATTAAAAGGGGGAGTAAAATCCATTTTATTTGTACAAAAGGAATCAAGTATTTATCCTACACAGATTAACACTGCAGGCACTCTGAATTCACATCCACAGTCTTTCTATTTTCATAAATATTCTTTTTTTATCCAAATAGCCGTATATTTTATTGGCTAAGTTTGACATAGCCCCCCATACATTTTAAAAGCAATCATGCTTCAATGATAAATACGCTTCATTTTGGAATACGTCATTTTAATAAGCAGTACTTGACATTTAGCCCAAAAAGCTGAAAATGTTTCAGTGACAGATGTTAGATCTGTTCAAAAGGTCCACTAAAACATAGAGAAGCCTCTATGGAAACATAATTTGTTTTTCCTTAAATTTTCAAGAAATGTGATTGTTAGAATATATAAGGGGTCCTAATTCTAATGAATTACATGGAATAAGGTGTTGCAACAAGTAGGCGCTAATTCAGAAAAACAACAAAATCTTATTAATGTTCACTTAATTCACATTAGGATAAAGAGTTTAAACAAATCATGTTCAAAAGAAGAAATAAGGATAGAAATAGTTAGGAAGAATCTCAACCCACATGCAATGGATTGTAAGTGAATAAGCCCTGGGAAGTTCCTGGGAAAATACATGTCAAGCAATTTGATACTTTCTTTTGGTAAATACCCTAACTGAAATTCGTCCAATGTATGATAAATGTATTTTTCACAAGCTGAATCCCACTTATGCTTGATAACATATAACAGTGTATTTGTTCTGCATAATTTTGAATTAAATGTCTTAGTTTGCACTCCTAAGACTGGTGGGTGTTGTCTTTTTATACTATAATGTTTGTTTTCTATATTATCACAGTATATGGAAAATTTTGCGTACTCTTTCCATATATCGTGGTAGGTTGTTATTCATAACGTTGATTCTAATCTTTTTCCAGTTCGCTCCGCAGTGTGCAATTTTTTTCTCCTGTGTTGGGTTCCACTGACACTTTATTTTCCAAGGAGAAAAGATATGAAGCTTTATTAATGAAGTAGTATATCATTTGATAAACTTTTCTAGAAAGTATATATTGCTTTTTCCTTTCTGTTTTCTCACAAAAGATGACCTTATAATTTTGGGATTTATTTTCTTTGATACTTATTAGCATTGAAGACAAACTTAAATTTTAGCATTCCTGTTTAGCATCTGCTGTTCTAAAAAAGTCATAAAATTGTTTTGGAGCCCTTTTCTCAGCTTTTCAGTAAAAGAGAAAACACAATTTTGAACTAGCAGAGTAAGCTAGAGGCAGATAAATGAAGAATGTTTTTTAACTAAATATGAATAGAAAATATTTCAAAAAGATCCATATCCTTTCTTTGGGCAAAATTACATATAGGAGAGTTACAGATTATCAGACTATTCCACTTTCTTTTTGTTCTTCTGAATGATGCCTCTTTTTACCCTCAAGCAGAAGGTTAAAAATCATTTTGAAAAGAAACACCTCAGATTTTAAATCTCTCTTTGTGATAAGAAAAGGAGAGGCATTTGATTTTTTTTTAAACAGTGCTCAATGCTAAAAAATGCTTTAATAATGAAAGATTACATATGTAGCTTTTTAAAACAGGCCCTATAAAATTACCTATAAATATGTGCATATTTAACATCAAAATTTCTTTTGTAATGCAAAAAATTTACTTTGGAAATAATATTTTTTTCTTCACAGGGGTTCTTCAGCATATGCTTGCAAGAAATCTCTTTTATAGTTTCACTTTTAAATTACCAAAGTTACAGAAAAAATCCTTATTACAAACTATCCTTACCCATTCTCAACAAAGGAATCAAAGCAGAAGAGGGAGTTTAAAAATGGAGAGGAGATGCTGAAGAATGTTAGAAGGAACTAAAAGACAACACCCCACATTTGATGCATCCTGAAAGTACCTGGAAAGACTGTGAAGGAAGAATACTTTCTACTAACTGTCACATAACAGTGCATTGCTAGTTATTGTGCAGCCATGTGTGCCTAGAAAACTGGGAGTAACGGAATTGATCTAGCTAGGTTTTAACTTACACCAGGGCTTTTTAACTTAACAGTGGGTAAAAAATGACAACGCCATCTTCAATACACATGTGCACATACACACATACACACACGCACACACAAAGACCCCCCCCCATTTTATACAAAATTAATGCAACTGTAATACTGTGTATGGTAGAGTCTTTCTGCCACATCATTACAGCTTGAATGAAAAAGAGAATGCATACTGTATTGCAGCCCTGCAAATTATACCCTGCTCACTTAGCTTCACATATCTTCTCTAAGCATCATACAAGCATCTTAGGTTTCATTGTCTACAGGTGGAAATTCCACTAAATAGCTTTCTATAGGGAATTATGTAGGAATTTAATTTAATTTTTCATGATGTTTAGCTCATCACCTAAGTTGATCTGAAAAAGATGCAGAAGAATAACTTATTCATATTATCAGATCTTGATCAAAGAAAAGTAGAGGAACAATAAGCAATACTGCAGCATATTTTTGCTGCATATTATCTTTCTTTTTAAAATGGATTTTGAGAGTCCTAAAAAAATAGGAAGACACAATAAGCCATATATAAATATATATGGGTATGCCTTATATATTTATCTCCTTTCTTGAATATGGTTACAGAAAAAGAGGAAAAAAGATTTTAAACTTTTTCGATTTAGAGTAAAAATAAAATACCACACTGGAAGCTAGAAGCTGGTCTGTATTTAACTATCTTGCCTTTTCAGAGTCTATATATGAATTCAGAGAATAGTTGTTTGTGTTAAAGAAAGCTCAAAATATAAATTCAATCCCAGGTTTTCTGTTTTCCTTTCCTCAAAAATGTAGATCTTATAACTGCCACTAATTGATGTCTATACATTTGTAAGCAGGACCATAATTGTTCTGGATTCTGAGTATGAATTGTGTTGTATTGTTTTTCCACTTGCCTATCTGCTTAATTCTTATCAGCAGACTCTTCCTTCAAAACCTTTCAGACAGAAGTTTCCAGTTTTTTTGCTGGAGCTTTTAGTTGGTATGGATTGGCATGATCACCTCTAACTTGTTTTCTCTCCCCCATTTTCCCTCTTCTTTCTCCTTTCCTGTCAGAGTCTCATCCCCATTTCTTCAGTTATCAGTTATCTGCAGATTACATGCTGATAGCATAATTGCTATAGGGCACAGAAAGTAAGTTTCTCTAGTGGATCACTGCCTGAATCTATAAAGCTTTAAATATAGGTGTCATTTAAATCATATGTGTGTGTGTGTATCTGTGTGTGTGTATGTGCATGTGTGCATGCTCATACACACACACACACACACTATATATATATATCCATATACCTATTTATCAGCAGTGCCACTAACATGTTTTTCTTCTGCTAGATTTGACTCTACACATTAAAATCAATATTTCTCTTTCCATTCCTGTTATGCTACCAGATTGCTGGTGTAGCCATCACTACTCCAGTGCTATCCATTACCAGGCATTGATTAGTTCAGAACGGCAGTCCACAAGACCTGCCTTTTTTATGACATATAGCAAACCAAACAATTGCTCTGACATTCCCAGTCACAATTCACTACATAACTTTATGCAGTTCGAAGAGGAAAAAACTGTCCATAGAAACAGAAACACAGGCTTAGGAAAGCAGATTGCAGGTATCTAACATCTGTACACTCCATATGGCAGAAGGCCACCTCCCCAAAAACTCTGCTCTGTGACAATTTGGTTAGGATGGGCCCAGCAGAGGATACACACCTTACCCTATCTCTTTAGGTAACCTGAGCTGGATATATTCCTGAGGGAGGGGGGAAACCTGCTCTCTCTGCCTACGTGACTGGCATCACATACCTGGATGAGGGGCTTGGGCTCCCTGGGGAGCTAGGAACTGCCAGTCTGCCCAGCAACTAGTGATGCATTTCAAATTGGTTGGCTGACAGCCAACAGGTTCTGGCTTCCATTGGACCAGGTAAATGAGGTCACAAGGGCTATATAAGTTAAGGACCGCCCAGGAGGAGGAGGAGGCAGCAGCCATGAGGAAAGAGTCAGAGAGAGAAAAGCTGAACCATCTGAAACTTGCTCTCTCTCTCAAAACTCATGATCAAGGAACTGCCCGCCTCCAAAGGGAATCTCCACAGACCTCTGAATGATACTTGTCAGTAAGCTACCTGAGATCTAATGAGATATATAGCTTGCAGTAACTCAGATGTGTGATCAAAGGCTACCCAGCCATGGAAGTTTGCTCTATGGGATTTCTCTGATATTGCTCTACCCTGTACCCTATTCGAACACTACCCCTTGTAACCAATAAAGTTCTCCTTTTTACCTAGTGTAGGAGACTTATTGGGAGTGGGTCTAGATTATGCCTTGGGGTCCCCTTGGTTCGGCTGACTAAGGGAGAGCCCTACTTGTGTTTCTGACTGAGGGAAGCATCCCAAGTTCTTGAAGTGAATCAAGTACCCTCGAGGGCTACTAGACCTGTTTTTCCCAGGGTGTGCAGAGCCAGAATGAAGCCCAGCCCTGGGTGGTGGCAGTAAACCCCCAGGCTACTGGCTGTGCTCCAGAAAGGGGATTGGCCAGACATGAGGTGCCCCCAGGGAGGTACTCGGAGCCTGGAAGGTAGTCGGGAGCAGTGTGGTGGATGGCTCAACACAGCAGCACCCCCTACTGGCCCGCCACACTGCATAGTATCATTTACTAGGTACAGGCATGAAAAAAACAGGTGAAGGTGACACAAACTAAAGCTGATTCTGATCCATGCAATACTTTCTGCTAACAAACAATCCAATGTGTAGGGGGTAGACGGGGTACATGTGCACCCCCAAGAGTGCTGGTACACCCCCTGCTAGACCACACTCCCTGTTAAGCCAGTGGGCAGGGGGACAGGGGGGAGCACCAGTGCACCCCTGCAAATGCCGGCTGCCAGCTTTCATGGTGAGTTGGATTGGCCCCCCTCTATGGTCAGTGGGATTGGGATCCTCCCCTAGTCACTGACATGTGCCCCACTTGACTCAAGAGGCACCATACACCCATACTATATACTCTGTATCAGTGAGTAGAATAGAGGAGGTTGCAAGCTCTTTGCTAACCATCCAGGATATTCAGTTTACCACAGATCCAGCCCTGCAGTAAACATCTCAGCACTACACATGTGGCCCTATTAGGCTGCAGGAAACTAATAAACTCCGCAGCAGGTTACTATTTGTAAATAGTACCCTGTGATCCAGCCAGCCCCTCCACAGTACATTAAGCCAAGCCAGAGCAGCCCTGGGCTGGCAGGCTGACTTGTGCCCCCTGCCAGCCAGGGCTGTTCCAACCTGGCTCAATGTGTTGAGGACCAAGGCCCATGTTCAAATGGTGTACCCAGAAGCAATAACCTCAAGTACAATATTCATCAGAGTGTATTGCTTTGAAATAATTGCATGTGTAGATGCACCCACTGTCAGTCATGCTCTGGACCTGATCTTCAGCCAAGATGTCAAGATTGAGAATATTCCCAGTGAACTTCCTGGATGGGCCATCACCTCATGAGAATAGAAATGTTTCAGCTTTCACGGAAAACACAAAGAAAAAAAAAACGGAACAAAACACAGTGATCTTATTTCAAACTCAAATAATCATGGACTTCCAACAATTTTTTAAATGTGCTTAAACACCATAGCACTCCATTCCACAAGTGAATACCATATTTTATCACATACGACTCCTACCTTTTTTTTTCCAGAAAACAGTTGGTGGTAACTGTTATATGCATTATATGTGAGAAATATGGTAAGAGCAGTTTCAGCTGCATACAATCCAAAAAAAGCAGAACAAAGAGTAGACTCTACTCCCTAGTTGCTGCTACTCACTTACTTATTACAAGAAAAAATCTTTTTTTCTTCATTCTGTCTTTCAAAAAAAAGTTGCATATCTTATTGTGGAGCATACTGTATGTGGCAAAATATGGTAATTATCACTGTACACTCACCTCATCCATCACCATGCTGACTCCCAAATGAATGCTTCCTCCCCATGGCTCACACTGATCTCCTTGGTTTTCTTATAGGCTGCATCATAAGATAGAGGAGGGAGGCAGGGAGGGAACTGACGTACTGATGACAAAAAAAAAAGCTGATACAGACATGATGAAACAAAAAAAAATCCTCAAACACTGTACTAAAGCTGTATTACAGGCCAATAAAACCTTCTTAACAGACTCCACTAAAGCTTCAACATTCACCAAAAAACTACTGAAGGTAGCTGAATGTTTACAGTTTGCAACAGAACTAAGAACTGTGAAGAACCACCATCCTACTATGAAGATTACAGATGTTTGAGAAGTCTTCTCAAAGCACGGGTCAGTGCATCTGCAATGAAAAGCCAACAGTCTACCAGCATTCCCAGTTTTCGGTACACATTGTCACTATACACACTATACCCTGAGAAAGTCATGGTCTAAGAACTGTGATTCTGGTCAAACCCATCCAGACTTGTGAAAAAAAGAGTTGTGGACAACTGGCACCATTCATATCATTATGGATCATTTAGAAAAGGAGTCTTCCTACCTCCTTTAAATATGGAACAGTCTGACCAACACTGAAGAAAGCCACCATAGCTAACTGCCAGCCAGTGTCAAATCTTCTGTTTCTAAACTGTCATAGACAATCTAACCAAAAGCTGACTGAAAGCTCATCTAAAGGTAACTAATGTTCTAAGATAAAAACAATTTGGGTCAAGGCTAGGACATGGAAATAATACCATCTTAATGCTACTATGGGGAGTTATCCATTCTCTTTCACCTGGATTTCTCTGCAGCATTCATCACAGTTGACTATGAAATACCACTTGCATAAGAAAGCTGGCAATGCCTCACTGCAGGGTAGAAGAGGAGGTACACTAAAAAAGTTTAAGTACTTCCTGAAGGGACACACCCAATAAGGAATGATGGAAGTGTACTCTACTCCTAACCCCTTAATAGTGGGCTCTGACAAGGATCAGTTTTATTTCTGATCCTATTATAAAACTACATGCTATCACTTCATGGGATCAAGCATCAGCTATATGTAGAAATCACACAACTGTAGCTATCCATTTTATATACAATCATAGTATTTTTATCAAGATGGTTCAGAGGTGAGACATGAATACAGAAAGCTGGTTGAAGCTGAATTAGAGCAAGATGGTGGTGGACACAGGAAAGCATTTGGAAGAAATATAGTCACTGCATTTTACAATGGCTGAAAGTATGTTCTACCAAAAGATCATATGCAGTTTACTCTTCCACATCTGTTCTTCTCTTGGACACTTCATTGACAGTAAATCCTTTATTTTGTTTCACCCACTTAATAGCCAATGTGTAGCTGATGGCAGTGTCGTGTTGTGGACAACCAGAATCAAGGTGTATTTTATTTTGCCTGTGAAGAAGCACGGTTCTGTATGTTCAAGGGGAAACAAGTATGCAGACTGCAAACCTAGAGATGAACTGTACTACACACTGCAGGAGCACACAGCTCTCTCACTTAATCCAATGAATAGTATTTATACACATCCTCAGTTACAAAGAACACACATTGCTCTCCATTCCAATTTGTGCTAAGACCTCCTTTTGCCTGGAATACTACTTTCTCCTAACTGCATAAGGTACGTGCATCTTAGCAGGACTTCATCCTCAGAAGCTAGACATCTGTGTGGGCAGCAGAACAAGGCTCTTCTTCCTCTATAAATAACCTTGTTGCTAGATCATTTACCCAGGACATGGAAGACTCAGATTGTAGGTGGCAAATAGAAGCTGTAAGTGACTTTTACTGCCCCCTTGTAGCTGGTTTACTGAGAAGTTAAGGGTATTCCTTGAGCAGGCAAGGAGAAAAGAATCACAGGGTCAAAATGAGAATAAATAAGATAAATCCTTACCTTCTAGACCAAAGAGAAAAGCCCAGCTTTGAAAAAGAGTTTACTATGGGTTGTGACCCCTGCTCCTGAGGCTATTCATGCAATTTACCCAATGACTTATTAATGTCAAATACATCATCATTGTCCTATCAAGTCATGTCAGTATTCCAGATCTCATTTTAGTAACATTGGGCAATGGATCTGACTCAATGGAATTGTATCAGTGCAAGTGTAGGGTACTTCACCGTGAAGTGCACAAAGGGCACTGAAAACAAATGAATCACCAATTCTCAGTATGCGCACTTCGCCCTTCTTGTGATGAGAGGTATGTCAGGAAAAAAGAGATTTCAGGAGAGATTCTACTGCATAGAAAGTAAAAGTCAAGAGCCAATTATGCCTTCTCAAGGCAGCATTTATCTCCTGAGCCACAGTCAGTCGCCTTTCTTCTTGTTTTCCTTCCATCCCTGGCTACTTTCCCTTTTGGAAGTCCAGTAGCCTGACCTCAACAAAAAGGTATACTCAAGCTTGCTGTGGCTGTGGCCCAATATTTAGGTTGCTGCCATGTGATAATGATGATGAGGGCTCAAGCCTCCTCAGGAAGGGAAGTCTAGATCTTTGGTCCCCCAGGTTATAATCACTAAGCTGGTTGGCAAAAAGTGGCCCACAATCCAGTTTCACACTACTGCTAGTGGTGGCTTTTGGTTGACTGCAGTTTCAAAGGTTTATGTTGCCTTTCTATGCTCTTAGAGTAGAGCTGAAACACAATGGAGTAAAAGTGATCTTAAATGCCTCTACCAGAATAGTGAATTTGATCCAAGTTCAGTAGGGGTCAACCTAGTTGTTCAGTAGTGGTAAACCTAGTTGTATAAGGTATTTGGCCATAAATGTGTGACACAAGGGGTGCATCTACATGGAAATTAATGCGAACCAATAAACTCTGTAGTTTATTGCTCCCAGACATGCTGTTTGAACATGTGATGGGAGCAACAAGCTCTGGAGCAATAAACCCTGGAGCTTATTGCTGTATGAACATGTGCCTGGGACTGCAGCACGTTGAGCCGGGTTGGACCAGCCCTGGCTGGCAGGGGACTTAGCGGGTCAGTGTGCCAGCCTGGGGCTGCTCCCCCGCCAGCTCAACATGCTACCAAGGGCCTGGCTGGAACACGAGGTGCTTCCACATGGGGCTAGCCTAGCCAGCAGGCAGCCCCCACACTGACGCACCCTCATGCTCCAGCCAGCCAGGGCAGCATCTACATGTGCCTTACCACAGAGTTTTTTACTCTGCAGCAGGATAGTACTTGTATTTACAATTACTTTCCTGCCGCAGTAAATTAATTTTCTGCACCCTAATAGGGCTGCACATGTAGATGCCAAGACATTTACCACGCAGCTAATTAGTCTGCTGTGCAGTAAATGTTTTATATAGATGCACCCAAGGTGAAACAGAATACTAATGGCTGATTAAGATGCTTAAAACTTGAGTGTTAGACTTCTCGTCTAAGCACTTCAACTGAGACTGGAGAACAAAATGTCCCAGGAACTAGTGATCATCTACAAATCTTTCCACTTTTTGTTCATTTCTTTGACCTTGCTGTTTGCAATAGAAATATATATATTTCAAAGAAATCAAATCAGAACTAACCAAAAAAAACCCCAACCTAAAACAAAGCAAAACTCAAATTAAAAAATCTCAAAATAGCATACACGCTTCTTCTTTGGGTAAAGAATGAGAAAACAAACAACCTATGTGAGATGTGCACTTAATGCACTTGGAAAATGTTTAGATCCTAAGGTGATGAGTGAAGAATAAGCACCTAGGTAAAAGAGAAGGAATAGACAAGATACATGAAGTTCTGTAATGTAAGCAGTGAGGCAGGGTTTTCACAGAGCCACTTCTCTCAATCCATGTTTGTAATACGTCCATGTGGATCTGTGATCCTACAGTTTTTTTAACATACTGATCTTTTCTTTTCGTCTAAGCCATGAGGGCATGGTTGGAGACACTTATGTAAGACCCAGATTCTGTAAGTGTCAAGACCTTGACTGCCAAAATGAACAAAAGAGAAAATCAAACAGAAAGATAAGGTAACATCCACGCATAAACAACACTTATGGCAAACTGTGCTGGTTCTGATTAATGTTAGTGGATAAATGGATGGGGATAAGTACAAGAATAAAAAATATAAAAGTTAGAAAAAAGAAAGATCACAGTTTGGGGATGCTGGAGTTTATTTTCAAGTTGGACTCAACATGGAAAATTAAACGGGTAACTTTAAAAATCTAGAAAAATACAATTTCTTTTAGGTTAAATAACATTTTGTAACAAATATTGTATTGATGTTCTTTTTGCTGTATGCAAATGATTAACGTTTGTAATTTTTTAGCTTGAGCTACCAATTAGGGTTGAGATGAAAATACTATATTTCACTCATGAACTAATACCCATCTTTTTGTTAAATGTCAGTCACTGACATATGCTCTCTTTTCAAATGCACCTTAAGATAAAATGCAAGCACTCAAATGTGAAAACTCTATATTCAAGTTTCCTCAGTTATTTATTCCAATAATTTTAGAATATATCCAGGACAGTTTTGCAAACTCCTTCAAATGTATTGCTCTAATCTATGAAGAATTGCTTGGAAGTTGCTATTTAAATTAAGTTTTTAAAAAAATATACAATGCATCAAAGTTATAAACAAGATTAAAATAGAGTATAAAATTCTAAATAGAAATACAAAATAAAATTAAAAGCACTTTTTTCTGTTCACAGTGAATCAAAACAATACATGTTTAACAACAAAAAAGAATGGGGAAGATGTGATTTCCTAAAATATTGAACAAGAAATATAAGAAGGCTAATAGTGCAAGAAAAAATATGAAAAAACACTGAGACAGCACAAAATATATAGAAAGAACGCTAACAGTAAAATGCAGTAAAATGTTGGAACTGTAATGTAATAACTGGATCAAAGGCATGTAGTGGAAGTCACGTGAGTGTAACTAAAAATGATTAATAATAATGAGTAATAATAATGATGATAAAGGTGATTGAGCTGATCTCTTTCAAAAGCAAAAAGTCAGGAACCTGAGAGGCTCTATATCCTTTTCATATGGAAACTAAAGCCATTCACAAAAAAGAGCAATTTCAGCTTCTTGAAAATGCCACTGACATCAGTACAGTCTGACTAAATGTATACTACCTAATGCATATTTTAGTGCCTATCAACAGTACATAAAGTATTACACAGAAATGCATGCATAATAATAATACAAGCCTAAACCATTCAGCTGTATCACAAATAATAATTATCTGGGACACTAAAAGATCATGGCAAAAGCTAATCTAATAAGTCTTCCATTATCCTTTAATACTTTAAATCTGTGCTGTGAGCTAAACAGTTGTCAAAATTGAGTTCTGTTTACACTGAGCTGAATAACAGTGAAATAAACAGAGATCTCTGTTGAGCTCTAATTACAAAAACAAATTGTTCTTTCTGTAATCGAGCTGAAAAGGTTAGCTGCTCTCCACCCCTTGACTTTATACTTATAGTAGGCATAAAAGGCAGATGAAAGATCATTTGTCATCTGATGTAGAGACAGGGACTGTAAAAGATGGTATAAAATATAAAGACCCACAAAATATCTCTGATTAGTAGGTTGCTTGTAGGGATGAGGTCACAGCAAACCTAGTGGCTATTTTATATCAGCTATTGTATTTCAGTATAACTCAGTTAATATTATACTTGTCTCTCTCCAGTGCAGAGTAACTTAAGTATGACTTACCAGCTACATGAAGCCTATTGCTGCCCTCAACTTGAATAGTGGTGAAGTCTGAAAAAACCCAATACAGTCTTCTGCTTAAGACGGAACCAGGTAAACTACATTTTCTGTGGTCCATAATTCCAAATTAAAAATGAATGGCTGCACATGCTCCACTTAATTTAATTTAGACACAATCTACAGGTTACAATAAAGTCAACAGCGTCATCCTTGAAAAGGTTAAAATGTTAGGACCCATCAGAAGGTGGACGTCAGAATCCTCAATAGGACTTTTATTCCATGCTTTTAGTGACCAATTTTAAGAAATGTTTATGGGAGGCTGGATACTTCCTGATAGTCTACATTCTTCCTGTCTTCTGTTTTTTTGTGGCAATTGATGAAAGATCACATGGTACATATTATCAACTAGAAAAGCAAACAAGCTGGACACTAAGAGAAATTCCCCACTGTCCCCAGCATCCTTGCCAACATTCTCTCGTATATCACCACAGATTAACTGGCCTCTGGCACCAATACTAATGTTTACAGCTGAACACAAGGTGCTGTTGACTCCATATTCACAGCCATAGATAGATAGCTCCCTGCAAACAACTGCTACTCTACAGGCATTGCATTTAAGCGCAACTAAATTTATGTGCATTAAGCTAATGCGCATCAAGTGTTTTTTGACAGGTGTCTACACTTGGCACTAAAGTTAGTGCCAAGTCCCTGAAGCCCTGCCATATGCCCCTAGTGGCTGGGCAGACCTGGCACTAAAGTTAGTGCTAGGTTGCATCTATGTGTGCATTAATGAGCTTTAACTAATGACGCCTAAATTCAATAACTGCAGGCATTTTTACATGTGCTTCTGATGCAGCACCAAGCACTTTTAATTAGTGAGCTGCCCGAATTAAATGTGCCCACATGTCACGTGTATCAGCGGTGCAGTGTATCCCTGTACTGAGAATATGGTGGTGGGGTGCTTTGAACGAAAGCACATCAAACATGTAGTATTTCAAAGTGCACTGCCACCATTTTCTCAGTGCAGAAATGCGCTGTGCTGCTGATACGCATAATGCATGAGGCTGCCAGAGCACCTCCTGGTACTGGGACTGGATGTATTTCCAGTGCATCAGAGCATGCTCCCTGCATGTGTGTAAATGCCCTTTATTGCAGGTATCAAATTTAGATGGGATTAGCCTGATTTCACCATTTTAAATAAGCATTAAGGGTGTTTATGGGTAGATGCATGCTTGTAATGCATATTCAATTAGGCTAATGAACATTAACGCATCTCATGTAGACGTGCCCTACAAGCATGTAATTCATTTCCTGAGAGCAATGCTATTATAATGCAATTAATATAACACAGCTGCTCAGAAGGTAGCATTGTTGTGACAGTGGCCCACTACAATAATGGTCATTTTTACACATGCAAGCGCCACAGCCCTGGGTCCTTGGAAGAGCTCCTGGCACTGTGATTCTTACAAATGCAAAATGCGCATCAGTGCTGTGTAAATGGTGGCAGCATGCTTTTGAACTAAAACACATCACAGGTGCTTTAGTTCAAAAGCATACTACCGCCATTTTCTGCATGCTGACATGCATTTTGCCACTGATACAACTGCACGCAATGCAGCACAGTTTGCCTGAGCTCACGTGCAGAGCAGACTCGATTAATCAAGTCTGCCCTGAAGCAGCGGATCTCTGGTGCGTCATGGGACAAAAGTATTTGTATAAAATGCCCAAGCAGACTAAATGAATTAGTTTTACATGAATCATTCTGCTCATTCATTACCACAGATACATTTCACTAGTCCTAGATTGCTTTGCTTATCTGGCATCATAACTAAAAGCTATAGTTTTTTCAGCTCTGCACCCCAGGGAGAATGCTATTAATGTTTAAATAAAGCTAATAGGTTGCAGAAAGCATAGTACCAATTCATTTGGTGAAGACAACTTGTGTCACCATAGATATTCGACATGCTTATGTTCTCATCCAAGAATACTGCTAAATTAGTGCTCTGAAACACTACCAGTTTACATAAACAATTTTATTTTATGAATAACTAATACAGCATGAATATACTCACTGCTGGACTAGTAAAAGTGTAGTACTTCAGTATAACAAGTACACAGATATCCATAAAATAAAAACAAATATATGCTGCTCAAGTCAGGCAAGAAAGGACTGTTGAGAAATTTCACTAAGTGTGACAATGGCCCAGTGTATTGTTCTTTGAATGGTGGATTAAAAAAACCCAGGCAATTAAACCTACTTAATTCCCAGTTCCTACAAAACTACATCAGAAATCCTAAAAATTTAAGGCTCATTTAAAGCAAACCATGTGGGCAATTAACAGCTTGTTGAAGATGCCAATCAACTGGGGATGTGGGAGGAATTTAAGCAGATATAAGTACTGCCAAAACCTCATGCTTTACTATTTTTCTTCTGCTAAAGCAGTAAAACTTCAGTCAGTTTACTCTCCTGAAAGAAGTAAAAAACTTTCTTAAGTTGTTGAATTTCTATTTATGATTCTCTTGAAAGGGATCTTTTTTAATACTAGAGATGTGAAAAAGTCTTACACTTTGGCAATGGAATGATTACCTTCTTTATCCAGGGTAATTGATAAAAAATAAATTTAAATTTCACTCTTACTGCCACTGAATTTCTAATATATTTGACTACATACAATGTATCTGCACTTACATTAGACTTTCAAAGTCTGACTACTATGTATTTTAGGATCTTAACATCTTGTACTCAACAATACTTTAAATCCTTTTCACTTTTTCTGTTTGTCTAATGTACAAATCCAAGCTTTCTATTATGAAAGAAATCACTTCACAGCAACCATTCATGGTATGGAAGAGAGAGCTATTATCTTTGTATATCCTTTTTTATAAATTGCTGTCCTTAAGATGCTAGGACATAAAGTTGTTTTTTTCCCTGAATAGAAATAACTGAAATCTGCACACAGTACAATAGAAAACGTAAAAGGATAATGATTTTTGCAAGATATTATATATCAATACTACCTAAAATATAATTTCTAAAGTACAATATGAACTAATCAGACATATTCATTAATCTGCTATCTGGTATTATACGTACTGACCATTTCCTTTATGAAACCTTTAATACTGGTTTCATAATCAGGAAAATAAGTATACCATTTCAACCTTAAGGGCTAATAATTTTAGAGGAGGGCAAAATAGATTTATGTCTTAAAGCGTGCCTGCACTTGCTGCACACAACCTAAATTACTCAGATAACTGCATGCAATTTTGAAGGCCCTTCCATTATGCCCAGCTTTGAAAAAGGCAATCTTAAATTCAAAGTTTAGGATGAGAACCAACAGTTCTTACTGGAATACGTCCTGCTTTGTATAGGATTGAAAAAGAACCCTGTTATCTTCTATGGCAGCGGTCATAAAAACACAATTAACAAAACCATTCCATGCCATGAACTGTCTAATCTTACCAGATTGTGGAATCCAAATCTGACTAGCACGCTTACAATTATAAAAACAGTCAAACATGTAATTTGTCAAAAATGAAATTTAAGTAATCCTTTCTTTTCGCCGACTATCTTTACTGAATAGATCCATGTCCCTTCAGGCTAATGAGTATTTAGGCCTACAATTGAGGAAATTATCTATGCCATCTTCAGGACAACTTACCTATGCCATCTTCAGGACCATATCAACGCCATCTTCAGGACAAGTGAAGACTAAGTAGGTTTAATTGCCTGGTTTTTTTTAATCCACCATTCAAAGAATGCCACTTCCTCTTTGAAGTTGACAGTCTCTTTCAATCACTCTGTTGCCAAGCTTCTCTTTGTGTTTACAAAATAAACTAAACTAAAGTAAAATGGCATCTGCAAATATCTTGAACCCCTCAAATTCAACCTTCCGGCCAGGACTAGGCATAGAGACATGTCTTGTAAGCTGAAGAAAACTCAAGGAAAGAACTTTGACTACTCAGATGAAAAGCTTGATATTCCTGTAGTGAGTCAGAAGTAAAACTAGTAGGGAATTTCCTGGAAAAAAGGATTTTGTTGGGAAAATGGCAGTTCATTAAAACAAAAAACTTGGACTTGTCTACTTCAGTTAACTTCTAAAGAAGTAGATTTCCTGCTACGTAGATTTTTCCCTTGAGAACATGTAAGAATACTCATTTGTATGACTATGGCTCCCAGGCTTTCAGATCCATGCCAGAGAAGATGGGGAGCCAAGGGTATACAAATCCCTGGGATCTACAGCACTTGGACTGTTAGACTGAATTTAATTTTTAAATTGGCAAAACCAACATTTCAATTATTTCTAAACTTTCTTTTATTTTCCTTCTGTGGAAAGTTTAGATGTCCACTGTTCATTACAAATTAGGATTTTTTTCAAACTTTAAAATGTCCTCTAAAGCATTCTTATTTTTGACACATTCTAGTCACAAGACTCACTTCTAAGACCCTGGCAGACTGGACAGCACACTTGGACAATGGTTTACTTCAATTATTTCTGCTTAAAGTTGCCACATGCAGCTTCTCTTCTTCTCCAAGGGCTGTTACATTTGGAGTTCTGCAGGGATTAGTACTGTTTTCCCTACTTCTTCAGTTTGTACAGGAGACTGCTTAGAAAGGATTAGTTGAACAGACTTCACTCGGAACAGTGAACAATAAATGCAACCCAACCTTGTACCTCCTTCTAAGAAGATGCCATCACAAAAAGTCCAGAGCGCCTTTGAAAGATTAGCAGTTGGATAAAGAGCAGCTGGTTTAAACTCGGCCTATGTAAGAATGAACTGATAACGGTAGGAACAGGAATGCCCAGAGAAGATAATTGCTAATATTGACTTCTGTCCACAAGAAGCACGTGTCCTATGTTTACCTAGGCAGTACAAAGTCTCTGTACATTACTAAACATGTCACTAGTCCCAGACATTTAGCTAGTAGAAATAGCAAGAAATGCCTTCTTTCACCAGTATTTTTAGAGGCAGAAGGTAAGGCAGGATAACTTTAGAGACTACAACCTCCTTCATCAGATGCTTTGAATACAAGCAGATGGTTGCCTAGGGAAGTTCATGCCTCCCTGAATCAGTTAGCTTCTAAAATGCCACTTTGCCCTGTCTTTTGTCTGACTTGAGATTAACCTGGCTAACCACCTCTCTGCTGCATTTTTCCAAAAGACTATGCCTACTTCATTTGGGCTTACATTTAACCACAGACAACAGTGTGTTGGTCACTTCCAGAATGGACTCTTGTCATTTGCCTTATGTACAATTGAGTGTGACAGCAACATGGAAACTTCATTTTGGACAGAACATTGTAGGCTGGTCCTTTAAAGGAAGAAAAACCAAAAAGAAGATAACACACTTTCCACTCGCACCCAATTTACTTCCAGTGCTGGTTCAAGATCTTAGCCATAGTGCCAAGTAGTATGTAACCAAGAACAATTCTTCATTCATTGCACTTTGAGACAGCTGTGTGCTTTTCCTGTATTGTCAAGCAGGTCTCTCTGTACTGTTGAAAGGACTGATATTTCCCATATGGCCTTTCCGTGACATGACTGTCTCATGTTATAGGGCTATCGTGGTGTTTAAAGCTTTGGTCCTATTCCTGATCTGCACTGTTCAGTTGACCCCTCTGTCTTATAATGCATCCTGCCACCTATCTTAAACTAAGAAGCATCATGAACTATGAGGCAACAATAGATTATGGGGTATAAAAATTGGCCTGGAGCCCAAAACTGCCCAGGCAGCAACACGTAACAGCAGTGCTTATAAAGTGGGCTAGCACCTTGAGGCGATTTTGATAAAATATCTTCAAATAACGTAATATGTGGATGACTATACAACTCTGAGATTATATATTTGTTTCCAAAACACTAAGTGAAACACAATTAATGATTGTCTGCACAGAATTAATGATTTTAAAACAAAACAATGAGATGATAATACCTTGTTTATTCTATTAAACTGAGATATAAAAGGAAGGTTAATTGAAAAGTAAAAGAAGGTACTTTATGAATTATAATGTAAAAAAAGGGGGTTTATGAGTTACTAAATTGCAGTACAAGCTGGAACTCTATTTGCTAAAATACCATGGGTATATTAGGGCAGGGGTGTCAAACTCCAGTTGGATCTAGATCTTGGGACTCCTTGTGGGCTGTGTCCAGCACACGGCATCGGATGGCTTTGGTGGTGACAGCATGGGTGCCAGCAGCTGCAACTGCCACCCAGTGTACACAGTGGTACTAACCACTGCTCCTGTTACCATGTGCTGCATGTTCCATGCTGGACTTAGGTCTGCTGCCACTGTCATGTTTTGTGCCATGGCAGCAGCTCTGGCTCTGGCATGGAGCACACAGTGGTGACTGATCTGGCTCTAGGTTTGGCATGGGACATGGAGCACGTGGTGGCAGTGGCAACAGTGGAGCTGGAGCCCAAGGAGCTGGTGCTAGCATGGTGGCGACAGGTGAGGTGACCAGAGAGCAAGCAGAGCTGTGTCATCCCTCACTCACCCTCCTGCTGCTGATTGTCATGTTGTCTGAGTCCAAAGACCCCAGATTCTTTGGCAAACTACTTCATCCTGCCAAACCCCCAACATCCAACGGCCTTCAGTAGCTCAGTGGCTAGATGCAGCAGCAATCTGACCCATCTCTATTTCTGACACCCTTGTATTATGGAAAACATTCGTGTGTGTTTATTCACCCTCTGGCACTCTGGAAAAATAATGGGAATTAACTAAAGATGTGAATTTAAAATGGATTAGTTAAATGGTATCAAACTACTTTCTCAGCACTTCTGTTTAGTTTAGCTTATTTCGCTTTCATGTTTGGAGGACTGTCCACACAATAATACAATGTAATGTAATGAAATCCACTTTCAATTCACCTTTGGAAGTGCATTAAGCTAAACCAAATTAAGGCCACTTAAAATCTCAAAGAGTTACCACGTAACAGTTTAACCCAATTTAACTCCTCCATTTTAAAAGTTAATTTGGATTAATTTCCTGATGTTCACGGCCTCTGTGTAAACAAACCAGAATCACAAACAGATTTACTGTAACAAGGAAGGGGAAACACACACCTACACACCACTGATATTGATTTATTTCTGAATGAGGTTTTGAATAGATGACCTTTGAAAAAGCTTTCCCAAATAACTGTGTTTGCTAATGGTGTGGGAAAAGCGAAAAAGATAATACCTTTTCAAGAATAAAACTAAGTTATGTATTTGAAATATTGGATAATAAAATACAATACTATATTTACGTGATTCAAAGAAAAGTTCTTTCACCCCATATAACAAAGGGTAAAAAGCCCCTCCTCCTAGAACTAAGTATGAGGGTGGGGACAGAGGGTGGCTGCTATGTTCCCACAGGTTTGGGACCATAGGTTTAGTTGAAGCTGCTGCCTATCTAATCCTCACCTGTCCCCCATCACCACCTCTACATACCGCCATCTCATCCCTGCAACCTCTTTCCCCCATCTCCCCTATGCAGCTTCTGCTCCCGTCTACCTCTCTCTTTCCCCTGCCCCTTACCCTTCCACTGTGCCAGCAGAATCTGTACAAGCTGGGGCAATGAGTATGGCCTGAGCTCAGCCCTGTAGCAGCAGCTTGTACGGGTGCTATGGAGGCTGGGCTGGGGCTACAATGGGGATAGAGCCTGCCATGGTGGAGCAGAGCCTGTGGAGGAGTGGGAAACAGAGGCTGGGAGGAGATGGTGGATCATAGGTTGGGAGGAGTGGGGAACAGAGGCTGCAGGGGATGGAGGAGCATAGGCTGGGAGAAGTGGGGTGCAGAGGCTGGTGGGAAGCAGAATCTGGGAGAAAAGGGGAGCAGAGGCAGCAGGGGGACAAGCAAGGGGCTGAGGTGGCAGGCAGCAGGCACAAGCAGAGGACAAGCTGCTTGACCTCCCCATGCCATCTGCCTTCCCACTGCCTGACTCCATGCAGCAGTGAGAGGGATGACTTAAAGATAACCCTCCAGTAATTGGATTCTATACATGGAATATTATAACACATTTATAATTTTTCCATGTATAGAATCTAATTATTGGGGGGGTCACCTTAAATTTAGGATTATCTTAGATTTAAGTAAATATGGTAATACATGTATTCAAAATTATTGTCCTTGATATGTATCAAAAATATACAAAACATAAATAAACCAGTCACTAAATATACAGCTTTAAATCAATGGTCTAAAGGGAGATAATTAGTGATTGCTACTGAGGATTATTGTCATCAGAAAATTCCTAAATGAATTTGAGAAATATTGGACCCCTTACAAGGCAGAGCAAAGACAGAGATACCTGCTTGAGCCTTCAAGTAGGGGTGTAATTATCAAAGATTATTTTCACAAAGAGATGTTGAAAGGGGGCTGACTTAACTCTTGCGTTTGGGATGTAGGATCATGGAATAAAATTCAAGTAATTGAAAAAGCTATGAAGACCTCTGTAACTGATTTGAAGTAATGCCAGCACTAGTTTTTGCTTCCTTTCTATTCAGTTCAAAAGAGGCTTTTAAGACGGCAGTGTGGTACATTATCATCATGGTCTCAACCATTACTGCCTGATTTTAGACTCTTGCTTTCCAGACAGTCTGTGTCTTTATGCACTTTTTAATTCTCACAGATGTAGATCTTACATGCTAAATAAAATGTTTAAATTAGTGTGGTAGTTGCTGAATCAGTGCTTACACTGCACCTTGCTGACAATTTTTATTACACTTGCTTTCATATCCATTTTTCTGAATGTCAGTGAGCTATTTTAAGTCCTAGTTTAATTCAGCCTAAACCAGGTATTAAAATATCTACATCAGAAAATTAAAAGCAGTTTAGATAAGCAACAGTTTACTTTCATAAAGCCAGATGCTTACTAACATGACTGCCTATGAATATAAAAAAACATTTTGTGATATACGTGCAAAATCCCCCTTTCAAAGAAGCACTTTGTTCTACTACAGCAATGCTGGACAGAGCCCCAAGCTTATAAGAAATCACATTAGAAAAATGGTTAAAGATACTAAATGTCCACAGAAAATATGATCCTAGATTCCTTTCCATAATTTTTCACGATTGCTATTACTAAGATGTAATCATTTTAAACAGAAACTTCATTTATTTTTCAAATTTGATCAGCAGTGCTGCTTTCAAGCCTCAGTGATGGTAAAGCAAACTGATTAAAGTCATTCATTTATTTTTATAGTAAAGCATTAAATATACATTTTAATAAATGATAAGAGCCTAATATTAAAATTTCAAAATATTAGTGGCACCAAACCAACATACTCTCTCTCAGACTCCCTTCCTCTAGCTGCCACTACTATCACTGCTACACACAGACTTACTGGCTTGATCCCTCCTTCCCTCTGACTGCCACTGCTGCTACACACATGCATACACACATACGAATGCACACAGACACCCCTTCCTGCTTCCTTCCTCCCCCTTCCTCTTCCCTCCCTCTACTCAACTGTGCTGCTCAGCTGTCACTCCAGGGTATAAATCTGAGATGATAGCTAGCCCACCTGGGAGTGGTGCCTCCTGGGATACTGAAGGACCATAAAGTGATTGCTTATTTTACTGAAGCAGTCTGAAGTGAAGCTAACTTGAGCTGGGTAGCACAACTCAGAGATAACCCTTGCCTGAATTGTCATAATTTTAAGATGCTTTTTGCACTTGTTAATGATTCTGACCATATGAATACTCACATTTTAAGTGCCTTAATGTGATCTACCTGAAATGTGTAACTTCACTCTAAGGCTATATGTAAGTCTATGAACAAACATATTCTTTAACAACTTTGACAGGGAAGGGGAGCTGCCATTCAGGATTACACTTTAGTTGTTATGATCTTCCTGTTATATATGCAAGATTCAGTAGCAATGCAAGTGAGTCAAGTTGCTCTAAATATAAAACTAAATGAACTAGATTTAAAGTCGCAGTAGTTCTGTTACACTTGTACTTTTATGGATTTATACAGATGTAACTTATTTACAGTATCAGCTTATATCATATCATGTTTAAGACCCAGACAGACAAAGCCTTGGCTGGGATCATATAGTTGGGGGTAGTTCTACTTTGAGCAGCGGGTTGGACTACATGACCTCTTGAGGTCTCTTCCAACCCTATTTTATTTTGATTCTAGGACTTCAACTTGTTACACCTCTTGCATCTGTGTATAAGAAAGCATAACTTCTGCACAAACCAGAAGTTACGCAACACTACAAAGGTTAAGGTATATCGAAGTTAAGGGTTTGGAAGGTAAGCAATATGAAGAGAGGCTGAGAGAATTAAACACATTTTGCTTGCAGAAAAGAGAATTAAGGCGAGACACGAAAGAAGTTTCTAAACATCTGAAGGGTTATCATAAAGAAGGAGAACAACTTTTCTCCCTTCCTGCAGAGGGCAGGACACGAAGCTTTAAATGCCAGAAAAGCAGGTTTAGATTTGATATCAGGAAATTCTAGAGAAAAAAAACAGACTCACAACTAGGAATGAGGAGCAGTGCCTGGAGCACGTTGTGAAAAGCAACAGTTGAAAAGACCAGGAGACGCACACACATGAATACCCACCAGGGACCTCTCAGGGCATTACTCAGAGGACAGGGCCACCCTCAGTTTGCAGAAGAATGGAGCAGAAGTCCATACCTGGCTTGGTTATGAAAAAAGATTAATGGAGCTGGGATACATTTATAGAAAGGAATACAATAATAAAAAAAGAGTGCTGGCTTTCCAGTCAGGGTGTGTGATACGTGGAGATATGAACACAATTTTCAGTGCAAAGTAGAGGGTGTCTAGTTATTCCATGCTTCTGGACTTTGCTGGTTGCCATGTGGGACAAGGAAGGATTTTTTTTCCCCTCCAATTTGCAGCTGGTACCTGGATTTCTTTTCTACCTTTGGCAAAAGCACTGAGTGATGGCCACAGCCAGGGCTTGATATTCCATGTGTATTGATGGGTGTGCTGATTCTCTTGCTGGGTCTTAAAAAACCCAGAAGCTTCTGGCTAGAGGTTCCTTGGGTTCATGTTTGGGATCAGGAAGGAAATTTACCCCCTTGGTCAGGCTGGCGTCGACTGTGAGGATTTTTGCCTTTCTCTGCCTGGGGAGCACAGTCCTTTTCCTTGGATCTCTTGAGCCCTCTTTTCCCATTTTGCCTACATCAAGTTAAAGGGTTCATGTTTATGCCTGGTAATTGTGTGTAAAGGTTCTTCTTCAAGTTCTTTAAGGGCAGATTAGGTGCTTGTCTAGGATAATTTGTATAGGGATGATCTTTGAGCAGAAGGTTGGACTAGATGACTTCCTGTATTTTCTTCCATCCCTGCTTTTCCCTAATTCTAAGGTAGATGTTGTTTTAAGCCACACCTGATTCTGCCTTCTCCGTGTACAAGTTAAACAACTCAAAACCTCTCATGCACCAACAAAATAGATAAAATGTTTGCTACAATTTCTAAATCAATGGATTGATATCTAATTTAGACTGCTTTCCCTGTCATTTTAAAATTTGACCTTTCTGCTTATTCAAAGAAATGTGCATATCTCATTTCAGTGATACAAGGACATTCTCAAAGTTCAGATTTTCAAATCTTATTTTCTTACAGTGTAAATCCACTCTCCCTTTGCCAAGCAATTTATTTTAAATAAAATATTTACTTAAATATTATGCTTAATTTATTTTTTATTTTTAAAAAATTAAACTTTGTGTTTAACAAGAGGGTGGACAAATTCATAAACTACCTGTTCTCCTTATATGCATAAAATGTCATCTGTGCCAGTTGGTTACTACCTGTCAAAACTGAAAAGAAAAGCAAAGCTGCCATTGACAACTCTAGCCCATGAGCTTTTGACTGATGTAGAATATACCCAGATTTGCTCCGAAATAAGTTTTTCATTGAGCAAAGTACTTGATAATGATGTTACTTAGAAGATGGAAATTTATGAAGCCTGCTCAATTCCTGGAAAGTCCTGTTAGATTTGCCAAATACACAGCCCTCTACTACATCCTTAAATACATGCAAATGCTGAGAAGAAAGAATATGTTCACTGTTACTAATATTGGTGCTATGCAGCATTTTGGTAACCACAGCTTCACTATAAAATGTTGAGAGCAGCAACTGGGATAAACACATGTATCCCAGCAAAAGATGGTCTAGCTGGCTGATGTCATTTAGGGAGTTTATGTAGTAATGGTGGAAGAAAAAGCCTTTATTGGAATATATACAGTGTCCCTAATACCAACACAGCTATTTTATTAGAGATATAGCAGCTAGGTGCTCCTTCACTATAGACAATCCAAGTAACCTGCTCTGAGTACCGTAACCTGGGATACAGTCTTCAACACTGTACAGATCTGAGACTAGTAGAGACTTCCAAATGCCAGTATATAAGTCTATACTAGTTCTGAATCTTTCCTCCTCTGTACTATTGTGGTATCAAGCGGGCATATCTACATATGTATTTACATGTGCCTAAATTTAATGCACCTTTGCTTAAGGCACATTAAGGCAATTTAGGCACATGTTTACACATGGATGTGCTAATGCACATTAAGGTGCATTAAATTTAGGCATGAATAACTAAGTCACATTAGCGCATGTACAGACACTCTAATGAGAATTAATGCAGTGTCTGCCCATTGCTGCTTACCGCAATAATGCACATCAGTCCATCTGCACATGCATTAGTGCAATTTAGCTATTTACACCTAAATTTGATAACTGCTTTATTCAGGTATCAAATTTAGACTCACATAGCCTTAAATCATCATTTTTAAGGTGCATTAAGGGCCCACACATGTAGACACATGCCTTTAATGTGCATTAAAGTGGTGATTTTGGGCTAAAAGTGTTAAAAGAGGCACGTGTAGCTGTGTCCAGTGAGACCTAATCAGAGGCAGGTCTAATTCATTCAGGTACTGCAGTGTATATAGACATCTGTATGGCTTCCAGTTCAAGAAGTAGCTCAGATGGGAAGCAGAGTAGCAGCTTTATGTTTTGCTGCACATGACTAACTGGAAGAATAACACAAGCTTTCAGCAGATGTCTTATGACACACTGGCTGTGTCTACTCGAGACGCTTACTGCACAGTAGCTCATTACTACTGCACAGTCAGTATCACTAGGAAGCCATGTGGGGACACTACTGCACGGTTGTTTAGTACCTAGGTATGCAAGTACTAAATGACTGCACATTAAGAACTGCTCAGTCAGCATCTTGTGTAGACACAGCCACCGCCCAACAGCATAGGAACATTTAAGTGGGAGGATTCAGCGAATATAAGATTACTTTTTCAAATTTGGGACAAAAATTGTATTTGAGAGTCTTTCTGAGGACACTGGATACAGCCCTGAAATGCAGGACTATTTTAGGAAATTTGAAATGTCTAGTCACTTTAAGACAAGCCCCAACTCTAATGCAATATTTATAGCTACTCAACTATGATGAGAGTAATAGGACAGGACAAGGGCCCAAATGTCTTAAACACATATTTATTTTGATTTAATAAGATTGTTACTGTATGTTTATTAAATGACAATTGATTCTTAAACATATTTGCCAAGGATTAACAGCTGTTTAAGAATCTATCCTATTTAATGAATATACAAGAACTGTCTTAGATTTAATAAGTTTGATTTAATGAGATCATGAATGATTTCAAACAACCAAATGATAACATTTACTAAAGATTAACACGATGCAAAATAAAGATAACTTATAGAGAGGTTAGTTTTTAATTGAATCATCCTTTGGTATTTAATTAACCTAATGTATAACAGCTCAAGTGGTCAGATATATACACATATTATTTTGACTTTTAATTAGACTCCCATATAGTCTTGGACCAACAGTGAATATTTTCTGTCAGTCATTCAGAAAGAATATTTCAATAGGCTTTCCAGGGGTATCATCCAAGTTGATCGCAGATTCTAATTTGGAATATCAAATGCACTATCTTTTACTGCTTTTGGCACCCAAGCTACATGCCCATAATCATTCCAGAGCAAAGCTAAATAGATGAATATTTAACTAAAGCATGAAGAATTATGGGTTTTATACTAGTCTTCATTTGTCAAGTGAATAAAAAAAGAATCCTCTAGAACCTAATTTGGAGATATGAAAGTTGGGATGCATTCAGCAATGCCTCCACAAAGACCATATTTCTAATGAATGGAAAACAGCTGTTCTCTGTGGCATTATCTCCCCACTAATACAGTAAAAATTTTAGAAGTTAATGCTGATGCTTCTGCTATTAATTTCATATCATAAACATACTCTTGTGGGAGGTGGCTTTTAACATTCACTGTATAGTACTTAGGAACCTGGCGCCTGCAAAAACCTTGTTTCTGTGAAGCAGAGGGCCGTATAGCAGAGGATGCTGGATAGAAACATTTGGTCCCCGGCAGATTCTGGGACAATCTGCAGGTCTGGAAGCCTGAATCTCTTTTCCACATTTTTATAAAGTAACAATTTTAAGCCTAAATTTTTTGTTTCCCCTCTGGTAAAATAACCTAGCGGGGGGGAATTTGGACTTTAGTTTTTAATGTATTCTTTAAAAATAAAGTTTGACATTCTTTAACTAAAGATTTCTTTATTGCTGTTCTTGCTTTCTCAAAAACCGAAGTGTCTTAAATTTCATTAAGAATGTGATAGATATTTTCCTGTCCTTTTGAAAATTAACAACACATTTTTGTTAAGAAATAGGCTCTTATTATAGGTAGTTTGTTTTACTTTTGTGCTATATTTCTGAAGCTGCTTACCTCCCAACTGCTTTCAATAATATAGTACAAGAGTAACTATTAATCAGAGAAACATAACCCAACCCCCAAATTTTACTACTGTGAATGTTCTGCAAATCTGTTTGTCTTTGGTTTACACATAAAATATCATATAAACAGCAGGGAAAGGTGACATTTGGCAGTGGATAGTGAAAACTTACAGTTAAGTTATTCTTAGTCAACTTATAGCGGTAACCAGAGATCATAAGATATTGATCTAAAACAGAGAAGGCAAGGGATACTCTGCTTATTCTGATTAACCTCCAATGTACACAACTATGTGTGAAAATAATATGGTAAGCCTAACTCCAGTTTAAGTTTATTCCAAATGTATTTGTACCAATAGGAGTAAGAAAAATAGCATTCAGCAGACAGCATGCTATGCATCTCGGGCCTTGTCCCTCATAAGCATGTTCAGTTTGCAGCACCACAAATCCACCTGCGGTGCTGCAAACTACATGTACCACATGTGCATGTGTTTGCCACACTGCTAATTTGCAGTATGACAGGGGGGGGTTTTAACACCAGAAGATCACAGTGTCAAAAAAACCACCAACAAAAGCAGCACTCTGCATGTGCTGCCCCAAACTGGAGCCTGGCTAGAGCACGCTCCAGCTGCCAGCCAGCCTCTGTGCACCCAGATTGCTACTGCTGCAGCCTTGGGAGGACCCCAAAACCCCAAGTAAGGCTGCTGGGGTCAGCCCCGGTGCTAGCCCCAGCCTCCCATACCCCACCTGGGGCAATCTGCTGCATGCCAGAGTACATGTGTAGGGGCTTGCCCGGGGACAACTAGCAGTGGCACAAATGCATGCTGCTGCTGTCTGTCCCTGGGGAAACACACGGTCCCGCTCATGGGGACACGCCTCATGTGGGCAGTGCAGTCTCCGGCTATTGTGAAGGGATCTAACTGTCTTGTACTTATTTGCCAGTTTCTCTTCTGTGCTAACAGCTGTATTCTTAATTTGCATGCTTGTCAACCAAATTCCTCTCTCCTCCCTTGTCCCTCTTTCTCTCTTGCCTCTCTCTCTTTCCATATTCCTGGAAATCAGAAAAAATTAAATCTCTATTCTGGGGAAGGCAGCTATGCAGTAATTGCCTCTCTGCTCAGCTTGCAGAAAGTTTAGAGGTAAGAGTCTATTTTTATCAACCATGGGCCAAACTCTGAAGTTATTTACATTAATGTAAATTAGAGGAACTTCAGGGCCTTTACAAAGGACTGAAAGCAGCATTTGGCTCCATATATTTAACAGCAGTATTAAGTCATTTCTAGGCTTTTAATTGGTGCTTACATTGTCTTAATTAAAACAGGTTAAATGGCTCTTTAAGGCAACTTAAAACTGTGAGTTTACTGAAATATTGTCAAGGAGATTTTCAAAAGCACAAAGGACAGTTAGGTGCCTAACTCTAATAAGCTAACTTGGCTTTGTGGTTAGGGACAGAAATCACACATAACCCTGTATAAGTTATTGGAAACCAGTTCAGATCAGTCTCTCGGCTTGATCAGAGATCTAACTAACTTAAAATTCCTGTTGGAAATTTTATGTTGTGCAAGCATAAATGAACATACACATAAAGACACATAAAGAATGCATAAACGATCACTTGTTATTAACACAAAGAACTTCATATATACTAGTCATTGGCAGTTTAATATAGATATATAGCTATATTCTCAGACTCTTAAGGTGTTAAAGTTTGGGTTATTTATCAGTAATCATGGATTAAACAAAGTACTTGGATGTTGGACTTATTCCATAGGAAACACGGGACATTTGAAGTTAATGGCAGCTTAGAATAAACTCAAATAGATTAAGTATGGAGTGAAAGCATCCAACCACTTTTAATTGTGCTTGTTTACAGCCACCTGTCAATAAGCTTGTGCCTTTCTGAATGAGTTAGTCTGTAAGGTATTACCCTGCCCCTACCTTCTGCAATTATCATCAAGACATTTTAGTGCTTCTGGTTCACTCATTACACACATTTTTAAAGATTCATTTTCTTTCTTTTCTCATGTCAGTGTAGGGTAATCCTAAATCTGTTTATGTGCTTTAATTGTACTTTAATTTACATTTTTGGATATAAGCTGATTTAAAATATAGCTTTCCTGAATTTATAGGATAGTGCTTACAGGTAAGTGCAACAATATTCTAATGCACACAATAATTTATCCTAATTATTGATGCATTCCCTCCAGTATCTGAATATAGCTTTGTCTGGGATGCCTCCACTTTTCCTCTGCATTAAAACACAAATATAGAAAAATGCAAAACACCCCCTCCGCCCCCCGAAAAACCCTCTGTGCTACTAAGTGATATTTCTGATGGCTAGAAGATAAGCATTATCAACTTTAATTCATCTGTTTTAGTTTACCTTTTACAGCCAAATTCATGGGTATGCTCTGGCTACTTTACTGCACTCCAGAGAAGCACAAAGCAGCCATAGCATACTTACTGGTTAAACTGAGTTTATAGCTATTTTGCATTATCACAGCAAGCATAATGGCCCCAGCATACAGCCTTCTTTTCCTTCCTTCCACCCTCTACATTCCCTGTATCTGTCCTCAAATAAACTTCACCTATATGTATGACATGCAACTCATAATATTTCTTTTATATATCTTGCATAATATTAATCTGCAGCTACACACCATGTATCATATACACTAATGAAAAAAGAGAAGAGGGGAGGATACAATACTGTACGTATGGGAGCTGAGGGAACCAGAACAATCTTGACCTGTCACTGCTTGAGCTCAAAATCTCAAAAACTTGCCTAAAGAAATATGACTAGATTTTTTTAATGGGAAAAGAAAGATAAATAAATGATCATTGCCAAGTTCAAAAAAACTGAATGGAATTAGTTCAAATTTTCTGAACCTACTTGCCTTGGAAAGATGCCATATATCTATATCTATATCTATAAAAGAGCTTGAAAGCCTGAAAATTAGCTTACTTTGTTTTGCAACCTTTATTTTGGTTGCCCAAATCCCTTCCAATCTTAAAACTATATTTTAAAATGTGCTATTAAGTACACATGAAGAAATTCCACTATCAGCGTAACACTACAGAGCAGAGTATAGACTGGCACTTAATGAAATAATTATTGCAAAAGGACAGTACACAACAAGAACAAATCAATTCGTTTTGCAATTAGTAAGTGCAACTTTGAATGAACTTACAGACCAGCAGTCCAATTTGGCCCTTAAATGTGAGCATTGTTCACAATAAACACAAAAACACTGGGATAATGGATGAAATTTTCAGCCCTGCTAGCATATGTAGGCTTAATACTTGAAGAAAAGTTGTTGAGGGTCAATGGATCTATACAGTACATATGTCTAGTGGCCGCTTCCCTTGATAGCTCAAACTATAGAAACATATCTCCAGGATATTCCGCATTGCATAAAAATTGGCACCATCCTCTTTGGGTTTCTGTTACTATTAAGGAGGCAACTCTTAACTTTTAAAATTGTTTGAAACTTTCTTAGGCATGGGAGGTACCCACAGCACTTCAGTTTTTAAAAGAAACTGTCTAAACTTATTCAACCTAAGCTTGGTAGCAAATAATTAACTCCAGGAAAGATGGCTGATGCAAATTACTGTGAAAAGGCCAAGTTTACCAAGACACTGTAGGAATGCCTACGGTGCCAGTCCCTATGCAATTTAAATGGAAATGTCTTACCATGTAAAACTTATTTTAGAAAGAATGACTCCTTTTTCATAGAACAGTCAGTTTTAATCTGCTTCAAATTTTACCTCACAGTTATTAAACTCCACATAAAGGGCTTATGATGGAAATATTGCCAGGCTTCCCAGATTAACATACTTGCAAACTGAATTCACTTATTTGTCATTTATGAGATATGCAGTTTTGATAATATACAAGTGATGTTGTAGACATGATGGCACAGGAAACATGTGAGAAACAAGAGTTTTTATTAGGGCTGTGTGAAGCTTTGCTCACTGATTCAATACAGTGGAGATCTGGCTCAATTCGGCAGCCAAATCTCCGAATCTGACGCGAATTAGGAAACCCATTAATCACTCCAAAGTGAATCAGAAGCCTGTGATTCGATTCAGAGAGATTCAGAGAGATTCGATGATTTGGCCATAGACACAGCTTTATATGTTTTTTCTACATACCTCAAGATACCAGGCAGCTCGTGAACACTGAGATGGTGGGGCAGATGGCGTATCTCACAGGCATGCAGGGGGGTCCCAGCGCACTCAATGGCAGACCCAGAAGTGGACCAGAAGCACTTCCGGTCCACTTTCAGGTCCACGGCGGAGCACGTGGGAGACACCCCTCTCTACCCCCCCCGGCTCAGCAACTCGGGCCTCCTGGGTCTGGGGGGGCACCTGGGGACCCCCATGGCCAATTGCTGAGCCAGGGATATGTGGGGGGGTCCACCATGTGCTCAGCAGCAGACCTGGAAGTGGACTGGAAATACTTCTGGTCTACTTCCAGGGTGGCCGCCGAGCACACAGGGGGTCCCTCCGTGCTCCTGTGGAATGCTCCATCTGCCCCACCATCTCAGCATTTACGAGCTGCACCTGGTACCTCAAGGTATGTAGAAAAAAACATTTAAAGCTGTGTCTATGGCCAAATTGCTGATTCTCCGAATCAGAATCGACTCTTCAGAATCCAGACAGTGATTCAAATCAACAAATCAAATCACTGTCCCCTCAATTGGGCCAAAACTGAATCCAAATTGAATACAGCCTGCTTCATACCCCCTAGTTTTTATGTGTATTATGTTTTATTGCACCAACTACTCCAACTATTTAGTTGGTCCAATAAAAGATATCCCATAAAAGTTCTTGCCTCTTCATTAAATACATTTCTGGGCTTGCATGTTTTTTAAATTAATAATAGTTTTTAAAATCAAAATTTTAAAAAGCACATTTCATACACTAGTAGTTAATAAGGCAACATTTAAGAAAAAAATACCACATCTGACATATCAGAAGTTTTTAGATATAGATTTCTTGTTTTCTTCACATAAACATTCTCACAGATTTTGAAGAGACTAATTGTACTAATACAGATAACAGTATTGGTTCCTAAATTTACACAATATTGTATTTATCAAATCCATGTTGCCTGACCCCCCTCCCCAGCTGCTTACTTCCAGCTCCAGCCCTGGCTCCAGGCCTAGCTCCAACCTCAACCCAACTGGGACTGAAGTTTCTGCTTCTGCTTTTTCCTGACCAGGCTGGCTGCTACCAATGACTGTCCTGAAGCCAGAGCCAGAAGTGCTCAGAAGGTAAGTGGTGGGGGCAGGTAGCAGGGGCAGGGAGTAGGGGAGAGGCACCAGGCTGAACAGGTGGCAGAGGAAAGGCACAAGCAGAGGTGGGTTGGGGGCAAAGAGTAAAGGTCTGGCCACCTGGCCCTCACTGCTCCTTTCCCTACCATAGCAGCAGGGGGAATGAATTTAAGATGATCCTCCAAAACTATATTGTACACATGTAAAATTATATATAATTATAATTATATTGTAATATAATTATATAAATAGCATTTTCCATGTATACAACCTAATTATCAGAGGGTCGTCTTAAATTCAAAGTTGTCTTGGATTCAGGTAAATGCAGTATATCTGTATCCTTTCAATAAGGAATGTTAATGTCACAGAACAACTTAGTTACACTAGACATATGTTCCTCTCCACTGTGTGTTGCAGAGGGAAGCAGATGGAATTAAATGTAGCTTGGCAAGCTGTAGAGGGGCAGCTATGCAGCATTATTTTTACTACCACACAGCTACTACAAGCTCCTCTGGAACACATACCTCTCAGAGCTGCAAGACAAAGCAGCCATGTCACCTTCAGAAAAAAAGGTAGTACTTAGAGGCCATCTGTTATGTAGAGAGTGTTTCCTGTAAAAAGAACTGTAATGTGATGAACTGTGCATCAGAAGTACTCAATCTGAGATATAATTCCCTTGCATACCACAAAAAGCCTACTTGGGGCAGAAAAATTATATGAACACGGTAGCTGGGATGAGGGGAAGTGGCAGCATGATACAGAAGCCATTTATACTGATATTTTGGATATGGGGGTAGTCAAATAGGTGCACAGTCAAATGCACTTTATCCATATGTAACACTAATTCACGGGGCTTAGACCCAGTTTTAATGAGCATACTTAGTTAATAGTGTTATAGCATATGTCTAAGAAATGCCTTCTCTAAATACTAAGTTTTATTGCCATTGCTATATTCCGTGAATAATTGCTTCAGATCAAATTCATGGCCAGCTTTGCACCATGGCCAGCCGTACATCATCAAAGAAATGATATCCATGAACAAAAAAGCTTTTGGAGTATTCAACAGATTTTTCCCTCTTCTGTGCATTTTTATGTAGAAAGGGATGACATACTTCATTATTATATTTAATTACAGAATAATAGAATCATAAAAATGTTGAACTGGATGAGACCTCATGAGTGCATATAGTCCAACCAGCTTGAGGTATGTTCAAGTATACCCTGAGTTTCCCTAAAGCATTTTTTTAAAACTTCTGAAGTTTTGCTTTCTATACTTATCATTCTTGTTTTTCTTCTCTGTATTCTCCCCAGTTTGTCTACACATTTCTGAAAATGTATTTCCCAAAACTGAATATCAAACTCCAACTGAGGCCTCACCAATGCTGAGCACAGTGGAATAATTACCTCCTTTGTCTTATGATGACAATCCTAGTAATACAAGCTACAATAATGTTTGTCTTTTTACAACAGCATTAATTTTTCAGACTCATATTCAATTTGTGGCCCACTGTATTCTGTCCCCTTCCCCAACCCTTTTCTGTAATAATATAGCTTCAACAGATATTCTCAATTTTGTATTTTTACATTTAATTGTTCCTTCATTAATACGGTCCTTACTAATTATCGTAACTGAATTTCATCTTATTTCAAACCTTTTCACCAACTTATAAATATTATTTTGAATGATAATCCTGTCTTCCAAATGCTTGCAATCTCTTTCACTTTGGTGTCATTGGAAATTCTGTAAATGTAAGGCCAAACCTTATTTCTGATCCCTATGTAGATTTTAGCATTGGTTTACAGCTGTGTTCTCCATGTGTGAGCCTCTGGGGTATGCTCAGAGGACTCTGTTCCACCTGTGTAGGCTCCAGGACAGAATAGAATTGTCCAGGTCCACATGTAACCCTGTGTAGGCCCATGAAACGTTGGTTGGGAAAAAACCCACAACCAGCAACTACAGGGGGAGGCAAATGGCCTTCCTAAATGTTGGCCCAAATAGTCCCATGATTAGAGGACCTTTCCTAGGTAATGAGCAATCCAGGTTCTAGCTCCCTCCCCTCTTAATAGTTAATGAATAATAATAATTGATAGATCCAGAACCAGTTGGGAATCCTGAAGGACCTCATTCTATATGTTCTGCCAGTCAGACAGAGACATAGTGGTAATTATCTTCTGAATTCAGCTTTTCAACCACCTTCGTACCAGCCTAATACTAATGCATGGTACTATACTTCAGGAAGAACAATTAAAAATATAGATGGGTGACACCTGGCTGGATGGCAGCCCTATGGAGAAGATAGAGAATCTTGGTAGATCAGTGTCTATATGAGTTTATAGTGTGATGCAGCTGCACAAAAGGCAAATGTAGTTTTGGGATGCATAATAAAAGTGTCAGGTGCAAGACACAAGAGGTGTTAGTGCCTCTCCATTTGGCACTGGTTAGGCTTCATCTAGGGTATTGTATGTACTTTTGAGCTCCACATATTAAAAAGGATGTGGAGAAGTTAGAGACGGTCCAGAGGCAAGAGACAAAAATGATAAAGGGCTTGGAAAGCAAGTCATACAAGGAGAAGCTGAAACAGGTAGGCATGTCCAGCTTGTGAAAAAGGCACTTAAGCAGGGACATATAAAAGTCTTCAAATACTTGAAAGGCTGCCAGACAGAACAGGAAAAACACCTTTTCTCTCTCACTGCAGAGAGCAGAATGGCTGCAGACTAATGGCTTCAAGTTGCAGCAAAGTAGGTTTAGATAGAATTTCAGGCAAAAAAACCCCTGTCACTGTTGGAACAGTGAGGCTGTGAAACGGACTGCACAGGGAAGTTGTGGACTCTCTACCACTGGACATATTTAAGAAAAAGCTGGACAGCCACTAGCTATGCCTATGATCTACTACGACTATATCGTATGCTTCTGAACTTTTCTGACTGCCACATAGGGCTGCAAGGGAATTCCATCCCTCCCCCACCCTCCACCTCCCTTATGCCCTACTACATGCATTGGGGTATTTTTTAAGCCTTTCTCAGAGGCACTGGATGTAGGCTGAAGCCAAGCCTTGGGATTTTGACTGCTGGGACTTAAACCCAGAGGTTTCTGGTTAGAGTATCTTGCACCTCCACTCAGAGTCAGGCTGATCATCAGTGGCGATGTGTAGGGGATGCATGGAGGTGCACTTGCACCCCCAGAGAGCTCTGGTGCCTCCCCTGACAGCCAGCATTCCCAAGGAGGGGGGGCAGGTGAGAAGGCTGGTCCCCCCCGCCGAGAGCACCAGCTGGGGAGCAGGGGCACGAGGAGAAGCAATCCCCGCGGTCCCTCCAGGGCTGACTGTGCCCACCCAGAAGTGCCAGTGGTGTGCTGCTGCCAGTTCTAGATTGGTGTGATAGGTCACAGGGGGACCTGTCCCCCTTTCACCCCCCATTGCTGACTGGCCGCTGGGGGGGCAAGTGCCCTCCCTGACTCAGGAGGCACCAGTTGCCCATGCTGATCATCATATTAGGGGTTAGAAATTTTATCCTATGGTTAGATTGGTATGGACTGTGGGTGGGTTTACCTTCCTCTTTAATGTGGGTAGGGGTGTGGCCTTCTTCCTGGGATCTCTTGAGTGTACATTAACAACAAAAGCAGGATGTGGACTGCCATGGTTCCCCTACTTTACCTGTGGCAGGTTAGAGTGTTATGTCTAATGTTGTGGCAGTACTGACTGTAGTTTTGCTAAGAGTTTATACAATGGATTTGTATAGGATGGCTTGGATAGTGATGATCCTGACTTAGGCAGGGGGTTGGACAAGATGACATATGGAGCTCCCTTCCAGCCCTACTTCTCTATGGCTCTATGATTCTTATTTAATCTATACTTTTTCACTAATTTGCTTCTGAGAATGTTATGCAGGACCATGCTTATTTTTTTCCCTAATATAGGCCATATCTACTATTTCCTGAGTGGAACAAGGGTGATGTGTGGGAATGCAGCCATACCCCCCTTTGACTTTGTACAGCAGCATATGTGCAATAAGTTGTCTGAGCTCACCAGCTTTCTATCACAGATGCTGCCAGAGAGTACATTGGTACTGTTTTCCAGCACAATTGCTGCCATAGACTCCTCTTCCCTTAGTGTTGAATTCAGTGGTGAGCAAGGAGAAGGTTGAGCCACGATGGCATTCATCCCTTTGGTTCCAGAGCCACACCAATGTGGGCTCTAGTAGCAGCCACACTGGCAAGCAAGGGAGCTCAAAGAGTACCTGTGTGTGTACTGCATGGCTGCACCTTCTGCACTTCTCCACAAATCTGCCCCCAGTTTCCTTCTATCCATTAGGCCAGTTATCCTTTCAAAGTAGTAGTTTAGGTCCACTTTCTAATGGTGGGTTTGCATAATTGAACACAAAAAAGTGTAATTTTGTAAAGAAGAGGAAGCTGTAACATAAATCCACTAAGCAAGGACTTTTAAAAAAGCTAAGGAATCTTTTTGTCATAATGTTTGGGGTTTTAGGAAATCCTCATGTATTCATAGCAATGCATGACTAAAACTTCCATTAAAAAGAGTAAGCACAATAGATCAGTCATTTACTTCTCAGAAAAGTGTATAGAGCTAAAACAATGAAAACTGTCTCTTTTCTGCCTTCTTCAGTCCAAAGTTGTTGATTCCTCAATGCCCCCACTCATATTTCAATTTATATAAAGAAGCTGAAAGAACAGTTCTTAGCTGACGATAATGATTTTCCATAGAAACGCCTCATTTTACTGAGTACTGAGAGCTCATCTCCTGTTGTTGCAGCAACAATGAACAAAGACTGTACGTAATATTAATGAATTCCAAGAATCCAACAGCCAGTTACAGCAGAATGATTCTGAACAGGGCTTTAAAAGGGTGATGCAAAAAAACCCTAAAATCACCATTCTTTAAATCCTAAGTAAAATTAGATGATAAAGAACTCTCAATTTAATGTATACAAAATAGAATCTTCCTCATCATATAATATAAATACATAGGGTCTTCATAGGTTAATTGATCTAAGGCCAGAAAGAATTATTATAAGCATTTAGTCTGACCTCCTGCCTGACACAGGTGATATAGGAATTACTGAGTTAAATCTTGTGTTGCTACCTTCCTATGTGTTTTGGTCTCAGATAAGAGAACTGAATAAGATGTTAGAGGTCCAGAATATTGCAGAGACTATCTCATTTCTGTTTGTTTTTTTTTTTCAGAAAGTCTGTTTTTGGTTTGTCCTACTTTAAAATCTTTAATCAGATATTTATTGCTATATGTATTCCAAAAGGACTGGAAGTTGTAGAGATCATTGCTCAAACATCACATTAACAAAAAGTAGACTTCTACAAAACGTTTCTGAGTATTCCCGTAATCAAAAATGGAAAATGTATCCAAATGTAAAATACCAGTGGAGGAAATATATAGTTCAACCTGTTCACTGCATCTAGAACTTCCTTGAGGAGGAAGAGACCAGTGATAGGGTGTCTACACTCTTAAGTTTACAAGTGCAGTTTACTTGAAAAATCTACTTACAGAACAAAGAAGATGAAACCCATGTTGGTTTGTATAAAAACCACATGAATTTGCTGGTAAAAAAACTGGTAAAGGTTGTGGTAAAATTAAGAAAAACACGTGCTTTATTCTTTACAAGTCTGAAAATCCAGAGTGGATACTTAGTCTTAATACAAATTTCTATAGTTATATAGAGCCATATTACCCCAGTGTCTATAAAAGTGTTGACAATTACTTTGATCAATCAGAGGCAGCTATCAAGATAGGTGCATTCCCTGGTATGGCTACCTAATATCTAGCTTTTCCCAAAGTAAATGCTGCCTGCCCCTAAAATTGAATCTATTTGCTTAAAATATAAAATTCAAGAAAGGACTATGACTAGCAGAGAATGTACAATAAGGAACAAATCCAATGGGAATAAAACTGTCTATAACTATAGAAACAGATACTCCTAATACAGAATACATCCATGGTACATTAAAAGACTAGAGACTCTTTCTAAGTACAAACTAGCCACCACCATTTTGAAACATGGGATGCTGAATACATGAGACGCTGCAGACATTTTAATTAGACCAGCTCCCAAAAGTTGCTTTAAATGCCACCCGCCACCCCAGAGCACAGGTATAGGTGCCAGGATTCTTAGATATTATCAGAACAAGCAGTGAGTTTGACAGTTATTCAAATTCTGTGTGCGTATAGGATGTGTGAGAAGACAGTCTATCCAGGGGAAAAACTTAAGGGAGGAAACAACGTTGAACAAAATATTTCATGGTTTGTGTCAGGCCTACCAGTCTGAATCAGTTTCTCAACAGAGACAATCATTAAACTGTGAGGAAGGTTGAAAAGGTATCTGTCTTCACAATCTCCTTGCTTTTCTCACTTATTAAATGCATGCAATTATATGAGAGCTGACCATTCCCGATGCCATGGGAAACATTTGTGATGGCATTATAGTTGTCTCTGATGATGACCTTTCTGCATTGACCATTCAAGACTGTTTTTTATTCAGTTAAACAAATCCAAGTGGACATTAATTATCCTAGAGATTTTATGAATTGTGAAAAGGCTGTCACTGGGAACTTCAGAAAATTTATTAAAAATTCTAATAATTTAATGCTTGCTGTTAGGGGATCAATGTATGGTAGTGAATTTCAGGAATAAATGATCACACTCTTGCCTAAGAATAAGGGGAAAAAATCAACAACCAAGAAAGTTATAACCGATTTTAAAAGACATACTGGCCACATCCACATGAGCAGGAACGTGTGGTTTTCAGTGCCTCAAAAGGCTTTGAGGCACTGCAAAATGCATGCAACACACATGAAAAGGTTCTCCATGCTGCATATTTTCAGTGCAGAGCTAAAATTAGATACTGGGAAATCTTGGTGTCTAAATAAAAAAAAGCAGAAAAAAAAGCAGGGTGGCATACCTAGCTGCAGCACGTGCCACCTGAAACCAGAGCCTGGCTGGCCAGAGCCATGCTGCAACTGCTGGCCAGGCTATGTGTGCCCAGATTGCCAGTGCTGCAGCCCCCAGGGCCCCAGGTAAGGCTGCTGGGGCCAGCCCAGGTGCTGACCCCAGCCTCCCTTACCCCACCTGGGGAATTTGCCATGTGCCAGAGCACACGTTCGGGGGTGCTCCCCAGGGACAAATAGCAGCAGCACAATTATGTGTCACTGCTATTTGTCCCCAAGGAAATGCCCATGCATGTTCATCTTGATGTGCCCACTGAAGAACTGAGAAATACCTTTGGGATGTAAAACACTGATAATTGTTTGCTTGTAAGGTTGCTGTAATCAGAAGTACTTCAATTATAATGCATATGAGTATATGTAGTTTTGGTGTGCAGAAGAAGTGGTGCTATATTTTAGTGTTGCTGCTTTTTTGTTTCTTTGACATTTCAGCGCTTTTGAACTGGTTAGCTATATTTTGTAACTGAGCTGAAAACTGCAGAGAAATGAACAAGAGACTATAGGTCTTAGGGGACATGAACATTTAGAGTTTCCTTTTAATCTTATTCCAAGGATGCTCCTCTGTCCTTCCTCTCCTTTCCAATGTGATTGTTATGCTATTGTTAACCAGGCAAGAACTCAAATGCAAACTCCCCTCTAATGGCTACAGGAGCAGATGAAAGCCAAACTTTGGTACTAATCATATATTTGAAATTATGATACCATACTTACTGATATAGCAAATAATAAACAACAAGGCTATCAGAGTCAAAGGTTTCTGATCTCTATGATAATTTCAACAATAAAATAAAAATATGTAGAAGAAAGCAGAAAGCACGGGGAGCATAAATCAAAATAAAAATAGAAGAAACCAGGAAAAGTATTTAGGGCTTATTAGTTCTTTGGATGGCTAAACTAAATATAAGGCAAAAAAAATACTAGAATACACTAAAAAAAGTCTAAAATACAAATCAAAATAAATGAGTTTTTTTTTTTATATTAGCTACTGGTTAGATACTGTACTGTACTGATATACAGGCATTCAAGCACATTTTTTTTAAGACTATTGTGTTCCCACTAAAGAAACATTAGTTCTTTACAACAGCAACTTTTCAGAAGTGCGACAATTTCCAGTACCACATGTAATGCCTGTCCAGTTACCCAGAGTATCACAGGGCATGACTTTGTCTTCCAGCATCCCAGAAGACTCTGCTCCTCACTCCCCGACTCCCACACATGCCCCCAGGGAGTCTGTATGGCACTCCAAACTCTACTGCCTGAGAGAGGATAAGTTGGGCTTATAGATCAACATGTAGTCAATGCTCTTTCCCTATAAACAAGATTGTCTTTGCTGCCCAAGGAATAGGGCAGGAATTCGCCTTCAAGAGTCTCCTCCCAAGCCAAAAATATCTGTTCTTTTCACATCCGCATCACAAGCAAAGCTGGAGGGAGGGCTCTGAGGAGGGGGATGTTTCTGCCCAGTTTTGAGCCAGAGACCTTTGTGAGGAACATGTAATAGTTGCCAGACTACAGAAATCAAAGGAATTACATAAAATAAGGTCATCACCAGTCAAGAGCTAGTGAGTGGTTAAGCTTATAGCCAAAACAAACAAAAATTTTAACCATAGCTTTGTTTGTTCCTCCATTTAGGTGAAAATGAATTGACTTACAACTATGGTTATTTTCTATGGTGTCCTCATTACTTTCTAAAACCAAGTCATTTGGATCAGAAGCCACAGGTTGAGCAGGTGACAGGGATCCATTCTGGCCTGGAAGTGAAGCTGATCAGATTTTCTGGCAATAGAAGTTGTGAACAGGTGAGGCATGGCTCTGCACTCCCAGCACAAGAGGAGCGGGGAAATCCCTGGTGGTTTCTTCAGACAGCTAGCTAATTGATACTTTCTTCTGTGCTTGGCTGTCCTCATAAACCTCTGAAGATGCGGGCTCCTGCAAAGTATTTTGGTATCTGCATTCGAAAGTGCCAGCAGTACAGGCTTTGTGGCATTAAAGATGGTGTTTGAACAATGCCATGTGCATTACTTGTCACATTTTTGTGGCACTGCAATTTTCACAGAAATTGTTAGGACTTCAAATGAATGCTTTTATACTCCTGGAATAGGACATTCAGCTTGGGGCAATTTTTCAACGAAAAGATACTACTACCCTTACATGCTATCTATAGGGGAAAAAAATGGAGATTCGCTATTTATATATACATATATAATTGAAAAATACTATGAGCCGTTCTAAATGAATCAGAGAATATTTTCAAGGGACACATCTACATAAGACTAATTTTACTGCGTATTAGCGTGGTAGGCAAAACCCATGCTAATGAGCTAATGCACAGCAGATTTAATCTAATGCACATTAACATCATGAAAGGCCATTTATTTGCATTGATGTGCAATAGTGCTGATTACAATACATTAAGTTAGTACCTGTCATTACCTGTCATTACAGGTCCTAAACTTAATGCGCCATAATTACAGCTCATTAATTAACATGTAGGCATGCCCAAGGTAACTTAAACAAAGTATGTAAAGTTGTTGATGTGTTTAATGGAGGAGGGAAGAGTTCAGACTGTTCTGCCTGCAGAGGGGTTTAAAAATCTCAGGGACAGAATCCAAAAAATAAGGCTTAGACAAAAAAATGTAGTCAAAACCATTCCATTTAAAGACTAGTAAGCATATGGAAGTTGCTTAGAGAAACTAGTGAATCATATAGCCTAAATAAGCTTAAAAGACAGTTAAACATTTTTATGAAGTAGTGGGTTGAAATATACGGCAGGTTGATATGGTTGAGATAAGTAAAAGGGACATATTTGTTTTTACACAAGATTGTCTCAGTGATATTTTTTAAATGTCTCTCCTTCAATGACTTTTTTAAAGTTTCTTTTTCTGTTCCCTTCATCAAGGTCAAGTGTCCAGGAAAAGCCCTAATTTTCACTGTCTTCTAAATTTAATAGTATCTTATCCAGGAAAAAGCAAAAGTTGCCATCTATGGATCTCAGGCCTCAGAATCATGTTTTTTTCATAATACTGGATAGTGTTTTTTTCATAATCTGGGCTTTTTCCTCCATGTTTTGTTTCCCTGGGATGCAATCTGTAAAGTGGGCTAGGACACAATCTAGGCTGGTCACATTAAATATATTTTCATGATATTTTTCCATTGTTGCTATCACTGGTGGAGCTCTATTCCTGGTTGCACACATTAAGTGGCTGTAGGTGGCCCAAACCAGAAGAGGGCTAAATGATCAAGCATTTAAAATGCAGTAGCATTACTACTACTACTGTTACTATTAGTGGACTTATGCCCTTATAGATAGCACTGGTTGGACATGGTTCACAAAAGAGTACAGACACAGATTCAGGTCAAAGTTTTCAAAACCAAGAGCCAAAGCTAGGCTCTTTTCTGATTTTCAAAATGCTAAGCACCTAATAACTGTGACTGACCTTAGATCTATAAAGTAACAGCTTTTTAAATCTATTTAAACAAGCACCACCAGACCTAAAATTTTATTATAAAATAATAGATTTCTGTCCTGGAGCACGACCTGAAACGTTAAAAGAGCAAATGCTTCTGACTCCCCTTTAAGCCATTTTCTGACAAGTTTACCATCTCCTTTTTCTAGAAGTCAATTTTTCTTTACGAAAAATAAGATTCTGATATTACTTTTCACATTTTCCCCTTCCCCCTTACACCTGACTCATTTGAAAAAACAAATCCCATTTCTCTATTTTATAAGGAAAAAAGTATACCCATTCCAATACACCTCACGGTAAAATCAATGATAAAACAATAATTGATTTCACTGGGAGCAAACTGCAATAACAAAGGGCGAATCTCTCTGTATCTGTATGGACCTTGTTGTAGGTTTTAGTCTATAAGATGTACTAAGTATATTCTTCAGTATTCATTTTATTACTTAGTTAACAGGAAGCAACAAATGGATACTACTCTGCTTTTTAATTCCACATGAAAAAGGGATACTCTTGCTGTTTTTATATCTATATGTAATTTTTTTGCACCAAGAAAGATTCATGCAAGTACCTCCTGCTGATATTAAGCAATTCAATTCCTGAATTGAATTCATCTGAGCCAATCGCATGAGTTGTTTTTTGATGAATAGGACCCCTCATCTAGAGATGATGACAAATGCAAACTTCGGAATAGGTCCTTGCATTATTACAAAAATAAGCAGTAGGAATGGTTGACTAAATTTGCTTACTAGTCTTCTTGCATTTTGACCTTCGCCTGACTTGATGTGCACAGCATGCTGCTGCACAGAGTGCAATAGTAGGAACTAGGTTTTTTAATCATTTTCTAAAAAGGCACCTGTTTTGTTTAGATTAGGAAAAAAAATCCTAATCGTATATTTTAGTCTTTTGAGATTCTACTTCATTTTCAGGTCTGTTTATGTATACAAAAGTCTGGAGATGCTGTCCCCTCTTAGCATACACAACAGAGAAACTTAGATCCATGTTCATACAGTTTCATTAAGAAAAAAAATCAAATACTGCATCTTTATACAGATCAATGTCCAATTATAAGCTGAGAGTCACTGTGGTAAAAGGTCAGGAAAAAATAATCTTTCTGGCATTTATTACTTGGAAAACAAGGTCCTGTGTGAGGTCAACCCTCAAATATATACAGAATAAATTATACTGCAGCGCTCTAAATATTCTACACAGCAAAAATTATATTGCAATCTCAACATGATCAGAAAAATGAAGCAGAGCATGTATTTGCTGATGAATATACTACAGATCAGACTATGCTAGAGGCAAAAATCTAGTTCCAATTAATCACCAATTAATAAAAATCTTATAATGTATGTCTGCTTAATTATAAATATAGTTTCTCATTAAGAATGGCTTAATTAATCAGAATTTAAATATCCTAACTCTGTGAATCATCTTCCATAGAAGAAACTAAAATGACTAACAGGTATGTGAAGTAAATCCAAAATAACTCAGTTGTGTATTTCCTCGCTGCTTATGTGAATACAAGCAAAACACACAAACACAGATATGGCTGGAGTATTCAGTTTGGCTGATATTGTTAAGAAGTGTTGTGTTGTTTTTAAAGGACATTGCAGCTAGTTAAAATGCATTTGGAAAGAATGAAATGGACACCAATTTTGAAGAAATAAACATGCTTATTTGTCACAATGTATGCAAGACCACTAGCACCACTCTAGAAAAAAACTATTTTGGTAACTACGCAGATACCTATTTGAGATGCTGAGGGTGTGAATTAAATAATTATACTGAAAAATAACGTTCTGCCATTTATTGATACTTCACTTCTTATGTTGCTATTAATAGTAAAATCAATACTACAATAGGAAAGTCCAGTTATGAACTAAACTTCTTTCTCATCTACTTTTATGATCACCAAATCTTTTCCTTTTTCTCTCTCCAGACTAAATGAAGAATGGATAGGACTGATTATTGTTTTATCTGTTGTAGATGATGAATCTGATGATTTGAATTTGCAAAGCATGCCTGGGCAGAAAGACTGTACACAATATATTACTGGCAACGTCCCTGAAGATAAAGTATAGTCATTTTGGAAAACTACTATTTTTTTTTAATATTATTTTAATCTACTTTGGGGTAAAAATAACAAACAATACTGCAGTTTCAATGCATGATTATACTGCAAGATATTGAAAGTTTTTACTCTGGTTTGGCTATAAGATTTATTATTTCCTCTAATGGTATTATCAATGGACTATTCCTGCAACTGTTGTACTAATAGGTTTACAATGATTGCTTAAGCTTTATACTTTGTAGGCATTGGAGACTTCACTCACCTGGTTCGAGCGGCTGGCTTTTAGTTGAAGCAGTTTTCATCTTGAGTGCCTCCCTAACAGACATGTCACAGCAGGAGCCTTTGTTAGTGTCTTGGTCACTGTCAGCCTGATCACTATCCCCATGCCCGCTGTCCCTCAAGCTGGCTCTTTCTGGGTCCTTGAACGTGGAGCTACTGAAATACATATTGAGAGAAAGAGAAGAGAGAGAGAGAGAGAGTTGTATTTACTTGTTCCAATTTGAATTGTACTCTCTGGCAAAGCAATTTTGACAAGAATGCAAATGGGGAAGCCGAGAAAGTTATTTAATAGGCCTTACCTTTGAACAAACTGCTGCCTGCTGCCCATGTAATTGGGCTCTGCGGGAAAATTGTCTGTCTGTGAAAGAGAAGGAAAAAAATACGTATAGTTGTACACTGGACAAATCTCCTGCAGAGCAACAAGATTTCCTAGAGGAGAAATGATTAATAATTCAAAAATTCCCTTAATCTTCAGATTTGTACATTTTAATTAAATTGGAAAATGCTGGCATGTAATTATGTGCTCAGAACAATTAAATGATTCCGGTCCACAAATTACCTGCTAAAGTAAACAATGAGGCTCCAATAAGTGGCAGTCTCTGTTAGTAACCTGACAGATGACACAGTTTATGTTTTTTCATTAGTCAGATGTTAAGACTCATGGTTATTGAAGAGGAGAGGAAAAATTACCTAACTTTCGCATATTACAAAAGTGAATTATTCAATCATTCTAATTTTTAGGTATAATAACACCATCTTCTGAGATTCAGATGCCCTTACTGCTGTAATATAATTTCACGGGAACAGCTACATTGTTCTTGAACTGGGGAGGGGAATAGGTTGTTTAAGTCTGTTTGTGTTTGTGGCTTATGGGTCTTTCCTTTTAAATACTGTTGGAAACAAATACAAGTACTACATATGTTGCTCTTTCCTTTCTAATTAATTTTCATCAGTATTAATAGAAGTTTCAAACAATGAGATTGTATATAAACAAGAACATCAAGTGATTGTTGTTGCTAAGTATTTTTTTTAAAAAGGAGATAATTTATGAAGTCTGTGATGGTATATTTTTAGCAGCATGAGCTAAGTAACTGTAGAAGCAAGAGTATTTACTGCATACAGACCAACATGGAGTTCTGCCAGAGGGAACTGAATTCCCCTTGTATCATCAACTAAAGTTCTTTGGGAGAAAGAGAGACTGCATCTTTCACAAAACTCCATATACTGTACAGTCATACACGTCACTTCTTGCAGCTGACCTACTGACAAAGCTTCTACTGTTTTCTGCATCACTTCATATCATGCCATTATGCTCCGCAGAAGCTATGAGTTTGCAACAGCACCTAGAGCATAAGTATCAGTAACACAGAGAGCACTCAATTAATGAAGCAGAAGGCCCAAGGTAAGGTTTAATGTTGCACGACAAGTGTTTACATAAATGACTGGTCTCTTAAATATTTGTTTTCTCCCCTCCCAACTTTATTTCTTAGGTTTGTTGGGGTTTTTTATGTGCAAATTTATGAATGTCCACCATTATAAGGATTACTAACTGCTGTGAACAGGACTGCATGGGATACTGGCAGTTTAGAAAAATGTGACCGCATGTGTAAAACCTACTGTTCTATGTTGCTTGCTACAGACCACAGTCAAGCAACTCTCATTCTTAAAAGAATGTACAAAATCAGACTTGGCTCTCTTCCTTGTGTATCTTAAGTGATTTAAAATAATCCTACAAATTATTTGTTTTTGTAAAAGAGATGTTCCCATCCACCAGTTAATAAAGATTATTTATACTGTGCTTCTTACTGCTTGTTAAGTCTTTGGCACAGACAGTTGGTATTATCAGGCACTTTGTGTTAAGATTCTCAAGCAGTTTCTAATTTCAGATCTGGAGTGTGTATCACTGCATATGTTGTTTTAAAAATAATTGGATTTTGCACATGTGTGAATTTTCTTTAGGATATATAGCAATGAAAGCCATATGCCTGACAGTAGAATCGGACTTTACTCCTCTGTTTTCAAAACACTGCATAAAATGTTTAGTCTTGTGTTTCCAAATGACTTTTGTGGTCTTAAGATTGCACAGGACTATCAAATGCAGGGCTCTGTGTGTACTTACAACAGCTGATTTTATTAGGATCTAAAAGGTTAAATGGAATGGTATTAGGGGACAATTCATGGGTATAACCTATGAAAAGAGGAAACATTTTAGACCACACATGTCCAATGGGCACCCCAAGTAGTGTGCAACCCACAAGTGGTTAACATGTGGCCCCACAAGTGGTTAACATGTGGCCTCTGGAGTCCCACCTGGCTGCTGCTGCCCTTTTTAATTCAGCTGCAGCAGTAGCCATGGTCTCAGAGCTCCGCTTCCTCCCGGTGTATGCCCCTCCCTGAGGGGGCAGGACAGCATGGTATGGCATGGCACAGCCCACAGTTCCAGAGTATTTGGCATCCTGGAGTGCCCATGAGACTTGGTGCCATAGGAAAGCCTGGTGGCAGGTGAAGGTGAGGTGGGGTAATACTCTGCATGAGTGAGTGCCCAACCATGCATGTGTGGTGCAACAGAGTAGGAGAGGGCCACCTTCGTGGATATTGCAATACCCACCTGCATACCCACCTGCAGGCACATGTGGGGCATACAGACCTTACTAGCACTGTCCCCATGGTATTCAGCCCCTGCTAATGCAGCCCCTGCTTTGAGGTTGGACAGCCCTACTCTGCAAAGCTAGATCTCAGAAGTCATGGGTTCTAGTCACAACTGTCTGCCACTGGCACTCTGTGACCTTGGGCAAGTCCTTAGGGCTAGCTTTTCAGAAGTTCTCAGAGCAAGAATCTTTTCAAAAGTACTCTAAAAAAAGAAGTTGCAGGAAATCAAGCTAAATCTATCAAAGTACATGGTACCCAAGTGGGAGCTGTTTGGTGCTTGGCTCTTTAGAAAACCTGACCTTGCTCACCTAATACAGGACAAAAACCCTTTTTAACTTTTTTATGTATACAGTATTAAGCTCATCCCTTAACAAATAACTTCTAATGTATTCACATCAATGATACTGTTTAAAAATAGGCCTTTAAAGGCATAACAATAAAAATCATATAATTAAGGAAGACATATTTAAATATTTTTATAGTTTATGCAATCACTTAAATATTCATACATACACCAAAAACAACCTTAATTCTTCTCTCATGTCACTGCCAATATCAGCGTATAGAAAAGAAACCCAGTTATGGTCTCCTACTCTGCAACATCTACATTTCCATTATGGTCTACACATATTAATGAATTACCATGTATCCTCCCAGCATACATGACCTGTAGACCCTACCAAAAACTAACTTCCAATTTCCATTCATCCCAACCACTATTGGGCAAAGGAAACAACCTCTTACTCTTACTTACATAAAAAGTTCCTGTAATCACAAACTACTTAGGATGAAAGGTTACCCAGAAGAGGTTACTCAGACTCAAAAAAACTGAAGCTACATTGTTTACTTTTGACATGGACCACAAAACCAATTATCATTTCTGTTATCATGCTCCAATTGCAAGAGATGCTATTTTGCAGATGTAGATCATATTTTAACTTCAGCTTAAACCACTCCACATGTATCACCTCCCAAAAATGCCCTTTTCAATTTGTTACCTAAATTCTTATAACTTCACTCATCGCTCTCAAGAGATATCCAACTTCTCATATTTGTCTCCCTGAGAAAAATCCATTCCTTTCCCAAGGCTAGTATGTTACTTAATTACAGGAAGAAAAAGAGGAGCAACGTTATTTAGTACATATTTAAATTCCATTTATATTTCATAGGCTCAGAATTGATTTTTCATCAAAATTTTGCTCTCTTCATGCAATATCTGTAGTTGAACTGACTCCTAGCACAAAAGTTAGAGAAGTCCCAGAGCCATACTATGCTGGTATGTATTTTGTCCTCCTAAGAGTATATTCTGCCTATGCTCCCTACAGCCTTCAGTGCCAAAAGGGACAAGAATGTGTAGTGTTCAAGGAACTTGCCAGATTTATATAACCTAGGGATTTGCCTATCCAAAAGGAAACATAATACATTTTTTAAATAAGCTTTCTCCACTCTTTGGGCTGCCAGAAAAGCAGAGGAGAGCCAGGGTAGGATCAAAGATCTGATCTAAGATTTACAAAATGTCTAGTATTGTAAATATTATGGTGTAAGCATAATTCTGGTAGATGGTAATTGGGCACAAGGAGGCACATTATTTTTTTTTAATATTGGATATAATGCTTAATATATACACATTTAGAGACAGTTTGAGAGTATTCATTTTCCTTCTTCTAAATATTCAGGGGGGGTTAACTAACATTCTTTGATACATATACATTGAATATAAATATTAAAGTGCACTTGGTACTCCTCACGTATTTAATCTAGTGTAAGTAGTGAAAATAATGTCTTCAGATAAATAAAGTTTTCCTATGCCAAGTTTAAGGGGCGAGAAAAGTAGGGTTTAAACTGTAATTGCAATCTTAACTACAGAGCTGCTACTGAAAATTTCCATACTCAAAGTAATTGTTACTGACTTGCAGCTCAATAATACTTTGAACAATTTTCTTCATACTGTACACTGCAGAAAAAACAAACAGGTGGGGGTCATCCTAAAATATGTCCATTGCTACAAAAGAATAAACATAATTATTAGATAAACCACCAATACCTGAATAGCTGGATGTAGAATCTTCCTCCTTTATTTCCATAAACATAAACCTTACCATACAAACTAGTGGAAAACCCACATCAGTGATAAGCTATATCAGGGTACTGTAAGCTGCAAGCAACCACAAGAGGGCAAAATGCTTACATATACTGCATATCCATTAATGATAAAGTTGAGAGGGTGGGAGTTTCCAAGAAGACTAAGGGAATTAGACACTGAACTTGCATTCAACTTCAGAGAGATTTGGATACCTTAATTCTTTATGTTGATTTGACAATCCCAGCCTTACTGAATAGTCAGACATTTAAAAAAAGGTTTTTTATATATGTGTGTGTGCATATATATAACCCCCTTGAAAGATATTCTATGTTTTCATTAAACTTCATTGGAATAATTTCAGCAGATGCATTAATCACATCATTTTATACTGCACAACTGTAGTTCTAAGAAAACTATTGCTTTTGAAAAAGCTATTACCTATTAAAAAAGCCTTTCTGTTGCACTCTGAATACCCAGATTTTTCTGGGTGATTAAAGTGATAGACATTATTAGTACAATATCTTATGTCTATATTACTTACTAACTTTTGAACTCAGTTACATGGAACAGATTGATTTTTCCAGTTTCACAAATTTACATCATACGAACCAAGGATGAGACCACGAGTGCTGCTGTCACATAAGCACATCAATCCAGTTGAACTGTAGAAGTCACTGGAAATACCCCAGCAGAGAATTTGGTCTCTATTTTTTTGAGCTACGATACTATAGTCTGCTTAGGAACTGGCTATTGCCTCATCCATTATGGGACGTTATGGTAAGACCATAATGATTTGTTGGAGGTAAAAGCAGAGACATGCATCTATAAAGTGTAAAATGTTTAATGAAAATATTTGTGAGATGCTCTTTCAGTATGGAGAACTGTATCTTAACAGCCCATACCTCTTCTTTCAAAGGAAAGGCTGTGTTTTTATAGCTTCATCTCATGGATCCAATAAAACTGATCCACTTCCAAATGGTCTTGAGAAAGAATAATGTATAATATACCAATTTATTGAGTATTCATATTTCCTACCCTTGGCAGTTCCTACAGTGGCCTCTAAAAAACTGCATCACTGGCCTTGTCATCACAGGGGACCATGGTATACATATGCAATATCAGTAACACAACTATATTCTTTATTCATAAAATTTCTCAAGGATTTGAGTCTGTGTGTGGAATGCAACATTCTTGGAAGAGTACCACCCCCAAAAACTGGTATTTTGAGTCAGCCAAATATTTTGGTCAACATGTGAATTCATCCCTTCCAAAAAACTGTAAATTCTTTAACAAATTTACAGCCTTTTAGAAAATTTAGTTCAGAATTACTATTCTATTACATTTTTTTCAACGGTTTTGTGCAGGAAGGAAGTAAAAGGACAAACTAAAAACCTACTAAGTATGATATGAGCAAATCTACATGAGACACTTTACTGCACAGCAGACTAATTTGTTGCTCAGTAAAGCATCACCATCTACATGTACATGGTAATTAGGGTAAAGTAGACTAATTTACCGCACTGCTGGATAGTCCTGTCAGATACAAGTGGTATCCGGCAGTGCAGTAAATTACTGCGTTTAAACGCACATGTAGACTGTTAGTTGGGTTGAACTATATTCAGTTGCACTAGATGCATGTGTAGATGTGCCCTGTGTGTGTATATCAGGATTTTATAAAGCAAAAAGTTTGTGCATCTGGTATACATGTGCAAACAGTTCCTCTGATAATTCTGTTTTCTGGGAAACCATTTGCTGGTCACCCTTGTGAGAACAAAATGTAGTAGATAGGTTCAACAATTGTTTCATATAATTAGAATTTTCCACACAGCCAATGCATAAAGGGGCAAAGATGGAATGGAAACAATGGGACTCCTTTACCTACCCTACATACTATGGTTTCTTCACCAGGTTCAAATGCACTGGTACAGAGTAGTGACTACCCCCTTTCTGACACAGGCTCAGTGCGGGTCAAAAGTTCCCACACAGAACACAGCAGGAGAGCTGCTATGCTGGGGAATAGATTAACCAACCCAAGGGCTATAATGAAGTGTCATTCCCTACACTTAAGTAAGCAGATTAATAGCACTAACCCATCTTGCCACCAGTTACTAAAAACAAAAGTAGAGTTACTTTGAGCTGGATTCATCAGTTTCACTGATTAAAAATGACAAATGCATTGGGCTAGAGAGGGATCTAGCAGTGTACACAGAAATGTTACTAAGAAGCTAGTGACAAAGAAGCTAGTCCTAGAAAACTGTATATTGTACATCATGGAACTCACCTGCATACACTCATGTTATGCTATGGGGTTTCAGTACACCAGTACCATTACTGAGTAACACTCAGTTTTCAAGTTTAAACTAATACATATACACATTTAAAAGTCTTTTAGTTAGGTTTAATTAGTTTACTTGCAAAAGAGATTAATTTAAGAAAAAGGGGAAATATTTTAAACACAACTGGATAAAGCATCAAATGAAGAATTACAAGGCTTAATTTCAGTGTTGAGGGAGGTCCCGAACTAATAATTATTTTCTGTTTCTAATTTCTATAAAACTATGAACACAAGGAATATAGATGATGAAATCTTCTCCAGTTGAAATGACTTTTTAATGTTTTGTAGAAATGAATTTCCAAGATGGCTCTAGGGATTCTATTCTTTCAACAAAGATCATTGGAAAAAAGAGAGCATCCCATATATTCTACATGGTTCAAGAATACACCACCCTTCCCCAGTGGAACAATAAAGAAAATCTAGAGATTTCCTTTCCCAGAGACATCTTCTCTGGGTTTAATAACAGAAAAGAAATGACATGTGTCAATGTTAGAAATCCAGAAACTTCTTTGCATATGGGAAGATCCAAAATTCAAAGGGCCCAAACTTTACCTCTACATTTTTAATGCAAAGAATTCCAGGCTAGGCATGCAATTATTTTTACTGGTGCAAATTTGGAAGATGGCACATATGTAGAGTTTGGATAACTATAATTTCAGAATTGCTTTGTCAATTCAAACTATTGTTATGCTGAACTTCTGCAGTCTGAAATTCACTATTGCTTAGTTTCAAAGTAGCTTATGTAAGACAATTAGAAAAAGAAGGCAGAATTTTCCAGCTTTCGATTAAACAGCTCCCCTTGAAAAAATTAGTCTGAAAACAACAAAACTGCAGAAAATTTTAAAGAAAAACAGCGTTCAAGTATTCCAGATTACTTATACCCAAAAATATTTGTCCTATTAGAAGAAGAATTGTATTAAAATCCAAAAAAGATTTAACATTAATCAGATTTATGAATTTTAGGCTACTAGAATATTCATTTTTTTCTCAGAATTACAAGAACAAGTATCACATTTTCAGAAATGATTCAGTGCAGGTCTATTTTATGTAGGTGTTCATAGCTGAAACTATAATAAAGCAAAATGTCTTTGCTGACTCTAACATCTTTTTAATTAAACATTACTAGAAAATGAAATGAAACATCTCTCCCCTTTACCCAACTGCCACTTAGTATCTTGTTCAAGCACCTTCCAGTTTTTTCTCTAAAAACTGTAATTCCAGGTATTTTTCCTCTCCTATGAACAACAAAGATCTGATATGTTGGCAATCACTTCACAAAACAAATGAAGTATTCTGCCAAATCTAGTTTTGCAAGGGCAACTACCTTCATTTTGTTAGAAACTGTCTGAGACAGTACATTTTTTCACAAAAAAAATTCGTAGTAAGATTGCTGCTGAGTATGTTTACTTGGCCTGAAGACTTAGTTTTCAATTTGAGTCTAAAAACTTCAGATGTTTTCCATTAACAGAAAATACTGGCCCAACAGGAAACAATGAGTTGGACATAAATCACTAATGAAGCATTTTACTTATTTGAAGGACAAAATTAAAAAGCCAGGCGATTCTAGCCATTCTAAATAAATCTAAGGCAATTGTCCTATTCTATTCTACACTTTCATCTTTTTCTGGAAGTGCATCTTTGAGGCATATTTTATATGACATACCAAAAAAGCTTCTACTGACTGTAAAATGAATTCTCTGTTAAAAGAACCTCACTGTGTTTATATTAAATTTTAAAATAAGATGTAACATTGGGCAAAAGTACTTTCACATTAAGAAACACACAACAGCAAAAATAATAAAATAACCATAGGATGATGGCTACTACCAGCTTCTGCGCTTGGTGCAGTTTTTGAAAGGCTGCCCATGGCCCTCATTCCTTTCTTTCTGTCTCACTCAAAGGAAGCAGTATTATTATAACAAAGCTACAGGTTGCTTAAACCTATGGACATTCCCCTTCCCCCCCAAAAAAGAACAATCAGAAGAATAAATGCTATCCACCTCTCCAACCATCTGATTTAAGAATCTGTAACTGAAAGAACATAGGTTCACCTGGCCAAGTCAGTCTCCCATCCATATAGTATCATTTGTTATTTGCCAAATTCTGGCAACAGTCTATTCACAAACACATAAGGCATACGTGGCAGGATTTTATTACCCTTTGTACACCTAAATGTCATTTTGGAACTTACACACAGTTTGCAGTTCTCTTACCCATGTACTGTAGATACATAAGTGTACGTGCAAAACCTGAGCAGAGGAGCAGGAGCCTCTAGCCTGGAACCTCTGGGTGTGTTAAACCTTATTCGCAAACCGCAGGCAAATTCCCAGCCTTGTCTATGGCTGATACCCAATGCTTCTGAGGAAAGAAAAAAAAAGAGAGAAAAACCTAGACACCCATAGCACACAAGAGGGGAAGATATTCCTTCCTTGCCACACATCGTGACCAGAAAAGCACAGAAGCATGGGATAACCAGGTACGCTCCACTCTGCAACCTGGGAACACAAATCTATGTATCACATACTCTAAAGAGAGAGCCAGAACTCCCTTTTCTATCTTCTCATCCCCTCCATCAATTTTATACCAGCTCCTTTAATCTTCATTTTTAACCAAGCTGATTATGATTCTCCTGCAGCTGAGTATGGTCCTTTCCTATTTCTTATCTTCTCTGGGATGCTAAGCTCTATTCATGGTTTCTGAATGATGCTTTGGGAGGTCTCTTTGTCTGTGCTTGTGGCCGGAATCTCCTGGGCCTTCCAGCTGTTGCTCTTCAAACCACACTGGTGGCACTGCTACTCTCAAATCAACCCTAGCCAATGATTATCCAACCTGTTACTGAAAACCTTGATGAAGACAACTTCCCTAAACAGTCTATTTCACTGTTTCATTGCTGTGATAGCAAAGTCTGCTATCCAATCTAAATCTTTTTCTGCTGCAGTTTAAATCCATTGTTAAGGATCCTGCCTTCAGCTGCAAGACAACTACCATGTCCTCTCTTAATTACCTTTTCTGCAAGCTGAACATGCTTAGTTCTTTCAAGTTCTCGTTGTAAGGCTTGTATTCAAACCATTTTATAATGTTGATCATCTGTCTTTAGACCCTAACTTGTTCCACATCTTTTTTTTTGGAAATCCAGAGCCTGGAACTGGATATAATATGCCAGATGAAGCCTAACAAGCCCTGAGAAGAGTGGAACTACTACCTCCCATATTTTATACCTAATATTGGTATTAGAATTGTTGAGGCAGTCTGAAACCCTGGTCGCCTTTTTGGAGATACGTTGACTTAGTGATATGGAAGTTTCTACCTGGGAATATGAGGCTAGAACACATGGACTGTTCTCTTCCAGGACAGCATCCATCTCATTAAGCTACAAACCCAAGAGTTCATGCTTTCCATCCTGGTTTTGCATATTTTCCTCCCTTGGCTGCTCAGGGGACAAGCTTCAGCTGGAAAGGACTGTTTCATAATGCCTACCCTGGTGATTAAAACATTATGCTGGGTAGTCAAAGGATATGCATGTTCAAAACCTGTTTGGGTAAGGGGAACCGGGAACCCAAATTTCCCACTTTTAAGGCAAGTGCCCTAAACATTTAAAACAGGGGAGGTGTCTCCTCCTGTGGGGTGTAATACCCACTAACTATGTGTTCTTTTCTGGCTACAGTTTTGTAACTTATGAATGTACATTAGGCATGCATAGCTGTGGCAAATACAAAACCTACCATGTATATTTAATATACCTGAGTACAGTATGTGTCCAAGCTACACGGGTAATAGAGGATAACAAAACTGCAAATTGTGCGTAAGTGCCCCAAAGGCATATAAAAAATAACAGAACTCTGCCCAACAAAAATAGGAGTGTGGGGTATAAAAAAGGACTTGCAAGCATACAACCTAATCCATATCCATTGATTTTAGAGATAGTTAAATGGAGTTCTAAGGCTGTAAAAGCTAGAAGAAAGGTAGTCTGACCTGGCCAGATTTTTTTTGGTTTCCCTCCTAAAGAAGTAGAAGACAAAGACAAGTAAAGATGAGGAAAAACAGATTTTCCCATCTGAAATAAAAAAACCCTGAGAGAAAGTCATTTCTTCAGAATCAGGTCTTTCCCACACTCCGAGGGAAAGCTCTCAGCCAACCATGCCAATTCTTATTTTTGTTTTAACATCCTCTGCAATAGAAGATGTAAGAGACAATCTTTGCAGCCACTGATAAAGAAAAGAATGTGGGAAACAAGTGGTAGCCTATCTTCAAGCCTCCTCTTTTACTGAAGTGGGATTTAAGAGAAAAGACTTCTCAGATCCAAATCTTATTTCCTTTTGCCGTGAGATGGATGTTTTTCATTAGCAGGTCTTAGAGTCTCATTTTGATTTGAGACAAAGAATCTAAAATGTGAGTATCCAATGAGAATACAAACAAGATGTATAAAAAAAAGCAAGAAAATATTTATTTAACTGTAACATGATTTTTAATGATGAACTACATTTTGGAGAAGGTGCAAGACATGCTATAGTAAGAGGTGCCAAATATCACACTATGTAAAGAGTTCCAGCTGAAAATACAATAGCTCTGCCTCTGCTATCATAGAGTCAATAAATAAACATAATGAAATTCATGACACATTATTGCATTACTCTCTATTGCTTCTATTCATTTTAAAAAAAGATGAGCACATTTAAAATAATTCACAACATGTCAAATGCCTATGAGCATTGCAGTTAGACTGATGCTGTAAGAGGCATTTGTGAAGATCTTGGGAGAGGGTTTGATACGGCTTCTATCGAAGTTAAGATGGAAGTATGGAAAACAAGCACAATGACTACTTTAACTTACTGGTCCTGTTGTATCCTATATATTTACATTGCTCACCAAAGATCTGTACTGAAAATATGCTGTCAATAAAAACCACATTAAAAATCTTTTGAAAGAACTACCCTACCAATTAGACAGTTGCTGCATTCTATCGTTCCTGTTTTCCTGTCAATTTAATATACTGGATCGTATTAACAGTACCGGCTTGTCAATAAGGCAGATCTGAATCCTATTAATGGAGTTATACCACCAGTATAATTGGCTTCCTATTTATTGAGCTCCCCAGTACTTGGAAAAGCTGTGAAATGGGATTATAAGGTTATGCTGCATACATCTGTCCCTATATTGTATAAATATATTAGGAATTGATCTCACTAGCTTAAGAAGCACCTGTCTAATCACTTCTTGCTCCGTTCGTTACATGGTCTTCAGACAACAAAACAGTATACTGTCACTGAGAGGACATTAAATCTTGCTCACTTATCACAACATGTTTCCTGCTTGTTCTAAGTAACCTGTAATTTTACAAGACTCTTTACCTGTATACCACACATGTAGGAGACAAGCTGGAGGATGCGTGTGTATTATCCCACCCACATGAGATAACATCTGTGCCAGGAGGAACATATTTAAGGAGTGAATACCTGAAGTACTCCATAATTTTAGTGCTTATTTAGCCCTGGTGCCATGCTGTATAATCTGGGTGTAATTGGAGCCTGTAAGTATAATCACAGTGTAACACAGACCCCTGGAAATAATTAATAAGAGGTACTAGTTCGCGCATAAAATAACAGTAAAAAGTTCAGCAAGTCGTCTATTTAATAGAAGCCTTAATGGAGTTGAACATTAGTTACTTTTAACCACATTCAATATTAAATAACTGCTTTGACTGGATTAGCAGAATATACAACAGACCATTAAATCTGATTATATTAAAAAAAGAAAAAAACCTTTGGATAAAAAAATTGGAAAAAAAGAAAAAAAGTAATTGCATTAAAATCTACTTGGCATTAATGTTATCAAATTAACTCCATGAGTCTAACTTGCAAATATGAATTTGAAAACCATGGTCCAAAATAACAGTTAAAGGTCAATGAATCTGGTTTCCAATTATATTTTCTAGTAGCAGATGGGTGCAATGAAACCTCATGATTGAATTTGAAATGCTTTAATGAACCTTTTATCTATGGCTCTTGCCATACTGAGGCTACCTTAGCATTCCTAACAGGATATTATGTTTACTACAATTAACTGACTTAACTACAAATAACCAACTAGAATGATACCCACACCATCTTATCACCGTATCAGCTTACTTTAGGAATGCCAAATCACAAACAACCACTACAACAAAAATCTTTGCTACTGTCTTTTATACCTATATTGATTAGTAGTCATTGATTTGACTTCCCTATTTACATATTAAATGCTCATTCTGAAAACAGAACCTACTGCATTATACGCAAGCTTACAAAAACTAAGAAATAAAAACTGTAGAAAACATTCAAAAGTATTTCTCCATAATTCAAAAAAAAAAAAGCCTCCTTCCTTTCTCCCTTTACAACTCTGTCTTGAAAGAATGAGAAATATCTCTTTTTCTCTTGCAGTTTTCCTTTTTTCATGCACTCTGGTTTACAGTTTCATGCCCTGGCATTTTTTGTTTAATTTTAAATTTGAAAGATCTTACTCAGATCCCATGAACTCCCAATGAAGTTAGTAAAGAATTTAAAATGCGTCTTATTCTTACTTCTACTCTACTATTATTTGCCTTTTTCTGAGAGCACCGAAACATGTTTTCTGTGGAAAGAAAAAATATAAAACCTGAAATATTTTATGGTAGATACAGGTTTCCCTCGCTTTATGCTGTACATGCGTGCCTGGAACACGGCGCATAACTTGAATTCGCATAAAGGAAACCCACTTTATAATGTCACAAATAGTGATACGTTCCAAGACCTCAAATCTACTGACCCATAGACCCATTTCTACCACTTTTACAAGACAATTTTGGTACTCACCAACAGCAGACAGTGCACACAAGCACAGAGTACTATCATAATGGGCATGGCAACTACAGAAACACGTGTCACAGACAGCAAGCGAGGAGCACAGATCCACACAGGAGACTGTATTTTGGTGTGCATCACTCCCACAATGCATCGCACAAAGCAGCTAACTGCGGGCTTCCACCACACCAACTGCATTTATCTCGCATATCACAAATTTTTTGTATAAAAAGGGTCATCACATAAGAGCGAATTCCCACATATAGAAACCACATAAAGTGAGGGAAACCTGTAAGTAGATCAAAATCTTTCTCTAAGGCTGAGTAACCTAAACTTATAATCTATTAATAGGAGAAAAATAGAGACATTATTTCTGAAGGTCTTACATGTATTCAGTTTATATCAAGACCTTAATATTATGTATACATCCTTCTCAGTTTCCACCACAGACTTCTACCAGCCCTGATCTAAAGCTCCTGGAATTCAAGGCTCCTATCAAATTGTGTAAGTATGTCTTGGATCAGCCCATTTAGTTTAAATGGAGCATGGCTGAGTCTTTAAGCATGGCTCTGTAATTCCACATATATCTATGATGTATATTGAAGAAAGCTGCCAAGGAACAGGAAAAATGTCACAATGTCCCATCAGTCAAAGAAACCACATTATGAAGACATTCCTGTACAGTATATGTGCAACCTCTTGGTTGTATACACCTAAGAAACTATTCTGCATGGTTAGAGTTCAGTAGATTTTTGAAAGAATTGTTTGTCCAGGAATCAAACACTATACGTGGCATGCTCTATGCTAAGACTCAGCAGATTTCTAAATGTAAGTCTGCACAGGAGTTAATACTCTAACTCCATCCTTTTCTTCTCAGGCTTGAGCAATAGTATAGTTTTGGAGCAATACTGCGAAAGAAAGAAGACAAATTATGACTAAGGCACTTCAGCTGTCTATTTGTATGACATTCCTGAAATCTAGAGAGACAGATCTATATTTTCCAAAAGCTCATTGAGCTCATTTTTTCTTTAGGCTGTGCACTAAACTCTTTCACCTTCCTGAAAACTTCCCCCAATCAAGTAGACGCTTACCCTGGCACTTCAGGAACTGTAAAGGAATTTGTAAAATATTTCAGAAAGATTTTCTAATAGGCGATAAAAGTAATCTGATTTTGATAAATCCTTCATTGAAGGCTAAAAAAAGTATTGCTATTTACTTCTGTTTTTCTATTCATTTAGGGCATGCAATTATTTATCTATATATTATTTTAGTAGAAGCTGTTTATTTTATTCCATATATATTAGGGTATGTAAGCACAAGGGTCTACTCTCCCACTGACACAGTTGCATTATTATTGTCTACTCTACATTGGTGAGAGTCAGACCCTCTGAATATGGTGCTGAATCTATAACTTAATTTTGATAAAGGGGCATCAGACTATCAAATCTGGTAACATCACATGCCTGTATAAGTCAGATTTGCGATGGTAAATTACAACAATTTGATTTATCTGTGACATAAAATGAATAATTTGGCCATGTACAAATTTAACGAGAAGTTACATCTCTAAATATATTTTAGAAACATTGCACTTGTCTACATCTGTATGAGCACTTTGAAAAATGCTAGGTTTGGATCCATTACACTAGGGCTGTTCAACTGGTGGCCTGCAGACTCCATGCAACCCATGAGGGGTTAGATGATGGTTGGATATTTAGATGATGGTTTGGACCTATAAAAACCATGGTCTTGGATAAGACTACATTATCCTGGCTCTCTCCTTAAATAAAAAAAAAAAACAACAACAAAATCCAGACAGTCACAGTTGCAAAAACTCTTTAAAAACTTGAAACAATAGGAGATATGCTGAATGAAGTTCTTTGCAAACAGTCTGGAATATGCTCTGCCCTGTTCCAGAATACTCCAGACTTGTCATCTATCAGGGTAATGCTAGAAGATGCATTAGCTTCACCTGAAGTAGGGAAACTGAGGTTTAGGTCAGTGCATGTGGGTGTTAATACTACATTATAAACAGCTGATTGGTAGGAGAAGTGAATTGTTGGAATTTTGGGTTTGGAGTTTATAATCCTATTTAATTGGCAGGGAATTCAGAGACAGCATATGCCCACTTGAATCAAAAGAAAATTATTAGATACACAGACATTTTGGTGTGAAGCACAAACCCTTTTTTTCAATGATTTTCAAGAATGAACTGCAAGTTCTCCAAAGGAGCTATTGCAATCTTCTGTGTGTGCCCATGTCAGAAAAATCCCCATGAAATTAACATAAATAAATATATATGCATCTTTCCTCTTTCAAAAATTAACCAAAATAAAACAGCTATATGACCACAAGAATAAAATTAAAAAGTACCAGCAAAAAATCATGTGCATGTGAAGAAAATGGACACTTGTTAAGACTAAGTTGCTCCTCCTGAATATTGTACAGTATTATTCTATAACCTAGATTTTAAAAAAACCTACTTGTAGGTGGGTTTATGAGCTCATGCACAACCATCACACTCGGTTCAGTGGGAATCGATATTGAAGTAAGGCTAATCCTTCAGATAAAGCTTTTGATATGGTCTCTCACAACATTCTTGCAAGCAGGCTAAGGAAGTATGGGTTGGATGAAAGAACTGTAAGGTGGATAGAAAACTGGCAGGATCTTCAGGCTCTAAGGATAGTAATCAATGGCTCAATGTCTAGTTGGCAGCCAGTATCATGTTCAGTGCCCCAGGGGTCAGTCCTGGGACCGGTTTTGTTCAATATTTTCATCAACGAACTGGAAAATAGGATGGAGTGCACCCTCATCAAGTCTGAAGATGACACCAAGCTGGGGAGAATTATAGATACACTGAAGGGTAGGGCTAGTATTCAGAGAGACCTAGACAAACTGGAGGACTGGGCCAAAATAAATCTTATAAGGTTCAATAAGGACAAGTGCAAAGTCCTGCGCTTAGGATGGAACAATCCCATGACCTGGTACAGGCTAGTGAATGATTGGCTAAGAGCAGCAGCTCTGCAGAAAAGGACCTGAGGGTTACAGTGGACAATAAACTGAATATGAGCCAACGGTGTGCCATTGTTGCCAAGAAGGCTAATGGCATACTGGGCTACATTAGTAGGAACACTGCCAGCAATTTGAGGGAAATGATTATTCCCCTCTATTCAGCACTGATGAGGCCACAGCTGGAGTATTGAGTCCAGTTTTGGGTCCCATACTTTAGAAAGGAGGTGGACAAATTGGAAGGAGTCCAGCAGAAGGAAACAAACATAGTTAAGAGAGCTGGGGCACATGACTTATGAGGAGAGGCTTAGGGAGCTGGGTCTATTTAATCAGGAAAAGGGGGATTTAATAACAGACTTCAGCTACCTGAAGGGTGGTTACAAAGTGGATGGAGCTAGACCAGGGGTTGGCAACTTTCTGGGGCAGAGTGTCAGAAACACCTGCAACCTCAACTTGTAAGATATTGGTGTGCCAGAGATGGATGGTAGGAGAGCTGTGAGGGGCCCAATCCTTGTTGCAGCAGCGAAGCCCTGGCCCCTTCCCTGCCATCCATTCCAAGGCATGGGTGTCATGCAAAATGCCTTCATGTGCCATACTCTGCACCCATGCCAGGGGTTGCCTACCCCTGAGCTACACTGTTCTCAGTTGTAGCCGATGACAGAACAAGAACCAATGGTCTCAAGTTGCAGCAACGGAAGTTTGTCACGTATTAGGAAAAACTCTCACCAGGAAGGTAGTAAAGTACTAGAATACGTTATCCAGAAAGGTTGTAGAATCTTAATCTTCAGAGGTTTTTAAGAACTGGGTAGACAAAGCCCTGGCTGGGATGATCTAGTTGGAGCTGGTCCTGCTCCAAGCAGAAGGCTGTACTAAATGATCTCCTGAGGTTCCTTACAACCTGAATTTTCTATGATTCTGTAAGGGAGTTTAGGGTATCAGGACCCAAACGTGATCCTACTAATGTATGCTGGTGCACAGAATTGCACGTAAAGTTTGGTAGAAGATTAATAAAACCACTAGCATGTGGAAAGTAATCCAGGTGTGTATTCTCAGAATCTGGCTCTGAAAACCTGTAGCTATTACACTCTAAATAAACTTCCTGAATTGTATGCAACAATGAATAAAACAAAAGATCCTATTTGAAATCACGCATAGTACAGGGTCTGACCCTGGGAACAAAATCTCTTTGTAACATCATGTTGTTTCATTAAATGAACATACTTTAATACCATACTCTAAAGCAGGTATGATGATGGATTTGCCTTTTTTTCAGTTTGTTAATTATTTCAGTTTAACAGGGCACCATTGCTTTTCTTTTAGTCACTATTGCTTTCCCTTGTACTACATACCATTATAGAATTGGGACACATCCTGAATTTGGGTAAATGAACAGTTCAGATAAATGATGCTCAAATAATCACCACTCAGTTGTATATATTTTAATACAAACATGAACCAGAGCTTACCATATGACCCAAAGAATGACTAAACCCAACAGAGGCATAACTACCAGGGTCTGCACTTGTGGGCAGTGGTAGTAGGAGTGGTAGCAGGGGCTGGATCAGCAGTAGCAGCAGCAATGGCTATGAACACGGTAGGCATTAGGAATGGTCCCCAGTCACCCACAGCTTGTTACACTACTGAAATCAAACAGTGTGTTCAAATCTGGTTAGGAGAAAGGTAATGTAACAATGTTGCTTCCATTTTCAGACAGACAGCAGGTTCTTACTCCTTATCAGAGACCTTGTATGTCAAGTTTCAACTTGGAAAGAATTTTTCAGTCAGTGTTATAAAACCCTATTTCTAGAGATTTACAATGAAATGCTCATTTAACCTTAACCAGAGCATTTCAAGTAGTACCAGTGTAATAAGTAGATGATACCAAACCACTAGCAACCCTAAAATGCAAAAGGAACAGACAGATCCTGGCAGGAATTAATCTGCCATTTTCACACATCTGCCCAAGGGAGGTATTGTAATTGCAAAAATTTACTCTTCGACTGCTGAGACTCCTAGTAATTATGTTTTTTTTTTTTAATAGAAATAGCCACAGGTGGTAACAAATTGGGTTTTGAGATGGGGAACTGGGCATGCATTCTAACCCAAATTACTATGTAATTGTCTTGATTATAAAATACTGTAGAAAACCTATTGCTCAAAATTTAAATCAGAACAAAAAGTCGCCTTTAAATATCTCCAGTCCTCCTCTGGCTACTCAACATGTGCCTATTTCTTCATTTATTGGCATCAGCAAGACTGATATGACTGCAAGAAATCCATAACAAATCTCTGCCAATATTAGTCCACAATCCTGTAGCTTGCATTTGTTTAACAGAAGGAGGTTTCTCTTGTTTCACCTTTATCCAAGGATATCCTAGTCTTACAGAATAGGTCAAGATCTGGAAACCTCACCACTAATTATTAGGGTTTCTTTGCCAGAAATCAAAGTACATAGAGGGGTGCAGGGAATGGAGCTGGAATGTAATATTTAGATGAGATGAAACTGAAGTACTGGTCAAGATTCTGTACGCCTGTCTGAAACAGACACATTACAGCACAAGAGCTTTTTTTACTTCTGAAGAACTCTCCTTTTTTAATTGTTATTGTATTACTGTGATAGGGAAAGATATACTCTGCACCATCTATATTGTGTGGTCAATGAAGAAAATGAAACATGTTTATGCAGTAAGGTCTATCTCTTTTCAATATTCTGTTCATCTAGGTCTGAAAAAAGCTACAGGTGGTTTAAACAGATAGATTATGTTTATAGACTTAGACAAAGGCAGGACTATGCTTGGAAAGAAATGTCATGAAACATTTTGCTTTCCCCACTTTTCACCCACTAGCTACACAATTGACTGATTTGTTCCTTACCAGGAGGATGAAATTACTGTGTACTTTTTAATACCTAACGCTGTTAATAAAAATGATGGACTGTTGATTATTCTCACATTCCACATGAATTATACCTCCTCTTCATCATTATTCTAATTCTGAAGGTTGACAGTGGGATGTACACTTTTAAACAAGATGTATAACTTGAACCATAGAATAGAGAGTGAGGCCCTTCCTTCACTACTCTCTTGCCTCAGGACAATCTGACAACAGAATTTGTCTGTAAAGTTGATGCTTGCTTTAGTGTTGCATAAGAATCTACAGTTTGACAATGACTTCTCTAAGACTGTTTAGCAGTTGTTTATACATCAAGTAACGTGAAAAAAGCCATTAGAACTGCATTGTTAAGTAACATTCCCTCCCATTCAAATGCTAGATATTTCTTTTTGAAATAAACGGATCTCTCTTTTCCACTAACTGCATACACACACACACATTTATTCTGTCTGAAGTATGGTTTCGATATTGAAATAGTTTCTAAGGTTTTCTTGATTGCCATTTTTAAAAAGCTTTTAAATCTATTATTTCCCAGGCACTCTAAATTCCACTATATCCTTATTGTCATTTGATCCACTGAAATAATGAAGAGATCAGGAAAGAACACACTGGTACTTTACAGCTGTGGCTGGATAATCTTGCTCATGATCATCAAAGCAGGATTGTTTTTATGATCTTCAAATCTGCATATCAAATTACACAAGTGTATGCAGAACAGCAAAAACTATCAAATATTCAGTCATCAGGATTATCTCAATAGAGTACTAGAGAATGCAGTTTGAGGCTAAGTGAAATGAACAGCTTCTGCAGCTTTTGCAGTGTTTTTAGGAGGGATGAGGGAAAGCAACAGGGAGCAGTGTGGCTAATAAATTCTGAGCTGAGATCTGCACATACGTACGCACATGAGCAACTTCACTTTGTAAGTGATTCCATTTAATTCAGTGGGTCTATTCATGTGAATTAAAATACTCAATAAACATTTGGAGGATGAGGCCATATGATTTGTAACAGTGGTGCAGTTGTTCATATATAAAGAGGTTATTTTTACAGGTCTTGGAGTAACTGATGTACAGTTAAAGACATGATCCTGCTCCACTGGGGTTTGTGGGAAAACTATCTCAGCTTCAGTGGCAATGGGATCAGAGCCCAAGCACTTTATCTCGATGCAATAAGAACTATTTTGTTCTTGTATAGTAATTCTTTTTTGAAGTAAATGACCTTTACAGTTTTACACTATTAAAACATTGGCACCAGGCACATTTTCTAATGTGAACTTGTGTAGTCCAATTTAGTTTTCTTATTGAATGGTAACCACAACAATTGTATCCATAAGTGGTTGCTTAGCAGTCAGTAATGATCCATACAGAAATATAGTAAATAAGGGTAATGACTGACATGCTCTGTCTGAATGAAAATTCATTAAAAATACAAATTACCGTGAAGAAAATTTGAAAACAAAAATCTATTAATGAAAGATTAAGTATAACTGCCTTTAGGAACAAATTACTGATTTAAAAGCTTCAAATTGTGATTCAGATGTCACCTATGTATCTCTGCTAGGTATAAAGATTCTATTATTAAAAATGCATTAAAATCCATCAAAATTTTGATGAAGCCATTATTTACCTTTTGTTTTTAATTCAATTGTCAAGTGAGCACCCAATCATTTTTAAAAGACTATATATCTACAAAGCAAGCAAGAGTTTATGGCTTTGAAGACTTGAAATTGATTTTTAATGCACCAGCTTTCAAATACTACAAAGGCTGCTTTCCACTGATAAAGACAGTAAACAAGAAATTGTCCTTTAAATGTTCCCTTTAATGTTTTTTCCTTAATTAAAAATCAATCAAAAAATTGTAAGTTTTTTTTTTCATAAAAATGTTTAAGGATGTTGACACACAATGTGGTCAAAATAAAATGAAAACTTGTGATTTGTCACATCTGGTTTCTTGCGTTATTTTATATATTCTTTGCACTGTAAACACTGTTAATCAAGAAATAAAAACTCATAAAAGTAGTTTATTACTGAGCACAGCTATTTTATTGAATAGAAGTGTAAAAAATAAAATAAAACTAAATGTTATAAAACTACTGGAGCAAAACACTTTTTTAATACCTTTAAATTATTTTAATGTATTCCTTTCCTCTAATCAAACCAAAGCCTATTTATGTAGATTAGTTACATCTAGAGTCTCATTTATCCAACCTGTATTTATCCTTTGATCACAAAGCTTGTTAACTTAAATGGTCTTTTATTGTTATGATTCGTTTTCCCATAATTATGCAGTTTAACTGCCTGATTTTTTTCGAATAAATATATGCAAACGCGCCAATCATATTCAGCAGTGTTATGCTAGATGCTCAATGAACTGTAAGAGCCATTTCAATACAATAAAACTGCCTGGAAGTGTTCCAGGGCAAGGACTGCAAATACCAGTAATCATGGTGTCACTAGGACTAGAACAGGCAAATATAAGTGTGTCACACACATATCAATAGATTGTCTGAAACAGTGTCTGAAACTAATTTCACGTCTGTCACTAAAAGAACTTACAATGCATCAATAAGAGGTCCCACCCACACAGCTGAAATTATGCATTTACATCTTATAACAATACATTTCTTTTTACCATTTGGGTTTGGGTGTGCCACTGGAGATTGTAGCAGACTGTCTTACAGCATGGAATGTTGATGTCATTAAAGACTTTTTTATGAAAGATAATTAATTTTAGGAAATCAGAGGATAGTGATATATCAGTGTCAAAACCACTAGTAGGGACTAATATGAGATACCATATTCATTTGAAGGATTTACTTGTCTACAACTCTTTTACCATGCTAAATTGACAGTAGATCAGCAAGGGACTGATTAACTTTAGAGCTGAAAAAAGAGACATGCTTTCATTGAAAGGGAGTGAGAAATGCACTGATCGCTATTCTGTCCTTCTGCATAGGTAGAAATGCTATTGTTGAAGCAATTCAATAATAAAAATAGATGCTTCTGTTGTGACCTTAATAAAGCAGGAATTGTATGCAGCAGCTTCTGGGATTTAGCTAAAAATATATTAGCGCTTGAGAAAGTTCTATAAAGCACTGCCTAATATCCCAATTAACAGGGGCATATGTATGAAATGGTTTCCTTGAGTATAGTACTTAATGCATGAGTATTTTATCCAACAATCTTAATAATTTAACTGACTTCTTTTTTTCTCAGTCAGGATTTAAAATAACTCTTCCAGAGCCCTGTTTTCCAAAGTTATCTACATGGGGGTACAAAACAAAGCTTACAAAGAAAAACAACCCAAATCATGACACATTTATCACCAGGGATCCTGGTTTTCTCTGATTAAAAAAATATCCCCAATTATGGGGTTAAAAAAAGTAACTCAAAATCCAAAATTTTCCATGATCAAAATGAAACACCGCTAATACAAACACACACACACACACACACACACACACAAACAAGTTGTGTTTCATTTTGAACATGGAAAAACATGGAAGTCAGGTTACTTTTTTAAATCCAAAAATTTGGGATTATTTCTTTTATCAGAGAAAACCAGGATCCCTGTTTATCACCATGACCTGAAAGATTCTGAAAGTGTCTAGTACTGAGTCCCATCACTTTGTATCCCACAACCCAGCTATGCTAGCTTCACCCTCCACACCATTAATACAAAAATAAACAAAACGCACTTTAGGAAATGATATCCCCTCCACCACCTTGAAAAGATGGTACCAAACTCTACTTGGTGCTTTTGTGTGTCCATGAAGGAATCCGACTAGAAGCAAATTTCACTCATTCCCTATCTTTTTATACTCATTATTATGATATTTCTATTTCTGTTTTTTACAACTTAAGCATGGATATGACTGAAAAAGTAGGACTTTTTCCTAGGTTTTTCTCCTCTATTTTCTGAAATTTTTTTCTTGGAAAAAGTTGTCCAAGTCATTCTCCTCTGACCTCCTGACATCAAAGTACTGTCTTTACATTGCCAGAGACTAAAAAACAAAAGAAAAAACTTATGTTTCTGCTCGTGAAGAAATGGTTGTATAACTTGCTTTCACAAAAAAATTCTTAAGTATTCCAAAATATTGGTAGAACCAGTAGAGTGTCTTTCCTTTATCTGCAGGGCTTCCTCCATCTTACAGAGTTGCCAGAACCACACACGTGCACATACATATGCATACATAAACACACACCAAATGCTTTTTTAGAAAAAAAAATGTAAAAACCACACACACACACATATGTGCATGCACTTCTTACAAAGCCTGATATGGATTTTGTGTAACAAACCCTGAAATGGAATTGGCTCAGCATCCTCACTTTTGAATACTATTAATGCAAAGAGTTCTTAAGCATGGTCTTTTTAAATATGAAGCTGAAAAATCATAAAGTGCCTTAAATTTAACACTGGAGAGAAGAGAATTGTTAAAAAGAATAACTGAAGCTTTTACATTTATATGTATATCTATCTATATCTATAGATAGATACATCTATCTATCTGTCTAAACTGATTAGGGCTAAATTTTATGTTTATTTCAATGAAACTCTCTTCATTTGAATCAAATTTCTGCCTGAGTAGAAACCACAGGCTAGGTCTATTCTGTTACATATCTAGGAGAATGTTGCAAAAGCTGTATATTCACATATCGACAGGTTTTCATAAGACTACATTGACTGTACATTTAAAATAAATTACATGTATGTTTTAAAACAACCGAGAATATTTGTTTAGGCAGCAAAATAAAAACAATTAGTTATTTTTACAAATTCTTTAAGGAAGTCTTAGATTTTACTTGCTTGTATATTACTTCTACATATGTTATGTAGAAGTATGTCTATGTTATGTATGTGCTATTATTATAAGAATTCTAAATTCCTATTAAATCTCCTCGACTATTTGTTTGAACAGAAACTGTTTAAAATAAAAAAAGATGGCAGAAGATTTTTAAAGCTGAGTTTGAAAAATAAAGGGTGAGATCCTACCAACTTTACTTGCGTTTAATAAAAACCTGAGGGCTTTGTTTCGGCCTGCGAATGTGAATGGGACTCATGCTATTGTTAAAATGAGAGCAGGATCTGGTCTTCAGTATAGAATAAAATAGTAATCAACATGAACAAGGGTTACAGAATTGGGACTAAACTTACTACTAAACCAAAGCTAACTCAAAGGACGCAGTTGAAAAAACCTATATTTTGCTTTTTGAACACTTACTGATGTGAGGTCTCTGAAATCAGTGGGACTAGTCATATAATTGGTCACCCACATGAGTAAAGCTTTGACAAGTGTGCAGACTTTGGGAGTCAGGGGGAGCTGTATCCATGTAAGACTTCAGGATCAGACAGCCTCCTGTCATTTATTTTAATTGCACTAACATTTTTTTAGTTCTGGTGAAACTATTTTCAAAGAGTCAGTTATGCATAGAGCTTGTACATCTAAATGGATTGGCTAATGAGGATTTTTATTTTGGAGAAATGGTTGTTTTTTTTCCTTCTGAGACTATCAGCATTCCCTACCTGCCAAAACCCCACCTCCTGATTTGTCACCCCTCATCCCTGGCTATTTTGTATGGTTAAATGCTGTAATACTTAACACAGAAAAGCATTTTTAAAAGGTTTTTGCATTCACCTATGTACATCAGGAGTACCTCCACTGAAAATAAATGGAGTAACAGGGCTGTAAAACTGCATTAGTAAAGCAGATCAGAATCAGGCCCACAGTTTCTATAGTATACATAATACAAAATAGGAGCTCAGTCCTACATCCCTTACCTACTTTAATAGTTCCATTGGATACTACCATGACCTACAGGTTGCAAGATCAGACCCTAAAATATATGAATATGCCACTGTGTTATGTTCACACATAACCATTAAGAACAAAGATGTTTATTCTTGTGTAAATACAAGACAAGGGTCCAATCCTGTGGTTCTTACACAATGAAATATAGGCCCAGAAGCTTTAGAAAGGTGTATCATGAAATTATAGCCTGTGCTGCTTGAATTTACAAATCCCAAGTGTACTTAATAGCTATTTTGCACTGTGTCTAATTTGATCGTACACATTGTGAAAACTAGTCATGTCTTTCGGCCAGGTATCTCTTACAGGTGGTTAGTCTAAAAAGCTAAATATCTCAGAGGTTTAGGGTCCAGGACCTGCAAGCCTGCAAATGTGCAGAATGTTCACTTACTTCTACCCTATGTGTATCCTTAACTTTTATTTGCTGTAATAGGAAAATCCGAAGAATATACCCTCTTTGCAAAGGATAAAAATATGAAGCTTCATGTGAATCTTTTGAGATTGGTATTGTAAATGCTGACAATGAATGTCATTTTTTTTATTATTATTATTTCTGTTCTCATATTGCAGTGTCAGCATGCTTCCTTTTGCAATCCTGCATGCTGAAGTCTCAAAGTAAACAATGTCTAAAAGATTTAACAGCATGAATACAACTTATTCTACCCCCTCCCCCTTAAGTTTATCTCTTCTTAGATACCACTAGACACCTGGTGATGAGGTTGCACTGGGACTCGACAGTAATCTGTTGACACATCGTAAACAGGTGCCTGGAAGTATTAAGAATGATCTTTACTTTATCTCTAAACCTTGCACACCTGCCTGCTACAGCAACTGTGGTGATTCCCAGCATGGGAGTTCTTTATAATACAGTCTCTTCTTCTTGGTCGTCTTCTTTTTTTTCCTTTTTTTTTTTGTTCAATAAAAGCTCTGACCACAGTTTTCCTATCCTGTCTCATTGTTGATGTATTTACAAATCTCTCCCTGCTGCATCAAAGGTATAACAATAAATATTCTCTATGATCATCAACATTCCTTGCATATATAGGTAGTTTTCTACAGCACTGTCATGTCACTTTAAAAAGCCTATTTCTACTAGTTTCCCTTTATCCATCAACTCTTTCATCTACTGGAAAACTTGAAGTAAAAGAAATCGTGGCTTGTTTACTAGCACAGCCATTTTCCTATGTTAACATGAATTGATTACATAATTAACCAAATAACTTTTTAGTGGGGTTGGATATGAATATTTAAAAAATATAAAGCAAAAAAGAGCGAAATTCTGTGTGCCTTGCTCAGGGAAGTAGTCCAGCTTGATCTATTCACTTGAATAAGATGAGCAGAATTTTAGCTCATAGTCCTTAGACTCAAGGGTCAATATATATCTTCCTTTGCTATGTACAGATTTGCAAGTCCTCTCTTTTTCTACCAAGACTGAGTATTTTTAGACCTTACCGTGTTGTATGGAAGTTTGTCTGGATATTAGCCATATGACTTACACCTTTTGTTTTCTTATCTGAGCCATTTAAAACCTGGAGTTGGTAAAAAATTTTTGTTTGTGTTTATGAAATACGCTAGTAAATTTAGATCTAAACACTTTTACAACTAAATTGTTTTTAAACCATCTTTCTTTATTAGTTGATGCTTAGAATGCACAGTTGAAATATTCGATAACAGTGAGATATGCTAATGCTTAGTAGTCATCCTAATTTCCCATGCCTCAAAAAGCAATTTTCTACATGTATGTAATCGTTATCCACTAATTAACCTACGCAGAGCCTAACTGTCATAAGAGCTAAACATCTGTGACTCTCCCTGAAATCAGTGCATGGCACAAGTGCTCAGCACCCTTGAATAGCAATTGACCATTTTATTTATACATCATATAGGTGTATGTAAAGATTTATGTTCTCGTGATTACAGAACTCCACTAATTCACATTCCCAATCCTCACCCTCACTGAAAATTACTTATTGGTATGAATCGGTGTGTAAATGTACTACACACACACACACACACACACACACACACACACACACACAGATAGACAGGAATAATCCATAGGAAAGTGTATTTAACAGAGCAAAGTTAAGCAGTACATGCAGAATAGCACTTTACTCAGCTAGCAATTCTTTTGGACAGGTTCTAATAACCATAATCATGTCAAGTAGCACCACAGTCCATGTGACCATTGACTTTAATGGGCTTATCTGACAGATAAGGTGCTATTCATCAGGAGTAAGTAAATGGGAATCTGAACTCCTGATTTCAGCATAAACAGATGCAAATAAAATGAAGCACGTTCTCTGAGAAAAGGTGGGAATACCTGCAATTTATTGACAAAGTAACTGGTATTTGGATGTCAGTGTTAATAATGCTTTAGTAGCACACTACCTAACGCACTATATTATGTATATATATACAAAAGTATATTTCGTAAATATACAAAGGTTTAATACCATAATAAAAGGCCTCACTAGAACTTTGTCCTTAAATCATTGTAGAATGAAAGCCTAGAATGAAAGTGAGCAGTTTTGCTGCATGAAAATTAATGAAATGTAACTATATATGTGAGAAAAAAAGAAAGTGAACAGTCACTAGAGAAAATACTATAGATAGCTTCGTTTTCACTTACTTGAGGTAATGAGCTACCGTGCATACTTTATTAGTTAAAGAAGGTTGGTGTTAAAACAGATGTTTGGATACTGATTGTCCTTTTCCTGTCTGCTTCTTTTGCTTCCTGCAAGTATAGTTTATTGTTCCAGAAGCAGTCTTTTTGGAACTGGACAGGTAACCACTGGGTGCAGATAAAGGAGAGCTGAATTCTGTACTCCTTGCTCAAGCAAAACTCTCACTGATGTTACTGCAAGTTTTGCATTAGCTGGAAGTGCAGTGGTGATCAGACCCAAAGTTTTGTCTGCTTTCTGGTTTTAAATACAGTGCTTCTATGTAATATTTAGTCTGTGAATGTGGGGAAGAGGGCAAGTGTAAAGGGGTATAACAATTACTTTTTGTGGTGTGCAAAACCTGATTGCCTTGCTCACAGCTAAGTACAGCAAAATGCAAGCTTCCCCAAATAGCCTTACTAATGCAAAAACCTGCTGCTTTAAATTTGGGCCTCCTCTGAAAAAAAGCCCCAAAATCATGTCAAGCTGCATATGTGCACTATATTTATGTTGTGACTACTAAGTTCAGTGCCACTTGTGACCTAAACTAAATTTGAACCAGGTTTTTGTAAGCATTAAAGAGAAGTGTATGCCTTAACCCACTGGCTGAGCCATCTAGCTTCAAAACACTGTATAGATAATTCAAGGGAACATAGAAAGGAAAATATTATGCATACCAGCATGTGCTATCAGGAAGTTTTGCTTAAATTTCCCACAGTTATCATACCAAAGCTTTTATAGAAACCACAGCACAACTTTTTAAGGGAGGAAATTCCTCTTTCAGTTTTATATTGATCTCAAAAAAGTCACGATTGATATTATACAGTGAACACTGTTAAAAAAGAAATCATATTTGCCAATGGGATTTTACACTACAGTTGAATCTTTACTATCAGTACATGTATTAATTGCTTTATATAGACATTACATGGTTGTAGGAAAATATAATTTACTATCTTTTAGTAGCTATTACACTTGGATTTTTTTTCTTTTCTGACCACTCCATTTTACAGTAAAAAAATGACATGACTTAAACACATCTCACTGAAAGTTAGTTGTCTTTTAAAGCATGAATTGTAAATCAAATTATCCTTGGTTTTGCCCTAACCTAATATTCTTCCTGAAATGTCACTTTTTGTTAAAATCAATTTCAGGTTTTGAGTATTGCTGAACTCACCTAATTGATAGCAACACAAATTCATGATAAGCATAAAATGAAATTGTTTCTGTGACACAACTCAATAGTGGGTTGAGAAATAGTTCACAGTGACCTTGTGCAGAGGGCATTTTTCTGCAGTTATCAAAATATACAGCTATACTGGATCAATTATTGGAAGTTTGTTTTTGTTATTTGCCAATTATCAGCAGCCACCTCTCTTTAGCTGATAAAATTGCCCGCAGCTAGAAAGCAGCAAATTTGGCACTGGCAACACTACACAGCACAACAACTCATATGCATTATGAATTTCTTTTTGGTACATCGAGTGTCTACAGTGCAACTTCTTTCCCATTAGCTGGGTACACAAAATGAGTCTGTGTCACTTTTGATACACTCAGCTCATTCCCCTATGAATCAGAACAGCATATTAGGAGAACCACAAGACAAAACAGATATGACATTTCAAACATATTTAATAGTCATTATCCAGAGCCTGCATTCATTCCAAATGGTAAAAATTGCTTTGGAATGTACCTGTAATATTTGAACATTAAGCCACACTAATCATTAAGTAGTAATTTAAATAAGATCTGCTGGGGACAAATTCTGCCCCCAGATTCATTGTGCAAGCCCACTGCTCTGAAACAGTTCTGAGTTTGAACTTTGAGCCACATACTAAGAATTAAGAGGCTCTTTGCATATTAAACTCGGTCAGGTGGCCCATATTCTGCCATTATTTGTATACATGAAAGTGGATGGGGCAGCATGAGTGGAATAGAAAGCAGAATGTGGTCCACTATCATATTTTTTTCTAAAATGAGCTTTAATAAAATAAAAAAACAGAGCCTGTCTTTCTCTATATAGCAACAACCAATATTGATTCAGGCTACTGGAAACCTGACCAGTCATTTTGCTGATTTATGACAGAATTTGAGTTTTGTTAAAATTTGTTGGGGGCTAGAGGGAAGGAATCACCACATACATACTAGACTAGTTGGTCTAGTAAACTAACCAAAGTTTTCAAGTTCAAGTTTTAAAAGACTGTTTTTTTTCTGAGAAGAAAAGGTGCCAATGGGGTCCCAAATGAGGGTTCTGTGAGAAAAATAAATATTTGTGTGTGTGTGTGTGTGTGTGTGCATGTGTATGTATAAAAAGAAGTATATATGTGTATATATATACATTTAAAGAAGTTAAAAAAAATTAAAAGCATACATCTTGGAAAGAGAGCTCATATTTACATACAGGATTGGAGGACTATATACACTGTTGCATGAGATTTCCTCAGTGTGTACAGTTTATGCCATGTCCTGTTGGTTACAGCAGGTGACATGACTCCTTAAATATCCCCACCCCATCTGCCCAAAACCCAGCTACAGAGAAACCTGCATAAGAGACCACCTATCTTTGGTGATCTGCCACTTTAGGAAACCACCCCAAAGTATCCCAGACTATTGAAGCCTCAGTGTTGCTCTTGCATATCTGTTTAACACTGGTATAACTCCATTTATTTCATTAGAATAACTTCTGATTTACACTGGTCACAGCAGTGTGAGGGCAGTCAGACAAGTGTGATCTGCTCCACGTTAGATTAATAAGCAAGTCCACCTCCCTTAAGTGACTTTTGCTGGTCCCTCCAGTGGTGCCTTACAGCAGGTTTCACTGCAGACAAGACATACAGTTTAAATTTGGATCTAAAGTATGCTCCAGGTTATTCTAAAAGTCTCCTACCTGTATTATGGACATCCGGCTCGGTGGAGCCTCGCTGGCGTTAGTTCCTTGCCCCGTGAAGCTGGTGTGGCAACCCACATGTCCCGGGGGTACAGTCAGGTTGTTGGAGGCAGGCTTTAGGTACATCACCTCAGACCGGGGTGAGCTGAGGGGCAAACGGGTCTGGTAGTCAAAGTACATGGGCGAGGTGGCCAAAGAGGGGCTGCTCACCACGTTCATGACATTTAGGGGGCCCCGACTGTCCTCGCCTTCACTGGGCACCAGCATAATGTCATTCTTGCTGATCTTCTTCTTTTTGCCCTTGCTCCCTCCACTGCCACCTGCACCTGCTCCCCCACCACTGCCTCCCCCTCCTCCCAGCTGGGGGTGGCTGTATTCAGCAATGCGACAATTATACGTGCGGATCTCCTTGTTCTCCCGCTTGCATTTCACGGCAATGGTGATCATGGCAGCCAACAAGATGATAGAGACAGTGCTCAGGGTCACAATTAGGGGTAGTGATAGGTCCCAATGAGGTCGCCGATGCTGCTCACCATTCACCTGAGGCTCACCGGCTTCAGGCAGGGGTCCAGCCAAGGCCCTGACAATTAGCTTGGCCACAGCTGAGAGGCTAGGCTTGCCATGATCACTGACTTTGACCACCAGCTCAGCCACAGGGCTGAGCTCTTCCCAGTAGGGATGCAAGGTGCGGATCTCACCACTGGTTGGGTCCATCTCAAAGAGGTGCTCCTCATTGCCTTCAACAATCTCGTATGTGAGGCGCCCACTCTCCCCAAAATCACTGTCCAGGGCTCGGACAGTGCCCACGGGGTAGCCCACGCCAGCATTGCGCGGTACCTGGAGCTCAGCGGTGTCGTTGATGAGGGTGGGCAGCACAATAAGCGGCGCATTGTCATTGACATCAAGCACAGTGACACGCACGGTGGCGTTGCTCTCGCGGTGGGGAGAGCCTGAGTCCTTGGCCAGCACGCGGAACTCAAAGTGCTTGGTCTGCTCATAGTTGAAGCTCCGCAGGGCATAAATGGCACCATTGGTGGGGTTGACAGAGACATAGGTGTAGATGGAGACATCGCCTACATGCCCAGGCAGGATGGAATAGGAAACAGTCCCGTTCTGCCCCAGGTCCGGGTCCTGGGCCAGCACAGAGCCCAAGTACTCACCAGGGATATTGTTCTCTGGCACCTGTAGGACATAGAGGTTTTTGCTGAAGCGGGGTGGGTTGTCATTCTCGTCGAGGATGCGCACGGAGAAGGACTTGGTGGAGTTGAGCGGGGGGCTGCCACCATCGCGAGCTACAATGGTAACATTGTACTCATCCTGTGCCTCACGGTCCAGTGGCCGGTCAGTCACCACCGTGTAGAAGTTGTCATAGTTCTCCTCCAGCGTGAAGGGTACGGCACCTGGCCCGCTGCCCCCGCCACCCAGCACCCGGCACTGGAGCTGCCCATTCTTGCCTGAGTCACGATCAGTGACCCTCACCAAGGCGATGACCGTGCCTGGCGGGGCGGCCTCGCTTAGAGCCCCCTGGCGAACAGAGACGAAGCCGATGGCGGGCGCATTGTCATTGCGGTCGACGAGGCGTACGGTGACCTTGCAGTGAGCGGGGATGGGGTTGGGTCCCAGGTCGCGGGCCTGCACGTCGATCTCTACGAGGCCGCTCTCCTCGTAGTCCAGGTTGCCCTTGACGCGGATGAGGCCGCTCTGGGGGTCGATGCTGAAGAGGTCGCGCACCCGGTCGGGGGCATAGCCGCTGAAGGAGTAGAGCACCTCGCCATTGGTGCCCTCATCGGCGTCGGTGGCATTGAGGTCGATGACGGCCGTGCCCAGGGGCGCGTTCTCGGGGAGCTCCACCACGTAGGAGGCCGCTTCGAAGACGGGGCTGTTGTCGTTGGAGTCGATGAGGCGCACGTTGATCTGCACGGTGCCCGACCGTGGCGGGTCGCCCCCGTCCAGCGCCGTGAGCACCAGCGTGTGGTGGCTCTGCTCCTCGCGGTCCAGCGGCTTCTGGATCACCAGCTCGGGGAACTTGGTGCCGTCCCCTCGGGACTTGACGTCCAGCGAGAAGAGCCCGTAGTCGTCGCGGGTGAGCAGGTAGGTGCGCAGCCCGTTGTCGCCCGCGTCGGGGTCGTGGGCGCTGGTGAGGGGGAAGCGGGTGCCGGGGGCCGCGTTCTCCGAGATGTCCATGTCCACCTGGTCGGCGGGGAAGGCGGGCGCGTTGTCGTTGAGGTCCTGCACCTCCACCTTGATCATGCAGATCTCCTGGTCGTTGGCGAAGACCTCGAGCGAGAGCTGGCACTTGGCGCTGCGGCGGCACAGCGCCTCGCGGTCCAGGCGCTGCTTGGTGTAGAGCAGCCCGCTCTCGCCGTCCACGTCCAGCAGGTGCGGGGCCGAGTTCTCCAGCACGCGGAAGCTCGCCTTGGCCCCGCGCCCGCCGCCCGCGCCCCGCTCCGCCGGCGGCGCCAGCCCCGCGGCCAGCCGCGCATCGCGCCCGATGTTGCCGATCACCGTCCCCGCGCCCTGCTCCTCGGGCACCGAGTAGTTGAGGTTCTTCAGCGCCAGGGCGGGCGCCCAGCAGAGCAGGAAGCAACAGATGGGAAGGTGCATCCCCGAAGCCCGCGGGTGGCAGCTGCAGCAGCCCCTCGTCCTCCTCCGCTCCTCGCTTCCCGAGCCCGCCCCTCCCTCCCCGCCGCCGCCGCCGCCGCCGCCGCCGCCGGACCTGTTGCTCTAAAGCATCCGCAGACACGCAGGCGATGGAGCCCGGGGCTCACGGGCAGGGAGAGAGATGGAGGCGGAGGCGGAGGAGGAGGAGGAGGGGGGAGAAACCACCCGGCAGCTCCCGCATCAAGCACCTCTGGGGCTCCAATGCCCGGTTACTTCGGCCGTGCAACTTCAGCAGGGGGAGGGGGAGGGGGGAAACAACTCCAGATCGCCTCCGGATGGATCAAAATGTCCCCCCCCCCCGCCTTTGGTCTTCTCAAGATCCGTAGATCTCCTCTGGACGGATCAAAGTGTCCATGTGGCTCCCCCTCCCCCCCGCCCCAAAGTCTGCTCTGGAGGAATCAAAATATCCAAGGAGGCTTTGCCCCAGCCCCTCTCCGGGTCCGCAGATCTCGCCCTGGACGGATCAAAATGTCCAATGTGGCTGTCCCAGCCCCTCTGAAGGTCCGCCGATCTCCCCCTGGCCGGATCAAAATGTCCAATGTAGCTTTGCCCCAGCCCCTCTCGAGATCCGCAGATCTCCCCCCGGCCGGATCAAAGCGTCCCCTCGGCTTTGCCCCAGTCCCTCTCAAGGTCCACACATCTCCTCGGGGCGGATCAAAATGTCCAGTGTGGCTTTGCCCCAGCCCCTCTCAAGGTCCATAGATCGACAGAGATCGAAGGAGAAGAAATCAGCAGCGGTGAGTGGCGTTTTCCCTCCAGATCAGTCCAAAGAGGAGGGGGGGGGGAAGAAAAAAAAATCTAAAAAATATATATATATCTGGAAGGGAAAAAAAATATTTCGAGGTGGGTTTTTTTGGTGTAGGGGGGAGCTTAGGGGCTACTAGTCGCTTGTGATGCGATCGCTGGAGTAGGAAGAAGAGGTGGAGGGGGAGAAGTCTGGGCTAGGCTGAAGCCCGCTCTTGGCGTGCAGCGAGAGGCAGGGAAATGTCTGATTGCACCGCGGGGCGGTTGGGTGTGTTTTTTTTTTTTCCCAGGGAGTGTTTTGCTGCAGTTAGAGATCTAATCTTGCCTGGCTTGCGGCGGAGAGCTGCATCTCGCTGCCATCGGTGGTTCCCCTCTCGCTCTTCCCTTGGAGAAGCAGAGGAGGAGGAGGAATCGCAGCGTAAAAAAATACAGACACACATACACACACACACACACACACACCACCACCACCACTAGTGTCCGGATTTGTAGTGCTATCTTCCTTGGGAGGGGGCGATGGGAGGGGGGGATTAAAAAAACCACCAGCTGATGCTCATCATCAGGAGCCGGATTTAAAATATATAGGTAGATCTCCCTGGCTGGGCTCAATCAAATGCACACTTGGGGAGCTGCCACCACCACATCCTGTGTGTCTAGCTCTCTCCCTCCCTGTGCTGTGTGTGGCGGAGGAGCTTGCACTTTTCTCTGCTGCAGTTTAATTCCACTTTGCTTGGCTCTCCAGGCGAGGGGAGATCAACAGGCAACCCACGGCTGGATGCAGAGATTTGGAAATCATCATACTACTACTAGTAATAATTAAAAAAAATTAAAAAAACGAGGGGAAGGGGGGGAACCAAGGCCCCCAGCATACACACACGCGCGCTCAATACCTCTTGCTAAAAGGGAAACAGGCTCTGCATTCACAGGGCTGCGCTAAGTGCCTCTCTTTTCTTTCTATTCAGCATCTCCTTCCAATGACACTGCCTCCTAGTCCTCTTCATTTAGTGGGGAAAAAGGAGGAGGAAAAGGGGATGGGGGGGGAAGCAATTTTGGCTCTACATAAAGTGACAAATGTGATCATCGGCTAAGTCTCCCCCCATTCAATTCAGTGTTTGGTGTGGTGCATTTTGCAGCCTTGAATAGTCTCTCTGGGCATCTTGGTACGAGAGGTGGTGCTGGGGAGAGGGGTGGGAAGAGCCTGATGGCTGGTTTTCCTTCCCCAGTGGTATTATGTAGAGGTAAATATGGAGGGGAGGGGAGGGGAGGGGGGGTGTTAATTTTTTTTATTATTATTTCAGGTCTTTTTAACAGCCAGAAATAAATGAATGACACATCCAGAAATGCAAGGTGTTTCAAATCAGCTGGATGAGTCAGATCCAGCGGAACAAATCACAGCCACTATCGCCTCATGTTCCTCCCTTCACAGACATTAGTTGCAGCTTCTTCCTAACGCTTCTCTGACTCACTCTCTAGACAGAAAAAAAAATCAGATGCATGGTTTGAAGCAGAAAAAAAAATAAAGGGGGGGGGGAGGGAGGAGAAGGAAGGGGGTGGGGGGTGTTGGATCCGGCTGCACTTTTACTATACCTCTTTCTCCGGGAGACTGAGGATCAGGAAAACAAGGCTGTTATCCACGTCGGGCTCCTGCTTTGCTGAGTGTTTGTTTTTTTTTTAACCCCCTTTCAGTGCTATGTGTGAAACACCCAAGATCTCTCCCACTGAAAGAAACAACAACAACAAGAACAACAAAAAAGAATCACAGGCTTCCAGTCACTGCTCCCAGCTCTCAGTTCTGCACTGGGGGGCGGGTGATTTTTTTTTTTTTTTTGTGGGGGGGTTGATTTTTTTTTTTTGGTCCCCCCCTCCTCTAAACTGGAGTCCGCCCCCGAGGCAAGGAGGGGATCCTGCGAGGTTGGCTGCTTAAAAAAAAAGAAAAAGAAAAAAAAGAAAAAGAAAAATCCTTCTCTCTGCCTCACTGCTGGGCGGCCCCTGGCAAGCAGCAGGCGGGGGCCGGGAGGAACCGGCCCGCGGGCAGCAGGAGCGGCGATATCGCGGGAAGCAAATCCATCCGGGCAGGCGGAGCGGGGATCCGCGCGGATGCAACAGTTTGGAGCCGCGTCTGGCTGGGATCGGCCCCCCTCGCTCCTCTCCTCGCCTGCGCTGCAGCACTGGCGGGCGCCCGGCGCCGCCGCTCCCTCCCGGCGCCTCTTGCTGACTGCCCCTATTCAGCTCACGCCGCGGCTTAAACATTGATACTGATTCCTCGCCAGCCAATCCGCGCCGAGGAATGGAACCTGCCTCCGAGGCTGGCGGCCAATGAGGAGCGGCGGAAGGGCTGGGGGGGGGGGAGGCGGGGCTAGAATCCCCAACGCTTGGGTGTCATTGATGAGATCAGTGCGATCGGAGACTAACAATGTGAGCGGGGCTCGGGGCTCGTCCACTGCGGCGGCTCGCTCCCGCGCGCTGCAGCGTCTCCCCGGCGTGAGGATGATGATGATTCCGCCTCCCCCCCCCACGGACGAAATATTTCAGGATCATGCCGGAGAGGGGAGGCAGCTTGCCACCGAGACTTGGCTTTGTGAAATCAGCGGCCGTAGCAGGGTAGGGGGCTCACATTTGAACCCACGCCCGAGATCCCTGATTCCCACGAGATCCCCTTTCTCCTCCGAGGGCAGTTCTGGGGAGGGCAGGATCGGCCTCCTTGCGAGCCAGACGCCTGCTCTACAGATCTACACCCGGCAGGCTCCACCCCGAGCCTGCTTCTCTTTAAGCTGCCACTGGCTCAAGCCATCCCTTTAAACGCCCCCGTGGACTGAGGCAGACAAGGTTGTTTGGGTATGTAGTTGGGGAAATTGTTCCGTGCCAGCTCTCGGGCACAAGCAACAGCCTGTGTACTGAGACACACCAGCCCCGTTCTGTCGTCATCTTTCAGGCACACGTTGTGGAGGATCAGGCAGGATCTAGGGGCTTTCCCGCTCCCTTTCATCCCCTCCCTTGTGCCCCACTAGACACTGCCTTGAAAACACGCGGCTTTTGGTGTGCCCCCCACCCCCTCCCAGTAACCCCTGGTGATCGACAGAGATCTGGTGGCCGCCTCCTGTGGGGTGCTGTCAAAGTGAACAGCTGGAAGAGCCAGCCGGGTCAGCTCCACCCCAGGAGTCCCGCCCGCAGCTTCTGCATCCACTGGAAAGCACCTGGCGTTTTCTCGCCTCCCCTCCCTTTGCCTGGATGGGTGTTTTACTAGCGGAACTGGGAATACACCGTCTCTTCCCACCTTGTCTCCAAACGGCCACTGGGAGGGCTCTACAAACTTTGACTCTGAACATCAGACATCCCGGGCGAAGGTTTAGGGAGGGGTGGAGGGGATCGGATAGATGGATACAACCGTTGAACTAGGATAGATAGATAGATAGATGGATAGATATAGGGAAGGGTGGAGGGGGTGTTGAAATAGGAAAGATGAGTGATATATCTATCTCTATAGATGTGTATACTATCTATCTATAGATATATATACACATGGATATATGTGTATATGTATGTACATAAATCACTCGCCTTTCCTATTCCAACATCCTCCTCCCCCACCCTTATATCTCTCTATCTATCTATCTACCTTCACTTTTTATGCGTGTGTCTGTTTATAGCTAAAGTATTGATCTCCATTCCTAAATGCTGAAGTTGAGCTGCCCTTTATACCTTGTGCATATGTGAGTAGCAGGAATCATCCAGGGAAGAACGAAAATCAAATCCGGAGCAAGTACAAGAGGCTTCTGCAAATGATTTTAGGCTCGGTTGCTTCAAGGTGTGGGTTTTGTTTTGTTTTTGTTTTTAAGGTGGTGTCTCGCTTTAGGCAGTGGGGTAACCTTCAGACTTTCCTGGAGTTACTGTCATCGTCACTAGCACTCAAGGAAGACGTCTTGTGGATGGGTGCATTCAAATCGCTGCTCTTTCGAGGCACATCCCCGGTCCTAAAACCTCTTTGGAGCTTTGAAACGGATAGTTTGCCAGGCAGAACGATTCTGCTACGAGCCCTTGTGAAGCTAATGCCGTGTAAAACCGCTGCATGGGAATCAACTATGCATGCATTCGTTGCACCGTGAAATCACTCAACTCAGAATGCATGGGCACTGAGGGAAGGAGAAGGGTGTGTGTGTGTGTGGCTGAGAGAAATTGTGTAAGATACCTTTATAAAAGAAAACAGGAGTCTTGATTGACTGATGGAGGTTCAGAGTGGATGGCTATCTGCTATAATTAACCCCCTTTTTAAAATAAAAGCAACACTAAAAGCAGCACATTTTATATAGCAGAAAAACAAGAGTGTCAAACTGACATCCCAGGAGTTGCATGTCACTCAGCCTTAGATCTTGTGCTGTTCTGTCCTTATATAGCTGTGCAACTCTTGCCAAGCTAAATCCTGCCCAGGATAGTTTCAGATAGCTAAATATATGACATAACATGCTCTGCGAAGATGGGGAAAAGTTTCATTGCAATTATGTATTGGCTCCCTCTAGTGTACTGAGCCAGTACTACGGCATTTGGGGCATATTTTCTGTATGCTGTGCATGTGTGTGTACAGGTGGTGTCTCTGTTTTGCCTTTGTTTTGGACCCAATGGGGGGCTCAAACGTGCCAAAATAACCACTGCACTGTCAGGGCAGACTCTGATGTATAATATTCCTCTAAAGACTTGTTTTTATTTGCAGCTGAAATAGGATAACTGCCTTTTCTCATTTAATACATTTATGTATTTAACTTTACACAATGAGCACCCTGCAGTTAGTGGAATTGAGGGAAAGTCAATGCACCCCCTCAAGTAAGGGCAAATTATGTAGCCCTTAACAACACTTTCATTCAGATCAGTGGAATACTGCAAAGCCTGCCTGGGAGTTTTGCCTACCAGGCCTTAAGACCTACATGCTACATCTCATTGAATTTCTCAGTGTGGGCTATTTGGGGAAAATTTAAAGTGTCTAACAACAAGTCTTTAATCCATGATTGATGACCAAGATGAATGATCTTATGCACTTCTGCTCAGTAAAAGAGACTGGGGGCTTTGACATGAACTTCACCAGGGCCAGAGTTATAACCTTAATTTCTAGATTTGCTGAATAGCTCTAGATTCCACCAACATATTAATCATTAATATGTTTATGCTGATTTATTTATATTTATATTGATTTATGCATAGGTGTTCATTACCTTTGAGGCCTCTCTCTTGGATTCTTTGGATCTGATAAAGGAAGCCAAAATATGAAAATTAGACCTGAATGCATAAATGTCATTCTTGCACTCTGGTGTTTGTTCTGACAGAAAACTTGCAGGAACAGAAAGCCATTATTTATTTATTTCAACCACACGTGAAAATCAGATTTTATTTATTTGTTTGCCAGGTATAAAATGTCTCATGTATTTTATTTTGTTGCTAAATATGTGGCATGGAATAAAAACACTGTGGTTGAGTGTGAGATAATGGTTTTACCTTCATTTGTTAATTTATGTTTGCTGCATTGCTCATGAGTGGAGAAGCAACAAATGAGCTGATGAATGTCAAATCAAATGAATATCTATGTACTGCACCATGTTACCACATATTCAATCTATGACCTATGTTTGATGGAAAAAAATAACGATATATTTTCATTAAGAAAATATCCTGAGAAGGGAGCCCCACATAGCATAAAGTGGATGGTTATAAATCTCAGCTCATCAGATTCTAACTCTTTCAAAAAGATTATATCATCAGCTTTCTTATCAAGCAAAATATAGTGAGGGTGTAATGTTTGGGAAGACCAGGAAGACAACCGAGTCTAGTGAAACAGCTATAATAAATTACTTCAGTTATCTGCATGTGAACTGGTCGAATGGCAAAGTGCTTTGGAAAAAAATTCTTCACACTTGTTAGTTTTTAGGGGAAAAAAAAGGGGAATAGTTCTAGGGCAAAAAGAGGAATGTAATTCTCAACTTAGTCCTTGTAAGAGTACATAATAGTTGGTTCAAAGAATAACTTCAGTTGAATTACAAGATAATTGCGATCATAATGATATTTAAATTCTTTATGGGAAGTATTCTTAGCAAACTCTAGTACATGGTGATCATGTCTTTAAAAGGAAGGGTTTTTAAAAATAAATAAACAAACACACTAAGGTAGTTATTAAACTAAGGTTGCTATTAAAATGCCTAGTCTCTGCCTGAAAGTCCCTTTAGCATATCACACAGAGCGTACATATTCCCAGACAAATAGAAAGAATTAGGCAGGCAAGAAAAAAAATAAAAATGGTTAAGCACCAAGTTTCAAGATTTAGGCTGCTTGAGTCCTTTAGAAAACCCAAATTCAATCACAGTAAAAGGAGCATAAACAATATTAGTAAAATAGATGGGTTAAGAGAGACTTTGAGGAACAAAAAGGCTATACCCCTTACTAGTGGAGCTCAACTTTTTTGGCTCCACAGGCCAGTTAAGTGTCCTGGGGCCAGTCCACAGGCCACATCAAATCTCATGCACCATGATAAGGTCTGCATGCCTGCCTTGGACCTTGCATTGCCTCAGCTGGCCCCCATGTACTAGGAACAGGCCCTAGGCTCCACACCATTTCCATGTGGCCCTGAATGCTAGGATTAGGCCTCAAGGTCTTTTGCTGTCTCTTCCTGGTCCTGTGTGCTGGGATTGGGGTCTAGGGCCCTGCACCACCCGCACCTTGTTCTGCATGCCAGAATTAGGACCCACACTGTCCTGCACACCAGGCCTAACTCTTAGAATCACAGCCACAGGGGTCCCCATGGATTTGTGGGGATTCCCAGGGCTCGATGGCAGGGTGATGCAGGATAGATCTAGTCCGTAAACTGGAGATTGATCACTCCTGCTTTATACCAACCAGAAAGAGTCAAACAAACATATTGTTTGAGTATATGCGAATCAGATAGGCCATTCAGAAAAGTGCCAGAGAAATAGTAGAAGAACATAAAGGCATAATAGAGAGATGAAATTAAAGTTTTTGCTGCAGCAGCAGCAGCAGCCTTTGTAATAAATGTTGGGGCAATAGCTACCTTCGCCCAATTCTATTCAGGTAACAGGACTCAGGTGCTTTCATATGAAGAGGTGTCAACAGAACCACTGATAAAGATTAACAGACACCAGAACTAGATGATAGTCATCAAGAGTTATGAAATAATCTAAAAGTGATGTGACCGACCTGTTAAAAAAATATGTATTCATTAAAAATCCATTGCAGTACCAGAGGATTAGAGAGTAGTAAATGTACTTATCTATAAAAAAAGAGAAAAAAAGGCTCTAAAAGTGATCCAAGGAATTACAGTTTAGTAAGCCTTGCTTCTGTACCAGGAAAATTTGCTGCAATGACTATAGAAAATAGAAAAATAGAATTATAAAAGACCTAGACTCACATGATATAAAAAAGAGATCAAATGCTCACAGTAGTCAATAGAAAACTTACCATTGATTTCACTGGAGTTTGAATCATCCCATAGGAACAAAGTAAAAGAGCTTCCATGAAGTAAATTGGTGTTTCTTTGTCTTAGTATTCTTTCAGTGTGTCAACAACAAAATAAAAATGAACAGTTGACATTAGATATTTTCAGTTATCTAAGTCCTACTCTATTCACACAGAAAAGTTTTACTGGTTTAGCTAAAGGTATTATGTTAAAACATTTCATATAAACTCATATAAATTTGCAGGTGAGGAAGAGAAGTTGTGGAGCTGGGGCATGTGTAGGCACAGAGGGACAGAGAGGCACAAGGAGCCAAAGTGTGGAGGGTGGATTGATGTAGGAAGAGGAAGGCAAGAGACTAGCAGGTGGACAGAAGCAAAGGGGAGGAGCAAAGGTGTGGGAGACAGGACCAAGGATTAGGGATGATACAACAGGGGTGGCGGGGGGGGATGCTGGTTAGGAGTAGAGGAGGAAAGGAGATGGGGATGGACTGGAGCAGAGTGGGGCAGAGACAAGAAATGGTCTGTGATAATGGATAGGAGGACAGCAGGAAAGAGACAAGCTGTGGGCAGAGGGGACCTGAATGGTCCATAACCACTGGATGATGCTCCCACCAAAAGCCCAGAAACAGACCAATAGATATGATTTCTCATATTCCTTTGCTGTGAGCACTTAGTTGTGAAACGTGCAAGTACCTGCTCACTTAAGCTCCCTGCGGGGCTCAGTCTTCCAGTCATGTTCTGAGCATATCTGCAACACGCAGCATGGAGTCCACACCACACACAGTGGATAAAACCAATTCCATTAAAGAAAACATGGCCTTCAAGGCCAGTGGCGATGTTGCCTATTCTTTCATTCAATATTTTAGTAATGGCAGCACCCACCCAAAATATGAGACATGTGGGCAATATATGCTTCTCAACCTGAAAGGGATCCAAACCCATATGACCCACTCCTACTAGACTACAGGTTGTCGGGGTGGGACATTCTTCAAATCTTGTGTCTCAGCTGGCTCACTATGCAATAGAAAAATTCAAGACTCATTAGGAGAGAACATGATTCTCTTAGTGATCAACGCAGAATCCCGAGGGGGCGTAATACAGAGCGGCCTTGGGTTTAGGACCCTGCTTCCAGAACTGTCTATGCAGTTTTTCCAATGACTGCTTAATAGAAAATGCAGAAATGTCACATTGTATCATAACAACACAAGTGGGAGATACTGTGATCTAGAAAATAATGTGTTTTAACAGACTGACTAGCAGCTGTCCCTAGTAATTAAAAAAAAAAGAAATTTGTAGAATATTTTGACAATCAGATTAAGTCATATTATGACATGCCTGTAACATGTCATAATATGGTGTATAATATGACATGTATCATATTTTATGACTTGGTATGAAATTACATGTCATTTAATGCACCATTATTATTGGCATGTGGGGAAATAATGTAAAAATAATAATTCTCATTAAAAAATGGGCAATTGTTAAAGAAATTTTGAAATTAAAATTTTAATTACAAAGTCATATTTCATTGTATTCTGAAGTTAAATGCTTGATTTTTTAAAATTTTTCCCTTTGGAAATATTGGCAACATCAATCACATTTCCAAAATGTTAGGTTTAATCAAAACGGCATTTTTAATGAAATAGTATTTCAGCATAATTATTTCAGCTAGTTCTACTGTGTCATATACATGCACACACATTCTTTAAACAAGACTATTATATACTTTTAAAAGGTGAAAAACTCCAACTTCTTGGTCAAATTGCAATATGGGAAAAATCCTTTCTACCCAACAAGCAATTTGCATATTGCCAAAGCAAAAAAGCAGGCTCAACCACATGCAACAACCCCAAATTTGCCATACTTGAACCATACTAGAAAACCCTAGATACAAGTTTAAAGGCTGGGATACATCCATGACACTGCTATTTTGGATCCTTCTTTTTGTAGCAATGTACTTCCTAGGGAACATATAGAATATCATGTAGAAACATAATGTTGCCCCCAGTAAAGGTGTATTCCAGTTTGATAAACACTATGGGAGCATCCACATGCAATATAAATGTCATTCAATAAACTCTAGTCCTGTTTGCACTGGAGTTTATTCCCCCTAGGGACAGCATTTACACATGTGCCCAGGACCACAGCACTTTGATTTGGAGTGACAGCCCTAGCTGGCAAGAGAGAAGGAGAGGGACAGAGAGAGAGAAAGGAAGAAGGAGGCATTATTATACTAGCCAAGATTATTGGGAATTACAGGGAAGTGCTGTTTCTCCAAGCTAGGAGGTGAACTTTTTGTAGAACTGTTAGGAAGCAAAAATGAACTGCCCTGTCTTCCTTCCCATCCATGTCTCATACTTTCCACTTCCCCTGCTTCAAGCATGACTTTGTGGGAAAGATACATAGCTGAGTCTGAGTTACACTGACATCCATGAGATGTCAGGAAGATAGACTAGAATTTTATTTTGGATGGAAGCAGGCAGGCCTGCTTTAGGGAGACATTTCCTGGGTTCATATGGAAGATAAATAATGCTGTATTTTCAAATAAGGTATCTTATCTAGGGAGGACAGCAGATGAAGCCTTAATGGACCCCACAACAGAATTTAGAAAAAGAAGAGGGAAGGGATGAGGAATTGGGATTCAACAAATGAAAAACAGAAGGAATTACAGAGGTAGAAGGTAAACCGGAGAACAGGTTCATAAAAAAATGTAGAGAAGGTAAACTTCTAAGAAAAATGTAGTTGTGAATGATAACAAAAGTGATACTGAGGAGTAAAAGAACAGACTATAGGCCATGAGGCTATGTCATGCATAAAGAAATCATTAGAAATATTGTGCACAGTTTCGGTTAAGAATGGAGGGCAAAAGAGTGCCTAGGAAGAAAGGAGTTGATTCAGCCAGTGAATACAGAATTCACATTCTTTGAGTTTGAATGTAAAAGGAAGAAGGGTGATGGAGAACTAATTGGAGAAGATAAAAATATGGATAACTTTTTGATCATCACCCCCCCAACCACCCTTTTTTCCTTTTCTTTTTCTCCTCTTGTTTCTTTAAACTCTTTTAATTTGTATACTCCTGTGTGAGCTCCAACATAAACAAAACTGGTAAACAGCAGACTGTGGATAAGCTTTCAAAATGTTATGTGGCATTTTACCCACATATCCGTCAAGTAAAAGGTTACGATTCTCACTTTTTAAGGAAAAACATACCAATTAGCAGAACTACAAGGCTGTCCAAGGCATGAAGTTTTCAAAGTTTGACATGTGTTCAGGTACAATAGAGTCCATTTACTTGTAGGATGCTTAACTTGATCTTTTTCATGAGAATAAGAATCCAGCAGGCCCAACCCTATTTGGAAGTACAAGATCTAGGCCTTTGTCTAAAGCGTACTTATTGGAATAACTGCTTAATTTAGTTATTTACATACTAATATTACACATCCACACTGATCTCAATAGTGTAATACCCAACTACATACAGTGTTGCCACATCCCATTATAGACGGGGATCAAGGACTTCCTCCTCTGCATAGGCTACCTGCATTTCAGCTCACAGCAGAGACAGGGAGAAGATGTTAGCAGCTTTCCAAAGCTCTGACCCATCTCCAGAGCTGTGCATTAGCAAGCAGGGCCAAACAAAAAGCAGGGTTTCAACACCATCTCCTCAACATGTTGGCCAGCTAAAATGAGTTGACTTAACAGGAGTCAAAACAATGCCTTTATATCATAGCAAAATAGATTTAGATTAGATTGCATGAATAAATCTCTTACTGTTAGCGCATAGCGAGGACATGGAATAGACTGCCCAGGGAAGCTATGGAATCCCCTTCATTGGAGTATTTCAAGAGGAGGCTGGATGATAATATAGGAACAGGGATAATATAGGAATAGCATTTCTACATTCATGCAGAGGGTCATGCAGATGACCCTTGATGTCCCTTACAGCCTTTGATTCTATGATTGATATGGCCTCAGGAGCAAGGCCAGGAATCACTTTATACGTAGCCAAGCCTACAAACCAGACAGAGTATTGTTGGGGCACATGCGAATGCAACCTTGAGTGGGCCCTGCAACACTATGCTCAGGCTCTCCAGGCAAAGAAACCGGGGAGGAAAACATGCTCAGGACCACTCATGCCTGATCTATCTGGTCTACCTTGGATGTTGGCAGAGCAGGAATAAGTAGGTGGGGCTTATCACTCAGCAGTGATCCTGGGCTCACTCCAGAAACCTTGTAGACATACAGATTTCTTCCCAGTCTGCTCCTGTAGTTGTGCCTCCTACGCCAGGCAAATTATTGTTGTCATAATTAAATCAGAACTAAAAGCTGGAACCAAATACAATGACCAATATATAACGTCCTTTTAAAAAGGAAACTTTCGCATAATTTTAAAATTAAAAAATGGGTCCTTGAAATTGGTCAAGGAGATACCGGATCATTAAGACCAAGATTTCCAAAAGTGCCCATTGATTTTAGATACCTTCATTTTTGACACGCTAAGAGCTTATCTGCTTTGCAAGCCTCTGCCAACAGAAGCCTTCTGCTGGCTTTGGCAGCACTACAACCTCAGCTGTGCCGGCAGGCTCATTGGGAGATAACAGCTGTTAAAGGGGCCATGGCTGCCAGCAGAAAGAGTGGGGACATCTCCACATGCTTTCAGGCAACTTCCTTGTGGTGGCAGAAACCTTCTGTTGCTCACAGGCTACTGCTACTGCAGGAAAGCTGTGAGTGTGGACACACTCAGAGTTCTGCTGGCAAAACGATGTAATATAGATGAGGCCCAACAGGACAATGTGTCAGAAACTGCCAAATACTTATGATCTGAAAATAAGATGCTTTAAGGCAGGAGTGGCCAGTCTGAAGCACAGCAACAGGTAGGGCAGGAAGCAGAAAGCAAAGCAGCAAAGCGTGCAGGGAGAAAAAGCTGGGAGCAGGAAGGAGAGCAGCAGATCAGGCAGGGGAAGGGAACTGGAGTGGCACTTAGGAAAGATGCATGGCTAGAAAGGTTGACCCTACTACTTTAAGGTGTCTCATGTTGAACAACACAAATCATTTATCACTTCTAAAAATCTTAACAATATTCAAATAGCTTATGCTGTTTTTAAACAAATAGAAAAACATGAAAATATCAGTAGGAGTTAGTACCATATTTACTTGAATATAAGATGACCTTGAATGTAAGACAACCCCCCCAATAGTTAGATTCTATATATGGAATTTTTAAAAATGTGTTAGAACTTTTTAGGTATAAAATCTAATTACTGTAGGTTTGCCTTGAATGTATTTCCCTCTCACTGGTACAGCAGGGAAAATTAAAATGGAGGGTCAGGTCTCTTGCCCAAATTCTTACCCCTGCAGCCGCTTCTCCCCCTTGTCTGTCTCCTTACTGTCACACCCTGCTGTTCCTGAGTACATGGAAGTGAAGGGCAAGTTTGAAAATACTGACCTTGAAATAAATACACTTGTAGTAACTTGTCTATAGGGAAATTATTACAGGTACCCATAAACCTAGTTTATCAGGAATTGATACAATTTACCTTTTTTTTTGAAACAGCTGTAAGTTTTAACACAGTTACTCTATAAACACACTTGTCATCAGCAATTTTATATCTACTTCTACATAGTAAAAACTATACAAACTATATAAACTATTAGTCCAAAGCCAAAAGGTTCATGATTTACCATACAGGTCATTGGAAAAGAAGATAAGCACACAACAGGAGTCCCCCTTTGAGCCTGTCCAACCCACTTCTAGCCCCATAGCTCTCAGATTCACTGGGACCTGCAGATGGAAGGAAAGACTCTCTGGAGTACAGCTCTTAGAGGAAGGTAAAATAGGAAGTTTGTTGGATGCAATGGACATGGTGAATGGAGAAGGTAGAAGAAGAAGAACACAAGCTGAGAAGGAAGGATTAGTCTAAAGTTTGGAATCAGAAGCAGTCATGCCTAGACCTAGACATCAGTACATAGGCAGGACTTGGAGGGTGGTATGCACTAGTACCTTAGGATAAATATGATTATTACATTAATATCAGTAAATAAAGTATTCACAGCCCTGGGAAATGGGCAGGGGTGTGCCAGTATTTGGGACAGATGGAGGCAGACATTAGCATACACTAATGTGGGATACCACAACAGAGACAGTATAAAGATGTCATAGGAAGACAGAAACCTGACCTATCTGTGTTGTCAGGCAGTAATTAGAACAGGGTGTGGCAGCACTAATTAAAGATCCACAGCTGTGACTAATAAGCTATCAGGAGATCATTGGGAGAAGAGTTACAGGTGATAAGCAAAAAGGGAGGGGAAAGATTCAGAATACTGAACATTTATGTACTGGCATAGTGGAAGGCACACTGCTCCCTTTTGGAGGAGCTAATAGTACTCCTACCAGGAGCACTGCTCCAAACACCGGTCGGAAATTTTAATTGAATTTTGAAGGTAGGAGACAGGATGGGGAGTGATGTCTCAGCATTAGATAGATCCTCATGGATACTAGCAAAGATAGTAGTGGAGTATAAACTACAGGACACCCAAAAGCAGTGCCTAGAGTTGAGAGTAGGTTTACTAGAGCAGGTGCAGCACACCATTCATAGTCCCACATAGATTTCATTTTTAGGTCCATAGCCTGGACAGTTTGAGTGACAGAAAGAATATTAGTCTTCTTCTTAGACTGCCTGTTACTGAGGACATTGTTAGAAGTGGGAGATCAAGAAATACCAGGCAAAAGGCAGTGGTAGTTAGATATGAAACTATTGGAGGATGAATGAGAAATATAGTAACCTGTGTGAAGAATGGGGAGTAATGAAAGGAAAGTATACAAGAAGAATGAGATGGTGCGAAGATGTTAAAGAAAGAACATGAGGCTTTTTGCAGAATGTGGGGAAAAGAAGGGCCTGGGAAAAGGAAAAAAACCATGGACATTGGAAGAACTATGGAAGACAACCTGAACCTTCAAGACAGGAAAGTCCCCGGGAATGACAGACTCCCAGCAGAATTTTACAAGATTTTTGGAACATACTAAGCCCAGACCTGGGGGCAGGAATGGACACAGGAATACTAACACTATTGTACAAGAAAGGAGGGTGGGAAGAATTGAAGAACTTGAGGCTGATAACCTAATTGATCTTGGTTATACGATAATGGCCAAGGTGTTGGCAAATAGATTCAAAAGTCATGGGAACTTCATGACTAGATGACTAGGTTTGCACCACAGTGACTAGGTTTGCATAGTCCCTCGCAGTGTAGTAAATAAGACACTGCAACTAATAAGAGATGTGATTTGGTACTGTCAGGAACAAGGATTGAACATGGTACTTCTGAAAACTGATGTAGAAAAAAGTGTATGACCAGGTGGAACATGAGTTTCTGTTTGGCATGCTGAGCAAAATGAGGGTCCCACCAAAATTTCTAAGCTGGATCGAGACTTTATAAAAAGCAGCATGGTATAGGGTAGGATTGAAGGTGCAGAGTAGGAGTGAATGCTCATCTAATGGTGGAAGTCAAGTCAGATCAGGCATGAGACAGGGGTGTTTCTTGTCACCACTCCTGTTCATCTGCACCATCGAGCCTTTGTGCAGAGGATCAGGATGGATCATGTCATTGAGGACGTGCCGATCCCCAGAGGAAAGGGCACGTAAGCAAATGCATGTTGTATATGAGTAATTTTAATATCCTAGCAAGATAGGAACCTGTGTTCCTAGAATGGGTAATAAGACATACAAATGAATGCAAGAAGGCATTGGGGCAAAACTAAACATACAAAAAAGAAGTGCCTGGTGCCTGGGAAAATGGAAAATGGAAGAAATGTGAAAACCGGAGTTACAGGACACAACTGACTAAATCAAGATACTGGGAGTGGAGGTGGACACACTGACAGGCAAAGTGGCCTGGGAAAAGGTGAAACAAAAAGTGGGGAGCCAGTATGACCTCAAGCAGTTGATGGCAGGATGACTAAACATAAAGGAGGCAGTGGTACTCCCAATCTTACTGTTTGTAGGGATGGTGTTCCCTACGTTTTGGACCAACATATGTAGGATTGAGTGTGAACTAAAGGTATTTTTTTGAAAACCAAAAGGGAAAGGCTTAGGAGACCAACACTATACAATAGGAAAGTGAATGGAGGATGGGCCTTCCCAGATGTATTTCTGTTTTTTTATCCAAAGTCCATCAACCTATGCTGAACAACAGGGGTAAAAGGGGGCACCAAATGGGCTGGGCTTTTCAGTATTATGCAGGGGCATTATTATATAACTATAATATGTGTAAAAAGTCACTCTTATGGCCTTGGGCCATCAATATATGAAAAGATTGTAACATTTGTGAATCAGTATGGGATGCAGACAATAGCCGGCAGTTGGTGTTTGACAAAAGCTTACAGAAGTAGCAGTGGGACTTTCGTTGGTTGTTAGCACATTGTGCTGGTACAGGTGCATCATTATAGTTGGGGATTGTGTAGAACAGTGGAATGCCCTAAACAAATGTGCCATGAGGAAGAAAGCATATGGCATGTGATGAGGGAGTATCAGTTCATTACAGCAATCCAAGATCAATCCAGACCAATTCCTGTAGTGGCTGGGTGTTAACGGCCAACTCATGCTAGAAGCAGTTCTGTCAGGAGTATGAGCCGGGGCCCAAAGGAATGATGAAGGAGCATAGAAAGACATTGTGTGATTTTACATAGCATTATAGATGGCAAGAAGCTGACTAGTCTTGTAACAACTAGAAGTCTCTGTAGAAGGTATCTTGTCTTTGGGCTTGAATGACTTGAGGTGGTACTGATGATGAGACACAATAGAACTAAATAAGGAAAGATTTATGGAAAAGAGAAGAATGGAGATACCAAGTAGATATAGGAAGATAAAAAGATGATGAGGCCTGGGAGCTATGGCTGCAGGCTAGGTGTTGGCTAGGAACTGGCATGATAGGAGCTAAGGCAAGACATAGATGGGATAAGGGATGATAGCTGTTAATAGACAAGCCAGGAAGGCAACAAGGAATAATGCAGTGTTAAAAAAAACAACAGAAGTGTCCAGGTCCCTGAATTAAAGGGATTTTGGGGAAGGAGAGAATCTTTGGAAAATGTACAAATGTTGGTTTTATTTATCAAAGTTTTAGAAGCTGATGGAAGCATGCTTTTAGTTTTTGTAATGTAATGTAAGCTGATGGAAGCATGTTTTAAGTTTTGATAGTTTATTGTTTTGTTGATGTTGGTTTTTTGTAACATAGTGTATGCTGATGGAAGCAGGTTTAAGTTTTGATACTTTTGAAAATAAAAAAAAAGTTCCAAGAAGTATGTTTTGCCCAATATTGCCCATGTGTTTTATAATCATGTTCATTGTTGGTTGCTTTTAATCATCTTCATAGTTGGTTTCCATGACTGAGTACACAATGCTGTTGGCAGCAGTGTAATAAGATAAAATACATGTAATGAGGTTTCCTTGTATGCAAATAGGAGATGAGGGACTTTCCCCCCATAATGCTTGGGGAAGAAAACCCCTTGTCTTCTATTCAAGTAAGTATGACATTTTGGTCACTTAGATCATGTGATTTTTATTTGTCAAGAACCCAAACAGGTTTGATTCTGTATAACAGAAAGAAATGGCTGCTGCCCAAGAAATTCAGATCTAAATAAATGAATATAAATGAGCTGCCATGACTCTATATTTTATTATATCTTAAATTGTTAATAGATTTAACATCTTAATGTGCAGTCCAAGTTAAAATTTGAATTGCAAATAAAAATAGTATTAAAATGTATACTGTATCCTTGGTTTTAATTTAATGTTACAGTGGAGCATAAGCTATAACATTAGCCATCTATTCATTTTTTCCAATGCATACTAAATACAAAGTCATAAGCAGGACCAGAATCCAACATACCTTCCCCACCTTGTCTGTGATTATCCCACTGAGCCATATACTATCTGCCTTACTTACCTTCTGGTCCACATTTCCCTTTTTGCTTCCTTGCGGGGCAGCTTAAATAGGGTGAAGGGTACGTTGGACCCATGGTCTGGGGTTAGGGCACTTTTCTAGAGGTTTACTTTAAGTGACCTAAATCTTGAACAGGAGCAGCATGTGCAGGCATTCACTGTCACCAAGTATTTTGGGATGGGGGACAGATTGGCAGGATCAGGGTGGGTTTGTGGAGGGGTTGGCAGTTCTGGGAGTGGGAGACTTCAGGGGGATTGCCCAGTTGGGAGAGGGAGGTTGGAGCCAGAGTCAGGAGTAGGAACAACACAGGCCCATGGCTGGGGTGAGTGGCTGGGCTTTCCCAACCCCAGGGCTATGCTACAAATGCATGTAGGTGTTCATTAGATCAGGTTAACCCCTTCTAAAGTGAACAAGCTTAGACTGGGTACACCACTTTTTGGTGGATTTAAACCTTGAGAAACTTTTGGGCATTTAGATCAACCCTAGTCAGATCACTCTAAATGTAACACTTGTATGTACCCTTGGTCTTCAGTTTTCCTGAGCAAGTCCTTTCACCATTATGGCTAAGAAACAGGAGGGTTCCCTCCATCCACATCCTCCTTAATCACTTTTCTGCAGTGTACACAGAGTTGTACACCTTCCCAGGAGGATAGGGTCTAAAAGCATTGTAAATGGCCTGAAATGACAATTATTTATTTTAAGTTAGTCATATATGTACTATTTACCAAGGTAAAGGTGGAGTTGGGTTTGGTCCTTAATGCATAGTAATAAAAGAAGATAGTTATTTTAAATACATTGATTCAGATTTAAGCACTGTGCAATTGATTTTTATCTGTCCTTAAACTTATGCATTTCTTAATACCTAATTCAAATTTAACATTCAGCAACTCTTTTAAAACCTAAATTAAAAGCATATTTGGAACTATGATTTAAAGTGCCACTGATGAAGCTGAGTTAATTTGCCTGTTAAATTCAAGTTATATTGATTGACCAACTCAGGTTGGCTAGGACAGTCTGTTCCATCCTGGCGAATGATGACCTGGCTTTAGTTATGAATGTCTTTGTCACTTGGCTGATCTACGACAAGGCAATCTACCTGGGCATAAAGCCTTCAGATGTTAGCAAACTCTAGCTGGTGTAGAATGCAGCAGCGTGTCTTCTCATCAGCACTGTCTACCAAATCAAACATTTCCTTTTATAGAAAAAGAGATCAAGTTCAAGGTCTTGATCTTTAGCAATTACCAAAGCAGGAAATATTAAATTATTCAAATATTACCCAAACTCTAGTACGAAAGCTATGGTTAACAAGTTAGCTGTTCTCACAGAATGGAGTTTCCTGCAAGAGGGATAAAAATTCCCTGTGTAGGAGCTTTTCGGAAGGCCAGTCCAATGCTGTGTAATAAACTCTCTCAAGAACTAAAGACTACAACACACCTCATCACCTTTCACTCTAAATGCAAGGCATATTTGTTTCCTCTTACCTTCTCTATCTTAAATATATAACAACATGCCTGTGTCTATGTTTATATTGCTTCAATTGGGTAGTTGAAATCATCACTTAGGCCCCTGGCAGATGTGCAAGTGAATGTGTGATGGGATCTGATGCATGACCCTCACAATCACATGTCCTGCCATCCCACATGTGCATGGCAGGCGGTATGACTGTGGGATCCAGCATCAGATCCCATCAGGCCCTATGCTGGTGCAGGGGAGCCTGAGACCATGATCCCAGGCTCTCCTTGCACTGGTATGTAGCAAGCTTCCATGACTGGGAGTCCCAGCTTGGCCACATGTTCAATTAATGGCATGATAGGAACCAGCCACAAAGTTATTAAACATTTATTACATGCTGGTTAATCACATCTTAAATGTAATGTGTGCAGGGGCCTAAGAAACATGTAGTACCCACTGGCTTCGGATCCATAGGCATCAAACCACCATCACTTCTGTCAAGCATCCCAGAGACAGAGAACTTGAGTGACAGTAAAAGGTTCCCCATGGAAGCTTCAACACCTTATTGCCAGGCTTCATGCATACAGCATGGGTGAGAATGGTATGATTTTCAGCAGGGCTTTCAAGAGTGGTGTAGAAGTCACCCAAACATATATTTGTAATTCTTACTTATTAAGAAAATCCTGAAATAAATCCTTCTTCTTTCCATGGGGAGAGGATGAGAGAACACACACTCAATGCATTTAGCCACATTGCTCAATGAATTACTGGAAGGTTCCTAGATAGTAAAGTTATGAATGTACCTAAAAACCCTCCGTATGACATAGACCACATATAAGGCCAAAAAAGCTGATATTTTATATCCACATCTGATGTGTGGAGTTCTAGGACCAGAGATATATTAAGAATGCTTAGGTCACCAATATGATTAAATTCAAAGCTTGCCCAACTCTAAATGCAAAACTTAATCACCTAGAAATGCTGAATAAGCACATATTAAGTTACCCTGCTGTTGTCTTCTCTAAGAGATGGTGACCATTCTGTTCATTATCACTGTTCTTTAAGGCCTCTATCAAATTAATATAGCATTCACTTCATTCCAGAACCAGGACATACACTCATTATAGAGACATGACTATAGCCCTTTGACATCAACAGAACTCAAGCTCCCTTTGACATCAATAGAAACTTTGCTAAGCAGCTTCTGCAGCACTGGGTTTTGTCTGATTGGAACTACTGGTAAATTAAAATATTCAGCTACGTGGTCACCTTACAATCAGGTGAGCAACATGATGTAACAACTATAAAACTTCCCAATCAACTAAAATCCAACTAAGGCGCATTTTAATTAAGTGTATACAGTGTCCAGATATTCCCAAGGCATTTTATTGAACAGTTATAAAGATATAGAGTTCATGCTGACTTTATTCAAGTCAATGGAAAGATTCCCATTGGCTTTAATAAGGTGAGGATATCACTTTCTGTCTATGCCCAACTTTACAATCTAATAAATAGTACAAATTTGTAGCAGTCACTCTCATAAAATAAATGCTTGCCCACTACCCAGATTATATTGTCTGCATTTGAATTTGTTGTCAAAATTTATTTTTTTAATTCATATTTTACATTTTTCTATTTCTTTGGTCCATTGGTTCATTGTAAGCATGTCCATTTGGAGTGGAAGCTGAAAATTCTCTGACAGATTCCACTAAATTATTTGTTGGGTCAATGAAAATAAGAATGGCATGAGCTAGCATTTAGATCCTGATCTCACAAAGGAAAGGATGATGATTAATAGACAGAATGATAGACAGAATGAGCCAAATCCTTCCACTTCCTGAATTTTGAGTCAGGTGTGATTGACAGCCATCTGAAAAGAGTTTCTGCAAGTTGCTACAAGCTAATTAAAGGATCGGTTCTGATCCCATAGAAGTGAGGGGGAAAATTCCTCTGGTTAAATAGAAACAGGATGGTTTCCTTTGCTGAGAACATATATTTATGTGTTTCAGTTAAAAGACAGTAAGCATGGCTACACATGCATCTGACTGTGCAGTTGTTGCTGTGCAGTCATTTAGTACTTGCCTTAGCAAGTATTAAATGACTGTGCAGTACGTGCTATTACTGTGCAGTCTGAGTAGCACATGGGTCATTTCTGACCCTACTGCACAGTACTGAGGAGCTACTGTGCAGCAGCTTGTTGCTACTGTGCAGTAGCATCAGTGTCGCAATTCACTCCCATTGATGCTACTTCACCTTAGCGACAAGCTACATTGCTGGAGCGTGTCGCTATGGCAGTATAGCATCTCGTGTAGATGCGCGCAGTGAGGATGAAACATATTGATTTTTGTGCGGATAGAGAGAGGGTAAAGCATGATTCAGAAGCTTCTGTTGCTATTTTAGTATAGTTTTGGCTAATGACCGAATACAGGCAATTGAATATAGTAGTAAAATTTGTTTTAGCCCTTTTAGTAAACATATTTAAAACACTGCAAATATAGTAGTACATTCACTCCTAAGTCTATTAAAGAAAACAGCCATAGCCAGTTCAGCACGTGACACCTATATTTGATAGCAAAACATCTCTTCCTCCAATCTGGCCTAATCTGGAAAAGGTATAAAACATCAAAAATAAACCTTTCAAGTAATTTCATAAAACAATGACAATTGCAATGATGAGCTAAAAAGGAAAAAGCATCCCCTAATAACAGGAACACAAAGGACTTATTTCACCTGACCCCTCTTGCAGTGAAGTGTAGGTGAAAGTAATTAACTGTCACATAAGTTTCATCAGTTAAATAGCAAGTCTCATGATCTTCCACTTTTTTTCACTGAAAAAGTAAGAACGTTTCTCCTTTTACAAACAGTAACTATTTGCTTAAAAAACAACCATCATGCTCTACTGAAATTAATTGAAGTTTTTAAATAGACATTTACACCCCTAAAAAGTCAAACTTTTCAGCTGTATGTAAATCATACATCCTCATGATGCATAATCCTGATCATAATAACTCTGATCCACAGTGTCCACAGCTACAGTTAAACAAGGAGCCAGGCTTCCTCAGTCTTTATAATTTCAAGAGCAAGGAAAACACCACAGCCAAATTTATATACCCGTATATGTATCTCTGTGTTTGTATGTGTGTATTTCAGTGAAATACAGAAGCCTGCTCATACATTAGAAGACTGAAACCCTGAGTTAGCATCATTTTAGATGCCTGATGGATACTGAACTGTGGCTCCAGGTTGAAAAGTCAACCACCATTAAAAATAAGATAAAATTAAATAATCTTCTTATACCTTTGATACTGCCCATATGCAAACTATAAATGATTGCTCCTTTCCAGTTGTTTGTTGTATTATTCAGTCCAGTAAATAACTCACAGCAATTTACAATGTATAAATGTGTGCAGTACATTAGAGGAGAAAATCCTGGGGACAAGATTTCAACAGAGGAAATTATCTTCCTCACACTGAAATCAGATGGGGTTTTGCCATTGATTTCCATGGCAGGAGAACCATGTACTCTGTCACCAGGAGCATTTTTTAATCTTAGTTTAGACAAATATGGCGATGATATGATCTGCAATCAATAAATTGTAAGATTCTTCACATAACAGCCAGAGTAAAACTATTTCAGTAAAAGGTAATGTAAATTATTTAAAATTAAGTATGTAAATATATTTTGCTGTCACAGTGAAATATTATTCTAATTTTGTTCAGAGATATACTGAAAAAGAAATACTAGTCTGTTTTAGCGGATTATGAATTGTCTTTCATATAAGATGTTTTCAATCAAAATATTTAGACTGTTACTCACTATCAACATTGACTCACTAGCACCACAAAGTGGAGAGCTGAGTCATTGATACATTTTTACAAGGTTCAATGCACTGGAACTAACAGGTGTACTCGAATTTAACAGGTAGAAAGATGTGTATTAGTTAGATGTCAAGATGTTTCTAAATTTGGGAATGTTTAAAAAAATGAACACTTAAAAGAATTCCATTAGTACTTTCTAAAGGAGATCTACTACAAAATGAAATATATTATACATAGTCCATGTTTTTAATTATGGACTCTCTCCAGTGAATATCACAAAATATGGTAAAATATGTTTGAATTTATGCAAATAGTGATTCAATTTGGCATTACTGTATGTTAAATACTTGCACAGAATCATTTCAATATGATTTCCTAATCTGCCTGTTTTACATCTCCTATTGTTTTTATGCTCAGGAGGAATTTAGCTTTTATTCCACAGTGACATTAGATTCACAAATATGTTAACTATTTGAGTCATGTGTTTTTGATAACTAATCTGATACAACAATTTAAAAATTATTATTGTATACTGTGTTGTATTCATATTTAAAGAGGTAAACCTAGTGTAGCTAGACATCTTATTTCTTTTGCTTGGTTATTTTAATTTCTAAGTTAAATAGAATGAACCACATGCCACATTTTCATTAGCAGAAGGAATTACTGATTTGCTGCTCCAAGCTTTTACTTCTACTTGCCATTGCTTTGGTCAATGAAGCTAAAAGTAGATGCCTGTAGATACTTTTCATATGATGATATCAATGGTGAAGATTCACTGGCATTAATTTAACTGACAATAAATTATGCAATATAGTTGTTTAAGAGCTGAACCACGGGAATGATATATGAGATAAAGAAATGCCTTCATTTCAAGAGCTCCAAAGAGATCCAAGCGTTTTGTTGTGCTTTTAGCTTTATCCTTTTTTATTTCTATTTTTTCCCCTAACCTTCCTTCCTAATTTGAGAAAAGGCAGATTGAAATGATGCCACAAACTCTTTCCCAGCATTTGCAATCAATTCCACTTCTTTCATTTCCCTTTTTATGGTCTCTTTTCCCACCCTTAGTTGAAAGATGTCTGCTTCTCTCTGCATTAAGACTTTGTGTTTGGTTGATACGTATTTTAGAATGGACACTGGATTGCCTTCCATTCCACCTGTTAGGTGTCTAAGTGGATTTAGATGTTGGTGAATAATTCTATTTCATTCTCTTTATACCCTTGAGAATCATCCATTCATGAATATTTTTCTAATGAACAATCATCTGTTTAAGACTGAGTCACAAAAGCAAAGAGGAGGATGCAATTTTTTTTTTTTTTTTTTTTGCAGAGATTTGATAGAACAGAATTACTCTATGAAACCTAAATCCACTTCTGCACCTCTAGTGGAAGTAGAAACTAGCTCTCCATTTTCTGGGAATAAATCTCTTTTATAGGAGTGCTTATGCTACATGAAGAACAAGGGGTAAGGTTTTTTGCTGAGAAAGTTTTGGAACAGCCAGTAAGCTAGCTGAGGCCTGGTCTTAAGTACAAATAAAGGCGTACATCTAACCAGTCTATTAACACGTTAAAAGTTGAGCTGTTTTTGTAGGTTTTCTATGTGAGAGTTAGGTGAAAGAAAGCCTAAGAGTCGTTAGAAGCCTAGATTTATTTTTGGCCAGTTAGTATATTTGAAAACTGTAATTTTCAATGTCTACCCTTGTTCCTTCTAAGTGTTTATATCTTAATTTTCCCAAATGTAAAGAGCAATTTAGGTGAAAAGTGGAGGGAGTTATATGTAAGAGAAAGATGTACAGAAATGGGAAAACATTGCACCTAGTCATACAACTGAGAGCCCAACATGAAGGTAGGAGCAGCCCCACATAAAGCCTTGCAATTCAGGAGAAGTTTGTAAAGAGAGAGAAAACCAGTGGAAGGATTTGAGATGTGAGGTAATCTGGCCAGAGCAGTGAACAAGAAAGGGCATTGTTACACATTGTATTGAGACCATGCTAAGTGGAAGGTTATGCAGGGTTAAAGTTAGAACATGCTCTGAGCAGTCATTAGGATTCATTAAGGCTTCATGTTCATCTCTGACCTGAACAATTCTGACTTGCCACTAAAGGACTGGCTAGCAAGGACATAGCTAGGAGCCAGGTTGCCTGGGCTCTATCCCTGCTCTGGGTGGGGGTGGGTAGATTGTCCATGGAGTAACAGTGACTGTCTGGGGAAGGGGAGTGAGAATCATCTATCAGAAGATGCTGGAGGGCCCGGTTTGTTGACCTTACCTCTGTGGAAGCAGACTGCCATTCCTGCAATGCAAACCAAGTAGCATGAGATAGAGTTAACCCTTTCCTGAAGTAGCATAACTTTAAGATGCTCAGCGATGGTTTAGCAGTAGTTTTCCCATGTTAATGTGTGGGCACAAATGTTTTAAGTGCCAGGAGCATTTTGCAAGAGCAACAAAAGCCTAACCACAGGCTTGTTTGCAGCCTGTTGAAGGGATGGAAATAAGGGGACTGGAGGGAAACATGTTATAATAGCTGTGACATTAAAGCTTTCGAGCAATATGAGAAACAATGAGTGTGTGGAAATTTGGTGGGCATTTTGGCTGTTTTGGTCGGTAGAGAACCATGCATACACATATAAACTTTTTAAAGGTGTTAAATTTCCACTTCTATTAAATGATTAATGTAGAAATTGTCATTAATGATTTGAGAGTTTGAATTGAGTGCACACTTAAGCATATTTTCAGATGACAGCAAGTAGAGTGACACCAAGTTGCAAACACTCTAGAGGACTGGATTAGGATTCAGAATGACCTTGATAAACTGGGGAAATGGGCCAAATAAAATTTGATAAGGACAAATGCAAAGGCCTGCATTTGGGACAAAGCAGTACACGTGTATGCTCCAAATCACATGATTTTATGTAGGCACCTATGTAATCAGAGGGCAACCAGCTGAGCATGCCCAATAGGGTAGGCATAACTACATGGACTCCAGACTGTGTGTACGTGTGAAAAATTGCAGTTATTTAATTATTTTGCATATATTTAATTTAGGCATGTGAAAGTAAATAGGATTTAGTCCTATGTAAATGAAAATATAAATTTAAACTCTGGACTGCTAAATTGTACACACATTTTCTGTTTGCAACAGAAACGTGTTACAGAGAACTATTACATTTTATTCTTCAACTGCAGAAAATTCTTAGAGTTCTAGTCCGATGAAAGTAAGATTAACCTACAACAAAATCTTTTGCATAATGGGGGGTGGGATTTAATGTAAAAATCAAGTTTAAGGTAAGTGTTAAGTTTTTTAATAAAACTGTATTCTGTAGAGAGACAACTACAGGTGTCAGTTACAAGAGACTGTAGTCTACGTACCCAATTACTTTCTCTTTTCAGACAAAAGTTGGGAATTATAAGAACGGGTGATGAGGTTTAATCAAAGATTAGAACTTTTTAATTAAAGAGGGCCTTATATGACTAGTCATTTGACATTAATTACTGTTTTAGTTGGATTCCTTTTGATTTGTAAAAGGCCGTAAGCACTGAAAAAATTGTATCACATGGTAGAAACTGCTGATTATTAACAAAAAAAGTTCTCTTCATCAACTCATCAGTCACCTTTATAAAAGAAACAGCATTTCAAATGTTGAATATCTGTCTTAGAGAAACAGACTGGTGAGTTTTAAAAGCAGATGGCACTTCAGCCAACTTACCTTTGAATGGGCAGCCTGAAAGCACTTAATTGTAATGATTGATAAGGTTTTCTGTCAATGCTCAGCAAGACTTTCAAGGGGCTAAACAGCTGGTATGAGTTACATTTGGAGTTTTAACTAGCTGACTACCCTTTGGGGGGTCCTAAAACTAACTAACATCACTGTTATTAATAGAGGACATCAATCAAAATGAAATGCTGAGGAGGAAACTGTACTGAGACATCAAGTAATATTTTAATTTGTTGGCTTATAGAGAGCAGGATAAATGTTAACAGTGTCCTTGTGCAATGGCTTTACATTCAAGTTCAATGGTGGCATCAATGTTTGCAAGTCATTCTTTTGTGAATTTTGCTTTTTCACACATTACAGTTATTCAGAGTAAAGTATGTACTGTGACAATGAAAACTCCTATCTGAATAGACAGAAAAAATGGAGAAGCTGAAAAAGGTATAAAGGGAGTAAAAGTACTTCTCAACCCATAAGAATTTTGAGGGTGAAGTTCACATTGACACACACTCAGAGTAGTGAACTTTGTGTAGTGAACTTTTTGGAGGGATATATGTGAATGGAGGAGAATTAAACAAAACCACAATCAATTCCTAACTCATAGGGCTGCAATAAAATTCTATTGGATCCACTTATGTGCAGATCCAGTAACACCTCTGTGGCCTGTCTTAATGGCCTCCTCTCTGGCAATCTGCAAGTCTATACCAACTGAGGACCTCACAAAGGAACATCATACTCCTGCTGTCTCCTGAAAGACAAGTAACAGAACTGCTTAGTGCAGTGCTGGGCCTGTGCCAATATGCACTCCTGAGAGAGCTAGCTTATTGGCTTGTTCCCAATTAGTAAGAAATCAGTAAGGTTATGTCCATTTCAAGGATAGCATATGTGGAACACGAATACCATGCCTCCCTGTTGCTCTGTAATATGATCTTCAGGCAATAAGCAGTCCTTTGGATCTGTTACAGAGAGTAAGGGCTCAACCTTTTTTGGCCAGAGGGCTGGGTGGACAGTGCCCGGCTGTCAGTGGGCTGGATCGGGCTGGTGATCCTGTTCTGACATGGGGTGGTTGTAGCATACAGCTGTGAGGAGGAGGGCAGTAGGCATTTCAGCTTTACCCAGGCCCTGCTGGGGGGGAGGGAATAGATGTGGCCCAGCCCCACAGGGAAAAGGGGGTGTGGTTCAGCCCCAACCTGGCCCAACGGGCAGGACAGGGTATCCCCGAGCCCTGCAGGCGGGAGGAGGGTAGAACCCAGCTCCGTGGGGGATGGATAGTCGACCTGGCCCATCAGGGAGTGGGGAAGGAGGCCTGAACCAGCCCCAACCTGGCCCCATGGGGGAAAGGGGACATGGACCAGCCCCAAGCAGCCTGGTAGAGAGGGACATCCAGCTGCAGGGGTGGGGGGATGGGATGTGACCTGGCCCCAACCTGCTGCCCAGGGTTTCAGGTTTGGGAATTTGGCAGTGTGAAGGGTGACCATATTTATTGTCAACACTCCTCTGTTGCCAAATTTCCTGATCCATGCAGAGTCCTGCGGACTGGAGACCTATGGCTGTGTGGGTCACATTTGGCCTGTCACCAGAGGCTGAAAGTTGGAAGGTGGAGTAGAGCCTTAGAGGGTAGATTTGTTGCTTTTCTATGAAGAATATTTGCACTATACATGTCTCATGTAGTGTCTCTGTGCATAGGTGCACTTTCTTATGGGGCATGCTTGAATAATTAATAGGTGATTCCTAGCACTGTTGCAAATGCACAGCTCCTGTAGAAAATGGGAGGGGGTTCTAAGTCTTCTGTTTTGTCACAGTTTAGTCATATTAGTAATTTATAGACCCGCAAATCAATTAAAAGCCTGTTTCCCATCAGAAGCTACAGAAAATGCAGGATTATTGAGAGTCATATAAAGGCAGAAGTATTGACATGGTAAAATGCAATAACCTTACAGGGAATTATTATTGCCCAGAATTAATATCCAATTTATTTACCAAAACTGGAGTGAGTCTCAAGCAACAGTATAAAAGTAAGTCTCAGCAACAACTAAATAAAACTATTGGATTACTTTATTTTAATCTACTTTAATCTTGGTACTAGGCTGAGATGTGGGTTTAGTTCCTGACTCTGATGTATATAATTTTATGTTACTATAGAGAAGTCACTGAACTCAGTACCTCAGTTCCCCATTTATAAAATGTGGGTAAAACTTTATTATAGGGATTATAAACTCTTTATGAAAAGGAATATATCTTACTGAACATTGGAATGATGCGTGTCAAAAGGGAGGGAGGGGGTCTTAAACACTTTTATTCAGACAATACTTCTAGCATAAATTATATTTATTTTTATTTTCTAACATCAACACTAGCTTGTTAGGAACTGAACATCACTATAAAGACGGGGTAGAATATTTGATAGTTAACAGGCAGTTTTAAAACAATTAAGTAAACTATGGCTATGTCACAGCTGTTCATAAAAAAGGTCTAAATCACAATATGTTTTCTATAGTATTATGAAGTGTTAACATCATTCAAAAAAGTTTTCATTTTTATTTAAAAAGATATTATTTCTGTCTGAAGACAAACATTTAAGTGAACTTTACATCTAGAATGACTACAAAAAAGTGTGTTTTATTATTGACGAACTATTGTTTTTCAAGGAAAATGCACTGGATAAGAACAAAAAATTAACATAATATTTTGTATTCTTTGCATTGGTTATTTCCCAAAGAAAGCCTATCAGTTAAAATGATGAATTTTAACCTTTTCCAATTCTTCTAGAGAACATTCAATTTATATTCTTCCGGCTCTTTGCTACGTGTTCACCATACTGATGCAAAATTATTGTTTTTGTAATATTTATAAAAATCTCTAGATGTAAGTTTTCAAGGACATATTTCACATTTCTTTCAGATGTGGACCCTCTAGTATAATTTAAGAAAAATGGAACAAAATAGCAGCAGACTGTATGGTTATGTGATTTAATGTATTAATATTGAAATATAGTATTATATTGAATGAAAGTCTGATGGTCAATAGCAAATACAAAGGTCATGTTATCACAGAATACATAAAGTTTAAGACATGAATACCAATGTATCCACATTTCTGAATGTTTTTTGTTCTCATGAGTTCCAATAATGTCCTTTAAAAATTGGTAGCTTCAAACTCGCTTTACAAAAATAACCCTGTCAATATGACTGAAAGTGATTAAATACAGAACAATTTGATTTTGAATCCATGTTCACATTTTAGATTTGCATAACTGTTATCTCAAGTAGCTTCTGCAACCTTGAAAACAGACTTTAAGAACTCTAGGTTCTTAAGGAACCCTATTTAGTTATGATACAATTAATTAGGATGAATTTTCAACTGCATTACACCTGTGCAACTGCACTCATGAAGACTCCAGAGATATAGCAAGGGACAAAATTTAGCCTAGTATTGGGCTGTTTAATCTATTCTATGGTTCAATTTTGAAAGTGTAGAAGCATAACAGCTGTGACCCCAAATGAAAGAACTTGTAACCTTGGGCCAGTTTGCATAAGATTGTGCATATATGAGTCATCTTTATATGTACCATCAATGGTGTTTTGTCCTGGCATGTACAAGTAATCATATGCTCACAAGTGAAACCAGGTGATTAGGTATGTCTGACTTCTCATATCTGGTAGAGATGTGGCAAAGGGTAGTATTTCAGACCTGAATGTCCTTCTATCACTTGTATGATTGTTTCGGCATGTTTCGAAGCGAGCATCTGGTATGTCTAAAAAAAATCCAGATTCAATCACCCTTTGGATAAGGAGCATTGGTCATGTCTCTATAGGGTGGAAGTAATTGCATTCAACAATGCAAGTTCTCATCTGTGTTCCCAGGACTTTTCTTATATTTTAACCAGTAATGATTTCATGTGATCCTAAGGTCCTGGATTCCTCTTCATGGGCAAGGTACGTAAATCCTTTCTTAAATTTGGCTCAAAATCAAGACTTAAAGCAAAGCATGTGCTTGAATCTGGGGGTAGATATCCATTAATATAGCCATCCATGTTAGAAAATAATAAGGAAAAGCAAAAAAAAAAACCCTTTAAAACTGCTAAGTTTGAAGGAGGGATGTGACTATAAGAATGTTATACTGAACATAGTGATTTTCTACTGCATTTACCCTGGGTAATAAATAGTAAAATTTAAAACAGGATAGTAATTGTATGAAAGATGTCAAATAAAAAACATTCAAAATCTAGATTTATGTAAGTCTGAAAAGAAAGAGATCATAAGTTTTTATACCTTATATAATATAAACCCAAAGATATGGTAGGGTATCACAGGAGTTGTGGGTGGAACTAGTATGTATAACATGAAGTGTTCTGAAATGAAGATTTACAAAAATGTTTTATAGACATGATACAACTTGTCCCACATCAAAGTCAGTACACATTGAATCTCTGGAGAGATTTTTTTCAAATTGTGTGTCATATAACCAACTGGTTTTATAATCAGTGAACAGATTCCTTCTCTTCTCCTGAATTAGAGCAATTAGTACTGCAAATTAAAATTGGGCACCTTGCTCAGTCTTCGTCCTTTTTTTTTTTTTTTTCAGTTGCATACATCTTGGATCCCTGCAGGTGATTTTAGCCTCATCAGAGAAAATATTCTTAAATATATCAAGTCAAATGACTGAGTGGCTTGAATCTTCAGAGAACTACAAATATCACCTTTCTTTCCTATTTTATCTTGGAAATAGGTAAAACACTGTGATTTAAGGTGGCTGTTAATGCACCCATCATATGTCCCAAAATGAAAAGTTTCAGAACCTTCTAAGTCAATTACATACCATGAGAGAGAGTGGTGAGTACAGTACAGGGTTGGTATATCCATTCAGAAATCTGCTAATTTATGACCCTGACATCTGTTAATATCCGACCTGAATTTACAGAACAACTTAGAGCAGATCCAAGAAAGTACATAGGTGCCTGCAATTTAGGCATAGCACTATTTAACTTTTAGGTGTCATGCCTCAGAGGAAAATCCATAGCCTAGGTGCCACATACATCTGAATTTCTGTACAATGCATGATTCAGAAAATTCAAAATCAGAACTACGACTGGCACTCTCACTAAGGTGCGAGTTACCTCCAGGTAATTTATAGGAATTCTGGGACAGAAATGTATGAAATCTCCCTTTTTGGGGGTTTCAGATGCCTCATGGCTACATAAAGGCACATGCATGAAGCTGGGATCCATGGCCTGATACACTTTCTTAAGAATAGGTTCCTATAACTTTTCTTTCAAAGACCTTAATGAGGCTTACTGCCTTAAAGAGGTGGATATATCAGTCCTTTATATATCTAAGAGGTTAGAGTACTCATGATGCAAATGTGGCTTTTATTTCTTTCTTAGCCTAAGAGGGTTCCAAAATTATGAACTAAGCACTTTTAATCTAGTGGAGAGATATTTTCCCAAGACTAACCCCAAAGTAACAGAATTGTTTTTTATTTCTTTCTCTCTGTGCTCCAATATATGTAAGTATTTATTTATTTATTCCCTGCAAAATGGGACTATCTTCAATAGGACAGACTAAGAGAAAACTACCACAGAATATCATTTAATATGGTGGTTCAAGCATTTAGTTGGGGAGTAAGAAATATGCCTTCAAATTGGTCAATCTTTTTGGCAATGAGGTAAAAGCATGGCACCACTTCCTTTTTCAGTTGCATTTTGTGTAGTTCTTGAGCCAGTGTTTAAATCCTGAAGATGGCTTCAAAGGTGACACACTTTATCTATCTTATCAGTCACATAAGTGTATACTTATTTTGCACTGCCAGGAAGTAGGCTTCACTCATAAATATCTTAATTAATCAATTTATTTTCCAAACAGAAAAAGTGCACAAGGCTGTATACATCTGCTAACTGCTCAAGCCAAGAGGGGGCAACAGTATCTTTCATTATGACATTCATTTCAATGTGCAGAGAGGTGATATTGCAAGGTAATGAGTACAGTATGTTCTCTGTGTTGCCATTTATGAAAGGTATGTCTTAGAGATCAGGAAATGTAGGGAGTGAGACCTGCATAAGTCAAGTTGAACTGGACTTTGTACGGGGAAGTACAATAAAATTAAAATATGTTCTCTATATACAAGAAAGAAAGAAAGAGAAGTAGGTCAACTGTACTCTAAGGATAAGAATGAGATTAAAGATAATCTGGGTATGGCTCTAACATTAAATGAACATTTTTTTCATCTGTTTTCAGAGAGGATGATGATGCGGGGAGAAAGGTAGGATAACTAATGGAAGCAGGTTTTAGACACTGAAATAAGCACAGTTTAGGCAGAGCAAAATGTCAGGTGTTTTACAGAATCAGATTGGAAGGAGCAGGTACACACTATCCCAGAATACTGAAAGAAAAGTACATAAAATGGGATAAAAATTTACAGTAAAAAGCTCAATGCCATGTTTTTAGGGAGAAAAACTGAAGATTCAATGTTTGGAAGCAACAGGAGAGAAATGCCTAAGTATATTAGTCATGGGATGATTGAGCTGCCAATGTACTCCAAGTATGAAAAAACCAAATGCAATCCTAGACCTTACTGAAGCAAGATATTTCTAGTAGAGATAAGGAAGTATTAATGTCTTTGCACAAGGCTCTTGTGAGATCTCTGGAATACTGTAAACAATTTATGCCTGTTCAAGAAAAATGAATTCTAACTGGAACAAGTGCAGAGCAGGGCTACCTGCATTATTAGAGGAACAGCGGATGTCTATATACCCAGAGGAGACTAAAAGTGAGGAGGTTAGCTTGCGAGAGGGAGAAGATTTATTTAAATGACAGTATAATTTCTTCACTTTGTTTTAAGTGTAGTTAGCTAAAATCATGAAACCAATTAATTAATATGGCAGTCTGAAGAGAGCAGGGGCCTGGACACAGTGACACAGAAGATTGTTTTCAGTCCTATTCCTCTGTTCCTAAATTTCCAAACTAATATTCCATTTTGAAAAATAATACCACTTTGCCTGTTTCAAAGTAAATTGAATTTTACAATGAATTTTGTCCTATGGAACCCCTGAAGCCTTATTTTTTTTGGCTTCTCTTAGAACTGCTATAATGTCCTTGCAGCAAAAAATATGCCTGCCTATCTAAAAAATATATGGCTTTTTACATTAAAAAATCTAAAAATATGGATAAAATTCCATACACCCAAAAATATGGATAATTTACATTTATAACCTTTTTGAAGAATGGAGACTGATCTGTATGATCTCTGTGAGGCGTGTGGGACCTCACTACAGAAATGACGGTGGACCACTCCTCCCAGGAGTACCAAAGTATTAAAGTATTACTGTCTTGTTCTGTGGTGAACTCTCCTCTGGAATACTGTATTAAAGATGTGTTAATTAATACATTAATTGTCAAGGTAAATAATTATTGTGTTAATTAATAATGTATTGATATGGGGATTAATATTCCTGCCATGAAGAAACTGAAATCAAGTTAATTACTGGAGACAGATAGATATTCTAATTCTGAACTTGTGAGAAACAGAAAGTTTGTAGTGCTGATGCTGGGCATCCAGGGAACCCTGTTCACACATCTCAGTGTACTCCGCAGGCTCCCTCAGTCTGTTTGGTGACAGATGACAGCAGTGCACATAGCAGTCCTGATTGGCTCATCCAGACTGCTCAGAGCCAGCCTGTTTCCTCGCAGGACAATGTGGGATTGTGAAGGGAGCATATTCTGTTTCCTGTTTGGCTACAGTAGAATCAAAGCCAACCAATATGCTGTGTCTAGGGAGGGGAGGAACCAGGAGTAAAGCAATTCAGGATGTTGGAGGACTGTGCTCTGTGGCTTCTCTCAGAAGAGTCAGTTGGCATTCACTTTCTTGTGAGAAACACTCCTGGGAATGATTTAACCCTGGTTGTTTCCAGGTTATTTTTTCTCCTGGAGCAGCCATTTCTTTTCTGGCAGAAAAATCCTGAACATCTGTACACTCGTGATTTTTACTGGGAAAGCAGAGCTTCTCCCAGGAGAAAATGAATGTCTGCATGTGGCCGATTAAATCTGCATGGATTAGCAATAGTATTTCATCCCAACAGTTTTTTTCTACTCTAGTGCAGTAGTAGCCATAATTTATCATTGACTACAACCATAATTGATGTGTTTCTCTCAGTAACTGGCTAGCAAGCATCTAGCTACAACCAAGAGGTAAGAAAAGAAGTACAAAAATAGCGTCTTCTGCTAAGCAGCGATCCAATCACTGTTGCTGCCCTGTGCACCACTGCCACCAAGGGGGAAAAACTGTCTAGCCACAGCATTTGGCCAAAGGAACAATGGAGGGATTCTGCACAAGATCTTACACAGACTGTGCAAGTGGTAAGACCCAACTTACACCACTACCAAAACCTGTAGCCCACGTAAGAGCTAGGCTGATTCAAGCTCTAAATAATTATACTTTGGTGTGCATGTTTCTTTGCAATGATATGACATTGATACAACAGTTTGAAATATTTTTAACTGCTAGCACTATGAGTGGATGATGTATTGCCCCTATTCCATTGCTGAAAAAAATTGGCATTTTGTATCTCTTTCCCATTATCACTATCGTGCTTTTCCATAAAGCCTGCCTTGTCCTTCTCTCCCAGAATTATAACTTTATAAGGTACTCCCTAGAATTATAACCAGCATTAAAATCACTGAAGATAAATATTTTATATAATAACAAATAAACTCATTTCAGCTATAATAAGGAATGCAAATACATATGGTAATTCTCAAGTTAGCATAACCTTTTTTGTTAAAATCGAGGTTAAAGTTGGACTTCATTTACAATGTGTAATCGCTTCTCAGCCTCTTGAAGGCTCAGATCGAAAACATCTACCATTGAAATTCAATCTCTTTAAGCAGTTCTGCACACTTTAATTTACTTAGTTATGATCTTAAAAATTAATGTTTCATCTATAAAGAATTACATTTTTAAAATACTGATTATTGGATTTATTATTCTTATTATTCATATAGCATTTTTCTGGCATTAGGACCCTTTTCACTAGAGACACATTGAATAAGAAGGCAATCCCTATCCTGAATCATTTACAATTAGGAAAACAACTTCTATTGCTTAACTGCCAAATTGAAGAAACCAATTACAGTGTTTCTCAAGAAAACGTAAGAAAAGCCTAATGGTTCTCTCCGTTGCTATTGCTCCACTCTCCTATTAGTAAAAATAGTAATTAGAATCTAGACTTCATGATCTTAGTGAGGATGTAGTTAGTGGTTGTCACTAAGAAGAAAACTAAAAATACCAAACAAACCAAAAACCAACAAAAAAAAAATGCATTAGCTATGTTGAAGAATCAGGCATAGAGGGGAGTGTTGTGCCTACCCATTCCTTGGTACTACTCCTACAACAGAACTTTCATGTGCTGAGTTAAATACATACTTAACTCTTCTCAGAATTACAGTTGCTAATTGTACATATTTTATCATGAAAATCCTGACATTTTGTTTGGCTTTGTTTTTGTTCTTTTTAAGAAAAAGCAGAGGTACTGAAATCACACTCATAACACTGGATTATTGTGACATTATGCCGAAAAAGCTAATTTTACCATTAATGAAGTCTGCAGCCACCTGTGCTATCTATCTACTCCATAATAATACAGATGACACTGTTGTCATATTTATTTTCTCTTTTTACTAGGAAAATAGGACTATTTCCACAAAAGGTCTTAGGTGAGACCCAGAAGCATAACTTCCACTTTAAGTCTTAACCCCCCTTGTTCAGCTGCTACCTAAACCTGGATGGGCCTACAGCCCATAGGCACCTCGTTTCCAATCCTATAGCTCCCTAGGAGCCTTAAGACTTTGGTGCACACCTACTAAATCTGTGTATGAAACACTGGTTGTGTCGATGCTACTGACATGTCCTCTCCTTCCCTGTATTTGTCATTTTTCATGGAATAACACAATGTTCTTTAAGCCTGAGTGAGAGTAATGCTTTAGCCTAGTACTTCAGGCACTTATTTAGGAGAACAGATGCTGGGTTCCCAAAAATTGCTCTATTGACTTTCTAAGGGAACTTATGCACATAATCCAGGAGTGTGGGGCAGGGGTGCTTTAATTAGAGTAGCTCCAAGAGCTGCTCTAATTAAAGTGCTCAGAGTGTCATGTGTATCAGCGTCCCTGTCTTCATTGGCCAAACATTTCCATACCTGCAGGTGCCTCCAGGATTGGACAACTGCTAAGTAATAGTTTCTGTAATTGTAATTTTGGATATATGGGCCTAAGTTTCATTTTAAACTCATTTTAGATACCCAAATCCTTGATTTAATATGCCCTTTTGTCTTTTTGAGGATCTAGCTCATAGAATTACGGTCCTTAAAAGTAAAAGACTTCTGAGCTAGGGATAGAAATTACACATAAACTGGTATAAGTAATCAAAAACTGGTTCAAATCTGCAGCATAACAGAAGTTCAGTGCACATAAACTAGTTTCAAAATGGCCAAAAGCAGATAAACTGGATGGATGTAGTATCAGACTTAGCTGATTTAGGTTAAATTGGCTTATTGAACTCCTGTCCCAGATCCCATCCAGATTCAAGTTAACTCACAGTTCCCCAGCATCCCAGCAAGCCTTGCACCTTCCCTGCAATTCCCGCCCCTCCCTCCCCCCCTTACGGGGTGGTTAGGCTAGCTTGGCCCAAGCTGTCTGTTCCAGCTGAGCAGGGAGGCATGCTCTAGCACCGCCTCCTGCTTGATCTGGAATTAAAAGTGAATGTCTGTATGTCTGTTCACTTGCTTATCTTCTCAGCTTAAACTAACCTGCAATGATTGAATTGATTCAGCATTGGGTTTTTTGACTGTCTGTTCTTAGCCCCATTGTGTACAATTTTGACTAAAATTCATTTGAAGAAAGTATGTCTGGGTGAAAAACTATCTATGGTGATTTATATATTTTAGTAATCCCTTAATTCATGAAAACCATTAGTATTTTCATTTACTGTACTATTATGTTAAGATGTATGAATACTTTTAGGGGAGATAACTTTTAAAAGGGAAAGATGACACCCTGTGCTTTTTAGTAGCAGCCAGGATCTCATAATATTGTTTTCTGCTGTGCTAAAAGCAGGTGTGAATTGCAGTAAGCAATTTAGGAATTCAAGCCCCAGTCCTGCAGTGAGCTCCAGGTGGGCGCAGGGGCTTGCCTGAGCAGAGTTCAGGGCAGGATCAGAGCTGTAAACCTGAACTAGGAAAGGCTGACTACTTTTATTCTCCAGTCTTCAAATGGACTACTTAAAATACCTATAAATACTTCATCTAGACAGCAGGGCACCGTTTCAGGAACTGACTGCCCATTATAGTGCTGACAATAAAAAAGGAAAATACCCCAAGGGAGTGGGAGCAGGGCCTTATGACTTTCTTATTGAACTCAATGTGAAACTTATAATTTCCTGCCCCCACTTTGCAGGATGCTTCAGTTTTTAGTAGCCATTGCATTATGCTTCTAAGCTACTTTCAAAGAACTCTGAAGCGAGGGATTTATTGCAGTGAAAAGCCAGAGAAAACTGTCACTGCTGCAGAATTCGAAGTCCTGCTAGAGTAAAGATTTCTTTGATACACACAAAAAAGCACTGGGTGCTTTTCTTCATTGTGGCTCCCCTTCCACCCCACCACAGCCCCTAGTATTAATCAACTACAAATAATATTAGTTTGATTTCTAATCTCTGGGCTAAGCCCTAAAAGAGTCATCTATATCCTTACACACCCATGCACACAAATACAGGCATACAACATGCCCACACCTACACGCACACAGTCACATTCACATACATACACCTTTTGGAGGCATCCCAATGACAATACTGAAAAAGGGAAACAGACATACACACTCTAATATAACCCCAAAGAATTGCCTTTTTCATGTCAGTGCTGCATACAGAGATCAAACATGCAACGCAAACATCAGCATGATCTCAAGGCTCCTCTGAGGAACTTTCAGCAGTTTGTGGTGGTAGAGAGCACCTGTCTGGTTAATGTGAAGGGATAAGGGAGTATGTTAAACAAGGGTAGAGGGAATTGGGGAGGGATGCATGAGACACTGTGCTAATTGAAGCAAAGCATTTTATTAATCTAGCGTGCTGGCTCCAGGCATGCCTAAAATCTAAATAATGATGCTAAACTCTAAAGCCCTTATCCTGCATTCCTTGTGCACTCAAGATTCCAGTTTAAGTCAGTGGAGCTTTTAAGTATGCTAGGAATTCAGGCTCAGACCACAGGCCATCATAATTAATTAACAAAAACCTAACAGTGTTTAGAAAAAAAAAGAGTTTGATATAGTCATTTTTTTTCCCGTTTAATATCAATATATTTCAGCTGCAGTCAGACCAAGGGCACTGTTCTGCTCACCTTACTATTTAGAGGAATACCTAAAACATTGAACTTCCTCTGGGATATCCAAATTATTTTTCCTGACAGTTCTGCTGCTACTGGATAATGTATGCACATTGTCCTGCAAGGTCATGTAGAGTACCTATTAGGTTGCATAGCTCTTTAGGTATGGTTAGGGATTTGGCTTGTATATTATAAAACAATTCCATTATTTTTAGGTGTCTTTGCATATCGAAGTATGCTAATTTTACTTTGTAAATAATAATTAGCTTATGATTGCTCAGTGCTTTGAATGTATGCAGTGCATTGAAAGTGAATAATTACTAATTATTATGTGCATTATTATTGTCTTGACTTTTATTTTCAAAATACTAAGGAAACCTCTACATGTTACATGTATTACACAATTACCTGGATACTTGCACAATTCGTTTAGACTGGCTACACATGCAAATTAACTATGGTGCCTTAAAAAGGTCCAACCAACTCTACAGTCATCGCTGGAAAATATGCAATAACTTTATAGCTGGTTTCTACCCAGCTTTAATTTACATGTGTATCCTGTGCCCCTGACAATCTCATCCTCTTCCTTTAGATCATTGTCCAGTGCAGGGCCACAGGGTTTGCTATGGTCTACCATCTTCATTAATGTTCATGCTGAACTTCAGAAGCATAAGCCACTGTGACCTTGGCTGTAGACCTTAAGAGACAGCGTGAAAATTTTTAGAGGCAGGACCACAGTGTACAATGTTATTTTGCTGGGAGCCGAAATATTACTTCAAATGCCAAGAGATGGGCCATCTTTTTACATTTACCTTCATGGAAATTACACCACCAGAATGACACGCCATCTGTACATCCCTTCATTATAATGACATTGAATTTTGCTTTCCACAATTTTCTTAGTACCAGATGCCACAGTGATGGTAGCTATGAAAAGATCTATATGAAACAGGTAGATAAGCTAGTTTAAATAACTGATTACAATAACCAATTATGACAAATTATCTGCTAAAGATTTATCCTAAATCTTGCTATACAGTATGATAGATACATAAACTTAGGCTTTGATTCTAAAGAAAAACTTAAGCATGTACACAAATGTGCATACTTACATACGTACTTAATGAAATCGTATGCCATGAAAAAATACTATAGATTCCTACTAACCATAAAAAAAAAGTTTGTATTAACCATAAAAAATACTGTGGATTCTTATTAACCATAAAAAATACTATGGATTTTTGAGTACACTAGTCTTTCCAGTATTTAGGTATTATTTCTATGGATAAAAAGGACTGAGGAAGTTGCAGGAGACTGAAGCCGTTGTATCTTCTTCACCTGAACTAAAAACAACAAAAGTTATTAAAATATATCTGAAATTATGTGGCTTGATCATTGGGCCCAGCCCTATACAAGATCCCTTTCAGTCCTATAATGGTAAACTTCTGTGTGTGAATTTTTAAAAGTCACCTGGACGATTATTTTCTAACCCCTCTCTTTCAGCAGTGAAACTCAGCTACTTAACTAAGTTATCATGATTGGTTTAACAACACAGAGCTGACTGTATTGTTTTAATTAACAAGTTTCCCATGGAGAAATGTGTTTTCATTAAGTTTGATTTTATCTGTGGAAAAATGTCTATTTCATGTAATACTGATGATAAATTTAATTTCACATTCACATTTCAACACCAAGAAAAATGACATTTTTTGTGTGTTGTTATTAAATGAAACTTCCTCTAGAAAATCTGAAATTTCAAGTTTTTTATCATGAAATTGGAACAAAAAATGGGTGTTCTGGCCAGCTGCAATTAATGCTGAGTTTTCCCTGTTAAGATTCTCTCTAAATATTACCATAAAAAATAGAAGACTACATTACAGGCATCTTTTGAATTCTTTCTTCTTCATCCCCTTAAATATTCTGTAATTATATCTTTCAGCCCCAGGGGACTCAACTCTGAGGTAATTCCTGACCTTACTTTGACTTTTTGACCATAGTGGTCAGGAAACCACCCTCTCTGTTCTCGCAGTCTCAGTGGCACTGCCAGCTACCATTTCAGAAGCTGGGAAGTACAAAGATTTTCTTCCCTTTGCCCTCTACTTTGTTAGATAAAAGAGCAGCTATCATTTCACCTGCATGACTCTGGTTAGTGTACAGCAGAGCAGACTCAGGATGTATTTGAACCTACCTGACCATCGAAAAAATGTGACTTTTCCCGAAGGGATGATGCAAGTGCAATGAGTAAATGTCTGTCATACTAACCTGCTAAAGCATTTCTGCAAAAAAAAGATCCTAAGATTATTCCAACAGCCTTCCTTACAGTGAAAGAAAAAAGCAGCGTGAAAAACTGCTAGAATAGTGGCATTTAACTAGCTCTTAATGATGTTGGTTAATACACAAATGTAGGCCCTACTCCCTCCTGCAAAGATGTAGGCACACATGTAAACGTATACACTTAAGTAGTCCTAGAGAGCTAATGAGGCATCTTATAGTCATAAAGTGAAGCACATGCTTACGTTTTTGCAGGATGAGGGCCCAATTTATTTTTTTTAAAAAGACAGCTTGCTTTTTCAAACAGTAATTTTGCTATCACTAATGGCCATTTGCTGTTCATCAACAGGAAGGAAGAGGATGAAATATAACTCTAATGGGTGAGAGAGTGAGCACGTCTACACAAGATGTTTACTATGCAGTAGACTAATTAGCTGCACAGTAAATCTCTCAGCATCTACATGTGTGACCCTATTAGGCTGGAGTAAACTAATGTACTCTGCATCAGCATAGTACTTGTACTCCACAGCAGGGATAAAAACTGCAGCAGCTCCCATGTAGATGCTGCCCCAGCTGGCTGCGGTACAAGGGTGCTTCAGTGTGGGGGCTGCCTGTTGGCTAGTCTCCACACTGAAGCACTTTTGTGCCCCATCTAGCTCCTCTGCAGCACACTGAGCCAGGCAGAGCAGCCTTGGGCTAGTAGGCTGATTCCCTGGGAACTCCTGCCAGCTGGGGCTGCTCTGACATGACTCAATTTGCTGCACTCCTAGGCACATGTTCAGACAATAAACTCCAGAGTTTATTGCATTCCGGCACATGTTCAAATGATACACCTGGGAGCAATAAACTCTGGAGCAAAAACTCTGGAGTTTATTGCTTCACATTAATTGCACATGTAGATGTGCCTGAGGAGTACTGGCAAAGGCTGAGTTGGAGTTAATGCCACATATGACAATGACCATATCATTTCCCAAGAACCAAATCATTCCCCAAGATAGGGCGAGATTGTAGAGCAGAAAGAAAGCATGTCCCTGATCATAACCTGGAGAACTTTATAGGCTGGTATTGTGTCTAGCAGAAAACTATTGTATTGAGAAGATACAGTGATGCCAGTGTTAGGATTGCCTGAGACCATGTCTGACCATTTAATGCTATAGAGTGACTATGTTTGCTATCAGGGATGATTATACTGTGGGTACAAGTGGTAATAGATTCTATGCCCAGGCTAGTAAATTTTCTTGACAATTTGCAAGGCCAGTGGGGATTTGCACATGCAATATGGTTAATATTGTTATTGGATTGCAAGATACACTGTGAGGGGAAAAGATCAGCATATCACACTGTTACAGTTCACTGAAATTTCTCTGGTTTTGCTAATGTTTACTTAATGTGTAATAACACAGTGGTTGCATTATAGAGTAACCATTACTTCAATTATAAGCTGTAATAGAAAGTCACTAAAAGATTTTTGAAATGACATTTTTATGTTAGTATTTAGATACACAGAGTAGTGCTTTTATAGTTACTTCTCGAACATCAGGCTAAATTACAATAAGTGGATAAGTAATTGAGGCAGGCCTTCTGATGTGCTGATTGTTCTGTGCACATTCATATTTTTCTCCTACGTGATTTCTGGGTTAGGGCTTTCACTTCACTGATTGCCAGACAATAAGGGCAGATTAGGGACAGCAGGAGGGGGCATACTGAAAAAAGAATGTAGTCTAAGGAATGTGGTCTAAGGAAGGATTAGGCAGAATTTAGGTGTCTAATTCCAGAATTATGAACCTGAAATCTCCTGTTCAGCTGCTTCCTAACTCTTAAGGCATTTCTGACCTTAAAGTTCCCTAGGCAGGTCTAGACTCACTCCTATCTGAGCAGCTTGGCGTCTAGGTCATACCTGGGATCCAAAACCACATTTTTCCTTAGCCTGAGGGACTCAATCAAGTAAATGTTTTCATTGCCTGGATAACACAAACCAACACCACTGGGCTTCTCACAAAAACAAGCCCTGGCAGCTGCTTTTTAAAACCAGCTTCTATAACAGCTAGGAAATAGTCCTTGAAAAAGCACTGATTAGTAAATCAGAGAAAGAAGCATACTTCCTTTCGTAGCCTGAGGACACTCAAACCCACAGTTCTCACAATGTTCCCCAGCAGTAGAATATCCTAGCTCTGGAAACAGGATGCTGTGGGAGGGGATATTCCCCATCTCTCCCTATGGGAGCCATGTCACTGTGCAACAAACAATCCAAGATATACTAAACCAGAGACAGTATAACTCTAATCTAGTGAGGAAAGTACTTAGCTGAAAGTGACATGACTTGGGTTTTGATCCACTCCCCCTGCCTTGGTTTTGTGTTTTATAATAGATATAGAAATGCAGAAATTGTCTTGGAATCAGGAGCCAGAACTCAGGACTCCCCCTACCCAGGTAAAACCCCGTGCACTACACCAGTGGTTTTCAAGTGGTGGTCTGCAGACTATATCTAAGGAGTCTGTGAAAGATAACTATGATCAGTCAAAAGTACGTGAATACTCACACTACAATTCAAAGGAGTCTGCCTCCATTAAAATTATTTTGAGTGTCTGTAAATAAAAAAAGCTTGAAAAGCACTGCACTGGACTACATGTGGGGAGTCATACTCCTTGTGCATGCACTTTTTCTCTTTCTGCTCCCATTAATCATTACATCTTAAATCTTCATAGTGGCACAGCTTCAGCTATAGCTTCATGATCAAGGCTGTTTCCTGGGGTATGGGAAACGGGGGAACTAGGCCCCTGTAGGCTGCAAAAGGTTTTGAACCTGGGCCATCCTCAGGGTGAATACTCAACCTGCTACCTATTATGTAAAGGGAAGTGGCAGCAGCATCGCTACTATCTTTCAGTATCCTGAGTGTGTGGATGTGTGGGGTGCCTATAGACATGCAGGGACACTGATCTGATGCAATGAAATTATAGTGCGTCAGACTAGACTCGATTGACTTTGCTGAAGCATGCTAATTAGCATGTTTCCAGAAGCCTCTGTCTCATGTACTCAGTGTCCTGCACTTCAAAGTAGCACCAGGAGCATTTTATCTAAAGCTCATTTGATGAGCTTTAGTTAAAGCACCCTGCTACCGTTTTGAGGTGTGGGATGCTCAATACATAAGACACTGTAGGCGGTTTAATTAGAATGGCTCTCAGAGGCGCTTTAATTAAAGTGTGCCACCCCCTACCCTGGAGCATGTGTAAAGATGCCTGTGAACATTTAGAAATACTTGGAGTTCTAAAGGGGAACTTCAAATGGCTTGAAGCTGGTATGCTCTAATGGTCATGTGTGGATGATCTCAGAGTAACAAAAATGCAGCAAACCTGCTCCAACTTTATTCCTGAAGTGTTAAAGTTGGAGTGGTTTTGTTGTTTCTGAATCATTCTTAGCTTGTTCACACACAAGAATTAGAACATACCAATTACTGCTCTTTTCAAATATTCCCCTTTTTGGAAGGCCTTCAAGCATTCATGGCTGCTTACAGGCATGAGCCCTCCCCCTCTTCCTCCTCCTCCTTCCCCGCTGCGTTTTACCAGGAGAAGCAACACGTTACTTCAACTCAGCTCCGCAGCATCTGTATATTGAGTGCTTCAGTGGGACTTTTTGGCGCTTATATCTAAAGCTGATTCAATCATCTATTAGGTTAAAGCACCAAAAAAGCCCCACTGAAGTGCCTGATCTATACAGACACTGCAGGACTGGGTTGAAGTAACATGCTATCTCTTCTGGGCTCGGCTTAGAAGCACATCAAATTTAAAGGAAAGCGTGCTTTTTTCTTTCACATCTGCAAGCAGCCCATATATCTACACCCTAAAAGAATGGTTATAAAACCTATCTAAGGAGAGAATTCTGAGCTTCACAATCTGTATACTGTATTTCTTGCATACCACATCTCCCAAAGTAAGACATACAGTAGGCGGGTCTACATGTGCGCATTTACTGTGCAGTAACTGAAATCACCACACAGTACAGGCATGTGTCTACATGTGCATGCCCATATTGCACAGTACATATGGTGACTTGTGCCAACTTGAGTGTAAATTTGATACCTGCATTGTGCAGGTATCAAATTTATGCCCGATTAGGTACTTCGCAGTAACATACATGGAAACAACTTACTACACAGTAGCACTGCGTGTGTGGACTGACTTGGGACCAACTTTAGTACCAAGTCAGTCCACACACTGTGTTGATGCACTTGAACACCTGCATGTGTAAACACCAGCCTATTCCTGCTTATTGTGCAGTAACTTATTGTGCAGTAAATTTAAGCCAATATGTACCCATGCCCCACCATGTTTTTGGAATGCAGAATATAGAAAAAAAGTTTTCCACGCATGGCTAACTTGTGACCCAGAGCAAGTCCTTTTACATAGTGTTCAGGAAGGGCTGGGTGAAGTAGTTGAAACATTTTAGTATGGCAGGACACCAACAAGGCTAGATCCCAGATCTGTGCAAGAACATTAGTAAGATTCTTGTAAATAGTAAAAGCTTTGTTTCTACACCAGAAGCCTCATCAAGATACCACAGACTGAATGCAACAGATAGCTTGCCCTCACTTTAGCAGCTCAGTTGTGTGTATCATTGACCACAGCATTTGCAACTGGCTAAGCAGTTCCCTGCTCTATATATCTGATATATTGGGCCCCATTTTGAGTCAACCAACTCCCTCCATAAATTGCATAGCTTTCATGGATACTAAACACAGGGTTCTGAATTCCAGAGGACAGACCTTTTAAAAGTTAGACATAGCAGCAGTTAACTTATAGGCTTCTAAGCTCTTATTGGATTTGGCCCACAAAAACTAATTTAATTCCATATTGACTCCTCTTGCTCATTTATGAGCAGTGTTTTTGGGCTCTGAAGAAAATTCTGTATAGTACTCTTCAGCCAGAAGGATGGATGAGAGATGCCTCTATCTAAATGCAAAGAATACCCTCCTTCCTTCTAGTAAGAGGAACAGAACTAACTCAGTCTTTTTTATGAGCTCACAAAAACAACATACAGTTGTTGTACGGACAGCATTTCAAACAACAATTGCTTTAGAAAGCCCAGCATTTTACATTTGTTCCTTTCCCTGTTGATCAATAAATAGCTGCTATAAGAAGGCAACAGAAGCTTTTAGGACTAATTTGCTGTATGGTCAAATGGGATAATAGAGATTATATCTAGTGGTTAGAGCAGAGGTTTAGAATGACAACTGAGGCTCATTTGGTTCTGAGTCACTGAGAGAATTTAGGCAACTTCTTTGAGTCAACATTTCAAGCACAGATGCTTAATATCAGGAACCTAAATTCACATTTACGGAGTAATATTTGTTGCCAGCACATGGCAATAGATGTCTGGTTCTAAGTACATGAATTTGAAAATTTTTGGCACTTACTGTTTTCTGCATATTAGGTCATCTGTTGGTAAAAAAGATGAAAATCATACTTAGCAGTCTGGGTCACTGTGGGTGCATCTACATGTGCCCCTCACTGTGCAGTTGGTATTGCAGTCATTTAGTACTTACTTTAGGAACTGTGCAGTACCTGCCTAGTGGTGCTTACTTTAGTACTTACTTTAGGAACTGTGCAGTACCAGTCCTAGTGGTGCACAGGTCATTTTCGACCCTACTGCACAGTAGCACCAAGTTAGTTAGTCAGCATCACAGTTAGTGCCTATTGATGGTACATTGCCATAGTGACAAGCTACATTACCATAGCTCATCGCTACAGTGACCTAGTGTCTTGTGTAGATGTGCCCTGTGAATCATAGCTGACAAATGTTGCTGAAGTATACTGAGAACCTCAGATGAAAGGTACAATGAAGCGACCAAAATGCTGGCTTGCATCCATAGATGCTTGTCAAGCAAATCCCGGGACGTCATTCTCCCCTTGTACTTGGCCTTGATGGGGCTGCAGCTGGAGTACTGCATCCAGTTTTTGGCCCCACAATTCAAAAAGGATGCGGAGAAGCTTGAGAGTCCAGAGGAGAGCCACACACATGATCAGAGGTCAGGGAAACAGATCTTATGATGACAGGCTGAGAGCTATGGGACTCTTTAGCCTGGAAAAGCGCAGGCTCAGGGGTGATCTGATGGCCACCTATAAGTTTATCAGGGTGACCACCAGCATCTGGGGGAATGTTTATTCACCAGAGCGCCCCAAGGGATGACGAGGTTGAACAGTTATAAACTACTGCAAGAGTGTTTCAGGCTGGACATAAGGAAGAATTTCTTTACTGTCCAAGCCCCCAAGGTCTGGAACAGCCTGCCATTGGAGGTGGTTCAAGCACCTAAATTGAACACCTTCAAGAGCAAATTGGATGCTTATCTTACTGGGATCCTATGACCCCAGCTGACTTCCTGCCCTTTGGGCAGGGGGCTGGACTGGATGATCTTCTGAGGCCCCTTCCAGCCCTAATGTCTATGAAATCTATGAAAACTATAATGAAAACAGCATTAAATTTATTTTTCTGCTGACTCAGGCCTATTTTTTCCATTGAAAGCAATAGCAGTATATAAAAGAAAAGGAAGGATGGAAACATCAAACCGTCCACTGTCCATTTAATATTTTTTTTAATAATTAGCCAGGTAAATAGTCAGGCTCCTGAGATTCACTACAGGTCTTTGCTATTAGCATCTGTAAAATATTTCAAAATGAGTAAAGGTTTCTTTTATTCATACCTTTTGTTTAGAATCTCATCCTGTCACAATGGCTTGATCTCACCAAAACTGGTTTACTAGTGGCAAAAAGGAATGCATGAGAATTAGCACCACAAAAACGCTTATAGTATTACTATAAGGGAATGATGTTAAATGGAAGAATGTGTGAATTATGCTTGCAATTTTTAAACATAAATAGTGTGCAATCATGGTCTAATAATTTTATGTATGATTAGTTGCATGATATTACTAAACTGACACTACTCAAATTACAAGAATAATATTTCAATTATTTTATATTACTACACAATATTCATATTTTTACCATCTCTAAAATATACATGTTTACGCTTGCTTAAATGTCTTTTCTCCATATTATTAATAGTGCTTCTGGGAAAGAGAAGCCTACTATCGAGGTAGTAAACATATTTATCCTGTTTTTATAAGACACTCTTGATTAAAAACAGTTTTTAATTCTAACTAGTACCGAACTAATGCAAGTCTCTGTTAAACAACCCAATTGAGAGTTCATAGTTTTTTAGCTGTGGCTTGTCATGTCAATGGTAAACATTTTTATTTTTACTTCTGCCTTGTTTCTAGAAGTACTGCATGATGATAATTTAGCAATTAAAAAAAGAGCAAAAAACCCTTTTTGCCTTCCATATGAAAATATCCTCAAAGAATGGAAATTTGTACCAAAATCATTCTCCTAGGAGAACTCTGTGGTACAATAGAGGACTCCAGAACACTATCCATCATCTATTGCTATTGAATATTAAACAATTTAATCCGATTATCTCTCCAGATGATACAGCAATAAACTGCTGTTGGGTAATGAAATCTGTTTTACTTTTCTCCAAGCTCTGCTCCATCTTAAATTACTTTATTTTAATCCTTTTTTTCCTTTGCTTTTTTCTATTTCTCTTTTTCACCTTTGTAGCATCTATATTTATTTTACTTTTCCAGCTCATCAGAAAAGATAGCAAAGACTTTTGAGCAGTTTTTACAATACTTACTCCACATTTAGATCTTGCTGATTGCGCCTGACAGAGCAGTCAGAAAAAATTCATTAACCCTCTATTTTTAATATGTCCTAACTTTATAAAATATTCATCTTTTCAACTATAATTATCCTTATGCAAAGTTGGATGAATAACTATGTCTGAACATTAAAGGTCATATGTCAGATTGCATAGGTTACCATGCAAAACCAAGCTCTTACCAGAAATCTCAAGAAAAGTGCATTTCCAATGAAGTCTGACATGATCTTCAGCAACTAATATATTCTAGGAGATGGCAAATATGAATCTTCACATAAAAACATAAGTTTTTAAATCAGATGCTGAGAATCACCATATCATAAGATTACATTCATCAGGTAACATGATCTTCATGTTTCCTAGTGACTACATGGTTGTTTGATACACATTTTTCTACAACCAGAGCTCTCTTCATAAATTAAAAAGTTTGACATAACCAAAGCTAGCATAAAGCCAATTAAAAGCAGGTCTGACTCAGTTTTGACTGCAATTGTTTTTTGTTATAAGCATTATTATCACTTAGGTATTTTAAATTTATTGAAAACTAATTGGTAAGCCACATAGAATTGGGAGAAAAATATAGCAGCAAGCAGAGACAAAGATATATCCTGGTTATTCAATTATATCAGTATAAACATATTATATTAATGGAATTTGTATTGCCAGCTTCCTCCAGTTCATTCACTGCAATACTTTACACTGTGTTAATGATATACATATTAAATTGTTTGCATTTAAAAACCATATGGCAGCATCATTGGCTATTTCCATTACATTTATATTTTGGGATTTTTATGACATGATCATTTCCAAAATCACTAGTTGAAAGTTTTCAGGTTTTTGTGCATATATTAACCAAAAATAAAACTAAATAGAGAAGGTAAAATATATATTTCAGATGCAGTTGCAAACTACCAAATCTGATTATTCACATTAGTAAGATGACAAAATTAATTTCTGATAAAAGTAGTTATTTATTTGATAGAAACTTGAGCTTCATGTGCTCAGAGGCTTAGCTTGAGTTTACAGATTCACAGATACACATATGTTTAGGGCAGGAAAGGAGCTTGTGAGATCATTGGGTCCAGCCCACCTGTTCTGGGCAGAAAAGACTGCTGGGGTGAAATAAACCCACTATGGTGTGCGTCCAGTCTCCTTTTGAAGATCTCCAGGGTAGGTGTCTGCAACACCCCAGCGTGAGTCTATTCCAGAGTCTGGTCACACGAACTGTAAAGAAGTTTTTCCTTATATCCAATCTGAAATCTTCTAGAATTTGCTCCTGGTTTTTCCCTGGGGTGCTTTGGTGAATAGTTGTTCGCTTGGATCCTGATGCTCACCCCTGATTTATTTGTAAGCTGCCACCAAATCCCCCTCAAAATCTTCTCTTTTCTAGGCTGAACAGTCCCATATCTGTCAACCTTTCCTCATACGGCTTGCTCTTCAAGCCTCTAATCATACGAGTGGCTCTTCTCTGGATTCTCTCAAGCTTCTCCAAATCATTCTTGAAGTATGGCACTCAGAACCAGATGCAGTACTCCAGCTGTGGCGTCACTAATGCTGAGTAGAGCAGGAGAATAACTTCCTTAGTTTTGCTTGAGATGCGTCAGTTGATACATGCCAGTGTATTGTTTGTGCTGCTAACTGTAGCATCACACTGGTGGATCATATTCATTTTATGGTCAATTATGACCCCCAGGTCCCTTTTGGATGTAGTGCTAGCTAGCGTAGCACCACTGAGACTGTAAGTTTGTTGCAGATTTTTCCTCTGCAGATGCAGTACTTTACCATTCTCAGTGTTGAACTGCCTCTGGTTCTGGTCTGCCCATCTAACTAATCCAGCCTGGATCATCAGCCTACCCGGATGCATAGCCACACTTTCCCACAGCTTAGTGTCATCGGTGAACTTTTCCAGTGTGCTTTTCACCCCCACATCAAGATCATTGATGAAGATGTTGAAAAGCACTGGCTCCTGAGGGACCCCACAGGCTACCTTTCACCAAGTCAACACAGATCCATCTATTAGCACTCTCTGGGTCCAACTCCAAAGCCAGTTTCCTACCCATCTGACCATTAAATTGTTGGTGTTACTGTGTAGTAAGTCATTTACATGTGTGTGTGGACTGACTTGGGACTAACTGTTGCTGAATAACACAAAAGATTTCTACACCTCTCTGTCTGCCTTCTGGCACCAGCAGGGAAGAAATCCTGCTTGATCTACACAACAAAGAGCAAGGTCACAAAGATTCTCATGGACCCAGAGGGACAGTTCCCCAGCTTCTGCTTCCTCTGTGCAAAAATGAAGTTTATTTCCCATATATGGGGACTTTTTACCATCTTGAACTTTCCCTGAACTTTTTGAAGGGTGCATGAGCCCGAAAGCCTGCAAAAAAAGAGAATTTTTTTTTCAATTTCTCAATTGGTCTAATAAAAGGCATCTTTTTGTAACCCAAAGTTATAGATGTTTGCATTTCTTTTTGTCTCAGACCAATATGGCTACTATATACATCCCTAACTTCACCCTTTGACTTTAAGCTTGTCTTCAAAGTGAAAGGGCAGAAAAATCTCTCAGGATTAAGATTCACGTTTGGTTTTAATTTATTTGCATTTCTCTTTGTCTTCCTTGCCATCCTCAGCCTCTAAGTTCCAGACAACTATCACGGCATGGAATATTGAAAAATTTAATCCAACGATCTCTCTGGATAATATGGCAATACATTTCTGTTATGTAATGAAATTGCTATGAAATAACTAGTGAATCACAACTCTCAATCAGAGTGACCAAAACCAACAAATAAAAACAACCAAACAACAAAAATCCATTACTATGGCATCAGAATGGTGAATGTGAAGTCTACATATGTCCTTAAACCTCTGGGCTTGTGGACAGGAAACTCAATCTACAAGTCCTCCAATGTGTTAAATTCACAATAGGACTAAACACATTAATGGCTGTAATTTGTATCCAGGTTCACCTGTTAAGAGTTTCTAGGTACATTTCCATTATATCTTTATCTGTGATGTCATTCTCCCCTTGTACTCAGCCTTAGTGAGGCCGCAGCTGGAGTACTGCGTTCAGTTTTGGGCTCCACAATTCAAAAAGGATGTGGAGAAGCCTGAGAGAGTCCAGAGAAAAGCCATGCATATGATCAGAGGTCAGACCTTATGAGAGGCTGAGAGCCATGGGGCTCTTTAGCCTGGAAAGTACAGGCTCGGGGTGATCTGAAGGCCACCTATAAGTTTATCAGGGGTGACCATCAGCATCTGGGGGAACATTTGTTCACCAGAGCGCCCCAAGGGATGATGAGGTTGAACAGTTATAAACTCCTGCAAGACCGTTTCAGGCTGGACATAAGGAAGAATTTCTTTACTGTCCGAGCCCCCAGGGTCTGGAACAGCCTGCCATTGGAGGTGGTTCAAGCACCTACACTGAACACTTTCAAGAGCAAATTGGATGCTTATCTTGCTGGGATCCTATGACCCCAGCTGACTTCCTGCCCTTTGGGCAGGGGGCTGGACTGGATGATCTTCTGAGGCCCCTTCCAGCCCTAATGTCTATGAAATCTATGTATTTACCTTCCCAAAATCTAGGCACAGTGGACATAAGAGATAGTGTGGCTTATTGAACTGATATGTTTGGTTATATTATGCTTGCCATGGTTTTCAGTTTAAATGTTTATCACAATGTCATAGCTTTTCTTTTCAATTCTGGCTTTAGTTTGGAATATGCAATACACACAATCAAGAATGAAAACTAATCATAATTTTGAGATTATGTGCCAACCACAATTTCACCTTTATAGTCTTAAGTAGCTTACATTACATAATGCAGATTTGACACTTACATGGATTTCAGATTCTGTTTCCTCTTGTATATCTGTGCTTGTCTTGGTCTTTCTTTCAATGAATGTTCAAAACACTTCCTTTGGCCATGTGGGACCTAGGGTAGAATATGGTCACTGAGGTACAAACATAATTGTGTGTCAGTCTTGAAAACCTTGGTCAGAGAAAGACCATTATTAGAGGGATCCTGGCATTCTTTGATTGAAAAAGTGCCCAATTTTTGGTTAAAAAAAAGTAACCCAAAATCCACATCTTCTTGTGTTTAAAATGAAACACCACTCTATCTATCTATCTATCTATCTATCTATCTATAGATAGATATGGATATATAGATCTATATAGATATACAGATATTAATGGTGTTTCATTTAAATCACAGAAAAATGTGGATCTGGAGTAACTTTTTTTAAACCAAAAATTGGGGATTTTTTTTAAATCAGAGAAAAATCAGGATATCTGATTATTAGCAATGTCAGGGAACACAGAGAGTGGGAAGGATTCTGTTTTTAGCCCTGTAGCTGGATGTTTAGGACATGTCCCCAGGGAGTGGGAGATTAAAGTCCAGCCTTCTCCCCAGTATTTCTTCCCACACACAAGATTTGAACTACTGAGGCAGCAACTGCCCAAATTCTCTTCATTTATCTTATCCACCAAATATTAAAAGCCATGTGCTCAGGGGGAAATGGCAGGAGCTGAGCCGGGACTCAGAGCCTCCTTTTTTCTGGAGCTGTGTCTGTCTCACTATGCCACACTGTTTGGCTTGCTTGTCTCTTTTTTAGCTACTTAGCAGGACAGCTTCAACTGGAAAACTGGAGGTTACTCAAGGCAGTGCCTAACTCATGGAAAGTTAGAGATGCAGATGAGTGAGGAGGACCTAAAGCTTTAGTATCTCACTCTTTGGGCAGGTGTCCTAACCACTAAGCTCTGGAGCTAAAAAGTAGTAGACTGCTTCTTTTCTCTTCCTCCCCTTCTAGTCAAGTTTTTTCTCTGACCAAAGTTTCAGATACTTAAATAGAGTTAAAAGTGCACAGTGGAGTTGTACATTTACCTAGATGATCCTGTTCCGCTACAAATGTACCTAAGTGCCAACATTGCAACTACTTGGTTAGGTAAGTGCTTCTAAAGGGTGTAAAGATTGAATTGGATTTGGTTTATCTATTGATTCATGCAGAAAATAGTTTTTTGAGTGCCATTATAATTAAAAATGTGACTTTTTATAAATTTCACTGTCAAGTTCCACATTTACTGTACTGCAATGCTTTCCAGATCAAATCTATTAAGCATACCTTTAAAACTATTGTCTTGTCAGGATACAAAATTGGGACTTACACTGTTCAGGCATCATAATCAGAAAGATCATAAGCTTCAGGCCAAATTTTGCTCTCAGTTTCCTTGCTTCAAACTTCTCCCCTGTTTCTATTAGCAACCCAGTTGAAGAAAATTGGCCATGCAGGTGCAACTGAAGTGTCTTTACAGTGGTTTGGACTAGGTGACTTTTGGGGTCCTTTTTATGATAATTTAGTTTTGAAACTGAAACTGTGTTACAGTGCTTTTAGTGGCATGCTTCAGAATAAAATCCAGTTCTAGCTCCCAGAGGTGAATTGGTCCCGCAGCAGCAAAGGGAAACAGAAATTTGTTTAAATGAAGGAAGTGATTATTAGTTAAACCCCCCCACCAAAACTGCTGTGTAACATTAGATTGCACTTTTGCTGTGCAAAGTAACTATACAAAATGGAACCTAGTGACTCCAAAGATCAACTCCACCTCTACATTCACTTAGATCTGTTAATTTTAATTGTCAAAAATGTTTATTTTAAATTAAGCATAATTCATCCCCATTGTCACACCTTTTAAATGACACTTTTCTAATCTATTTGATGTTTGAGGATACTTCATGAATATGTACATTGATAATCCCTGTACAGAATACTAAAAACAAAAAAAAATAAAGCATCTTCTTGAACAAAGGGAAAATACATTCAGATATCCTACTTTTGCCATGGGGGAAAGCACCTTCTTTTCTGTAATCAGTACCTAGCCTCTTCAGTTTTATGTTTATAATGTACAGTTGCTAACAGTGCAAATATTGTCACCGAGTAGGCATTTCCATGCCTATGCTATACTGTGACATTAGCAGTATTTACTATTTGGCTGCCATTTCTTCATCTTGCATGATACATTTTTCTTATGTTAACAACTGAAGCACAGGGAAATTTTAAAGTTTGAGCGCACCTGTCAGATGACAGCGTGATAGACATCTGTGAAATACATTCAGACTTATGGTGAGCAGATTCAGTTGTAACCCCATAAAATGACATTTTAGAATATGGCAGGCTTAAATGGGAATATGTAGAACAATTACAGAAAAACATTAGGGTATGTAAAACTGTATTATTAGGGGGAAGAAAAGACAACATGGTATAGAATGGGAACTGATCCAGCTCTCCATATGGCATGTCACTCATAGTAATACCACTTCTATTCCTTCAATGAGTGCATGCATATATCAGTTAACAAACAAAGCAGAACCCATATTTTAATTTGTATACAGTTGTACACATAATTGTACACATTATAAGCTTTGCACAGGAAAGTACTATACTTCTCACAACCATTTTAAAAATAAATATGAATAACCTATAGCATGGCATATTCTGAATGCTGGATTTTTAAAATGATATTTGTTATTCAAATGGTTAATAGTAACTCTTATTAAAATGAAACCACCCATGAACCACTATAACCAGATAATCAGTATAATTGTCCTTCATTACAGTATATAGTAATTTTCAAACCAAAAAAGGCATTATTTGATAAGTTTACCAAATTGACTGTTCCACTCTTTAAGACATGGAGAAAAAGGGATTCAGATGAAGTTTACAGGAATGTTTGTCCTGGGCTTTGGATCAGACCCTGAGTTACTACTAATGTATTATTTTTGATGGGTATGGCAGTTAATGAAAATTTCCTGAGTGATCTAAAGCTACTTGGCAAAAATGAAAGGATCTTGCAGAGGTGAACCAGAGCCTGAAACCAACTCCTTATTTTGGTTTGGTGAGGTCTAAAAGAGAAACCAAATCTCCCCTTCCCCCCCAATTTTGATAGTCTGTAAGGTATATCCACAGCTGTTGACTGCATGCTGTTATAATTACTAGGTTTATGGTGATAGTCTGTGTCCCATTCTAATATTTCTCGGTATATGTATTTTGTTGGCCTGATTATTATATAGATTGGTATCAATAGAGAATACCTATAGATGTTACCATAAGGTAAATCTAATGGAGGTAAGGGAAGAATAAGCATTTGCAATGTAACAATGTAACCATTAAATAAACATCTTGTTTCTTGTAGGAGGGTTTTGTTTGTTTCAGATGACCAGTCTGGAGACTTATATTTTTCTGCAAGGTTTCTTCTGCGACCTATTTCTTTTCAAATGCCTGGTTTCTTCTGACAGTGTTTTATTATCAACGATAACATGCAAACTGGGGGAAAGCATTTTTGATTTGTCACACTGCCCTTCTCCACAGGCAAACGCCATATCAGCTGCTGTCTGTTTCTGTTTCTTGGCACTATTGTACTGAATCAGCTGACCTGAAGGTCTCATTTTCTGGGATTGCAACCTTACAAACTGTTTTTTTGAATCACATACTTGTATGCCATATTGGAATAAGGGTTAATATCAGCCCTTGGCAGAGTTTTTAAATTTCAGGGTACCAGTTCACCATCGCTTCGGCTTGATTTACTGGTAGTCTTTCAGGAGCTGACAAGAGTGAGCCTCAAGTACAATTTCTTCTGCTATAATGTTGGAAGAAAATGTTAGGGAGAGCAAGCAGATTATCTAAAGAAGGCCTGATGAGTCTGTGTCCATGCTCATTGATCTTTCGTAATCCATGTTTTCTTAATTCATTCTAATCCATGACCTTTGTCCCCACTTTAGTTTTTGAATGCCCCATATTCAGCAGCACATCATGCCTTGGAAGTGTTTGTCTGTTAGAACTCATCATCCTTGGCTGCTGTAGAAGTATAGGGGCCTGGCTCATGGTCAGGTTAATTGGAGTTCCTTTAAGAGAAACTAAAGTAAAATAGTCTTTGAAAGGATTATATCCCGGTAGGGAAGGAACTGCATTCTTATTTGGAAGTAATGCCAATGCTTTGTCATCTTTAAGTTATATATATTCTATTCTAGTCTATATATTTCTAAATACAAATGGAGTTGGCAGGTAGATGGTAGTTGCTAATTTCAGTGCTATTCAATATGTTGCTAATAGGTGTATTATCAAAACAGAAAATTTGGAACAGTAGGTTATTAACAGAGAAACAGAAATATATGTTGCAAGACTGGGTATTTTTATACCATGAGAGTACAGGTTTTTCTAAACTGTGTATGTAAGGAAGCTCCAACTCTAAATAATTTTCCGGTTCCAGGTGTTTAGCATAAAATAGTTTTTCCATTCCAAGGCTTTTCTCATATTAGGACGTAACAGTAAAATATCAGGTAATATTACATAAAAGCTTTTCATTTCACCCTTAGCCCTGGAAATGCAGCTCATTTTCACTCCAGAGTACCATTAGAAGGTAAGGATGTACACATCTGCTTGAAAATAGAAAGGTTTTTCCTTTTTTTCTTTGCGTGGAGATGTTCTGTATCCTTTCATATACATTGGGGATTGCTCCTTTAGAGCTTTATTTAGAAATGTACTGACCTGACTATCTTAAATTGCGTATACAATTTAACATACAGAGAGAGTGGATATATTTTTTTGCCTCTTACATATACTTTCAGCATGCATTGACAAATATATATATATATTGTTATGCACAATTTGGTATGAGACTGGGTCAGCATGAAGTGATTTAGAGGTGAGAAAAGATGTAACTGGCCCAAAGAAGCAAAAAACGTACTTAAGTTTTTAAAACTAAACTGTTCTGAAAAGTTAAATGCAACAACTCTACAAAGCCCGGAATAGTTCTAAAATAATGTGAACATCTGGCAGTTATGCAGAAAATATGGGTGGACACTTGCCAGAATCTGACCTTGACAAAATTGTATGAGTAATATTTCTAGTATGATTAAACAATCTGCTCATTATTTTAGGCACTAAGAGGTTTTCCCTAAACATTAATGTGCACATCTTGGCTTATATACTTTTCCTTGAATAAACTGTGTGTGTCTTGAGTGCATGTGTGTGTGGCCAATACAAGAATAAACCCACTTCATTTATTTGCCTTTTTATCTGAGGTCTTTCATGGCCCTCATCACTATTGTGTATGGGCATCTTAGAAACATTAATTAATTTAGTTCCATTTTTGTGAGGTAGGAAAGTACAAGTACTTCTTTTAAAATGACAATGTTCACAAACAATAGAACCTGAGGCACAAAGAAACTGAATTTGCTCCAAGGTAACATATGAAATTTGTGCTAAGAACAGTGTTTAAAGTTGTATCATGTGGATCTCAGGCAAATGTCCTATATTACTTATGTGAATAGCCTCTGGTCTCCATACATTTATTTACTTGAAAAATGGTGTGCAAGAGATGACTCTATTTTCTAAAATATCCAAGCGCATTAATAAAAGATTTTTGCTTTTTTTATGTATTTGGCAAAATGTATAGGCATATATCTTTTGGGAATGCTGCAAGATCTTCCTATTTGGAAGATGAAAACTAGGATGATGATGTTGTTTAGGTGGTCTGTGTTTTATCTTGATATACTAGTTCCCTGCTAAAATGTTTCTGTCCCCTTGTCCCTCTCCTATTTCCAAGCTATTCTTACTGTAAGCCTAAGCTGTTATTGGGAAGGGTGACATATAAATTAATCTCTGTGTGTGTGTGTGTGTGTGTACACACACGCATATGCACACATACACTATAGATATTATGAAGCTCACATTTAGGCCTACACCCTGATAATACATTTCCTACAGAGCCCTATTGACTTATGGGATTCTATGGACACAAGAACCTGCCTGGGTGTATGAACTAGGGACTAAAATACATCATCTGCCTGACTGTACACTTGTGCTCAAGAGCAACCAATGGTTTTCTCATATTTGATATTGTCACTCTTGTTATCCATCAAACTTTGTTGAGATCCCAGGAAGTTGCTCTGCAATTTCAAATTTCATGTTGTTGCAAAGAGTATGCCTATCTGATTTGGTAGCAAGGAAAAGAGAAGATAACAGAAGCAAACAGAGTGAAGATGAAAAACTGGGCCTCCGAATTAGAGCTTAGCAATGGTTTCAAGAAGAAAGTCAATGCCAAAGTGTTATCCCAGGGTTTCCAACACTGATAGAGCAAATCAGGTATGTCCTCACTGGGGCACTGAACTGCTAAATACTTTGTTACTAGATGAAACGTGATATGATTTCTGTGATCATTATTACTGGCTTGAGACAAATTGTGTGCACTGCTACACCACACAAAATATTACTGTTTTGTCAGCCTTTTTGCCACAAGTACCTCTTACAACCATTTGTGTGTCTTCTTTTAATTGTAAACTCTTTGGGACAGGAACTCTCATTTACTGTGTATTTATAGAATACCCAATACAATGGGACCCCTTCCTGCTTAGGGCTTGTAAAAACAGTGAAAAAAAAACAAGACAAAAACAAAAACACGTTACTATTTTTAATTTCTCATGTCGTAAGCTAGTTTAGTTAGCTGGCAGAAACATGTATATATTGTCTTGTGTATAATTTTGTTTGAACAAAATTCACAAAAATTATGGCCATGAAAGTATATATATTTTTTCAGTTCCCAGGAGAAAATTTGTGTCATGATTCATTGTGCACAAACCTGATTCTCAATTATTTCCTTAAAATGCTATTTATTGTGTAGATCCTTATGTACACAGAATATTAATACTCTTAGGCATGAGGGAAACTGAATTCCTTTTGAACCTACAGAAGACATGACTAACTTTCTTTCACATTGGAAGAGAAAGAACAAATGTAGGCAAATAATGAAATTGGCAAGACAGCTAAAAACATGAGACACCTCCTCTGCTCACACATGCCTTCTGAAAGTATTGGATAATTATATTTAACATGGAATGAGAACATAATTCCCACTGTTTTGACAAGCAACAAATTGCACATTAGCGCCTTGTAAATAATATTATAAAAAACAGTTGTCCTTGTCTGTAGTCTCTTCTTTGTAAGAATAAAATTAATTTAAGGCCCATCAATCACAAGATGTACATTATAATATCAAAGCAGCAGCTATAAGACATTGGAAATTGAAGATCCTGTATACCCAGTGCAAATTAGGAGAAATTTGGTGTTGCAATAGGAAGATAAAAGGAGAAGGTATGTGAAGTGTATGATAGCAGCATGGTGCCTTGCGGTAATCAGATTTTCACTCATGATTCATTTGAATCAGTCATTTTACTAATATTATTATCCTGACTATAATCTAAGCATAATATTGGTTGCCGCTGAGAAATGTAAATTACATATTGTTAAGCATTTTTCTTATATTTTTTCCTAATTCTTTAATTAACTTGAGAAGTTAGCTTTCCTCTTAAAATGTAGTGCAGAGGTGGATTTTATTACTATATGTTTATAGAACATCTTTCACTCAAAGATCAAAGGGTGATTTAAAGTACAAATATTAATAAAAAGGGCCTTACAGCAATCCCATGAAGTATATCACTAACTGTTATTGTTGTAATAGTCTTTTTCAACTAAAAACCTTATCCTGTAACCAAATGTGCTAGCATGGACCTACACCTCCCTGCAGAATCTTTTTTTTTTTTTTTGTGTCAGTGAGACATTCCCACCATTGTTTCCAGCTGTCCATAAATGGACAGACACTCCATAAATAATTAGGCTGAGAATGCCTGTCCATAAATTCTGTAAAAAAATTGTACCATCTGTAAACCAGGGAGAGAAAACAGCTCTGAAAAATAAGCTCCAGAAAAACACAGGGCTTCTGAAGTTACAGGGTTAGAAAGCAAGGTTGTTGCACTATCAAAGCACAGATGATCCACAGCAGTGCTACCTGGTACCCGAGTGGGAACACAACATCCTGAAGACAGGCCTTCTCAGGTTCTTGTGGTGCTGATGCTGTTCCTGCTGTGGCTCTCATCTACCTGTAACAATGCTGAGTGGGAGACAGGCAGACAGTGTTTTTTTTCTGGTGGCCTGTGCCAAGACAGGGAGCAGTGAGGTTGCTGGGGTAAGACTGGGAGGTAGGCCTGGAGACTACTATGGTGGGATGCATTTGGGGATATCAGGGTGTGGGGATGAGTAGGGGATGCCTGGAGGGTGGCAGCACAGTGTAAGGTTAAGTCAGGGATACGGGGGTGTGTGGAGGGTGTAAGGGACAACGGTGATGGGGGCAGCAGGGTGTAAGACCACTGATGTAGTCACACAGGGTTGCCAACTTAAATTTATTTTTTACTTAAAGTAAAAATACATGTCATTAAAAATCTTTCTCAATCAGTAAAAAATATGCAGATTATCAGTAAAAAAATAATTTTGAGGGTTGGCAACCCTGCTTCCAGTGCCACATCAACCTACACAAAAAGCTTCATTGAAGGATCCTGGCCCTATTGAAATCATTGAAAGATTTTGTCATTGACTTAAACAGGGCCAGGATTTAACCCACAGAGGCAAGTTCAGAATCACTCTGTGAATCAATGACAGAGCTGGAATTAGAGCCCAGAGGTTGTAAATCTGGGTCCTTCCTACCAGATGACACTTCCTCTCAACTTCACTTTTTGATGCTAATAATATGCCAGACTTTCCCACACAGAAATACATTGTGCAGACAGATTTGTTGTTTAAATCATAAGGTCTAAACTCAATTCTTGTTTATGCAGATGAAACTCCAGAGTAAATCTATTGATTTCAGTTTACACTGTGGTTAATGAAACCGCAATCTGTACCTAATAGTTGAATATCAGAATTGCCTAGTTACGACTTCGAGTTAAAATATAATGAAAACCTGTGTGATAACTTTATGAATTTTACATTGATTATATTGTATCTGTGGCTATTATGATTCATTCATAGTGATGGCACACTTCAAATAAGATGACATTTAAAAAAGAAAGGAAAGCTTACTTGGGACACAGTCCTGGGATGAACTGCATGCCTCAGGGTATTGCTTGAGGCTCTTCCACTGAAATGAATAGAAATAAGGTGCTCAGCAACTCACACGACCGATCAAATTATGCTAAAAAGCAGTGAAACACCCACGGAAGTACATGTAACAGCTGCATGAAATTGCATTGTGCTATTATTATGATGAAAATAAAACGCATCATTATAAATGAAACACTCCAAGCGCTGTTATCAGCAGAACAATTGTTATGTATTGAGCAATCAGAAACACCCACTTGGAAATTCTTAACAAAATGCTTAACATTTTATAAACAGAATTTCCAGTGAATTTAGAGATCAATACAGGAATCTCACCTCCTTTCACTTGTTTGGGACAGCCTTCCAACAAAGAGTAACAGAAGCAAATAACATAACTAGTTTTAAAATGGTGCTTATAGATTTATGAATGGGATTATATGATATGGTTACCCAAGAGAGCAGAAGACTGTATTTCAAGATCTCGGAAGTCCCTTTGAGTCCTAAATCCTATGTTCCAGAAATTGCTCTTTGCAACTTTCCCCTTGGAGTACTTTAGAAAAAGAAGGTTCTGGACCTTTAGAAAATGTATCGTATTTTACTCTGTGCCAGCACTTTTGTTTAATAGTAGTACTTCAGGAACCTGGTGTGTTAGTCAATCCAAATGCAATCTAAATCTAATCTTAATCCTTTTTTGCTCAATTAATAAACTGGATTTAAAGGGCATACCTATACTGTGTTGAGATCCTGCTAGGGAGAGCTATAGTGAAGCGCAGCATGCCTGCTTTATGTGTGCTAAACCCTGAAATGAATGTAATGAATTTGCCTTAGAAGAACACTGGATGTTCGATATGCTTATTGTCTCTTGCATGATTATGGATGTGCTCTAGTACCACTCAGAGGCAGCTATACTAAATCTGTTTGAGGGGTTGATACACATAGGGCATGTCTACACGTGCATTTACACTGGCTTAAATTTACTATGCAGTAAGTAGAAATAGGACGGTGTCTACACATGAGGGTGTTAAAGCACATTAATGCTGTGTGTGAGCTAATTTAGGACTAAAGTTAGTCCAAAATTAGTCCACAAAGTGTTACTGCGCAGTAAGGTGTCTACATGTGTGTTACTGTGCAGTAACTAATCAGGTGTAAATTTATGCTAAAGCCAGTGTAAGTCACCATATTTATGGTGTAGTACAGGCATGCATGTGCAGATGCGCACCTGTACTGAACAGTAATTTTGGTTACTGCACAGTAAATGCACACATGTAGATGTGCCCATAGAGTGGGCATGGTGTGCTTCTCTGTGGTGTCCCCAGCATTGTCTGAAGGCAATGTACACATGCCCTAACACTTATCATTTGTAAATAATGACATGTAAATATCCAACCTATTAATAAGTCCTATTAAATAAGTCCTTGTGTCTCCATAGATTTTTATTTTTACTTTCCCCATATTAGAAAAGAACGAGATCAATTGGTGCATCTACACGTGTGCTTTACTGAGCAGCAGATTCATTTACAGTGCAGTAAAGCATCATCATCTACACATGCACAGCAATTAGGTTGGTGTAGACTAATTTACTGCACTATTGAGAGCCCCATCAGATATAAGTACTATCTAGTGACGCAGTAAATTACGGTGCATGTAGATGGTGATGGGGCTGCCTGGAACATGACGGTATTTCAGTGCAAGGCTAATTGGCAGGCATCTCCCTGTTGAAGCACCCTCCTGCCCCAGCCAGCTCCTCTGCAGCACATGGAACCCCAGGGCCACTCTACCAGGGCTCCACATGGGGCATGAGGGTGCTTCAGTGTGCGGGCTATATGCCAAATAGCCTCACACTGAAGCATCCTTGTGCCACAGCCAGCCAGTCCACAGCCTGTGGAATCCCATGGGCTGGCAGGCGGCTCCCTTGCCATCCTGGGTTTCTCCCACCTGGCTCTATGTGTTACAGAGTTGATTCATGTGCATTAATTGCACATGTAGATGCACCCAGTATGTCTTTGTGTAGAAACAAGTAAAGCTCTTTTTTCTAGAATCATAGAAAAATAGAGGCAAGAGTGACCTCAGAAAGCCAGGTCACCTCTAACTCCTGGATGCAACCTGCATTTTAAAAACTGGCAGTTATGAATATTCTACCATGTCTCTTGGTAGTCAGTTTCAGTGCTTAACCACCCTCATAGTTAGAAAGTTCTTCCTAATATCAAACTTAAATTTTACATCCACCATAATCATACCTGTAGGTAAGCATGGAAGTCAGAATGTAAAGGAAATTGTGAGCTCACTGATCCTAGCACATAGAAGAAAGAAATTATGCTTTGGGACAGAAGTTCAGATCTTTGCATACAGCCAAGGGAAATACTTGTCTTTTAAGTGTAGAAGATGTATAAAACAATCAATTTAAATTGTTTTGACTGTTTTGCTGCAAGGTTCTTATTATGCATAGACACTGTTTGACTTCATAGTACATTGTATTCCATAATGTTAATACTATGATCGTGTCCAGAGAGCCCAATCATCCTTAGGCCCTATTGATCAAGATTGTAGAGAGTCTAACAACAGAATTTTGAAGCTATGGACTTGATTCTCAATTGCTGTAAATTACCATAACTCTGTGAGGAGTTGGTTGTGTACATCATTGTAAGAGATCAAGGCTCTAGGATGCAAATGCCTAAAACAATATATACACTTACAGAAATGGCTAACAGTGTTGAGTTAATATCGACCTCAAGATGATCTATGCCTCTCTAAGGGCAATATTACACATTACAGTTATACCATGTTAAACACATTTAAAACTTGAATCATTGCACATTATGGCTCATTAACAAATGCTAGGCATCTTGAAGTTATGCCACTTCAGGTGAGGATTATCATTGACTTGTACTACCTAGTTCAAGTTAAGTTAACTTCTGGATGTTCACCTGAGATAAAACAATCAATCTGTGGTCTTCCAATATCCCAGTAGTAGTGCTCACAGATGGCCTAGCTATCATCCAAAGACTCTATGATGCTAGACTGACTGCTGGGAATAACTGGGCAACATGTGGGTGGCAATGGGCTGCATGTGGAGGGATGCAAAATGGGTGAATGGAGCAGAAGGGATGATGGAAGGGGGAATGGGGGAGAGGTGAAGGGATCAGGATTGGAGCAGGAAGAGGAAGGGGAGATGGAGGAAGGAAGAGGATGGGTGGAGAGCTGCCAGGCTGCTGCTCCCTCTGACCTGCAAATTGCCTCCCCAGTCCCCTCAATTGTTGCATTCACTTCCAGATTATGCCTCTGCCACCCCAATCACTGTCTTTCCTCCCTGGCCAGCCTGAGCAGCAAAGGCACAAATGGGGCAGTTCCTTCTCCCTGACAGCTCCTGGTGTCCCTGAGGACTACACCAACTCTGTGCACCGACATCCATGTCCTGCTGGACCATACAACTGAAGGAGGGGCAGGGGGAAAGGGATGGCGGGCAGGTTGATTTGCTTCCAGGTGGCTGCAGGGCCCAGTAGGGCTGTATGTGGGTGCATGGGGGAGCATGGGCTGCACGGAGCCTGGGAGCAGGCAGGGAGAAGGGGAACCCCTCTCCTCCAGTGCTACTTCTCCCACTACTTTCAGGCTAATTGGAGTAGCAGGGTAGGTATCCAGGGGGGGAGGAGCCAATTGTTGGGTGGGAGGATGGTATAGGGGAAGAAGGGGGATCCAGGAGCCAATGGCAGTGGGGCAATTGTGGGGACAGAGGGAGGAATTCAATTGGCATAGGGGGCCCTTCCCCCCCCTCCAGTCTACACTGGCGATGGAGCTGATGAGCAGGGCAGGCATGGAGAAGACTTGTAGCCCCTAGCTGCACTGCTGCTCACCAGGTCTCTAGTGGCAAATCTGAACAGTGTACATTGGGTGGGGGGTATTAACCCCAAATGTTTAACTGATCACCAACACTAGTTAACCTTAATGCAGAATTCCTTAAAAGTAGCACCTGCTTCCTCTAAGGTGTAATTTCACCCCAAGAACATGTTTATGTTGTAATAAGGACAGCGACCATGGTGTACTGGAGATGTGCCCACACTGACTTTAACTTGTTTTTTAAACCCAATGAAAAGGGCATTTCTCTGAGAGAAGGAGAGCCCTGGGTTCTGGTCCCTGCACTCAGTGCTGTGTATTATCCCTTGACTTTGTAATGCAAAATGCATAAGTAGTACCTGGGGCAGGTGTAGGCTGCCTTCAGATCAGCCAATGGAACTTTCATTGGAAGTAGAAGATGTAGATTTGACTCCTTTTAGATAAAGGAAGGAAACAAACTTTAATTTTCTACTTCATGAGTAAAGTTACAAAGCAACAGGATATTATAGAAAATCTATGGACTCTCAGGCATTTAAAACAGTGTTCTTGTGGATTGTATGCATGGACTTAAATACTATATTCAACCCAAGTTGTACAGTAGACACCTTAGTCCTTTTTTGGATTTCTTCATAAGTCACTAACCCTTCCATGAAACCCTGTTCGGTGCAGGACTCTTGGTCCCCATGGTGCATGTTCTCTATGCCTGGGAACCCTGGCAGCAATGGTGGATCCCAGTCACAAAAGTCTACTTTTTGTTGATGCAAGGGGAGCCCAGGATTAGGTTTCCCCTACACTGGCAATAAGGTGTGATTGGATCGAATGTGCAATCCAATAAACATACCTCCTGCCATGCATGTGTGGCATGGCAAGAGGAATAACTATGTGGATCATGCATTAGCTCCAATCACACCTTTGCCTGCATGGGGGCCTAAGTATTTTTAATGTAGCAAAGAAAAGGTTGATAGGCTATCCACACAGCAAGCTCCACACAGCAAGTGACCAAAACTATGGAGTTTTACAGGTTGGAAGAGAGGATTACCAGTTTTGTCACATATACAATTAGATGATTAGGAGTTTAATGCCAGGAGATTGTAGGTGAAAACATAGTTGTGTTATATAAATGCAAACTTTTCAAGCCTTGCTTCTGTTTATAGAAATAATTGGTTGGAACCTATAAATTTGTGTTTTGGTATTGGGAATAAATGAATGTGTAAAATCAGAAAGCATAGCAGATTAATCCTTCATATTTATGTTATAAATGTAAACCCCAGAAAGGCAAAGATGTAGGTCAGCATTGAAATATTTCACTTACATTTTCTGATTCTATTATGCATGAATTGTGCATGACTAAGTATCATCACAGTTGCTCAGTATGCATAGTAGGCTACAATGACGGGACAAATACACAGCTACTTGAATGAAAGACTCAGGAGAAGGAGAGCACTTCCTCATTTAAGACTCAATAGCTAAGTGGTTACTCCTACCCCCTTACCTTTATTTCTCCAGATACCACATCGTACTCTGAACTGCCAGGTCAGGCAGGATCCTGTCCCCATCTAGGAGCTGAACTACTGACCCTTATATTTAATCTTATATTTATTGCATGGATAGAAATGGAGACATTTCTGCCCCATTGGGAACAAGACCCAGACTAGAACTCTGGGCTTACTCCCTTCCAGGGCAGCATCCATGTCATGAACCTACACCCCCTCTGTCCTGTGCTTTTTTTCCTTGCCCCATATCTTTCTCTCTCAGTTGCCCAGAAGGCTAGTTTCAAAAGGAGAGCTGAGATAGAGACAGTGACTAAGATTTTGGAAGAGATGTTAAAAAAAAGCCTCCTTAGCATCTGCATTCCACCTGGAAACCTGATCCAAACACATTTAATGGAAACATTCTCCATTTTAAAAGTATGTTATAAAAGAAGCTATTTGATCTACACTATACAAGACTTAAAAGCAAATACACGTTTACACTTTTATCTGATTAGTGTGAATGATTTAATAAAAACATGGTAAATGCAAAGAGAGTGGAGTTCTTATACTCTAACCCAGATGTCACAGCAATGTATAAATACAAAAGCAGCTACCCACATCTGTTCTCTTAGTTTCTTTTTTCGATTTAAGAGGGAAATTGACCTTACAATCTTCAACGTGACTTCAGGTCATTGTTATTAGTGATGAGAAAATGCTGTGTTCTTCTTTTGACCGAACCTGGCAAACATCCCAGATATTTTACAATCACAGTATAAAAACTCTGAAATGCTGTACAATATATATTTTTTTAGGTTTAGACATTTGTAGAACCCTGTGCATCTGGCAAGAAGAAAACCTTTTTGCTAGAAAATGTGTGCTTTTTCCAACTAAACAAGTATTTATTTCACAAGTTCTATAACTCACAAACATACACTGTACTAAAACTGACCAAGAGGGACTAGCAGGCAATGGGAGAGTCCCTGTTCACCCGAGCACTATCAGGAGTAACAAGAAATAACGGCCGTAAGTTGACTGAGAGTAGATTCAGACTAGACATCAGGAGGCGCTACTTCACAGTCAGGGCGGCTAGGATCTGGAATCAACTTCCAAGGGAAGCAGTGCTGGCTCCTACCCTGGGGATCTTCAAAAGGAGGCTAGACAATCACCTAGCCAGGGTCATTTGACCCCAGCATCCTTTCCTGCCCAGGGCAGGGCGACGGACTTGATGATCTGCTCTGGTCCTTTCCTACCAACTATGAAACTATGAAAACCTTTGTTTCAAGTCAACAGGTTAGTCATTTTAATGTGAGGGGAAAGGCTCAGGACATAGTTTCATTATTTTGGAGCTCTGGCAAAGAAATCATATGCAAGATACTTGAGTTTTATCTGTGGCCCATCTCATGTCAGATTTTAGTAAGCATAGGGTGACGCATCCAGGTCCAGATGACACAAGGCAAGTCACATTCCATTGCTTTCTCTTGGGAATACTGCAGTGAAACAGGCCACTCCTGTCCCACTCATAGTACCTCCTGGAATGTATATAATGCAGCCACCCCAGAAATGTGCTGGATGTGTATCAATAGGCTCTTTCTCTGGAAAAAGCATATTGGCACGCTCCCAGAGCTACACTACATTATGTCCTCAATGCACACCTTTGACAAGGTAGACATGCGCTTAGAGCAGGCGTCAGCAACCTTTGGATTTAGCCTTCTATTTGTGGGGATTCAGTGGCACTTGGCAGTCTGCTCATCCTGTGCAGCTAGGAACACAAGTGGCAGCAGCAGCAGGGTTCTTTCTACTGCCCTCTTGATCTCACCTCCAACTCTGACCCACAGCAGGAAAAAGTTGCTTACTTTTGCTTTAGAGAGATGGGGGTCTCTGCTTCCCCTGAAGACAAGGGGAAAGTATAGTTATAGTAAGTTTATTTTACATGAAGAATAATGCTGTTTACTCATAAGTTGGTAGTGTGTTTAAATTTAAAAAAAAACACCAAACATATCCAAGGATCTTGGCACCCAGACATAACTAGTGCAATTAAATAAATCTCAGTGGCATTAAAATCTATCTGATGTAAACTTGGCCATCTAGCTTCCCCATCTCCTATCCCTAATCATCTAGCACATGCCTCCAGCCATCTCCAGAGACCCTTAAAACATTTCTTTAGCAGGGTGCCTGGAAAGACACCAAATTTGACTTACCATATTTCATGCCAAAAGACAAAGCATGTGCCAAAGTTCTAGCATCCTTATAGAGAACAGTTTGATAGCCATTCAATTCCACAGTTTAATAAAAAAAGGGGTTATAGCTAATATGCATCTACTGACTTAATTTATGACAATACAACATGAAAAGACAGCCTCCCCTTCAGTTATACTGATCTTAGGACAAATAGGGCCTTACTGGTCATAACCAGGTCTTTAAACTCTACCTGTGGACTGACAGGGAGCTAGGACAGATCCAAAAGAACTGGTGTTGTATATTCCAAATGAGATATTCTATTCAATAAGCAATTGAGTATATAATAAAGACTAGTTCATTATTATGAATACTAACAAACAGCTGGAATAGGATAATAATTTAGGAACTATGAGAAGGACTGGTATGACTAAGCACTGGCATAGGGCCTATTTTAAACTCATTGGCTACAGATAATTTAAAAGAGGCCCAGCTACCAGGGTGCATTTAAATGAGACACTTTACTGTGAAGTAGCAAACTTTACTGCATAGTAAGCATGTGCATCTACACATGCACATGCTTACTGCACAGTAAAACTTCATTAATCTTGAGTACATTTGCTACCTGCAAATGCAAGTAGCAGATTTATTTGCAATTATTAACTGCTAATGTAGATGTCAGTCCAGCACCAAATTTGCTCCTTGTCAGCTGGTCACCAGGGGTCAGGAAATTGTTTCCTGCCTCCAGGAGTTGCCTGCTGCTGGGGTGGGCTCTGCCACTGGAGCCCAGGTGGGCACTGTGTCCCCCTGCCCCATCAATGGGGAGCTCCAAGCTCCCTGCTTTGAGATCACATTAGGGAACGGAGGGCTGGGAGATCCTTATCTCCCAGTGCTGGCTCTGCAGTCATGGGGCCAGCCCTGGGAGATAAGGAGCTGAGTGGGGAACGGTCTCCCCAGCCTACTGGGGTTCCCAGCCCCTGCCCCTGCTGAAGAGCCTGTTACCAGCTCAGCTTTGCACTCATAGAGTTGCACGGGGAACATACTCCCCAGCCCCTCCCAGCAAAGAGCTCCCACTGCTTATGGATCCAGTGCTGGGATACAAGGATCACCCAGCCCGCTGCTCCCTGATCACAATGGCAAAGCAGGGGCAGGGAGATTAGGATCTCCAAGTCCCTGCTTTCCGATTGTAATCTTGGAGAGGGGGACTTGAAGCTCCCTGCTGCATGGGCAGGGGGACGTAGTCACCACCCAGGCTTTGGTGGCAGAGCCCACCCCAACATCAGGCAGCTCTCAGGGGCAGGGAGCAATCTTTTTCCCTCTGGGCTAGGTACAGACATTCAAAAAGCCTGAGCTTGAATTGATTCAATCTTTCCAGATTAGTCTAACCTGCCTAGGCTGAACCAATTTGCAACTGGACAGCCATTCCCTCTGGACTGAGGAAATTTTGGCACATGCCTGCAGTGGCTCAGGCTAGAAGCTGCGGGGTACTAGAACAGTCCTCCCTTCCCTTCCACAGGGCTGAGCTGAGGCGGGGTATGGACCTCTAATTAGGGAGGTTTGCCTGATCCTCAGGCTTTTCCCTGCTGCCTGCTTAAAGGTTGGGATTATTGCCAGGCCCCAGCCTCCTGCTAGCATCCTGAGGCAAGTATGGGGGGTGCAATGCATGCATCTGTTGATGATATGGACCTTTTCAATCTCCCTCTCCCTGCTTCTTTATCCTGTCTGCATCAAACTGACAGGCAAGCAAGCCAGCAGGAGGATGGTAACAGTGTTTATCACCTCATCAGCAAAACAATAGTCTCTCTCCTTCAAACTTTTCTTAAACAGCTTACTAAATGACCTGTTGATTAGCTCCAAAAAACCTTGGTCACTGTTCTGTCTGCCTGTCCCACTGAAATTGGAGCTGAGCACACACAGATACCTTTTGCCATTAGCTAGCATACCACATACCTAGGGTGCATGGGGCTAGGGTCCATGCTGTGGGAGATGGGATGGATGGAGGGGGGGATTCCTGCCTGTGCAGCAAACAGTGAGTGTGGGTAGGGGGGTGGGGCAGGGGGAAGCCAGGCCCTGCTGTACCTGCAGTCTCTGCCAGAGCTCCAGCCAGACAGCAAAGGGGAGGAGCCAGCCCTGCTATGGAGCAGAGAGCCCCACCCAGCCCAGAGAGCATGCCAGGATGCTGGGAGAGTTGGTTTATCTTAAACCAGCAAGAGGTCTGGGACAGATATTGCATAAGCCAGTTTGACCCAAATCATTTAAGTTCAATACTACATTCAACCAGGTTTATCTCAAACCTGTTTCAGCCATTTTCAGGCTGGTTTATGTGCACTGAACATCTGTCGTGTTACAGGTTTAAACCAGTTTCTGATCACTTAAACTAGTTTGTGTGTAAAGTCTGTCCCTCGTGGCTGGGTGACTGGAGCAGATTTGCTTCTGGTCAAGTATCTACACGAACATTACTATGCAGTTAGTAATCACAAATAAATCTGTTACTTGCATTTGCAGGTAGCAAATTTACTCACAATTAGCAAGGTTTACTGCACAGAAAGCATATGCATGTGTAGATGCACATGCTTACTGCTCAGTCAACTATGCTGCTTTGCAGTAAAGCATCTCATATAGATGTACCTACAGTGTACATCTGGTAAGGATGAGAGATGTGGGTTCAAATCTTCTCAGAAACAGATGGGAACTGAACATGGGTCTTTCACATTTTGCAGGTATGCCTACACCTTGACTACTGATTAGAAAAGGATATACTGTCACTCTCTCCTCTTTCTCCCTCCATCCATTTTGTGTAGGGCCTGATCTGGGAAGTGTCTTCAAGATTATGCATCATTGAGGTTCACTGGTAGTTGAATGGGCATTTTAGGGATCTAAATTTCGACTTACTGCCTGCAGAATTAGGTAGGCAGTACATAAGCACCCAAAAATGTTTTGTTATCTAATCCTTGAACTTTTATTAGGATTAAGAAAGGAAGGACAATATCTATTTTTTGTTAACAGCATTAAGTTTAGTTGGAAAATAGGTTATCTAGAAATCCAACAACTTTTAGGCGGAAGAATAGAAACTAGATTTACAAATCATTTTTTTTGGAAACAGTTTGCCTACCCTGGTTACTTCTAAAAATCTTGGGGATTGTTTCTGATAAATAAATAACAAGCTTTAGTATCTACAGTATTCCTACACTATTTCCTATAGTTAAGTATAGAGAAGTATAGGATATAACATAAATAATGAGTTATTTATTTACCTGGCAAAACCAGTAAGTGTTTATGGGCCTATGCTCAGACAATACCTCAGAGAAAATCTAGGTAAACAGCTAAGCCTTGTAGCATGCCCTGATGATCAACAAACTCAGCTCTGTCAGACTGAGGTGGTAGCAAGATCAAGGACTCTTTTTCTGAGAATTTTCTGCCAATAAACTTAGGCCTGTCAGTTCAAGCTTCCAAGCATATCTCAAATATTAAGGTAAGGTGTGGAAAGAGAGGCTGTCACTAAAAGCACAGAACCCTAATCATATCTATTTATACTATTTAAAGCTACTTGAACCAAAGCGGAGGGGAGGCAGGACATATCCATTATCATTATTTATTAGGAACGTTCTACTGTAATTCCAAAGACACTGAATTCATCAGTGTAGATATCTTCTTAGAAGACTAGAATATGGATTTATTTTTCCAAGTGAATAGGTTACCTGGAATATGTTCTCCATGCTTTTTGTTTTTCTATCATTATCTGTTATTTAATAAAAACTAGTAATGATAAGAATAGATAATGGGCTGACTTAAAACTCACAGAAGCCAAGAAATTCATAGCTCAGGCATATCATTCTTTCTTAAACTCAAGCTTCTGTTTCTGGATATTGCAGAAACCAGGGAGCCATACATTATATATTATAGTACACAAACTGCAGGATACCTAATGACAGTAATGAAATAGGGGAAATGAAACAACAGGTTATAAAAGCCAAAACAGGGTTACTTCATTTCGTCTACTTTTGGTCTTCCTTATAATGTTGTTATTCAGAATGACTTGTTTTTATATCCATAATGAAGTGATACTGAACTATTGATTAAGTGTAAAGGTAATGGCTGTAAAATGCTGTCTTTGCATTGAGTCATCATTTGCGTTATTAACTTTTTATGTTTTGTTAATTTCTTTTAACTTTTAAAAACAATTTTATTAGGAAGTGTTACAGAAAACAACAAAACAGGTATGAAGAAATCAATTGTAGTATTTTCTTTGGCTGATGGATTATTTTAACAGTTTACGCTTGTTACAAATGCCCAAGAAAAAAAGGGGTATCTTTTTGCCAAGGGCACAAGACAAGGTTTTGCCATAAAGCTCCTGTGAGTAACCTGGAGCAGGGCAAAGTAGGGAGTAATAATAATTTTTTCCAACCTTTTATTTGTCCTATCTACTCAGACAGGAGGTTTGAAAAATGTGTAAGCCACTGACTGTCTTTTACTCTTTTTTTTGTATAACACATCCAATCTTGACCTAAGTCTGTAGGTGCTACAGTAACAAGAATAACAATAATGACAATACACAAGGGCTTGAACCCTGGCCCATCTCTAAAAATAAATTTCATTTGGGTAAAAATAATTCACTTTTTCTATTGGTTGATCATGTTTGAACTGATTAAATTATTTTAAAAAAATAAGTCTATTAATAATGAATATAGTTTAATTGGAAATGCATTGTAAATGAGAAGTAATAGAGGTCCATTTTTTATTACTAAAAAGGAAAACAAATTTATTATAATCAGTTGAACTAGTATGAAGGATCCATCATTAAGTGAATGAGACACTTTCATTATCCATGGATCATTAATACAATATACCATTATGGCTTCTAAGAGCTGTTATGGTGCACCATGTGAATACATACAAACAGAGTTTTAATATGTTAATACAGCAAAATATTGAATACCTTAAAATAAGTAAATAGTGTTTGTAGGTCTACACTTGTCTCAGAAGGCAGATGTCCATTTTTCAAGTACCTTGTGCTACCATGAACATGAATCATCTATGTTCTGTGTCTGGCATCATTGACAACGTCTAGCGGGTACACGCAGGTGCGTGTGCACCCCTGAGCTTGGAAGTGCAACCCTCCAAAAAGCACTGCTGACACTGCCGGCAGTGCCTGGGGATGTTGACCACTCATACCCCCTCCTCTCACCACCAACATTCCTGGTAGCGTCTGCGGGCAGTTCCTGATTGGTGCTGGCCATTGCCAATGCTGCTAGCAGCGTCTGCGGGTGGTCGCCGACTGCTGGTCAAAACTCACCAAACACCCCCTGCGCCGACAGTGCTATGGCCATGTGCAGAAGCTCACTGCTCGCCGCCACTATGCTCCCACCACCGACAGCACTGCCACTGCCTGTGGGAGCTCGCTGTGCCCCCCCAGCCTCTGGGGGTACATGGCGTTCATGCCTAGCATTGACTGCTGGTGGTGGGTAACATGACAGAAATATTTCCAAGAAAATATTACAGATTTATTTTTCCCATTTTCATGTTTTTTGAGTTTTACAATATACAATGGGACCAATAAAAAACTGATATAAATCAACATAGCTGCACAGTTGTCAAGTTTTTGTCATAGTCCAACATTTTAAAGGCTCATTTCTTTAAAATGCTGTATATTAGCATATGAAAATTATTTTCATATAAAAATTGACATGTGAAAATGCATCCTGTAGCTTCTCCAAATTATTATTGGCAATGAGATTTTTCTCATTTCTACATATGCATAGGGTGGCAACCTGATGAATGTTTTACTGTTCCTTTTTCTGTCAAAACAGCTGCAGTTCAAACTCATGTACATGCAAACTCTGGCAGGACTACATATCCATATATCTTTACTGCAGTGAACTTTCCCAGCTGGCCAAAAATAATGTTTCATATTTGCTGTCTTACCTGACTATGGACATGATGTACCTAGTTTTGTCTGATTGTACAAGCTAAGCAGTTTTGGCAAATAATGCTAGATAAGGTTCAGAATGAGCATGGTGGGAATGACTGCCTTCCTACTATTGCTGCTGAGCTGGTGCATGAATAGTTAGAAAAGTTAAACATTTATGTTAGCAGAACTGGATGAACTTCACCCGAGAGTACTGAAAGAGCTGGCCAAAGTAATTGTGGTACTTCTTGCAAAACTCTTCCAAAACTTGTGGCACTTGGGAGAGATCCCTGAAGGCTGGAAGGGGGCGGATGTTGTACCCATCTTCAAGAAGGCGAGGAGAGAGGACCAGGGCAGCTATAAGCCAATTAGCCTACCTTCTATTCTCAGGAAAATTTCATCAAGGAATCTATGTGCTATACGCTTGCAGAAGGTAGGATTCTGAATGACAGCCAGCATGGCTTCATCATGGGCAAGTGATGACAATACTAATCTCATCTCCTTCTGTCACCACCTGGATAAGAGAGAGATTGTTGACATTTTATACCTAGACTTTCAAAAGGCCTTTGATCTGGTATCCCATGATGTTCTCACTGGAAAATTAGAGGATTGTGGGTTTAACAGCTTGACACTTAGGTGGGTAGGAAGCTGGCTGTGGGGTAGGACCCAAGGAGTTCTAATGAAAGGATCTGTGTTGTCCTGGTGAGAAGTGGCCAGTGGTGTCTCTCAGGGGTCCATGCTTGGACCAGTACTTTTCAACACCTTTATCAATGATTTGGATGTGTGGGTGAGCAGCTCACTGGCCAAGTTTGCAGGTGACAACAAGTTATGGGGGAGTGCGGTCACGCTTGAAGATAGGCTGCAGATACAGGTGGACCTAAACAGGCTGGCAAGTTGGGCAGATTGGAACCAGATGCAGTTCAACATTGAGAAGTGTGAAGTGCTCCATCTGGGGATGAACAATCCCCAACATACTTACAGGCTTGGTGGTGCTAATTTGACTAACACTACGACTGAAAGGGAACTAGGGGTAATAATAAACCATCGTATGAACATGAGCTATCAATGCGATATTATAGCCAGCAGGGCAAACAATACTCTGGCATGCATCAACCGATCCATCTCAAGCAAAACCAAGGAAGTGATTCTTTCATTTTACACAGCAATGGTGAGACCGCAGATGGAGTATTGCATCCATTTCTGGATGCTGTACTTCAACAAGGATGTGGAAAAGCTTGAGAGAGTCCAGAGAAGAGCCACCCATATGATTAGAGCCTTGCCCAGCAAGCCATACGAGGAAAGATTGAAGGACTTGGGCCTCTTCAGCCCGCCAAAAAGGAAGGCTGACAGGGGTTTGGTAGCAGCTTACTGTTACGTCAGGGGAATACATCAAGGGCCTGGTGAACAACTGTTCACCAGGGCACCCTTGGGGAAAACAAGGAATAATGGCCACAAACTCTTGGAAGATCGATTGAGGCTCAACATTAGGAAAAACTTCTTCACAGACAGGGTGTCCAGACTGTGAAATAAACTCCCTCCAGAGATGGTGCAATCACCTACCGTGGAAACCTTCAAGAGGAGACTGGAAGGTCACCTTGCTGGGGTCACCTGATCTCAGTGATTTTTCCTACCTAGTGCCAGGGGGCTGGACCCAATGATCTTGCAAGGTCCCTTCCAGCCTGTTACAATCTATGAATCTATGGACTTGCCTATTACTTTCATGAAGACTATTTGAGAATCCTGGAAATGCCAAGTCACTTGGTGAATATTAGATCATAGAAACTGAATTAGTGGAAAGACAACTTTAAGGCCTATATCACTGTTGAGTCAATGCCCAGGAGTTTGGGCAGAGCCACTTTAAAGGGAAAAAAACACTCTTAACCTCATGAACTAGCTCCTGCTACTGAAGAGATGCAGCTTCCATTTCTTCATGTGTGAAAAAAAGAGATCTGCTGCCAGGATCTTTCCTATGAACGCAGGAAGCAAGTGAGTGTGGAGTAGATCTATATTATCTGTGGCTGAAGCTTGAGTCTCTCCTGAGTCTCATACGAGTGCAGCCAATACAGCACCCACTCTGCTTTCTCATTAGAGGGAGTTCTTTAATGAAACCCAAGTCCAATTAGTCAGTGAGGTTCCAATTTTTCTCAGTTTAGATATTTTTAAGGCATGTCCTGGGACTCATGTCTGTCTTTTCATTTTTATACAGATTACAAAGAAGTAGCACATGTTGCTTCACTGAAGTGGAAAGAAAAAAAATCACATCCATGTTTTTGCTTTGACTGTTTTACAGGGAGTGAACCTGGGGCTGTGGATACTTTATGTTTGACAGGACAGAGCAGGGGAATGTGTCATTTCCACCACCATACTTTGGCCACTGCGGCCTCCAAGCCTGTACTGGCAAGCCCTCTTCCTTCAAGCCTCCCAGGATTCACTCTGGGTCAATGAAAAATAAACATCTAGATGCCTTTAAAATCTGATGCTCAATTTGTCTTTGCTTATCTGTGAAACAAGGGAAACACACTTATTTTATTTCACCATTTGTCTGTCTTGTTCTTTCTCTTTTCATAAAGCAAGCTCCAAAAGCTTTCTACAGTACCATCCTTCTGGATCACTTCATTTTGGCTAGCAGGTCCCATCAGTTCCCTCCATCTCTTGCCGTTTTTATCAATGAGAATATAACCCCATGTCCTCACATACACTTTCCAGTCCAGGTTCCACAACTTATAACCAACTAAAAGGTCTGCTTTCCCCTCAGCTAGCTTCAGACACAGGAGCCTCAGAGCCTCAAAAGCTGTGCTGCCCCCTGTTCTCATTTGATGCAAATAAAACTGATGGCTTGGGAAGTGTTTGTCAGTAACAAAACTAAATTACTTTTATTATGCTCGCCCCTTTGTATCTAGCTGTGACCTTTTAAGAGTCTTGATTATTTTAATGATCAGGTTCTCCCTTTTGCCAACATGATCAGTAGTTCTGCTATGGCTGCTGCTCTTCATTTTGTCCCTGCATTCACTAGATAAACCACACATTGAAGAACAGTTGCTCTTAGAGGATTGTATTGTTACCTTTGTTGAACCTGATGGTTAGCCATGATTGAGACTTTACAGGTAGTTTCTATTAAGAGGAGAGTTTGACCTCACAGGCAAACATTTCTTTGATGTCATCCTGGTTATATACAAAGAATGTGCACAAAGTGCTTTTTCTTGCATCCAAATACAGTAGGAATCAAATACCAGGAGGCGGTTTCTTAGCTTTTAGTTCTAAGTTCAAAACCTCTTTCCAGACACTTGTCTACTCAAAATTTTCTTTCCCTTTCCTTTCTTTCAGGATAGTGTTGCAAGGCTTTTTCCTGCCTTTGTCTTTCCTGTTGCTTCTCTTTATGCTTCTCATCATCAGGGATCCTGGTTTTCTCTGATCAAAAAAACAAGCAAACCCCATTTTCAGATTAAAATAAAGGAAACCAGAATCCACATTTCCCCGTAATTTAAATGAAATACCACTATATATATAGCTATATATTAGTGATGTTTCATTGTAATCACAGAAAACTGTGGATTTAGGGTTACTTTTTTAAATACAAAAACTGGGGATTTTTTTTATCAGAGAAAACCAGAATTCTTGCTCATCCTACATGCAGACATACAAATCTCATCATACATGCAGGCATACAAACCAGAATACATTTGGTATTTTACTCTTAGTGGCATTGAACCCATTTAACCAGGCCTGAGCAGTGGTCTTTTATTGTGTCACCTATCAGTAAAGAGGCATTTAATGATGCCCTCATTAGCTTTAATAATGTTTTGTAATTACAGTGAGGTGGTGGGATTGTGCAGCCCCCAGTATAATACTACCCCTGTCTCAACTCATTGTTTTAAGCAGATCCAAATTGTTGATCTGTTGTACAATCCATTCCTAAGCAGAAAGATTTAAATAAATACAAATTACAAATTATTCAAGCTCAGCTAACAAGCCCAGGAACTCACTGTATTTGTTCCTGTGCAATCATGAAGCTTACAAGTTAAGTATAACATGTGAGACAAGAGATAATAAACAGACAGGAGACAACATTATTGATCAGCATGACAGACAGTGGAATGAACCCACCAGTAGCATGACATCAAGTCTGTGGTGGGCACCACAGCAAAAGGAAAGTTCGAAGGAGTGACTTGGATGAGAAGAGAATGACTTTGCAGATATTTATGGGGAACTCCTCACAAGTGTGAGGGACAGCCAGGCAGAAAATAATGCAGTGCTGCTTTGAAAACTGGATGATCAAGGTTTTTTTCATGCGGTGATTGTGAGTCAACCTCTTGGCAAGGTCTGAGAAATAACTGGCTATATAGGCAAGTAATGCTTTTTTCTCTTCTTTTGACTTTATGACTCTTGCATTCATAACTTCACAGTGGTGGGGAGTGCTTCCCTAGCTTATGTAATAGTACAGCAATAATTCAGTATTTAATGGTTATAGTGCCTTCTGATGGAAGATATGGATTTTTGGCACTGAAAAGTGCCTACAAGCCATGCCTGTTATGTTCTAGGTGAGTATTAGGGAAGAGGTAAGGGAGGGTGGATTTGGAAATATTGGATCTCCTCCTTCAAGCTGTGGGGAGATTAGGGGCTGTTCCAGGGAGAGGCTTAACAATGGACTGCTTTTTGCAGAGGACATTTTCTTAAGTCACAGTCTAGCCTTTTGTTGTTTTAATTCAGTGTTTTATGAAGCTTGAATTTATTCTTGGTGTGTCCCTTGTTTTTATCCAAGATTCACCATGGCACAGTTGACATGAACCCAGCATGAGCTGCTCTTGGGCCTGCTAAAAAGGCACAGTGTACTGGGATGATATTTGCTTCTGCTGAGATTTAATGGCTGTTTGACTTGGCAGCTGCTCCCTGAGATGGTTCTCACAGGGGATCTCTCCATTTTCAACAACCACCGTGTATGTTTCCTCTCTGTTCCTGAGTGTCAGACATCTGCTTTCCTCTTATCTTTGTCTCCTACTTTCCCTCATTTCTGGCACAGCTCTCATTTTTTCTTCTCATCTTTCTGACAGCAGCTTTTCTTTGCTAAGGTCCATTATGAGCAGGTGTTCAATTTCCCTTCCAGGAAATATGGGGAGCTACCTATAACCTGTCCTTTCTGTCTCTTCCTCTATGACATGCCTTACCATGATTACTTTGTCTAGAAGTGTTTTTGAAAGTGTCATGGGCACCATTAGTACACAAAGGAAGAACCAACTCTGTAAACACAGCAGCACATACTTTTGCTCCAACATGCACCTCTAGCTGTATTTTAAAACAGTTTCTCTTTCTATTTTTTAATAAATTTGACTATTTCCACCCTTTTCTACAAAAATAGAAATTGGATGCCTGGCTGTGGGCTTAGTTTTGCATATTTATACATTTTCTATATTTTACTAGTATATTTTACGAGAAAAAGGGACATCATTCTTGAACCACACTTCCCTTTATGCTTGCAAAGACATTTTATATTTTTACAGTATTCTCCTCCAGTTTTGTTTAATCACTAATCTCTCTCTTACTCTCTCTCTTTTTAAAAGTTATTTCAGTAGCATAAGTCAGGAGTACATACTCCTGTACTAACAAATGTGCCTATGCACTGAGCTTGGAGAAAAAGGGATTAAGTTAAAGATGCAGATTTGTTTCAAATATCCACCAGAGTGACTGAAATTACACTCATTAACACCTTATCTTTATTGCCCCTCTTTTCCATCATTAAGTCATCTGAGAACATGTGAGAAAATAAAAGATCAACCCCTGCTGTAAATAACATTCTTATTTGGGGACTTACATGAGAATCCATTGCCACTGATTAGCAGAGTGAACTCTGCCCTCTGCTAGGTATGTTCAGAGCTAGAATTGAGGTGGCTGGCAGTTGTCCAGTTACCAATATTTTTGAAGGCTATCAGCTTTGAAGGCTCAAGCATCTAAACTTTCACTAACAAAGAATAACAAACAGACTTTTAAAACCTGCTTTTAGCATTTACTAATAAATAAGCACATAGTACAAATAATTTGAGGAGTATTCAGATAGTTAAGTGCCTCTCCATTCTGAAAATCCAATCACATAGTTTTGCACCCATACACTGGGGATAGAGTGATGAAATGTTGAACAAATGAGGCAATAGAACATCTGTGAATAAGCAGGCTTTTCAGAAGGGGTTCTGAAATATTTTGCAGGCCATAAGTAAGAACAGTTGGTTGTCCCTATAGCTCATTGTTTCCTGAAGTCAATTATTGGGCTTGCCTAAAACTTTCTACCTTTCTGTATTTATCACCTATTTTGCTGAAATGTTAGTATGTGACTATAAATAGCTGTCCTTAGCTTTAAACTGTTGCCCAAATACTTAATCAGAAATTATTGAAATGTCTTTCCTAAAACACTGTTTCAGAATTTTCAAGGAAATCTGTAGAGGACCTCACATACCCACTTAGAACTCAATTATATTATACCAATTAACCAACTGGTACAATACCAATTAAATGCTATATGCACTTGTAACCTTCTGTGTCTATCTTTGGCTCCTCACCTATATTTTACGACATGGGCTGGGCTGTCTTACATCTTTTGGGTTGACAGCTTGTCCTCAGGCTGAACTACCAAAATTTCTTGCCCACCACAACTTTGATGACACTTAATGTTTTAAGGGATGCTACCGTCCAATTCAGTAGTATGTGGTCATCCCAGTTCTTGTTGTGCAAATATGGGGCTCCACCTCCCCTACTGCCAACCCAATGGTTCACAGAAGTTTAACATGAAAGGTGTCTTCTCTGGCTTTCATGCTTCCTTTCTAGTAAAGTCAGAGGTTCTTTTGCTTCTAATATCCCATCCTACTACAGGACACAGTCCGACTCACAGTAATCCCCCCCAATAAGGAACACAGGAGATATGGCTGCCACAACTCCTGCTCTTTATTCATGGTTTTCTTTACTCGTATCTTGTTTCTTCTTGTCTTTCAGGTCCAATAGAACTCCAGCTGGATTCACTGCTGCTCGGATCCCACTGGCCTCACTCAGGTGAGTTGTATGACTCTTCCAAGTCAGGTCTTGGTGCCGGCTTCTCTGGCCAAGGTAGCCACCAATGCCCCTTCCGGGGCACATATTCTTTTCCCATTGTTCTAGCTGCTGCCAGGAAACCACTTTTGGTTCTGGTCATCTCACTGTGGCTTTAAAATTCTTGTGGGAGCCAGGCGAGCAAATCAACATTGGTACACATGCACAAGGTGTGCCCATGCTCGGGAAGGTTGCCCCTTGATTTCTGGCATTTGCGCTGGTGCCAGCTGCATCTGGGCTTGTTGCTGTGCTCCCAGTAAATCTGGAGGCGTGGCAGCTGTGCTGGTCCTGTCACAGCACTATGTAGAATAAATACATTTCCATAGCTGTTCACAGCCTTTTTCATACTGTGATTCCTTTTTCCATACTGGGAGCACTCCCATATTTAGTAAGGATCTGCTTAAAAACTCCCACTCTATTTATATAGAATCATAGAAAATTAGGGTTGGAAGGTATGTCAAGAGATCATCTAGTCCAACCCTTTGCTCAAAGCAAGACCAACCCCCTACTAATGCTTTGTCTATCTAGGTCTTAAAAGTCTCCAAGAATAGAGATTTCACAACCTATCTTTATTACCCACTTGGTAGGAAAGTTTTTCTAGTATCTATCCTAAACTTTCCTCGCTGCATGAGACCATTGTTCTTTGTTCTGTCATCTGTCACTACTGAGAACAGTTTAGCTCCATCATTTTTGGAACCACCCTTCAGGTAATTGAAGGCTGCTGTTAAATTGACCTTCTGTTTTCTCTTCTCTACATTAAATAAGCCCAGTTCCCTCAGCCTTTTCTCAGAAGTTGTGAGTCCCATACCCTTAACTATTTCTGTTGCCCTCCTCTGTAATCTCTCCAATTTGTCCACATCCTTTCTGTAGTGGGTGACCCAAACTGGACACAATACTCCAGATGTTGCCTCACCAGTGTTGAACAGGCCACCAGATGTGGCCTCACCAATGCGGCTCCAGATGTGGCCTCACCAGTACTGCACAGGGAAAAGCATCACTTCCCTTGATCTGTTGGCAACAGTCCTACTAATGCAGCCCAATATGCCATTAGCCTTCTTCATAACAATGGCACACTGTTGGCTCTTATTCAGCTTCTTGTCCACTGTAATCCCTATGTCTTTTTTTGTAGAGCTGTTGCTTAGCTAGTTGGTCCTCAGCCTGTACCAGTGCATGGGATTGTTCCTTCCCAAGTGTAGGAATTGGCATTTGTCTTTATTAAACTTCATGACATTTCTTGTGGTCTTATCCTCCAATTTCTTGAGGTCTCTTAGAATCCTAACCCTTCAGCTTATCTACTAGTTTCCCCAGCTTGGGGTCATCCGCAAACTTGTTGAGGGTGAACTCCATCCTGTCTTCCAGTTCGTTGATGAAGATATTGAGCAAAACTGGGCCCAGGACCAATCCCTGAGGCACTGTACTTGATATTGGCTGCCTGCTAGACATTGAGCCATTGATTACTACCTTAGAGCCTGATGATCCAGCCAGTTTCCTATCTACCTTACAAGCCATTCATCCAACCTGTATTTTGTTATCTTACTTGCAAAAATGTTGTGGGAGACTGTATCAAAAGCCTTGCTAAAGTCAAGGTATATCATGTCCACTTCTCTTCCCTGATCCACAAAGCCAGTCATCTCATCATGGAAGGCAAACAGGTTGATCAGGCGTGACTTGCCCTTGGTGATTCCATGCTGACTATTCCTAATCACCTTCTCCTGGATCCACTTTCTTCCCTTTTTTTAAAGATGGACACTGTATTTTCCCTTTTCCAATTCATAGTTTCATAGTTTCATAGTAGCTAGAGTCGGAAGGGACCTAGGTAGATCATCTAGTCCGACCCCCTGCCTTGGCAGGAAAGAGCACCGGGGTCAGATGACCCCAGCAAGGTGCTCCTCTAACTTCCTTTTAAAAATCCCCAGGCTAGGAGCCTGCACCACTTCCCCTGGAAGCCGGTTCCAGGCCCTAGCCACCCTGACTGTGAAGTAGCGCCTCCTAATATCTAATCTAAACCTACCCTCCGCCAGCTTGTGACCGTTATTCCTGGTCACTCCTGGCAGCACACGGGGGAACAGGGACTCCCCCAATACCTGCTGATCCCCCCTGACCAGTTTGTAGCAGGCCACAAGGTCCCCCCTTAACCTTCTCTTGTGGAGGCTAAACAGGTTCAGGTCCCATAGTCTCTCCTCATAAGGCCTGCCCTGCTGACCCCTGATCATACGAGTGGCCCTCCTCTGGACTCTTTCCATATCATCCATGTCCCTCTTGAAGTGTGGCGGCCAGAACTGGACGCAGTACTCCAGCTGCGGCCTGACCAGTGCCGCATAGAGGGGGAGGATCACCTCCCTGGACCTGCTCTAGATGCATCTGTGGATGCATGAAAGGGTACGGTTGGCCTTCTTGACTGCCTCCCCACACTGCTGGCCCATGTTCATCGTGGAGTCAATGACGACTCCAAGATCCTTTTCCGTCTCCGTGCTGGCAAGAGGGGAGTTCCCAAACCTGTAAGTGTGGTGCCGGTTCTTCCTCCCCATGTGCAACACCTTGCACTTATCAGTGTTAAACCCCATCCTATTCTCATCCGCCCACCGTTGCAACCTGTCAAGGTCAGCTTGTAGCCTATTGCACCCTTCTAGTGCACCCACATCCCCCCACATCTTAGTGTCATCAGCAAACTTGAACAGGGTGCTTTCTACCCCCTCATCCAAGTCACTGATGAAGATGTTGAACAGTGCGGGCCCGAGGACCGAGCCCTGCGGAACCCCACTGCCCACGTCCTTCCAGGTCGAGAAGAACCCATCCACTACCACCCTCTGGGTGCGGCCCTCCAACCAGTTAGCGACCCATTTGACTGTGTGGGCATCGACACCACAGTCTCCCAGCTTTTTGATGAGGACAGGGTGAGAGACAGTGTCGAAAGCCTTCCGGAAGTCCAGAAAGACTACATCCACAGCAACCCCTGCGTCTAATGATTTGGTGACCTGATCGTAAAAGGCCACCAGGTTGGTCTGACAAGACCTGCCACTGATGAACCCATGTTGGTTGCCCCTGAGCATGCATTCCTCCGCAAGGCCCTCCTGGATGTGTGCCAAGATAATTTTTTCAAAGAGCTTACCCGGGATTGAGGTCAGACTAACTGGCCTGTAATTTCCCGGGTCCTCTTTTTTTCCCTTTTTGAAGATAGGGACCACATTGGCCCTCTTCCAGTCCTCCAGCACCTCACCAGAGCACCACAAGTGCTTATAGAGCCGCGCCAGGGGTCCCGCAATGACCTCAGCCAGTTCCTGTAGAACCCTAGGGTGAAGATCGTCCGGACCAGCGGACTTGAACACGTCCAGCCTCTCCAGAAGTACCCTAACTAACTCCTCGCTAACCCCTGGCCCAGGCGTGTCTCTCCCGGGGCCCGAGGGGGGCCCAGCAGGGAGGTGGCTGAACTGGTCCCTACTTAGGAAGACAGAGGCAAAGAAATCGTTAAATATGTTAGCTTTGTCATCTGGCATGACGACTAAGTTGCCCATCGTGTCCTGCAGGGGCCCCACATTACCCGGGACCCTCTTTTTACCCCCTATGTATTTGAAGAAGGACTTCTTATTGTCCTTAATCCGGGAAGCTAGTCCTATCTCCATCTCTGCCTTGGCCTTCCTGACTGCCTCCCTACAACCTCGGGCGACTGTAACATAGTCCTTCTTGGTGATGACCCCATCCCTCCATTGGGTGTATGCCTCCCTTTTAGCAAGGAGACATTCCCGGATGCTCCTAGTGAGCCATGGGGGTTTATGTGCCCTCCTGCTCCCTTTGACCCTTGTTGGGATTACCTCCCTTTGGGCATGGAGGATCGATTCCTTAAGGAGCAACCACTCACCTTGGACATCTGGCTCCCTTCCCCTCTGGGTCCTCAGCGCTTCCCCAACGATCCTCCTTAGCTTGTTGAAGTCAGCCCTCCTAAAGTCTAGGGCTGTTGCCTTGCTGCAGCCCTTTGCCACCTTACGCTGGATGGTGAATTCCAGCAAGCGATGATCACTGTCTCCCAGGTGGCCCATCAATTGTGTGGGACCTTTCCTGATCACCATGAGTTTTCAAAGATAATAGCCAGTGGCTCTGGAGTCACATCAGCCAACTCCCACAGCACCCACAGATGTATCACATATGGCCCCATGTCCAGTTTTTCTAAAGAGTTCCTTGGACATAGTTGGCTGCTTACCTCCTTCCCAAACTGTGCTGTCAGATTCACTAGTCTGGGAGCTGACCTTGTATGTAAAGACTGAGGAGAAAATAACATTGAGTACTTCAGATGTTTCTGTAAAATCTGTCACTACATTGCCTCCCACATTCAGTAAGGGACCTGCACATTTTCTCTTCTTCATCTTAATGCTGATATACTTGTAGAAGTTCTTCTTGTGACCGTTCATGTCCCTTGCTAGCTGCACTTCCAGTTGTGCTTTGGCCTTCCTGATTTCATCCCTGCATGCCCAAGCAATTCTCTTATACACGTCCCTGGTCATTTGATTAAGTTTACACTTACACTCTTCTATTTTGTGTTTTAGCTCACATAGCAAAATGGAAGATGGATAGTGTTCACTGATATTTGTTCATGATCTTCAAGCTTAAATTACCTATTTTAACAGATGGGTGGGGACTAACCTACCCTCTTGGGACAAACAAATTGCTAGAAACAAGAATCCTCAGTTAAATATGCTTCCTATCATCAGCAATCCATGCAAGAAAGAAACTATTGAATATATTTTGTATGAATTCTGTAATTTTTTCTTACTTTGTCAGAAAAATGATATTCTATTTTATGTATTATGATTTAGGTGATGTTATTTATAATAGTGTTAAAACCAGTTGTTTTATTTCTTCTTATTCTTTCAGCACTTTATGTTCTGTGTCATAGTGTGCCTTAATTGGATCCCAAAAGGCAACCTTTATTCTCATCAAAGTCCAAGGAATTTGAAGATTTGAAGATTTGTCATCAAAGTCCAAGGAATTTGAAGATTTGAAGATTTGTCATAGTTACGTTCCTGGCAATGCAAAGGACATATCACTAGGACCTGTTCCCATAATATGCTGAGAAAGCTTCCAGAATGTTTATTGGAAAAGGAAAGTGTCATATGAAGGAAAAGAGTATACCAATCAGTATCAGTAAAGAACTTCTCAGGAGTATTTTCTCATGGAACTTCTTAGAATTGTGGAAGAAGATCAACATGTGGATGAAGACCTACCTGAAGAAAAACACTAGAAAAGAAACCCATTCTGTAGGCATGTCTACATGTGCATATTCATGTAAAGAAATAAACTCCAGGGCTTATTTCTCTAGATTTTATTGTTCTGGGTGCATCATTTGCACATGCTTCCAGGACTGCAGCATGTTGAGTTGGGTCAGAGCAGGCTTGGTGGATAGGGAGCCCCAGGGGTCAGCCTGCCAGCTTGGGGCTGCTCCCCCAGCTCAACTTCCTGTAAAGGGGCTAGATTGGGCACAAGGGTGCCTGCCAGCAGCACTGAAACACCTTGTGCCCCAACCAGCTAAGGCAACATCTACATCTGCACTGCTGCAGAATCAAAAATCCTGCAGCGGGATAGTACTTGTATTTACTGTCCTATTGCAGAGTTAATTAGATTACTGTAGCCTAACAGGGTGCACATGTAAAGGTGCAATGTTTACTGTTCAGTAAACATCTAATGTAGACATGCCCTTTATCAAGCCACTTGCTACCTTCTCCGATATGGGGGCTAGACTCAATGAACATCTGAGGTCCCTTTCAGCCCTAATGTCTATGAAATCTATGAAATCCTATTCAGTCATCCATTTTTTTCCAACCTAGCAGGGTAAGTAGATAGAGTCACTGAAATAACTATCTGGAAATGCTTTACCAGCTGTTTGCAATAAACCTTTGCTGAGACAAATATTAAATGTGGATTTAATTGGA